>NC_138548.1:316195128-317463461 GCF_964273705.1 Natrix helvetica
AGCGGCTTCATGTATGTGTTGAACAGGAGTGGCAAGAGGACCGACCCCTGCGGCACCCCACAAGTGAGCGGCCTCAGGGTCGACCTCTGCTCCCTTGCCAACACACACTGTGTCCGGTCGGAGAGGTAGGAGCAGAACCACCGCAAAACGGTGCCCCCTACTCCCATCCCCTCCAGCCGGCGCAATAGGATACCATGGTCGATGGTATCGAAGGCTACTGATAGGTCTAATAGGACCAGGATAGAGGAACAGCCCCTATCTCTGGCCCTCCAGAGATCATCCACCAACGCGACCAAGGCCGTCTCCGTGCTGTGACCGGGCCGGAAGCCGGACTGGCGCAGGTCTAGATAGTCGGTTTCCTCCAGGTGATGTGGGAACTGTTGCGCCACCACACTCTCTACAACCTTCGCTAAAAAGGGAAGGTTGGAGACGGGACGATAATTAGCTAGTTCCACCGGGTCCAGGGAAGGCTTCTTGAGTAGGGGCCTCACCACCGCCTCTTTCAAGGCGGTCGGTAAGGACCCCTCCTCCAATGAAGCGTTCACAAGACCCAGGAGCCAGTCTCATGTAACCCCCCAGGATGCCAGTACAAGCCAGGAGGGACACGGGTCCAATAAACATGTAGTGGCTCGCAGTCGCCCACGTAACCTGTCCAAATCCTCGGGGGCAACAGAGTCAAACTCCTCCCAGCGTGGTGCCTCAAGATTTGCGTCCGACGTCTCCCCTGGTCCACTGAAGGGGGCCCATCCACTCCGGATCTGAGCGATTTTGTCCTGCAGATATTCCCCAAACTCCTCTGCTCTCCCCTGCAAAGGGGCTTCCCGCGGCCTCTGTGATAGGAGGGAGCGGGTCACCCAAAACAGGGCGGCAGGGCGGTTATCTGCAGACGCAATAAGAGCGGCACAGTGTCTACGTTTGGCCGCTCTCAGTGCCACAAGGTAGGTCCATAGATAGGCTCTTACCTGTATTCGGTCAGATTCGGAGCGTGAGGACCTCCACCTGCTTTCTAGGGGTCTCTTGTGGCGTTTCATCACCCTCAGCTCCTCGGTAAACCAAGGGGCCAGGGTGGTTCATTGCCGCAGGAGAGGCCGCAAAGGCGCTACCCGATCCAAGGCCCCAGCAGCCGCCCTATTCCATGCGGCTACCAGGTCCTCCGTCCGGGAGCGGGTCAGGGCTACAGGAAGTGGCCCAAGCTCCGTCTGGAAACTATTCGGTTCCATCAGTCGCCTGGGGCGGAACCATCTGGGACAATCGGGTTCCGCCTCCCCGTGGTGGGGGGTAACGCCAGGGAAGTTGAACCGGAGAGATGAGTGATCTGACAATGACAGGGGTGTGATAACCTTAAATTTTTTCTTATTCCTCCTGACAGTCCTTTTAAATTTTTAAATTGTGTTATTATTAACGGGGTTTTTTAATGGTGATTTTTAATTGTCCAAATGTGATGTAATTTGTTACCTCCTCCGTGCATGTATGTCTTTGTATATGTGTGTATTTGGATGTTTATGTGTTTGCACATATGTTTTATGTTTTTATATGTCTTATTGTACGCCGCCCCGAGTCCTGTGTGGAAAGGGAGCGGCTAATAAATTCAAATTTATTATTATTATTATTATAACCAAATCCCCTATTCCCAGATCACTCGTCCACTGTCCAGAGACAAAAATAAGGTCCAGTGTGTGACCACCCTTGTGTGTGGGGCCCTGAATTAATTGGGTCAGGTCCATGGCTGTCATGGAAGCCATGAACTCCCGAGCCGCCTCAGATGCTTCACCCGTCGACGGCAGGTTGAAATCCCCCATAACCACAAGTTTGGGGGTATCCACCGCCGTCTCCGCGATCAGCTCGAGGAGCTCAGGCAGGGCCGCTGATGTATAGCGAGGAGCCAAGTATACAATCAGCAAGCCCAACTGCCTCCCTGGGCCCCATTTCACACCAAGGGACTCACACCCGGATATCTGTGGCACAGTGAACTCTCTCGGTTCCAGACTCTCCCGTATAATTACCGCCACCCCACCACCCTTTCCCAGGGCCCGTGGCTGATGAAATGCACGGTAGCCTGGTGGGCACATCTCCACGAGGGGTAAACCACCCTCGTGACCCAACCAGGTCTCCATTATTCCTGCAAGGTCCAGCTCCCCCTCCGAGATCAGCTCATTGATGAGGGGGGCCTTGTTGACAGCGGACCTTGCATTGCAGAGCATCAGCCTCAGGCCCTGGCTCTGTAGGTCCTGGCCACCTAGACTGCGGGGGTTGGTACAGGCGACCGGGTGTGTCCAACATCCACGGTCTCCCAACCGACTACCAGATTTTCTTCTGTCCTCGCACCCACCCCTCCCCACGACCGTTGCACCCCTAACCCTTTAGAAAAAAACACCAGGGGTGTTCAAACTTGGCAGCTTTAAAACATGTGGACTTCAACTCCCAGAATTCCTCCTCTTGCTCTTCATCTTGATGATGTGCGGATGGGAGAGGGGAGGGAGCTGGAATTGGTTCTAAACGGCACTGTAGATTTGTGGAACCTCTTCTATAGAAGAGGTTAGAACTGGCAGGAACCCACCCCTGGTATGTATGTATGTTGTGTAGCCTGGAAATTTGGCAATATAGCTGGTGCAGCTAATACTTGCTAAAGAACCAAATCTGCATTTTAAGAAAGTTTCCCACCACGATGTCCCCTAGTTGCATTGAGACAATTCCCATAATTACCAATCCACTGGGCTTGTTGACTAAGAATTCGACGAAAAAAGAATTTTGTTTCTAAAGCAGGAAAACAGCAAATCAAGAGAAGGCTGATTTGAGGCAAATCAGAGAAGGCTGTTTTGAGGCATAACAGGATGTAAGAAGTATGGGTTAAAAATGGATTGTATCATGAAAGCTTTTCATTGTTTGTTTTAAGGTTAGGTCATTGTTAATTATTCTGCTCTTAGCTATTAAATTATGGGTGGGTTAAATATTTGTGGGGGGGAACTAAAATAATTCAGCAACAGGAATTAGGTGCTGGAGACAATTTTTATAAAAGCATTAATCCAACCTCACTCAGAAATGCTACTTGAAAATTTACTTCCATTTAAATGTGAAAAAAATGTTTATTTAGACTCAGACATCCACCAATCATGTTTAAACAGATGGGAGGGGAATCAGAATGCATAACCAAAAGAAAGCATAAAGAAGCAATTTTAAGTTGTTCACTCACTCATAGTTCTCTTTGAGGCATTCTGTTCCTCAGCTGAACTTTGGAAATGAATATGCACTGGAGGAAACTGAGTATTTGTTGAGAGGGTAAAAAAGTGTTCCAGGGAGTAGAAATGCCATTCACATTTACTACTCGGTACTCCAAGCTTGTGAGAGGATTTTATTATGTCCATACCTGAGGACCTGAGGGTAGAACAAGAAGCAATGGGTGGAAGCTAATTAAGGAGAGAAGCAACCTAGAACTGAGGAGAAATTTCCTGACAGTTAGAACAATTAATCAGTGGAACAACTTGCCTCCAGAAATTGTGAATGCCCCAACACTGGAAGTCTTTAAGAAGATGTTGGATAGCCATTTGTCTGAAATGATATAGGGTTTCCTGCCTAGGCAGGGGGTTGGACTAGAAGACCTCCAAGGTCCCTTCCAACTCTGCTATTGTATTGTATACGTTGACCCTAGCTTTGCAAATTCACATTCTCAAATTAAATATGCAGTTCAGCATTCATATTTTTGAGAACTGCAATGCAACTGAAATGCAATGTAGAAAATGGATCTTTCCCTCTTGTGCTTTGTTCCTTGATTTTAACACAACATTTTAACAATGGTGATGGTGGCTTGAATATTGCAAGGCAGGAATATTCCTTTCCTATTCAAGTTGCCAATCAACGTTAGCTCTTGCCCAGAGGAGGGCACAGAAACATCGGTCACCTGAACAATGCCCTCTGCAACGCCAATTCAATATGTCCCTGCATACATTTCATAAAGCTTCCGTCATGTGACTATCAAACCATTTGAATGCAGCTAAATAAAGAGAGGCGTAGTGTTTCAGGAGCGCGATGTCCAAGCCTTTCTTGGCAGACAGCAGCCTCACTCACACAAGCAACGAGACATGTCAGGCAGCATAGCAGATGAAATCCAAGCATTTGTGTTCTGCAATAGACAGTTGGCACAAGAAGCTAAGCTCGCTAAGTTTGACTGGGAAAAAAAAAACAGAAAACCATCCAGCAGGGTAAATCCAACACATGCCAGTGTGCCCTGTCCTTGAGTTTAAAAATAGCACGACTTCACCTTCCCCCACCAAAACCTCTCTTTGTGGCCAGCTGACTCTGAGCTGGAACTGTAGGCAGTTTTAAAACAGGACAACATTTACCTGAAGCTTGCCTATGTATGCACCAATAACACTGCAAACAGATTAGTCTATATTTATTCTGCACCTTTTGATAAGGCTTCCCTACGAAAGGTCTTGCAAATTAGAATTTTAGCATTGCTAATCATCCTTCTCAAGTTCCTCCGAAAAACATTCTATTTAACTAGGTTCTAAAATTTTCTGGGTAGAAGGAATGAATAACTCTGATTTATTTAAAATAGTGATATGCCATCTGTCATGCAGTGGAAGAGGTAGATATTCCTACTGTAATCGCACCTAAAATTTGGATAAATTGCTTTTATACTGCAGAGTTTTTAAGCAAAATGGCAATTTATATCTGGGATGCCATCATAAAGTATTGCTTGGAATTGTATCCAACAACATTGTGAGCTAAGCCTGTGTATTATTTCTATTTTCCGGGCGGGGAGGGGAGGAGAGATCAGGCAATGGTCATTCCATAACTATATAACTCAGATGGCTCTCATTTAGATCCTTTTCCTAATTATTGTCATGCTAGTTTTCGGTGGAATAACTATGGAAATTTTTTATTGCATTATTTTTATTAGACTTGGAAGCCACCTCGGGAACACTTTGGCAGCGAAAGGTGGCTAAAAAAAATGGAGCTAGTTCAGATTAAATAAATTAGAACTTTGGAACATTCTTTCCTTGTTGGTTTGCCAAGATCAAGCCTACACATCTTCTGGAGATGTGTTAAAATCTTCTTGAGCGTTCTGTTCAGGTTTTTAAAATTATTATTATTGGAATTATTTTCGGCTAAGTGTTTTAAGCTAGTATGGAGTAATTCCAACTGAAATAAATTATAAGTGAGGAAAAACATATATTTTGAATGAGTGAATACAAAGGAAAACATAACTTTGGAAACATATAATTAATGCCTTGGACAAATCTGAATGGGATTCAATATAAGGAATCCAAAGTTCTCACCCTGAACTAAGGGGTGGCAGAATGGCTGTAGAGTATGTAAACAAACCAAAAATAAGCTCTGTGTAAGCATGACAAAAATATTTTAATTTCAACCACCCAAGAAGGAAGATGATTCCCATCCCTTTGAAGTCATATTGTAGATATCTTCCCTATACTTGCAATCACACATTCTATGAGAATATCTACACTGAGAGTACTGTCACCTAAGGATGCTATGCTACTCTGAAAACAGCTTTGAGTGTTGTGTTCCCACAACATCATCAGTACTGGAGAATTAAGTTGATGAAACGCTATGAAACTTCCTCCTCCTCCACTTCCGCATTGGGTACCATTCTTACTTTGTTTTTCCTTACAACTTCCTTCCAACTCCAAAAGATCAGAAAATACTAACTTGATGACATTGCAACTTTTCCTCCATTGCGCAAATAAAATTGCAATCACAAGAAATTTATCAATTCTCACCTTTTCTTCAGACTTGGAAAGAGCCATTCAAAGCTACTGAGTTATCTTTTATTTTCTTTCTTGACCTTCTGTTTGCCATCCTTCCTCGATGAGAGAGGATTTTTGTTGTAGAAGAACTCATGACTACCTAAGAAGCAGGGAGGCCCATAATTTCTACCTCTCATTGTTGGTATTTATTTCAACTAAAGGAAGTAAAAATATTGTTGGATTGCCTCTTTTCTGAGACTCTGAAAAAGGGTGGAAGGGTGGAAGTGACCTGAAGGAGAGTTGTAATGCAATGTTGTGTGCATATTGGCTTCTGTCTGAGCTTGAACCCTATATAATTAATGGAACTTATAATATAATAATAATAATGGAATCCTATTGTCTCAGTAAAATGTTAAGGGTATATGTGTGTATGTATGTCACTGAAAATTTTATAGTTCTCGTATGCTAGGGATTTGATGTCTTTTCAGTGCTAAAAACAAACATTTCTATTTCTATGCATATTCATGAAAACGTCCTCAGAGTGAAGGTTAAGCTGTTCCATCCTATAGACCAGAGACGTACAATCTGCACTCTAAATCCGTTCTAGTGTTTCTAGCTTTTGGGGGCTAAGTTAGCTGAGCACTCTTAAGAATTGCCATTGCCCCTCAAATCCCCACATCTGCAAAAGTCCTTATGTATAAGACATCTTACGTCCATGCTGGGCTATTGCCCTGCCCACTGCTGTCCTTCTAAAAATGCTAATTGTTATTTTTGGCCATCTGGGATGACTTGTCGTCTCCACCCCCCCACCCCCCTCATGCTTCGCCAAATACATCTTCAGATGTCAGTTCAAAGGAGGATAAACCAGTTCTGGGCATGTCTGGAGGGGTCAATGGTTCCAAGCAGTTGTTTGAGAAGGGTTGGCTCAAGCACAGCTGCAGCAGGGCAGCCTTGAGCCTTCAGGTGGGGAAAGTATGCAGCTGCAGCCAGTCAGGGATGAGGAAGAACTGCCTTCTGCACCTGATCCAAGAACACTTAGGGCAGAGAAAAGGCAGGAACAATGCAAGTCAGCCAGATTACTCATAAGTAGGCAGCTTCATCCCTCTTGCATATCTGACTGTTTAGCATAGCAGACAGGTGGAGGTGATGTTGGGAACCATGTGTTCATTTCCTAGCTGTGTGTTTTCTGGTTGTTGTAATTCCTACCTTGCTTTGGAGTGATACTGTGCCCTGACTTGGATCATGCCTTGTGAACCCTCTTGTGTTGTGGATTTAATGTTGCCTAGTAGATTTGCCTTGTTTCATAAACTTTCAAGCACCTTGTGGTCTCATTGGCCATTGCTGGGCTAATATTGGTCTGCTTTTCGCTGGATTTAATTGGGACTGCTCTGAGTTTTTGGTGAAGGGAATTGCTGGGGAATATTAATAAATTTACTAAACTATTGTTATGTGTGCATGTGAGTGAGTGGGACAGTACACCATCCAAAGCTTGCCCATCCATGCTATTAAAAAGAAAAGGAAGGAAGGAAGGAAGGAAGGAAGGAAGGAAGGAAGGAAGGAAGGAGAGAGAGAAAGAAAGAAAAAGAATGAATGAAACCCTATAGGTTTATTGCAGAAATTCAAACTTATGCAAGTTTGAATCTTTGAGAGATAAATGACACCATCTGCATGCCCTTTATACTCCATCCACACAAAAAGAGAGTATAGTAGGAGAGGGGAGAAGAGTATAACAACATTTGTAAGAAAAAATGAAATATCTTCCAGAGACTGTCCAGCCCCACACCCCACTTTTCCTAGGTAGTCCAAGGAGGAGTGAGTGTTCTCGAGGAAAGTGGGAAGGTGGCTGATAAGAAGAAGATGAAAACCAATATACTGGAGATCCTGAGGAAGGCACGGCTGGCTGACTAGCTGATACCTTTAACTGGATCATTTTGGGCTGTTCCTATCCCAATAAGGGTATGGCTAGCTGATGAGAGCTAAATAGCTTGAAATAGATCTATACTAGTCTCCCTTTATTTATTTATCAGCACAAATGCAACACAAATACAATAAAGACAACATTAAAAATATGGTTTTCTGCCTGGATGGTCTCCTGCAGTGAGCCGAAAGACAGAAAGGGGGAGCAGTGAGTTCCCTCCCATATTTGGGCATACCAGGGGTTGTAACACACACACACACACACACACACACGTATGTATGTATGTATGTATGTATGTATGTATATATGTATGTATGTATTTGTGTTACAACCCCTGGTATAAGGAGGAGAGCCTGTGGTTTAGTGGCTAATATATCTGCCTAATATGTAATACAGCCCAGGTTCGAATCCCAGTAAGGGTATGGCTAGCTGATGAGAGCTAAATAGCTTGAAATAGATCTATACTAGTCTCCCTTTATTTATCAACACAAATACAACACACACACACACACGCACACACACGCACACATGCACACACACACACACGCACATACACACACATATATAAAATGCTTATGCCAATTATTTGATTGCAATGCACCAAGCAGGTTTCATGGAGACAAAACTGCTTGTGGCAACACAAAAAATGGCTATATGCTTGCCATCTCTAATATTTGTTTTTCCCCCTTTCTGTTCAATTGTGTTAATTCTCTGAGACTGCCTGGACAACCCCTTGCTGTTTTCTTAGAAAAGTGTTCTTCTAAGTGATTTTCAGAAGTGTTTGTCACTGCCTCCACTGCCTCCTAAAGCTGAAGAAAGTGATTAGATTAAGGTCACACAGCTGGCTTTGTGGCTTAGGCGGCATTACAACTTAAGATTGTAAGAGTCTCCTGGTTTCTAGCCTGATGCCTTAACCACTATATAAACTGGTTCTCTCCTAATATATTAAAATCTGCAAAATGTGTCATCTCCTTCATGATGAAGAGATGTCATGTGAAAACCATCAGATTGGCAACAAAAGTGATCTATGTAAATAAGCAGGGCAAGAGATTAAGAAATCAAGATGGAAAAAACATGATCATCACCCATTTCAAAAATACACAGAAAGCTACATGAAATCAATATGATTCCAAACCAAGAAAAAAAAAATCCTACATAAAAACAAACAAAATGATCAGAGTTTTAAAATCAACAGAATATACAATGTAATCACTACTTGGTAAAAAAAAAAAGAGCATGTGCAACTCCTAGTGATTTCATGGACAAATCAATGCAGAATTTTTTTGTAAAAGTTGGTGTGATTTGTCATTACCTTCTTTGGGGATTTACCTCCCCCCCAGCCTTTAGCCCCGAAAATCTGTACTTTTATCCAAGTAGTGACTATCCCAGCTGGTTACCAAACTCCCAAACCCAAAGAATATCAATAAGGACTACCATCTGGCAGTTCTTAAATAAATGTTTTCCAAGCTTACATGAAAGCAGGTAATGAAGGACAGTGCAATGCTTCTTTTGAACTTTTGAAGTTCACATCCTGGAATGCTAAGAGCTTTTGTTTGTGGGGTTGTATATGTGTGTGTGAGAGAGAGAGAGAGAGCCGGGGAGCGGAGGGAGGTTGCAATTTTTCCATACAATATTCTCTATAATATCAATTTTCCCAATATAGTCATTGAAGACTATAGGTAGAAAGACAGAGAGACAGACAGAGAGACATTCTCCTTTCCCAATGTTGTACTTTTGCAGATGCAAATTTCATAAATAGAATTCTAAATGGTTTAGAAGGGAGATTTAAAAGAAAAGAGATGTTTTCATTATGTTCAAAGCCTATTTTATTTATTATTTCTTTTCCTTTTTTCTTATCAGCAGCACAGACATGTGGGGAATGACAGAGAGGAGAATGTAGAAAAAAGAGGAGGCCTTGGTCACCCAGTTTTATGTAAGGGGATCATCTTCATAAACACAGCATTCATCATATTTATTGAACTGTGGTTCATTGTGGTATAGAATGTAGCTGAATTAAATAGTAAAATAAGGGCAAGACACAACCAGAAAAATATAGCAATCACAGAAAATATATAGATTAAACATGGCATTTAACAATCTTCCCCATGTGGTTAAGAATTTTGTAATGTGATCAATTATAATAAACATCATCATAATTTCCTTTGGCTTTATTTACCTTTGGCTCCAGTAGCAGAACAGCTCTTGAGTCTTCTCTGGAATTTTCCTACTTTGGCAGGTACAGGCAGACAGTTCAGTCATTCCAATGAAAAGAGCAGGGAATGTGTCTTCAGCCAATTTTGCAGACTGTCAATGACAACACAGGAGACAAAAAAGTCCATTGATTCTATGTGACAAGCTCCCAAGTTGCCAAAATATAAGCTGAATTCAATGTATATTGATGTTTCAGCATCCTTTTCATTTTGGCAAAACTTTATTGTTAGAAAACTTTGTTCTGGGTAATTTTATGTCCTATTTGCAAATGACAAGATGTGATTTTTTTTCTTTTTTCCATGTTTTTTTTTTAATTTTTGAACATAAAAGACAACATTAAAAAATTCTCATCCATTACATATAGCATGTCGTTTGGTGGCATCTATCCCCAACGAGAATTGCAAGAATGTCCAAGAATAAATCGGAAAAGTGTTGGAAATGTCATCAGATACGGGGCTCATATTACCACATGTGGTGGACTTGTATTGAAGCTAAAAGATACTGGACTAAAATCCACACGTGGTTGGAGAAAATGATACATAAACACATAGACCTCAAACCAGAGATCTTTTTTTACTGGGAATCATACCACAAATTTACAACAAAGACTTAAAATATTTGATTCTAAACATTTTAACAGCAGCTAGAATCGTATTTGCAAAAAACTGGAAAAACGAAATGATACCAAAACAGGAAGAAGTTATTCGAAAGATAATGGAGTGCGCTGAAATGCGCAAATTGACATTTGAAATTAGAGAACAAGAAGACGAGCAATTTTATAAGATATGGGATTTGTTTTATCAGTGGCTGGAAAAAAAAACCTGGACATGAAAAATGTTTTATCTATTTTTTAATTGAAGGAGAAAAGTGAGAATATAATAATGTTGTTAAATAGACTAATAACGATACAATGTTTTAATTGAAGGAGAAAAGCAAAAACATAATAATCTTGTTTGACTAACAATAATACAATGAAACACTGACATATATATGAATAATTTAGAATTTTTTGTTATAAAATGAAGGATAAAGATAATAAATGAACCAATGTACATTTGATAAAAGATTGGTAATATAATATATAACTCTAAGTGCATACCATAAAGATACCCTGTTGAAAGCAGTGAAAGATATACAAACATAAACACTAGGTAAATTCTTTTATATTGTAAAAATATTTAAAATGAGATAATGATTGCATAAAGGTATGTTGTTGTTAAGCAGACAATCAAGAATGTAAGAGAATTAAGCTTATTGAAAAGAAAGAAATATTAATCGTAATTGAACATATGCTGCACAATGAAAGAGAGGTTTTTGGCTATATTGGATGGAAAAAGACAAGATGTGATTTTGGAAGAACAGTATGTGTTTCCTTCTTCAGAATCAGACAGAGAATTCTTCTTATGTACAGCATTCAGGTAGAAGGATATTATTGATCCAAGTTTCCAAATGTAGGAAGTTAGCATCCACCCCTCTCCTAGAAGAATGAAATATCCTAGGAAATACTAAAAAGGCAGAATATTATATTTCCCTGGATCAGAAATGGAAAAATGTGTTTTTAGGCAGGAAACAGACTCACTCTTAATATCTCCCACTTTCTTTATGAGCCATTAAGATGCCCAAGCCAGTCTATTCTACAAAATAAAGAGTTCTCCCCTTCAGCTCCAGAGTGATGTGATTAAGGCATGACCCACTCACCACATGGCACCTGTAAACTCAAACTTGGACTCAAAACAAAGCCTAGAGAGTTGCCCCTGCACGGCCACATGGGAGTCTGACAACCAATCAGAATACATTTCTTACACAGGAACAGGAAACAGAGAGGTGGGGTCAAACAGAGAGTATAAAGCCAGGAACTTTCAGCCCTTCTCCCTCTTTATTCTTCTTCACCCAACATTGATGCAGGTGATCACCTTTTCTGTTCAGGACTCAAGTCATGTGATCCTGTCACCATTAAACCATCTTTCCAAGCACCCTCCATGTCTCCGGTGCCCCCCCCCCACTTGGAGCTGAACCCAGAAGGACATTTCTTCCAACACAAATAAACATGAATTCAGACTTTTTTTTAAAAAATAGCAGTGATGAGTTTCATATAAAAGGGATTGTGTTTGCAAAGTTTTGTAGGTAGGTAGGTAGGTAGGTAGGTAGGTAGGTAGGTAGGAAGGAAGGAAGGAAGGAAGGAAGGAAGGAAGGAAGGAAGGAAGGAAGGAAAGAAGGAAGGAAGGAAGGAAGGAAGGAAGGATATCAAACATGACATGGGATTTTCTAACCTTGGCCACTTTCCCACGTAAAGAATAAAGGGAAGAATTGATTCTTCACACACACACACACACACACACAATAAAATATCTCTCTACAGGGAAATCTGGCCACCACCCCTACCCTTGTTTTTTTTAATGAAACAACCTTTTCGAACTAAGGACTGAATTAGATTGATAGCTATAGGCCAATATCAGGAGGATTATTTCTGACCTGTCAAGATTACCAACAGTGTGAGTTGGGTAGTATTGACACCACTGCACTACAGAACCTTCGTCAATCAATCAGAATAGAACAGTGGTTCTCAACCTGTGGGTCGGGACCCCCTTTGGGGGTCAAACAACCCTTTCACAGGGGTCACCTAAGTCCATTGGAAAACACATATTTTATGGTTGGGGGGTCACCACAACACGAGGAACTGTATTAAAGGGTCGTGGCACTGGGAAGGTTGAGAACCACTGGTATAGACAGTGGCAAACTGAATGAATTAATAGTCAACTGTAGAATTACCTTAAAAGTAAACGGAATAAGATGTTAATAAGATGTCTAACCAAAAAATATTTTACTCTGTGTAATCAGTAAACTTAGATCAAAGAAATTAACAATGTATATAATATTTACACTAGTATTATTTCCTCCCTCCCTGCCTTCCTCCCTACCTTCCTTCAGAATGGCAAATTCTGCTTCAAATGAGAAAGGATTGTTCTTGCTTTGTCTTTTCTTTTTAAATATACATTTTTAAATTAAACATTAACATTTTACATACTAAATCCAAACCTGAAGTATAAAAATGTCACAGAAAAGACACCACTAAAATATTGGCTCTCTTACCATGTTATTAAAAAGAGAGCTCAATTGATTTTTTTAAAAAAATTCCCAACACAAAACTATGTGTCTTGACTTAAAAAGTGTTTTAGTTCTTATCGTGACTGAGTACTAAAAAAAATTCTGCCGTCGCACTATATCCACACGTGTCAATACGATACTAAAGGTTCTAGTTTTATTTTCTTTTTACAATCTATGTCTAGAGCCATTCCAGCAGCAGTTAGCATGAAAAAAACTAATTGTTTGATATTACATCCCAATGTGTCTCTGAAAGAGCATGTTAACGGTTGTAATGGTGAGCTCAAACTTGATTTTATGTTACTTACCCATACCTAAAAATATTTCCAGCCAAAAGGAGGAAATTTGGACAAATCAACCATAAGTTGAAATAAATTTACCTTCTCCAATTCCCACCTAAGGGGTTAATTTTCTTTGTCTTCATATGTACTAACTTGGAGAGGTCAAGGGACAAACTGTTCTTAATTTTAGCTGAGGAAGAAAAACTTGCTTTCTAACCTCTAGTTTCATTCTGTTCTGTTTCATTTATGGCTTTGCGGAAATCAGTTTCCCATGTCAATCTGAGACCAATTAATGAGTTAGCTTTTAAATTTATTATAACACCCACCTGGGAAATCAGGCTTTTATAGTTGTTTGCTCATTTTTTTCAAGGCCTACCATTTTCCAAGAATGTGATTTTGATACTCTCTTCTCACAGCATGATCCAGTTGGGGTAATTAGGGTTAGAGAATGGCCCTGGAGCCTTGTAAGCTCAACGGCACTTTGAGTTCCTCATCTCATGGCAAAAGAGTCATCACTTTCTTATCTGTTTAGGAAAACAAAACAAAACATCAACTTCACATATGAATAACGGTGTCAATGGCTGCCAGCTAGAGGTCAAAGCATTCTCTTTTTGAGGACAGATCAGTGTTTAATACTGCTATGCTGCAATTGGTTTTGGTTCCCCTATCTGAGCTTCTTGCTTTCTGAAAATCTGAGGTACTTTCAAAGCAGAAAACAATTCCTTATCCTTCTATTCTATAACATTTGCAAAGGAGTGAAAGTTGCACTATAAAAATATATATTTAGCCATCCCAAAGAATTGAAAAAAAACAGGGGAAGAGAGAAATAAACCACAATTATAGAGCTTAAGCTTTCCTCTCCAAGGCTGCATTTCCTTTCTTAAGAAGAGATGCCTTTATGTGGCATATTTAAATACTGCCATTCAAGTAATTAGTTCCTGGGGCAATGAACAAGATCAGCTACCATAAAAACAGACTAGTAACATAAAAACAGGCCATAAAATTGCAGTGAAAAGCAGCAGTTTAAAACAATTAAACCTCAAACGCTGAAAGGGTTTTTTAAAAGGTTCTCACCTGAACAAAATGAAGAGGGGAGCAGCTGCCACAAGACTCTTTGTAGCACCCTTGATGAAAAGAAACAGCTCTTAACTTTGTCTGATCCCCCAAATTAAGTAGGGTTCTTAGAGCAGAATAGTGCCAGATTGGAATACTATTCCACCATGAAATCCCACAGTTTAGGGCAGTTGGAAAAATATCCTAGAAAAAAAGGGAAGGGCAACCATTTCCCATAATATTGTCAATAAAATGACTTGGATTAAGCTCAATTTGAAAACAGAAAACAGAATAACAGAATTGGAAGGGATCTTGGAGGTCTTCTAGTCCAGCCCGCTGCTTAGGCAGGAAACCATACACCACTTCTGACAAATGGTTATCCAATATCTTCTTAAAAACTTCCAGTGTTGGAGCATTCACAACCTCAAGTTGTTCCTCTGATTAATTGTTCTAACTGTCAGGAAATTTCTCCTTAGTTCTAGGTTAAAACTTCTAGGTTTGAAGTCTAAAAAAACGGGGAGGGGTTTTTTCTTCCATTGGCACCTGCCTGATTTCAAGTGACAAATGAAATAAGGAATAACCCAATGGACATGGAAATAGCTGTCTCTCTATGTCTCCAGATCAGGGGTATCCTATCTTGGCTACTTTAAGACCTGTGGACTTCAACTCCCAGAATTCCCCAGCCAGCAAGGCCTAGATAGGGGAAGGTAGAGAATTGTTTTCCTTTTGTTGGGGGATGGAGGGAGAAGTGACCCACCAGCAGAATCAATTTTCCAAATTTTTGACATGCCGAGCTCAAAAGCACTGTCCTAAAGGGTGGGGTTTTCAGTGTGAGATCATAATGCTGCTTTTGGCATTGTGAAGAAAGTGGTGAATTCTGTGGATACTGTTCAATGTTAACCCCTGAAATTTATCATAGATAGTTTTGCAAAAATTAAGCTTTACTTGCACAGGTCTTTTTCAAACTTTAACCTCCTTTTAACTTTTGAAGTATTTCCATCATAGCCAAACTCACTAATAATAAACTCAATTTATTCTTTTAACTCAATTTTACTATAATTATGATCTTCAGATGTTTTTAAAGGACATGTAGTCGATATCTGCAGGGTACTGAAAAAACCATCATTGTGGTATTTAAAATATTGCTCTTGGTATCCTTGGAAATGCCATTATTGCAACATTCTATTAATTAGTCAGATTTATATAGCCACCCATCTCGCACAAAGGAAATCTGGGTGTTGGTGTAAAACAGGTATGTCAAACATAAGGCCCGTGGGCCGGATCCAGCCCACGGGGTGCATAGATATGGCCCACAGACTCACCCTGGAAACAGCAAAGGACTAATCTGCAGTTCTTCTGCCAGCAAAAACAGAGCTCAGGGAGGCCATGCGTGGCCTGCCCGAGCTCCATTTTTGGCCTCAACAGCCTCCTGCGCCAAAATCAGGGCTCTGTTTTCACAGAGGGCTGCAGGAGGCTGTTGCAGCCAAAAACAAAGCCTCAATGAGTGACATCAAGCTGCCCATGCCCCCCCCCCAAGATCAAACACAACCCTGATGTAGCCCTCAATGAAATCGAGTTTGACACCCCTGGTGTACAACAATAGAATAAAACAGCAAATAGATAAAAGACTATCAATAGTCTTAGATAAAGTTAATTATTTCAATGTTTTTAAATTAAAATATATGGAGGACTATAAGAACCCCACTTTCATAGTCCAATAATTATGCATACATGAATAGAGGTGGAACCTATTCCCAAAATATTGCTGTTGGGTCACATATAATACTAAGCCCTGTATTTTTTTTTCTTACCTGGATTCTCTTATTCTCTTAACTTGTGTTTGAGCACTAACTTAATACAGCATGACCAAAAGCAAATTTCTAGGGAATTGTGGGCCTGCTTGAAAGAGGTTTTGTCCATTTAGTTAATTGGGCCTAAACCTCAACCAGCACAGGTTTCAGCAGCTGGAGAAGCTGTAAATGTGTAGCTTTCCTTGAATTGATCCACAAGACAATTTATTTGATCCAATATGGAAATGCATGCTATGATTTTGCAAACTGACTGCCAGAATAACAGTATATACTTCTTTTTGTGCTTAATCTTCTGGGTCAACTTGATTTCAAAGGCACTCTGCATCAGCCTATATACTGATGTCAAGAAGAACCTGACTGCTTTAACAACCCTGGTTTTATATTTCTATTCATAGATAAGCAGCAGTCATGAACTAAACTGTTTCTGAAAATTAAAAAGCGATGAAAGAATTAAGCCCCTTTGACTGGCAGCAGCAACCAACCTTATGCCTTTGAATAAAATAGTGATACAATAAACATTAGGAATACTTTTTTTTGCTGGAAAGGAAAATAATAGCTAATTCATATTACATAATGTCTGCCAAAACCCCATACTCAGCAAATAAATGAACAGGGAGAAAAGTGAGACCAATAACCCATTTCTGTACTTTGCAGTTTATCTTTGTCTTTATAAATAACAGTAATTCTAATATGAAACTAGCAGTATGATTTGAAGCGGAGTAGCTCCAGGTTGATTCGAAGCCTGATCAGAATCTTTCCTTCCAGTGCAATAATGCATTTAATGGAGTGATTAATAATATTTTTTTTTATTTGGAAGTAAGTCCCAGGGATTATAAGTGAATCTCTCAAAGTAAGGATCATAGCTTTGCAGCCTAATACTATGTGCCACATGTACTCAGAAATAAATAACTCCTGCTGAGTTAGACAGAATGTGCTCCCATGTAAGCATTTATAGGATTGCATTGGCTGAGAGCTTTAAGAAGCTGACTTTGAAAATTATATTGAAATTCTCAGACAGGAATTTCCTGGATTATTGTGACTAAATCAATCATTGTTTACTTCAGTCCTTTATCTATAAAATATTAATGATCCTTATTTCGTAACTTTTTGTTTGGTACAATATGCAATAACAATATAGTGTATGCAGGAGATAAAATTACTTGCGTAGTTAGAATGACGAGTTTTTAAAGTGAACTGTACAATGCCCTGAAAACCTTGAATCCTTCCCTCATAAAAATTCTCCTTAACATAAATATCATGAGAAAGCGATGCCTTATTTCTCCAGCTTTAGTTTTTTTCCTGGAGAGGATTTTTTTTATATATAGCTGAAGTGAATTTTAAAGATACAATCCTCACGTGCAGTCTGAAATGACACAACTTTAGAATTCTGAGACTATTATGAATTCTGTTCTCTTTGGCTCATAGAACCTTTTTTAAAGCAAAAATTTTAGCTGTATTATTCATCCCTTTATTAAATGTGTTAAATAGTTCACAAAATAGATTCCTCTTGGCTCTAACTACTTCATTTTAAAAGAAAAATATAACAACATGAGAATGAAACAAAATTGTGATCCTGGGAAAGGGCACAGGTTTATTTAACAAATTGCTATATTCAATCTCACATACATCCTACACAAGCAAACACACAAAGGAACCTTTTAGTCCTAAAATCCAAGTGTTGCACAGCCACCATTATCTCTGCTGTGAAATAATGTGATAGAGATAATGGAGATGGCATAGTTGGAAAGCAAGAAATATAATGTCTAACATGAGTGCATCAGTATTCAATGTATCTGCTCCTAGGTGCAGAGAGGAAGATTTATGGCAGCATTGCTACACTTGGTGACAAGACAAGGACACAAGCTCATTCACTCACATAGCCCTTAAATATGATAAACTAAGAAAGTCACAGCTTAGAGTTTAGCACAGTAAGGAAGTTTTGATCCTTCAGAAATGGTATTTTTGATATCATTTCACACATAGCTGAAAGCAAATGGAGGAGGTGGTAGCATATCAGCAGAAAGAAGAGAGGAGTAACCAAATTAGAACTAATATGGAATGAAAACATTAAAGAACTATTCAGATTTGGCGTGCTAAACAGCACCCAAACTTCATGAATGTCTATTTTTCTCTATGAACAAAGTTTGCCTATACAAAATTAGATTAAGTGTTATTTGCCAGCAGTTCTAAACTTTAGACTCCCACCCTTTAAAATGAACGTAGGATGTAAGGATTGAAAGAGATCATTAAGATATCTAGTCCAACCTCTTGCCCAGAGTAGAAATCCACTATTACAGCACCTCTGACAAATGAATACCCAGTTGCTCTTAACAACCTTCACCAAGGGACAGGCCACCATCTTGTAAGACAGTTCTTTCCTCTGTTGAACAACTCCTACCATTAGGATTGTTTTTTCTCTGATGTCCAGCCAAAATCTATGCAACTTACACCTCATTTTGTCCTCAGTTGTTCAACTCCGCTCCATCTTCTACATGTCAGCCATTTTCTCTTCTCCAGGCTAAACACATCTATTATCTCCAACCATTCCTCATAACACATTTCCCCTTTATGATCTTGACCTGTCTCTTGGACACGGTCCAGTTTATCAATGTGTTGTATAAAATAGATGTTCTAAATGCAGTCTGTCCAATGCAAAATTAAGAGGAACCATGATAATAAGGCTATCAATCAGTGGGGGGGGGATTTACTACTGGTTCTGTGGGTGTGGCTTGGTGGGTGTGGCAAGGGAAGGATACTGTAAAATCTCCATTCCCTCCTGACCAGCTGGGACTCGGGAGGCAGAGAATAGATGGGGATGGAGCCAGTGGTGGGATTCAGCCAGTTCGTACCACTTTGGGACAACTGGTTGTTAACTTTCTGAGCAGTTTGGTGAACTGGTTGTTGGAAGAAATCATTAGGGCAGAGAACCAGTTGTTAAATTATTTGAATCCCACCACTAGGCAGGGCCAGTCAGAGGTGGTATTTACCAGTTCTCCAAACTACTCAAAATTTCCACTACCGGTTCTCCAGAACTGGTGAGAATCTGCTGAATACCACCTCTGCTATAAATATAACTAAGCATGATAGGGGAGGAATGCAGTGGCTCATGTAGTTAGGACACTGGGCTGATGATTGGGAAACTCATGTTCAAGATGTTCAGTTGCTGCCATGGGATGGGATGAGCTCTCGTCACTCACTCCAACTCCTGCGGACCCAGAAGTTCAAAAGCAGGCAACCATGAGTAGATACATGGTTACCACTTTGGTGGGCAGCTTAGTGGGGGACATGAAAGGAGCCCACAGCTGGGTGTCTCTCAGCAATGATAATGTTACTGGATAATTGTTTTGGTGTTCCTGACATGACAGTAGTAGTAGTAGTAGTAGTAGTAGCAGTAGCAGTAGTAGTAGTAGTAGCAGTAGTAGTAGTTGTTGTAATAGTAGTAGTATGATAATGTTTACTCTATGTCTCCCTCAGTAGTGCCTTCACATCAGTATCACTTGCTGGGGAATATATGAAAGGGATGTTGTGACTGCATCTATGCCTTCTCATTGGCATTACATTAAACCAAGGTGACAATTCCAGATTTCCGGACCTAAATGAAAATATTTTATTTCTTCAGTAAGAATCTTCTTTATATTTTCAGATAGCAGAACTTTTAAAGATCTCTACTTGAGATTTGTGTGCGTGTGTATTTTTTCATAAATAGTTGTACTGTATGTAATTATGTAATGTTATTATGAAATAATTGTATAAGAATCAACAAAAATAAAACAGGAAAATGTGCTTAATATAATTATAAAACCACAACAATTCTAAGTTATTTCAACAAATCAGCCCTTGAGAAACGGGTGGACAAATAATTACCTGAGATTCTTTCCTATCCTAGCTTTTTCAATTTCTTTAAATGCCACGGACTGAATCTACATTTTCTAATACACATAATAAATTATCTTAGTGCGCTACAAAGCCTGTATCTCTGATATAGCCACCTCTCAGTATGTACACTCATATGAGTTGGGAGTAACCTGCTAAAGAAAGAGAAAATATTAATACATATTTCATACATATAATTTGCACTTGAAGATGACCTTTGGCATTCCTATACCCCTGCATTTAAAATACATTTGGCAGTAAGGTTTTGTTGTCATATTAGCACCCATGAGTTGGAAAGAATCCTATGTCATGTAATCCAGCTTCCTGATGAAGCAGAAAATCCACTACTGAAAATCAATACCCACTACAACAGAGATCCCCAACCTTTCTGGCTTTGTGGACTGGAGAGGAGAGGAGAGGGGATGGTTCCATGTGAGTGCCCGGCAAGAACATGCACATGCATGCGACTCCATTTGTGCAAGTGATATTCATGCACACCCGCCCCTTATGCAAATGGAGTGGACATGCACACGCTTGCCCGCTGCTCATGAACATGGGAATGCATATATGCATTCCATTTCCGTGGCCCGGTTTCAAACAGTTCATAGCCCACTAGTAGGCTGTGGCCCAGAGGTTGGGGACCCATGCACCACAATGCCAATCATTAGCTTAAAAAACAGTAAATGTAAAACACTTCTAAGGCATACGAGTTCAGTTTTGCTATGGTAGCCTGTTGTACTGTTGAACAACAGGATCATTGGATATTTTGGGTGATGAGGAAGTATAGCAGCAATTCCATCATTTGTAGTCAGTACAGAAATATCTCTAAGGAATATATTGTATTCTAAACTAAATGAAACTCAAATTCCAAATAAGGACAAAGGGACGAAGGAAGAAAACATTTTTTTTAAACAGATATATGGTGCGTCATAGTTCTCATTTTGCCCTGTTGAAGTCTTTATTATGTTAATCAACTATGCATTGCAGGAAAAAAAATCTAGCTGCAGTTGTGTAATTGGAATCTATTATTTGATCTAAAATTTTCCATTTTTCCATTAATATTTTCACCACTGGTTAAAAAAAAATCTTTCCCAGTAATATTTCAACACTTCACTAAAGAATCTCTGCTTGCTGGCCTGCAACTCCCACATGTGTTTTTTATGCAGCTAAAGGAGAAATGGCAGCATATTGTTGTCCTGTTAGCCTAGTCCTGGCATATGAGTCTGATGATTGAGATAGCCCATTACTTGATGAAGCAGCTTAAAATAATGTTGGCTCTTCTCAGAGTTTCTATAGGACAGTTTATTTAAAAATCACCCCTAAAACTATGCAGCGACACAGTATTCCAGTCCAAATACCGGTATGTTTAAGATTTGCCCATCTTCACTGTGGTAAGTTAGATGAGTTGTTTGCTATTGCACTCTATCCATTTTTCATTCAATGTTTAGCTCAACTTTCTTCATTTTTGCTCTGTTGTTGGGAAGGGGCAGTGGGAAAGAGAATGCCTCCTTGCTTCTGTGCTGCAAGATGTATCTCCGCTTACACACACACACACACACACACACACACACACACACACACAGCCTGCTGCCTTGCCTCATCCTGGCATGTGTTCAGCCAAATCTCCCTGTTTGGCAACAACCAGAGTCAGATGCCTGACCCTCACATGGAGGCCGAGTCCTTGTAATATGGGATTATACATGCTTACATAAGATAAAGAGGCAGGGACAGAAGAAAAATAGATCTCATGGTGAGGACTGACTAACAAAACTGTTAACTTCTGCAGTGGCCTCTGATTTTTTTTTTTTAGCTATAGAAGTTATATACTATTTCTTTTGTCTCAAATAGTGGGTGCTAATAGATGTAGGTGAATACAGTACTGAACTCTTGCTTTTCAGTTTTACAAAGGATTTCTCTTCCTTTGAAAAAGGGAGCTTTGTTTTCTCCAAATTCATTCCTGCTTCAAAAGGTTTTTTTTCCCTCCAATTTTGGGCTGCTTCAAAAGGTTTTTTTTTCCTCCAATTTTGTTTTTGAGCTGATTTGATTGATGGAAGGTGGGAAAGGGTGCCATTGTGGAGCCCGGTGCTTTTAATTACATACCACTCCATCAGGACGTGTCACATCTGACCTATAATGGTTTCACTTGTACTTTTTCCTCCTCCTTCTTTCTCCCTTCTGAAAAATAAAAAGTCAACAGCAATGTTTTTCCCCCTCCCCTTTAAACGAAATAAAAATGGTCAGAGGAAAAAATGCAGAAGAAAGCACAAGTATGGATATGCTACGTAGACAAGTGGAAAAGCTGTTAAGGTCAAAAGCAGGCAAAAACATTTTTTAAGCATTTCTGACATATTCCGTAGATTTCTATTGTCATGACCAGTAGCCAAAGTTTCACAGACGGTGCACTGGAAAAATTAAATATCCCCTAAGTATCAAACCAACTCCTTGGGAATTAACATGGGTCGCCTGCTGTCACTCTGAGATGGGCTTCTTATTGAGCATTAGGTAGAGTTATTCCAACTTCAAATGCTAACTTGCAATGTATTTAGCACCTCTGTCCTCTCAATGTGGTTCATGTGATTTCTACCTTCAGTAGTCATTCTCGTCCCAAGTCTTAGTTGAAATATGCAATATGAACACAGAGCTATTAAGAAAATGTGGTGATTTATCCGGACAGAATAGATTTCTTACTTTGCCTTAGAAAGGGAAATAGCATGCAGGTGGAAGGGATTTCAAGAAATTCAACTGAAGGACCTTTGCAAATGGCAAGATTCCAGTGCCTATTAGTCTAGGACAGAGCTGCCACAGCTCAGCCACAGCTCCGCGGGCTGGATACGTTATGCGCTGGCCACACCCACACCCAGTTTCGAGAAGGGGGGAAAGTCCCAATACATCACGTGATGCTACCATGACAACATGAGTTTGACACCCCTGGTCTAGGAGATGAGAGATTTGGAAAAGAATAGACTAATAATAAGAATTTGTAATGTATGGATATGTTCCTTCTAGACTTGAAAAGCAAATCCAGGATTCAATGGGAGCTTAAATGTCACTATTCAATCCTTTTGTGAAAGAACTATTATTCATCTAGGACAGAATTGGGTTAATTGATCCATATTGTAATGATGGCGATGAGAATAGTGAGATTTATAGGCTTCTACCAAAGCTCTGGAGAGGTTGGAGATACAGAGGATTTTCAACCAATCTAACAAACCATAGGTTGGTTTCCTGGTAGAGGGAGGTAGAATGTTATAAATGTTATAAATTTACTGTGGTTGCTTAGAAGCTGTGGTTTGAACAGTGTGTTGGAAAGGAACATTCATTAAATGTTTGAATGAAATGTTCTGGCACTTAAAACCATTTGCAATTTTTTTTTCATTTGCTTGCGTTCAGTTAATATCCAGCAGTGATGGTATTACTCAGACTGTCAATAAGGCAAACCATCTTACGCATAAGATAATTAAACATCTCGATCTTAGACGAATAGAAAAGAATACAAAGCTACTTGGGCTATAGTAGGTTCTTTTTCTTCAGCTATAGAAAGTAATGGTAAAAAAATATCCACCTATCAGGATGTTGGAAGAAATGTATTTCTGTTGGTTGTCAGGTTCCCAGGGGGCAGGGGGTCTTAACTAACTTTGTAGGCTGTCCTGAGACCCAAGCTTGTTTGCCTTGCTGGCTGACGTAATTTTCCCAAGTGCCTTGTTTCTGTTTGCTAGATGGGTCTGCCTGAAGGGGGTAGATGTTTGTTATGTAGAATAGACTGGCTCAGGCCTTAATGGCCCATTGACAAAGGTGGTGGTGGGGAGATGAGTTTCTGTCTCCCTTTTAGAGGAAATATTCTTTTAATATTTCCTAAAATATTTCATTTTCTATTAAAGGGGTGGTTTTTAACTTCCTACAAGGAGATATAATATATAACCATTTGAAGTACAAAATGTACTATCAGGCCTTAGGAAGTGCAGCACTTGGAAGACCATCTCTAGGCTGGGAAGCTAAGCAGAGTTAGGCCTCAAAAGTATCTAGATGGGATTTTTCCAGAAAGAATATTAGAAATGTAAGATAGCCTGAAATGCTCAGAAAACCTCCTGGAATAAAGCAACAGCATCTGCTTCTAGTTCAGCTCAACCAGAAGGAGGCCTTTGCTTCATTGTGTTTCTACTCTAGAAAAGCATGGTGAATAACAGGCTATAATAACCTATGTTAAGGAAAAAAATAAGTGGAGTTCAAGTCCAACAACTTGAACTATCATGCTTGTACTTAAGTTCAGAGTTGGTGGCGTTTAATTGTACCATAAAATAAATTTTATTTACTTTTCAAGGTCCCCATGGTGGAATAGAGCAGGTCCTGGAAAAGAGAAGGTATTATATTTGCTTCTGCTGGAGAAACAGAAAAGAACTGCATCAGATTTCAAGGTTCGATTTGCTTTCAATTGCTGGCCAATAAAGCAACTTTCAATCTAACACAATTGGGATGGCCTTGTGGCTTGGTTGATTTGATCTGCTGTGCATATCACCCCTTGCTTTTGTATGTTAAGTAAGAATTCATAATGGTTTTACAAGATCTTTATTTTCTTCCTACAAAATATAAGAATAAACAACAATCAACACAAACAATTATATGAAGAGAGACATGTTAGCCTATAGTAGCTGCAAATCAAAAGAAATCTGATAGCACCTCATTCCCAGCAAATTTGATTAAAAAGCATAAGTTTTCATAAGCTGCAGCTACTCCATCACAGAGCAGCTTTAGTGGTGTAGGATTTAAATTAGGATGGGAGAGAAGGAGAGGAAGACCAAAGGTATGGTGGTTATGCAGATACAGGTTATATATGCAATCCACTGTCTTTGTTTAAATTTTTACAGATAGCTTGAAACCTTTGATGTGTGTGAGATCAGCAATTTCTGGCTTAATTGTGTTGCACTTTTTTTTCAAGATGACCATTTGGAGATCTTTAATGAAATGTCTTGGAAGATTGAAATGTTATGATATTACTTTGTGTGGATTTTTAACAAATTGTATTGGTTAATTAACAGAGTATTTGCAACCTGTCTCATATATAATGGTCTAGTAGTCCGTTTTTCTCTTTGTTTTCCATGTATCAATATTTTTATCAGAAGTGCTTCTGAGGAATTGTTTTGTTTTGAATAATCAGATTAAGAGTGAAGTCTTACCATGAAAGAAGAAAGGAAGGAAGAAAAGGAAGGAAGGAAGGAAGGAAGGAAGGAAGGAAGGAAGGAAGGAAGGAAGGAAGGAAGGGTCTTTATTAAACCAGTAAACAAACAAATTAAATTTGTTTCAGGAAAAATAAACAGCTTCAGAGGGTAATTGTGCTCTATTAAAAATCTTGTTAGCTTTGTTACTCAAAGACCCAATAGCCACATTCTTAACAAGAGGTGTTGTAATAGATGTGTATTGATGAATCCTTTCTGATCAACATGTTGCAAGAAATTCTAGGGAAAAAAATTAAGCCAAAAAGGATTGATCACTTAGAGAAACGAATGATTCTATCCACAATAAATAGTTATTGTCTTTTATAAATACCTTTCAGAGGTTTTAATATTTTAATATTTTTTTGTCTTATTTGGGTTTTGAATCCAGGCTCACCTTTACACTATAATCCTTTCCAGATAGTGAGCCTTGAAGCTTAAAAATCACAACACTTCTCAATTATTAAGTGCATAATAATTTCAGTTTTAAAGGAGCACGGTAGCCCAAGTTGTTGGAATGGTGGGCAGGAGGTTAGCAAGCCCATATTCAAGATCCAAGAGTTGCTGTGGAGCATGGTTCACTCATCCTTCACTCCAGCTCCTCCTGGGGACATGAAAGGAGCCCCCAACTAGGTGTCTGCAGGACAATGGGGATGTCACATTCCCATTGTTATACATTCAACTTGGAAGCAGGGGTGGGCTGCTGAGGATTTGCAGGGGTTCGGGAGAACCTTTAGCTAAGATTCTGTGCACTTTGGAGAACCCCCAAATCCCACTCTTGGCTGGCCCCACTGACCCCTCCCCTCCCAGGAGTCCCCACGTGGCTCATTTTGGATGCAGGTAAGTGCAGAGCACTCACGGAGGCTTGGGGAGGGCAAAAAAAGGGCACACTGGAATTTCAGGAAGGCTGTTTCCAGCCTTCAGAGGGCCTCCGGAGCCTGAGGCTCGAGGAAAACCTCCAGAGCCCAGGGAGGACAAAAACAGCCCCCTAGAATGATGCAGGAGGCTAAATAGGCCACACCCACCATGGCCACACCCACCCAGCAACCGAGCAGAGAACCCCTTGCTAAAATTTTTGAAGCCCACCCCTGCCTTGAAGTGCCTTGGTGCTTCTGATGCCAAGTGCAAAAATTCCAGTTTTAATATAGCATTGAGAACAAAGTATCTTCGGGCATCTTTGAAAACAATTATTTTCAAACTTCTTGTAGTTCATTAGATGATTGTTTACCAATATCCATGAGAACAGGCAAGAGCATTCTTCCCTCATAGTAGCCTAGAAAGACCTTTTCTCTTAGAACCTTTTCGCTCTCTATGATCCTATTTGTCCCAGGGGCAAGAAAGGCATAAGGAGCTCAGTGCTGACAGGATCTGACAGACAGATAAGATTTACTTCCTGAACAATTCTTTAACATGTACCGAATTCTATGTACAGGTAGTTTACGACCATAATTGAGCCCAAAATGTATGTGACTATTGTTAAGTGAGTTTTGCCTCATTTTACGACCTTTCTTGCCATAATTATTAAGTGAAATGCTGCAGTTGTTAAGTTGCTAACACGTTTCCCCACTGACTTTGCTTGTCAGTAGGTTGCAAAATGGGACCGCATGATCCTGGGACAATTCAATGGTCATAAATATGAGTCCGTTGCCCAGCATCTGAATTTTGTTCACATGAGTATGGGGATACTGCAACGGTGTGGGAAAAATGTTCGTAAGTCGCTTGTTTCAGTGCTTTGTAACTTTGAACTGTCACTAAATGAATGGTTGTAAGTTGAGGACTACCTGTAATGAGACATCACGAGGAAAGGAAAAATGAATTCAAACAGAGGGAAGGGAGGAGGAGGAACAGTCAGAAGCATTACAGTTGGACACAAATTATCTGAACAGCGCTATTACTTTTGACCATTTACTCTTGCAGCTTTTATTTAATAACAGCTGAGGCTCTAACTAAAGCTGTATTCCATGTGGAATTGCAGTTTCTGTCTCTGATCAAACCTCTGGAATAAGCAGAGCTCTCGTTTGAGCATTTTTAGTGATCGCTGAGGAATGCTATTAACTCCCTTTTCACTATTTGCACAGAGAATGTCATTGAGAGCCCATCAAAACTATCCCTTTTTAAAAAAAAAAACCTAATGCAAACCCGTGTGGGTGGGAAGCATGGAAATAAACAACAGTTCCTTGTGGTTCAGAGCGGTCATAAAATCTGTTATTCGAAGCAGTCGGAGAATTTTTTTATAAAACCCTTGTGGAATGCAATTCTGGTTTAAAAGCAAAAGATGATTTAAAACATTGTATCCGGAAACCGGTCTTAAAGGGCAATGACCTTTTGGACACAGTATTCTTTCAGCATTGCCTGAGATGCCCCACGGACTTTCCCCAAAGCATATGATCTGGAGACTGTATTTTTATCCTGGTTATCTCTCCGAGGAACAGGCGCAGGCGAATGTGACATCTAAATTGGTTGCCAAGGAGACCATCTGAACCAAATATTCCCGGGCTTTCCAGCTTGGTAAGGTCATTAATTTCTGAGTCAATCCCGAACAAAACATTTTCACATTTGTAAGGAATTAAGGCTACACAAAGAATTGCAATCAACCCACTAGCCAGATGGTATCAGATCCCTTCTTTAATTTTATATAAAATGAATGTGGTCAGTTTTTCCAACTGGCCTTAAAATGTTATAAGAGTCTATATTTGGAAGTCAGTTCTCTGTAGGGCTCTTGGAGCTGTGCTCCTATCTATAGAACAAAGTGATTTAAGCATCGTTCATTACATCAATTTTTCTCATTTCTTGCCCTTCTCGTATAATAAGCCAGCATGTTAGAGAACTGAGATATTCTTCCCTTCCATACTTCCAATGAGAATAATGAATAGAATAGAATAGAATAGAATAGAATAGAATAGAATAGAATAGAATAGAATAGAATTCTTTACTGGCCAAGTGTGATTGGACACACAAGGAATTTGTCTTTGGTGCATATGTTCTCAGTGTACATAAAGAAGAATAAAATATAATACATTCATCAAGAATCATGAGATACAACACTTAGTGATATTCATAGGTTACTAATAAGCAATCAAATCATACTAGGAAACAAAACAATATAAATTGTAAAGATACAAGCAACATGGTTATAGTCACAAGTGGGAAGAAATAGGTACTAGGAAGGATGAGAAGAATAATAGCAATACAGTCTTAGTAAATAAATTGCCAGTGTTGTAGGAATTAGCTGTTTAGCAAAGTGATGGCATTCGGGGGGAAAACTGTCCTATTGTCTTGTTGTTCTGGTGTGCAGTGCCCTATAGCATCATTTTGGGGGTAGAAGTTGTTCTATTATTCTTTTATTATTGTTTTAAAACAAATAATAAATAAATCTTCTTATTCAGAATATTTATTCATTACATCTCTGTATTGCCAAATTTAACTGACACAGGGCAGATTGCAGTAGAGATAATATAAAATAAAATACTATTTAAGTATAAAAATCAATAAAATAACATCAGTAGAATAATAAAATAATACTAATGAGAACTGTGGTGTCAGCCCTAGTCAACATGACAACAAGAAGAGTTTTATAGTAGTCAAGGTCTAGAAGAATGCTAGGGCAAGAGCCAAATGAATTCCTAATGGGAAACTGTAATGGACCTGTAGTTGAGTGCTGCTGGCATATTGCTGAAGAAGATTGCTCTATAGGGTGCTGTTCAGAAACAATATATCAGAATATATCTCATAACCACCATTTATTAAGCAACTGTAGATTTTCTTTTGAATGAGGAGATCCACCAATTTGCCCAGTTATGACTGAATTTGAGGAACTTTATTCTGCTAAGTTTTGGAGCCGAATCATATGTACAGTGTTCCAGATCACTGAATATATATCAAATGCCAAATATCAAGTGTATATCAACTACACTTCTTTAGAAGTGTAAAGGGGAGACTACATATTTTAATGGTTGTCCATAGCAAACATTTTGATAGATTTTCATATCGGAGAGCATATGCATCAATACCAACTTATTTTCTGCTTTTCAACCTTTGGATTTCTTCAGCCATGCTTGCAGCTGTGTGTCTAGGAGCAGTGAAACCAGAATGCAGGATGCTGCTGCTTGTAGCCAGTCCTGAAATGAGAGACAAAGATGATTTCTTATTTATTTATTAGATTTTTACCCTGTGTTTATTATTTTTATAAATCCATTATTGTTTCTATCACTCTTCTATTCCTCTTTTACCCACTTTGTTATTGTCATGCGTGTTTAATGGACCACATTCTGCTCTTGATTTTAGTTGCTTGCTGAAACAAAGGTTTGCAATACCTTGATTTGTTTTTTTTCCTTAAGTGCCATGAAATGCACCATTTGAATTATGGATTAAAGTGGTCCATGACTCAAATCTATCCAATTCATGCCATTTCACATTACTTAGAGCAGAATGGAGGTACTGGAGAAAGTAGCTTTGGTCCTTCAGTGCCCATGGATTTTGTTCCACAGCCAGAAGACCACTTGAAGTTTAATGCCACATTTTATTTTTCCAAATACAAGGCATGAGCGAAAGCTGGAAACTTTCTTGGAAGCAGAATTATTTAAAGCAGCATATAGCCTCATAGATTTTATTAATAGGGTAATTCAAGGGTAAAGGGAATGTCAATTGCCTATCTATGTCTATTATGTTGGATCATCTCCAACTCTGTTTTCATATTCATTATAAAGTCAGCAACTCAAGCCATCACAGCAGCTTAGAAGTAACACAATACTCAAGCAACACAAGAGAAAGCATGTCAAGTAAGATATAAAAGACCCCCCACCCCACCCAACATATAATGATATCTAGCTGCTTTTAGAAAGAGAAAAGAACAGGGAAGCTAAAATATGTGCCTCTTACTATAGGAAGGAGCTGACATGACCTAGATAACTATTCTAAACAACAAGCCCATTCCAATATGTGAATTGGTCAGGATAGAAGTCAAGGACAATAGAAACAGGAGAATTCTTTCCACAGACCCACTGTGGAAGATTGCTATGGAAACAGCATTTTGTAGATTATTAGAAAGTAGACGGACTTCTGGATGTTTTTCCATGGAACAACTGATGGATTCACTTTCCATCAGGAATTCCATGCCTATCCACAAAGCTTACTGTATTGTCTTCCACAAATGCCTCTCTCCCATTAGCCTTACCTACCTCACGTGTCTTTTGTGTGGCGCGCCTTGAGCCGCTTGGGGAAAGGGCAGGATATAAATAGGATGCGATAAAGAAGGGATTAGACTTTAAGCTGATTTTTCTATTCATTGAAAGGGGAATTTCTACCAACTCCCATTTTCACCCATGTCTTTCCCTTCCACATTGTCTGCTAGTCTTTTTTACTCTGCCACTTTCCCCAGGCAAATTGCTGGAAATGAGGATCTACCGACCAGCAGAGATGTGAAACTTTCAGGCTCTCCTACTGCTCGGGTGGTGGTGGTGGTAGTAGTGGAGAATGGATATGATTAAACGGGGGGGGGGGGGGAGTAGGAAAGCCTACTATTCCTTGAGAACAAACTTCTGTTTTATTTACTTAGTAAAAATGAGGGTCCAAGCCATGTGTGTGTGTTTGGATGAACTTTTCTTGCCATTTTGTCCTACTGTTATTAGTGTTGTTAAGGCTGCCAATTCTTCTTATAATTTCTTTTTAGTAGTAGAACTAACTTGGTAGTAAATCTGTATTAACTTTCACACACACATAACCAAACACATGCACGCACACACACACTCACACACACACCACAAACACTGTCAGGAGGCAGTCCTCATCCTTCTGTTTCTCTAGCCCATAAAAGGCCACTGTAGACAAATAGATAAATTATCATAGTTGGGGATTTGATATGTCAGTGGACTTGCTACTGGAGACACAAGACGTGTGGATTTGGCCATCAACATGCAACAGCAAAAGGCAGCAGCGCTGGGCCATTGGCTTTAGCCTGACTGGGCCATCTGGTGCTGCTAGAGTTATCAACACGATGTCACTAAATAAGTCAGGGTTTCAATCCTGTTTTCGTTGACTTAGAAATAATTATCGTGGTTTATTAGAGTTCACTTTCCAGATAGCGAGAGCAAAATATGGGACTCAAAGACAGAAAGATGCTTTGGGGTGTGTGAAGGCATCCATGTAGCATTTGTCTGCAATTCTTTGGCTTAACCGCTCTTTCTCTGGTACCATACCAAATCTGAAGTTCAGAACTGCTTCATAATATAAGCTTTATTCATTAAGCATACACGGCAGTGCTGATCTGTGTCCCCTGATCAGACAAATAGCCTCAGTGTGGTCAAAACACATTAATGTATTGTTGGCTATTCTAGGATGATGCACTTCGCCTCCTGGACTGCCAAGCATCTTGTGGAAATAGCTGGTGTTTGCTCTTCTAGCACAAGCTCTGGGCACTTCCACAAGCTCTTGTATCACTTTCATATTGCTGTGAAATTGTCCTCATTGGCGCCCTTTATCACTTCCCTGAACTTACCAGCACTCTCTTCACTTGCCAATGAGAAGGTACCAGATGATATATTGGTCCACCCTTGTAATTCCCTCTTTGCATTTGTTTTGTTCAACAAAGGAAAACAGCAATAATAATTAACCCACCTACAGGGAGAGAGAGAGTGACAGACCCACCCCTTGGAGCAGCTGAGAGTTAGAGAATGGCTGTGGCTGCAGAGGACAGATGAGAAATCCCAGGAGTTAGAGGGTGGGAATTCCACTAATGGAAAGCTTCATCTCTTTTCAATTCTAGAGGCAATGGGAATATTCACATTGGCAGGTTTCGCTGGAATGAGTATGGGCCACCAACCATTTCTCAATGGTTAGAATAGATTAACTCGTTTTCTGTTCACTAGCAGATCTCTCTGTTTGTATTTTCCTAGCAGTAGCATTCCCTCACCTGGGTCAATGATGATCATTCGGCAGCACTCTAATCTATACCACTAGTACTGTTACTAATGGTACATCAGGGGCATAATACTGTATGTGTAAGATTTACTTGAGGTGCAGAGGTTTACCCAGCAATTTTTAATCACTATTTTTCTTTCTCTGAGGTACTCACTTCTTCACTGAGCTTTTTTTAAAAAAATTCTGCCTATACCACTGAAACACTGAACCTTCCTCCCTTCCCTCCTTCTCCCTAAATAGTCCAAATGAATAACTATCGCTAAGTCTTCAAGCAAAATAAAATAGCAGTTAAAATGTGTTTTTGCAAGTTTTAAAACGGGTTAGTTTCTGCATGTCAGGCAAACATTATGCCTACTACAATGCTAGAGGACTTCTACAAGTATGGCTGCAGCAGGCATTGAACCAAACCTGAGAAAATGTAAGCAAGGAGTTTTCATTTTAAGCTGGTTGCTGGCCCTATGTATAGTTGAATTGTGACACTTTAGGTGTGTATGTGTTTTGTTTGTATTTAACTTTGTTGGGTTGGGCACTACAGCATAATCATCCAAAGTCACAGTTGCCAATAGTTCAGACTGAACATCTGGAAAATCACTACTAAAGTGGTCAGCCTTTCCAGAATGTTCTTAAGTTGACCCAAATTTCCAACGCAGAATCAACTTTACACATAATTAGGTTTATGATTACAATAGCAAAGAAGGTTGGTGAAATCAATTGGCATGACCTAATGTCTCAACCTGGTGCCTTGCAGATTTGTTGGGAGAAGAATTATCATAATTCCAAGACCATGCTAGAGGTTCAGGCCAAAAATGGGAGTACAAAAGTATTGAATTATGTGCCTTCCAACCTATTGGAAGATAACAGGTGAGGGAAAATGTAAGTTATGGTTAGAATGGTGCTGTTCAATCATCACTCAGTCATCAATTGAGTGAATTATCTACAGCTACATCTTGTAGCTGTAGATAATTGGGTGTAGGTGATAATTGTGTGAATTATCATCTCTCATCCTACTCAACTTGCAAGACTCTTGAGAACATAAAAAGGGGGAAAAAAATACTGCCCTGAAAAACTATGGCTGTCTCATTTTATTATTATATCTATTTCATACATCTATCCCAAAATAGTACCTTTGAGGTATTGTGAATATGAGAATTGAATTTAATCGGATTTGGAAGATACAGGTTTGAAAATTCTGTAACAAGTTCATTCACATGGTACATTATTTCTTTTGTCAGTTCATTAAGTTCAAAATTTAATGGTGTTAACGAATGGTGTTAATGGTGTTAAGATCTGCAATTATGCAGGCTAGTAATATAATTACCATTGACAACTTTCTTATTTAAAATTGTGTGTTTGTACGTGTGTGCACAAGGGAGTGAATAAGTGAGTGAATTCTTATTGTTTCTACTTGGAATAACTGCTGTTCATCTGATCTATATGATAAGGGTTAGCAGGAGAAGAATGAGTTTTGTCTGGGTATGATAACGATCATTTGGTGGGAGGGGAATATTCCATCTTCCTAGGGAAACATCTTGAAGCTCAATGCTTATTGACTGAAAAGAAACCATCTAAGTTGAGCTGACCTTCTCTACAAAGGCTAAGCATTTCCCATTTGAGAGGGATTTCACCAGTGCTTGAATAAATATTGACTGCAGTCTATCCTCCAATTTCTCATAAATGTTCTTCCTCTGTTTTACTGCTTCAATCTCAGGATGCATTAGAATTGCTTATATGTGTGTGTGTGTGTGTGTGTGTGTGTTGTATTTGTACTGATAAATAAATAAAGGGAGACTAGTATAGATCTATTTCGAGCTAATTAGCTCTCATCAGCTAGCCATACTCTTACTGGGATTTGAACCTGGGCTGTATTATATCTTAGGCAGGAGTCTTAGCCACTAAGCCACAGGCTCGCCTCCTTATCAGTTGAGCCAGGGAAATAGGTAGGACTAAGACTCCTGCCTAAGATATAATACAGCCCAGGTTCAAATCCCAGTAAGGGTATGGCTAGCTGATGAGAGCTAATTAGCTCGAAATAGATCTATACTAGTCGCCCTTTATTTATTTATCAGTACAAATATAACACAAATATAAAAAGGCAACATTAAAAATAAAAATATGGTTTTCTGCCTGCATGGTCTTCTGTGATGAGCCGAAGGACAGAAAGAGGGAGTAGTGAGCTTCCTCCCATATTTAGGCATACCAGGGGTTGTAACACAAATACATATATATATATATATATATGTGTGTGTGTGTGTGTGTGTGTATGATGTATATGTATATGATGTATATGTATATGATGTATATGTATATGTATATGATGTATATGTATATGTGTTACAACCCCTGGTATGCCCAAATATATAATTTTTGAATAAACACAAATAAACAAGACACAACAAACACCATAAAAACATATTCCATTACAAATTATAAAAAGTGTGTCAATTGGTTACAAAGAACTTTCGTGCATCCCTTCCACAGTCATCACCTAAAATCCATATCAAATTATATATTTTACATCAAACATATTTATATATATTACTATCATCATACCTCATCCTTCATATGACTATAGTTGTTTAAAAATCCCTTTATAACAAATATTCCAAAATTCAAAGCAAAACCACATAATGGCATTCCATTGTCTATTTTCAATATCATCCAACAACATTCTATCTTTGTGAAACATTCTAAATAAAAATTAATTATGTTTGATAAAGTTTCTAAACCTCCTTTCTTAATCACTGTTTACAATTTATATCCAATTTCAATATTATAGGCTTTCATATATAACTAAATTTCAAAACTTCCTTTCATGGTCACCATTTAAAATTTATACCAAATTTCCTCTTGTCGAACCAATATATATTATATATTATACACACACACACACACACACACACACACACACACACACACACAGTGGGGCAAAAAAGTATTTAGTCAGCCACCAATTGTGCAAGTTCTCCCACTTAAAAAGATGAGAGAGGCCTGTAATTGGCATCGTAGGTAGACGTCAACTATGAGAGACAAAATGTAAAAAAAAAAACCAAACAATCACATTGGCTGATTTGAAAAGAATTTATTTGCAAATTATGGTGGAAAATAAGTATTTGGTCAATATCAAAAGTTCCTCTCAATACTGTGTTATATATCCTTTGTTGGCAATGACGGAGGTCAAATGTTTCCTGTAAGTCTTCACAAGGTTGGCACATACTGTTGCTGGTATGTTGGCCCATTCTTCCAAGCAGATCTCCTTTAGGGCAGTGGTGTTTTGGGGCTGTCACTGGGCAACACGGACTTTCAACTCCCTCCAAAGGTTTTCTATGGGGTTGAGATCTGGAGACTGGCTAGGCCTCTCCAGGACCTTGAAATGCTTCTTACGAAGCCACTCCTTCATTGCCCGGGCAGTATGTTTGGGACCATTGTCATGTTGAAAGACCCAGCCACGTTTCATTTTCAATGCCCTTGCTGATGGAAGGAGGTTTGCACTCAAAATCTCACGATACACAGCCCCATTCATTCTGTCCTGTACATGGATCAGTCGTCCTGGTCCCTTTGCAGAGAAACAGCCCCAAAGTATGATGTTGCCACCCCCATGCTTCACAGTAGGTATGGTGTTCTTTGGATGCAACTCAGCATTCTCTCTCCTCCAAACATGACGAGTTGTGTTTCTACCAAACAGTTGTATTTGGGTTTCATCTGACCATATGACATTCTCCCAATCCTCTTCTGGATCATCCAAATGCTCTCTAGCAAACTTCAGATGGGCCCGGACATGTACTGGCTTAAGCAGGAGGACACGTCTGGCACTGCAGGATCTGAGTCCCTGGCGGCGTAGTGTGTTACTGATGGTAGCCTTTGTTACGTTGGTCCCAGCTTTTTGCAGGTCATTCACTAGGTCCCCCCGTGTGGTCCTGGGATTTTTGCTCACCATTCTTATGATCATTTTGACCCCACGGGGTGAGATCTTGCATGGAGCCCCAGATCAAGGGAAATTATCGGTGGTCTTTTATGTGTTCCATTTTCTAATTACTGCTCCCACAGTTGATTTGTTCACACCAAGCTGCTTGCTTATTGCAGATTCAGTCTTCCCAGCCTGGTGCAGGTCTACAATTTTGTTTCTGGTGTCCGTCGACAGCTCTTTGGTCTTCACCATAGTGGAGTTTGGAGTGTGACTGTTTGAGGTTGTGGACAGGTGTCTTTTATACTGATAACAATTTCAAACAGTTGCCGTTGATACAGGTAATGAGTGCAGGACAGAGGAGCCTCTTAAAGAAGAAGGTACAGGTCTGTGAGAGCCAGAAATCTTGCTTGTTTGTAGGTGACCAAATACTTATTTTCCACCATAATTTGCAAATAAATTCTTTCCAAATCAGCCAATATGATTGTTTGGTTTTTTTTTTACATTTTGTCTCTCATAGTTGAGGTCTACCTATGATGCCAATTACAGGCCTCTCTCATCTTTTTAAGTGGGAGAACTTGCACAATTGTGGTTGACTAAATACTTTTTTGCCCCACTGTATATGTATGTATGTATGTATGTATGTATGTATACATTATACCATTATCAATTATTTATCTATCCATGATCAATCCAATTTCAATATTATAGGCTTTCATACATAAAAAAATTTCTAAACTTCCTTTCATGGTCACCATTTAAAAATTTATACTAAATTTTCTCTTATCAAACCAATACATATGTATACATCTAGCTATATCCATTATCATTATGCATTAGAATTTCTGATGGTAGTACAAAAGTTATTGTTGCAAAATGGATTTTATTGTTTTTTTATTCCCTTTTTTAGATTAAAAAAATCAAATAACCATAAGTTAATTTGGCACAGGGTACCTTTCAGGAATGTGGTGTTTCTATGTAAGCCATTGACAGTTCCCCTCCCCTTACAATTTTTTAAATATTTGCGTTGCTTGCCATTCAAATGAATTTGACCTGAGTCAATTTAATTTTTCTTCCATGAATAAAATATTCGATGTTTCTCCACCAAATGCTTTCTGGTTAACACACACACAAAAACCCAAGTAGAATTTGAGACTGTTATATCCACCCATTATATCTGAATGAAATAGAATAAATAAACATAGAAAAATTGAATGTCAACCCAACTCCAAAATTGATTTCCGTTATATTTTACTTTTGAATAAACATGGTGAAGGCTATCCAGAGACACTTTGATTAGTGAGATGGTGGCCTATGAATTCAATGAATGAACGAATGAACAAACAAACAAACAAAAACAAACAAACAAATAATCACTACACAAACAGGCAAGGTATGACCATGGTTGGTCATTTAGTGTATTTTAGACTTCTTTGCCCACTTTAAACACAGGCATGTGGTCTGCCTGCATTATTGTTCCCATAGCTAAATAATATGAAACCTTAATCCTTTTCCTTTCTTAGAACACAGATGATATATTAGTGAATGACATATGAGAATACGTCCTGTACAAATCTTTGGCTCCTACACAAATATTGCGCTATGTCACAACTGCTTCTCTAGGGAGCTCTCCACATAGAAAGGAATGTTAAGTGCTGAAAATATTCAAGTTTCCTACTTAGTCAAGAGGCTTCTTGAGGGGAGCTATCATTCAAAGGCAAATTTGCTCTGCCCGTTTGGTTTTGATATTTATTTCCAGGAAGGTGTTCCCATCAAAATGTGCCTATATGTTTGTGTGTAGGAGAGAGAAATAGGGACTGGCATATTCCCAGATGGCTCCATGGGTGACAAACCACTTGATGTCCTAGTCAATTGAAATGAAAGAAGATACTTGAAGATGAAAAGACTAAATGCATTCTCACACAATCTTGCAAAGTATTATTCTACTCCATCTAAACCAGGCATGTCCAAAGTCCGGCCCGGGGGCCAATTGCGGCCCATTTTCAAATTTTGAGCGGCCCGCAGCCTCTTCTCCATACTGGAGTTATTTGTTTAGTCTTTCATAAAATGGTTCATTTGCATTTTATGTTAATGATTCAAAGAATGTCATGTTGAATGGTCGGCCCCACACATGTTGACCTCAACAAATCTAGCCCTCCTTGCAAAAAGCTTGGACACCCGTAATCTAAACCATACTCATTGGTTTTCTCTACCTAGGGCAACCCTCTATACCAGGAGTGTCAAACTCAATTTCATTGAGGGCCATATCAGGGTTGTGTTTGACCTCAGAGGGCTGGGGTGGGCATGGCCAGGGTGAGCTTGACATCACATATGTCGGGAGCCCGAGTGCTCTGCCAGTGAAAATGGGCTCCCAAGCTCCGTTTACCGCTGGGATGGCCTCCTGCAACCCTCTGCCAGCAAAAACGAAGCTTGGGAGGGCCGCAGGCAGCCCTTGCAAGTTCCGTTTTCACTGGCAGAGGCACACTGTGGGCTGGTCCTTCAGTCTTTCCAGGGTGGCCCCACAGGTCAGATCTAAGCACCCCCTGAGCCGAATCTGGCCCCTGGGCCTTAAGTTTGACACCCCTGCTCTATACCAATATTCCATAACTTTGGCCCGTTGAAGATGTATAGACTTTAATTCCCAGAGTCCTCTGGGAATTGAAGTCTACATATCTTCAAGTGCCTAAGGTTGAGAAACACTGCACTTTACCTTGATCTAAACTTTATAGAAAGCTTACTTTTCACAATAAGGTCTGAATAAGCTGCTATCCTGTCTTTTAGCTATGACTCTGCGTATTAAAATAATGTTTAAATTGCTGGAGCTTTCTGGAACTATTCATCTGTTTATCATGCATGTTAAGCACATTAACAAGATAAGGGATCTAACCTTTGCATTGTATGGACAATCTTTTTTCTGTACCGAACTTGATTTGCTCAAGGTAATCAGTGGCATGACTAGAGGCAAAAATATACATGACACCCATTCTCTGTCTGATACTCCCTTGAAGCACCCTGTTCTTGAAATGAACATATGAAATTAGTCTGAGACTCATCCCCATTTTACACATTTTTCTGATCAATGAGCTAGATTACAGAGAGCAAAATCTTTCTGCTACAGAATCTACTTTTACTGATCTCTGGATTATACATTGCCTTCAATTTAGGACTTCTTTGAACTTCCAGCAAGGAAGCTAAATTGGTACTTTCACAGAGCATTTTTTTTTTCAAAGAATGCAATATGCACACTGAAGCTCCAGGCTCCATTGAAATAACAAATGTGCAATCAATTTAGCTAATCCACATTACTGAACTCACATAGCACTCTTTGGGACTGTTATCATATTGTTATTCTTACCCAATCACCCAGTAAACACTTTTCTTCAAATACCTGAACAGTTGGCACCACTGTGTTTAAGGGAGAATTCCTCGTTAAAAATTTCCTGTATATAAATTACATTGTTGCCGATTAACTTTTGCATGCTTGATTAAAAAGCAATTTATATATCAGTGATTTCAGTATGAAGGTAATGAATGGAAAATGCATGTAATAAAAAAGCAACAAAATTAAGAAAGACATTGTGTTTTAAAACCTAGTCTAATTTTTCTGCTTCATTATTTTCTCCCCTGAATTGCATGCATAATAACAATAATTTTGTTTGGCAAAGTCCATTGTTACCACCAATATTTGTTATTATTATAGCCAGTTTGAGAGTATGGATCTATGGCTGCAATATGGGACTAATTACAAAAGCAATCTGAAAGACTGACTTTTAAAATACACAGATATACATATTGCCTTATCTTGTGTGTTTGGAAGCAAATTCTTCTTGCATAAGATTGTTTGCTGTACTGTTTGTTTGTTTGTTTGTTAACTTTATATGCTGCCCATTTCACCAGCCAATGTGGGTGGCTTACAATGCCATAAACATATAAAATATAAAAACATTAACATTAAGAACAATCAAATAAAGGCTAAAAACCGGTGGGTTCCTACCGGTTTAGATCAATTTCGGCTGAACCAGTAGTGGTTTGGCAGCCTGGGTCGCTAGAATCGGCAGTGACCCAGGCCTGCCACACCCCTGAACTGGTTTTCCAGGCAGCGCCTTGTGCACCGCCATCTTGTTTTTGGATTCTGTGCATGCGCAGAACAATTTTAAATGCACTGCACATGCGCACACTGCCTGCCCATGAGTGAACTGGTGGTAGTGCTTGCCGGAACCTACCCCTGGACAAAATGGTGTGGGGTGAGCTTTTCTCTTTAATTCCACCAACCACCTTTATCATGGCTGGCCTCTTTCAGGGCACTAGGCCAACCAGTAGAGCCAGGTTTTAAGTCCCTTCCAGAAGGGCAGAAGAGTGGAGATGGATATCACCTCCAGTGCCAAGATGTTCCAGAGGGTCGGTGGGGGGGACAGAAGGCACTTTTCCTAGACTTCAATCTGAAGTTCCTTGGCTGAAGAGTTCACAGCAGGCCTTTTCTACCAGAGCAAGTGGGGTGAGCCAATGCCATTGGGAGGAGACAGTTCCTCCACCAATTTGATACCATGCCATGAAGGGCCTTAAAAGTAACCAGCACCTTATCACATCGTATTATCATATCCCAATAAATTTTAGTTAACTAATTAAGATGTTTGGCCCTTGTTACTGTAGAAAGTTAGCATCCAGCCCTCTCAAAGAAGAATGAAAGATTCTAGGAAATATTAAAAAGGCAGAATATTATATTTCCCTGGATGAAAAAAGGAGAAATGTATTTAAAGACAAAGAGCAGCTCCCTGCAGCTCCCTGCCCCCAGCAGATATTTGGTGCACATTAAGACTGGGACAGCCTGTCTACAAGACAATTAGAACTTCAGCTTCAGGGTGATGGGATTAAGACATGATCCTCAGGACATAACAGGATTAGCCCTCTACCCATCTAGCAGTATGGCTCACTGCATTGCAAAATCACCTGGGAACATTACATTACCCAGCAAGGTTCAACCAACCTTAATTCAGACAACCTCAGTTATGACCCCTGCATAGCCCCCTCGGAGTCTGAAAGACAATAGACTACCTGCCCTTGCCACAGGAACAGGAAGCTCAATTTCAAAGCCCAAGACAGGGTATAAATCAGGGTCGTGCGGTCAGGGGAGGCGGAGGCAGAAATGTTGTCGGCGCTCCCGGATGACGAAGCCACGAAAGCGACTGGGGGAAGGTTCTCGTTGTTCCCCAGTAGCTTTCGTGGCTTTGTCATCCGGGAGAGCCGAAAACATTTCTGCCTCCGCAGCTCCCGGGCGCGGCCGGACGGATGTAGCCAGAGCGACGCCGAGGCGGTCCGGGCGGACAAAAGAGCAAGCGAGCAAGCGATGGAGGTCCTCGGTCACTCGCCCGCCGGACTGCCTCGGCTCCACTCTGGCTATCTCTGTCCGTCCGCACCCGCGAGCTGCGGAGGCAGAAATGTCAGCGCTCCCGGATGACGAAGCCACGAAAGCGACTGGAGAACGACGAGAACCTTCCTGCCTCTGCTGGACTTTGCAGTCCAGCAGAGGCAGGAAGGTTCTCGTCGTTCCCCAGTCACTTTCAAGGACTGCGGACTGAGGCAGCCTCAGCCTCCAGCACACGTGGTCCCATTCCCCGCCTTCCTGATGACATCACCAGCCATAAACCTCACCGCATGTCACTGGTATAAATAACACTCTCTCCACTCCATGTGGTCAGCTACCCAGAATTACATGTGCTTCATTAAACCATCTTTCCAAGAAGCCTATATATTTCCAGTGTCTTTCTCCCCACTTGGAACTGAACCCAGATGGACATTTCTTCCAACATCACCATGATGTTGATGATGATTCAGAAAGAAGCAGAGTGTAATGTACAGTAGTATTCTAAATGAAATTAGTCTAGGAATGACTTTTCTAAATCAAAATAAAATTAATTTGCCAGTCATAGAATGATAAACTCACAGCAATAAGTTCCCAGCAGCTCTCAGACTGATTTGGAAACCTCTCTGCTCAGTTGGTTCCAACATTTGACAAAATTCCCTCCCTCATAGCTCACTGGACAGAGAAGAAGCATCAGAGAAAGAGAGATAAGGGAGTGATTGACTATGAACTCACAATCTGTTGATCACTGGCTACGGTTTGCTCATCAATAGCAAGTAGCAAGTCTCAACATGTCACCTCCAAGGAAATGCTAACCTCAGCAGGAAAAGGTTCCCCACCCCTGTTGTTGTTTCTTTATGAAGAAATGTTTTTTCTTCATATTCTTGCCCAAGGTTTGCGCAACTTTTCAGGATGCACGTTAGCAAGAAAACTGGCACAATGCCCGGCATGTCAAGAAGCTTGCTAGTATAGGCCCTCTTTTGACTGCAAGGAGAACTGAAATCAATGCCATAGTTTAGTTTATTCAAACTGTCACCCCATGTTTTGCACAGTATTTCAGAAAGCACATGAGCACAACACTTGTACAATTGCTGCGGCAACATCTTGGTATATATGTGGCTGCATGGATTATGACTAACCCTTGCACAACATTTTATAAAATATCGCCAATGCATTACGGTCTTCTTTTAGATCCATCTTTTTCTTTGTACGAATTATCAGATACTTCTGCATCTGGGATGGTTAAATTTTAATCCTCCCTCCTTCCTTCCTTCCTTTCTTCCTTCCTTCCTTCCTCCCTCCCTCCCTCCCTCCCTCCCTCCCTCTCTCTCTCTCTCTTTCTCTCTCTCTCTTCTCCTCCTCCTCCTTCCCATAGATGCAGGATCCCACTTTCCAGATCAATGAATACTATCTTGCATGATCAAATGCAGCATTCAAGTCATCTCTACATTTTCATGGATATGGCTCTAGATTCATTTGTTGCAACAACAACAACAACAACAACAATAACAACAACAACAACAACAAGCTGGTCAACCTACTTGGTGCCTTGGCCTGAGACAAGGTATGAATGGGCAAAGGTATGTTGCTGTAGCATAAAATGTATTCACAAATCGCCATAGCTTCTTTTATGGCGGGATGCAAGAGACTTTAGTTGGTCCTTAAATGACTTTCTGAGTTTTGTAATCTGAAAGATCCCATCTCTCACATTTGTAGTCAAGTATTTCACCACTTCAGGGGGTGGGTGGGCAGGCAGTGTTTCTATCATGTGTTTAATTTTCTCCATATTGACTTAATTTTTTTTTTTTTTTTTGCTTTCAGAGCTGGGGTTAAAGACTGAAACCATCATAGAGATTCAGAGTCACTTTGGAGAAAATAAAATCATTGAGAGTAAAATACAGAATACAAGGTCTTCTGTTTGAAAGACATGGTGAATTAGATGTCCCCTTTGCAGCAGGATAATATTACAATGGAGATTGGCATGAGATGCAGGATCTTGGCGGCCAAAATTGTGTCCAGATTAAGAAAAGAGCTTCGAAATAGTTCACAAGACTCTTTACAGCTGGTCCTTGTGAATAAAACCCAGGATTTCCCATTTCATGTTTGCTTGTGGGTTAAGTGGTTGGGAGTCAAAGGAGAAAGCATTTTTACTCACATTTGTTAATATAGATGGTTTTAAGTTCAACTGAGTCTCAATTCTTAAATCAATCTGAATTTGCCTTTCATTTTTCTGTTGTTTTAGTAAGATTAAAATCTTTTGGAATGATGAATTACACCACATTCAGTAAATGGGTTGCTTTCTTCAGCTTTAAGTATAATTTTTAAAGTTTTTGAAAAATATTACTTTCTAGAATTAGCAGCAATGTTACACTTAGAGTATTGGATTAAGGCAGTGGTGAAATTCAATTTTTTTTTTACTACCGGTTCTGTGGGTGTGGCTTGGTGAGCATGGTGTGGTTTGGTGGGCGTGGCTTAGTGGACATAGCAGGGGAAGGATACTGCAAAATCTCCATTCCCACCCCACTCTGGGGTCAGCCAGAGGTGGCATTTGCCAGTTCTCTGAATTACTCAAAATTTCCACTACCATTTTTCCAAACCACTCAAAATGTCTGCTACCGGTTCTCCAGAACCTGTCAGAACCTGCTGGATTTCACCCCTGGATTAAGGCTCAGATGGACTTGCAATTATAATTTAATTTCTTTGGAAGAATTCTGCTTATGACAAAGTGTCTTTGCTTACCCTTTTGCTAGCCATAATAAGATAATGGGGCTTTAAAGTTTGGACAATAGAAAGAGCTATAGGATAACAAAAGAAGAGAAGGAAATACTTCCAATAGCAATACAGTAAGTTGTTTAATTAATAATAATAATAATAATAAATTTGGATTTATTAGCCGCTCCCTTTCCAAGTAGGACTCGGGGCGGCGTACAATGGAGCATAAAACATAAAAAATATATAACAACACCAAACGTACATACATACACAACATACCTACATACATACAATTAAAAACTATGAAAAATTAATGAAAGTTTATAGCCATAGCAATAGCATTAAACTTATATACTGCTTCACCGTGCTTTTACAGTCCTCTCTAAGCAGTTTACAGGGTCAGCATATGGTCCCCAACAATTTGGGTCCTCATTTTACCCACCTCGGAAGGATGAGTCAACCTTGAGCCGGGTGAGATTTGAACAGCCAAACTGCAGTTATGAAAAAGGTTTTCCAGGCTCTTGGAAATGATTGATAAATGGACAGTTAAGAATGCAATGGAAGAAAAACAAGATACTCTGGATAAATTTGAAATTACAGTAATCGGAATGTTGATATCAATGTCGCAAGAAATGAGAAGGGTGTAGAAAAGGATTTACTGGATTTTCAAATGAAACAGGTTGATGCCTAAAGGAGGCTTCAATGCTTAAAGGAGATATACAACAAATAAACCAGAAAAGAGGGGTGGATACATATTTCTTTTAGGTTAGAATTGTGATGGCGCAATGGTTAGAATGCAGTATTGCAGGCTAATTCAGTTCATTACCAGGAGTTCGATCCTCACCAGCTCAAGGTTGACTCAGCCTTCCATCCTTCCGAGATGGGTAAAATGAGGACCAAGATTGTTGGGGGCAATAGGCTGACTCTGTAAAACGCTTAGAGAGGGCTGTAAAGCACTGTGAAGCGGTATATACTGTAAGTCTAAGTGCTACTGCTATTTACTGGATTTGAAAAAGATTTGTTAATGCTCGGAAGGACTTTCTGAGAAGTGATCAGAGAAGGACAAATTTCTCTTGCTTGATTTGCAAAACAGACTTAAAGTTAAAGTTTTAAAAGATCTGGGGAAGATTTTTTTTTTAAAAAAGTGACAAGAAATCTCTTGTCATGGAACTCTATTTGAAGGTGTTAAGAATTAAGATTGTTAAAAGTATAAGGAAGGAATACAAGGTCGGTTTGTTCAATCAAAGTTAAAATAGATAGTTAGTTATACCTGATAATCTTTACTGGATTTTTGCTGATAAGGAATGAATGGCAAAGATTTTGGATTTTGTTTTTAGTTAAGAGATAAGCTAAGAGGCGAGGAGAGTACATGTTATAATTTAAGAATGGCAATACATTCACTTACAATATGAGTGTACTTGTTGAGATGAAAGAATGAAATTCTTTTTTTAAACACAGTTTATATATATTTTGTATTCTATAGTTTTTATTCTTTTTACTGTAATCTCCAACAAAATTATTTGTAAAAAAGTCTGAGATTAAAATATAGTACCTAACGAATCGAGGCGTATGGAAAAGTTGCAGGTTTAAAAATAAACAAAGACAAAACAAAGATTTTAACAAAAAATATATCCCGAAAACAAAAAGAAGAATTGGCGGAAAATTTGGAAATGCAAATCACAAATAAAGTTAAATATTTGGGGATTCACCTAACAGCCAAGTGCAGCACTCTCAAAAAAGATAATTATATTAAATTGAAGAAAATGCTTTGAGATTTTAGTTGGTTTCACTAGTTAAAACTGGTATAACTACAGTGTTGCAATAAAATGATTGAAGTCTTTGGAAACTAATAAACAGCATAAAGCACAACTTTGCCCAGATGCCATTCCTGGACAAAGGAATTGCAAAGGGAAATGGCTGGAACTAGAATAGGTTAAAAAAAAAACATTGATACCACTTGTTCAAGCTCAGAACATAATCCTGGCTTTTTATCCAACCCCAAGTATTACAACTAGGATAGAGGGAATGTAAATGTTTATCAAATTTTAAAAGAATTTTATAATAGTTTTAGATGCCCTAACTATGCTTTGGGTAAATTATGCAAAATTGGGTAAAAGTAGTGGCTTTGGTGTATGTGTGTGTGTAACAACACATGAAGAGACACGGGGGGCTCAGTGGCTAAGACGCTGAGCTTGTCGATCAGAAAATTCGGCCGTTCGAATCCCTAGCACCATGTAACGAAGTGAGCTCCTGTTACTTGTCCCAGCTTCTGCCAACCTAGCAGTTTGAAAGCATATAAAAAGGCAAGTAGAAAAATAGGGAGCACCTTTGGTGGGAAGGTAACAGTGTTCACTGCGCTTTCAGCATTTAGTCATGCCAGCCACATGATCACGGAGATGTCTTTGGACAGCACTGGCTCTTTGGTTTTGAAATGGAAATGAGCACCGCCCCCTAGAGTTGGGAATGACTACCACATATGTGCGAGGGGAACCTTTACCTTTACCTTAACAACCCATGAAGCCATTACTCAATTATAACAGAGACGTTTAAAATGACTTAAAGTGTTTTACATACATTGGATAAAAAGAACTTTCTGATATTTGGCATTTATTAATGAAGAAAAATATTCAGAAAGTGCTTTAAATCCTTATCTTATATGTTTTCCTAAACACTGCCACAGATCTTGATCTCATATTCATTTGAACCTATTATTCGCCATTTCTTCTTTTTCTTTTTTTTATAGCTGTGCATATTTCTATTTGATCGTTTAGAGGAAAGCACTTGATGCAGCTGATGAAGGAGGCTCCAGGAAAAAGAAATGACACAATACTAATATATGAGTCTTTTAGGTGTGGTAATATTTGGTTCTTTTGGTTCTTAGGGAGAGTGAATAGCTCTCCAGCTGTCACTTTCGGGTCCTCCTGAAAAATGTTACTTGTTCCTCTCCTGCAAAGCTGGTGTCAGATCACTGAGCCACCATTGGAAAAGGGACATAATGAAAAAAATTGTAATGATAGAGGCACTGCGTGTTATCTGACGATGCCTTGTAAGGCTTTTCTAAAACATATCCAGAGCAACGTATAGGGATGGCATACCATGTTTCTACAAAGAAGGGAGCAACAGTCATGTGCTAGTCTTCCCACACACTTGTATATCTTTTGGAAGGGATAGGGGTAACACTGATCCCCAGGTGCCAAGAATGAAGTGTTTATTCGTTAAGTTTCCTGCTTTCAGACTGGCAGGACATTCTGTTTTTCCTCTCAAAGAATAAAAGAAAAACAGTGGCATGTGATGCTTTCTTTTTCTTTTAACCTCTTTCAGTTTTGCTGTGAAGCTCAGTAGGGGAAGAAACATTAGCTGTAATAAAGGGCACTGGGTTTGCTTGCTTCATAGTTTTTCTACCATCTTTTATTCCTTTCCCTATCGCGGACATTTTAATCGTATGTGCATATTTGTGAACTGCTGAGAGTCCCTAACGGGATTGCAGCAGGATATAAATATAATAAATAATCTTTTTTCTGACCAGGTTGATCAACAGCAGGATTGCAAGGGTTAGTACTGAAATGTGTCTCTTGCATAGCTATATGCTCCTTTTGGTTTTATAATTTTAATGAGAAAAAGTAATAAAGCTACTGAGGCTTTTTTGACTTCAAACTTTTGCTTTTTTATTGTTAATTTTTCTCTGCTGACACAAAACTATAGGTCAGTAACGTCTTTTTTCTAAAGGTGTGCCAAAATTGTGTGTGTGTGCCCCACTCACCTGTGCATGCGCACGACCCCTCCCCACACACAGGGGGAGTTTTCACCCTCCCCTGGCCCTCCAGAAGGCTGAAAATTAGCCGGCTGGCATGCACATGCGTGCCAAAGCTGAGGGCTGCCATGCTGGCAAATATGGCTGCACATGCCACCTGTGGTATACGTGCCATAGGTTTGCCATCACGGCTATAGGTACTCCTTGACTTATGACCACAATTGAACCCAACATTTCTGTTGCTAAGTGAGACAGTTGTTAAAGGAGTTTTGCCCCATTTTTTAACACAGTTGCCACAGTTGTTAAGTGAATTACTGCAGTTGTTGAGTTAGTAACATGGCTGTTAAGTGAATCTGATTTCCCCGTTGACTTTGCTTGTCAGAGGGTCACAAAAGAGGATCACATGACCAAGGATGTTGCAACCATCATAAATATGAGTCAATTGCCAAGTGTCTGACTTTTGATCATGTGATCATGGGGATGCCACAACAGTTGTAAGTGTGAAAACTGGTCATAAGTCACTTTTTTCAGTGCTGTTGTAACTTTAAATGGTCATTAAATGGACTGTTGTCAGTCGAGGGCTACCAGTACTGGTGTCTCAGTAACATATAATGTAACAACATTACAATAAATGAGGAAATATCAAAATAACCATTACACATTACATTGAAGTCACGAGTTCTTAGTTCTTAGGACTTTGATTAAAAAGTTGCAACCTCTTTAAAGCTGCTTTGAAATCTCGAAAAGAATATAAGTCCATTTGTTTCCACATGGAGACCGCTTCTGAACTTTGTGCTTGAAGTGGAAAAGAATGAAATTTTGATTTTGGGTTTTACCAATTAGATTGATAGATCTTTATAGAAATGGCTTGTTTAGCTAGATATATAAAAGTGAAAACCACTCACGCCGGATCACGAAATCTCCACAGCAGTAAAGCCTACAAACTTGAAATGTGGCATGTATGTTCCTCTTGGCTTTGAGGTGCTCACTTAGAAAAGATTTTTCAAAATCAGATCATTAGTATTTGTTATAGTATTATTAACACGCTCTGATGCTAAGGAGTTCTACTCCCCCCTCCCCACGTGAAAAGATCTCTGTTCAAACTGCCACTTGGGCGTGGCCAGTGCGTGACCCATCCGGCCTGCTGTCTGGGAGTTTGGAGAGGAGCCTGAGGCAGAGAAGGAGATAAGGTAGGAGAGGTTTCTGTGGGACAAGGCAGAGAGAGAGAGAGAGAGAGAGAGAGAGAGAGAGAGAGGGAGGGAGGGAGGGAGGGAGGGAGAGAGAGAGAGAGAGAAGGGGACAGGATAGGGGAGGATTCTGTGGTTCAAGCCTAAGGGAAAGAAGGGGAGAGGAGAGGCCATCATAACTACTCATTAATTTTCAAGCTGTGTCGATTTATCAAGCCCAATCACATAGTTTTGTAGAGGAGCATGGGTATTCAGCTAGTATTACTATAAAAAACAAAAGGTTGTGATTAGATGTTAATGCCTTATTTTACTGCATCAGAGAGAGTAGGGATTTAATGTTTCTTTTTCTTTTTCCCCTACCCTTCCTCGCTTCTCTTCCCCCTCTTCCTTCCCAACGTTCTCCTATTTATTTTTGTATTTTGTATCTTATTTTATCATATAACTCAATAAAAAATGTTAAACTAAAGCTGCTTTGAAATCTAGTAAAAACTGTTTTCTTAATTTGACCTGGAATATATTCCACAGATTAAGGGTGGCTATGGAGAAGCCTCTGTTCAGGTCATACAACACTCTTTAGACAAAAGCAAGCTGACACATTGTGTATTAGCTTGCTTTGTGAAGCCAACCAGTACAAATTTATTTCATGTCATGTTGCCCTTCTATCCAGGAGAAAAAACATTTTGTTAGCTTTACGGCCATGCTGTGAACTAGACCAGAGTGAGAGATAATGACTGGCCCAGGCTCAGCAAGTGACATTTGCAGATAAAAATGAATGTGAATGTAGGTTTCTTATCTAATACTCTATCCCCTATTTCACACTGTTTCCATTTTGGTGCATGTTCAATACAGCCCTGCCTTTTACTGAAATTGAAGAATAAATGCAATTTCTTTGGGCAATTAGCTGTGAAATTCTCTGCTGCTGGAACACATTAATTGCCAAACTGTGAAAGGCTTTTTAGACAATATACATTTGTTGTGAAATGCTTATTAGTGCATTTATCAATTTACATTGAGCCTATATTCAAAAAGAAGACAGATGAAAGCGGGGAATGTTTGCATTTTGTATCCTATACTATTAATACTTCTTCCAAAAACAGGGTTCAAGATTTGCTAGCAAGACAAATTAGAAGGCTGTATATATTAGTTTGATGTTGTTTCTAAACAACTAATCTCTTCATAAAAAGCAGCATTTAGATTCCAGGAAATAACTGCCAGAGACTTCAATATCTAGTGTCTCTTGGCCGATCTTGAAAAAGCAACATCAGACCTTGGACAGGAGACCATCAGAAAATTCCAGGACTTTAGACTAGATTGGGAAATGTTGGAAATATCTGCAGCATTGTGCTGTTCAAAGCTCAAGGTTCAGCAAATACTGTAGGAAAACCCTGCAAAGAATGGCTTCTGTCCTCCCTTCTAACCCCATTTACTAACAATAAATAGAACATTTACTGCATTTTCTATCATTTAATGAAGTAGTATCACACACAAACATGAACACACACACACACACACACACTGGGGAGCGTAGTGTAGACTGCATGTAGTTTGTTCTGATCATGTGACCAGAAGGGAGGGGCTTCCAGTGGAAGAGTAAGCAACATTCCAACACATTCCTTACTGGATCCTCCCTTAGAGCTGCATTGGGGATTTTTGTTTTTGTCTGGAATGTTTTCTCTCTGCCTAGTCTAACCCATTTTTAAACCTGACATTTATTTTCCCCGTGATACCAAGTTTGGTCTCATTCTGTTCAAACTAATAGGCAAGAAGATGGGATCCTGAAACCTTTTTCTGATTTATTCTCAAAATTCTGGATCTTGGAGTTCTGTGGATTCCTTGAGATACACCCACTACTCTCAAGCTGCTACATTCTGGACTAGCTATAGCTTCTGAATGCTCTTTAAGGACAGCCCCATGTAAGACACATTGCAACCATCCAATTGACTAAAGTTTAGCTGCAGGGGATATTCTATTTATAAGTTACTAGGAACTAAACAGGAAGTAAGGGACACAAATCTCTTAGTGAGTAAATCAAATAGTCTCAGGTCAAGGCCTTTACAAGATCATAATTCAAAAAGTATGGCCTATGCAGTGTCTCGAACAGGAGTTCCTAAGTTTTGCAATCAAAGCTCACTTTAGTGCAGGGCTGTCAAACTCGTGGCCCGGAGGCTGGATGTGTCATGCGCTGGTAACGCCCACGCCTAGTTTAGTGAAAGGGGGGGGGGGAGTCCTGATATGTCACACACCATAACAGGTTTGACAGCCCTGATTTAGTGTAAACTTAATATGGATACCTTCCCTAAAGATTAAAACATTAAAATAAATACAAAATGAACAATGAAAACAATACAGTGAAAATTTGGGAAAGGTGGGTTTTTTGGAATTATTGTAAAATGTACAACTAAAAGGTTATTCACACTCTTCTGGACTCTGTCTGTACCTCCCCAAGTGAGGTACGCCTGACACTTTGGGAAACCCTGGCCCATAGGCTCATCCAGAAAACCACCATGTCCTATCTTGAAGATATCCTACTGAACTAACCATGTAAGAACCTATCTTCAGAATGAAGCCACCATTTCATAGCAGACATTCCCATTCAGACATTTGAGAATCCGTAGAAGAGGAAATGCCTAAGGAGGTTGGTGACCCTTTGAATTCCAGCTGAGCCATTTCAGAATGACCCACTCTCACTGAGAAGTCCCATGCAGTCACATTTCTATTTTGGTTGCCAGAAAGTGTTTGTATACTTTTGTTGAACTGGGAGATATGTCAGGATTTATACTTCAAAACGATTGTCAACCATGAGAGAAGAGTGGGGCAGTAGGCATCATGCCACCTTTGAAATGAGTGTGTGTTTTCTAGGCTATTTATGAATCCTCATGACAGCCTAGACTAGTCCCTACAGTTTTCTTGGCAATACTTCAGAAGTAATTTTCCATTATTTGCTTCCCAGGGCTGAGACAGGGACCAGCCCAAGCTCACTCAGCTGGCTTAGTGAGGCTAGAACTCACCATCTCCTGGTTTCTAGGGAACTTTGAGATATTAACCACTACACCAGATTGGTTCTCTCTTTGAAATGAATACCTTTTAAAAACTAAGAAACAAGAATGGGTGTTTGGAAATTGGGATAACATTTTCAAAAGGGAAGAAAGGTTTGCTCATAATGATAGCCAATTCAAATGTGAGGTAATAGGTTTGTTGTAAACGAAGAAGTGTGTGGTAAAATGAGAATCCTCAAATGTGGCATCCATTTTCTTTTATGCCCACCACAGCTGTAAATATTTACTATAAGCGATACTCAACAATAACTTGGGGGGAGGGACAGAATTGGCTTTAAGCTGTGGCCTTGGCAGTCAAAGTCAAAAATTATGAAAGCAGCCAAACCTACTTATCTCATCTGTACCTTCATAGAGGTTTGTACAAAAACAAAATTAGCTATGTTTTAACTTCAGGTTAAAAATGCATCTTCACCCAATTACTTTAATTGCTCTGTGGTTTGCGTTTTAATCTTCTCAAAGGTCTCTCAATTGCTGGATCTCTTTCAATATACATTTCTCCAAGAAGAACAAGTACTTGGACAGGTTCATTCTTGAACTATTAGCTTTCTAAAGGGAATTCATTTATTACTGCACGTTTCAGGTGTAACTGTGGATCCCATGCATTGAAGAATTTGCCTAGAAGCCTTGACAGAAATGCTACACAGTGAACTTCCATATGTTCTTCTACATATGAATTTGCCCCTAGGATTTTGAGATAGGGCAATACCATTTAAGGGATTGTTATTTGATTTTGATTTCTGACTGGTCTAAAAATCTATTGTCTTTTTGAAAATCCTCCTGGCTCAAAATCTTTAATTATGAACATACTTTAAAACATTAAAATATAAATTACATACATTAAAATTAATAAATTTAATTGAGTGGGTGTCTTCACTGTCATCTGGAAATTGGTGGCAAAACTCCTTGTTATATCTTGGTTAGTTAATGCCTGCTAGTTTAATATAAAAGAGTTTAGCATAATAAATTAGTGTAAAACTCTTCTGTTTTGCCAGTAAATTATTGGAAGATTGATGCTATATGGTACTTTTGAAAATCTCTATAGTAATTGCAGTAAAGGAAGACATGTGGACACAGTCTTTCATATATAGGCATTTTATTATATCTGCCATAGAAAAGTGCAAAAGATAACTACATTGCCTAAAAAATGTTTTCCTTCGTCTGGTAAGGGGTAACATGATCAAATAATTCACAGATTTCCAGGTGTTCATGGTAATGAACCTGATTCATTGTTTGGCTTGTTCTATATTACTTCTTTGAATGTCCTTCCTTCCCATCTTTTGACTCCTCTTAGTACTTCTTAAGAATTTAAATAGCTGATTGTAGATCGAAGCAAGCAACAAGTTGTACACAAACTCCAGTGTTCTAGCACACACCTTCTTAGATAGTTTCTTCCACTAGCATCCCCTGGAGTGGTCACTGATCAAAGGTGGGGCCAAAGATCCATGGGAATAGCCAATGATAAAAATAGAATTGTGCCAATACAATAAAACCTTTTCTAGTGAGTTGTAACATCACACAGGCAAGTAAAAGGAATAGAGGTCGAACTGCAACACTGCAACACTGCTTTTGTCAGTTTGAAAAAAGCAGGGGATATTCAAGATGCCTATGTCTACATGGTTTAATTTTGTCTCTAGTCATTCAATTTAAAAATAATGATAAATCTACAGATATATATATATAAAGGGCTGTGTGTGTGTATGTTCCAGCATAACTCTGGAACATCTCGAGCAATTTCAACCAAACTTGGGACACAGATGACTTACTCTCTGGAAAAAAATACTGTGGGGGGTAAGACACCCCTAACACCCCCCAGGGTATGTGTTCTGTTAAGATGCAGCCTGTTGTGCCTTTAAATGGTTTCTATTGTACTGCTGTAAAATGGCTTCTACTGTACAGTGCAGTGGAGTTGGCATGGCAACAGCTTCACAGTATTCCACAAGGGGACTCCCTCTGGTAAGGGGGAAAATCCAACATTATAAATTACATTTTGCCAGACATTTTGCCCCTATAAATAAATACCCGGGCAACACCGGATTAACGGATAGTTAAAACATAAGATGAAGCAAAGCAGGTACCAGCCTCTGGTACCATCTTTATTTAAACTGTCCATGCAGAACACAGGTCACCAAGACATTGCTGGTAGATGGTAAGAGCTTAGTGCTTTGTTTTGAAGTGTTCTCACTTGTACTGAAGAAGCTTCTTGGATGAGAAGCAAAAAATCTTCAAGGAAAAACAAAGAAAGTCCAGTTGTCTTTTGAAACAACACCATTGAAACATTTCGCTGTTTTGTAACTGGCCACATAAACAGCTGCTTTGTCAATAAGGAAGCTACTGGCCAATGAAAATAATTTGATAATGATTCACATGGTGGTCTCAAAATACCAGATGTGCTCATTACTTTCCAAAGGTTGCCTACTTAATGACCATTTGATACAAATAATTCACATTTCTCCTTTCACATTATCCCCCATGACTAGTATTCCACACTTCATTGCTGCTTCTATATCCCTGCAAAAAAAAGTTTGGAAACTTGGATTTAAATAGGGATAATCTGAGCATGTGCAGTCTTGCTGTAGCAGATAAATGCAGAGTGATCGTAATCCTTTTGTTACTGAAAGGTTTAGTATACTTTTAAAAGAAATAGTGAAATAAGAACTACAACAGCATATATTGCACTAGTGAGGCTACATGTTGGAACACAGTGTCCCATTCTGGCCACTGCAATACAAAAAAGATGCTGAGACTTTAGAAAGTGTGCAGTGAAGAGCAACAAAGTTGATAAAGGGTCTGGAAGCTGAACCATATGATGAACGGTTAAAGAAACAAGGTATGTCTGGCCTATCAAAGTGAAGGATTACGCATGATTTAGCAATAACACTTAGGCTTATATGCCACTTTACAGTGCTTTACAGGCCTCTCTAAGCAGTTTACAGAGTCAGCATATTGTCCCCAACAATCTGGGTCCTCATTTTACCCCCCTCAAAAGGATGGAAGGCTGAGTCAACCTTGAGCCGGTGAGATTTGAACTGCCAAATTGGAAACAGCTGGCAGTCAGCAGAAATAGCCTGCTTTACTCGACTCTAACCACTGCACCACCGTGGCTCATGTTAGCCATCATGATAGCCATCTTCCAGTGCTTGAGGGGCTTTCACAGATAAGAAGGGATTGACTTATTGTCCAAAGCACCAGAAGGCAAGAACAAATGGGTGAAAGCTTGTTAAAGAGAGATCCAACCTAGAAGTAAGGAGAAAATTTCTGACATTGAGAACAATTAATCAATGGAACAGCTTGCCTCCTGGAGTTGTGGGTGCTCCATCGCTGGGAGCTTTCAAGTATAGACCAGACAGCCATTTGACTGAGATGGTATAAAGTCTGTCTTAAGCAGAGGGTTGGACTAGAAGATCTTTAAGGTCCCTTCTGGACCTATGATTCTATGAGTGCCTAAGTAGCTATTATCTATCTTTTAAAATAAAGAGAAGAATCCTGCAGCACATATGGCCAATCTCAGTGAACCATAGAACTGATTTCTTTGTGCTTGCCCCATCATGAACTATTCACTGGGCAATCATACAGCACGGTGTGTCAAACTCACGTTGTCATGGCAGCATCAAATGATGTATCGGGACTCCCCCCCCTTGCTAAACTAGGCATGGGCATTCATCCTGCCCGTGGGCTGGGAGTTTGACAGCTCTGATATAGGAGATCATAAAGATAATGCTGACCTATGGAGCAGTGGTGGGTTGTGGCAGTATGCCCCAGTACGGGCATACTGGTGCCTGCCGGGTACTGTTCTGGTACGGTGCTCCGGAGGGCCCACCCGCCCACCCGAGCTCCTTACCTGTATTTGAGCACTTCAGCACTTCCGCACATGTGCACAGAGCGTACGGCGCCTGCGCGACACTCCGCTGAGCAGCTGGAACATTGCGGAGGCATTGTGGAGGTAAGGACGCATGTGCATGCATGCTGCACACATGTATGTGGGGAATGCCAGGCCCCGTTGCACCGTACCGGTTGCAATGGGATCTGGAACCCACCACTGCTATGGAGACATTGTTCTTTAAATTCAATCATAGCTGCACTACTACAGCCCACTTAAAGCACAGGGCCTAGCTACCTGCGGGATCGCATCTCTCCACACACATCCCTGCGGCCAATCCACTCTCACAGAGAGGGACTTCTCCTGGTGCCGTCCACTAGGCAATGCCAACGGGCGGCGCCAAGGAGTAGGGCCTTCTCTGTGATGGGCCCAACCCTCTGGAATGACCTCCCCCCCGACATTAGAACCACCACCGACTTCCGCTCCTTCCAACAAAAATTGAAGACACACCTGTTCCGATTGGCTGGCCTGGCATAATCATAACTGCTACCTCCTGGCAAACATATTTTAATCTGGTATTTTAGGGGAATTGTTTTTTAAATTTAATTTTATAGGATATTTGTTGGGGTTTTAAATTATTTACTTAGCTGTACAGTTCTTTATACCTTTTTATCCTCCTTCGTATCTACGTCCCTATTTATCTATTTAATAATTTTAAGTGTTTATATGTTGTATTTCTGAAATGGACTGTACACCGCCCCGAGTCCCTTTCGGGAGAGGGGGCGGTCTATAAGCGCTAAGAAATAAATAAATAAATAAATAAATAAATAATAAAACCTTAAGTTCCAACTACCAAATTCATCTTTAGTTTTTTTTCCCCCCAACACATTTCAATCTGCAGCTCATAATCTATGTTCCCTCTAAGGTGCGCGGCTGCGCGCCCGCGCAGGTGGCAATAAAACACCGCGCAGCAGTTTTCAACTGCCGCGCAGTGATTTCTATTGCCACAGGCTTTGGAAGCTGGGGAGGTCCTTTGCAGGCAGCTAGAACGGGCCGCCCGCAAAGGACTTCCCCAGACTTGCTTTGAGGAGCACGGGGCGACTGAGGCTAGTTGTGAAGCCCCAAAGCCCCCACCGCCACCGGAAGAACTGCTACCACCTCCTCCTCCTCCTCCTCTAACAGGCAGCACTGCCGGATTTGCCGCCCGGCGCTGCGGCTGAGATGAAGCCGGCAAAGCTCCAGCCGGCATCTCCGTGCGTGGCAGCGGCGCCTCCCCTCTGCTCGGAGCACCTGAGCTCAGCGCTGGGTTACCCCTGCCTGCCCCCTCCTCCTCCTCCGCCGTGCTTTTGAAGAGCCATGAGGCTGCGGGAGACAGTAGGAAGGCGGGGGGGGAGCAGGGGGAAAAAAAGCCTCATGGCTCCTCAAAAGCACGGAGGAGGAGAAGCGGGCACGGGTTACCCAGCGCTGAGCTCAGGAGCAAATCTGGTGGTGCTGTTGGAGGAGGAGGAGGTAGCAGCAGTTATTCTGGTGGCAACTCGTCGGCAACTTCAGCAGCAGCCCTGCCCACAATGAAGAAAGCAAAGATGGAGCAGATCCACGCAGATGACGTCGCTGCAACATGACTAGAGGAGGAATTCTGGAAGTTGAAGTCCACAAGTCTTAAAGCTGTCAGGTTTTTTTTCTAGGGGTGGAAGGGTCTTGTAACTTGACAGCTTTAAGACTATGCTTCAAATGCCAGAGTTCCTGAGCCAACATGACTGGAGGAGGAATTCTGGGAGTTGAAGTCCACAAGTCTTCAAGCTGTCAGGTTTGAAGACCCCTGGGTTTTTTTTTCCTAAAGGGTTAGGGGTGCAAGGGTCTTGTAACTTGACAGCTTTAAGACTTGCGTGCTTCGAATGCCAGAGTTCCTGAGCCAACATTTTGGTTGCTAAGCAGGAGCGTTGTTAAGTGATACTGACATTATATAACACTTTGAATTAAGCGGGTACCTTGAAGAAACATAACTTTGAGTTTCAAATAATACTGATTTCGTTGTTGTTTTAGGTGACATCTGTGAAAAAAATTCAGGTGCTCAGGCATGAAAATGTGCCGCTCAAACACTATACTTTTCTGCTCACATCGAAAAAAAATTAGAGGGAACATTGCTCATAACTGAGACCTGAGAGATAGGAGGATTTTACGTTAGGGAGAGTTCAGAATGAAATTTGCCCATAGCATTCTGTACCTTTCAATTTGCCTGTATATACATGGGTGGGCTTTTTTCCTAGAACATCAATATTTCATGGGCTTAATACATGAGAACCATGGCCATAGTATTGCACTGAAAAATATAAAACAGTAGAATAGGGAATAGGGAAATAAATAGCAGTGTAGGAAAGTGCTGTAGAAAGAGGTTTGCTCTGTCTTGGTCCATTAGTTGTGGCCAATGGATCAAGACAGAGCAAACCTCTTTCTACAGCATTTTCCTAGACTGCTATTTATTTCCCTACTCTGCTGTTTTATATTTTTCAGTGCAATACTATGGCCATGGTTCTCATGTATTAAGAGTTGGGAAGGTTAAGAGAAGAGTAAGACTTCTAAGAGAACTTGAAGGTCTTCTAGTCCAATCTGCTATTCAAACAGGAAAACCTATACCATTTGAGACAAGCTCTTCCTAAAAACATCCCGTGATGGACCATCCACAACTTCTGGAGCCAAGCCGCTCCACTGATGAATTATTCTGTCAGGAAATTTCTCCTTATTTCTAGGTTGGTTTCCTCTCCTTGATTAGTTTCCATCCATTGCTTCTTTTCCTGCTTTGGAGAACAGGTTGATTCCCCCTTTTTTTGTGGAAGACTGCTATCGTGTCGCCCCCCCCCCCAGTTCTTCTTTTTATTACACTAAACATGCCCAATTCTGGAAACCGTTGTTCTTATGTATTATATTAAATGTTATCATATAAAATATATGTTCATATTATATAATTCCATAGGAGCTGTACATATTCTGCATTGCTCCCTAAGCCTTGGTTTCATCCTTTCAGATTTGTAAGCCCTATGAGGTCAGAAAATATACACGTAAAGAATAGAATAGAGTAGAGTAGAGTGGAGTGGAGTAGAGTAGAGTAGAGTAGAGTAGAGTAGAGTAGAGTAGAGTAGAGTAGAGTAGAGTAGAGTAGAGTAGAGTAGAGTAGAATAACAGAGTTGGAAGGGACCTTGGAGGTCTTCTAGTCCAACCCCCTGCCTAGGCAGGAAACCCTATATCGTTTCAGACAAATGGCTATCCAACATCTTCTTAAAGACTTCCAGTGTTGGGGCATTCACAACTTCTGGAGGCAAGTTCTTCCATTGATTAATTGTTCTAACTGTCAGGAAATTTCTCCTCAGTTCTAAGTTGCTTCTCTCCTTGATTAGTTCCTACCCATTGCTTCTTGTTCTACCCTCAGGTGCCTTGGAGAACAGTTTGACTCCCTCTTCTTTGTGGCAACCCCTGAGATATTGGAATACTGCTATCATGTCTCCCCTAGTCCTTCTTTCTCTTAAGCTAAACATACCCAGTTCCTGCAACCATTCTTCATATGTTTTAGCCTCCAGTCCCCTAATCATCTTTGTTGCTCTTCTCTGCACTCTCTCCAGAGTCTCCACATCTTTTTTACATTGTGGAGACCAAAGCCTCATTGTGGATCCATAGCCTTCCTGCCTTAGTACCCATTAAGCCAAACACTTCCAAGCAGAATTGGAGCAGGTTTCTAAAAGGCTTTTGGCCAACACAAAAGCCTACAGCTGCTTCCTTGCAGGTTACTACAGGACTTTTATATCACAATAGAGATGCACTGTCTCCAGATAAACTTTAAAAAGAAAAAAGGATGATGCACATCCTGGTAACCCTGATGTTGTCCCTTCGGTAATCTCACCCCTGCTTCCAGCTCTTGTATCACTTTAGTGGTACAATCTCTAAGCGGCCATCCATGGCCTTTTGCAACATTAGGCTTTTTCTCTACATATAATCTTAGTATGAGGAACTAATGGCCATGTTAATGTTTTACAGGAGCAAATACAAAATCTTGATAAAACATTTTAAGAAGAACAGATTGACTGCGGCATGATTTTTTTATGAAGCTCACTTCATCAGATGCATGGTCTGTTACCCTCGCTTGGCAGGCTCACTGTTCTTAGGTTTATATGAATACAGAAGGGGGGAAACGTGACTAATAAGACAAGAAAGCAAATGACATGATAGAGATATACAGCTACAGTCTGTGATATTTTTAAATGCCAAATCAGAGGGGTGTAAAATGCACACACAAGATTTCATGTGTGAATGTTAAATAAAGCTCAGGCTCTGAAGAAGCAAGCATTTTACTGTAGCTGTAGGATAACAAAGAGTTCCTCCAGTTACATTATACTTTGAATCACACGGAAAGAAGATACCACAATGATTCAGACGCAGGCAATGATTCAGGCAAATTACCAGAAAGAAAAAAAAAGGCGGGGGGTGGGGGGAGCACAGCTCAGCAGTGGAATTTTACAAACTTTTTAAAAAAACAATCTTGTTTCAAGAGGAGCAGGCAGATTAACCTGCCCACTGGTATTCTGGCAAAACAAAATTAAATCAGGTACCGGCATGTAAAGCCGAATTGCACTTCTCATTGTTAACGATGATGTGAATATGATAAAAGAAGCTGATCCGGTAATGAAACTTAAGCAAAATTCAACTGAGACTATTTATTTGGCTGGCATCGTGTCCTGGCTATGACTAAGTTAGTTAAGTGAGTATATTTTCTTTCCCTGGTGCTCTTTGGTTCCATTTGCTTTTACATTATTTATTTAATTATATTTCACACTTCTTAAAGCATCCATCTGCTTTAAAGAGGATCTCTGAGCAGTGTACAACATAATATAACCGATAAATAGAACAATGTATAAAAGTAAGATTAAAATTAAAAATTAAATTAGGGCCATTTTTTTTTAAAGTATAGAATGACAATTAAACATCATTAGGAGCAGAGATTGAAAAATCCCAAAATGACCTATGAATGGTTACAGATTTTTTCTTACTGATTTTTATGTATGATAGTGACAGTGTTGTTATTCACTCAGGATAATTTTAGGATGAGCCAGCTACACAATAGAAAGTTGCGTAAGTAAAGATTCTCAGTAACACAAGCATGTTGGCCCTGAATCCATTTGTGATAGGATTAAATGACTAAATTTTAAAAAATCCATTAGTGAAATATAACTGGATTTGAAATGATTTAAAATAGTACCCCTTTTCCCCAAATAATAAGGCCAGTCTGACTTTTGAGCACATGTGCTAAAATGACCCCTCCCCCAAAATATTGCAACATAGCAGCAGCCACGAGGTGACCATGCTCACCGCCTCCTGCACCTCAAAAATAATAAGACCTCTCCAAAAATAAGGCCAAGCGCTTATTTCAGGGAAACATGGTAGTAGGATATCAGACTATGGTGTGCAAATCTATAAGAATTGCAGATAATCAATAATGGGCATGCATATTAAGAAGAAGAAGAAGAAGAAGAAAATGCAAAATGGGTTGTTTGGAATGCAACTGACATTGTTATTCTCCAAAACAGATTAGTTGTTTTTAATGACTGTGCTATGATCTTTTAGTCATCTGATCATGAGCGCAGAGAAAAAAAAAGTAAGAGGAACTTCATGTTCCTGCTTATCAGAAAAAAATGCTTGTGTTTTCGAAATGATTAAAATAAAATGCAGAACTATGGGACGTGACCAGTTACTGGATTAAATTCTGCAAATCTTTGGCGTCTGTGGCAGAGAATGTATTCATTACTTAACTAGTCAGCTATGCTATATATCTGATATCCTAACCGGAGTCAAGGCTGTTGACAGATTAAAGAGACTCTTGTCCTGGATTTTGGTTCCGGAGAAGCCCTAAAATACTTCCATCTTGTACAGTGTCCTAATTACCAGTATTTGTAATTCATTTGCCAATATATATATATTTCTTCTTGCTGGAAAAACAACAATTCACCAGAGAGAAATAATTGGACTCTTAATTGAAACAAACACTTTCCTAAACATTTTGCTTTGCAGTTCCTTATAGGGTGAATTGCATTAATTATAATCCTCTACTGTCATTCAACTGAGGTTTAAGTTTCCAAAATTCACACAAGCTTCTGTAGTTGGAATGCTGTCCCCTAGGGATTGCTCTACTGATTGTTTCAAGGCTGACAGATGGCTAACTTCTAGTTTTGTTGTGTTGGTGCTGAAAAGTGACAGTAAACTTTGGTGATTCCACTGATGTACCAAACTAACTACTGTGTAGAAGGCTTCCCAGCCAAGTTAGCTGAAGTTTTCTATAAGGCTATAGACCAGTGTTTCTCAAACTTGGCGACTTTAAGTCCTGTGGACTTCAACTCCCAGAATTCCCCAGCCAGCTATGCTGGCTGGGGGATTCTGGGAGTTGAAGTCCACAGGACTTAAAGTCGCCAAGTTTGAGAAACACTGCTATAGACGGATGTACTGCAAGCTTTGTCATCACTTTTTTTGTTTGTGCCTACCCAATTTCTTCTTGCTGAGTGTTTTATTTTATTCAGAGTAGTCATTCCAGTGAATATGATGTGTCAAACGTCTTCTCCTGCATTTAGATTCCAGAATAAATTCCACTTCATACTCTTGTTCCCCAACCAAAGAATCTGGGGACGGTGGGGTGGGAGGGAGTTTCTTTTGAATGCAATGGACAGGGAGGTCTGGGGGGTGGGGGGGATGACAGTGATGAGATGAAGACCAAATGAATTTTTACTGAAATAGGCAATTGTTAATGAAAGGTTCCTGGATTACTCTGCTACGCAACTGGGAAAAGCCAACAAAATTCAGAGTTCAGCTTTTTATATGGGTGGACAGAAGACAAACAAATAATAGACAGCTATATCAGCACCTCCAGTCTTGGAATCCTCTTGCCTATGGACATCTGCAACCCAGCGGGCGGCGCCCAGGAGTAGGGCCTTCTCTGTGATGGGCCCAACCCTCTGGAATGACCTCCCCTCCGATATTAGAATCACCACTGACCTCCGCTCCTTCCGCAAGAAACTCAAGACCCACCTGTTCCAATTAGCTGGCCTGGCCCAATCATAGTCTTAATTTTCAATCCTCCTGGCCGGTATTTTAAATTCCTGGGGTAGATTTTTAAGTTGTTTTAATTTTTACTATTATTGTACAGATTTTTATTTAATTTGTTTTTACAGGGTTCTGATGTCTTTCTATGTATATGGTATTTTAACCTTTGTCTGTACACCGCCCCGAGTCCCTTCGGGGAGAGGGAGCGGTTTATAAATTTAATAAATAAATAAATAAACCCATTTTTATGCAACTAGCCTTGACCAATTCTGAGGAATTGAGTAGCCTATGTTCCAGTGGAAGGTCAGTAGGGCATGACACAATGGAGACCGGAATTCTGGAAGGCAAGATGCAGGAATGGTAACCACAGACTGCTTGAAAGACAAACGTGCTTGTGGAGGAATGAATTTGTATAGGCCTACCCTGCGAGAGACAACTTTCACTGCGACTGTCCTGTTGATAAGAGGCGCAACATGTCTAGTATTGTTCTAATGACTGATTCACTTTCTTTGATTGCTCATTCAAGACCGGATGATGCAAAGATGGCCATTGAAACGGAGCGCGTACTGAAAATACATACTTGGTTGGAAAAAATGATAAAGCAGCATATTGATCTGAAACCTGAGATATTTTTGTTGGGCATTCTACTGGAAAAATATGACAAAAAGGCTATATATCTGGCTTTACCTATATTAACTGCAGCTTGAATTGTATTTGTGCAACAATGGAAAAATGATGAAATACCATCAGATGAGAATGTAATTAAGAAAATATTAGAAAGCAAGAAATTGACAGATGAATGCTCATTATTAAGGATAAAGAAGAACTGAATATTTCTTGACGTGGGATGTATTCTACCAATGGTTAGACAAAAGAAACAGAAGTTAGAAAAGAGGAGATATAAAAAAAGAAGGAATGTTAATGTGGAGAGAATTTGATGATGATGTTATGTATTATTGTAATAGTTATATTATTAATAGTATTGTGATAAATATAACAAATATGTGGATTTTGATTGTCTAAAACCCAGATCTCAAACTGTTCGGTGGAAATGGAAAGTAATATAAATAAAATAAATAAAACATGAAAAAAGCTGAATGTGTACTCAATGGAAGGGTGTCTCTGTGTGCAGTATTTTGAGTCAATTTTTGACTCCCGGTGACTGCTTGGACCAGTCCTTGCAGTTTTCTTGGCAACGTTTTTCAGAAATGGTTTACCTCCTTTCTAGGGCTGAGAGAGAGTGACTGGCCCAAAATTGGTTTTGTACCTAAAGCAGGACTAGAATTCCCCATCTCTTGGTTTCAAATATGGTGCCTTAAGCACTACGCTCTCTCTAAGCACTGGAAGAGAGACATCCAAAACATTAATGGAAATCAGGGTCAACTGATGTAAAACTTTCAAAACCTTTGTGCAAATTGTATAAATACCATGATTGGTTATGCCTAAAATGTGGTGTGGCTGTGTAAACTCCTAATTTAGTGGAAGACTCCTGCAAGGAATAAAATAAGCCATCTTGGTAAGCGAATTCACTGTCGCAAAAATGGTTGAATAACCCCGTGCATGTGGAATGACAATAAGAAAATTCATTTTTTTTACAGGATCCCAAGGTCTGGGAGATTATGAGCTGAAAGTAAACTGAAAAGGGTGGCTGAAGAAAGCTGAGGGTTTTCCAGGGAAAGCCTTAGACAACCGATTATAACAGGATTTATTTAGAAAATGTATATAGTTGCCCACTCATTCTCAGTGATTGTGGGTGATTTGCAAAAATTAAAAACCCAATATACAACAGCAAAAAACAATAACCCCCCCCACCCACCCCTGGTGACAGCAATCATGTAACCTTGACATCTGCTTTCAGAACTCTCTCACTCAATGCAAAGTTCTAAATACTATCCCATGTTCCAGAAGCTCTATTATTATGGCACAGTTGCAATATTTTTCCCTTAGTGGACAGAGAACATGTAAATGTGAAGCACTTGTCGAACATTCACAAAGAAATGGAAGAATTAATCTGTGAGGTGCCCTAAGGGGTCATCCATCCAAGCCTTGACATATGAATCCAGTGTTGGTTTCACTCAAACCCAGTTCAACAGATTTACCACTTGCCTTTCTGCCTTCGACCTTTCTAGAAGGTCTAAACCAGTGATGGCTAAACTTTTCTGTCCCAAACCCCTCAAAATGCAATGCACACATGACCCTGAGCATGCCCCCCATGTATGCCCCCCGCCTGCACACACACGGGCCCCACACACCCCACGCACATGCACGGCAGAAACCCAAAGACCAGCATGGGGCAGCGGAGCTGACTTGGGGAGATGGCTCGCATGTCATCAGAGAGGATGCTGCATGCCACCTCTGACATGCATGCCATAGGTTCGCCATCACGGGTCTATACTCAGAGAAAGGGCAAAGTTGCTTGGCTGTAGGAGTATGACAGGGAAAAATAAGCATAGATGATCATATTCAGGTTTACAGAGTAGTGCATCTATTAATAATGTTTGTGAGTCAGGAACATAAGTGAATTATTATTATTATTATTATTATTATTATTATTATTATTATTATTATTATTATTATTATTATTATTATTATTATTATTATTATTATTATTATTATTATTATTATTATTATTATTATTATTATTATACAATTGTATCACAGCGGCCAGTTTTTTTGCCGGATTTGGCATTGATTATTAGTCAGGCCCCACCCAGGGGCCTAGGATGTCGTAACATATTTTCATAATATACGTGCAGATCCAAGCAGTGCAGCTTTTTGCATTTGACTGATGGTGATTTTGTGAAGTTTTAACTGTTTTAAATGTAATTCCAGTGCTTTTGGAATAGCACCCAGTGTGCCGATTACCACTGGAATTACCACTGCTGGTTTGTGCCATAATAGTTGAATTTCAATTTTTAGGTCCTGGTATTTCGCGATTTTTTCATGTTCCTTCTCGTCGACCTGCTATCACCTGGTATTGCGATGTCTATGATTGTAACCTTATTTTTCTCAACCAGTGTGATGTCTGGTGTGTTATGTGCCAGTATTTTGTCCGTTTGTATACGAAAATCCCATAAGATCTTGACCATCTGATTTTCGGTGACTTTTTCAGGCTTATGTTCCCACCAGTTTGTTGTTGTTTTAATATGATAATTTTTGCACAAATTCCAGTGGATCATTTGTGCTACTGAATTGTGCCGCAATTTATAATCAGTCTGCACGATTTTTTTTACAGCAGCTGAGTATGTGGTCATTATTATTATTATTATTATTATTATTATTATTATTATTATTATTATTATTATTTTATTGATTAGCCTATAGGCCATATCAAAGCACAAGGTTCAAACAAATATCACCAACAGAACAATTTAAAATAAGAGTAGGGTAAAATACAATAGTCATAGGATTAGATACAATATAATTCAATACATAAATATATAAAATAGAATAAAATGGCATACAATTATATTTTGGTGTCACCCCTACAATCTACCCCAATCAGTCCCACATATGCAGATCGCAACCGAACCATTTTGTTTAATTACTGTGCTGTGTTAAATGTTATTTTCAGGCTCTGGCTGCACATAAAGTAAGTTGTTTTCATATGGGGATCCCAATGGGTCCTTGTTTGATATATAGACCAAGGTACCTCTCTCTCACCCCCTTATAAAAGCAACAATCAAATAAAATGTGAGCCAGGTCTTCTACCTCTGCTGCTCTGCAAATGCAAAGATGCTCATTGTAGGGTATAAAAATTGAAACAATAGAAAAACTGTGTCTGCTTAAGGTGCTGTGGTGTGAGGGTTGGTACTTTCTGCAGATGCTCCAGATTCTTGCAATTTGTGGTATCCAAGCAGGAACGATTACTCCTCCCAATAAATATCTCCATTGCTAGAATAATGTGTCCTATATAACAAGCAATTCTTTATTGAAAATGTCATAGTTCCTTTTTACAAAACAGACTGGAATAAAATACACAAAGCAGGACCTCTTCCCCATCCTCTTTCAGTACTTGGAAAAAAACAGTGCCCACGGCTGCTTGAAGCATCTCCTTGCATCACTAAAGGATGAGAGAGATCCCCAGTGGGAAAAGGAAAAAAGGCTTGCAAGTCCTGAAAACCTGCTTGCTCTCAAGTTTAACAGTAACAGAGTTGGAAAGGACCTTGGAGGCCATCTAGTCCAACCCTCTGCTCATGCAGGACACCTATGCTAGGGAAACAAACAACCAAACTGTCGACCTTTCTGATCAAGAAGCTCAGCGTCTTAACCACTGAGCCACCTAGCCAGGTAAACCATTTCAACTTATATGTTTTCTTTGGACATTGGGAAAATGCTCTTGTGTGTTTGACAAAATTAGGAATCAATGTTATAGAAATTGGCAAAGTTAAAAGAAAAGCACTGAACAGCCTTCACATTTCAAGGTGTCTGCCTTGTGAGAACAAGCTGTACTTTTGCACTATCGCTTCCTATTCATTTTGTAGAGCACCAGTAACTCAGTAATGAGGGAACATCAAGTACACATTTTTTCAAGCTAGCAAAAAGTTTGTTTGCAGAGTCGCTCTGACATGAAATGTAAGGCATATCTTCTGAAAAACAAAACAATATATTCTCCAAGGGCACCACTACACATTTGTCCAAAATATCAGAACATATCCATTAATAAATCTGGAGAAGACTGTGCCACACTTTACCAATGCAAAAAGCATCACTATATATTCAAATTTGCTGCAACTCGATATTAAAGATTATTGAATAGCCATGCCGCTCTTTCATTTTAAACCAATCATGTCTCTGAAGTCCACTTTATAAAGATGTATGCTTTGTCAGAGTTTGTTGCATAAATTCAAATCCAGAAGCACACACAGATAATTGATTCAGCTGGATACATTAACTTCTTTATATACATAATAATAGATGAATAAATGTACAATACCAACAGGTGGTTCTTCCAAGTAAACACAAGGCAGGAGAGTTACAGGCAAACACAAGCAATTAGTTTCATTTCAGCAGACAAGCCCAGACAAACTGCTAGTTTACTTCTCTGAGCAGCCACTGCTTAAGTTTTTGTTTCAATTCTCTGCACAGACTCAGATCTGTCTAAGATTCCATTGGCTGACTTAGTTGCTATGCCTATTCATTGGCTGACCTTGTTCCCATGTCTCTCCCAGTCATGAATATTCTGACATGCCTTTTGAAAATGGTTGGTCCAATAGTCTAAAATATAAGGCAGGAGGCAAGCAATTCCTAATGGTTATTCTGATCAGGAATCTATAGGCATGTACAAGTCTTAAAACAATCATTCCACATAGAGAGGCAAAGCATGGATGCAGATGCTGAATATTTAGAAGGCTGACTAAGACCATTCTTTCAATAATTCTTCAGAAACTCCTTCAACATGGCTAACTGCTATGGATATTGCACCTCTTAGCTGGAATCGAGGTTCCCAGGTTCAAACTGATTACACAATCACATGCCCAATGAGGAGGCAATGTAGTTCCTTCCTCTTCCCCCTAAATGTTAGCAACATTTGCATAATTTTTCTGACAAAGGGGGAATAACAAGGATAATAAAATGCAGGCCTTTTTTAATTAGCTAAGAGCTGATCCCCCACCTGAATTTTTAACAGTTATTCCAAAAACAAGTCTCTGGAGCAATTCAGGCACTTATTCACTGACTTGCCTGCAATTCCACAGGTGTAATTTTACATGTGACTCAGAGATCTGTTCTTTAATGGTACAAATCTTGAATAGGTCTCCAGGGGCTTCACAGCAGATATATAAATGGAAGTCTTTTCTTGTCTGTTTCACTGCTCTTTGTACTGGGTTTTGGGGAGCTGGCATTTAAGGGGGCTACAGGGAGGAAGACTAGCAGTGAAGAGAGAGTGTGAAATCTCTTATTATTTACTGTATGCTTCAACAATTCTAATTGCCCATCACTTACCACCATGACAATACTTCCCCAATGTGCTTTGGTCTCACCAACCCATTTCTCAGTTCATCAAGTTTTTCCCGAAACTAATCAATCAGAGCAGGCTTATGTCATCCCCAGGTCTCTGGCTTACAATTGGAAATCCAACAGGTACTCCCAAACTCTGTGATAAACTTGCTTCATCTTGTCAATCTCCTGCTCTAATCATCCAAAGCAGCTCTAAAAGGTTTCATATAATCATTGCCCTCAGTGAAAGGCACCACCAATTTGGTTGTCCTTCTTTTAGCAGACTGAGAAGAAAAGTCACCTGGGGAGTTCTGTAGGAAGTTGTGGTGGCCATCTCACAAAATCAATTCACATTGGGTCATATTAAAAGTCTAAAATTGATGCTAGGGTCCCCCAAACCTTTCCAGTAAAATTCCATAAGAGGAAAGTAATAACTGGTCAGGCTGCAACCTGTTGAGTGTTCCTCTCTTGAGGCAAGCCTCTGTGTAATTGCTGTGTGGGTTGGCTCACAGCTCAGTACATGTGTGTTATTTGCATATCAACTTGCTGTTGAAGTTATAGCAATGCTTCAGCAAGTTGTTCTTCGGATGGTAGGTGCCCCGAGGACTTGATGACGTCTCCATATTCAAAGTCAAGGCTCAATGATTCTTTGATTAAAAAGTGGAGAGGCTTTCAAAACTGATGCCAGGTTTTTGGCCATCAGCCAAGTCAGTAAAGAGCCACTACAAAGGCCACTAGAACTCTACTTCATTGTTGTAAGATATATTAAGAATCTTGAAATGTCCTCTCTTCCTTTCTTGTACCAAACAGACTCAAGGAAGGGTTATTTTGAGTTTCTTCCTCACATCTTCTCTTTTCCCAGGACTGAGTTCTCTTTTATTTTGCTTTAGTTTTTTCTGCATTATCTTCTTCAAGATTATCTCCACAACTGCTCTATTGCTACCCTACCCACTTCACTCATGACTACCTATCATTCTGGTTGGTGTGAGAATGCAAACTTTTTTTTTAAAAAAAGGTCAATTTTAAAATACTCCAAGCATTCACCATCTTCTGAGTCCATCTAGAACATGGGTGTCAAATTAGCAGCATCATGTTGCCATTGCATGATGTATTGTGACATTTTCCCCCTTTGTGGAGTTGGGATGGGTGTGGCCTGCATATGATGCATGCGGCCCACAGCCACCAGTTTGACACCACTGATCTAGAAGTATCTTGGATGTCCTGAAGCCATCTTCCAAGTTCATTGCATTTCAGTGAAATCTTCCCTCACTGGCCACTTGCTTAGGGTAGATTCTGAATGACATCCAAGAGCTTTGCTCATAATACATGAGAACGTGTTTTAAATTGGTTTTGAATTACCTAAAAAAAGGTGGCTTGACAGTGAAATATATTGAGACTTTTTTCATAATTACTTCTCATCTGACAGGTATCAATTTCTCACCACCTATGAGAAGAATAACCATTGGGTTTGTGTAGGTACAAATATTTATAGAACCAACTGGATTACAGAATATCCTGTAATTTTCTTATTAACTTTGTTGCTTCTCTGTCAACAGTCTCTTGCATCAAGAAAGCTTCCTTCAATTCTCAGACTCACACTTGCACTTGTTCTGCAATTGTCTTAACCACTGTTTGTTGAGGAACCTCATGAGTTCATCAGCACTTCCTCCAGCTTGACAATGGGGAAGTTCAATGGTGGATGTCCAAAACAGTGACCCTCATCCCTCTTGCAATAAGGGGGAAATTGCCACTGTATAGGAGAGCAGAAAATTCACCTCTCATGTTGACTGGAGAATTTGAAGAATATCCAGATACCACCATATCTCTATTTCAGGAAGGAGGGATGAATGTGAGGGTCCAGGAGGTGGAACATCTGCCAGTACAAATCCACCAACAAGGAGAAATGGCATAGGTCTACCAGGAGACCATGAGTTCTAATACCACCCTAAACACAAAATCAACTGGGTGACTCTGGGCGCGTCAACTCTCTCTCAGTCCTAGGAAGGAGGTAGTGCCAAACTACTTTTGAAAATTCTGCCAAGAAGAACTACAGGAACTTTTCCAGGTGTCACCAGGAGTCAGTACTGACTCAAAGATGTACAGGTGTGTGTTTGTGCACACTCGCACACATTCACTCACAATCTTTGCAAGGCCTTCTATGAAACAATAACCGAGATAGAAATTAAGTGAGCTGCCATAGGCCTCCTCAAAACTAATAGAGTGATGGAGATGCCAAGGTATGATAAATTGGCACAGCCTGTATTTCTGGAAAAGACCTTGGTCATTGAAATAGGCATGGACTCTTTTGTATCACTTCACTAGGGTTACGTATCTCGGTGGTCCAAGGGAGTTAGGGGTATAAGAAACAGTAGGGATAACTATTCCCCATTCCTCTTCTGAGAATTCCAGTGCATGGCAGATCATACCTTTTAACTTAAATGGTAAGAGACCCCATGCTGATAGAGGTTATGTGTGTGTGTAACCAAGAAGCAAATTTTTGTAACTCATTCAAGATCTGCAACACCTGAGTGTTTAGAATGGAGTCCGCAGCACAAAAACATGGTGTTGCGTTGCTACCAGTTTATATTGGTGGAGTGTTTGATCTGTTATCCTCCCCTTAAATGAAACCACAGCACTGACTCCTAATGCGTGCATAAATGTGCCAAAGTAGGATTGTTAATATTGCACATAAAGGATGCAGTGCCTCAGGGGTTTCAATTACATTTTCTTTTCCCTTCAATGGGAAGCCAACAACAAAAAAATGTTACATGCATCTTATAGAACATTATGGAATAACAATTAAACATTATGGAATAACAACTTAAATGCCCAGCATGTTTCCCCCACACACACCTTTTTCCCCTCCCTGCTTTGGATTTAAATGTTCTTTTTCTGGCAGCTGATTAAATGTATGAAATGCTAGATGAGTTAGTGACTTTCAGGCATACCTGCATTTCCATGAAGCATAATTATCCCACCCTTAAAGACTATAGGAAATGATTATATAAATTGCATTCGTTTTATATTCATTGTTGCTGCTAAATCCAGCCTTTCTCGGTGACGTCTTGGTTTCTATAGTAACTAGTGTACTTGAGCAGAAAAATAATGGGGAGAGGAAAACATAGAAATGCTAAAAACACGACACAGATGTGGCAAAACACAGGGCATCTCACATCCTGTTGCACCACTGTTGGATGGCATTAAACTTGTTCTGACAGCATTCCTGATTTTGGAACTGGTATCCAAAATAATACGGCCATTCCACAGAGAAGAGTGAAGAGCATAGCCATGCACAAATTAGAGGAGAAAGAGACAGCATGCAGTGCATATGCATGTAAAGATAATGTTTATATCTACGTTGCTGGGTAAATAGAAAGACAGTAATGTATTTACCATTATCATCATACATTATTCTGGTTTATTTCCCCAACTACATGCGAAAATCTAACAAAACAGTGTGACCCATGCAGAAGAGGAGGTGGCAGATATTTTTATTTTATCTGTGAGAGAGATGGGCAGCCTCCAAATTTAATATATATAGTTCATTTTAGAAATAAATAAAATTTGGTGCTTGCCCATATTTCTCATAGAATGATAGAACAGAATAGAATAGAATAACGGAGTTGGAAGGGACCTTGGAGGTCTTCTAGCCCAACCCCCTGCTCAGGCAGGAAACCCTATGCCATTTCAGACAAATGGTTATCCAATCTCTTCTTAAAAACTTCCAGCGTTGGAGCATTTACAATCTCTGGAGGTAAGTTAATTGTTCCGACTGTCAGGAAATTTCTCCTTAGTTCTAAGTTGATTCTTATCCTGCCCTCAGGTGCTTTGGAGAATAGCTTGACTGCCTCTTCTTTGTGGCAGCCCCTGAGATACATAGAGAATCCTAAAGTGTGCCAAAATACAAAAGCAGTTGAGGGCAAAAACCTTACTAGTACTGGGAATTCAAACATCCTAAGAATCGAAAGCATGTATAAATGCCAGATTTAAACCTGCCATGAATTGGGTATGAACACACTGGACAATTTAATTTTGACTGAAAAAATATATTTCCTCTGGCACTTTGGAAGAAACTCTGGCTACAGATGCCATAAATAAGCATCACCAGTAAACTGGATTCTTTCACGTTTTTCATAGTAAGTCAACAGTTTTATATGTTAGAAGTCAAATACATTATCACAGTATTTTGTGGTTGGCTATGAATACAATTGAGTGGTGAAATTTAATTTTAATTTGAACAATAATCCTAGACTGTTCAATGTTTTTAAAGCACTAGTTGTGTATCCAGCATGAGGGTCAAGTAATTTCATAGGGGAAGATTTTCAGTAATAGATTGTCCAAAATCCTTACTGTGGTAGTTCTAAAATAATCTTAGCCACCTTCCCTGGCATCTTCTTTTATGATACTTGGGGATTTTAAAACCATTTTAAACTAAGAGTACAAGACACCAGCCTTTCAAGTGAAAAAAAAATCAAATAATTCAACAGAAAACTGAATGCATTTTGCTGCAGGACTGAGTTTATGTTTATTCCATGTCCTGATTTCAATATAATTGCTTTATCTCTAGCTTGTCTAAGCATTGAAGAAATCTGAAGCAACCCCAATCTTATGTGTCAGTGGCAAACAGTGCACTCTATGTACTAAGAGAAGATAAATCTTAAAATAGTTATCCTAGTCCAGAATCCCATATAATACATGGAGGGGGAAAATCACTAGTGGCCCAAGCCTATGCTTAGACCAGTGTGTCACTAAGAGGCTATTTAACATATCAAAGAGGGTTTATGGATAGCTAGGTTCTATGAAAAAAAATGGATACATGATATTCAGTCAGTCAACTTTTCTAAGCCTAAACCAGGTATGTCCAATCTGCATGCATATATATATTAGCTCGAAATAGATCTATACTAGTCTCCCTTTATTTATTTATCAGTACAAATACAACACACACACACGTGTGTGTGTGTGTGTGTTTGTGTTACAACCCCTGGTATGCCCAAATATGGGAGGGAGCTCACTCCTCCCTCTTTCTGTCCTTCGGCTCATCACAGAAAACCATCCAGGCAGAAACCCATATTTTTATTTTTAATGTTGCCTTTTTATATTTGTGTTGTATTTGTGCTGATAAAATCTATACTAGTCTCCCTTTATTTTATCAGCACAAAAACAACACACACACACACACACACACACACATTTACATATAATATAGTTAATTAATTAGTTGGGATAATTCCTATTTACTCAATGTGGCACATGCAAGCTAAAAGGTTGGGCACCCTTAGCCTAAACCAGTCTACTGAGCTGGGTGAAGATAAAAGGAACCCTGCCTCCTTGTTTGTAAACTAACAAATCAAGGATAGGATGTAATTATGGTCATCTTACTGCCAATATAGTTGTGTATGTGAGATAGGTGGCTATATAAATTGAACAAATGAAATAAACAAAACTAGTTATACTTCTTAAGCAATGGAAATATATATTTCAAGGTCTATTACCCTATTACCATCCAATTACTGTTAGGGATGTCAGTGGAACCATAATTGATGGCAAATATTCCTTTGAATGCTCAGGTAGGTGGCAGATCTTCACAGAGCTCAAAATGTGGTATTTTGATGAGAAATCCCCATGAAGTCCCAGAGCTGCAGTTTAGATTAGGAAGTCAAACAGCTTCCTAAAAAACAGCTATGGCAAAACCCTTCCATAATGCTGCCATGAAAACAACACGGGCCTGAAATTGGAGTCCCCACTTGGAGTTAAGTTTGAGTTCCAATCATGAAGAATACTGTACTTCTGATGCTCTTAAACCATTGGCTTCATATGTTAAAGAGGGTAGGAACATGCTGGGGAGTAAATGCAAATTAGACCTAAGTCTGTCACTTTCGCTACCTCCTTTTCTGCCTACTTACTCTTCCACAGTCTCTGCCCAGAGAGGTTTGAAAAGAGGAACAACAGACTTGTTTATATTGCTTGCATTGCTTGCAGATGACTTTTGGAATTAGACCGGATGCTGTACGTAGCCCATGGGTGCAAGGTTGATCATTTCAATGTACGTGAATAGAAATAATGTAATTGGACCTCTATGGGAGAAGTGAGATTTTTCAGGAATATTTTCAATGGAGAGAACTTCTGAGCCATGGTGGCGCAGTGGTTAAGAACAGAGTATTGCAGGCTAACTATGCTCACTGCCAGCAGTTTGATTTCGACCGGCTCAAGATTGATTCAACCTCCCATCTTTCCTAGGTCGGTAAAATGAGGACCCAGATTGTTGGGGGCAATATGCTGGCATTTGTAAACCACTCAGAGAGTGCTGTAAAGGACTATTTTGAATAAATACACCCTCCAGCAAAAAGGAGTAGGCAGATTTGTATGAAGGCAATAAAAGCTGTGTTTGATAGTTGAAAAGGAAGTAATAAAACTTAAAACTGTCAGTTGTAAATTGTAAATGCATCTTTACAATGAAGAGATACAATGTAGGGATGTAGAGATGTTTCTTCCTCTTCTATGCTACAATTGTTAGGTGTGCTCCTTACTTCCTTCTACTCTCTATAAATACTCTATATTTTTGTGCATACAACTGCTCACATGGTACTTCAAGTGGTGTTCCAGTTATTTTGGGATTGCACCGCCTATTACTATTGGCACTAACTTTGTTTTCTTTTGCCACACATAAGTATGTATTTATTATTATTTATTATAATAATTATAAATAATATTTATAATCACTATATAATTATAATATTTACTTTATTATAATTTATAATAATAGGTATAAATAATATTTATAATTACTATATATATTAGTATTGTGCTATCCAAACTAGTAGTTTTGATAACCTAATTCTCCATGCTTTTTCCAGTTCCCTTGTCTAATGTTAGCCATTACCAAATAGAATAACCGCAAATGGATCCTGTAACATTATCCTGAGACCTATATATTGGCCTTCATTCATTATCTATTTATTGTATGTACCTATCAACATTTGTATGCTGCTTACTCATAGGACTCAAGGTGGCGTATAATATACAAAACTAAAATCATCCATAAAAAACATCCCCACCCCTCATCCTCCTCCTCTGCATGCTTATAATCAGGGCAAATATCCCCAGCCATGGTCTGCCCTACCTTATCTTAAATAATTGGATGTAGGTGCATTCATAAATCAAGTATTTCAAGATATATTATATCTCTGGGAACTCTTCCTACACTGGTAAGCCAAATACAGGTATACTGTGTTGGTGAAACTCTCGTCTTTCAGCTACTGAGGTGGTGCCCCACATTTCTAGGTGTGAGTTACCAACCAATCTGCCAAGCTGGGAGCAATAAACAGTATAGGAAAACAAGACAGGAATGTAGGCCTGGTCCTTTGCCATAAGCAAACCAGTCAGCTCTAGCTTCGGTCCCAGCGGGCCAAAAACTCTTGTTGCTTGTTCAGTAAATGATGCACTACTATAGACCAGTTGTAGGGAACCAGTGGTTCTCCAGATGTTCATGTACTACAATTTTACAGTGCAATGGTTTAGCTTAGCGTTTCTCAAGGTTGGAAATTTTAAAACATATGGACTTAAAGTGCTGGCTGGCTGGAAAATTCTGGGAGTTGATGTCCTCACAGCTTAAAGTTACTGAGGTTGCAAAACACTGGTTCATGTTAGAATTAAACAACTGTTGGGACAAGGATCGTATTTCTGTCAACTACATAAGGCTAACCTTGAAGAGCATGCGGAGAATGGCCCATGTAGCACCACTGCTCCAGGAACTGCACTGGCTGACTGTCTGCCTCTGGCTGTAATTGAAAGTGTAGGTAATCACCTTTAAAGCCCTTCATGACAGGCCAGTGGTGGGATTCAAATTTTTTTACTACTGGTTCTGTGGGCGTGGCTTTGTGGCCATGGCAGGGGAAGGATACTGCAAAATCCCCATTCCCTCCCCACCCCACTAACCTGCTTTCCAGCCCCGTTCTCCTGTTCAGGACAACAAAAGAAGATCAGCTGGGAGGCAGGGAGGCAGTGGGGGCGGGGCCAGCCTATTTGCCGGTTCTCTGAACTACTCAAAAGTTCCACTACCGGTTCTCCAGAACCTGTCAGAACTGGCTGAATACAACCTCTGGTCCAAGCTTCTTGAGGAACCCCCTCATCCCACTGGGTGTTGGCAGAGGAACCATGTTACAGGCCCCATCAGCCTGAGTATTCTGGCTGATGGGTTCCAGTAGAAGGGCTTTCTCTGCCATTGCAACCGTCCTCTGGAACATATCCGCCCCACCCCCCACCCCTCCCAACCTTCCATAAGAGTCTAAAGACCTGACTGCGCCAATTGGCTTGAGACTCTGATGGGGAGCATCACAGCAGAGTTGGTTATTTGCTTAACAAGATATCATTCCCTCCCCTCCCCCATCCTGTTCATACCCTCCACATCTTTTAATTGGGCAGCTATATTTGGCTGTGTGTTGTATCCTATTTAGGTATTTATCTTTGTACAGTTTTTTTTTAATGGTTGTAAACTGTCCCAGAGATACTCTGTGGTAAGATGGACAACTAATAACTTAAATTAATTAATTAATTAATTAATTAATTAATTAACAAAGTAACAAAGTGAAGTGATTCCAGTACTACTGAGGGCTTCATTATTAAAGCAAAATTGATACTGCCATGAAGTAGTATCTGAGCATTGCCACCTCCATATGCAAAATCTTAACACCAGCATCATTTCTCTTTCAATAATCAAGATGAGAGCAGATAGAACTGTTTTTATTTTATTTTATAGGAAATGAATAACTGATTATTTTAAAAAATTGTTCCTAGTCTGCTTCTCCCATCATGCCTTGGAGTATATGCTATTTGTGAGTCAACATGCCATTAATGGTCTTGTACAAAGTGGATCATTGGCATTTGGTATGTATAATTAAAATCAGATAAAATACAATCCCTATCAGCAAGCAACTGACCCAGTCCCCAAAATTTGCCTTATTTCAACATTAGTATGGACCAGAGTGCTTTATGCCTGTCTATTTCTTTTGCATTTTTTTTTGTAATAGAAGAGTGCAAAAAGTGTGGCCTGGGTGCCAAATGGAGCTCCTCGCCCAGCATCCCATTTCTTAAATTGGAGGCTTAAAGAAATTTAATGAACACAATTATAACTTACAAAAAGCTAAAAATAGTTTGGTAGCATCCTTTCTGATATATGTTTTATTAAAAATCATAAGCTTTGGTGAGATTGGGCCTTTTAATAACATTTGCTAATTGGGAAAGGTCTACCAAATATTATTAAAGAGCCTCCATGGAGTGCAGTACTGCAGACTACTTCTGCTGACTGCCGGCTGCCTGCAATTTGGCAGTTCAAATCCCACCAGGCTCAAGGTTGACTCAGCCTTTCATCTGTCTGAGGTGGGTGAAATGAGGACCCAAATTGCTGACTCTGTAAACCACTTAGAGGGGGCTGGAAATCATGTCTAAGTGTTATTGCTATTAATACATGGTTCAGAATGGGACAATTCACCAGCTTGCCACTGCTGGCTTCTGCCAAGTCACCACCGTCAAATCTCGACAGGACAACTTCACATGGCCAACTTGCCATGGGGACAATTCACTGAGGGTAACCGGAAGGAGACTTGGGCAGGTAGGTCAGCAAGCGGGTGAGCAAAGTGCATGGAAGGGAAGCAGCAACAGCCAGAATTTTCCCATTTTGACACTCCCTACCACAGGTGCCACCATGACAGACTCTGATCAGAAGAGGCCAAAGATGATGGTAGCAGTTGCATCAGGTGGTGGTCAGCTGGTGGCTGCTGGAATCTTCCCATCTTCCCTGATTCCACAATGGGTGGCATTGTCATGCATGAAGTCCTGCATTGCAGCAGTGGGGTGTGTGAAAATGGGAAGACCCAAGCCATCGCTGATTCCCTGCTGCTTGTCCCAACCATTGCCCGGTTCGACTGCTGTGGCTTCCCAGCCTCTTCCGCTCAGATCCTGGTGCAGGGGAAGTGTGAAAATGGGAAGTCCTTAGGTACTACCGCCTCTTTCATGGAGTATCTCTCTGCAGTCTAGTTTGGCCAAATTGCCTAGGCTTTGTAGGTTGAAAGCATGGGGATGTTTCCATAATCAGGGCCAACACTTTGGACCATTTAGAAAAAGGATGAGTGAATAAAGCAGGCAAAAGTATTCAATGCTGATTCAATTGTCTTTCTACACCACACATCAAGAAAACCATTATGAAAGCGGGTACTGCATTATTTATTTATTTATCTGGGAAATCTATATGGCTACTTCTTTGCCCATAGAGACTCAAGGCAGCTTATTAAAGTAATGGGATCAGGATACCCGAGGGACCATTTTTCCCCCAAGAGTCTCTACCTGTCCAATCCAACAAGCCTGGGCATTGTCTGCATCCCATCAGTCAAAGACTGCATCCCATCAATCAAGAGCTGGTGAGGACAAGTTCATCCTTCTCTGCTGCAGTTCCTGTTCTGTGGCATATTCTCCCTTTGAAAATTATAATGGCCCCAACCCTGTTGGCCTTTTGTAAGGCTTTAAAAATTTGGGTGTGTATCCATGCCTAGGGCTCCAAATTGAGTTAAAGCCCCATTCCATCTTTTTACTGTTAATTGGTTATTTCAACTGCCAGATATATGTTTTGTTATTGTTTTTATTGATATTAAATGTTTCATTCTTTTAGAACGGTAAGCTGCCAAAGTCACTTGGTTGAGATGGAAAATAAATAAATAAATAAATAATAAATAAATAAATAAATAAATAAATAAATAAATAAATAAATAAGGAAGGAAGGAAGGAAGGAAGGAAGGAAGGAAGGAAGGAAGGAAGGAAGGAAGGAAGGATGGATAGATAGATAGATAGATAGATAGATAGATAGATAGATAGATAGATAGATTGATTATGACTATAAGAGCACCTATGCCTCTTAAACCTGTGTTGCCTGTTCAGTTATACTATTAATTATGCACCATGGATTACAATCCTATTTTACACACTATAACCTTAGCATTTCTGTTTCAAATTAAATCTGGAGTTGAGTCAAAAAGGACATCTTGAGTACCGTAATTCAGTTTATTTCTTTGATTCCAGGAATTTGATTATTCAGGTTCTCTATAAAAGCAAAAGTTCATTATATATTAAAATGCATTATTGTAATTGTGTGACCTTATAAATGTATAGATGTTAATAAGTGTCTTTTTGAGAAGCTGAGGTAGTATTTTATTTCAGTAATGACCCTCCAGGACATGTTATGAGCTGCCATAGGCTTTTAATCACAAGCGTCATGTACCTCACATTACAGAAGAATTTGTTTCTTTTTCCCCCCTACTTATTGTACTATACCCTCATGAGTCTGCATCCAAGGGACCATTTAGCAGAATGTCTTCTGCATAGCTTTCTTCATGAAATAGCTTGTGCACTTCTGGAAAGTTTCCTCAGAAGCTTCAGAAGAAAGTCCACATCTGCTAAGAACATAATTTGTTGAGAAGTCGCAATTCAGATAATGAATCTAACTCTAATTATTATAGAAATGATGAAGCAAATTTCCATGTATATGCCTTATGTATTCATTAAGGGTTCATTTTCTTTTTGGGAGGTCTTCAGAATTGAAGGCAAGGACGTAAAATCTGAATTTTGATCTGAACTTGCCCTCTGGGATGTTTATGAAGCCTTCCCCAAATAGGGCTTTGAGCAGTCAATGTAAATAAATTTTGCTGACCTGCTGAAGCTAAAAATCAGGGAACCTGTTGCATTATCAGATCCTTGTGAGTAACCAGGCCCTGACCTCCAGTATGAAAAACAGCCAAATAGTTTGTGTGTCAGTCATCCCGGAGAAAGCCCTCTGATTTTGGTGGCGATTTGATGTATTTCCATATGGCAATGAAAGAACTGGAATAATCAATTCTCATTTTATGTTGGTATCCTCATAGTCCCTGGGGTTTTGAAGAAAACCCTCATCTCGATTTATCATCATTATCTCAGTTGGTTTAAATCCATTGTTCAGTCTCTTTCTAATGCTGCCTTAGTTAGGCTCAAGGCTATATATCTGATAAAAGATTGTATTGTAAAGCTCACTTGGAGGTGGGAAATACTTCCAATGTAATCTACCAAACTTCCTGCATGGATTGCCCCTATGACTGTGTAGGACAGATGGGGAGGAAGCTAACCACCAGATTGCAAGAACACAAGTGAGCGGTCAGTTGAGGAGATCTGAACTCATCGATAGCCTCACACTGCAATGAACAAGGACGCACATTCAATTTTGCAGCTACTAAGATTGTTGGATGAGCAGGCACAAAAACAGCCAGGGAATGATTGAAATCTGGGAAGCAGGCCCCTCGTCATCAAGTATTATCAAGTATTTAGAAGGCAGGGGCTGAGCAGCACAATCAAACAACAGCCAATGATTTAAAAGCCAGCCACAAGCACACCCCAATCAACATCTAAAAAGCCACATACAACAGGCACTCTAGCACACACAGCATTCACTCTGCTAGAGAGAAGTTTCCTGAAGATGGGCTCCAGCATAAGTCTGAAAATTCAGAAGACAAATCATCTGGTCCCGGTGATTGACCCAGATTGGATCCTGCAAAAAAAAATATTTCTTTTCCTAATGAATTTTCTACAGATTGCTGATTGCAATAAAACCAGCCTGCCATCATCACTATATCCCACTTTTTTGGGGGTGACCAAGGCAGATTACATGGGTTTTCTTTTTCTATCAACAGAACAAGAACCCTATAAAGTAAGCTGGCTGACAGAGAGATCAATGCCAACTCTATGGATCCCAGGTGAGGATTCCAGGACCGTAAGATATGTTGGATCCTTACCCTCCAAAGCATCAGGACTTTCTGAAACTGGAGAAGAGGAATTTGACATCATTCCTGAATTCCTGTTTTAGGGAATTTACTTCTTACCAAGATCTGGAAATCCTGATCATGAAAAGCCCACAAAGAAGATATTAGGAGGGAGGAGGATGTAAAAGTAAGGATTTGCTCAAAGCAACTTTGTCTCTTTGACAAGAGTAAAAAAATAAAGAATAACATGGGCAAGGCTGGAATTTTTCTCCAAGCATAGTGTCAACATGTGCTGAACTCCAATTCATAGAATTCCTGGTTCTGGTTGTTCCATCAAGCACAGCAGGAAGACATGCTGGGATTGAGGAATTGAGTTTGGCACATGTGTATTTTTCTTCTTCTTGCATAATGTTGCATAATATTCTGTTTGATTTATTTTATGTACAGGCTCATATTTTATTTTTCAAGGATGTGTTTTCCTCTTTTTTTATTTTTCCTCCCTAGTTGCTCAGAGCCTTCGAACCATTATCCTTGCCACTAGAAATTCAGGGTGAGGTCAAGCAAATTACATCCATACTTCTATTACATTGCAATTGGACTGTCACACTGGATTCCATGTGGGTCTTTGTTACAAAACTCGAAGCTTCAATCAGTGCTAAATGCAGAGGTTAGGCTGCTAACTGGTGCATAATATCAGAATCATCTTATGAGCATGTTGATCTACATCAGAGGTGGTATTCAGCAGGTTCTGACCAGTTCTGGAGAACCAGTAGTGGAAATTTTGAGTAGTTTGGAGAACCGGTAAATACCATCTCTGACTGGCCCCACGCCCATCTATTCTCTGCCTCCCGAGTCCCAGCTGATCAGGAGGGAATGGGGATTTTGCAGTAACCTTCCCTTGCCATGCCCCCAAGCCACACCCATCAAGCCATGCCATGCCCACCAAGCCATGCCCACAGAACTGGTAGTAAAATTGTTTGAATCCCACCACTGATCTACATCTATATCTACAGAATTTCTTTCTGGGCACAAGTCAAGATATTGGATATAATCTCCATTGTTAAGTACAGCTTATTCATGAGGCACTGCCATTCCTAGTATGAATTCCAGTATGAATTTAGTGGATGTAAAGCTTAGCAGGAGTGATTTGGTCTCTGCATTTGATCCCCGTCCTTACTTTTAGGAGATACATTATTTCAGCCAAGTATTTAAATTCAATAACGTTCATATAAATAAATATCCAAATATATTAATTCCAGTTATTTATGGAATGAATTTATATGCCACTTCATTCAAACTTATTAGTATATTGATTTTGACAGATATGACTTGAAAGAAAGAAATACATGCAGACACATCTAGAGATAGGCTTCTATTAAACCTGTTTGAAGAAGCTTTATTTGGGACAAAGTCTCCAATATTTCTTCCCTAACCAATTCAGGGAAGCATACCAGCTTTTAGAGAGGTATTATTAAGGTTTCCATAAAACAACGGTTGTTATTTGAAGCTCCATCTTCATTTCAGTTCTCAGCAGCTAATGGCGATTGGAAGACTTTTCAGACCTAATTTGCCTGTGTATCCTTGCACCTCAAATTGCAGCCAGCTGTCCCTTTGCCCAAAACATTTTAGAATGTTGGCCTCCTGGGCCACTGCCTAGGACTAAATTGCATATCCATTTCCAACTGTCAGTTGCAAAAGAACAGGATCATACATTTAAGTTGAAGTTCAAACATTTACTGCTCAAACCTATACATAAGAATCTAGTAAACTAAAGTTTGGTACTAAATTTGTACCAGATAAGGGTCAATGGAATTTAAGAAGGGTTGGACTTGGACCATTTATGTCAACGTAACAACTCTAAGCTGATTATGTGCTTAACTCCACCCGCCCGCAACCACTCTTCTCTGACATCAACAATCTATATAAAGAAAGAGGAAAAGACTGTTACGGATACTGCGTCTGGGGGGGGGGGGGGGTAATAGAGTGGGAAGGAATATTATGGAGGAAAGCGACAGTCCACATAAATGGTCCAGAAAAAAGAATGCAGGTAGGGAGAGAAAGGTGAAATAGCCCTTGCCAGTTGGCAAGGGAAGTTAAAGCTAGCTGATCACCTGATAAAAGATGGCCTAGTTTTTGTGCTTACTTCCAATTACATGCATTATTTGGTGAGTGCCTTGCTAGCAAACGAGAAACAGATGAGTCAAATAACTAGAATTTGCATTTACATTTATATTTCGGAGAAGAGGTTCAGTAGAGAGGTTACACGAGACTGGCTCCTGGGCCTAGTGAATGCTTCGCTGAGCGAGGGGTCTCTCCCAGCCGCCTTGAAAGAGGCGGTGGTGAGACCCTTGCTCAAGAAGCCTTCCCTGGACCCTTTGGAGCTGGCCAATTATCGTCCTGTCTCCAACCTTCCCTTTTTGGCGAAGGTTGTAGAGAGTGTGGTGGCCTACCAGTTTCCACGACATCTGGAGGAAAATGATTATCTAGACCCGCGCCAGTCCGGCTTCCGCCCCGGTCACAGCACGGAGACGGCCTTGGTCGCGTTGGTGGATGATCTCTGGAGGGCCAGAGACAGAGGTTGTTCCTCTATCCTGGTCCTATTAGACCTCTCGGCGGCTTTTGATACCATCGACCATGGTATCCTGCTGCGCCAGCTGGAGGGGCTGGGGGTCCGGGGCACCGTTTTGCGGTGGTTCGGCTCCTACCTTTCTGACCGGACGCAGCGTGTGTTGGCAGGAGAAGAGAGGTCGACCCTACGCCCCCTTACTTGTGGGGTGCCACAGGGGTCGGTCCTCTCGCCACTCCTCTTCAACACATATATGAAGCCGCTGGGTGAGATCATCCGTGGTTTCGGGGTGGGATACCATCTGTACGCTGATGATACTCAGCTGTACTTTTCCACCCCGAACCACCCCAACGAGGCCATCGAAGTGATGTCCCGGTGTGTGGAAGGCGTACCGATCTGGATGGATGACAACCGACTCAAGCTCAACCCCTCCAAGACGGAGTGGCTGTGGGTACCAGCTCCCCGGTTCAGCCAATTAATTCCATCATTGGCCATTGGGGGCATTCAACTTGCCCCCATGGAGCGGGCGCACAATTTGGGCGTCCTCCTGGATGCCCGGCTGTCCATGGATGACCATGTGACAGCCGTGGCAAGGGGGGCGTTCCACCAGGTTCGCCTGGTGCGTCAATTGCGCCCCCTACTGGACCGGGACGCCTTACGCACAGTCACTCATGCACTGGTGACGTCTCGCTTGGACTACTGTAACGCTCTCTACATGGGGCTTCCCTTGAAATGCACCCGGAGGCTACAGTTGGTCCAGAACGCAGCCGCGCGGGTAATTATGGGGAGTACTAGGTACTCCCATGTGACACCGTTCCTGCGCGAGCTGCACTGGCTTCCTGTGGTCTATCGGGTGCGTTTCAAGGTTTTGATAATAATCTTTAAAGCGCTCCATGGCTCAGGACCTAGTTACTTGCGGGATCGTATTCTGCCCCATACATCCCTGCGACCAATCCGCTCGCACAGAGAGGGCCTCCTCCAGGTGCCGTCCACAAGACAGTGTCGGGGGGCGGCGCCTAGGAGTAGAGCCTTCTCTGTGGCGGGCCCAGCCCTGTGGAATGACCTCCCTCCGGATATTAGGAATACCTCTGACCTCCGCTCCTTTCGTATTAAGCTTAAGACCCACCTATTCCAAGCAGCTGGCCTGGCTCAACTTTGATCTAACCATATCGCTCCTGACGGGCTTTTACTGGGTATTTTAATTATATTTAATTATCTAGGGGTTTTTAAATATTGTATTTTAATTGTTTTATTTATCAGCCGACCTCCTCCTTGTGTATGTCTCGGTATATGTCTCTGTTATATGTTCGTTTTGTCCATATTTATTTCATATGTTTCATTGTACGCCGCCCCGAGTCCTTCGGGAGAGGGTGCGGCTAAGAAATAAATATTTATTATTATTATTATTATTAGAGGAAGCACTATGTCAGAGTACAGTAATAAATGTGCGATTAAAACTGCATTCCAAAATTTTTTGCAAGTCATATGTATGTGATCAGGAACTCCAACTTAAAAAGGGGGGGGGAAAAAGAAAAAAATTAGTCTGCTTGAGAAAAAGCATTCTGTAGTGGTTTGGTGGCCTGGGTCACTGGAACCGGCAGTGACCCAGGCCTGCCACGTCCCCCGAACACGTTCTCCGGCAGCACCGTAGGTGCCGCCATCTTGATTTTTGCTTCTGCACATGCGCAGAGCTATTTTCATTGCACTGTGCATGCGCACACAGCATGCATCAGGGGTGCACGCAGGGCGCAGCCACAAGCAAACCAGGAGTAGTGACTGCCGGAACCCGCCCCTGATCTCATTCCATTCTTCCTTATTAAAATTGAGTCTCTGGAAAATTTGGCCTGTATTCAAATCAATCAAGCAATCCTATAGTGGTTGTATGTGGGGAAAATGGCAGCTTGACAAAAAAGGGGAAAGGTGCAGAGATTAAGCAGGAAAAAGGCACACATGGACTTATGAAATGAAGGAAATGCAGCGTTTTAGTGTGCAACGCAAAGATTTCATTGGATGGCATTTAATTAGTAATAACTACCAAGACCATCTTTCTGAATTTCAAACTTTATTTAAATACTCCAAGGATGAATAACTCACTTTCTGCCTATAGATGTCCTACAATCTCCTAGGCCAGTTTAGGGGTGCCCAGAGGCTGCGGCCCCCAGGTGTGTCTCTTTTCTTTAAAAAAATAGATTAATCATGCATCAATTTTACTCTAAATCTCCCCCAATGCAGATAAACCAGCCAGAGTACTTAAACACCGCCATGTGACATCATGACGTGACTGCTTTTTTCTCCTTCAGTCTTCTCTGCCTCTCATAGAATCCAATTCAAAACTGCATCCATTCACTGATCATGTCAGTTAGGTTCAGGAATATTACACCCATCTTGCAAAATCTGGGAAGGGGGTATTAGCATGATAGTCTGCTTCACTAATATCCTCTATTTGCATATATAACATGGCAGTTCATCTGAGGTCTTGCAGGTCAGTCTCTGGGCTATTACAGTACAGAGCTGTCATATAATTCCCTGTAAGGATGCCCAGGATTGCATTTTAATATACTGTATGAATTAGCAGCTTTTAAAACTGAGGGCTGTTGTTTCAACTGTGATGACCTGAAAGCAAAAGTAGTTGGATGAGTTTAGAAACATGGGGTATTTCTGAGCATGTTTTGAAGGTTTATCTGTGCATCATTTATTACTCAAAAAAATTTCCAGCAAATGTTAAGAATACTAATTTTCTAATACTAACTTTGGTCTACTAATGGTGAAAGGCTGGTGGCGGGATTTTCCCTTCTTTTTTTCTTCCTTCTTGGCAAGGTAGAAAGTTACAACTAACATTATCCAGTGCTACATAATTGGAAGAAACACTGCCCCCAATTCAGTCGTGCAATAAATTTGAACTCAGATTATATGCCCCAAACTATCTCAGTCAGTGATGGGATTCAAAAAAATTAATTACCTGTTCTGTGGGCATGGCTTGGTAGACATGGCAGGGGAAGGATACTGTAAAATCTCCACTCCAGGGGAGGGTTACTGCAAAATCCCCCTTTCCTCCCAATCAGCTGGGACTCAGGAGGCAGAGAATAGATGGGGGGGGGGGCAGTCAGAGGTGATATTTACCAGTTCTCCAAACTACTCAAAATTTCCGCTACCGGTTCTCCAGAACTGGTCAGAACCTGCTGAATACCACTTCTGATCTCAGTAAACTCTCTGCACTGAAAGAATTTTCAGAATAGAAAAGGGAATACATACATACCAGTGACGTGCGGTGAGGTTTATGGCTGGTGAGGCTGGTGATGTCATCAGGAAGGCGGGGAATTCTTAACAAGGCGCTGGCCATGACTCTGTTTCCAGGGTCCTTTCGCGAGCGAGCTGGCAGGGAAATGGTAGCCAACGGTCCGAAAAGTCCATCGCACTTTCTGCTTTCGCGAGCAACTTCCCGTAAACCTGCCATTGCTCAGTGCGAGGAAGGGAGCCGCTCGCGCATGCGCATTCGCCCTGGAACATGAGCTCTGGTGTCAGAACCCAACAGAAGGCGGGGAATGGGACCACATGTGCAGGAGGGAGGGTGAGGCTAGAGGAGCCTCCTGCACCTCCCTCTGTCCTGCACACGTGGTCCCATTTCCCGCCTTCCTGAGTCAACATGAAGGGAACCACGGCTCACACAGTCCCATTCCCTGAGGCTCCTCAGCGCCTTTTCCCTTTTTTTTTCATGATGAGAGCAGTGAGGCTCTGCCTCCCCTGCCTCCCCTGACTGCACGTCCCTGATACATACATACATACATACATACATACATACATACATACATACATACAATAAATTTGGAATTTTATTTATTTTTAAAAAATATTCTCAATTTGGGAGCACCCACTATGTCCTTATGTATTCTTTGAAATCTCTTCTTTAGTCAAGGGAAACTAACAGCTGACAGTGTTTCTTTCTTATAAAAACCTGTCCTACTTCACTGAATCCAAAGCAGCAGTCCTTCAATTAGCTTAGCCAATAGGAAACCACAATAGCCAATAGATTAAGAACATTATGTAAGTAGAATTATTTTCATCCGTGTCTCTCGGCAACCACTTGTGACCTATAACTAGATGTGCTTTCCAAATGGTTTCTCATCTAGATATAGGAAGGGGGAGGGGAATAACTTATGCAGTAAATGCAATTCTTGGTAATACTTTGCAGCTTAGTTGTTCAGCTATATCAGACTTTTCATTCTTCAGTCCAAATACAAACTGAAATACAATGGCAATCTCATGTAGGTTTCTCAGGCATGGCTTAGCTTATTCTTTGCTACAACCATCACTCTGCAACAGTGGTTTGTTTTCACGTTCAGTACTAGTGGGAGGGTGAAGCCGATATTTTTGCAATTTTTATTTCACTGCCTTTTATTTTTCAGCAGATAAAGGGAAGCAAAAAAGAATTCTATAAGGTGGTCATAAGTCCTTTCCTTGTTATGTGACCTTCTACATCAGTGTTTTTCAAACTTGGCATTTTGAAGATGTGTGGGCTCCATACTGGCTGGGGAATTCTGGGAGTTGAAGTCCACACATCTTTAAACTTATCAAGTTTGAAAAACACTGTTTCTACAACAATTGGGACTGCAAAGTACTCCAGGTAGCTAGTTGAGAACTCTGGGAGCAGCAGTGTCAAAAATATCTGGAGGGTGCCAGGTAGGGTGGTTTATGGAGGAAATCTACCAAGCTTTGTGGAATTTCAACAAGGCATTCTTCTTGAAGGACTCTTTCTCTGGAAGCTTTTGCTGCAAAGCCATGTTTCCTATTCCTCCCCACCTCAAATATTCTTTCTGTATTTTCCATGAGGAATACTTGTGTGGTTGCCATATTTGTCCTCTCCATTTTGAGGATAAACTGCAATGAAATCACATTGATTTTTGGATCTATCCAGTTAGGTCCTATCTCCATCCTGCAGGAATGAAAGAAGACACTGAAAGTCCCACACAACATACTTCCATGATGTTGTTTAAGGTATATCACTGATTAACACCACACTGATAACTGGTTTCCTGCTTATTCCTGCTGACTTTGCCTATCAAAATGCTTAGAAATAATGTTCCAGTTCCAGGAGATCTCCACAATGGATTAGTACAACTTACAAATGCATACAAAACATACACTCAAAAAAATGGTGGCATACACCTCAATTCCAATTATTTCAGTAGTCTGTGTCTCAGATTGTACAATTATCTGCATAACTTGTTTTTAGATAAGATTTGGTACAATTGCTTGGGAGCAGGTCAAGACTGATTTTTAACCCTGTCATCAGGACCGGCAATCATTACTGAAGGTCCAAAATGGACAACATTTCCCTCTGTCAATCTTCACTTCCTGCAAAAGCAACCCTCCACCCACAGGAGGACTAGTAGCCCTCAGTCTAGGTTGAATATCTTACAAACTGTTGCCAAAATACCTCAATCCAGATAGGATTTTCCTATCAGTTTAAAGTCAAGCTGGAATGAGGATAAAACAGGAGCAGCTTAAACAGTAAGTCTGGGTATGCCCTGGATTTGCTCCATGTAGAATGAGTTGAGTTTAGAAGAGGAGCCGCATATCTATTTAGATGTGCATTTTAATCCTGAGATAAATGACTGAATGTCATGAAGTCCAGGGTTCAGTTATGATGATGCTTTGGCCAAAACTATTGATCTGCAGTCAGAGATCAACCTTCGAGAAATATGAGACTAAATTTCCCCTTCCATGCCAGCCTGATAATAGTCATGGCAACGCTTCAGAAGTTGACATCTAATTCAGTTATGTAATGAACAGATAATCCACTTTTCTGAATCTTCATTAAGAGAAGATGGAGCTCATGGACAACTTGCTTGGATTGTGGCATAAGGGCGTCCTAGAGAACAAATAGTAGCCACTGTTTCTTGGATAATTTCCAGTATAGGTAATTATCAAGTGCAATGCCCTAGTTACACTTCCCCATAGTTTCCGTTAATCATACTCTGTGGGGTACTTGATTGTGCTTGTTAAATAGCTACAGTTTCTCCCTGCTTTGGAAACTCTGCCTTTTCTTGGTGTGGCTGAATATGCACATATTCTCAGCCCTTTGAGGTAGGCCAGATCGGGAAACAGATACCACATAGACTACTGGAATGCTACTTGATTGTTGTAACTATTATGAGAGAATCTTGAAAGCCTGCCAGAGTTTCCCTTTGTCCCCTCTTATGCTCTAGAGAATCAGGGTTATTTGAAGTCTCATCCTCACACTCCACCTTGCAGTTGTGTTTTGGTGTCTCTTTTATCTGCTGGTGGTTGTTGCATTATTTTTGCTAATGTTACCTCTGCCTTCACTACACCTACGCTGAAGTGGTTGACAGAATCCCCAAGAGTAAATCAATATCATTTCCACCAACTTAACAGACCAATGTCAATTTATCTCAACCAGGGAGCCAGAGTAAGCCCCTGGAACTGAATTATTTCCTCTATTAATGTTGCTACAAATGGAAGCTAATGATATGAAATATTACGGTTATTCATTTGGACTTTTCAGGTCAGATTTCCAAACTGTGAGTTGCCTCATGCTGATTTAATACAGCCACAGCACACAATTTCCTTTTCACTGTAACACGTGCCCATTCACAGGAAACTCACAACAGGCATGTGGCCTTGTTTGTCAGTTTTAAAGAAAAAAAAATAGGCGTTACTTTTTTAAAAATCCTGTGGAGACAAGAATCTCTTTGGTTTCCTTTTATGAGTTGAAGAGGTCTAAGAATTGAATATTGGTTTCATTCATATATAGGGCAGCATTTGCATACACACACACACACACACAGACCACACACACACTTTTTGTTCTTTCCTAGTTTTAAAGATTCACATGAGAATGTTTGAATTGTAGACATGAATGAAGCACCTTGTCTTTTGCCTCAGAAAATTGCTAGCTTTGAGTTCCGGTTCCGGCAGCGGCGGCGACGGGCAGCTCTTTGCCCGCTCCGGCTCCCCGGTGGGCTTCCCCACTCCTTGGGGGGCACAGGACACCCCGCAGAGGGGTCCTGCCGGAGGGGCGGCATCGCGGAGGACTCCTGCAGCGGCGGCGGCCGGCGGGAGGTCTCGCGCGCGCCCAAGGCACCGGGGAGCAAGCTCGGAGGGCGCTTCGCATTTCTGCGCCTCGCGCCTCACTATAAGCCGACTGGAGAATGCAACAATAGAAGGAAGCGGCTGCAGTGCGGTGAGGTTGCTTCTCTCTTCATTCCCTACTTTGCATGAAGAACTATTCAGCTTTTTAAAAAGATTTTTACTTTCGGAGCATTTTGGAGGCGCGGCTGGAGGGAGGGGGGTTTCCCCCCCCCTTGGACAAGCGGCGAGGAACAATTCTGCTCTCAGCCCCCGGGGAAGGAGGAGGGGGGAGAGCCAACGAATGAAGCCTCACCCAGGCTGAGATGATTTTCTCTTCAACTTATTTCTACATATTACTGTGATTTGAGGACTTTTGGAACTTTTTAAAACTTTGTTATGCCTCTGTGCCCAAAACTGGCAGGGCAAGATGGCACACTTCCGTTGTCTTTATGAACTGTGAAACCTGACTCCACCTTTAAAATTCAGGCTTCCGGTCTTTGTCTCCGTGTCTCCCAGAGGAATCTCTTGTGGATTGGTATTTTTTAAACTTCCTAGGGGAAATTTTCTATCTACTGCCAGATTTATTAGAGAGACTCTCTTCTGCCTGGCTCTTCTGCTCCCGAGACTCACCTGGCTACCCTTCTTTTCTAACTGTCTATCTTATATATGGACTGAACTTCTAACGTTATAAAGGATGGCATCTAAAAGACCACCTACTGGAAAACCTGGCTTTGCCACTTCTGCTCCAACATCCGCAACATCCAGTCCAGCCACACAGTCAAAGATATCAGAACTGATGCAACCTAAGACTACAGAAATGGACTTTCAACAAATGCTTCAACAAATTCTACAGGGCCAGGAGGAAATTAAGAAACAGCTAAGGGAAATGAAAGATGAAATTAAAGAAAATCAAGCCCAAATATATAAGAACTCACAAAGACTGAATCTTGTGGAAGGGGGGGGTGGAGGAGGTGAGGGGGGGGGGTAGAAGCTGTGCAGAAAGGGAACAAAGATCTTGACATCCAACAGATGAAAATAGAATTTGAGAGAATGTCCTATTACCTTAGATTTCAAAATGTTATAGAAGAAGATGAGGAAAACATAAAGGACATCATGACAAACATCCTGGCTGACTACACACACAAAGAAAAACAACAGATGCGGTGGGATATAGACCTGGTTTATAGAGTGAACTCAGCTTATGCTAGAACACACAATGTACCTAGGGAGGTTCACATTAAATTTCTTAGAAAAAGCACAAGAGATGAAATTCTGGGTGTACAAAGGGGGCAAGCATTGACATACCATGATATGGAGATAACCATTCTGAAGCAGATCCCTAAGAAGATTAGAGAAAAAAGGAAGAATTATTCGCAATTAGCAAATAAATTATACCAGAAAGGGGTGTGGTTTAGATGGTTGATGCCTGAAGGTATGCTGATATTCTGGGAGGAGACAAGAATCAGAATCAATTCACCCATAGAGGCGCAGGCCTTTATGGAAAAAAACAAAACACTCCTAGAAAAAACACAAGACACTACAACGGACACACAGGACACGGGAGGGGCCAGAGCTCTGCCAGTGGAGGGAGATGGGGCAATAGCAAGAAGACTCAGATCACAAAAATAAACAAGAAAATCATATTATTATAAACTGACCGAAAGTGATAATGGAATTATATCTGGATTTTATACTGTAATGTCTAATCTGATTGAATTTAGTAATAGAACTAATATGCTGATTGTAATCAATTATATACCAATGCATTATATATAAATGTATACTATGAGTATGGAGGGAGGGACGCCTGCCACATTTTGCAACTGCCAAAATTTGTATACCTGTCCATTTACCCTTTTCCCTATAAATGTTGAAAAACCAATAAAAAATTTTATTTAAAAAAAGAAAAAAGAAAATTGCTAGCTTTAGCTCTCTTGATGCCAACCTAGGAGTCTCACAATATGCCTGACATGGTGCTAGACAACAAGGAAAGCCGCCAGAGGATATTTAAGGAAGTCTTTAAGAAGATGTTGGATAGCTATCTGTCTGAAACGGTATAGGGTTTCCTGCCTAGGCAGGGGGTTGGACTAGAAGACCTCCAAGGTCCCTTCCAACTCTACTATTGTATTGTATTATATTATACAGAATGCCGCACTGTTGACATTTCTCTGGGTCAACTTCTCTTTCAGGAAATAAATAGGATTGAAATACATTTGCTACTCCAGACTGAAGAGGTTAGTTTTTTAATATTTTCCCCTCCTCACTGTTTGTGGGGGATAGATGCTACCATGAAACGAGATAGAGGCAGAGAGAGAGGGAGGGGGAGGGAGGGAGGGAGGGAGAGCTCTTCAAGGGCCTCTCTGAAGGACAAAGAATTCAGAAAACTCCTAAGTATAAACACCAAAATAAGATATAGAAACGTCCAACAAAAATTGGCATTACTTTTTTAAAAAAAACTTTTAAGCTTTTTTAAAAACCTATTTTACCAAATGAAATTTTGTTCTCCATTTTTCATGTTCAACAAGCATTGTGAACGTGACCTCATTGGGATTTGTATCCTTTCTTTTCTTAGCACCTGAAAATGTAATGTTTTGATTATGGCTTGGCCAAAATATCCAGGATCATTGTTGTCAGAGACCCCCTGTGAAGACTGCATGTTTGGGAGTAGATACATTTTAAATAAAAAGTCAACAAGGATTTGATTTCCTTTGTGTAAAGAAACAACAAAGACACCATTGCTGCAAGTAATGGCTGGATGTTTGCTCTCTGCCCTTGTTCCTGGGACAGGATCAAAGGTGGTATTCAGCAGGTTCTGACCAGTCCTGGAGAACCAGTAGTAGAAATTTTGAGTAGTTTGGAGAACCGATAAATACCACCTCTGACTGGCCCCGCCCCATCTATTCTCTGCCTCCCGAGTCCCAGCTGATCGGGAGGGAATGGGGATTTTGCAGTAACCTTCACCTGGAGTGGGGAAGGAATGGAGATTTTACAGTATCCTTCTCCTGCCATGCCCACCAAGCCACACCCACCAAGCCATGCCATGCCAACCAAGCCACGCCCATAGAACCAGTTAAAAAAATTGAATCCCTCCACTGGATGCCCCTGAGAATGATAATAATAAAGCAGCTAAGAATAGCAGAATTGTGGCTTCAATTGGCTTGTTTATTTAATAGGAAAAAAGACTTTTGTGTGACCCCTTTGGTATTAGAGTGAGAGGTAGGAGACCACTTCAATGTATCACACAAGTTTTCAGACACAGCTAAACACAAATTTGTGGAGCAACATGGAAACGATTATGCTAATATTCCCTGAAACATCCTTCCCCCCCACCCTTAGCTCCAGTTATGGAGTCCTATTATTCATGTGAATCAGTGCACAACATTTTTGTTCTGTTTAGAGCATTTTCCATTATGTTTTTCAGTTTACTAAAAGGTCATAATTTTTCCTTTTCCTTTTAAAAGAGGTGTTCCTCAACTTTGATATATTTCACTGATTTCGGTTTCCTCTGGTCATATTAAAGCATTCCTATAAGAAGAATGCTTGATATAGCAGTGTAATTGGATGCCCTATATGAAAAGAATATAATCTAGCATGATTGATTGATTGATCAAATCAAGACATCAAGTCAAGGAGTCATCAAAACTCCTAGTGAACACATAGACAGATTTTTCTCCATGACAGTCTATCCTTAATATTTTCTTTCATGTCTTCCAATGGCACACCTATCGCCTCTGTAACTGAATCCATCTACTTTGTTGCTGGTCATCCTCTTTCTTACTTGTATGTAAGTTTCTTATGAGGACGATCAGATGTTCTGGGATCTAGCATTGTAACATCAATTTTTATTATTAAAGACAGTACTGGGGACAACTGTTAAATACCAAGCTATGTTTCTTATAATGGTATGTTTTAACTATCATTCATTTTATCAGTGTAAGCTACTTAGATTCCATATAAAGGAAAGAAAAAGGAATTTGATGAAAGAGAATATTGGACCTCGGGGTTGATGGTGCTCTCTGGGCTTGGTGGTTTTCTTTTCTTGCAGACATTTCATTTCCAAACTAAATAAAGTTTGGTAATCAAATTCTGCAAGAATACTACCAAGTTCAGGGACCATCATGGACCACACAAAGAGGAATTCACCTAACATTTTCAAGATGTTTTTGCCATAACAAGAAGTAACAATCTATATTATATGAAATCTCAGTAACAATTATAGTATTATTTTATACTGTCTGTCATTTGTACAAATATCAGCTGATACAGAATTATAATAATTCAATCTCTCTCACATGAAACAGACAAACAAGGATTTCAGAAACTAGAGAGAAGCAGGACAACCTGTCACTTACACGTGAGTTATTGTTTTTTTCCTTGCAACATTTGCTGGGAACATTTACCTGACACTTTGATGGAAGCTGGTACTATGGCACTTAGTAATCTTAGAATGGAATCTCTTCTGAAGCTGAGACACTGTAGATTTTGAAGGGGGCTGATATGACTACTCCTAGCTACTCTGACTGACCCATTCCCCCATCAGTTTCTAATTGCCTGTGACAACGACACTGCTGTTCCCTCAGTCTTCTTACCTTGGCATCATTTCCTTTGTGGCCATCACATGCTGAATCTAATGCAGTGGCTGGCTAGGCAGTGCTGAAGAGGAGACACACGGTTGTAATATATATATATATATATATATATATATATATATATACATACATACATACATACATACATACATACATACATACATACATACATACATACGTGTGTGTGTGTGTGTGTGTATGTATGTATGTATGTATGTATGTATGTATATATGTATGTGTTTGTGTTACAACCCCTGGTATGACTAAATATGGGAGGTGTTGAGGTTGGTCACTGAGGAGACGGAGTCGAAATATAGTATAACGTATTTATTAACAATGAACTGACTGGAACCAAAAACTAGCCGTCTGACAGCTATTTATACAACGAGCTGTCAGACGGCGAACCAATAGAAACAAAGGATTTCTCCCACCGGCTGGCCGGCGCGCCTGAGCCAATCAGAGGCCTCTCCTCTCGACTGCCCTCTGCTGGCCAGGCTCGCCGGTATACAACACCCCTTTCCCCTGGATTGCGCAGGCGTAATCATCTAAGTACAATGGACGTCTGCGCATGCGCTGGGAGCGTCTCAGCAAAGATGGCGCCCCGCCAGAGGAGGAAGGAGTGTCGGTTCCGCTCTTGTGGCGAACAGGCCGCGAAGAGTCCTGGACGGGTCTTACTCCCGGCACTGCACCAACGGGTGACGGTAAGCTTGCCAGCGCACCCGGAGGGGCTGTTGCGAGATCGGAGCTAGCGGCGTGTGGACGGTCGAGCCGGTAGGCGTCGTCGTTAGGGCCTGGTTGATTTTTTGCTGTTGGACTGAGTTCAGGTCCCTCTGGTCGCCGACGCATCTGGCTTATGTACCGCCGCCAATGTCTCCCATCATCGAGGAGGACCCTGTAAGAACAGGGCCCTGTGATGTCAGTCACCCTTCCAGGTAGCCACTTGGGCTCGCCGGCGTAATTGCGAGCAAACACCCCCTCACCCACCAGAAAAGACCTGGGGGGGAAGGAAGAACAGGGGAGGAAGGGTGGTAGACGGGGTGGAATCGGTTGAGAAGGGAACGGAGGCGTCTGCCCAACAATAGCTCCGCGGGGCTTTTGCCCGTAGTGGGGCAAGGGGTGGAGTGTTGGGAACGGAGATAGGTGGAGATGCGGGACGGCCAGGGGAGGGCAGCCATGCGGGCAAGAGCTTCTTTAGCCGAACGCACCGCGCGTTCAGCAAGGCCGTTGCCCGCAGGGTGGTAGGGGGCAACGGGGGCATGGCGGATGCCCAGGGAGGCAAGGTAGGCCTGGAATTCGGCGGAGGAAAATTGCGGCCCGTTATCGGAAACGATAACGTCAGGGAGGCCATGTGTGTTAAATAAGGAATCTAAAACTCGGATGGTGGCCGAGGAGGTTGAGCTGGGCATGGGAAACAGCTCAACCCATTTCGACCAGGCATCCACCAGGAGGAAGAAAACCCGGCCGTCAATGGGCCCCATTAAATCAACGTGTAGCCGGCTCCACGGGCCCATAGGAACTTCCCACTCCCGGGGAGGGGAAGACGGGGGTGCAGCGCGCACCTGCTGGCACAGGGTACAGCGTTGGATGAAGGCGGCAATGTCCACGTCCATGGACGGCCACCAGACATAGCCGCGGCCGAGGCTCTTCATGCGGACAATGCCAGGGTGGCCGTCATGGAGGCGGGACAGAACAGCGGGCCGCAGGGAAGAAGGGACAACCACACGGTTGCCCCAAAGGAGGCAATCCTGGAGGACGGAAAGCTCCAGGCGGCGGCGGAAGAAGGGGGACAGTTGGGGTTAGAGGAGGCCGCGGACCAGCCCCGAGTGACAGCAGCCATGGCGCGAACAAGAAGAAGGTCAGCACGGGAGGCCTGCGCGATGTCCGAGACGGACATCGGCAGGCTGAGGTCGGCCAGGAGGCAGATAAAGTGGACCGGGGCTGGGTCTGTGACAGGGAGCAGCAGAGAGCAGCGGCTCAACGCGTCAGTGTGGGCGATGTGGCCGCCAGGCTTGTAGGAGAGGGTGTAAGAGTAGGAGGACAGGAATTCCACCCAACAGGACATGCGGGGGGAGAGGATGGGAGGGGTGGGATGGTCCCCCGCAATAATGCCCAGAAGGGGCTTGTGGTCGGTGACCAGGGAGAAGGGGCGGCCATAGAGGTAGTAATGAAAACGTTTTACTCCCGCAATGGCAGCAAGGGCCTCCTTATCCAGCTGGCTGTAATTTCGCTCAGTTCTGGATAAGGTGCGGGAGTAAAAGGCTATGGGCGCTTCAGAGCCATCGGGGTAGGAATGGCTGAGAACAGCCCCGACGCCGAAGGGGGAAGCGTCGCAAGCCAAGGTCAGTGGGAAACGCTCGCCATACTGGGCGAGGACTGGAGGGGCAGTGAGCGAGCGTTTGACAGCCGCGAGCGCATGCGCCTCGCGGCTGGTCCACAACCAGGGAGAGGAGGAGTCCAGGAGGTGGTGAAGGGGTTCGGCCAGGGAAGCTTTGTGGGGAATAAAGGAAGAATAGAAATTTAGGAGGCCAAGGAAGGCTTGGAGCTCCACTTTGTTGGAAGGGGTGGGGGCGGAGAGGATGGCTTCGACCTTTGAGGGGTCGGGGTGGATGCCGTTGGCATCGATCAGGAAGCCAAGGAAGGTAACAGAGGGCACGGCGAGTTGGCACTTAGAAGGTTTAAGGTGAAGGCCGGCAGCACGGAACTGCCGAAGGACCTGGCGTAGTATTTTGATGAGTTCTAATTGATTGGGGGCAGCGATTAGAACATCATCAAAATAGGGGGTGACCCCGGGGATGCCATGGAGCAAACGCTCCATGAGCCCCTGGAAGATGCCCGGGGCCACGCTGACGCCAAACTGTTCCGATTAGCAGGCCTGGCATAATTCAACTGTCCCTCCTGGCAAATGTATTATATCTGGTTATTTTAGGGGTTTTTTAATTTATTGTATTTGTTTTTAGGGGTTTTGAATTTATTTTATATCTGCTTTGTACAGTTCTTTTAACTGCATTTTAACCTCCTCCATGTCAATTGTCAACTGTACATATTTAATTTTATTGTATCTTGGTATATTTTGTATTTTGTATTTTGTATGAACTGTACACCGCCCCGAGTCCCTTTCGGGAGAGGGGGCGGTCTAGAAGCATTAAATATTATTATTATTAAATATTAAACTGGAGGCGCCGGCATTTGAATGCGCCGCGGTGAGTAACTATAGTCTGCGCAAGCGCAGTGGCGTCATCGACAGGCAGTTGCTGGTACGCCTGCGCGAGGTCCAGCTTTGCGAAAATGCGACCCTGGCCCAGAGTGTGCAGGACGTGCTGCACCACGGGCACAGGGTACGGGTGTGATTGGAGGGCCTTATTGAGAGTGGATTTGAAGTCCGCGCAGATCCTAATAGATCCGTTGGACTTCAAAGGTACCACTATTGGTGTCTCCCAGGGGGAGAAATCGACGGGTTCCAAGACGCCTTGGCTAATGAGCTTGTCCAGCTCCGCGTCGACTTTAGCTTTTAAAGCAAATGGAAGCTGGCGGGCCTTAAGGCGGATGGGCGGAATAGAGGGGTCGAGGTTCAGGGAGATAGGTGAGCCCGTGTAGCAGCCCAAGGAGGGAGCGAAAACATCGGAAAATTCAGAAAGGAGAGAGGAGAGAGAAGGGAGGGGGTCAGGAGGGGAGGGAGAGAGAGAGTGAACCCCTGCGATAGACAAACCCAGGGCGTTAAACCAGTCTAGGCCGAGGAGAGAGGCAAGGGGGTTCTTTACAATGAGGATGGGCAGTTTCGCCTGCCGGGAGCCGAAGGTAATTTGAAAAAGTCTGCAGCCCATCAGGTCAATTACGTTGCCCTGGTAATCACGCAGCCGGCAGTCCGGGGGCTTCAGATGGTAGGGCCGGACCCAGGGCAGTAGGGAGCGAGGGGTGGCCCAGGACATTACAGATCAGGCCGACCCGGTGTCCACATCCATAGGGCAGGGAACCCCCTCAATAGAGATTTGGAGGTGCAGCTTACCCCGGCCCTCCAAAGTTGAGGAGGCCGAATCAACAAGCCACTCTGGAAAGGCCTCAGCCGGGTCTCCCACAGAGAGCGAGTACTGGCGGCGTGAAGGCATGGATGCCGGATGGCAGGGAGGAGGCGGCTGAGGGAGTGGGTTTCGGCGATCTCGTGGGGCGGAACGGCAGACGGCAGCTAGATGGCCCTTCCTGCCGCATTGGTGGCAGAGGGCTTGCCGGAACCTGCATTGAGAGCGTTGGTGGCGGCCGCCACAGCTGAGGCACTGACGTCCATCCCTGGTGGAAAGTGCCTGGAGGCGGTCGGTGGTCTGGTCGACCTCAGTGCGAAAAGAGGCGGCAGTCGAAGGAGCGTAGGAAGAGGTGGGTGCCACGTAGGGAGAAGGCGGCACGTAGGCAGCGTGAGGGTGCTGGCTGAGATGGCTGAAATCCGGGGTGGATTGATCAGCCATCTCGTAGGCTCTGGCATCATCGACTGCGATTTTTAATGTCAGTTCGGGTCGAGCCAGGATGCGGCGATGTAGCTTAACGTCGCGAAGCCCATAGATGAACTGCTCCAGCAGCACCTCTTCCAGGTCGCTGAATTCGCACAGGCTTGCCTCAGCGCGGAGAGCAGCAACATATTGGGCGATGGTTTGGCCCTCTTTTTGAATACACCGACGGAAATACTGCCGCCGGGCAAAGCAAGATGGCGCGGGCTCGTAGTGGTGCTTGAGGCGAGCCATGAGTTCGTCCCAGGGCAGCGAATGGGCAGGATCTGGAGCGGCAAGAGCTCTTGCGGTGGCGAACATCTCTGCCCCGCAGTAATTGAGGAAGATGCCGCGCTTCCGCTCTTGTGAGAGGCTGACGAGATCATGGGCTATGAGGAAGCACTCGAATCTTTCGAGAAACGCTTCCCAAGCCTCAGCCTCTGGCCGGAACGGCGAAAAAGCGGCGTTAGAAGCCATCGGAGGCACGGTGTAGGGTTCCACGTCGCCCGTCCTCGTCGCCAGTGTTGAGGTTGGTCACTGAGGAGACGGAGTCGAAATATAGTATAACGTATTTATTAACAATGAACTGACTGGAACCAAAAACTAGCCGTCTGACAGCTATTTATACAACGAGCTGTCAGACGGCGAACCAATAGAAACAAAGGATTTCTCCCGCCGGCTGGCCGGCGCGCCTGAGCCAATCAGAGGCCTCTCCTCTCGACTGCCCTCTGCTGGCCAGGCTCGCCGGTATACAACAGGAGGAAGGTCACTACTCCCTCTTTCTGTCCTTCGGCTTATCACAAAGACCATGCAGGCAGAAAACCATATTTTTATTTTTACTGTTGCCTTTTTATATTTGTGTTATAATTGTACTGATAAATAAATAAAGGGAGACTAGGATAGATCTATTTTGAGCTAATTAGCTCTCATCAGCTAGCCATACCCTTACTGGGATTTGAACCCGGGCTGTATATATCTTAGGCAGGAGTTTTAGCCACTAAGCCACGGGCTCTGTTCCTTATCAGTTGAGCCAGGGAAATAGGTATGTATTTGTGTTACAACCCCTGGTATGACTAAATATGGGAGGAAGGTCACTACTCCCTCTTTCTGTCCTTCGGCTTATCACAGAAGACCATGCAGGCAGAAAACCATATTTTTATTTTTAATGTTGCCTTTTTATATTTGTGTTATATTTGTACTGATAAAGAAATAAAGGGAGACTAGTATAGATCTATTTCGAGCTAATTAGCTCTCATCAGCTAGCCATACCCTTACTGGGATTTGAGCCATACCCTTATTGGGATTTGATATATATCAGCACAAATACAACACACACACACACACACACACACACACACACACACATATGGCAAGCATTCCTTGGCCTTGGCCACCATCTGCTTGGTTCAGCTGTCTGTTGTTTATCTGTTGAAAAGAGTGTGCTCCAGCTCTTTTCAGTCTGGATTGGCTGCAGGATAGTGGCAACACTTTTATCTGATGGATGTTTGGCCAGTCCCATCCAACTTCCAACTGTTTGTGCTAAACAGTCCCATTATACTGAGGAGTTCTTTCCTGAATGTCAAAGCACTTGCCCATATTAGAAGAAACAATCTTTTCCTTATCTATTTCCTGTTCCTTTTCCTCAGCCTGCAGAGGATAAGGTGTTTTGGTTTTTTTTTTACACATACTACAGGTGAATGCTAAGGAGTGTCAACTTCCAGCCAGGACTGTCAAGAGTCAATCTTTAGATATGCATTCTATATATATCCTATTGTAACTAGTACCACCATGACTGTTGAAACACAATGTGAATAGAATACCAGAGTTGGAAGGGACCTTGGAGGTCTTCTAGTCCAACCCCTTGCCTAGGCAGGAAACCCTACACCACTTCAGACAAACGGTTATCCATTATATTCTTAAAAACCTCCAGTGTTGGAGCATTCATAACTTCTGGAGGCAAGTTGTTCCACTGAATAATTGTTCTAACTGTCAGGAAACTTCTCCTCAGTTCTAAGTTGCTTCTCTCCTTGATTAGTTTCCACCCATTGCTTCTTGTTCTGCCCTCAGGTGCCTTGGGGAATAGTTTGACTCCCTCTTCTTAGTGGCAATCTCTATTGGAACACTGCTATCATGTGTGAGGAAAAGCTTTATCCTTGCTGTCAGTATCTCACCAGCTCATGGCATTTTCCAATCCATTAAATGTGGGAGTGGGTTTTGAATGTTTGACCTTTGCATTACTGGTCTAACACCAGTAATGCTATGCTTCATTCACTTCAATGGGAAACAAATGCAGGGGATGCTTACTGACCCAGTCAGTCTTTTTTGCTCTTCTTCAGGTCTAGGTTCCAATAGTCTGATTCTTCTCTTCTGTTTTGCAGTTCATTAATTTCTGAATAAACACAAAAAGGCAAGGCTCCAGTTTACATTTCTCCTGCCTAATTGCTTGGAATTGTTATATATTTATTAACTGAAATGGTAAAAAATTTAAGTACATACCCTCAAGGGCTACTAGGAGGAAGTAGGAGCACCACTGAACTGACTTTAGAAGATAAGAATGAAAGTTTTATTTAAGGAGATGTTGTAACTACTATCTGAGATAAGCTTTGCCTTTGAAACTACTGGAAAAAACAAAGAAATGAGCAAAAGAATTATAATCCCTGAATGTAGATTAGCTTTGGTCTTATATGTATGTCCTTATCAGCTCTATTAACAGTTATTTTCCAATTTTTCACTATTGGCTGAAGGGACTTTATATTTCCAAATTAAGTTTCATTTCCTAGGATTTGTGCCCAGGAAGATACACAGCCTCAGCATTTTCCCATGTAAGTTTGATTTGTGGGGACAGCAGAAAATGAACATTTATGGGGAAGTAACTCTGTTTCTCCAAACATAGCTGATGAGTACAGGTAGGCGAGACAGAGCCAAGTCTAAAACAAATGTGAAGTTTCTTAGTTAACTGAAAGGGAGCTTAAATCAAAATTGTCAACATTACTAGTTCTGGAATGATAATACTGCTAGTGGGAATTCCTAAAATATTTGTCTGCACATTAAAATTTATCTCTGGAGGAGAATAAAAGGAAAATGTGTTTATAAGGGCTTTGGTTCTTTTTGTTTAAATACAATGTGGAATTTTTGTCCTGGTGCATTTAGTGTTTCCCAGAACTGTTTATCAAATGAATTGAATAGGATTATTTTGTTAAAGGGCAGGAAGAGAAAATTGTGCTTGAGTTGAGTTATATGATGTTTGAGTTATAGCTGTACTAGGTTACATGTTTAAATAACAAGATGGACTTGCATAATTGGTTCTGGCAACTAAAGAGAAGGTGTTGAGTTACATGAGTTCTCCTAAAGTTTTCTGAGAGGAAAAACAGGCACACGTAAAAGCACAATCAATGTGGATTCACTTTTCTGGAAATATTATTTACAGCTCTAAAGTAAAATATTTCTATTTTTTTGTGATATACAAAGAACCTTTGGTAAATTGAAAACAAGTGACATTGTCCAGGCAGCCTTTATAGGAACAATGTGGAAAGAATTTAAGTGAATTGATTTTGGTGGGTGGATGAATTATATAAGATTAGGGGGAGGGGATTAGAAAAAAAGATGAGGGCAATTATGGGGAATATTATAGAACTACTGTGTGGGATAAAAGTGGAACTGGCAAAGGAAGTGAGTGCAAAAATTATTCAATAGATGTTAACATTAATAATACTTATTTCTGAGTAGGCATAATTAGGATTACCATACATTGTTAAATGGAACCAGCTATGAGAAAGATAAAAGAATATCTACATGGGGGGAAAGTTGTATCTATATGGAGGGAAGTATGCAGTGGGGTACTCCAAAGCTCTTAAAAACCTTGTTTATTCTGACCTTTTTCACTTCTGCACATCTCCTTAAGCCACGTTATAATTCGACTTTATTTCTTCATTAACCCAAGATCTAAAAACAAAAACTATGATGCCAACAAATAAAGGCTCTTAAACCTTCATTGATGAAGATCACTGGTATAGGGTTTCTGGCTTGAGCAGGGGGTTGGATTAGAAGATCTCCAAGATCCCTTCCAACTGTTATTCTGTTATATATGGCTTAGTTTTTTTAAAAAACCTGCTGATCGCTACATGAAAGGGAAACTTTATTGCATTACTGAAAATGTGAAACTGTCATTCTTTTAAAATCAATAGCAACTCATACTGACATCTAAGTTTCAAAACTTCCTCTTTTAATGCATTTTATTTCCATAATCATCAGCACAGTTATAACTTGTGCACTGCTTTAACTGGTTTCAGTAATATGTACACTGTGCATACATTCATCTTTTAAGAATTGTTACCATCTTGAAAAGATCATGCTGTAATTTTCCCTATTTTGGGGGGGGGAGGGAATAAAGACAGTAAAAATGACCTCACCATTTTCTGTTACTTTTTTCTTCCTTTTTTTACTGCATTATCCCACAGCCAAATTAGGATCCACAAAAATTAGTAAAATATCTGGTGTAAGTGAAAATTGTTTGTATATATCAGATACAGAACAGAAGGAGTTAATAACCATGAGTAACAGAGACCACAAGAGTTTGCTTGTTGATTTATGACCTGTGTCACCCATTTCCGCTGGGAATGAAATACAAGTATATGTGTTTGTAAAATGCATTCTGATGGTGCCTTTTATTGTAAAAATGCTGAAGCAACAAAAAAAGAAACATTTTGAGAGAAAATGTATATTGAATTACATATTCCAAATGATACTGCAATATTCGTTGGCATCATAATTGTTGTTATTAGATCTTGGTATAATGAAGAAGCAAAGCCAAATTGTAAGGGTTAGCTTATAGGGTGGCTTAAGGAGTGAAAAGGGTCAGAATAAACTGCTTTTCCTTGGCGGGTTCAAAGGAAAGGGGCCCTGCTTGAAGGAAAGCTATTCCCACCAGAAAGAAGGTACAGATGGATTTAGTGGCTGGTTCTCAGCAGAAATTCTAGGTCAAATCCTGATCTCTGACAGTCAGGGATACAGTTGTAGCTATTTTGGTAGGCTAGCCCCTTAACCGTCACCTAATCCCTGGGTCAACATCTAACACTGAGCCATGGTTCATTTAAAGTTTGTTGAATAAAATTCAATGACTAGTTTTCATAAAATGCTAATAATAGTGTGATTTATTTCATACCGGCATACGTAGTCTATTGTACGAACTAAGCCTGTTTTTCATTCCCTGTAAACCTCTTTCTGCTTGCCCAGGGATGAGCTCTTTTAATTTCCTTTATTTGGTTTAGCATTTTGATTGCCTTAGAGCGGAATTCTGAGTTTCTTAGAGGAAAACCACATAAACATGAACTTCTTTGCATGCAATTCAGAAGAGGCAACCAGATAAACTCTTTATGGATTCTATTCAGAGGTGTGTTCCTAATGGTTCAGCCAAGTAGGTAGTAACTCAGCCTGCCGTGCCGCTGAACTGGTTCTATTGTCGGTGGCGCCATCTTGATTTTTGGTTCTGTGCATGCGCAGAACAATCTTCATTGCAAAGAATGTATTTTTTTCCCTTTTCTAATGTTGTGCGCATATGCAGACATTTTAGGTGCAAATGTGCATGTGCATGGAATGTGCGTGCAAAACTTTTTTTGCGCCAAACCAGCAATAATGACGGTAACAACCCATCCCTGATTTTATTATTTTGTACTATTTGGTAGATTAAGACTGCAAAAAATTCAAAATTCAAATTTTTAATTTGTTAGCCGCTCCCTCTCCACAGGGGACTCGGGGCGGCGTACAGTAAAAATATACATGCATACATATAGACATACAGGTACACACATATACATATATATACATACATGTACATACATGGAGGAGGTAGTAATCAAACGTATATCACATTAATAATAATAATAATAATAGAAAATTAAAAATTAGCCATTAAAATCCCATGATAAAATACAATTTAAAAGGACTGTCAGGAGGAGGATAAACTACGATTGAGCCAGGCCAGATAATTGAAAAAGGTGGATCTTGAGCTTTACACAGAAGGAGTGGAGATCGGAAGTAATCCTGATGTCAAGGGGGAGGTCATTCCACAGGGCTGGACCCATCACAGAGAAGGCCCTGCTCCTGGGTGTCGCCCCCCGACACTGTTTAGCAGACGGCACCCGGAGAAGTCCCTCTCTGTGTGAGCGGATTGGTCGTAGGGATGTATGGGGCAGGATACGATCCCGCAAATAACTAGGTCCTATGCCATGGAGCGCTTTAAAGATCGTGATCAAAACCTTGAAACGCACCCGGTAGACCACAGGAAGCCAGTGCAGCTCGCGCAGGAGAGGTGTTACATGGGAGAACCTAGTCCTCCCCATAATCACCCACGGGGCCGCATTCTGAACCAACTGCAAGAAATTGGGGGCCAGGATAAGGTATATATAAAATCTGGAGAGGTCAGTCTGAGGTTTTAAGATACCAAATAACTTCCAATCATATTTTTGTACATGCCTGACAGGGGTACAAATGCCGAACACCTGAGACAGGCATTTTAAAATGAGATATACATGTAGTCCTTTATTTACAACAGTTTCACTTACTGACCAGTCAAAGTTACAATGGCACTGAAAAAAGTGACTTATGACCATTTTTTCAAACTTACAACCATTGCAGCATCCCCTTGGTCATGTGATCAAAATACAGATGCTTGGCAACTGACTCATATTTATGACGGTTGCAGTGTCCAGGGGGCAGGTTCTGATAAGCAAAGTCAATGGGGAAGTCAGAGAAATTTCCTGACAGTTAGAACAATTAATCAGTGGAACAGCTTGCCTCCAGAAGTTGTGAATGCCCCAACACTGCAAGTCTTTAAGGAGATGTTGGATAGCCATCAGTCTGAAACGGTATAGGGTTTCCTGCCTAGGCAGGGGGTTGGACTAGAAGACCTCCAAGGTCCCTTCCAACTCTGCTATTGTATTGTATTGTATTCACTTAAGAACCATGTTACTAACTTAACAACTGCAGTGATTCACTTAGCAACGGCAGCAGGGAAGGTAGTAAAATGGGGCAAAATTCACTTAACAAATGTTTCGCTTAGCAACAGAAATTTTGGGCTCAATTGTGGTTGTAGGTTGAGGACTACCTGTACATGAAATCAGTCCCCGAAGCCCCAAATATGGCTGAAAAATTCTAAAACACACTCAGAGCAAAGAACTGTAGAAACCAAGTGGGTCATTTAGCTGCTGAATGTAACCCTTTGCAGCCTTTAGGTTTTGGAAAATGTTACATATCCTAGCTATTCAGAGTATTTTGCCACTAAGGTTATAATTGTATGTATATTTAATTAGGACTAAATTTCACTCAACAAAATAGTACAAAATCTTGTACCGTGGGCATTAAAAAAAAAATTCTGGAAACAATTGCAATTTTGAAAATGGCAAGTGAAAATATTTAGGCCAACTTCTTTTACTTAGAAAAGGCAAAGCTACTTCTACAGAACTGAAAATTTGGCTTTTATAGATAAAACCACAGGAAAAGTGTTGAGATGAAGCATGTCAGAGGAACAGAAAAACCAAAATATAGAAGCAGCACAAATCTCAGAAGTTTAGAAATATCAGGAAGTAATACCACAATGCAGAAATAAAACCCACATAGAAATTAAAACCTGCCATGGCTACTCTTTCTCTCACAATCTCTTCTCATCAGCCAGTTCTAATTTTCCAGGTATCTTTTTTGCTTTCCTCCCATGGGCATTCAGTGGTTCTACACACCACTGCCAAATTAACAGCTGTGTGTGTGTGTGTGTGTGTGTGTGTGTGTGTGTGTGTATGTGTGTGAAAGGAAGGGAGAGAAAAGAGTTGGGGTTGTTGCTATTATTATTACTACGTTGGCTCCTTGCAACAGACACATTCCTGATTTGCTATCATTTTAAATGTAACTTATCTCTTTGCCCTGTTTTGTATTCATCTTCCTATATATTTTCATCAACTCTGTGTTTGTAATTTGTTTGTTATTTATAAATGATATACAGCAGGACTAAATTTTTAGAAGGCCCTTTAAATCCATGAAAATAAACAAATAAGCAAACAAATAAATGCTTTCTTGTCATTAATTCAACCGAATATCTTTTTAAAAAATTCATTTAGCACCACTCTTCTGTTTTAAAAGGATTTCCTGAGAAGGAAATTAAACTGGGACAACATAAAGCAACAGTGGTCATATTAAAGTAATAAAACAATTACTATCCCTGAATTTAAGACTGGAAAGTGCATGCATATACATAGGATAACAACACTGCCGCCCTGTTTCGGGTGTCCCGCTCCCTCCTGTTTCAGAGGCCGCGGGAGGCCCCTTTACAGGGTAGGGCAGAGGAATTTGGGAAATATCTGCAGGATAAAATCGCTCAAATCCGGAAGGATTGGGTCCCTTTCAGTGGTCCAGTGGAGACGTCCGTGGCGAGTCTTGAGAGTCCAGTCTGGGAGGAGTTTGACTTGGTTGCCATCGAGGATTTGGACAGAATGCGTGGACGACTGTGACCTACCACATGTTTACTGGACCCGTGCCCCTCCTGGCTTGTACTGGCATCCTGGGAGGTTACACGTGACTGGCTCCTGGGCCTAGTGAACGCTTCGTTGGGTGAGGGGTCTCTTCCGGCCGCCTTGAAAGAGGCGGTGGTGAGACCCTTGCTCAAGAAGCCTTCCCTGGACCCGACGGAGCTGGCCAATTATCGTCCTGTCTCCAACCTTCCCTTTTTGGCGAAGGTTGTAGAGAGTGTGGTGGCTTATCAGTTTCCACGACATCTGGAGGAAAATGATTATCTAGACCCGCGCCAGTCCGGCTTTCGCCCCGGACACAGCACGGAGACGGCCTTGGTCGCGTTGGTGGATGATCTCTGGAGGGCCAGAGATAGGGGTTGTTCCTCTATCCTGGTCCTATTAGATCTCTCGGCGGCTTTTGATACCATCGACCATGGTATCCTGTTGCACCGACTGGAGGGGTTGGGGGTCCGGGGCACCGTTTTGCGGTGGTTCGGCTCCTACCTCTCCGGCCAGACGCAACATGTGTTGGCAGGGGAGCAGAGGTCGACCCTAAGCCCCCTTACGTGTGGGGTGCCACAGGGGTCGGTCCGCTCGCCACTCCTGTTCAACACATATATGAAGCCACTGGGTGAGATCATTCGTGGTTTCGGGGTGGGATACCATCTGTACGCTGATGATACTCAGCTGTACATTTCCACCCCGAACCACCCCAACGAGGCCGTCGAAGTGATGTCCCGGTGTGTGGAAGCCGTACGGGTCTGGATGGATGACAACCGACTCAAGCTCAACCCCTCCAAGACGGAGTGGCTGTGGGTTCCGGCCCCCCGGTTCAACCAGTTAATCCCATCTCTGGCCATCGGGGGCGTACAACTTGCCCCTGTGGAGCGGGCGCGCAATTTGGGCGTCCTCCTCGATGCCCGGTTGTCCATGGATGACCATGTGACAGCTGTGGCAAGGGGGGCGTTCCACCAGGTTCGCCTGGTGCGCCAATTGCGCCCCCTATTGGACCAGGACACCTTGCGCACAGTCACTCATGCGCTGGTGACGTCTCGCCTGGACTACTGTAACGCTCTCTACATGGGGCTTCCCTTGAAATGCACTCGGAGACTACAGTTGGTCCAGAATGCGGCCGCGCGGGTGATTATGGGGAGTACAAGGTACTCCCATGTGACACCTCTCCTGCGCAAGCTGCACTGGCTTCCTCTGGTCTATCGGGTGCGTTTCAAGGTTTTGATAACGATCTTTAAAGCGCTCCATGGCACAGGACCTAGCTACTTGCGGGATCGTATCCTGCCCCATACATCCCTACGACCAATTCGCTCGCACAGAGAGGGACTTCTCCAGGTGCCGTCCACCAGACAGTGCCGGGGAGCGGCGCCTAGGAGCAGAGCCTTCTCTGTGGCGGGCCCAGCCCTGTGGAATGACCTCCCCCCGGATATTAGGACTACCACTGACCTCCGCTCCTTCCGTGCAAAGCTCAAGACCCACCTTTTCCAAGTAGCTGGCCTGGCTCAACCATAGTTTGATCATATCGCTCCTGACGGGTTTTTAATCTTGGAATTTTATTTAGGGGATTTTAAATTGCGATTTTAATTGTTTCCATTTATTTGTCTACCTCCTCCACGTATACGTCTATTTTTGTGTATGTACTGTCTATATTTGTATTTTTATGTGTTTTTTATTGTACGCCGCCCCGAGTCCTTCGGGAGAGGGTGCGGCTAACAAATAAAATATTATTATTATTATTATTATTATTATTATTATTATTATTATTACTTATTTGATTTTATTTGCCTGCAGTGGCGTAGTTGTTAGTGTGCAGCACTGCAGGCTATTTCTGCTGACTGCTGGCTGCCAGCAATTTGGCAGTTCAAATCTCACCAGGCTCAAGGTTGACTCAGCCTTCCATCCTTCTGAGGTCAGTAAAATGAGGAGCCAGATTGTTGGGGGCAATATGCTGACTGTAAACCGCTTAGAGAGGCCCGTAAAAGCACTTGGAAGAGGTATATAAGTCTAAATGCTATTGCTATTATGTCCTCTCAATTTATTTCATGGTACAAAGATAAAATCTATATTTGAGCAAACATCAGAACAGTTTTGTTTACTCATGACAGAAGATAAGTAGCTTCTTGCTGTTGGGATCTAATCAGATCCAGCAAAGTTAAATGTTAGGCTCCATTCTATGTAGGCATTTCTACAGCATATGGAGAACTATGTGCATAATAAGTGTGTCGCAGGAGACATAAGCATCCTCTAGTAGGCTCTCAGTTACACAGCTACCCTGTTACACTACAATACTAGATAGTGGTAATACACACATCTCTGGTTTTCTCTCTTACTCATAGGGTTGAGACTAGTCCATGTAAATAGTCTCTTAAGACTATTCTTGAATGTGAAGCTTGTATGTTTAAGACTCTGGAATGCAATAACATTTTGGTCATATTAGCTAATTGTGACTTGGATTGTCTCATCTGTACAGATCTACTCAAAACAGATACCTGCTACATATTGGATGTCTGATACTTCTGTTTGCCTATTCAATTTATAAAAAGAACACCAGTGTGATTAAAACTACATTTTAAAAAAATTCACTAACCCAAATCACCAATCAGCTCTATACAATCCTTCGTTATTATGTTTCAGAAGGGGAGGGTCAGTAATGTGAAGATAGAAATTAATGAGAAAGAAATATTACTACCCCAGGCCCTTTGATTAGATGTCTACTGGCACTGGTTTTTACTGGCCTAAATGATTAAGACTGCAGATTATAAACCATCTGTAATCACGAAAGGAGAGTAGGAGGTATATGGTTTCATAGAGGTTATTATATTGTACCAAGAGAAAGGAGACTGAGCTTCTAGTCCATTCTCAGCCATCTCAACATTCAGGTCTCCCCAATTTTCATGTGAGTCTACCATTTCTTTCCTCTTTCTTGCTCTTCCCAGCCATACTTTACTTCCCTGTTTGCTAATGAATATGTCTATTTGAGATTCAGAGGTTAGTGGCCTGCTTCTTTACCCATCCAATCCTCTTAACAAACTCCAAAGGAAAAGTCATTAACACAAATAAGAGGTTGTGAGAATAAATGATTGATGCTCCTTAAAATGATGCAAAGGTTTTTTGTCTACCAAACAAAACAATGGAAGAGCTCTACTGATTGCAGTTTACGTGGACTAGCACTTATTTTCTGGTTTCCCCATCCTGTGAAATTCATTCTGGAAGAAACTCCCTTTATGAAATGATAGCATAGACAATAGAGAGGCATGAGTAACAGCATGCTTTGAGAACGATCAGTTCAGGTTCTCTCTCCCATTTTGCCGAGTACAGATGCTGGAGAATAGACGCAGACGTACGAGAGAAAAGCCAATCTCCAGAGATGCAGCTGTAGCCTTTTTATTTCCATATTACTCTAGTCTAAGCCATATTAACAAGGTCTAATGGCACGGTTGCCGAATTGTTGAAGTATGTGGACCAAGTGCAGTTTATTTATTTAACTTATTTCCTGCTTTTATTATTTTTATAAATAACTTCAAGTGACTAACATATCTAATACTCCTTCCTTCTCCTCTTGTCCCAACAACAACAACCCTGTGAGGTGGGTTGGGCTGTGAGAGTGAGTGATTGGCCCAAGGTCACCCAGGCAGCTTTCAGAGCTAAGGTAGGACTAGAACTCATGATCTCCCGATCTCTAACTTGGTTCCTTAATCACCAGACCAAACTTTCCCATTAGGGATAAATATATTAGGTACTTTGGACTTCAGTTCCCATAGTGCCAGGATATGGGTCATGCTGCCTACAGTTATGTTTTTTTTTAATTTCTATGCTGGCTGGAATTGCTGGGAACTGAAATCCAAATCTTTTGGAGATATCTAATTCTCTCCCATGATAGATAGTTAAACAGGTCTGAATAATTTTATCTAAGGTCTGTGTAACATCAGTACAGTATTTATGTTGCTTATCCACTCACAGAAGAAGCTTAACTATTAATAGCTTCCTGCAGCTCTATAGCAGAACTTATAGCAGTATGTGAAAGCTTTTAGCAAACATTTGAAATGACTTAAAATGACTCCACCCTGTCAAAAGAATGGATTTGCTGAACTTGCATGATAGGGCTGTAAAAATAATGCATTGGATAACAATAAATAACAACTTTAAAAACCTGTCCCTTTCTTGTGACAGCATGCAAATAATTGATGGCTTCTGTTTTATTAAACATGTTCCAGGAAGCAGTGCAAGAAATTGAATATCCAAATGGATTTCAAAACACAAAGAAAAGTACAGGTGTGAGCTTGCCTTCTTAGATAAATAAACTATCCAGCACAGTAACACATTAATTTCCCTTTGGAGCCAGCATATGAGGTATTGTTTACAGAAGCCAACATAGTGAATGCTTATGATGAGTGGATGAACACAGTTGGCAATGAAAAGAAAAGAACTGAAACTGCAGTTCTGTACAGCCAAAAAAGAAAGAAGAAAGACAGAAAGAAAACCCAGGACCTGCACTTCTGGGGATGAAATGCCAAACTGAGTGGAGCCAATGAGCTCAGCAGAAGGAAGACTTGCTGTGTAGTCTGGCTCTTCATAATTCCTTTCCGGGGAAAGGAAAAGCTTGAGATCACCCACAAGTGCTCAAGACCATTTCTCCTCATAAGGAGACCACAAGACAGCTGTCTCCAGTAGGTTTAGAGCTCTTGGAGATGAAGGAAAGCCATCTTTGCTGAAACAGCAGTTGGCGCCTTCAAAAAGCAACAACAACAACATTGGCTTCATATGCTTCCTATTCTAATCACTTTTGGAAATTGCTTATTAACTTCTTTTCAGCTATTAGGAATCTTTGGCTCATCCATAATATGTTTTGGCAGCATCCAGTGAGATTCCTTCAACCCCAGTGAAATAAGTTTTAAATATAAGTTTAAGGATATAAAAATATATGTTTGGATTAAATAGCAAAAGGGGTTATCAGAATGTTGATTTTGGAAAGTTACAAATGGGCTAAGGATCCAGATGGATTTGAAATAAGATTTTTAAATTGACAATAAGAATCTTTCTTATTGTGGGGAAAATGCTGTTGTATTGAATACTTTAAAAAAACCATGATAGGACGGGACTTTGGAGTTTGGACACTACAGGGAACCAGAAAGAAGTAAAGATTACAATTAAAAGAGAAAAGCATTTAGATTTGATTTACTAATACAGAATGGAGCAAAATACTTAATATTGGACATATTGAAGTATATTTGTGAACAATGGACCTACAGGTTAATTTTAAGAGTGCCTGCCATTATAAATAGACTGTGTTTAAAGATGTTATGGAAGAGCATCAAGTTTTACCAGACAAGATTAAGACTGGTTTGAAAATGGATTTAAAAACAACCAGCTACAAGAATGATATGGTGAAAGATGCTACACTGGATATACAAATGAAACTGTCTGATTATAACTAAAACTGGTATACAAATAAGGATCAAGAAAGTAACTTGGATAACTTGGGGGAGGATGGGAAAGAAAGAGTAAAGCGGCCTCATCAGATAGTTTAAACAGGAATAGAATACACCAACACACTTTCCCAAGCAACAGGTGCATTGCTTCCTTGTTGTTCCAAGAAGTCAGCTGTATATCTAATCAGTGAAAGATTGACTTTGACTGTTGCTAGAGGAGACCCAGGCAGAAGCTCCTCCTCCTCTCTTCCTCTTTGTGTACAGTATGTTTGCTTTTGTTTCTCCTTGTGTGAATAGGCATATCAGACTTATGAACTCATTTAGCCTCACATTCTATCAGTGGCTTGATAGGAAAATGAGGGATCATTGGAGGTCTCAATATGGATTTCTTTCCCATTAGTTGTATTCAATCTTTGGTGCCTCTTTGGTGTCTCTCTGTTTCCCCCCCCCCCCCTCCAGCAATGGCATTTTTAGAGGAGGCAGAGGTGATCAGGATCCCTTATCTTAAACATATACACATAGGGAATATGTGACATTCGAGTGGACTTTGGATTCTATGAGATACAGGTCCTACAGCTGGCAATCTAGATTTAGCAGCACTCCTGCATTCTCTTTCTGATGAAAACATGTTTTTTTTCCCTTAAACCCCACCCCCCCTAAAAACCTCACAGCATATCATGCAGCTTACCTAGCTTGTGTTGATGTTTCCAAATAATATCAATTGGCAGTACACAGTGGTATTAGGTAAAGGCACTATGAGAATTCACATAGTAATTTCTAGATCCAGCCTCCTGGTTTAACACAAAGTGATGGACTAGAGCAGAGGTGTCAAATTCCATGAAGGGAAAAAACATCGCGAAACTCCCTATGACGGGAATATGATGCCAGAGGTTTGACACCTGTGGACCAGGGGAAAAGTGGGGAGATACTGTCACCATGATAGCAGTTCTCTCATAATTTTCCCTGAATGTCAGTTACTGGTACCAGGTACTGTCTAGAGTTTTAAGCCACCCTATTATCTGATTCATATACTGTGCTAATGCACACTTTGTTTAACTATGAATTGCTGACCACCACAAGTCCAACACAATTAAACTGCACTATGACTTTATTGTGTTGTACAAACTCAATCTAAACTAGGTCTGGAAGGGCACAGAAACAACAATAAGCTTTACCCAAAAGTTAATTGGTCTGTTTTTTTCCCCACTGAACATGTGTGCAAAAGAACATTTGCACAGTTTGTTCCATTGTTATGTAAACAATGCATGCAGTGACTTGGTAGAAAGAGACAGACAGAAGTTTCTGCCTTCTAGAATTTAATCTTGGTCGTGCCTGCCAAATGAGGAAGCATTCCTCTGCAAAACATTTACAGTCTTCCTGCTGTCCTTTTCCATCTCCTGCCCCCTCCTTCATTTGCTTGTTGATAGTTGGCAAGGAGATCAAGAGAAACTCAGGGCATTTCCTGTCAGCTCATTTAAAGTGCTGCCCAAATAGCCTTGAGCCAACAGAAAACTCTTTTTCTTGTCCAGTTATTCAGTTATATATCTGACTTTTTGTGACCCAGGGGAGGACATGACTGTTTCCCCAAGACTCTTTCTTTGAGTTTGCAGAATTCATGCTTATTCCTTCAATACCTTGCCTTGTATTGGCTTATTTGCCATTGTGTTTCTCCAAGCATCTTTTCCAATGACTCTTCCCTTCATATTGTGCTTCCTTTAAATTTCAACTTTATTATTAGTACTCCTGGTGAATGGTCTGGTTTTACTTCATTTTTTTTTTGAATAATTTGTTCTTTTTGTAGACTAAGATATTCTCAATCACAATTCAGAGGGACCAATTTTTCTTTCTTCTGCCTTTCCAAAAGACCAGTTTTCACCATTCTCTGTTACCAGTGAAAAAACCAAAGCCTTGACAACACATGTTTATATAATATTGCAGAATAATAGAATAGCAGAGTTGGAAGAGACCTTGGAGGTCTTCTAGTCCAATCCCCTTATCAAGCAGAAAACCCTATATCATTTCAGAGAAATGGTTGCCCAATCTTGTCTTAAAAACCTCCAGTACCCACAACTTCTGGAAGCAAGTTGTTCCATTGTTAATTGTTCTAACTCTCAGGAAATTTCTTCTTAGTTCTAGGTTGGTTCTCTTCTTGATTAGTTTCTATCCATTGCTTCTTGCTCTGCCTTCAGTTGCTTTGGAGAATAGGTTGATCCCCTCTTCTTTGATGCTTATGAACTTTTCCTATGTTGCCTAGTTTTTTCATACTCTTCTTCTAAATAGCAGATATGTCATTATTTTATGGTTACAAATTACCATCCCTCTGAATTTTTGAGCCTATATACTGTATATATATTATGTTACTGTTCAACTTCTTTGCATCATTGGATTAGATTGACATTGTCTGTTAACATTGTTAACAGGTGTTTTTAATACTGAGAAGCAGACTTTTTTTCTTTCACTTGCAACAAGAGATTTCTTATGTCTTCCTCACTTCTAGTCATTAAAGTGATGTCATCAGTATAGCTAAGGTTATTGATGTTTCTCCCAATGATTTTAATTTCAATGTCTATTATTTCTTGTCAAGCATCTGATGATATTCACTGTATATAAATTAAATAAGAAAGGTGGCCCTATGGACCTTTGGCATACTCCTTCCCAATTTTGAATTTAATCGCTCTATTTTCTATTCCAAAATGATTCTTGGACATCATACAAATTCTTTAGTAGGCAGATGAGGTACCCAGCATTACCATATTTTAAGGGCTTTCCTCCATTTGTGGTCTATACAATCAAAAGCCTTAATATAATTGCTAATGGAAAAATAAATGTCATTTTGGAATACCTTTGCCTTTTTTCATTACCCATTAAATGTTTGTAATATTATCTTGAGTGCCCCTGACTCTTCCAAAGCTAGGATGAACATCTGGCACTTCCCATTCTATGTTTTGATTAAGTCTAGATTACTAAGAGAGATAAGTGCCATTGGTCAATAATTGGAGCATTCTTTAACCTTGTATTGAAATGTAAAGTGATTTCCTCCCCCCCCCCACATTTCTTAGCCATTGTTGTTCTTTCTATAACTGCTTACAAATGATAAGGAGCACTTTAAGCTCAATCACTATCCTGCCACAGATAACTGGTTCACCAAAAGACAGCAAGCGCATGCCATATTTGTTTGCTTATATCCCACCTTCATTATTTGTTATAGATAATTCATGGCAGGGTAAATACCTAATACTCCTTCCTCCACCTATTTCTGCACAGCAATTCTGTGAGATGAGTTGGGCTGAGAGGGAGAGTGAACTGGCCCAAAGTCACCCAGCCAGCTTTCATGCCTATGGCAGAAAATTACAGTATGGTTCAAAGAAAAGAAGGAAAGCATGTGAACATATATACCAATCATTCTCATTAAGATAGGCTGGTGCTTGGAACGGTACAAATGGATGTATCTGTGAAAACACAGTCCAAGCTCCTATTTTACATAGTTAGATGCAAAAGTTGTCTACAGTTTAGACAGACACGAGAGGGCAAGTGAAGCTAAAATGAACTATTCTGCTGCATTGTACAATCCCCTCCCATCTCATGCCTGTCACCTATTAGCTGGTTTATTTTTAAACAGGGGTACAACTTTAAAATTGCATTAAGAACATCTGTAAAAATAATCCAAGTGAAGAGTCGGTGGGCATTGGGGGAAGGAGAAGGAAGACCATAATACAATAGTAGAGTTGGAAGGGACCTTGGAGGTCTTCTAGTCCAACCCCCTGCCTAGGCAGGAAACCCTATACCGTTTCAGACAGATGGCTATCCAACATCTTCTTAAAGACTTCCAGTGTTGGGGCATTCACACCTTCTGGAGGCAAGCTGTCCCACTGATTAATTGTTCTAACTGTCAGGAAGTTTCTCCTCAGTTCTAAGTTGCTTCTCTCCTTGATTAGTTTCCACCCATTGCTTCTTCTTCTACCCTCAGGTGCCTTGGAGAATAGTTTGACTCCCTCTTCTTTGTGGCAACCCCTGAGATATTGGAACACTGCTATCATGTCTCCCCTAGTCCTTCCTATTATTAAACTAGACATACCCAGTTCCTGCAATCGTTCTTCATATGTTTTAGCCTCCAGTCCCCTAATCATCTTTGTTGCTCTTCTCTGCACTCTTTCTAGAGTATCCACATCTTTTTTACATCGTGGCGACCAGAACTGAATGCAGTATTCCAAGTATGGCCTTACCAAGGCATTATAAAGTGGTATTAACACTTCACATGATCTGATTCTATCCCTCTGTTGATGCAGCCTAGAACTGTGTTGGCTTTTTTGGCAGCTGCTGCAAACTGCTGGCTCATATTTAAATGGTTGTCCACTAGGACCATCCAATGCTTTGCACAACCAAATCTCATGAGTCTGATGAACACCAAACAGACACCTGGGAAGTTCTTCTGAGATATAACTCTCATCTGCTATACCACATAACCCATTTCCATATGTTGGACATCTGAAGTAACTGGTAGCAGAGTTGCACAGTGTGGCCTTTTGCCTTCTCCCTGCATGGTTCAGTCCCTCTGGGGTAGGGGCCCTTTTCATATTGTTTGAAGACTCGTTAAAGAAAATCCATCCCTAAACACTGTTTAAACCATAAATACCTAAGTGTCCTTTCTCTTCTTCTAAATCAAATGATCTCAGCTACAGAAAACTGCTGAATTATTTGGTCTGTCAGCACAACCATGTTTTCAGAAATAGCCAGGTGCTTTTTTTTTTTTAATCATATGGGTTTTCGCCAGGATCACCTTATTAGTCCCCCAACAGCTGTGTCTGGAACATTATATAATGTGGATTCCCTGAAAATACCACCAGAAGAACTTAATTCCAGCTAGGGCCTGGGGGATCAGAGCTTCTGTAATGTTTTTGTGATAACTTTGGAAGAAGAGTATTGTAAAAGAATTTGGGACGGGGAAACAGGGTGAAAGTAAATCCACCAGGAGAAATGTTATTGCCAGAATTTTAGAGTTACATTTGTGACAATGATAACCACCAGTTACAAAGCTGAAAAGAAAAAAATATTTTCTGGAATGGGAAAACTATACTCCAGCTATGAAAATTACAGTATGGTAAGAAAAGAAGGGAAACATGTTTAAAGTTCATTGCACTGGAAAGTTATACTGCCCAAGGAAAAGCACAGTCCTCTTTATTTTCAATGCAATTCTTTTGCAGGAGACTTTTTTATGTATTATACCTTCAGATCACTCTAAAAATGACCTTGCAAATACTGTGGCTTTTACACACTGTGGCCCAGGGGAGAATGTCCTCTTTTCTCAAACATTTCCTGTTTCAGATCTGCTGACTGATACTTGGTCTCTCTGTTGTATGGCTTCTTTCCTTTCCTTTCTATGTTTTATCTTCTTGATTGAATCCCTAAGTCTTTTGCTCTTGACTTGTATACTATGGAAGGTAATGATAGAAAACAATGGGGCAGGAAACAATGGGGCATGAGACATAATAGCATGTTTGCATATTGAGGTGAGTTTTGCCTAAGGGCTCACAGAATCCCAAGGCAACATCTCCCAAAAATGCAATATGAGGAGTAAGACAGATATGCTGCTGTCTTAAAAATCAATGAATAAAGATGGAAAACACAGAGAGCAGCCAAGGTTCTAACCTTACGCACTTTCCTGAAAGTAAATCCAGTAAATGCAGTGGGATTTATTTTTAAGCAAGCTTAGAACTGAGCTGCAAAAATAAGGAATTGCTAAGTACATAGAGGACATCACCTAATTATTTCAACTTAATGATGCCAAGGCTTGAATTGGCACTGTTTGCTTGCAGAACAGGTGCTGTATCACTTGAACTGTGATAACTCCCACTAGGCTGTTAATCTACTCCATCCTTTTAACTTTCAGGGCAAAAATATTCATTAAAAAGTTCATGTTTTTTTGTTTGTTTCAGTTTTGTATAGTTGCCCATTTGCCAGCTCCTCTGGGTGACAACCAACATTAAAACCAGCAAACCTCCCCCCCCCCCCACACACACACAAAGATCACATACACATGAGTAGCACATAGGCTAACTGGATATTTTTGCCTAATGGAATTTCATTTTGCTAGGATTCTATCCTTTAAAAGTCAGGTAAATAAAAATATTCCCACTTTAAATAGCAACATATTGTAGGAGTTTATCACCCAGCCCTCTCCCAGAAAAATGAAATATCCTAGGAAATATTGAAAAGACAGATTATATTTTCCTGGATGTGAAAAAGGGAGAAACACATTTTAAACACAAAGTAAATTCCTGCAGGTTCCTGCCCATCCCCACTTTGTCAATGGGCCATTAAGAAGGCCAAGCTAGTCCACTTTACATAATAAAGAGTTCTCCTCTTCAACTCCAGAGTGATGGGATTAAGGCAGGATAATATTGCCTTTTACTCAACTGACCACATGGCATCTGAGAACTCAACCAAACCTGGATTCAAAACTCAGCCTAGAGGGTTGCCCTTGCACGGGCCCATGGGAGTCTGGCAACCAATCAGAATACATTTCTTACACAGGAACAGGAAACAGATAGGTGGGGCAGAACAGATTATAAAAAGCCTTGCAAGCCCTTCTTCACTCTCTTCTCTTCTCTTCCCTGCTCTTCTCTTCCCTTCTCTTCTTCTCCACCAACATTGAAGCATGTGATCATCTTTTCTGTTCAGGACTCAAGCCATGTGGTCCTGTCTACCATTAAAACCATCTTTCCAAGCAGCCTCCATGTCTCCAGTGTCTTTTTCCCCACTTGGAGCTGAACCCAGGAGGACATTTCTTGCAACAATACAAACACATCCAATCTCTTCCGTGCAGTTGCTGTTTGTGTATGTATATATAGTTCATTCTTTAAACTTCAGTACATTTTGTCTTCAGTTTCAGTCCTCTCTGGAGTGAGTCGCTACTGGCTGTTACTTCTGAATTGGTTGTATTCTAATAATGTAGGTCATAATTTCCATTTATTTCTGCATAAAATGCCTATTTATGAAATAGCAAAACAATATCCAAGCACATGCTGAAATTTAGAACCAAACCAACAATTATTTTTCTTCTTTTGTACTTTGGAGAAATATTGCTAAATTGATATTTTTTTTAAAAAAAAACCAATGGTACAGCATGTGCTGTAATGAATGTTAATATGTGTGAATGTGTATCCAGAAAAGGAAAGAGCAATTGATTATGTATAGTGATAGAATTCATGAGATAAAGCATTTTCGCTTATATTTTATCTAGAAAACTCAGCATCCCCCCCAACCCCAGGCTTCTCCACAGATTAGCTGCTAGAACAAGAATGTAAAGGTAGGAAAGATTGTGTGAGGGTTTTTGAATACCTGGTGGTTATTAATTAAAAATATCTCTTAGCAAATGGCAGATTGTTGATGACTTTGTCCAGCTTCAGAAGCTAAAGAGCATCAGGCCTGGCTGGACTGGAACAAGAGATTAACAGAGAATCCCAGGGCTAAGGCCTAGACAGGTGGAAACAATTGGAGGAGAAATCAGTGCCAAATTACTCCTCTATAGCTCCCAAGAAACATGTTTGGACATGTCTATGAAATTACCAGAAGATGTACTCAACTTGACAAGGACTACTTTTAAAATTCTTGATTAAAGGACACCACCTTTTCTATGATTGCAATGCTAAACTATTTTCACATGGGATTTTGGAATTTGTGGTTCTATGTGTTATAAAAATAAAGCTATTGTAATAGCCTGCTATGCAAACATGACTATCACATTAAGTCATAATACTGTTGATTTGGGAGGAATTATATGTACTATGTACACAGCAATTATGCTTTGTTAACCTGAGTTAGACTTTAGAGCAGGGGTTCTCTTGATACCGCAACACAACAATTACATGAGTTTATGTGACACTTCAATAAAATAAAAGCAGTAAGTTCACTAATGTTCGAACTGATCAAACAGCACATGTGCCATTTACTTTTAATAATTAATTTTTAATCTCTGTATCAAATGAGTCAATGATAGGTCCTAATGGAATACTTTTCATTAGATACTGTATGAGCTAAAAGAAAACAAATAACATTTAAAGCTGTATTTTGAATGGAAAACAAGCTCACTTATTTTTGCAATAATTCCTGGAAATCAAAAGCTTCATTTTGTAGACAGCTATTTTTTAGAATAGAATAGAATTCTTTATTGGCCAAGTGTGATTGTACACACAAAGAATTTGTCTTTGGTACTCACCAACTCAGGAGTAAGGATGTTTCTCTGTCTTAAACTAGTTTTTCTTAAACTGCTCCTAAAATGCAGCGAGTCCCTTGGACTGCAAGGCGATCAAACTGGTCAGTCCTAAAGGAAATCAACCCTGATGGCTCTTTAGAAGGCCAGTTCCTGAAGATGAAACTCAAATACTTTGGCCACCAAATGAGAAGGAAGGACTCACTGGAGAAGAGCCTAATGCTGGGAAAGATTGAGGGCAAAAGAAGAAGGGGGATGACAGAGAATGAGGTGACTGGATGGAGTCACTGAAGCAGTAGGTGTGAGCTTAAATGGACTCCAGAGGATGGTAGAGGACAGGAAGGCCTGGAGAAACGTTGTCCTTGGGGTCACGATGGGTCGTACACAACTTCACAACTAACAACAAAATACAGCAGCTTCCAAAATGCCACAGACTTTAAGTTATTTTTCCCCACAGAGCACTAGCTGGATGGAAAAGAGAATAGACAGTGAGCCTTTATTCAGTGGGACTTTGTGGGAAGAGATTCCTTTCCCCATTCTTGCAATTTCTGCCCCATTGCTCTTTCACAGCTTTCCTCCCTTTCTCTCCCTCCAATCAATCCTCTCTGTGAAGTGAACATCAAGTCAAAAATGGTCAGAGCTCTGCTTAGAAAATTTGTGGCCTCCAGGCATGATGATTTCTCCTTTGAAAGGCAAAGCCCAAGTGTGTGTATGTGTGTGTGTGTGTGTGTGTGTGTGTGAGAGAGAGAGAGAGAGAGAGAGAGAGAGAGAGAGAGGGAGGGAGGGAGAGAGAGAGAGAGAGAGAGAGAGAGAGAATCAGAGAGAGAACATTCTAATCTCATGCATGGCTCTGGAACTGTGGGTTACAGAGCACTTAGACTACTTTAGCAGCAGTCTGACAAACCTGCTCAGAAAGGATTGAGAGGAAAGCGTCATTTGTGTCCATTATTTTGCAACCTCTTTGGAAGTCTTGGCTCAGATTTTGAGAACAGTTGGTTTAAGGTGAAAAACTGAAAAATGAGATTACAAAAGCCCAGTCTAGCACAATACCAATGAAGAAGAAAAATAACAGCTCCCAAAAGAAACCAGCATGGCTGCATAAAGAACTCTCTGACAAATTGAAAGACAAAAAAGATAAGTATAAAAAGTGGAAAGGGGGGGACATAACTAAGGCAGAATATCAGCAAATAGCCTGAGCGTGTAAAGATGAATTGAGGAAAGCTAAAGCTCACATAAAGAAAGGCTTGCCACAAAAGTAAAAAATAGCAAAAAAAAGCTTCTTCCAACATGTTAAAAACAAGAAAAAAGTTAAGGAAACAATTGGTCCATTGCTGGGAGAAAGTGGCAAGAAGGTGACAAACAACAGGGAGAAAGCAGAACTATTTAACTCATGTTTTGCATTTGTCTTTACACAAAGGGATAAAACAGTCCAACCTATCAAAAACAGCACCACAAAAATCAGATTAGGAACACAAGTTGAAATAGGGAAGAAAATGGTAAGTGAGCACCTGTCTACCCTAGACGAGTTCAAATCACCAGGACCGGATGGATTACACCCCAGGTGTTAGATCTGGGTAGCGAGAGACAGACTGCGGACACGAAGTGACTTAATAGCTCTTTATTAGTGATAGTAGTGATCCAGCTTACTCTGTGGTCGGAGGGTTCCCCTTTTATAGGGATGAGGCACGCCCATTGACCAATCAGAGGAATACCTGTTTCCCGCTGTAGGAGCGGACCTGAGGGAAGACTTATCCCGATATATGCTAATATCTAACACCCCTCCCCTCCTAGATGGGACGTTGCGGTAGGTGACATAGTCCTTTAGGTAGGTGGGTGTTTGTCTTGCTCGGGAGGAACGTCGGAGTTCAGGTTGTGTTGAAGTACTTGCAGGATTGGTTTCCTGTTGGTTTGAAGTAGTTGCAGGATCGGGTGCTTTTTCTGTTTCTGGAGGTCTTGCGTTTTCGATGCTCTTTTCCCTGGTATCTTGTTCGGCTGCGATGACGGGGGTTTGCTCAGCGGCTGTGATGACGGGGGGTTGCTCCGCTGCGTGCGTGATGTCCTGTCCCCCGCTTAGCTCGCCGGTGTCGTCGTTTCCTGGGATGAAATTTCCCTGCGGTTGTCTTTCTGTGGACAGGAAACTTTCGCCCTCATCCCTTAAGTTGGAGTGTGCTAGGCGACCTCGAAGCTGATCGATGTGCCTTCTCCAATTCCGCCCATCTTCAAGCTCTAACAAATACGATCGAGGGCCCATGATGCCAATGACCCTTGCCGGTATCCACAATGTCCCCCCTGTGTAATTTTGAGCATAAACAGTGTCTCCTTCTCTAAAAGATCTGACCTTACTTGTAGAGTCTGGGGGAGCCGAGGTAGAATAATTCGGGTGGAGCCTGTCCAGGTGAGATCGTAGGCGGCGACCCATTAGTAGTTCAGCGGGGCTTCTACCCGTCGTTGCGCTCGGGGTAATGTGTTGAATGAGGAGGTAATGGTCAATGCGTGTTTGCCAATCCCCCGGGCCCATCCTGGCGAGGGCCTCTTTCGCGAACCGCACCATTCTTTCTGCCTGACCATTGGACGCTGGATGGAATGGCGCGATGAGGGCGTGTCTGATTCCCAACCCTGCTAAAAATGTTTCGAACTGCATGGCCGTGAATTGGGGCCCGTTGTCCGATACTAACAGATCTGGTAGACCATGGGTGGCGAAAAGCCGCCTAAGAACCTTTATAACTGCCTCTGCCGTGGTTGATGTCATTAGGACTACATCCAACCATTTAGAATAAGCATCTACAACTATGAGGAAGGTTTGACCCTGGAATGGCCCTGCAAAATCAATATGAATGCGTGACCAGGGTGCCTTGGGTTTCTCCCATTCTGTGGCGGGCGCTTCCGGGGGTGCTGGTCTCGACTCCTGGCATGGATCGCAAGTGGCCACCCACTCCTCTATTTCTTTGTCCATATTGGGCCACCACACATAACTTCTCGCTAACGCTTTCATTCTCACGATCCCCGGATGCCCCATATGTAAAGCATTCAATACCTTTTTTCGTAGCGCAAAAGGAATAACAACTCGATCCCCCCACAACAAACATCCCTGTAACACGGAGAGTTCGTCCCGTTTAGACCAAAACATTTTGAATTCCGGGCCCACATTTCCCTTTGGCCACCCCCTCCATACCCAAGTTTGCACTTGTTTTATTAAATTGTCCTTCGAGGAGAACCTTGCAACGTCGTAAGAAGAAACCGGTCCCGAATCCAAACAGTCAATGAGCAATACCGGTACTTCTGGAGTGGGGTCTGGCAAAATGTCTGGTAATGGGCAACGGCTGAGCGCATCTGCGTGCCCTAGAGTGGAGCCCGGTCGATGAATTAACTTGTAAGAGTACGCAGCCAGGAAAACAGTCCACCTGGTCATACGTGGAGAAAGGGAGACCGGAGTGGGGCGATTCCCCGCCAAAAGTCCTAACAGCGGTTTGTGATCAGTAATGAGTTCAAAATCGCGGCCGTAGAGGTATTCATGGAAACGTTTCACACCTGCAACGGCAGCCAATGCTTCTCTGTCCATTTGGCTGTAGTTCCTTTCGGCCGATGAAAGAGTTCTGGAGTAGAAAGCAATGGGTGCTTCTTTCCCGTCGGGCATCCTGTGGCTGAGGACTGCTCCAACCCCGAACGGCGATGCGTCGCAGGTCAATACCAGCGGGAGGGTCTGACTGTATTGTACAAGTAGTGAGTCAGTGGTGAGCAGGCGCTTTACCCCGGCGAATGCTGCAGCTTCTGCTCGTCCCCATCTCCATGGTGCGTTCCTCTGGAGTAGACGGTGTAGTGGCTCAGCAACGGTCGCCTTCTGTCTCAGAAAAACGCTGTAGAAATTAAGTAATCCGAGGAAGGCCTGCAACTCGGTTTGATTTCGTGGTGTGGGGGCGTCCTGGATCGCCTTAATTTTCTTTTCAGTGGGGTGAATTCCCTGACCATCAATTCTATAACCCAGGAATTCTACGCTAGGCACGTTAATTTGGCATTTTTCTTTTTTCAGGCGGAGACCCTTCTCTCTGATTCTGGCCAAAACCGATCTGACTCTTTTGTTTAGTTGCTCCTCGTTTGCAGCGGACACCAAGATATCGTCAAAATATGGGACGACTCCCGGTATCCCTTGCAACAGTCGTTCCATGACGCTCTGGAACAATCCTGGAGCAATACTTACGCCGAATTGTAGCCGGTTGCATTTAAACGCTCCTCTGTGCGTCACTATAGTCTGGGCCTCCGCTGTGGCGCTATCTACTGGCAGTTGCTGGTAAGCTTGTGCCATATCTAATTTAGCGAAAACTTTTCCTGGCCCCAATGAGTGCAATAGGTGCTGTACTACGGGCACCGGATATGCGCTCTGTTGTAGCGCGACATTAATTGTGCATTTATAGTCTGCGCACAAGCGGACTGATCCGTCTGGCTTGACTGGGGTCACGATGGGCGTTTCCCAGCGCGCGTGATCTACCGGCTCAAGGATTCCTTGCTCCACTAACTTATCTATCTCTTTGTCTATTTTAGGGCGGAGTGCAAAAGGCACTCGTCTTGGTTTAAGTCGGATTGGCGCCACTTTAGGGTCTAAATTGAATGATATTGGTTTACCCACATACTTACCAAGACCGGGGCTGAACACATCCTCGAATTCCTTAAAAATCTGTTCAGCGCTGCTGTTTCTTACGGCGTTGATCCCGGTGACTTCTAACCCCAGGGCTTCAAACCAATCAAGCCCCAGAAGGTTCTGCAATGGCGCGCTGGCGATGGTCACGGGCAGCTGGGCTTCGATGTCCTTGAAACGGATGTGGAATGTGCCTTGGCCCACGATGGGGACTTGGTTCCCCTGGTAGTCTCGTAGCAGGACGTCTGGGGCGTGTAGTTGGCTCTTTCTGAGGCTAGGGATAGCCTGCTTCATGGATGCCCATGAAATGATCGTCAGGGTTGATCCTGTGTCAACTTCTAGCTCGCAGGGTGAGCCCTCCAAGAGGACTGTGACTCTCAGCCTTTTTGGCCGCTTAGGGCGGACCTGATGTATTGTGGTGAGATACGTTCGCAACTCCTCTCTCTGGGTCAACTCTATCTCACCGTCAACATCCTGAAAATACTCTCGTTGAGCGTCTTGATAGAACGCTCTTTCAGCTCTTTGTGTGTATTCTCTCTGGGGATACGCTCGCTCACTTTCTTGTGAGTAATCTCTCTGGGAATACGCTCGTTCAGCTCTTTGGAAATTTTCTCTCTGGGTAAACACTTGTGGATTTCTCTCTGGGCGCCCTTTTTGGTTCCGCCAAGCCCCTGGGTTGGGCTTCTGTTGGCGGTACATGGGTGGCTGCCGTGAGGCAGGGACTCCGCTCCGGCACACTCGTGCGATGTGCCCAAGTTTGTTGCAGTGCGAACAAACAACGTTCCTGAACCTGCAAGTAGACCTGGGGTGATTCCCTCCGCAGCTTGCGCAGGGCGGCAAACGGGATCCGGGTCTCCCCCCAGGCCTCAAGTGACTGCTCTGCATTAGGTGACTGTCCTCGAACTCGGGATCCTCGTAGTCGGGGCTTGTGTCCTCATAGTGAACTCTGGTTTGTCTCGGTGCTGGCTGGTATGCGCTGGCCCCTCGTTGTATGGTCACCGCTGATTTCTCCGCTGATTCTGACGCTCTTGCTTCGTTTAACGCTGCCTGTAGGGTTAAATTCGGGTTTGCCAACATCTTCTTTTGCAACGAAATGTCTCTTACCCCACAGATGAGCCGCTCTAAGATGTGCTCTTCCAAATCTCTGTATTCGCAGTGAGCTGCTGCTTTTCGTAGGGCTGCAACATATTGATTGATTGATTCTCCCGCCTTCTGAGTCCTCATGTTGAATTCCTTGCGGCAGACATGGCGGGAAGGTTTTGGCGCGTAATGAGTTTGCAGAGTTTGTTGCAACGTCGTCCACGATACTGCCTGTATTGGAGTAGGCGCAGTGAGGTCTCTGGCCGTATTGAAGACTTCCTTTCCGCAGTAGCCGAGGAAGATGTTTTTCTTCCTCGCATCGGTGATCCCCGTGTATTCGTTTGCTTCGAGGAAACACTCGAAACGAATCATGAAAGCTTCCCATTCGTCGTTTTCTGGGTCGAAAGGAGCGGGGGGAGCATGCATCGCCATCTTCTCAGTTTGAATTTGCCGCGCTGCGGTGATCTGAGATGGCTGTCGGAATTGCTGCCGAATTCCTGGGCTGGATCAAATCCGGAGATTCTGGAGTAGCGTTCTTCGTCCTATCTGACTCTCAATCCCACCCTCGTCGCCAATGTTAGATCTGGGTAGCGAGAGACAGACTGCGGACACGAAGTGACTTAATAGCTCTTTATTAGTGATAGTAGTGATCCAGCTTACTCTGTGGTCGGAGGGTTCCCCTTTTATAGGGATGAGGCACGCCCATTGACCAATCAGAGGAATACCTGTTTCCCGCTGTAGGAGCGGACCTGAGGGAAGACTTATCCCGATATATGCTAATATCTAACACCAGGGTTCTGAAGGAACTGGCAGACGAGATCTCAGAACCCCTGAACTATATCTTTCAGAGATCTTGGAGCACCGGGGAACTACCAGAGGACTGGAAAAGAGCTGATATGGTTCCCATCTTCAAAAAGGAAAAAAAACAGATCCAGGAAACTACAGACCTATCAGCCTGACCTCAATACCAGGAAAGATTCTGGAAAAAATAATCAAGCAACAAATTAGCGAACATCTAGAAACAAACAAAGTAATAGCCAAAATCCAACATGGGTTTGTCAAAAACACATCATGCCAGACTAATCTTATTGCATTATTTGATAATGTGACAAAATTAGTGGACCAAAGGAATGTCGTCGATATAGTTTACTTGGACTTCAGTAAGGCATTTGATAAGGTAGACCATAACCTACTACTAGACAAAGTAGAAGAATGTGAGTTGGACAACATCACCATCAGATGGATTCGTAACTGGCTGACCAACCACACTCAACGTGTAGTCCTCAATGGAACTGCATCTTCATGGAGGGAAGTATGCCATGGAATACCCCAAGGCTCTGTTTTGGGCCCAGTACTCTTCAGCATCTTCGTCAATGATTTGGATGAGGGAATAAATGGGGAACTCATCAAATTTGCAGATGACACCAAGCTGGCAGAAATAGCCAACACTCCAGAAGATAGGCTAAAGATACAGAAGGATCTTGACAAACTTGAACATTCGGCACTACTAATAAAATGAAATTCAATGGTGAAAAGAGTAAGGTTCCACATTTAGGCAACAAAAATGAAATGTACAGGTACAGTATAGGTGGTACCTTGCTCACCATTTAAATATGAGCCAGCAGTGTGCAGCAGCTGCCAAAAAAGCCAACACAGTTCTAGGCTGCATAAACAGAGGGATAGAATAAAGATCACGTGAAGTGTTAATACCACTTTATAATGCCTTGGTAAGGCCACACTTGGAATACTGCATTCAGTTTTGGTCACCACGATATAGAAAAGATGTGGAGACTCTAGAAAGAGTGCAGAGAAGAGCAACAAAGATGATTAGGGGACTGGAGACTAAAACATATGAAGAACGGTTGCAGGAACTGGGTATGTCTAGTTTAATAGAAAGAAGGACTAGGGGAGACATGATAGCAGTGTTCCAATATCTCAGGGGTTGCCACAAGAGAAGAGGGTGTCAAACTATTCTCCAAGGCACCTGAGGGTAGAACAAGAAGCAATGGGTGGAAACTAATCAAGGAGAGAAGCAACCTAGAACTGAGGAGAAATTTCCTGACAGAACAATTAATCAGTGGAACAGCTGTGAATGCCCCAACACTGGAAGTCTTCAAGATGTTGGATAGCCATCTGTCTGAAACGGTATAGGGTTTCCTGCCTAGGCAGGGGGTTGGACTAGAAGACCTCCAAGGTCCCTTCCAACTCTGCTATTGTATTGTATTGTATTGTAAGGTGTTTGTCTTTTGGAGTTACAAATATTACGGTATCTTCCCAAAAAATGTGGGACAGTTTACTCTGCTTCTTAGTCTTTCTTATACCAAGCGGGGATCTAGAATAATAGAATAACAAAGTTGAAACGGACCTTAGAGGTCTTCTAATCCAACCCCCTGCTTAGGTAGGAAACAGATTAACAGAGTTGTAAGAGAACTTATCGGTCCTCTAGTCCAACCTCCCCCCCACCCCCCGCTTAGCAGGAGACCCGACACCATTTCTGACAGATGGGCTATCCAGTCTCTTATTGAAAGTCTCAAGTGATGAAGCTCCCACAACTTCCTAAAGCAAGCTGTTGCATTGGTTGATTGGTCTCACTGTCAGAAAGTTCCTCCTTGTTTCTAGGCTGAATCTCTCCTTGGTCAGTTTCCATCCATTATTCCTTGTCTGGCCTTCAGGTGCTTTGGAAAACATCATGATCTTTTCTTTCTTATTGGAGGTGGTGTTTGTGGACTGTTAAGTACTGACTTTCCACCAGCATGTGCAGGGATTACTGGCATTGCTCCTACTGATAAAAACCCCAGAAATAGCCAACAAGTCCAAATTATTGTTTGCAGCAGGCATCATTCTCAGTGTAAGGGAATGTTGTGGATGCAGAACCTCAGCCATAAAAAGGAGATGGGGAAACAATTTATTTCTCATATGGTCCTGTTTTAGTTTCCTCCCCCCAAAACAAACCAACCAACCAGAATGTGAACTTCACATTCATCCTAAATACCCTTTTAAAACCAAATCTAAATTGGGAGCAGAACCACATTTTATGGAAACAGGGTCTGGTTTTGGTGTGTGTGTGTATTCAAGTCAGCTTTGATTCTTGGTAATTGCCTGGGCAAATCCCTGCAGTTTTCTTGGCAAGAATTTTCAGAAGTGGCTTGTTCTTCTTAGGGCTAAAAGAAAGTGACTGGTTCAGTGCTTTTAATCACTACATCTCTCAGTTTTGGTTTTAGTACCATATTTATCTGAAGGAAGATGATGATGACATTCCCAAAAAAGAATACATAGGAAAATATAAATTCTGTGTTTGTGAATCTTTGTGTAGCATGGGCTATGTTTTCATACATGTATGTCTGCCTATTTTCCTGAAACCCAAAAGTTACTTATAATAGGGGCTCAATTTCCCATATATGCATACCAGCTATTCTCTTTCGCCCAGATTCACACCTGTTCACACTGTACACAGAGAAACACACACACCATCTTCCTTTCAGAAAAAAAGGCAAAAAGAAAAAAGAAAAAGAATAGGATGGAAAAGGGAGAATGGAAGGAATGGCTATACCGAAAAAGGAGGCAAGAGAAGATAAGGAGCAAACAAAGGGAAGAGCTAATTGGACAAGAATGGAAAGGAAGAAGAGAGTTGTTCTTTTTAGGCCCTGAGAAAAAGGGTTTAACTTTGCTAGGCAAGCAGCCCTCAAGAATAATTGCTCATCTTCAAGGACATCTTCAAAGGTATGCAAGATCATTTGCCCCCTTTTCCCATTCCTTTATTTTCAAGGGCTTCTTTTATTCTTATCTTGTTTGAGAGGTTTCTTTTCATGCAGGGTGAGTTCATCAATTCACTGGTAATTATTTGGGGGGAAAAGACTTCAGCCTTCCAATATTTCGGTTTCCAGATTACAAAAGTATTTTTTCTACAGCATCTGTTCTGAATGTCCTGCAGTTACATTCAGTGGAGAATCCTGCATTTTCATATTATAATAGGGTAGAAAAATTCTATCCTTTTTCTATTGCATCCATAATTTTAAATGTGTCATTATTCCTACCTCCACTTTCCTGCCTACTTTCTAAACTTGAAATGTTTACCTATGCTAATATTACACTTTCCTGGCACAGAATCGTATTTTGCCTTTCACCATTTAACCCATGTGGTGAGATTGTTTACATACAGTATATATCAAACACAAACCAAGTATTGTTTGTCCTCTAGTCGCAATGTATACACATGAGCAAAGCATTTTGAGCTTAGGACAAGGGCACTGTAGTTTTGCACAAAGTGCCAGAAACATGAATACTTGCACAAGGTGATGATTTTCTTTGTGCCATAGATGCAACGTTAAAAATACAGTCGTAGCATAATGTGATGTTCTTAATGTGTCCTGCTTCCAGGGCTTCCTCCAATCCTTTTAATAATAATAGAATAGTAAGGCAGAACACTTGGAGATCTTTTAATACAACCTTCTGTGGAGGGTAGGATTCCACACCATCCCAGACAAAATGGCCGCCCAACCTTTGTTTAAAAGCCCTATTGCTGGAACAACTGTTACTCCAGGTATAAGGATAAAGGAATGTCTTGCTTTGAGTTTGGATTCCCCTCCCTAAATCTTAACCTATTAGTTATTATATTGCCCCAAGGAGTTATGGATAATAAATTCACACCTTCTTCCCTTCAATATGCTATTAATACATTTTTTTATTAAAAGGGTTAAAAGCAAAAATAAAACTAATACAAACTAGATTAGACTAAAGAAAATAACAGAAAAATCTGGAAGTGCAGTTAAAAAAAGAAAGTAGAAGAAAGTAGGGGGAAAAAGGAAAGATATGAGGAAAGATATAAAAGTATAAAGAAATAGCTTCCGGTATTCTTCACAGCAGTTGTAAGGACAATTATATTTTAGCCATTTCTGTAAAGTTATATTATGACTCTCTTCTTTCTATAATCTGTCCTGTCTAATTATCAAAACCATAAATTGCAAGTTCATTTCTTTTTCCATTTTTATGCATAACCAATTTTTAGCCACCAATAAATGTTAGGCATTGTCCTTTCTTAAATCAAAGAAGTTAATTTATACATTTGGGATAATTTATCTAGCACAATGTACCAAACATATATCATTTTATAAAAAGTTCTTTTTACAATCAAGTGCTTTTCCATTGATCCATCTGTATATTATAACCAAAATCCTTAGTCTACTTTATCATATATTCTTTAACTTGTTCTTCCTCCATTTCAAATTTCAGCAAAGATTTATGCATTTTAGCAATTACATGTTGATTGTGGGTACACTATTGTACTTCAAATTCTATCTTACTTTGCTCTATAGTCTATACCATGAGTCTTTTTATCTATTTTGAATCTTTTTGATAAATCTAAAGGGAGAATGACTCGACCCTTCTGCTATTATTTTTTCTCTTGATTTAATCTTATATTCTCATTGATGATTTCCAATAATTCCTGATATATTATCTATTCATTTCTATCCACCTTTCTCTTCTGTGGAATGCTTCTTGTACTGAGAACCAGAGAGATGTTTCAAGCCCACTCTGGGTTTATTATCTGTTCCCTATTCTCAATATGTGGGACGCGGTGGTTCAGTGGCTGAGACACTGAGCTTGTTGATCAGAATATTATGTATCAGTAATAACTGACAGACAACCAGTAACAGTAACTGATTTATTCAACTTAGTAACTGAACTGAACTGAAAGCCGGTTGACAGCTATTTATATTCTCCAGCTGTCAAGCCGGTAGCCAATAGGGGCTTGATGCTCGTGCCGCCCTGGAACCTGTTTAAAACGACCAATCCTGGGCGCGCGTGGACAGGCCTCCTCTAGCGCCACCTGCTGGTGGACGCTCCGAGAATACAACACTCCTTCCCCCTTGTCCGCGCATGCGTAATCCTGGAACCTGGTTGGCCTTCTGCGCACGCGCTGCGATCTTCTTAGCTGTGGAGTGACTGCCGCCGTAGAGGGAGGATCGCTTCGATGAAGTGTCCATGAAGGGCCAAACCGTGGAACTCCTCCCAACTCACCAGGTAGATAGCTTGCCGGTATCGGATCACTGATTTGGCCGCCGGAGCTAGTTGTTCGCTCAGATCTGGGCTGATGGGCGGCGTCAACAGGTCTTTGTGAACTTGGAATAACATTTGGAACATTTGAGTTGTTTGACGCTGCACCGGTGTCTCTTCGCCTCAGCTGATCTATGTGCCTCCTCCACACTCTTCCATCTCCAAGGAGGACCCTATAGGAACAGGGCCCCGTTAGCTCCGATACAACACCAGGCACCCATTTAGGATCCCCTGCAAAGTTTTTAGCGAACACTCTTTCCCCTACCATGAAAACCCTAGGGGGGGGAGAGGATGGGTAGGAAGGGGTAGCGTAAAAGGGATGTAATCTGTCTAACGTCGTACGTAGTTTCCTTCCCATTAACAACTCGGAAGGGGCTTTGCCAGTTATTGGGCAAGGGGTGGTGTGCTGGCATCTTAAGAATGTGGCTACTCGTTGCTGCATTGGCAAATGAGCCATGCGTGCCAGTGATTCCTTGGCCGTGCGCACCGCGCGCTCTGCCATTCCATTAGCCGCCGGGTGGAAGGGAGCCACAGGAGCGTGGCGAATGCCTTGGCGTTGGAGAAATGTCTGAAATTCTTGTGAAGTAAATTGGGCCCCGTTATCCGACACTATGATGTCAGGTAACCCATGTGTTGTGAATAAGTTGTCTAAGATTTTTATAGTGGCTGCAGACGTAGTGGAATGCATAGGGAACATTTCTACCCATTTTGACCACGCGTCAATTACCAAGAAGAAGGTGGTTCCCTCTATTGGTCCTAAAAAATCCACGTGGAGTCTGCTCCACGGCGATCTGGGTTGTTCCCATTCTCTGGATGGGGCTGCTGGTGGTGCGGGGCGGACCTGCTGGCATTGGGGGCATTCCTGTACCCACGCTGCAATGTCCGCATCCATGGAGGGCCACCATATGTAGCTGCGCCCCAGGCACTTCATACGGACAATGCCAGGGTGGCCCTCATGGAGACGAGATAGCAGTGCCTGGCGCAATTTGCTTGGGATTACTATTCTGTGTCCCCAGAGGAGGCAGCCTTGGAGAGATGACAGTTCCGTTCGGCGGCGATAGAATGGCAGTAGTGGCTGGTCTATATCAGAATTAGGCCATCCACTGCGGACGAAATGAATTATTTTTGAGATGATGGGGTCTGCTTTGGAATGTATTGCTATGTCTGATGCAGACAGTGGAAGTTGCAATTCATCTAAAAGGCAGATTGTTTCTGTAGGAGCTGGGTCCAATACCGGAATCGGTAAAGGGCAGCGGCTCAAAGCATCTGCATTGCCCATTGTTATGCCTGGCTTATGGATCAGCGTGTAGTTATAGGCTGATAAGAATTCCGCCCAACGGGACATGCGGGGAGATAAAATTTCTGGAGTGGGGCGGTCGCCAGCTAAAATGCCTAGAAGTGGTTTGTGGTCCGTTAGGAGGGTAAATGGCCGGCCATACAGGTAATGGTGGAAACGTTTTACTCCCGCAACGGCGGCCAGCGCCTCCTTGTCCAGCTGGCTATAATTACGCTCAGGCTTGGACAAGGTGCGGGAGTAGAACGCTATGGGGGCCTCTGAGCCGTCAGGATATACATGGCTCAGCACTGCGCCAACTCCAAATGGAGAGGCGTCGCAAGCTAGCTGCAGGGGCCACTTCTCGTCGTATTGCGCTAGCACTGGTGGAGCTGTCAAAGCCTTTTTGACAGCCGCGAGCGCCTGCGCCTCGCGGCTGGTCCAGAGCCATGGTGCTGAAGTGTCTAAAAGTCGGTGGAGGGGCTCTGCTAACGACGCTTTGTGTGGAATGAACGACGAATAAAAATTGAGGAGGCCTAGGAAAGCCTGCAACTCAACCTTATTGGTTGGGGTTGGTGCGGAAAGGATTGCCTCCACTTTTTTTGGTGATGGGTGGATTCCATCTTTATTTATTAGGAATCCCAGGAATTCTACGGCAGGGACTCCCAATTTACACTTTGATGCCTTAAGATGGAGGCCTGCAGCCCGGAATTTTTGGAGGACTGCACGTAGGGATTTTATTAACGTGGGGGCGTCTTTGGCTGCGATGAGCACATCATCGAAATAGGGTGTGACCCCAGGAATGCCATGGAGCAACCGCTCCATCAATCCCTGGAATATTCCTGGGGCCACACTGACGCCGAATTGCAGCCTACGACATTTAAAAGCCCCGCGGTGGGTGACTATTGTCTGTGCCAGTGCTGTGGCTTCATCAACAGGTAGCTGTTGATAGGCCTGGGCTAGATCCAATTTTGCGAATATCCTACCTCGTCCTAATGTGTGTAGTACGTGCTGGACTACCGGTACTGGGTGGGGATGTGCTTGGAGGGCTTTATTAATTGTTGTTTTAAAATCTGCGCATATTCTTACAGAACCGTCAGATTTTAGGGGAACAACAATTGGAGTTTCCCAAGGGGAAAAATCAACTGGTTGTAGAACTCCTTGTTCCAGGAGTTTGTCAATTTCCGCGTCTACTTTCGCCTTTAAGGCGAATGGTAGACGTCTGGCCTTAAGCCTGATGGGAGCTATTGAAGGGTCGAGGTTTAAAGATATTGGGGAGCCCTTGTAGCAGCCTAATGATGGTGAAAAAACATCTTTGAATTCCGCAATTAGTGAGGTGAAATTGTTAGTAGGTAAGGAAGAGTATTGCGTTGCATGGATGCCAGTTATTGACAAACCCAGAGCACTGAACCAATCGAGCCCCAATAAAGAGGCCAGGGGATCCTGTACCACTAATAATGGTAGGTGGCCTGTGAAGGAGCCATAAGTAACTAGTAGCTTAGCGCAGCCTAGGAGCTTGATGGAGTTTCCCTGGTAGTCTTTCAGGCGGCAGTTTGCAGGGCTGAGTTGCTTTACTTTGTAGTGGGGTAGAATAGATGATAATGTTTGCCAAGAAATAATTGAGCGAGCTGAGCCTGTATCTAGCTCCATAGAGCAAGGCCGGCCTTCGAGGAAGATAGTCAGGTGCATCTTACCGCGACCTCCTGCAGATGCGGATGCTGAGTCGACAACCCATTCGGGGTTGTATTCTTGGATGTCTCCCAGGGATAGAGAATTTAGGCGGCGATTTGGTGGGGCAGGTGCAGAAAAACGGTAGGCAGCATTTTGATTTTGTGGCCGGTTGTCAGGAGCGGATGAGCAGCATATTGCTGCTAAGTGTCCTTTTTTCCCGCATTTCCGGCAAATAGCTGCCCTAAATCGGCAGGTTGAGCGTGCGTGCTTGCCGCCGCAGCTCATGCAGGCGCGACTGTCTCTAAAATTTAATGATTGCAGACGATCTATTGCTAAGTCAATTTCTGATTGTATAGAGGAGGCTAGTTGTTGATGATTTACTTGAGGCGATGGAAACTGTTGTCCCGTTGGCAACGGCTGTGGCAACCGTCTACGGTCAGGGGTTGACTGTTCGGCCATCTCCGCTGCGCGAGCCTCATCAACGGCAATTTTCAAAGTGAGGTCTGACCGGGATAGAATTCGGCGATGTAATTTAACGTCTTTCAGACCATAAATAAATTGTTCCAACAGGGCTTCGTCCAAATCAGCAAATTCACAAGGAATAGCAGCCGCCCGGAGCGCAGCCACGTAGTGGCTTATGGATTGCCCCTCTCCTTGAATGCAGTGGCGAAAATCTTGTCGCCTTGCAAAACGTGAAGGTGCCGGTTCATAATGTGTTTTTAATTTTGCCATTAATGTTTCCCAAGGCACCGTGTGTACAGGGGTGGGAGCTGAGAGAGCTCTGGCAGTTGCGAACATTTCTGGTCCACAGTAGTTTAAAAATATGCCTCTTTTCCTCTCCAGGGAAAGGCTTGTTAAGTCGTGTGCCAGGAGGAAACATTCAAACCTTTCCACAAACGCCTCCCAGGTTTCTGCCTCCACACGAAATGGGGCGAACATCGATGAAGTTGTCATTGTAACTTGTTTTGCTGGGTTGGATCCGCCCGTCCTCGTCGCCAGTATTATGTATCAGTAATAACTGACAGACAACCAGTAACAGTAACTGATTTATTCAACTTAGTAACTGAACTGAACTGAAAGCCGGTTGACAGCTATTTATATTCTCCAGCTGTCAAGCCGGTAGCCAATAGGGGCTTGATGCTCGTGCCGCCCTGGAACCTGTTTAAAACGACCAATCCTGGGCGCGCGTGGACAGGCCTCCTCTAGCGCCACCTGCTGGTGGACGCTCCGAGAATACAACACAGAAAGGTCAGCAGTTCGGTTCGAATCCCTAGCGCTGTGTAACGGAGTGAGCTCCTATTACTTGTCTCAGCTTCTGCCAACCTAGCAGTTTGAAAGCACGTAAAAAATGCAAGTAGAAAAATAGGAACCACCTTGGTGGGAAGGTAACAGTGTTCCGTGCGCCTTTAGTGTTTAGTCAAGCTGCCACATCACCATGGAGATGTCTTCAGACAGCACTGGATCTTTAGCTTTGAAACGGAGATGAGCACCACCCCCTAGAGTCAGGAACGACTAGCACATATGCGCGAGGGGGAACCTTTACCTTTTCCTTTATTCTCAATATAGCATATTTACCACAATGATTTTTAAATTTTATCTACTAATAAAATGATTCTAATTTTATCATACTATGAATATCCTTGCCATCTGGTTGTGACCTTCTAACTTAAAAGTATCTTGTTTCACACCAACATCCATTCTTTCATCCAAACCAATCTCCAAAATACAATTTCAATCCGGTAAATCCTGTCTGCCTCTATCCTTTGCATCCTATAATGCCTTATATTTAACTTGTACCTGCCTCTGTAATAGGTTAGTTTGCCGGATAATAGTTGTCTTTCCTGGAGGATTTTTAAAAATTCATCCTTTTTTTAGTCTCATCCAAATTATTTGCATTTTCTTTTGAAGTTCATTATTAAGTTATATAAAGTATCCTCTTACAGAATGTTCACTTCCATCCTAAACCATTCTTACTTTCTGTGCCTTTATTATTTTCAAAAAATTCTTTTAACTCCTTTCAGCAATCTTCCACTATCGTTTCCTTTTGTAGCCACATTTCATTCAATCTACACCTGAAAGAGCTATTTTGTAGCCACATTTCATTCAATCTACACCTGAAAGAGCTATTTTTCTTTTTAAAAGTTAAAGCCACTGGATTGTGATCTGAAAATGTGTTTGATAATGTCTCTACTTTATAAACATTAATAGCCAGAGTTTTAGAAATCCAAATTGCACCAATTCTTGAAATAGATGTCTTTTAGAAAAATAGGCATGTTCCTTTCAGCCAGCATTTTTATAACTCCACACATGAACAAGCTTCAAACTATTAATTAAACAAAAATGATCTGTGGTAGTTTTTATTTTTAATATTTTTCTCAGAAGTTCTAACTTTTTGCGCAGAAAGTATCCTAGTCCAATCTCCCAGGAGACACCAATTTTCATATGGAAACTCCAATAATTTCTCCAGAACTCCTTTATAAAATGCTGTTTTATGTACACCTGGGACATAAATTTCCAATATCAAAGTCTTAGCCATCTGTAGATTAACTTCCACCCCAATGTATCTGCAACGATCATCAGTCAAACTGGCTGGTTTGGCATAATTTTAACGTCTACCTCCTGGCATACACATTCTTACTGGTTTTTAGAGGGATATTGTTTTAAATTTAACTTGATATTTTAAACTTTTGTATTGATTTATTTATTAGCTGTACAGTTTGGCATATTTTACCCTCCTCTTATACATGTATTTATATAGTTATTTCTACGTTTTAATCTGTTGTATTTTAATACGGACTGTACACCGCCCCGAGTCCCTTTCGGGAGAGGGGGCGGTATATAAACGCTAATAATAAAAAATAAATAAATAAATAAATGTAAGTTTTTAATATAGCTGATGATTTACAGTATATACAAAATAATTCATTTTTTTTCATTCCCGCTGAAATAAATCGTTCATCCAGATTTGTGTCACTCAAAAATGATTTCATATTTTTCTAATATGCATTTCTCAAAAGCTAACCACATTGTTTTAACTTTTTCAAATAATAATAAAAATATCATTTGAGAAGCATTTCCTTCATTTATATTCCTCATTAAGCATTTATAATCCATAGTTACACCAAGATTTTAGAAAAGTCAATAGCTATAATTCCCAATATGGAATCATATTGAATGTCTTATCGTATCTGTTGTGGCTTTTGTTTAGTCATAACTGTCATTGTCATCTATTTGTAGTTCTTCCAATTCTTCTTTAATTTTTTCCCCCAATCTCTTGTTTTCTGCACAGAGTTCAATCTGTTTAAAAATAAAAATCACCCATCCACTAAATGGAATTTTCTTCTGTTTTAAGTTTCTCTGTTAAGAGAAAAATACTTTTTCTCTTACTTAGTATTCAACTGGAATTTCTGAAAGTACAATTACATCTCAATTAACTTACCTCTAGTTCCTGGTTGGCCTGGTTGGTTTCGCTTTTGATTTTAGCAAGAATTTAATTGGATGAAAGGATGTATAAATATTTGCTATATTTTTAAGGCACTTGAAATAGCTGAGGAGAAAAATCAAGTGAAGAACAATGAATAAGGAAAACCACATCATTTTACCAAGTAATAAGTATTAAGCAGGAAATTTTTGATTAAATTCAGAATGCAGGATGTAAAAAGAACAAATGTATTTTATAGGCAGGAACTTGTTTAAAAAAGAATATGTTCAAATGTTGCAAAGTTAGTTATAACATGAAGAAATTGGAATACAGAGTATCACCCATCTTTCTCTCTCTTTCTGTTTCCTGTAATGGCTGAACTTGGACTCATCCAAGACATACATCTGCTAGCAGATTTAGGACTGATTCAAAAAATATTTTTTGTGTGTGCAAAGCATATTTCCTTTGTAGGATTGGCTGCCCAAGAGATCTTGATGGGTACCACAATTAGTTTAAAACTAGGCTAGAAGAAAATTAAGAAAAGGAAGTCTTTCAAATGTTGTTGGCTATTAGAATGTTTGAGTCTGAAGAACCACAAAACAACAATTGCAAGAGCACCAAGGAGGAGCAGGTATTGCCTAGAGGCTGCCAAGAAGATAAGAAAAATCTGGTTAGATCAATCCAAAGTCAGTACATAGTTTAGCATTTTGTTCCCAGCCAATTCTATTTAGAAGCACAGAAGCAGGAAAACTCAACAGAGAACAGTTTCCCCCCTGCCACCAATGTTTCTATTAATACCAGACTTTTTAATGGTTTATTCAGCAAACCATTATTAAGTAGACTATGGCTTGATGTAATATGATTTATAATAAACTCTGGTTTAATGAATGTTGGATTTCAAGCTGAGGTTCCCATTTTTGAGAGACATATTTTTTAAGTGAAAAAGTTCAGAATGAAGGTCTGGGAGAAGCCAAGACAAAAACTAAAATTAACATTATCTAGCAGATCAAAAATTATTCTCTGGGTATCTGACAATTACTTCATTTTATCACAATTTGCTAACGATGTTTGCAGGAGATTAGAAACTATGTACAACGTCACAAGCCGTGTACCCCAGCTTAGTAAAACCACCTACTGTACAAGTAAAAAAAAGGGATGTATATAAATGTTTCCATTTATACCTGCTAGTCTATACAAGAGCATTACTGAGAAAACTTCTCAAAGATGAGAATGTTCATATCCGTTGCTTGCTAAATGTGTCAAACTATGAGATATCTATGGAATTGGCAGTGCAGGAAGCAGCATTTTAGGGGTTCTATTACAAATCAATCTGGTTTAGTAATTTCTATGGGCAGCATTTGAGGTAGATTTTCGCAGTCTTACTTATAGGCCTCAAGAGACTGAGCCATGGGCACATTCATTAAGCTAGAAATCTCTTCCTGCTGCTGGCCTTCCAGATATTGTTCGACTTCAGTTTGTGCCAGCTATAGCCAGCATGGCAATGGTGATGGATGAGCATCAGCTGCCCCTCTGTGCTTTAGAGAATCAAAAGAAACATAATTAATTAGTTATTACTTAGTCCTGTTAAGCTGCTGCCTTTGAAATCTAAAAATTCTATTGGCTTACAGTCCAGGAACAATTTAACCAGACGCCTGGTGTGTCTGTACACACACACACACAAGTTCAAACAGAAAGCGACTGTGGCGAGGAGGAAAGGTTTATCATTACAAATATTGTAAGGAGTAAGGTAGAGGTGTCCAATTATTACGTTAAACAGAGTTCATCAAACGGTACCTAGCACAATCCTTTTGAATGCTATCTTTGTAATCTAAGGCTAAAATCTTTGTAAAATCAGAAATAATTAATGTGCTGGGCCCACTTCCAAGCTAGATGAATCTTTAAGTTGACCTGTAAACAATTGCAGCTTGAATTAAACAATAACTATTGATAGCTTAGAACAATGCTTTGAGAAAGCTGCTTATACTTACCCATGGAAACAGCTCCCTTGAGTCAAATCAATTAACTGGAAATTCCTAAGTTAAAAATATGGGTTTTAAAAAATAATTTGAGAATAATTATTGACCTGCACTCAATACAGACTTGTGCCAATGTGTAACCTTTTGAAAAATATTCACGTGGTGCAAATGCTTTTAATCAGGGGAAAGTCTTTTCAAACAAAAGCCTTCTTTTTGTGATAAATGAGGGTACAGAACTATTAAAGTTGGCCTGGAAATAATGTAATTCCTGCAATGAAGTTCATTTTTGTTTAATATTTCCACATTAACTCTAATTTTTCTCCCACCCTCTCCATTGCAATAAAGAGAGAAAAAGGAAGAGCAAAAACAGGGAAATGTTTTTTTGGGACACCCAGATATTTTCTCCTTAATTAAATTTGTTCACTTTGTGTTCATTCAGTTCCTGGTTGGTGATAATTTCAATTATCCTTTTTGGATGAAGTGCATCAAGTACTAAATTGTATATTGTTGTATATTTCTTTTCATCTTTTTCAGAAGAGCTGGATTATTTGGGGGATATTTTTCTTATAGTGTTGAAAAGAATCTTGTTTGCTAGAAATTTTATCCCTTCTCGGTAGTTTTCAAATATTTGGAAGTCAATATGTGGATAAAATACCCAATAAAACAATAAAAATGAAAACTGAATCTCCAATTAGTTTACCATAGTAACAAATAGGTTAATTTAATGTGCATCAGTATGATTTAATTTTAATTTTATACAGACAAATATTAGTATTTTGATGGCTCTAATAAAAAGACATCATTGTACAGGAGGTATATATCTAAAGAACTTCATTTAACAAATGCTAATCTAATATACTGTACATGTTCTAAATAATAAAAAGATAAACAAGGTTTCCCGATCAAAATTCCACTTTTTAATTTTAATTTCTTCAACAGATTTGGTAGATGAGGAAGTCAAACTGAAAGATGCTAATTTTTTTTGCCTTTTTTGCCTTTCATAATTTAAACCTTCCAGACTCTTAATGACTAACATAATTACATTCTACTTGAGCCTTTTATAGTAAAGCAAAACAAAAACCCCAATGCTATTATGCTATTAGAATTGGGCACTATCTCACAGCACTCTGGATAGAAAATAATAATGGGACCAAGAAATGGCCAAAGGTTGGTCAACATCTCTTTTCTGAAACACAACTATATGTATAAGAATTAGGCTAAATAGTCTTACCTGAAGAAAGTCCATTTGGTGCAGTAGTTAAGGCGTCAAGCTAAAAGCTATTCTAGTCCCACTTTAGGCATGAAGCCAGCTGGGTGACCTTGTGTCAGTCACTCCGTCACTCAGTCTCAGACTGAGGAAGAAGACAATACAAAACCACTACTGTAATCTTGCCAGGAAAACTGCAGGGACTTTTCAAGACATTTGCCAGGAATAATAATAATAATAATATATATAAAAAAACCTGACTCAAAGGCACCGAGAAAAACCCGCACCTTACCTTATTACTCATTATTTGCATTTATACTCCATCTTTCCTCAGGGTGTTGAAATTGCACACTCTGTTGCCATCTTTTCCCACAAAATTCACCTGAGGGGTAGACTATGCTGAAAGAGAGTAACTCTTTTTATCTTGGCCCAAGTTATGTGACTGAGTCAGATTTAAACCTGCATCTCCCCAGTCCTAGCCCTGTACCAGAACCCCTACATCACACTCTTCACACCGAATTCAAACCATATTTTATTGTATGAGAGCTCATTGAGGTAACAATCAATATACTCTTGTGAGGAGGATTTTTTAAAATATGGACTTAAACATAGACCAGTGATAGCGAAACCTTTTGGCACCGAGTGCCCAAACTGGAATAAGTGCATGAAAGACCAGCTGGCCGGTAAGCATGCGCATTATGGCCAGCTGGTCTTTGGGTTTCCAGCATGCGCATGTATGCCAGTCAGCTAATCTTTGCGGGTGCCGGAGTGTAAGAAACCCAAAGACCAGCTGGCCCGGTGCGCATGTGTGTCCTGGCCACCTGGTCTTTGCACATGCCGGAGCACCAGAAACCCAAAGGTTTCTTAGCAGGACACAAGATGTCATAAAGTAAAACAGTTATTGTGATTGATATACTATATAATTGTCATTTTTGCCCTTTTTTATTCCAATACAGACTTCATAGTAAGATTTGTTCCCTTATGGAATTTTACAGAGGGCTTGAAAGCCTAATGTTTTAGATAAGAGTTGGAGTCAAGGGTTTGTCCTTTTCTTCTACTGTATTCAGTTGTAACCCTACAATGCATTTATACTTGAGGGAATGTGATCATATCCAGTCCCAGGTCATAAGATTGAGATTTTGCTTTGGTTCTTCCTAATAAACTGGATTCTATTGCTTTACCTCCTGCTTTAGCCATCTCCCAAAGAAAAATCTTTTCAGCTTAGTCCGCCTGTATCTATGACTGTTAAGAGCATGATTACAGTACCATTGAACTGATGTAAGCACCAATTCCCTTATTGATCAAGGAAGATTGCTTACCAACGTTTATGGGATTCATTGTCTCTTTTCATCACGCTAACCTGCTAAAATCAGTTGCTATGGAACTTCCAAGTCATAGTTCTTTCCAGTGGTGAAATTCAATTTTTTTACTATTGGTTCTGTGGGCGTGGCTTGGTGGGCGTGGCAGGGGAAGTATACTTCAAAAATCTCCATTCCCTCCCCACTCTGGGGCCAGCCAGAGGTGGTATTTGACGGTTCTCTGAACTACTCAAAATTTCCACTACCAGTTCTCCAGAACCTGTCAGAACCTGCTGAATTTCACCCCTGGTTCTTTCTGTCTGCGAACATCTATGTACCTTGAGGAACAAAGGAAATTCAAGGTCTGTCTTTCTTCTTGTAGTTCAATGACTCGCCACATGGGGCAGATTCCTGACAGTATTGACACTTTCTGCCCACCATCATTTGGGCAGTGGGAGCATTCCTTGCTTGCCCTATTCAATGAATGTTTTGCCCCCAAGCAGAAGTTTGCAAAACTGTAATGTAGCTACAAGACAAGAGTATCTTCCACCCCATATTTTCTGATCTTGATTTCAGTTTCAACTTTCTCAGGATCACATGCTCCAAACCAACTTTCCCCAACCTAATACCTTTGAAATTGAACTCTAAAGAATTGGGGATGGTCACCTGTTTATGGAATACCTGCTCTTCTCAAAAGACACAGCTGTACTCATTCTATAAATCACTCACACACACACACACTATAACAGGATTAACAGATGTCCCCTATTTCACTGGTTGATGGACCACAAGGGCGGTTGGTGAAGAAAGATTCCAAACAAGGATTTTGTTTTGTTTCTTTACATCCCACCTTTATTATTTTTACTAATAACTGAAGGAGGCAAATATATCCAACACACACACACCCTCCTCCTATTTTCCCCACAACAGCAATCCTGTTTGGTGAGTTGAGCTAAGAGAAAGTGATTGGCCCAAAGTCACCCAGCTGGAAGTCATGGCTAAGTTGGAATATAAACATACTGCTTTCCAGCTTGGTGCTTTAACCACTAGACCAACTGGCTCTCAGATTTTCATGTGAAATGAGAGATGACACATTTCATGCCTATAGACAACACATCCTCTCACCCAGAACCCTCCCTTCGGGCTTTTGGGCGGACTGCACTTGCTGTACTTGTAAAAGATTTTAGTTGACAATTTCAGAGATTGTAGAACTGAACTTGTTATTGAGAACGTTCACCAGGGCTGAATCCTGCAGTGGGTCTACATTCCAGGTGAAACCTATGACTCCAAATTCCTTTTTTCTTATTGCTGTTACAGAGAGCCAGTTTGGTGCAAGGCACCAGTCTAAAAAATGGGAGAATGTGAGTTCTATCCCCACCTTAGGTATGAAGCCATCTGGATGACCTTGGGCCAGTCATTCACTCTCAGCCCCTAGGAAGAAAGCAGCAATGGCAAACCAAAGAACCTCATCAGGAAAAAAAAACCCTATAGTGACTTATCCAGGCAGTCTCCGGGAGTAAGACTAATGCAAGGCATCAAAATAATACTACTAATAACACATGCTATTAATAGGTAAACGTTGACTATGATTGTTCTGCCTTCAGCAAGCAGCATGCCGAACCCCAACCAGGCTCTCAGTCTTACAACAACCCTCCGAGGAGGTAGCATAAAGCTAAGTAGCCTTTTGCCAAATAGGAAAGATTAAAAAGCAACAATAACCGAAAAGCTGAGCATTCTTTTACGGTCCAGCTGTCCACTCATGTGACCAAGACGGAAAGACGAGTACAGTATCGAAAGCTGAGCTAAACTCAGGCACGAAGGTGAGTTCCAGGCATTGTAAACAAAGCGAAGGGGCCAACCCTCCCTGGATTTACAGGCTCTCACACCCTTTCTTATTTATTCCATGCTAAATATCACGATTCTTTTCGGGCCGGGGCGGTCCGACTCGAGCGGAAAGCAAAACAGGACGAAAAGCCTCCAGCGAGGCTAGACCAGAGACGCCGTCTCGTGCCAAGGGCCTCGTGCTTCCAACTCTTCCCCTCCGAGGGGAGAGTCAAGAGGTCGGGCGAAGTCGCGTTCCTGTCTCACTCGGGAGAAGAAAGAAAGTCCCTTCTGGGCTCCTTAATCCTCTCCACCCCCACCCCCTTTGCTTAATGAGGACGAAGGGAATGTTTCCCGCCTCCTGGCACATGCTGGAGCCTTTGGCTCCCCTTTCCCGCTTCCCGGCGGCGGCGGGGGCTTAGCCAGGCAGCTGTTCCCACCTCCTCGTGCCTGGCAGCCCCTCTCCGCCCCTTGCAGCTCTCCGGGCCGCCTGCCAGCCGAGGCTTCCCGCCCTCCCTGCGTGCCTGTGTCTCCGCCGAGCTGAGCGAAACTGGCCCCTCCTTTTACCCACGTCGACCCCTCCCTCTCTGCCTCCTCCCTCCAACCCGCCACTCCCCCCCCCCCCCGCCAAAGCTGAAGCGGAGCTGGTGTTTTTCCACTCACCAGGATGGGTGATGCTCAGCGCTCGCTCATTAGAGAACAGACACGAGAGGTCAGGAAGAAAGCGCTTATAAATTACCGTTTCTTCCTTCCCATTGCTGTTAGTCTGCCTTGCCGCTCGCGCCGAAGCACCTAAAGGACGGAGGCAGAGGACGCCAAGACGCTGGACAGCTACCTGGTCGGAAAAGAGCAGCTGCTACAGGTACCCAAGGCGGGTTTTCGGTCTTTTTGGAGGAGGGGAGAGAAAGCGAGCGCCGACCACCGCCGCCTTCTCGCCCTCCTTTCGGGCAACCAGGAACAAAGCAAGGCACATGGGGCGCCCCCCTTGCCCCCTCCCCACCCCACGTCTTTGTTATTCCCTCATTCCAGCACCAGAAATCGGGTGGAAAAAACAAAACCCCGATCCAACCTCAGTCAAGGAATGGTGCTCCCCCCCCTCACCCCTCTTCTTTGTACCGGGTTCCCAAACGACCCTTTCCTTCCATTGCCCGCCTTTGCTTCCTCGCGCCTGCCTTTCGCTCCGCACTTTCCCCGCGCCTTGTTTCCGAGCGATTCCCCTCCGTTTTTTTCCTTTCCTCTCCCCTTTTTCTCTTATTAGAGCATGGCGGTTGCCTTTTGTCTGCGTTTTGATAAAATGTGCGGGTAAATGTGCCTTTTCTGGTGAAGCCGAGGCTTTTGGTTTTTTTTTTTGGGGGGGGGGTGTTCTTTCCTCATCGTCGCCGGCGATCAACCTTCGATACCTTACGTGCACTTTGGAAACACACACACACACACACACACACACACAGAGATGCACAGGGAGGGTTGAAGTGGCATTAGCCACTTGTGTGGCAACGCTTTCCGTCTGATTTCCTTCGTTCGTGCGGTGGGGTGGGTTTTTTTCTCCCCCACTCTCTCTCTTCTCCTCCTCCCTTTACATCTGCGAGCAAGTGCTCGCCTCTTTCCCCCGACCGCCCTCCTCGCGCTTCTTCCTCCGCGCGACGTGCGATTGAATTCTATCGAAGCACGCGGCTCGCCTTAAAAAAAAGAGAAGCAGCAAAAAAACCCAAAAGGGAAAAAAAACAACAACCCGAGGCAGCAGACGGCAATTAGAAAATTCGAACTCGAGCGTTTGCTACCACCGCGGCTTTGCCGGCGCATCTTTTAATAGCTCTCTTGCGAATTCGTTCATTCATTTTTTTAAAAAAATATTTATTCTGGAGGAGAGAGAGGCACCTAAAAGAACCACCCTGAGTATTCTTAGAAACTTTGCTGGCAAGAACTGAATCTCGGACGTGTTTCGGGGTAAATAAAAGTGATCCCGAATTTGTCTCGCTTGTTCCTGGAATCAGAAGCCAGTCTTCAAAGGGGGTTAAAAAATACTCATTCGTGTTTAACCAGATTAACAAAAGGGAAGTGGAACGAATTTTCGAAAAGGCATCGTCTACATTTCCGTTTAAGAACCTAAAGAGGAAACAGCTTTTGCGTGTCTACTTGGATCGGCAGATGGCATGTTGGGCACGTTGTCATTTTTTCTCTTTATACCTTTTGCTTAACTGGAGAGCAAGGTAATCATTACCTATCGAACGCGTTTTTGGAATAGGGGGAAAAAAAACCCGGAGCTGATGGTTGGAAAACGTTTGGTTTGTTTGTTTTAAACGTATTACTACTGTTGTAAAACTACACCTTTGGGGAGAAAACTCAGTAGAACTTCCAAATCATTATTTTTTGAGATTACTGGGCGTTTTTTGTTTTTTGTTTTGCATTTCAGAATTAAAAAAAGAAAGGTGAGATAGGTGTGTCGTTGAAAAAAATACAGTTTTGTTGATAATGGCTTTTGTGATCTGGAGTTGCAGCTTGCTAACATTCTGTAATCTTTTAAAATGGTGTTTCACAATAAGCAGGTTTACACACACACACAAACACACACACACACAAACACAATGTTTAATTTTAGGGGGGGGACCCCTACACATTATTCTAGGTCAAATCTTTGTGTCCTTGGGAAATGATCGGGTATATATAGCTTTGTATTTGTGTTTGGTTGGGTAAAATTACCCCAGTAGAAGAACTCAAAAGAGTCTGTTGAAAATGTTCATCTGTAGACATTGCTTGGAAGTTTTATAAATTACAACACAAAAAATATGTTTACATTATATTTGAGATGAGAAGATCATATACTATGATAACGCTGCCACTTGCTTAAGTTAAGTGCTAAAAGGGAAAGCGGTTGAGAGAAATTCGTTAATCTTAGCAGCAGTAAACACATTTTGTCTGCTTTCCGTATTTGATTATTCTTTTATCTGCTTTAAGTATAGCTTTAAAAAAAAAAACCTTGGCTGCCTCTTCAAGTTTTCCATGACTTTTCGTCATAATCTATTCTGGTCCCCAAGGTCTCCCTTTTTCATTTTCCTTTACCACCTTCTTCTGTTGCAATTTATCACTCCAAAGTGATATTATTTATTAGCCTTCAAAATCAGCTCTAATATTTGACATCCTATCCTGTAGGGGGCAGCAGTAGGAATAAGGCAAAGATACTGTTATATTTTACTACAGTAACACACAGAGAGAAGAAAGAAAAAAATATTTTATGTGATGGTCCCAAAATACATCAAGCCGTGTTCTAGTATGGCATTTAAAGCAGATTAGCTTGAGAAAGCACTTTGTTTTATGGATGGAAATGCATGTGTTTTAGGAATTGGTATAACAAACATATTTATGCACTCCTGGAATGGAAATTTAGGAAGTGAACAAATGATCAGAAATGCTAGTTTATGAGTTGATCATGAATTTAATAATTAGGGATGTTGTTTGGTATTCATGCTGGAAAAAAATCTAATATCGTTAAGGGTAACATAATTTTGTCCCCCCACCCATGTTAGAATGGAATATATTCATTTTTTTAGCCCACCTCTCCATTTTTTTAATGTGGGAGAAAAATTAGCTTGAAGTAGGAGTGGCTAAATAATATGGTTTTAATAATAGACTTCTGAAGATAACCAGCTGTATATTCAGGGCAAAGTTCACAATGCAGAGAAGATGCATGATTTGATATTTTCACTTTTAATGGAGTTTCATTTTTATTAAAATGAACTTTAAAGGATTATCAGTGGGATCAGTGAAGGAGTGTAGCAGAATTAGATGTTTATCCCTTTCCCGTCATGCCATTCTTCTTCATTATATAAGGTGTTGAAGTTTGCCCTTTAGGTAGTTGTGAGAGCAAAGTATGCAAATACTTTTATTATGTGAGAATTTTCTTCCTCTTTATAAGGCAGTTAAAAGTGTCATAATGCTAGGTAAAATACTAAGATACACTTTGTTTCATGCCCAGCAATATTGTAAAGCTTAATACATATGCCACAGGTTGCCTGGGCTATGACAATTTGTAGCACTTTTGAATAGGAGCTTGTTGGAATAGCTATTAAATGTAACTAAAGCCATGTCAGACTAGCATTTTCTATATTGTGTGGCTGGCTGCTGCTCGGCTATTGGCAGAATCATTCTTAGGCGCTGGAAGTAGGCAATATCTCTATGAATATGCTACAATTATCTTCTACTATTTCACTCTACGTGTTTGTTGGATACAGTTGAAGTTGGAGTTAAGTGCAACTAAAGTACACTAAGCTAGAAAGGCTTTTTTTTAGAACAGTCCTGTGTCAATTTTAAACGTGACTATACACATTCACACACACACACACACACACACACACACACACACACGGTTATTAGATCATTCTACTCTGAAAATCTCATCGGTTGATTGGCTTGCGAATTTGAATTTAGAATTATTTTCTTCTTCTGTAACACATCACTACCTTTGTCTGAGTAGTTATCAAAATATTCCCTATTCAAAGGCTGTCGTCTGTGTCTAGCATACTACCTTTTGAAAACAGGTAGCCAGTCCAATTAAGAAAGAATGGTGTACTTGCTGTTGAAAATCCATATCTCCACAGTATTAGAACTCCATAAACTGCTTGAAAGTTTGTAAACACTTGTATATATTTATCCACTAACTTCATTGTTATGTCACAAACATTAAGCCTTCCTAATTCCTCTGTCTGAAAATTCTGCTTGTAATTTCCAAAAGAAAATTTAAAATTAATTTTGTTCTCACTGAGATAGCACTAATACAAATACATCTGTAAAATTTATTTTTAACCAATCTACCTCAATTTGATGCCCTCCAAATGTTTTAGGAAGGCTTCTAGAAATCTTAGGCAAAATTCTTATCACAACACAACTGGAAGAAACAATCTGGGGAAGCTTTCATTTGTCTGTTGCATCAACCAGGATTACTGTAATTTATTATGTTTTTGGAGAAAAAGAGTTGTAGATCATGGTTGAAGCTTATGTATAACATATATAAGTATGGCACTTCAGTAGAAAGTTGCTTTTTAATCACATATCCTTTAGCACAGCCAATAAATTAATATGAACACAGAAGTTTATTGTTTGTGGAGATTCTCAGTTATCTAGGTCATAGTTGTCTCAAAAATGCTTTTTTAAACTGGAAAATATAAATAAACGGAAGTTTATTTTGTGGAAATGATTTAAAGTTCTGTGTTTGGTACTCTACACTCTGATTTAGTTTTTAATCTCATAAAATAAACTCTGGCTATCTTGCTGATTTGATATTTATAACTTTATGGTGACTTAATTGAGCCAGATATTGCAAAATTAGTAGCACATACCTCGGATTGCATGCTTTGTTTTTATTTTTTTAAAACGTAAGCATTCAGGTATTTTGTTACTTACCCCAAATAAACTCAGATTTCACTTATTTTTACTGTATCTCAAACAAAAAACCAGCAATGAGAAAGACAGAAGAAAGGAGAGACCAGGCAGAGGGGAAATAAAAACCTACTGTGTTTCCTCAAAAATAGGACATGTCCTGATACTAAGCCCAATCGGGCTTTGCAGGACATGGGCTAAAATAATCCCCCCCAAAAAAATAATCCCCCCAAAACTATTAAAATGAATCTGACATGAATCTGACCTTGTCCGGGCAAGGCTATGGTGGTTTCCATGCCCCCCCCCCCGCGACCCTCTGGAGTTGGACCAGGCATGGGGGGGGTGCTTCCTTAGCTATTCAGGAGGCCAGCCGCCCTCCCCCCTGGCTCTCCTGGTCAGGCAGAATTCCTGCCCGCCGGCACCCCGTTTTGATTTGTGGAGCGGTGGCAGCGCAGGCATGCATGGAGCACTGACTTGGAGAGCCACCTGTCGCCCTCCCCTATTCTGGCTGCCAGGGTACTTCACGCTGCTAGTGCCCAAACATTTTCCGCCACCGCTGGGCTCAGATCTACAGACAGCTCTGCAGCAGCGCCAGAACGTGACGCTGATGAAGCAGATGCCGGCCACCCACAGCCAATCTCAGCACCTCCGTCCGCCTGACCTGCAGCAGGTCAGGCACCACCAACACCCTCACGCTGCTGCTGGCCACAGCCATCACTAGTCCCCGCACCAGCACCAGGGCGAAGCCACTTTTGAGGTGCAGGAAAGTGCTTGGTTCCTATCACCTAATCCTCCAGCAGATAGTGGAGATTTGCTGTTCCAACCAGGAATGGGCAGGTTGCAGGAGCCTCTGCCCCACCCTGTCCCCTGCCCACCTTCCAACCCCCCAAATTGTGCCCCAGTATGTCTTACTTTTCCAGCTCCATCGCGTTCCTCACCGTTGTGTCCAGGGAAACATTTTGTAAAAAAACCTCCTTGCGAGTTTCAAACTTATCGAGCTTGTGAGAAGGTTTTTTTTACAAAGTGTTTCCCTGGATACAACGGTGAGGAATGTGATGGAGCTGGAAAGGTAAGATGCGCTAGGGTGTGATTTGGGGGTTGGCAGGCGGGGCAGGGGGTGGAGTGGGGTGGAGGCTCCTGCAACCTGCCTATTCCTGGTTAGAACAGCAAATCTCTTTTTTTGCTTGGGCAAAAATATAAGCCCACCCCTGAAAATAAGCCCCCTGGACAACCCCACCCCCTGTGGCCAGGCAGAGCACCGCTCACCAAGCCGCGGGAGCCGGGGGTAAGGCGCTCATGTTGTTTGGCACCTTTGGGATACCGCTAGGTTGGGGAATGGCATTCTGCCTGGCCGGAGGGGGGAGTTGCCAGGCGGCTGCTCCCTTGTGAACTGGCTCCGGAAGAGCTGGGCACAGCCTCAGGGGCAAAGCAGCCATGAGGTGACAACGTCACGAGCAGCCACCCAGCAAATCCCCTCTCTAGCTGGGCAGAGCGCCATTCATTGACCTAGGGGGTATCCCTAAGGCGCCAAGACACGTGGCGCTCTGCCCTCTCCCCAGCTCCCGTGGCTTGGCACATTTGGGATACCCCTTAGGTCAGTGCATGGAGCTCTGCCCGGCTGGAGAGGGGGGCTGCACGAGCACCTGTTCCGCCCCCGCCGCGCTCCGAGCATAACTTCTTCTCCGGCTTCCAAACTCCAAAACTTGGCTGCCGAGTCTTCCAGAAGCGGCCACTCTAGGAGTATGCTCTATGGTTGTGGGCCAGCTGCTGGAAGACTCTCTGTCTGACAGCCGCCCCACAATCACAGAGCGCACTCCTAGAGCGGCCGCTTCTGGAAGACTCTGCAGCCGAGTTTTGGAGTGGAAGCCGGAGAAGAAGTTATGCTCGGAGCGCAGCGGGGGCAGAACAGGTGCTCGCGCAGTCCCCCTCTCCAGCTGGGCAGAGCTCCATGCACTGACCTAGGGGGTATCCCGAATGTGCCAAGCCACGGGAGCTGGGGAGTGGGCAGAGTGCCACGTGCCTTGGCACTTTAGAGATTCCCCCCTAGGTCAGTAAATGGCGCTTTGCCTGGCTGGAGAGGGGGTTTGCCGGGCGGCTGCTTGTGAGCATGGTCACCTCATGGCTGCTTTATCCCTGAGGCTGTGCCCGGCTCTTTGGGAGCCTGTTCGCAAGGGAGCAGCTGCCTGACAACCCCAAAACAATAAGCCCTCCCCCTATAATAAGCCCAAGGCCATATTTCGTGGGGCAAAAGAAAATAAGACCCTGTCTTATTTTCAGGGAAACATGGTAGATTCAAAGTGACTAATTGCTACTTCAAGGAATAATAAGAACGAGACTGTGTAAAGCTACTTCTGTGCTGCATGCATCATAAATAGGTAATATTTTTATCTTGTTTTTCTACTTAAAAAACACTTAAAGCAACCCAGTATTATGTGCTATCAAGTTGGTGCCAACTTTTAGCAACTGCATAGATAGATTTTATGACAGTCTCTCCCTAACCTGATCCTTCAGGTCTTCCAATGGTATGCCCATAACTACTGTAACTGTCCCAGGTTGGGGATAATTGTCATGGAGATAATTTATCTACTTAGAGTTGACATCAACTTATAGCACATAATCTATCAATACAATAAACCCCAATAAGAATGCATGGACATCCACTATGGGGTGGGAGAACAAGTGATGAAATGTGTATGATGACTTCTAAACATAAACCACTTGACTTACATCTGTGTGTTCAATGCAGATTGCTATCACAACAAAAGGGCAAGATTTGTTTTATGATGTCATGCACATTGTCATTTCCACTATTGTGATTACTTGGGTGCCTGCCTTAAATATGTGCTTGACTCGGCCTACTGTGTTAGTTTAGGTTGGAAAGAAGCAGCAAAATCTGGCCCTGGATTTGGGGATCATGTGCCTGAGAAATATATTTTCCTGAATTTAGAAAAGCACTCTATTCTTTTCCTGAATTGCTTACCATCAGACTTGTGATTTTAAAGTCCTTCCTGGCATGGATCCAGGTTACTTGAGAAACCATCTCACCCCAATGGGACTCGCCTGCCCCATCCGCAGAAGGGGCATACTGCGGATTCTATCAGTCAAAGAATTTCTGCTGGTGGGGTCCAGGAAAAGAAGAATCTGTGCCAATGGCTCCTGCCCTTTGGAATATTATTCCCTGAGGTGAGATGTGCTCCCATCCTTCTGACCTTCAGCAAAAGCCTTAAGACCTGGTTCTACCAGATGGCTTGTGGTCCCACTGGAAGAGCATCACACTGGAGGTGCAGAGGTGAAATCTAGCAGGTTCTGCCAGGTTATGGAGAACTGGTAGCAAAAATTTTGAGTAGTTCGGAGAACCGGTAAATGCCACCTCTGGCAGGCCCCAGAGTGGGGTGGGAATGGAGATTTTGCAGTATCCTTCCCGTGGAGTTGGGTGGGAATGGAGATTTTGCAGTATCCTTCCCCTGCCATGCCCACAAAGCCACAACACGCCCACAAAGCCACGCTCATAGAACCGGTAGTAAAAATTCTTTAATTTCACCACTGTGGAGGTGGTTGATTAATTAAAAGCTAATCTCATAACCCATCCCCTACTCCCAGATCCAGCTCACCCCTTCCCCATCCTGTGTCCATTATTTTACTTTGATGGTATTGTCATTTTATTGAGCTAGGAATATTTATTGTTGATTATTTTTTTAAAAATGATGTAAGCTGCCCAGAATTGCTTCAATGTGAAATGGGCAGCAAATAAATTCAATCAATCAATCAATCAATCAATCAATCAATCAAATGAGGACAAGATAATAGTTTGGTTTGGGAATCTTAAGCCTTGCCAAGAAGAGTTACACTCCAGTGCACCATGGTTACTATTTAGAACCAGATTGCTTGCGGGGCGGGGGATCAGTGTGTTTGTGACATCAGCAATGATTAAACCAATCCCAACCCTTGGATCAGAATTCTCTGTACTCTTAAGGAATGGTACAAAGAAACCTGAGACAATGCCTGCTGATGTGACTATGTACTACTTTTTACTCTCTTATCTCATACTGTGTTAGAGGAAGAGAAGAAGAAGGAAAGAAGATAAGAGGAAGGCAGTAGCATGAACTTTGGAGCAAACCATAGGTCAAAGGCAAGGAACCAAACTCAAAGGGATGAAGAAAGGGGAGTGAAGTAGAAAAACAACTGAAACAGAAAATACAGGGCTGGCTCATTTACTCAGATAGTTCAATTATAGTCGTCATTCTTCATAATATTGGCATAACATTTATGCCAGTTACTCAGCCAAAAACAGGGAAGCACAGCGTCTTCATTCCTTCGAGGTGATCAGAGATATAAAGGCTTCATTCACAAATCTCCCAAGTGCTGCTTAGCTTTTAGAAAATACAAGTAAAAGAGTTGGGTCTATTGACTGCTGCGCAAATTTAGAGCTAATTACTTTTGTTCAGTATGCCAAGTTGTTCACAGTTCTTGAACTATGAGCATTGTAGAAATGAACCAGTCTATTCCTATAATAAAGGTAGCATGGGAAGGATCTTTAGATCATGACTAGGATTATTCATATAAGAAGCTTACACTTTTCTTTAGCTTGGGTATGTGTGTTGATATCCTCAGTGAACAATTACAAAACATCCAGGATTATCTTGTAAAAAGCTCTGTTACAATATCGGCAATGCATTTACTATGATTACTTCATTTATTTGTTCTCTCAGTCATATGCCTAGGCTTAATATTATGAATTAGCTCAGAGACCTATATAGGGTGTGTCAAATTTTTCAACTTTCAATTTCCAAACATTAGGGGTTGCTCAAAAGTTGTGACATGCCTTGGGGATTGTAAAGATATTTTGGTTACTTTAATATAATTTAGATGTGCTTGGTAAGTAACTACCTAAATATCTAACATTTTAACTTTGTGTTTGTTTCAGTATGTACAAATAAGTTATGATTTCAACTCACATTTCAGGTCATAAATAAACTTTATATCTATCCAGTGTTGATATGTAACTAGCTTCATAGCTGCCAGATTTATTGAGGAGTTGTTTGTTAAAAGGGCATGAATAGTTAGAAACATACTTCTAGGCTAGATTATAATGCAAAGGGAACTACATAAAGTGGTAGTAACAATGTTGTTCATGTAGCACCTCTTGATAGTTTAAGTTTTGATCAATTTTATTCTTGCAATTATGGACTGCTGCTGAATTTTATTATTTAACATACATATTTGTGCTAGGAGTAAGCAATAAGCATGGTGTTAAATAATATATGAAACTCTTGTAATGATGACAAGATACATGATTCTCTTAAGTAACGTGTAAGTATACAAGGTAGGAATTTTATATTTTTGGTTATCCATTAATTGGAACTTGAATTGACAGTTTTATGAGAAGACAACTACAGTTTCAACTAATCTTGGTTTAAATTATTTTTAATTTATTATTAAATTATTCAATTATTTTATTTCTTAATTTATTTTCCTTTCGTATAATATCCTATGTGCTAAATATTAAATGGCATTTGGAGAAACAGAAACATCGGAAAGCAGTACTGTGCTATGCTCATTTAAAATATAGTCAGAACATCAGCTTTAGATAAAATTTAAGGTACCGTATTGACTGAAAAATTCTGAAGATCACAATCGTGACTCCTTTTGAAGGCATAGTTTGTAGGAAATGGAGATGAAGGATAACAAATGTGTTGTTCTCAGCAATCATGGGCTTTGGAAGCCATACTGGAGAAGGTAGACTCATAGGTAGGTCACAGAATTATGGAATGTAAGAGAGCAAAGTAAAAAGTATTTTATTAGCCTACAGAATTCTTGAGAAATATCTTGTAACTCTGAAAAGCAATCTCTTATGCCAATCTCTGCCTTTCAGGTAGCCTTTTAATTTTTCTGTCTTAATCCTCTAGAATTGGTAATGTAGGAGGGGTGGAATTGAAGAGGTTTTCGTTCCACAGACCAAGCAGGAGTATAATTTATTCAAATGGACCCTTGACAAGAGATTGAAACCTTTACTGCTTCCCTCACAGATCCCGGTAAACTAGAAAGAAGCTGTAAATATGTCAGCATGTAATTTTTAAGTAATACAGGTAGTCTTCAACTTACGAACACAATTGACCCAAAAATTTATGTTGCTAAGTGAGGCAGATGTTAAGTGAATTTCCCCCAATTTTATGACCTTTCTTGCCACAGTGGTTAAGTGAATCACTGCAGTTCTTAAATTAGTAACACGGTTGTTTAGTGAATCTAGTTTCCCTATTGGCTTTGCTTGTCAGAAGGTCACAAAAGGAGACCACATGTTTCCGGGACACTGCAACCATCATCCAAATGTAAGTCACATGACATGGGGATGCTGCAATGGTCCTAAGTGTGGAAAATGGTCATAAGTCTCTTTTTTCAGTGCCATTGTATCTTTGAAAGGTCACTAAATGAACTGTTGTAAGTTGAGGACTACCTGTACTTAAGCCAGGGGATAAAAGCCAAAACGTGTGCCTGCAACCAGGCAGTTGGTGCTATGAAAAAACCTCTTAATGCTAAACAGGCTCTATCAGCCCACTGTCAGTCAAAAATAGATACTCCTAGATGAAATGGATGAATTAATCTGGAATAAGACGCCTTCCTGTATTCTAGATCTTTCCGTTCTAGAAAAAAGCTTGTAAAAACAAAGGTCACAGAAAGCAAGGGGAAAACCATAATTTTCTCTAATCTCCTACTTTAATGTAATATGCCAGCATCAAATTATTGGAAAGCTGCTTCAAAATTAGATTGATTTCAAGGTGAAAACTGTGAGTGAACGTTATTTCCAATTCTGTACTACCTAACATGATAGGTTTTTTTTTTACAGTCTTTAGCTGTTCCTTAAATCACTTCTTACTTTTGCCCAAAGGATCTTGATTTGTTTTTCCCTCATTTGCATCATTATTTTTCTTTGTTTTCCTTTGCTTTGCTTTGCTTTGCTTTGCTTTGTCCTTTTCTATTCTGTTTTGTTCTGTTTTGTTTTATTTTTCTTTTTTTTTCTTTTTCTGAAACAGGAAGAGAAAATCCTTTCTGGAGATACTCCTCTTCATGTAAGTGTTTTTTATGCTTGTTAATAAAAACATTGTAATATTAGCAATATAGGCTTAAATATTCAGAATCCAGATGTTTATCATCTGCTCATAGAAAGATAATAAAATCCATATCCCCAACATACACATCCAAGATATGGAGCCGAAACAATATTTTCAGATCTCAGATATGGATTAGAACATTTTGCCCGGTCAACGTCTAGCCATTTTCATGCCTATGTACCTAAACTGAGCCATAACGAGAAAGTGGGTGCAGATCACTCATATCTTACACATAATTTCCACAACATTCCCCAATTTTTGAGTCTGTAGATAACCAGCTTACCATACCTCATATTAATCAGTGTGTGTGTGTGTGTGCATGTGTGTTTATTGCCTAAAGTTGCAATCCAGTGTGCCCCATTTATATGTTTGGAGGACCCAGTAAATGTTAAAGGACCTTATTTCTGAACCAACATGATAAGGTTGTGCTGAAATCCTAAATATACTTACTTCAGTAGAACTTAATTCTGAATAAACTTTCTCAAGATTGAACCACAAGACATTATTCAATGGTAATAGAACAAGTCAGCATAGAATTTCAGCTAAGATATGCTTTGATTTTTTAGGTTCTACTCTATTTGCAAGGTTCCTTAAATGGATAAGCCTTCAAGTAATACTCCATAGCTCCTTCTATAATTTATGATGTTATGTAATGTATATATCAATATTTAGCAGCCTCCTTAAGTAGATAACACCCAGTAAACTATATTCAGCCTGTTGATTCACAGTTAACGAGCATCACGACATAGCTAGCATCTGGCAAGCTGAAGGGAGGACCTCATATTGTGTAAACAGGTAATGTTCTCACCACAAGGTTGTGCTAGAGAGTGGTTCAGTGGCTTATTTTGCATTGCACCTAGAGAAAACAAAACACCAAGCTGTGGTAAACATATATTTATTTAAGGCAATTTATCTTGATCTTCAGATGAAAAAGCTCCCCAAATGACCCTATTGATAAACAGAGCAAGCTGTCTTTGACTTGTGGCTTGGAATATAAATGACAGGACACAAAAATCAATGTGGGATGCCATAAAGGTGTTAACACACTTGTTTGCCAGTTTTGGCTTAGTCGTACATTTTGGCAGGTTGCGAAGCGTTTTCTTCATGGGAGCCTATATATGTGTAGGTGAACCCATGGGATTTTGCCCTTTCCCTTGAACAATTATAACTAATACATTCATATATTTCTTGGGAATGCTTTTTGCATTCAAATTTAAAAGCCATGTATTTGGAAATGTATCATATGTACTTCAGTCATGGAAAGATTTCTCTTTTAAGTTTAAATATATTCCTTTGATAAAGGTAAATTGGCTTTGGAAAAGAAAATTATGACAGTAATTGTGGTACAGAGGCTCTTGTTTTATATCATATTTTGTATGTGCACCGTGCCTAACATAATGGCAAGCTCAGAAAGAATTTTGTTGCTTTTCATTTTCTTTAATTAATTCATTAGCAAGAATGGTAACTTACATTTCCATAACAAATCGTTCAAAAAGCTTCTCAGTAACACGGTTCTTTGCTTTTGTGGAGCTAAAGTTTTACTTGACTTAAGAATAAAAGCAACTTGTAGAGTGCACACTTACGTTTAATTATTACTGTGCTGGCTACTACCAGTTTTGCAGAGAAATGTATTTGCAAACTTCCTTCAACCTGGCAGTCTGTTTGGGTTTTGGAGATTCATGCAATGGGAGAAGTAATAAGAGAGAGCTTTCTCCTTTTGCAGGAGCTTTCATCTTTCTTACGTTATTGATTACACATTTATGGTTCATAATGATAAAATGTCCATACAATGTATTCTCTAGGTATTATACAAAATAAATGTTTGTAATACAAAAACAAGGTTTTCTTCCCTGGCTCTGTTCTGTCATACCATGGATTAAATGTACACCTGGTCCACTGTTAGCCAAACTATAGAACTGGATGACAGAAGCTGGTTTGTGCCCTTCTCTACTGCTCTGGTTTTCCATCCACTGCCATTTTCTGGAATGTGCAGAGGCAGCTTCTGCCTTCATTTGACACCATTTCAAGGGAGTTTCCACACAGAGGTAGTGTGCATAGCATAATGTGTAGTCTGCAAAGCAACCACTAAACTTTTAGTGATAGAACTGAATGAAGGGAAAGAGGGAGGGAGGGGTTAAAAGCTAAAATAGTGCATCTCTATCTTTTTACACCATTTCCTTTAATGGTATAAAGAGGATTATTATTATTCTTTTCTTAATAGCACTGGCCTCATGATATAAAATTAGAAAGTTGCTTGTTCCCTATCATTGCTCCCTGTCATTGAGTTTTTAACGAAGGTGTTGGCATTTACAAATGAAGGAACAGAGGGAGAAGGTCTCTATTTGTTCATTTTGTTTCATTGGCTTGTGGAATGACCTAAAAAGGCTCTTGTACAAATCCACTAGTTTTTGAACAGACTGCAATGGAGAAATGAGCTCTCCTGTAATTCAGTTCCAACTTTATCAGTCTGGATAACAATAGACTCTGCAAAGCAGAGATATGAGGAAGAGAGGAGAGTATATGCCAAGTTCTGTATCCAAAGCCTGTGGTACAAAGCAAAATTAAACTGAGCCAGTGCAGCATTAGGACTGTCGCTGTACATCTTGGTGGAAGAAAAGTAATAATAATCTCTCCTTCAGGATAGGTTAATCACAATTCCTAGTTGGTCTGGAAAGTGAACTGGCTGATTTTCTCAGTAACCTTAGTGAGAACTTTAGAATGTAGATAATTAACATCACGCAGTGTGCACAGTCTGTTCTTTCTTGTACGGTAGATAGTAGGGTGTGTGCATAGACAAATTGTCTTGAATTTAACTTGGATTTGCTTCCTTAGATCACACTGGCATTAAAGAAGCATGGAAAGGGCAAATCCAATGTTACTGAGCACAATAGTTTCTTTTTACTTCCTCCTCTCATCTGCCCGGAGCACATACTCATTAATTAGACTAATTTAGAGTAGGCTGAGAAAGAGAATCATTTAGCCAAAGGAGGTAGTGATAAATCCATTTCATATGCTTTGTATTTACTAATATCATAATAAGACTAGGTCAGCAATTCAAGGAAACCAGTTGCAAAGTTAAAACAGAAACTTAGTTCCTTGGTTCACATTGGATGCCTTGATGTACTGACTCAGACTGGGCAATTGCCTTGATGTACTGACGCAGACTTCTTCCAATTATTACTATGATTCAGAGCCAGAGTTTTAAAATTATTTTATAAAAGACAAATGAAATCCTCATAGGGCCTGCTGTCAGATGGAAGAGTATTATACGTAAGTATGCCAAGTGACAAAGCTGGAAGGAAAAAGAAAAGTTGTAGTCTACTTTTCTGCTTTCTATGAGGCCCTTGAGAAATGCAGAAATATTGTGCTGGCTTTTCTTAATATTTTTAATACACATTCACATTTTCTTATCACAAACCTGGGAGTAAGCAGGCTTCTATAGTTTCATTTGATTACTGCCTTCAAACCACCTTGGAAATTGTCATTATAGAAGATGGAAACTTCAGTCTTAGAGATATTTATTTATTTTTATTTGTCTCATTTATATAGTTGTCCATTCACAAGCAAGTGATTCTGGGTGATGTACAACCAAACTAATGTGAAAGGGAGTACATGTCTAGCAGGCATATATTGCTAAGCCCATTCCTTTCTTTATGATTTTCAGTTTAGCAGGCAGAATAGAGTAGCAGTTTTCAAGCATTTGCAAGTTGCAGTACCTTAGTTTAAAAATTCCCAGAATCCTTGATGAAGAGAAAAAACTCTAGTAATAAAAAACAGGCTATATTTGAGTTATATATAATATAATTGTTTTGCACTTAGTCTCTCAAGAAACCCATCTTCATGGAACTGTAGGATTCTATGGAATATATGTTTATCCCCGGAATAGGTCGTCTTTATATTTAAAAAGAGTCATAATACAGTATCCTTGAACCCTGCATTTCAAATAGTACATTTTTTATATCATCTGCAGACATAACAAAAATTCTTTAATCTACAAGGCAAGATGCTTTTGATATGTAAAGGCTACAAAAGCTAAAAGACCCAGTTCAGCTAATGAAAACATTGAAGAGAGCTATCACAAGCAAATCTATAGTGTTTAGTCTATATCAGCCTATTTATGTTAAAATGGATATGCATTAAAATGCACATCAAAAACACTACATACCTCACCTATTTGTGTTTAGATGCATATGTTAGAAGCATATCTCAGTAAACGTTTTATTGAAAGCAGCGCAGGACAGATATTCTACATACAGGTCTGTTATTGTTAATAACAATAATGGGCGAATCAGAAGTAATTCATCAACAAACAAGAAAACAGTATAAAGATTCAATTTATGCAGCCCATATATAAATAATCTTTGGACTGCAAACAATACAGCACATCAAAATTATTGCTGTGGTACCTTGTGGTAATGAAAATCAAATTGGAAATGCCAATTGTTAGTTCTGTATATGCGCACAACCCATATAGGGTAATATTTCACATAGATATTTCTTCCTGCTCATAGTCTCTTCAATATAAATGACTTAGTTCTTTGGGTCCTTTTGAACTGCTATGGCATACATTTTTAAGCAGGGAATAAATGAGTTTGGAAAATTACACAGGGATATTGTCAACTTTTAGCCTTGTTAAAATGTTTATGTTTGATACAATAACTTGAGAAAATATAATTTATTTTTATTTATTGAACCTATATGCTGCCATTCCCACTATCGAAGTGACTCTGGGCATTTTGTTTTGTAATAATTAATTTTAAGAAAGCTCCGTATCCCTGTTAATCTTCAGTTGGGACCGGGTATACTGAAGCCTTTAGTTCCCGGAAGAAGTTGGTTTTCCCAGACTAGGCTCCTCAGGATTGCATTTTTATAGTGAGAGACTCATCAGAGTTAGTTCTGAAGTTCAGTGTTTCTTAAAGTGCAACTCCATAGGGGGGAAGTGGATTGCTCATTGTCATCACCAATATTATTTTTAATTGCAATGCTCAGAAGGATCCATCTTTCTGTGTTCATTTGCTGCAACAAATACTACCAACATTCATTACTTTCTATCAGTGACTTACCCTATGGAGGAGCCAGCCCTGCCCATCCACATTGAGGAGGGGATAGACGTTCTGACTGGTGAGTGCAGCTAAGGTGGGATGCTTGTGAAATGGGGGGAGGCATGCTGATGCAGAGAGCTTGAGACCTTGTTTGTGTTATGTATTTGGAAAATTTAGGAATGTTTTCCATGAACATTTTAAGTAGTTTTCTGTTTTTCCAAAATGTGCTATATTGATAGGACCAGTTCTCACAAATATTTCACCACAATTGATCTTTGACCATGATAATGCTACACACTGATCTCTCATTACCTAGCCTTGCAGGCTTTCATAATTTTACTGTCTGTATAAAAAATATAGCCATTTTTGCTATTCAAATGTACAGAGATAGGGTGCAATAGAAAGACATCTAGGCAAATGGCTATTTCGATTTGAAATTGACTAGTTTGTTTTTAATTGCTCACTCATAACTCATAAAAACACATTTGCATGATAATATATTTTTCTTGGTCAACTCTTAAGAAATTTGAAACTTTTTTGTTGTCTTTTTTGATGAATTACCATTAAAAACCCAAATTATTATTATTGTTATTATTTAAAAGTACAAAAATGAAGACACAACTCTATTAACCAAAGGCAGAGATTCAGATTATACAAGCAAGCAAATATTTCCACTGCTAGAGGGATCTAGTGGAGAACAATTGGAAGATAGCTTTTGCAACATATATTAATATGCAGATAGGGCCAGATTTGTGGATATCAGAACTATTAGCCAAAGTTGGTGCAATAGATGTCTTTTCCACCCTCAGATCTATCTAAAACTATCATCAAGAGCCTACTGTTCTTTCTCTAGAACAAACTTAACTCAATTGTTCTGAAGTCCATAATTATTTAGAGATTAATCTCAATATTAAGTTACTTATATTTTAATTCAGACACCTGTCTGAAATATTTCATAGGATACACTGTTAATGAAGGATGAGAGTTTGTTTCTGATATCTGACTAATTATTTTATGCTTTAATGTTTTCTTATCTTCCGCCAAAATTAATGATTATAAATAAATGATTTTTAAAGTAGAAAAGTGCTCTTTCAGTCCCTCTCATTTTTGTGGTGGAATAACCATTGAGCACAATTCCATCTATTATCTTTAGCCATGTGATAAAAATGTGAATTACTCAGAAATTAATTTATATGCACTAGATTATTTTATAATTTACCTTAGGATCTGAGGCTTAGAATGTAGAACTTCATATGAACAGACACTGTATGACACTTAATTAGCTTAATAATGAAATGACAGTCTCTTTATCCTTTCTTCACGAGAAAGCATCTTTGATATTTCTTACAGATTTCTATATGTGAACTGTAAGAAATCTGGAAGTTTTTACTTCATGATATAGTTACATTTGATATATATTTTGTATTTCTTGTCTATATTGTTTCTCTATTACTTGTTTTAGTATTTTTCATCCCAAACAGTTAGAAGCTAGTTTTACTGTAATCGTGTAATTTTATTCAGATTCATATCAATTTTTCCTATAAGAATACAATCAAAATATGCATACTTTTCCTTTTAAATGTGAATTGAAAATACTTTGGCTTCCTGGAAAACAACGGGGAACTCCACAAAAACTGTTTATTTCATATAACTGTCTCCTATTCCTCTTCTGCCTTTCTTTCAAGCTCTGTATTATGTAAGAAAATTGGTTTATTTGTATGTGCATAAAATAGTTTTTAAGATTTTAATTCCAGTTTTTTTGTTTATACAAAACTGTTGCTTGGCAAATGCAGCTCTTACTCCTACTGTATAACAAAACAGTTAAGAAACTATAAATATTTCCATTTCCTGGTAATGTACATTCTCAGGTACAATAGCAGAGCGATTTTGTACAAACTGTTGCTTTGTATAGTCTGGAAATTAACTGCATGCTTACTGAGTGCAAATTGCCTGTGTGCAATTAACACTAACTAAATATAAATAATGATGGCAAAATCATTATCTGAACTCAGCTGGAACTGGAAAAAGAAACATTGAAATAATATTAAGGGGAATCTTTGTAGTGTTAGTAGTGTTTCCACCATTGTTGAAAACAAAGGATAAATTGCCCTTTTAAAAATATACTTCAATTTGCAGAACATAGTAAGCCGAAATAACTGTGTATTTCTCCATAGTGAGGGGAGGAGTATCGAGAATGGGTTAACTCCATCCTCTCGTTGATTGAACTGAGTCCGATAAGCTCTTTAAGCCACGCCCATGTTGCCAGGTAATCCCCAGTTATCGACTCAGTTCCCTCAACTGGACGGTTGTGTCATCCTGTGTTCCGGTGGACTTTGCAAATATCAATTTAATGCAAGCCTTGCTATGTCTCCGGCTGCGTGAGTACCTGGCTATCGTCAGAATCCCAGGTGGGGGTAGCGGTGTTTACCATTAGCCTTCAGGGGCGGCATGCAGTCTAGGTCACAAGTGAGGGACCAACGGTCACTCAGTGAGGATCTCCCTACCCGGCAACAAAGATCACGCTGAGCAGGCATGTCTCCTTTAAACGGACAGCCGATCAGGGGGAAGCCCTTAATCAGCGCAGGAGCGCTCCGCCGCTCCCCTCAGGGGTCGAGCGATGAACCGCGGCATTTTTAAACATTGCGGAGCGGAAGGAATCGGCCGGAGGAGCTAGTAAATGAGCCGCCAATAGCGAGGGGAGTTGAAGAGAGACCTTCGTCGGTAGAGGAAGGTGCGCAGCAGCTCGCAGTAGCACAAGCCACTTTTCAAGCCAGCCATGGGAATGGCCATTTGTATTTTGGTGTGAAGCACCATTTTGAGACCACGTGACCTAAGATGGCAGCCGCCTGCAATTCAGAGGGCTCTGGCAGGAGTCAAGTCAAGTCCAAGGGTGGGAGCGGCAAGGCAAAGAGCAAAACAAAACATACCTCCTCCAAGGCGGCTAAAGAGGCAAGCTTGGGCTCCAAGCCTCCCAAACCTGTCTCTAAATATGAACGGCAGAGGCATAAAGCCCTAGAGCAGTGATGGTGAATGCTTTTTGGCTCACGTGCCATAAGTGGGGGGAGTGAAGGGGAGTCATGTGCGGGTGTGCCGACCCCTAATTTTTACATGCTTTTTTCGCCCCCCCCAGGCTCCAGAAGCTTTAGAGGAACCTGGGGAGGGTGGAAAAACCGCCCCCCCAGACGTCCTCCGGAGGCATCAGGGAAGCCTCCGGATGGTCCCTGAAGCCTTCAAAGCACTCAAACCAACCCTCCGAGCAAACCGGAAGTCACTTATCCTATTGTTTTAGTGTTTAAATGTACAGAGAACTATTTAGAAGTTTTAAATTCTTAAAAATTAAAGAAAATCTGCTTTTAATGTGATGTAAGGTCATGAGTAGTTGAAGAGGGCCAGAAAGATAATACAGGGACTTGCGACATCCAGAAAAAAAAGAGCCTGGAGGAAACTGAAATGTTTAGTTCTAAAGAAGAGAAGGCCTGGTGAGACATGATGGCCACATTCAGGTATGCACAGGGAAGCTACAGGAAAGAAGTTCAGGAACTATTTTCGAGGCCATAAAAGCAAGAGCAGTTTCATATAAGTTCCCCCTCCCTAGATTTTGTTTAAATATAAAGAACTTCTTGATGATAAGATATATATTGTAGGAGATGACAGTCTAAGCCTGAAGGCAGGGTCAAATGGACCATCAGTCTGGAGTCCTACAGTCTCTAAAGAGACCTAACTCCAGCCCCCTTGATGTCTGTTGAGTCTTATTTGGTGCCTATTTGCCTTGACTGTTAGTAGGTCAGATTCTTGTAAAGGTTGCATGGAATAAACTTGCACTGCTTTTGAACTCTATCCTGGCTGTTACTGTAGTTTCTTGTGTCTCAGATATACAGTGGAAATACCTTTCTATGAATGGCTACCATTTGTTCTACATTGTAGAAGATTGGATTAGGCCAGCGATGGCGAACCTTTTTTTGGCTCACGTGCCACAAGTGGGGGGAGTGCAGGGGGCCGTGTGCATGTGTGCCATACCCATAATGCAATGCGCGACCCCCAGTGTGCATGCGTGCACAAAAGGCGCTTCCTCCCCATTTTTACATGTTTTTTTCCAGAGGCTTTATAGGAGCCTGGGGAGGGCGAAAAGAGCCCCCCGCCCCCCCGGAGGCCCTCCAGAGGATTCAGGGATCGTCCGGAGGCTTCCCTGAAGCCTTCGGAATGCTTAAAACGACCCTCTGTGCAAACCGGAAGTCACTTCCGGTTTGCTCGGAGGGTCGTTTTAAGCATTCCGAAGGCTTCAGGGACCATCCGGAGGCTTCCCTGATGCATTCGGAGCGCTCAAAAGGTGCCCTGACAAATGGCTCCGCGTGCCACCTGTGGCACACGTGCCATAGGTTCGCCATCACTGGATTAGGCAATCCTCTTGGTATCAACTCTGAAGCTGACCAGACCAAAGCCATTTTGGGACTTCAGTGTTGCCACACTGGAGCTGAGGGATAGGAAAGGAGGAATAGAGTAGATGGTGTTTTGTAGGCAAAACAAAAAAAACTCCCTGGGAACCAAGGACATTCCCACAGGTGGTCGGAGAGAGGAGAAGTGAAGTGATCAGGCAATGGGATGGCACCTGGATTGGATCATGTGACTGATTGTTTGGGGAAGGGAGAAAACTTTTGCTTTTAATTAAGTGAAAACCATGGGAACATTTAGAGTTGATTTTCACCAGCCTGTGCCAATATGATATATCTAATAAAACTATTCTTGAAAGAATCTACCTACCTTGGAGTTCTGTTCGATATGGGAGTATTACTTGGAACCCTGACACCTGGTCTCTTTTAATTTTATAATTCTGTGAATATAGAAAGGATTATTATTTGGTGATTAAAGAAATATCTGCATCAGTGAAATCTACCAGGCAATTTAGAGTTAAATTGCAGACCACATAAAGTGTGCAGGTTTAGCTACCCCTGTGATTTGTAATTAGAAGAGGAAGCTTGAATTGTTCCTCCTATGCATTGAAGTAATGTGTGAATTCTTCAAAATACGATTAAACTTCCTACTCTGGTTTGCAGTCTTAATTTGGATTGGTATACCTTGTACTTCCTTTATTTAAAGAAAAATCAATGGAACAAGGATAGTTTGATTGTTGAGAACTCCAGGCATTTTATACAAGTGCAGTTAATTAGCTACCTGGAATAATTTAGTTAGCCAAGCTGTATCAGAACACAAAGATAATTGGCAAGACTAGAAATAAGAGGGAAAGACTTTCAAGCAAAACACAAAAGAATTTGCCAGTCATTTGCAATCTTAAATACTGTGAAAATGTTTTATTTATTAGTACATAAAATTAAGATACAGGTAAATACAGTATTTTAACAACATCTGAATAAAGCTAGAGAAGGTGAGAACATGTCTTTCATTCCAGACATGTTCAGATAAATTTACTATAGAAATTCTTCAATGACTACCAGAAGAGGCAGACATATATCATTATATGTGTATATAGACCATATATATGTATAAAGTACATTATAAACTATAAGGAAAATAAGATTATCCGCAAAAGATAGCGGTAGCGGTAGGCATCTGTGCGAGTGTGCAGACAAATGATTAAATTACATGATGGTGCAAATAATATCATTTAGTTGGGCCAAATATTGGGATGCAAGTATGGAAGCACAGAATTTGTATCATGGTATCCTCGTATCAGTATTGCCATTTTGTTGAAATTCTGATTTCCTGAGAATATCAATGATCATAGCTATTCTTTTGTTTGGAAAAGGACCAGTAATCCCATGTCAGCTTTTGTAACAGCAGGTTTATATAATTTGTAGCATGTTCTCTGTAGAAACGTTATGGTCTCTTTTACTCTATGTTCCCATCCTTCTGGTAACTTGTCTTGCTGTTAAAAAAAAAAGCAGCAATACTTGGAAATGCCAGGACAGAGCCCAGAATCTTTTCTATAGAAAGCATATGAGCTCAGTATTAATTATATTTCTTACTGTGATCAGCAACATAACAATCTTGTTTGCAGTGGATTATCTTCTAATTTATTCCCTTATTTTAATTCTTTATCATTTTAATGAATACACAGAATAGCTAATTGTATTTGTCCTTATTAGACTTATTGCATGAATGTTAAAAGTGCTTTAAGTGTTTTTCTTTCTTTACCCATCTATGCGACACAAATTATATTTTATTTCTAGATAATTGAAGAGAGAACATTAGATCTGGAATTGACCTGGACACAATAGACAAGTTAGGAAGTTGTGCTCATTACTATCTTTTTTCTATAGGCATAGGAGGGTTTTTTTTTTGTTAAAAATATTTTAGTCTCTCAAACTTAACATTTGTAGAAAGGATAATTTGAGAGTTTGTTTTTAGATTGCTGTCTGAGAATTTGTGCTGCAGCATAGAGTTAACACTTCACCATTTTGTATTAGGAATAATGATGTAATTTTAAATTAGTGGGTAAGTGTGAATAATTGTCATTAAGTTTTTAGTAAGCTCACTCTAGGGTTTGTTAATTGAAGACTGAAAACGGTTTGTGGTCATTTAAGAACCCACAGTTGTATTTAACAGAGCCATCATTCTTACAGTAATTCTTGTAGATTTAACAGTGGCTACATACATACAGCTTCACCTGTGGAAAGCTGTTTTAGGAAATACTAGCTGAGTAGCACCGATGATATTACTTAGTAAGGTAAGGTAATGTCTGCAAGGAAACGATGACAGCACCAAAGGCTCTACAACCCCCAGGTACAGATATTCTCTTTTATTGGAATATACTGGCTCTATTCAGACAATCATATATGAATGAACTTTCTAGTAGTGTTGCAGCTTCTCCTTCTCCTTTAACAAGAGGCTTTGTTGGTATTAAATTTATAGGAATAATTCTCATGCCATAAACATATTTTAGGTGCAGTTTGGAATTTTATCCCAAAGTGATCTAAGGCATTGTCTTCTTTTGTAAGTTATATTTTAAAATAACCACAGTTTATGGCATTATGATAAACTGTATTAGAAGTAAAAAATGTCATTCTCCTAGAGCTCATGTCAGAAGGGAAAAGGATAGGATAAGATAGTGATAAGTATGCAGGAATCTCTTCATGTATTGTTAAACCATAATATTTTCTTCTTCTTAGCGTTATTCCCACACTATGGCAGTGTCAGCTTTCTACATTATAATATCTAAGGTGCTTATTTATCTCTTCAGTAAAACAACAATTATAACAACAAAAACCCCAAAGTGTAGCCTTCTAGGTTGGAATCTGAATCTTGAAGATTAATTGTGATCCCTCACCAGCTTTTAGGTAATTCTCATTAACAATACTATTTCTAATGTTTTGAAAATAGAAGCTAACTTAATTCAAATATATAGTAGTATTTCTTATGGAATTGAAAAATATTCATTAAACTGAGATTGTTTGGAAGGAATTTGAAGTATTATATAAAGAGGAAAATCTAGATTTTCTATGCATGGATTCTAGGATTTTCTAAACCACTTAGAAAAAGGTGTTTTAGGGGATCTTTTAAAATCCGCTGTACAGAATATGAAGTTACCATGTTCTTTAGATGTTTATTTTGCCATTTTTGAGAACTTCCCCTTGTTGTTTGAACTTCCATATGTATGTACAGAGAACAGTTTAGTTAGGATTGTTGCCAAAGAAAAGCCAGTCTCCTGGACTGGTCACTCAGTCTTATTGATTTCTTTTAATTTAGTGAAAATAGCTTGGAATCAGTTAAGGTAATATCAGGAAAATAAAATTGAGCAGCACTTCCTGTTCACATCATAATTGATATTTTATGGGAGGATATTAAGGAATAGTTTATAAATATAAATGGTGACCTATTACAAAAATGTTTGGCAATAAAGACCAATGCCTTTTTAATAAAGTTGTGTCTGGGAAGCCAATAGTAAAATGCAATAGTTTCATCAATGTAATATAATTGAACAACTTGGTTAATGATGGTGTGAATTTCATGGAACTGATTTGGTTCATCATCAATACATAAGATTCATGTATGGTCTAGACACTTTTTTTAAAAAATTGGAAGGAACTTTCCTATGGCTGCATTCATATTGTTTCTTGCTATAAATAGCAGCTTTGGCTCATTGTTCAATTATCTTAAATATTTGAGCCAAGCTCTTGTTTTTAAAGGAAAGGCAGACATATGTCTCCTAGAAATTGGCATGTTTTTCAGAAGTGGAACTATTCAATTATTTTATTATTCAAGAATGTGAGTTGCTCCTTATTAACTGATAAAATAGCTGTAGTTCATATTTGCAAAATGCCTTCCAACTCTATATCAGTTTTTTTGATTCTTATCTATAAAAAGTAATTATAGCTTTAATCGGTAAAATAAAATTGCAGGAAATCAAATGCAAATCATGTGAATGCTCAACACAATGCCCTTTGTTAAACACCGGTGTTTTTTTTTTTTTTTTTTTGAGAATTCTTTTCAATCTTGTAAGTACCCTTTTTATCTTCCTTGGCATTTCCTTCAATAGATAGCGACCATGTCTGGTCATAGAATAAAATTTAAAATAAAAGAGCAATAAAGGATAGATATTTAATAGGCCAATATGAAAATAAACACATTATAATATTATTCATTATAAACCATTTAGGGATTATCAGGATCCTAAATTAGGAAATCGATTTTCTTTTTTTAAAAAATGAGGCATTTAAAAATTGGAAGCCTTTTAAAACTCAAATCGTTTTAGTTAAATGAAGAAATCACATAATTATCTCAAATTAACTGTTCAGTTTTTAAGCAGTACTTCCATTTCATGATATCTGAAATAATATATTCCTTTATAAAATAAGCTATTAATGTTTGGTTAGCTGTTCTGTGTTATTCAGGAATCAGAAAAGATTCAGACAAACTCAGTCCTAATCCAACCTGGTTAATTTACAATAGCTATATTGTCTTGTGTTTATAAATCACAAATCTCTTCTTCTTCCAGCTGGCTCTCATTCCCAAGAAGTAGACAGGCAAAATTTTGGCATGGCTCACTAACAAGCTTTTACACATGATTCCTATTAAATGTTCACTTCAGAGTCCACTTATGCAGAAAAGAGTCTGCATAAATAGTGGGCTGTGCAATAGGCAGAGGAAGGACTGATTCAACGCCAGTTAGCAGCCAAGAAAAATGTAACTCTGCATGTTAGCATACATCCTGATTCTGTCCCTGTAAGATAGAATTTCCAGTCTCTTTCTTTGCATGCATAATGGAACTGAAATGTAAAAAAAATATTTCCCAAGTTCCTGAAAATCAGGGGTGTGAAATTGGCAGCCTGCAGGCCGGATGCATCATGCGGAGGCCACACCCACTCCAGCTCCGCAAATGGGAAAAACGTTACATGATGGCAACATGAGGTCGTGAGATTGACGCCCATGGGATAAATCATTGAGAACTAATGGATGGAAAGAGTGAGTGATTTGCATCACAGTTGGTTCTGGTGTGGAGATTTTATGAAATAACCAGGAATAGAAAATAAATGGTTGGACGTATGAAAAGAGGTTTGCTAATAATAATACGTCCAAGAATTTATACTAAATATCCCCTATTCTTTTTTCAAATTTTCAAATTTCCTCTCTTTCCTGATCAGAAACATTAGCTTTCCATGCTTATGATGGCTAAATGGAGATGAAGATTTGGCCTGGTGATCTTTCTCAAGGATAACAAAGAAAATAAATAATAATTATTCTTCACTGCCACTGCTATTCCTATTATGAATATTACCTTTTGACCCTCTTACTCCAACATATTTTGTGGATTACTCATTCTGAGGATTATGCAATATGTTGAATTCTAAGCTAATTAAATGGGAATTTGTGCAACGTACTAAGCCACCAAAAACAAAAGAAAAAAGAAAACCAATAGAAATTTAAAATTAGTCAAGCTTAACATGTGAAGTAAATACAGCCCCTAGGATTTTGATAGAGCTGGTTAAGCATGGTATATGAACACAATTACAATGTTCTTTAGTATACCTGTTTAGCATTCTCTTTTATACCATCATAATGACTATATTGAATCAAATATTTGAAACAAAATGACTTATTTATTTTACTCTCATCTGACATTTTCCATTATTTTATTATATATTTTCTATCCAGATACACTCAGAAAAAACTAAATATTATTTATATAATATCATCATGAAAGAAATCTTGAGTTTAAGAAATTTCCAGTTGATTATTAACAATATTTTTAAAGTATCAGTTAAGCATTCAGAGATACATTTAACAGATTTGTTTACTTATCAACTTAACCTGGTTGATTCATGGAAAAGTTTTCATTTACATTGTACATTGATGCATATGTGTCTGGCAATTATAGTTGCAGATTTCCTGCCCAGCTAATGTCAGCCACAGTTTCAGATCTCTACCATGATAGCCAAATCTGTTTACCACTCAGAAAGCATAAAATTAAATCCAGACATCCAGTACAACAACGCAAACTATGCTTTTGCAGTGACATATACAATAAATTAAATAATCTTCCTAGTTTCCATAAGTCAGATAAAAATGAAAGGTATTTTTACTAATGAAACACTGTGAAAAGATAAAAAGGCTTAAAGTATTACTACTTTAAGCACTGGCTTTGAGCAAGGCAATTTCTTTTATTATTAGGATTAGGTTTAAATGTTCTATTTTAATGGTTTTTATTTTTTTATAATAATGAATTATTTTATTAAATTATATTACTTAATTAAAATGAAATGTTCTGTTTTAAACAGACTTTAAAACCTTTCACCCTCCAGCTTTCTATCATGTGTAGTTCCAGTCCCAATTGTAATTGTAAGTCAAAGTCTACTTGTATATATATTTGCAGAATATTTTTCTGCTAAAAGAAAACCAGTTTCACACAAATGGTGAGAATGGATTAACTCTTGTGCTTTCAAATGTGCAAAAGTATATCTACAGAAGGGAGCTAATTTTATGCTGTCAAAAATATTTTTGCATATTCTTCTGCAGTTTAATTTTAATTTTAATTTAATTAGCACTTCTAGACCGCCCCCTCTCCCAAAAGGGACTCGGGGCGGTGTACAGTCCATATCAAAAACATCATACATAAAAACAATTAAAATTATTAGATGGATAAATACATAAATAAGAGGAGGATAAAATAGACAGAACTGTAATTGCTAAATAAATAATTTTAAGATATACAAAATTTAAAACCCCAGTGTCCTATAAAATTAAGTCCCCTAAAAAACCAGTAGGAAATATATATGCCAGGAGGTGACATTAAGAATTATGTCAGGCCAGCCAGTCGGAACAGGTGTGTCTTCAGTTTCTGCCGGAAGGAGCGGAAGTCAGTGGTGGTTCTAATGTCGGGGGGGGAGGTCATTCCAGAGGGTTGGGCCCATCACAGAGAAGGCCCTACTCCTTGGTGTCGCCCGTTGGCATTGCCTAGTGGACGGCACCAGGAGAAGCCCCTCCCTGTGAGAGCGAATTGGCCGCAGGGATGTGTGTGGGAGGATGCGATCCCGCAGGTAACTAGGCCTTATGCCATGGAGCGCTTTAAAGATGGTGGTCAAAACCTTGAAACGCACCCGAAAGACCACAGGTAGCCAGTGCAGCTCGCGCAGGAGCGGTGTTACGTGGGAGTACCTAGTACTCCCCATGACTGCCCGCGCGGCTGCATTCTGGACTAGCTGCAGTCTTCGTGCGCGTCCCAAGGGAAGCCCCATGTAGAGAGCATTACAGTAGTCCAGGCGAGACGTCACCAGTGCATGAGTGACCGTGCGTAGGGCATCCCGGTCCAGAAGGGGGCGCAATTGGCGCACCAGGCGAACCTGGTGGAACGCCCCCCTAGCCACGGCTGCCACATGGTCGTCCATTGACAGCCGGGCATCTAGGAGGACGCCCAAATTGCGCGCCCGTTCCACAGGGGGCAGTTGTTCGCCCCCTATGGCCAGCGTTGGAGTCAGCTGACTGAACCGAGGTGCCGGTAGCCACAGCCACTCAGTCTTGGAGGGGTTGAGTTTGAGTCTGTTGTCCCCCATCCAGACCCCGACGGCTTCCAAACACCGGGACATCACTTCGACAGCCTCGCTGGGGTGATTTGGGGTTGAAACATACAGCTGAGTATCATCAGCGTACAGATGGTATTCAACCCCAAAACCACGGATGATCTCCCCCAGCGGCTTCACATATGTGTTGAACAGGAGGGGTGAGAGGACCGACCCCTGTGGCACCCCACAAGTGAGTGACCTCAGGGTCGACCTCTGCCCCCCTGTCAACACACATTGCGACCGGTCGGAGAGGTAGGAGCCGAACCACCGTAAAACGGTGCCTCCGACTCCCATCCCCTCCAGCCGGCGCAATAGGATACCATGGTATCAAAAGCCGCTGAGAGATCTAATAGGACCAGGATAGAGGAACAACCTCTATCTCTGGCCCTCCAGAGATCATCAACCAGCGCGACCAAGGCTGTCTCTGTGCTGTGTCCGGGTCAGAAGCCGGACTGGCGTGGGTCTAGATATTCGGATTCGTCAAGGTGTCGTGGAAATTGCTGTGCCACCACATTCTCAACAACCTTCGCTAAAAAGGGAAGGTTGGAGACTGGACGATAATTAGCCAGCTCCATTGGGTCCAGTGAAGGCCTCTTGAGCAAGGGCCTCACCACCGCCTCTTTCAAGGCAGTTGGTAAGAAGCCTTCACCCAATGAGGCGTTCACCAGGCCCAGAAGCCAGCCTCGTGTCACCTCCCAGGATGCCAGTACCAGCCAGGAGGGACACGGGTCCATTGAACATGTGGTGGGTCGCAGCCGTCCACGCAGCCTGTCCAAATCCTCGGGGGCAACAGAGTCAAACTCCTCCCAGAATGGTCTCACAAGACTCACTGTTGACGGCTCATCCGGCCCACTGGAGGGGGCCCATCCGCTCCGGATCTGAGCGACTTTGTCCTGCAGATATTCCCCAAACTCCTCTGCTCTACCCTGCAAAGGTGCCCCCCTCGTCCCCTGTGACAGGAGAGAGCAGGTCACCCTAAACAGGGCAGCAGGGCGGTTATCCGCGGACGCAATAAGAGCGGCACAATGTCTACGTTTGGCCGCTCTCAATGCCACAAGGTAGGTCCGTAAATAGGCTCTTACCTGTGTTCGATCAGACTCGGAGCGTGAGGATCTCCACCTGCTCTCTAGACGTCTCCTATGGCGCTTCATCACCCTTAGCTCCTCGGTATACCAAGGAGCTCGGATGGATCGCTGCCACAGGAGAGGTCACAAAGGTGCAACCCGGTCCAAGGCCCCAGCCACTGCCGTATTCCAGGCGGCCACTAGGTCCTCCAACCGAGCGCGGGTCAGGGCTACAGGTAGTGGCCCAAGTTCCGTCTGGAACCTATCCGGTTCCATCAGGTGCTTGGGGCGGTACCAACTTGGACAGGCTGGCTCCGCCTCCTCGCGGTGGGGGGTAGCGGCAGGGAAGTCGAGCCGGAGACATGAGTGATCTGACCATGACAGGGGAGTAATAACTAAGTCCCCTATTCCCAGATCACTCGTCCACTGTTCAGATACAAAAATAAGGTCCAGTGTGTGACCGCCCTCGTGTGTGGGGCCCTGAATTAATTGGGTTCAAAGCAAATAGCATTCGTCTCACAGATAATATTTCATATGTGGTTCATCAGTATAGAACGTCTTATCATGATGAAAACTTGTTTTTTTAAATCAATGATATTATATTATCAATTATAAATATATTAAATTGAAAGCAGTGTTTATAAAATAGGATTATTTCTGAAAGTTCAGTATATTTTAGATTTGGTATCAAGCAAGTCTTCTCATTGAAGCGCTTTAATTAATAACTATTGCTATAGGAATGAATGCAGTTTTATTGTGCATCAGAGGAATGCCAATCTTTTAAAAACAATTTAAATCAAATGCTAAGAAAGTGATGGAATGAGAAAGCCTTATTTATATGAGGCTAGATAAACAGGCCCAGGATAAACAGGAGAGGTAGGGGAATTGCTATTTTATATTTATATTACTAGGATTATCCATTATATTTGACAAATGCTTATTAAAGGCCATTCTGTTGGAAATCTTTAAAGTATGGGTTTTTTTTAAAAAAATTCAGGCAAGGAACAACTACTGGGACAGTGAAAAGAAAGAAATGGTGTAATTGTGGGAGGTTTTTTTTTAAAATAGAAAGCAACTTTACCTGATGAATTAGGCTTTTATTACCTATTAATACTAATATTACCATAAAACTGCTCAAGGGGTTTGTTGGATGTTGAAAGAGTAACTCCTAGGCCATGAACTGCTTAGCTATCAAAAATAGCTTCCATGATCCTTCCACACAAAAAGAAAGATGAGACTTACTACTGATTTCAGTCTCTGCAAATAAAGTGCCATCATAATAGTTAACACTTCCTTTAGCACAGTTGATGTAACGACTGCCTAGCCAGAATGTTCAGGAACCTGGCATGCTAACCTCATACTATGAAAAGCTTTCTTGTACCTGTTAAAGGAAGGAGACATTCTTGTTCCATGCTTTCAGGTTTGCAGATTCATATATTACTAATCATTAGTTGCATCTCTCTTGCGCACGTATTAATTTTGTGGGAACCTTGGCTTAGTTACTGACTTTGCATAGGTGCTTGCCAACATGTTGCATAAGCAGATGGACCTGTTGAGCAAGGGCTGTTAAGTAAATCAGTTTATATACCTTATACTGTAATTTTGATCTTTCTAGAAAACAAAACCATGGCAACAAAGGAGAAGCTGCAGTGTTTGAAAGATTTTCACAAGGATATCCTTAAACCTTCCCCTGGCAAGAGTCCTGGGACACGGCCTGAGGATGAGGCGGAGGGAAAGCCACCCCAGCGGGAAAAATGGGCCAGCAAGATTGATTTTCTGTTGTCCGTAGCTGGAGGGTTTATTGGATTAGGCAATGTTTGGCGATTTCCGTATCTCTGCTATAAAAATGGCGGAGGTGAGTATCCTTATTGTTATCCTCATAATTACTTAATGGTCTGAATGGTTATTTTACCAACTCATAAAATTGTCCTAATCATCCTTCTGTTTTTTCCCTTCTACAGGTGCATTTCTCATACCTTATTTCATTTTTCTGTTTGGGGGAGGTCTTCCTGTATTCTTCCTGGAAGTGGCCCTAGGACAATATACCTCTGAAGGAGGAATTACATGCTGGGAAAAGATCTGCCCTATTTTCTCTGGTTGGTTGGTTATTTATCTACTTCTTCCTTAATTCGTAGTATGTTAGGAGGTTCTGTTAGAGTGGTAGGTTAACACAGAAAGGAAGTGTGTGGGTGGATGGGATGCTATGCAAAACGGAGAAGCCTTGGTTTTTAATAGCAGAGAAGGAGATTTATCTGAAACTCTTTACCCATTCATTTCCTTCCATCCATGTGAAAGGCTGTCTCATGCATTTCAGAGTGAAATAGAATAGAGGTGGTAGAACAATTGGTTCAAGGAAAAGCCTGCTTGACACTTTAAATAAAAATATAGTCATTATTCTGAAAAGAATTGAAATCTTCTCAAAAGCTGGATAATAATGCAATTTACCAGATAGGGTTTTTTTCCCCCACAACAAAACCTTTCCCTATATTGTATGGCCTTTCCGTATATTTAAGTATTTTCATTAACATTGTTACAAAGGTATTAACATATTTATTTATTTGCGTTCTGTTTTGTTCCTGTTTAATTGACAACCAAATGGCCTTAAATAGAAATCTAAAACATTGCCTTTTAATTCTGTTCCCCTGTCCGTCTTTCCTTCCTTCCTTCCTTCCTTCCTTCCTTCCTTCTTTTTCTTTCTCTTCCTTCTTCCTTCTTTCTTTTACTTTCTTTTTGTCTCTCCTTCCTTCTTTCCCTCCCTCCCTCTGTCTCTATCTCTCTCCTCAGATGTCTAAATTTAGGCTTTTGCCCCTGGAAGATAAATAATTTGAACAGTTACCATGGCCAATGACAGCATAAATTATTGCTGAGTTCATGTACTCACAAATCATTAAATTTTTCCAGGGCATTTTGGTATTTTGTAAAGTGACTAGCTTAGACCAGATTTTTTTTCTCTTTTGATCTCCCACAGTGCTTACTTGAATCAAAATCCATTGCAAATTACTAGGACATCATGTCAAGTATGTGAGGTTAAGATTGGGAAGGTTTATTCCTGGTGGTACATCATTAGCTGCTTGTATGACATTTTGAGTAACAGCTCACATGGTCTTATCTACCAATGAACCTATGTTTGAAAAGCAAACAGAGTGGTTGTCAGGCACTGATAACAGAGTTAAACTTTATCTCTTAGCAGCCATGAGAATTTTGCAAAAATATTCAAGAAAGGAATAGATGTATTTCAGCATTCCACTTGTTGGAAACAGTTGCAAGAGCACTAACCTATTCAAGGTTTAAGAGTGCTGTCTCTTTTGGAAACTGTCTATCCTAACATAGACTCTATTCCACTTTCTTAAACAATGTAAAAATTGAAAATTATTGCCTTAATCATTCAGGTGTGTTATAGAAGCTTCTAAACTAGCAAATGTTTATTTGGTGATCTCATACATTTTCTTTCTTTTTTTAAAAAAAAAACAGGAATAGGTTATGCTTCCGTAGTGATTGTGTCTCTTTTGAATGTATACTACATCGTCATCCTGGCTTGGGGATTGTACTATCTATTCCAGTCATTTTCGCAAACCCTGCCATGGGCTCATTGTCAGCAAGAGTGGAATACAGAATACTGTGTGGAAGACACCCTCAGGAAGAACAAAACACTGTGGCTGTCACTCAATGTCACTAACTTCTCATCTCCTGTCATAGAATTTTGGGAGTAAGCAAGTTTCCTTGTTATTGTGTACAGCAAAGAGATAGGGATTATAAATTGCAAGAGACACAAATATATTAGGAAGCATGCGGTATTGCCTAATCTTGTACGGATTCACAAGGTATAACTATCTAGCGATTGCTTAAATAATAGGTGAAACAATGGTGGGTAGCAAGTTGGAAGATGTCATTCAATAACAATTTGAGGTTAATATATTTAATATCCAGGAGAGTGTTTTTTTTCCCCTGAACCCTGGTAGAATCTAAAACAACTCCTTTTCTTTTTGGATCTATACATGCCCATAATGCTTAAAAGGCTTAAAGATTAATATTTTCCCATTTTCTCTATCACACATGAATGTGTGAACAGGTTCAGTAAAATAAAGATGAAGTCTGCATAGTTAGGGTTCATTTCTAAGCCTCACTCCTATATTAGAATAGAACAGAATGAGAAATAGAACAGAGTAGACTTTATTACAGTCATAAACCAAGAAAGAAAAGGCTCCCATAATTATACATTAAGTAACCCTTAAACATTATGGTCCATAGTAGGGCAGAGTTTACACAAAACTTAGTCATGCTTAGGGACCCAGAGTTGTCTTTTGTTCCCTACTGGATTATGTAAGCAAAGTAAATCAGAGTGCCTGAGGAATTTAAAGAGATGGGGCATCGATTTTCCAGTTAAGTGGCCAATTTTGTGAACTAGTTGGATCATGCAAGCTGTGACTAGTTGGATAATCAATTGACCACCGACTTCAAAATTGAACTCCCCCTTACTCTAATCCCAATGGAAAAGAACAGTCTAAGAAAAGACATTGGAGCATAATCTCCTGGAAAGGACTTTTGTCCATAAGGAATCAAAACTATCTTCTATAATTAAAGGAGTGAATCCAGCTGGCATATGTAATAATTTCAGCCAAAAAGTAAAGATACTGATCCAAAGGCCAGATTCAATTCTAGAGAGGGCTGCTGCTTTCCAAAGCACCATATTTGGAGTGTAGTAAGGAACCTGGAAAATATTTCTCAAACATTTAACTGGACTTGCCATCTCATTTACATGGCCCTAATTGAGATTTATTTTCAGAATTTTCAAAGTTTTTAGTTATCAACTGGGTTTTATGAGTAGGAAGCTAATTCAACCCTACTTTTTGCATGTGACCTTTTGTCGTGCTAAGCCTTTGCTTATTTTAAACCAGGATGATCATTAGCTGCAGCAGTGTTTCCAGGAGAAAATTAAAACTAGCAAGTTGGCAGGCAGAGCTTTGTGATGGAAGTCCAGTCCCATGTGCTACCCAGAGTTCTTTAATTGGGGAGAAGGGTGGCATATAAATTTAATAAATAAATAAATAACATGCATGTGTGTTGACACAACATAAGGGTGGGGCTTGCATCACAAAATTCCATCCACTAACTTTCCTTTTTGTTGTCCATTTCTCCCATGGACGCTGTGATTGTCTAGTGTTTAAGGCACCAGGCTAGAAATCGGGAGACTGGGAGTTCTAGTCCCACCTTAGACATTAAAGTTGGCTGGGTGACTTTCAGCCGGCCACCCTCTTTCATGGACTTGCAGTCGGAAGGGGAGATGGTTTTGCATACCATTTATATCCTATGCATGTGTAGATGAAGCTACACTCACTTGCGTGACCGGTCCATGGAGCAGGGGTTGGGGACCCCTGAATTACACTATTGAAGGATAATTGAGGCACCCTTGCAGCTATGTAAAGCCTTCTATTACTTGTTATTAACTCACTTGAAGTTTGTACATTCAGGAGGCAACTGTTTCATTTTATTAATCCTGGATATTTAGATGTTTGTGTAGTAGAATTAAGGTGGGTTAGATTTATTGAAAAACTCATCTTTACATGCTAAGTGATGTAAATCATCATAAAGTCATTGATTATGCATCAGTGGCATAATAATTATAGTTTAGTGCAACTAATGGCGTTTGCAAATTTCATGCTTGTTTGAGCATAAGTCAGAAGGGATAAGCAAATGGGCCCTCATTTGTGCCAAGTCCTCTTGGGATTATATCATGCAATTATGTGCTTCAGTTTCTTAGTTGTTCATTCCACCATTTCTGGTTGTAAGCGTAGTATTGGAAAGGTAAGAGTGAGAAGAATATCAGTAAACAAAAGTATTGCACCATTCACATAGTCAATCCAAGTTTTAAGAGTTTCATAATTAAAACCCAATGGATTATCAAATATTGTGAGTTTGTCACATTCAGAAATCCATCTAAGCAAACCAAAAGAAAACTAAGAAAGAAATTATCTTGAAAGCAGGCGTAATTTTTTTAATGTCTTTGCATTTTTCTTCTTTTTGCACAAAAACCAGTTTAAGACGATTACTTCAGACTTAATTATAGTTGTAACTTGAGGACTACCTGTATATAAAGTTCATCTATCCTAGAAAAGAGTGATATTACAAAGTATAAATGTATATTAAGAGGCAGTTAGGTATGAATATATCATTTATAGCAAGAAACAGAGATCAATCCCATCATCACTCTATATTTGCCCATCAGAGGCCAGCTTTTTAGCAAAGCCAATGAAATTGTTTGGTGATATATCTGTTGTCTTCTGTTTCCTTTTTATCCTCAGGCGGAACGTTCTGAGCTTGAGTTCAGGCATTGATGAACCTGGTGTTCTCAAATGGGACTTGGCTCTTTGTCTTTTCCTTGTCTGGGTGATTTGTTTCTTTTGCATTTGGAAAGGTGTGAAGTCAACCGGGAAAGTAAGTTTCTGCTGCATTTATGCCAGGCGATAACGATTTCTTTCCCCCCTAAAGATTAGCTTTTCTTAATTAAAGGCTTGGCATGGTGTTTTGTAACTCCAAAACATCATCAGTTTGAGAGAATTATAATATAGCATTGAGGAGTTTATTTTGAACAAAACAGAGCTGCCAAGCAGGATAGGATGTTCAAAAACTAATTTTAAATCTGAAGCAAATTTGCGACCTAAAATTTCCAACTTGTTGCCTTAGCAAGGGTTATGGTTCAAGTTTTAAATCTTTCAACCTTTCAACCATGTCTACTTTATTGCAGATTGGGAATGCAGTTTCTTATAGGAGCTCATAACTTTTCCAAAGTGCTTTCAAAAAGCCTAGTTTTTCATTTCCCCCATTCCTTTTAACATTTATTAATCAAATGTATATGATCACCCATCTCACAAAAAAGTAACTCTTGCTTTTATTCTAAAAGGCCTTTTATAATCATTTATTCCAAGGGATGTGGTGGCTCAGTTGCTAAGACGCTGAGCTTAGCGATCAGAAGGTCAGCAGTTCGAATCCCTACTTGTCCCAGCTTCTGCCAACCTAGCAGTTCGAAAGCACGTAAAAAATGCAGGTAGAAAAATAGGAACCACCTTTGGTGGGAGGGTAACAGCGCTCCATGCGCCTTCAGTATTGAGTCATGCCAGCCACATGACCACGGAGACATCTTTGGACAGCACTGGCTCTTTGGCTTAGAAACAGAGATGAGCACTGCCCCCTAGAGTCAGGAACAACTAGCACACATGTGCGGGGAAACCTTTACCTTTACCTAATCATTTATTAAGAGGATAATAAAACATTATCAAATGGTAATTAGTTAATAGCCAGGTCTCTTTTCATCCTAAAAATATGCAAAAGAATGAAGTACAAAAATTAAATTGTCCAAGAACGTGATATGTAATAATCAGGATCTTTCACAAGAATGCTATAATATATTCTTTTAATTTAAGCAGGGATACCATTTCATAAAGATACCTGCTGAAAATGTTTATCTTACCTTTAAGCAGTAATCCCTGTGTGGATTTGCTTGGCAATAGAATTTACTAATATAATGAATGTAATTTTTTTCTTGAGTACAAGCCTCGGTTCATCTTACTTCATGGTAGATATGTATAGAATTGTATTTCTGATTGGTTCATATTCAGAACGTCAGACATCCAAAAATATAGAAAAGGTGAAAGAAATGTGATTACCATTGAATGTCTGTGGAGATTCTTAATCATCCGGGTCATAGTTCTCCCGTGCTTTTTCAAATGGCAACTGCATTGCTTTTTCCTTAAGAAAGAAAAAGACGACATTTTAAGAAGCTTCATCTTAAGAAGCTTGACTGGTTACTATGACTACCATTAACCAGTGTATCTATAGACTGTGGTGACTTAACTATACTTTATATGTTAAAAGTGGGGAGGAAAAATAAGATTTATTCATTTGTTTATTAAATTTTTATGCTGCCCATCCCCCCTATAAGGTGACTCTGGGTGGCTTTTAACGTTAAAAAATAAGATTAAGTGAAAGTTTTCTTTAAAGAAATGGGGATGATCTGTTTACATGCTTACAAATTCCTATAATATTTTGAAACAAAAAAATGAAAATGATAATGAAGTTAAACATGTTGTATTTAAGAGATCAAACTGTTTGCCTGACTTGTTAGGTGCAGCAGGCAGTAGTATCTGCCTATTAATCTCCTGAGGTTTACTTTTAAGAGGCAAGGAGACAAACCTCAAGAGCTTTTATCTGGCTAAACCAATTCCATGAAACAGAAGCATATTAAATTGAATAGCACAGCTGGAATTACCAAATGGTATCATATGATCTTATTAAAAGAATAAAGGAAATTTGTTTTAACAGCCCAGTTTGAAATTAACTTGAAATTGTATGGTTAATGAAGATTTACAAAGCCATGTTTGTAGTAAATATTTTGCACTATAGTTAGGAAGACACAAAGGTGCCAACTGATGAGATTCTTCTTGGATAGTTATTTACCTGTGACTTTTTGTCAAGGTATTCTCAGCGAATTAAAAGAGTTTTCTATAAATCTAAATTGACAGCTACATCTCAGTTCTGATTTTGATTATGTGCCATTAATTCGGATCCCCCCCCCCAAAAAAAAACCCTGGTCCTTCAGCTCTTCCAACAGTAACTCTTGGTAGCTGTCCTATTGTAAGTGAGTCAGTAGTGAATTTTTATTTGTCATGGGTCCGTTTAAACCTTCAGTCCTGTATAACAACAACAATATAACACAACTGTAAACTTAAATTTCATATTTTTACAAATAAAAGAGTTTTTGCTATTTTATCTTTCATTACCAGGTTGTATACGTAACAGCAACATTTCCATTCATCATGCTTTTTGTACTCTTAATCCGTGGTGTCACTTTACCTGGAGCTGCAGCGGGCATCAAATTTTACCTTTACCCGAACATCACTCGTCTGTCCGATCCAATGGTGAGATGCTAAAAATAGGAGATAGTCATAACTTCTTCCCTATATACTCTGGAACAAAATGCATGGAGGGCAATGGGTTCATGCTGCAGATTTACTTATTACTTAACCAATCTATACTTAACTGAAGTTTTCTATTGTGGTTCAGTTTTCCATTTTATCTTGTCAAAAAAAGCTATTATTAATATGTTAATGTATTTCCCATGTGTGTATATCTTTTTGTATCAAAAGGATTCTGAGGCTTGTAGACTCTATCCAAATATAGCATCTCAGCTTTTTTGTTGGTATTAGTCTGTGGACAAGGTAAGGGAAATAATTTGCTTCAGTCTTTAGTTAAATTCGTGGAGCAGCAGAAGGAACGGTAAGAAGCACTTGTGAGTATTTTCAACTGTCCACTTATAGGGACGTTTCCTGGGAGGGCAGTTGAAGACCATATTATAACTACAGTGGGAAAGATTTCTTTTAAAAAATGATCCACTTGCTCTTTCTTATAAATGCTTGGAAACATTTTTTCTCTCTAATGTACAGGAACCCAGGTTGATTGCTTTTGTTTTACTATGTATGAACCTTTTCAACGCCTTATAGATTGCATGTTAGAATGTGTTGTAGTAGATAGCCACAAGATCTATTTCCTAAACCTGGGGAAATGCAAACCTGCCTATTCAAAAGGGAAATAATTAAAGTAGGAAATAAGCAGAATCAGATTTAAGGATGCAAAGCAGCCTAAATGCTACAAGGCAAATGGAAATGCCATTGGGTTCTATCCATCTCTAGTGTTTTCACAGCGTGCTTAAAGTTACATAAAAACCACAAGGGTTCCTAAAAAGCTACTGCCACTCTCCCTTTTCAAGGCTTGAGGCAATTCTGTATCAGCCTACTTAGATTAGAATATCTGATTCTCAATGGCTGCAAGTAAGTATAAAAATAACAAGGTTGGGATGAATATAATTCCTTTTAAAGTATGGAGTCCATGAAATACAAACTCTTAATATATATTCTCAACAATATTTTTTTATATAAATGTTCTTCTATTTCTGTTTTGTTTTTGTCTGCAAACGTGAAACTTTATTTATATCTATAAACGTATGCTCTTGTTTAAACTGTTTCTTCTTTAAGTTCATTTTCATACAATAATGTTGTAATATGCTATATGTAATATGATTAACTTTGGTCAATGCACTATGGTTATGTTGTTAGCAACTGCTAGTCTTATTGAAGCAATACTGTTATGATAATATGATTTTCAAGAGATAAGAAAAGATTGTCTGGATAGCTAATAGCTAAAACTGATACCAAGCACCATCTTCTGAGCTTGTTGTTTTTCATGTTTTCCTTAGGTCTGGATAGATGCTGGCACACAGATCTTCTTCTCCTATGCAATCTGCTTAGGTGCAATGACTTCACTGGGGAGCTACAACAAATACAAATACAACTGTTACAGGCAAGTTTCCTACCAAAGGGGATTAGTCTGTTAGCTAATTGATGTGTAAGGAACCATGGGTTCAAATTTTTCTTTAATTAATTTCCTCCATGACATATGTGTGACATAGGGACTGTTTGCTGCTGGGATGCCTGAACAGTGGTACCAGTTTTGTGTCTGGCTTCGCAATTTTTTCCGTCCTGGGCTTCATGGCACAAGAGCAAGGGGTGGACATTGCTGATGTGGCAGAGTCAGGTACGATGGTATTGGTGGCAGTGATGGTGGGCACTGCCATCCAGTGTGTGAGCAAAGTTCAACAAGCTAAATCATCCCAAAACTCAAAGGAGAAAAAAAGATTAAAAAAATAAAAGGTATTTCAGCAAACAAAGTAATGATTTATTTCACTGAGTAGTACAGTTTGAAATGCACTCTTTAAAAATGCGCTGAAATACGATACGGACTTTGAACGCTCAGAACTAAACCAGAATTATAGGAAATGTCAATAATGTATGAAGAGGAGACCCTTTGGGGCTTACTCTGCCTTAGCTTCAATGAAATCTCTAATAGACATCGTTCTACAATATCCATGGACCCACCATCTTATTCGAAACTATGCTAGAAAATCTGAGTTGTGGCTTTTGGAACTGCAGCTTGTATGTTTTTAAACAAAACATTGATGGAATTGATGAAGTTTGTAACAAAGTGGTTAAAAAAAAGGGGGTGAGAGGGAAAAAGATAATCTTCCCTTTCACATCTTGCCTGGACTTCCAGTATGTGAAGTTAGATTAGCCAGTCCGTCTTCCCTAGTTACACTACTGTATTTGTGTGTCTAAGGCAATGTGCCATGCATATTTCCAGATGTGGAAGTCATACAGGGATATATATATCTATATATTTTCATTGTTTTTGTAAAATATTTTAAAACTAAGCTTTCTATATTCCAAAAGGACAGGCCCCTACTTATTTCTTTTGAACAAAGCATGCAAATTTTTTTGGACTTCCATAAAGCACTTGCACAGTTGACATTAAGACATGCTGGACCAGATGCTCAGTTTATTGCATAATCTACTGAAATCTATAGTGCTAAGACTCTCTGACAGCAATTCGGGCACAGGAGTACAGTAAATAGTAAAAAAAAAAGTGTCTTTCCGAATTGGAGAGTTTTTTATTCGCCATCAATGGTTACTGCCCAAGTTATGTATTCGTCTGCCTGATACAGATCTGGATGAGTCTTAATTGCTTAAAAAGGTATAAATGTGAATCAGCCATTAAAAGGCTGTATCTAATGTAAATAGGGACGCAGTGGCTCAGTGGCTAAGACGCTGAGCTTGTCGATCAGAAAGGTTGACAGTTCAGTGGTTCAAATCCCTAGTGCCGCGTAACAGAGTGAGCTCACGTTACTTGTCCCAGCTTCTGCCAACCTAGCAGTTCGAAAGCATGTAAAAATGCTAAAAGTAGCAAAATAGGAACCACCTTTGGTGGGAAGAGAACAGCGTTCCGTGCATTTAGTCATGCCGGCCACATGACCACAGAGATGTCTTTGGACAGTGCTAGCTCTTCGGCTTTGAAACGGAGATGAGCACCGCCCCCTGGAGTTGGGAACGACTAGTCTGAGGCAGGTACTGTGCGGAAAGCAACCTCATATTGTGTTGTGTAACAAATTGGGAATCCTCTTCCTGTGCCATGCCATTGGTGATAAGGAATGGCAGTAAGAATTGTATACTTAATTTCAAATTTGTATTTCTGCTGTAATTATATATTTCCTAGCGTTCTTTGTGCTTTGAAAATGGTGCAGGCCTGGCATAGCACTTCTCTGCTCTGCCTTAAAGCTGCCAGAAAGATGCTGCTGTTACTGCTGCTTAGACAAGCCACTTCATTAAAAGGAATGTGATGCGTCCTCAAGGAGGGTCATATTCCCCCCCCCCCCAAACTGGCACTAAAGTCAGGCTGCTTTAATTAATAATAAAGAGGTGGCGCACTTGTGTTGGGACACAAGTCCAAAGCATGCATGCCTCTGATACTCAATCCTGGAAAATGTGGGAGCTGATGTGGCGGTTAATGTACTTTAATCTTCAATGCAATACTAGGCTAGGCTTGCTTAACTCTATTGATTTCAGTTAGTTTACACATTCTTAAGGCAGCAGTCTTGTGCAGTCTAACCCAGGACTAAGCCCTGCTGATCACAGTAAGACTTAATTCTGAGTAAGCATGCATATAGGATTATGCTGTACCTCTGGAATGGCAGCCTTTGTTTCTGAAATTTTGCATGCCTTATTCAACCATCCCACTGAACATAATTTCTATGAAGATGTAATAAGGCTATATTGATAACTATGTTAAATGAGACCATTAGTTTCAATGGGACTTAGGGTTAGACAGGATTTCAACTAAAACAGCTTAATGAAAGAATTAATACACTGTAGAATAAATAAGTGAATGATAAAATTGAATAACATGGATCTTATGTGAAATTGGGCCATCTTAGTTATAAATCCAGGGTACTAGAACGTTTTGGCTCTAACATACATCCACAGATGTACAGATGGAAAAGGCATATTTGTCAAACAGCATATTTGTTGCATCACAGAAGAAAATAATGACCATATGTGATCTTTCATCCAGTAGAATATTTACGATTACCTTAGCAATGCATAATGCAAGCAGGATTGGGCCCCAAACTTTCAATCTAAAGAAAGTAAATTGTATCTCCTTCTATTACAATCAATGAGATAGCTGTAGTTAAACACATATTAATTTAAATTAGGAAAGTGCAGTTAATATATTCTGGGAAGTAGGTTTTTACCATATTTTTGCATCTTTCTAAATATATATTTTGTTAAACTGAATGGAAAATAGAAGATGGCAAAAATATACCTGGTGAGTAGCCAGGTACTATTTCATAGGGCATGCTTTCTAGTTTAAAATATGGAAGAAAAGCAAAAGAACAATAAACAGAAATACCTTAGTCCAACTTAAACAAAAAACTTGCATGAAAAATGGTGCAGTATTTTCCCATAATGGTTAAAGTATCAGTTTTAAATAAATACAAGTATATTTCAACTCTTTATTGTACCTGAATTAAAGGGCCCCAATATAAAACGATAATTATCTCACATAACTATTATAGAATTGTGGCTGTTTGCGGTTTTTATTGAATAATCCACAGAGAAAGCAATAAAAATATACTATTGACTTTGCTGTTGATGATCTTATTTGAAGGACAGATCTTCAGATAAGTATTTGTTGCTTTGTATCCTAAGCAAATAATACTCACTGGCTATGTTAAATTTCTGCAAATGGGTTTATTATTGCTGTATTGAGAGAATTTACTAATATCATTTGGCAGTCAATTGTAACCAAAGATGGATTCTATTTGGAATATTCTCCCAAGCCATTACTATCTTCTAATAGAAGCTGTTACATCATTTCCTTTGTTTCTATATTTAAACACAGTATTATGTGATATTAATAGAATTCTGGAGTTTTACACCACTTCAGGATCTTTGCCTTCTCTGGCGTAAATCCTAGAAACTACTATTTGGATTTTGTTTGTCCCAAGGAAAAAGTTGTGCATGAGTAACCCAAGATAAAATTAAGAGCCAAGGATTTTTTTCTCTAAAGATCATAGAAATTAGTCATGCAATAATTCTATCTCATTTAGTTCTTAAGCTGTCTTTCTGAATGGAGTGTGCTGGGTTCTGCTTTTTTGTTTTCATTTACCTTTTAGATTGGAGCTGGTATAACCATGCATGCTTCTTTGTCAGATAGAATGAATTCCTTACTGGAATCCTCAGTTGGGTTTGGGTTGATCTGAATGGAATCAGGCAATTTATGGGGGGGGGGGGGAGGTTTTCATTCAGAAATGAATTAAATACTTACTACGTTGTCTCCCTTTTCCCCCTTCCTTTCTCTCTCTTTTTATTCCTCTAGGTCCAGGTCTGGCCTTCATTGCTTATCCAAAAGCTGTGTCCATGATGCCACTGCCAACTTTTTGGGCTATTCTTTTCTTTGTTATGCTTCTGTTGCTTGGCCTGGACAGCCAGGTAAGTGGTAGTAAATGTAATATCTATGGCTTTTAATAGGAAAATCTGTACATAAATATAATTATTGTTATTACACTTTTTTGCTTTGGAGCATTGATCCATAAAAGAATCACTTGTCTTTCTTCCTACTAAGATTAATCAAGAAAAGTGGCATTGTTATTCATTAACTGCCTCTTATCATGACGGTTCAACATAGATTTTATAATAGGAAATGGGAGGTACTAGTGGAGTTCTGAGCATTTTGGGAGGTGATTACAAAATGACTATAGGCACGCGCACAAAATGCCTACACACACAAAACAGATCAGTTAATTTTCAAATGCCTACCTTGGGGTGGGTGGGGGCAAAACCAGTTACAAAACACCAGTTTGGTATAAAGATGCCTACTATCCTCTCTAGTTTCTGCCTTTGCTTAGAGCACAGGTGTCATGTCAATCGATTGTGTCATGTGACACAGTGTGACACATTGCAAGGCTTTTGCCCTTGCAGAGCCAGGGTGGGCATGGCCTGTGCATGACGCATCAAGCTCGCGGACCACCAGTTTGACAGGCCTGGCTTAGAGCAAGCATACTGGCATGCCTTTATTTACCCCTTTTAACTCTACTTATTTCTACTCTTTGTTGGGATAATTGATGCAGCTTCAAAACAAAGTGTTAAAGCTACAAGTAATAACATTAGAAATAAGATATGGAAGCTGAAACTTTATTTCTTTCCTGCCTGCCTGCCTGCATATAAATACAATTAAAATAATCTACACTTTAGAAAAAGACACAGGAAGTGTAAAATCCAACAGGGGTTTGGGACCCTGGGTGTCACGCTGGAGATCCTATCTCCACAATATAAATAGTTTTCATTACTGTATATTTTGCAATGCGTACACATATTTATTTATAAAAAAGATACTTCTTTAAAAACAGCACCAAACTATTAAAGGATAGACTAGCCTGAAAAGTGTCATTTATATTGGAATGTGAGTCACATATAATTTCCTCCTCCCCTTCTTCAAGCCTATCAGTTTGTCAGAAATGTGCTTATTTCTCATACTCTTGCCACTTCCTTGGTCCATTTCTGCCTTTATGTATTTGCTTCTCAAAATGTTTATGTAATTCCAAAGGAATGGGAGTAAAACTCAGAATAAAAATGGAGATGGGCTTAGGTTGCTCTTCTTGTAGCTATATAACTCAAAAGCCTTGATATATGTGAATCAGTGTTCCCAAATACACTAGATATTTTTGCCTGTCCTCAGCAATTTGTTTTCTGAGAGACTGAGCAAGGGAGACCTTGTTTTCCTTCCTTCTCAAGGCCTTTTTGTGGGACACAAAGAAATCTGTTAATAATCTCCAGAATATTACAAGTCACACAGCTGTCCTAGGATTTTAGAGAGGGCTTCTTTGAAATGGCTTAAGATTTTAAGCCAACAAGCTCCTAATTGTCATTTGGGAAAATAGTTAGAATGCAGTAATCTATTAGCCTGGGACAGAAACTTTACTGAATTCAAAACCTTCTCATATGAGTGGAGATTAGAAGAATTTTTCCTCTGATTGTTATTTACTTAATCTCATAATTTGGCAAAGCATTTCATTTGTTCATAATGGTTCTTGGGGGCTTAATCTTTGAATGCTAGTGAGTGACTTTTAATCACTTCCAAATTGAATGTTCAGACCTTCTCAGAGCTGTGGTTCGGCAACCAAGTACTTATGTAAATTAAAGTTTGCCTAGTAATGTTCAGTCATTTCAGTTCAAGCTCACTATGTCAAATAATTAAAGCTAATTGGAGCACTTAATGTTTTGTTTGCTTTTGGAGCCCTGTCAAGCTGGATTTTGGAATGCTACAGCAGTTTAGGACCAAGCTGGATACAGTTACATGGCAGGAGAAAAAGAAAGTCACAATTTCTTAAGGGCTAAGACCTGAGATTTCTAAGGATTATTAAAAAGCTATACAAGGCCAAATGGTGATTGGTTGTAGAAACAAATGTGAAATTAAGGGCAATAAGAGAATATGCTCACTTTAATAAAATAATAAACAAAAAAAATGCAAGTCATGAAAAAATGTCTGCTCATAAAAGCATTTTAGAACTGCCTATGTGATAATTGCTTACTTTTTTATAAATGTGATACTAAACTTCTCTCTATAAAGTGTGATTTATTATTAAATTATTTATATGAATAGATAGAACATTTACTTTAAAGAAAAGAACCAAACAAATCTCTGGAGGGTTCTTTTTACCCAGTACATAAAGGTAGTTTATTTTTACTAACAAAACAAAAGCTAAAAGAGTTCATATTTTTAAAAAGGTGGGTTTAAAAAAAAGGGAATGTATACATGCTTACATGTATGTGTATATTCATAGATAATTGGGTGAACATTTTGAGCACCTACATTCCATACTTCCACCTAGTACTAAATTTTATTTTCCTAATAAGGGCTTTTGTTGTTACTGCCTATCTTGCTGTGTGCGTGTGCGTGTGTGTATCCATTTTATTAAAACATTAATATAGTTAATTAGAAGAGTGGGACAACTAGAATTATCTTAAAGCTTTAATATGTTTGGATTTACAAAGAGTATTCATATGCAGTGTTTGTACAGCTAGTCCTCAATTTATAACCCCTTGCTTAGTGACCAGAGTTACAACATCACTGAAAAAAGTGACTTATGATTGTTTTCCACACTCATGACCATTGCAGCATCTCTATGGTCATGTGATCAAAATTCAGACACTTGGCAACTGGCATGTATTTATGACGGGGTCATATGATTACCTTTTGCAAACTTCTGACAAGCAAAGTCAATGGGGAAAGCGGATTCACTTAGCACCTGCAGTGAATACTTAACAACTGTGTCAAGAAAGATTATAAAATGGGGCAAAACTCATTTAACAACTGTCTTCTTTAGCAATGGAAATTTTGTGCTCAATTGGGTTTATAAATAGAGGGCCATCTGTACCGCTAAAATTTTCCTTTCATTTAACATCTCACCATGATTTATATTAAATTGTTAGTAGGGAAAATGGAATACAGCTTTCTTAAATCTACAGTTAAAAGGTCTGCATGAAAATAAGTTTTTTTCCCCATATAACTCCTTATCTGAGGATGTCTGATTCATGCTAGAAAGAAACAAAAGGGTAGAAATATTTTTCTGTCAAGTAATAATGAAAACGTACTTGCAGGCACTACAGGGAAAACAGTTTATCGAGCTCCTTCAAAGAATTACTTGGTTTTACCCTGGAGTGTCTACAGACAGTCCTATCTCTTTACTGTCTTCTTTCTCCTTTTATTCATAAGTTTGATGCTTACCGTAAACAAACTCACATCTAATTAGGAAGTGAAAGGGAAATCAGTAAACCCACTAAAAGATTATTATCAGCTCCAGTCTTGGAATATTGAAACATTAAATATGGTATTATGTAGATAAATGGTGAATACTCACTCTCTTTTATAAGGCATACATTTTTATACAAGAATAAAATAATACATTGCATTAACCCACTCATTTTATTATTCTCCCCTACAGTTTGTTGAAGTTGAAGGGCAGATCACATCGTTAGTTGATCTGTACCCATCCTTCCTAAGGAAGGGTTACCGACGGGAAATCTTCATTGCTATAATCTGTTTCCTCAGCTATCTTCTGGGACTAACTATGGTGACTGAAGTAAGGAATTGGCTGGTGTTGCTTTTCTCCTTTTTTTTCTATTCAAGGAAGTTACAATGCAAGGAGTCGTCGTAGCATAATGGTAAAACAAGTGCTTTGCACAAGGAAGCTCCCAGGAAATGCTCCTTGCCATCTTTATTTAAAATGATTGGGTGTTGTGAAACACATATTCTGCCTGAAAAACCTGGAGAGCTTCAGACCAAGTAAACAGGAGAGAGAGAGAGAGAAATATTCAAAGAATTGCAAACAATTTAAACCCCTATGTACTGTCTTTTAAATTTAGGACATGTTCCATTCTAGACTCATGTCGATTCAAACATTATAGTGTTACTTCTGCTTTGATGAAACATTGTATTTCTGCAAGACTATAATCAACTGCAATATACTACATTTTTGCATGTGAAATAGATATAAAAAGAAGCTAATTAAACATAAAACATGTGGGAAATGATGTCTATCTCATATTCAGAATGTTGTAACATGGCATCCTAGATAATGCCATGCCTGAAAGAAAATACCATGTTTTAGGAAAAGAAATCCATCATCCTTATATTAGACAACTCTTGGTGAGTTTTACCTAAGTATTATGTTCAAGACTCTTCAAGATTCATTTCCTTCCTTCCATCATGTTGCCTTAAGTGTTTCCCTAAAAAAAAAGCCCACAGTTTAAGCAGCAGTGTTGGTATTGTGTTAGCCAAGTGGTTTAATTTTATTCAGTCATCTTTCAAAATGCCTTCTAGAAAAAAAAAAGAGTGCAGGTTTTAGGAAGTACATGAATATATACTTTTTCATGTCCAAAGAGTTGACTGGCAATTTTGTGAACAACTAGTTAAAGATATAAAAATCACTTTTTTTTTTTTTACGATGCATGTTTCATATGTATCTTTGTGTTGGTGTATTAATTCAACCAGGGTTCCTTTTTTTGTCCTTTTTCAGGGTGGCATGTATGTGTTTCAACTCTTTGACTACTATGCAGCTAGTGGTGTATGCCTTTTGTGGGTCGCATTCTTTGAATGCATTGCTGTAGCCTGGGTTTATGGTAAGTTGGAAGTTAAATTATGACCTGACCATTTCCTCACAGCAGCACCGAAAGCTACAGAGATCTTGCGACACTGTTCCTAGAGACAAACTGAATAGAGGATAGAGGAAAGATAGAGTGATGAAACCTTACAGGCTAAGGAAGGAATTTTATTACATGGCTTCTCTGCATACTGGGGATTCAGCCAAGTACTTCAAACTTCTTGGAAAACATTCTCACTTGACCTCCAAGAAACTGAGTTCATTGCTTTCCTCTTTCTTGTAAAGGTTCATTTTGAGGCTGTAAAAGTACGCCTGACCTCCTGAAGTCATAAAAGGACAGACTTTAAGGGGCCAAGAACCACAGTTCCCCCACCCCCTTGCTTTTACCTGCTCGGTACAAAGAAGGAAATATATCTATAGAATGACTTAAGTAGCAATGTGCTGGCTGTATAATGCCATCACTTTTATTTCACAATATCAAGGCCCTTTCCAAATTTAAGAACACCAAAGCTCAGGAGAACAAAAGTGTAGAAGACAAAGCAAAAAATAAAGGCTTTCATGGAGCTTTTCACACTCACAGCACAATAAATGCATTTCTCATTGAAAATCTAGCGTAGATGTAGAGCACACATAGGCAGAATATGCAGAGTAATACAATTATTTTCTTCTGTGCTGAAACTCTAGGCGCTGACAATTTTTACGATGCCATTGAAGACATGATTGGTTACAGGCCTGGTCCTTGGATGAAATGGAGCTGGATTTTAGTCACACCAGTTCTCTGCGTGGTAAGGGTGGACATGTCTTTGCCTAAGAACATGACTTGATTTAGAACATTTTTGTAAGTTTAGTTAGATTTTGTTTCTTGCATTGTCCGAAAAGAAATAAGATTGAATAGGTCAGTGTTTAATGAGTAATGTGTTTAATGTGTAAACTCTTCATTGATTGCAAGATTTTTACTGACCTGTAACTGGCTTCTGTAGCTGACATGTTACTTGGCATTAAAGGAGCAATTTTGAGGTGAAGGATGAGTTTATCTAAAATTTTGAGAGCATGTAGATAATATCCATGCTGAATGATTGGTAGGCATTGTTTTATTTACTAACTGGCTACCACTGTGACCCAACTACTGTGTCGTATTGCACAGGCTAACTCTGCCCACAGCCAAAGTTTGTTCCTGGTGGGCTTAAGGTTGACTCAGCCTTCCATCCTTCCAAGGTCTGTAAAATGAGGAACCATATTTTTTTTGGGGGGGGAGGGATATGCTGACATTATAAACTGCCAGAGAAAGAGGGCTGTAAAACACTATGGGGGTATGTATAAGTCTATGTGCTGTTGCTGTTAGTATTTTGTTCTGCTTTTTTTCTGGATAGGTTGGCCATTTCCAAACAAAATACTGGAATGTGGCTACCTACTACTTTTTTCTTTTTGGCTCAGCCAGACTTATGCATATTTGTTAAAAACATCCTTTGCCCCAAATGCAATAGAACAGCTGAATAGATCAGGTGGTGTGTTATGCAACTCAAGGTAAAGACAAACAGGCAGTGTTATGGACATATAAAAGACCTTTCTTCTTTGCAATGTGTGGTAACACAACTCAAGTTAATTTTCATGCTTTACTGCACACCATAATTATTTATACTTGCTGCAAAACCTGAATATTGAAGGAACCAGGAAAAGAAAACTGGCTTAGTGGACTTCTTGTGTAAAATTCCTGTGGCACAACCCTGAGTTTTAAAGTACAATTTAATGAACATTTTCCCTTTCCATTTAAAGATTAATTCGTTCCTAAGCCTTTGCAAGGGTTAGAGAGGTACATTCAGAGCAGGGGTGGGTTGCTACTGGCAGTCAATGTTCCCTCTAATTTTTTTTCGATGTGAGCAGAAAAGTATAGTGTTTGAGCGGCACATTTTCATGCCTGAGCACCCGAATTTTTTTCACAGATGTCACCTAAGACAACAACGAAATCAGTATGATTTGAAACTCAAAGTTATGTTTCTTCAAGGTACCCGCTTAATTCAAAGTGTTATATAATATCAGTATCACTTAACAACGCTCCTGCTTAGCAACCAAAATGTTGGCTCAGAAATTCTGGCATTTGAAGCACGCAACTCTTAAAGCTGTCAAGTTACAAGACCCTTGCACCCCTAGCCCTTTAGGGAAAAAAACCCCCAGGGGTCTTCAAACCTGACAGCTTTAAGATTTGTGGACTTCAACTCCCAGAATTTCTCCTCCAGTCCTGTTGGCTCAGGAACTCTGGCATTTGAAGCATGGAAGTCTTAAAGCTGTCAAGTTACAAGACCCTTCCACCCCTAGAAAAAAAATGCAGAGTTCTTCAAACCTGACAGCTTTAACACTTGTGGACTTCAACTCCCAGAATTCCTCCTCCAGTCATGTTGCAGCGACGTCATCTGCGTGGATCTGCTCCATCTCTGCTTTCTTCATTGTGGGCAGGGCTGCTGCTGAAGTTGCCGACGAGTTGCCAGCAGAATAACTGCTGCTACCTCCTCCTCCTCCAACAGCACCACCAGATTTGCTCCTGAGCTCAGCGCTGGGTAACCCGTGCCCGCTCCTCCTCCTCCGTGCTTTTGAAGAACCATGAGGCTTTTTTTCCCCCTGCTCCCTCCCCGCCTTCCTACTGTCTCCCGCAGCACGGGAGAGGAGGAGGAGGGGGCAGGCAGGGGTAACCCAGCGCTGAGCTCAGGTGCTCCGAGCAGAGGGGAGGCACCGCTGCCACGCGCGGAGATGCCGGCTGGGGCTTTGCCGGCTTCATCTCAGCCGCAGCGCCGGGCGGCAAATCCGGCAGTGCTGCCTGTTAAGAGGAGGAGGAGGAGGTGGTGGCAGCAGTTCTTCCGGTGGCGGTGGGGGCTTTGGGGCTTCACAACTAGCCTCAGTCGCCCCGTGCTCCTCAAAGCAAGTCTGGGGAAGTCCTTTGCAGGCGGCCCGTTCTAGCTGCCTGCAAAGGACCTCCCCAGCTTCCAAAGCCTGTGGCAATAGAAATCACTGCGCGGCAGTTGAAAACTGCTGCGCGGTGTTTTCTTGCCACCTGCGCGCTAGCGCAGCCGCGCATCTTAGAGGGAACGTAGCTGGCAGGGGAAAAAATGAATTTCTGCAATGAAGATTGTTCTGAGCATGCGCAGAACTGAAAATCAAGATGGCGCCGGCGCTGATAGAACCGGCTCAGGGGCATGGCAGGCTGAGTTACTACCTACTCATCTGAACTGGTAGGAACCCACCTATAGTTCAGAGGCCCAATACTTTAAAGAAATACAGCTATCTATACGAAGACAAACAGACTATGAAGACTTAGGAATAAAAAAAAAGACATCCCCCCACCAAAAAAAAAACTCCTTGAAAAAAAATGTTTATTGTCAATTTCAGTTTCCTTTTTTAGACTAATCATTGATAATGTAAATCAAAGCTAGGTAGTTCTTAACAGTATTTGGGAACTAAGGCCACAATGGATAGGGTCATGAAGTGAAGGGGGAGGGGCCAAGGTTTTCACAATTTTCTTTGGCGTTTGGCTTATTTTAGAGTTTTACATTATCATTCACCTGTATTTTTTCCCCTCTAAAAATGCTGCTGATTTCAACAAACCTAATTTAAAGGGTTCCAGGCAGCCACTGAAAGGTGTTTGAAAGGCTGTGGGTGGCTCATTCCATTGTATAAACTGTTTATTGAAGAAAGCATAGTTGTTTCCTTGGGCTTGAATCTCTTTTTGCTTTTTTCCTTTCTCCTCTGACACAGGGGTGCTTCATATTTTCTCTAGTCAAGTATACCCCCCTGACCTACAACAAGGACTACATCTACCCTACATGGGCAATCGGTCTGGGTTGGATACTGGCTCTTTCATCTATGATCTGCATCCCATTGGTTACAGTTGTCCGTATCCTGCAGTCGGATGGCTCTCTCCTTGAGGTAAATCCAAAACAACCATCAACTATCAGAACTTTTAAGCATCCAAACAGATGTTTTTTTTGCGCAGCTGTCTTCCTGATCCCTTAACGCAGCAGTCCATCCAGGGCCTGCATGTAGGTTCTATAGCTCCAAAGATGTTCCCAGTCATTCATTTCAGCAAATGAGGTTATTTTTACAGGCACTGTTTTGATACATGTTTAGTTTGTTTCTGTATTGAATAGAACAAGACAAGATTCGGTACAATTTTAAAACATCTGTCTTCCAAAGGTAGATTGCTGCTGGTTCTCTGCCCACCCACCCACCCAGATGCTTCTGTGTAGAAGCGTCGCGTGAGCGAACCGGTGGTAAAAATTATGGGAACCTCCCCCCCCCACTGCTGTCTTCTGATCATGTTCACATACTAGAAAAGATTGATGAAACAAATTCAGCAGCTGGATAGTTGGAAAATGGAATTCAGACAAGAGAGTTTAAAGACTGGTATGCTGCTTAAATGAACAAATCAGATTTGTATCACTAGAATTGTAAACGTTCTAGCCCAGATTATTTTCCTAAAGTAGAGACACTCAACTTTTTCAGTCTTGATAGCATCTTTGTCCTACAGTGAGGTAATGTCTATTATTTTTTGGAAACCATAGCAAGGCAGGACCGTGGTATAGAACTTTATCCAATAAATCAATGCTTGACTTTTGCACTATATTTTCTCATATAAAGAACATTACAGAAATAAGTATATAGTGTCATAAAATCAATGTGCAAAAAATATATAGAGAGAATATACAGTTACATAGAAGCTAATCATTTATTTGCTTTGTATGTTCTGAAGTCAATTTGTATCCTTTCAACTTCCTGAACAAATCATGAGTTTCCTCGACAACATTTTCTTCAAAAGTGACTTGCCCTTGGCCGAGAAAGAGGGAATGATCCAAAGTCACCTAGCCAGTTTCACACCTAGGACTGACTGGAATTCACAGACTTCCAGTTTCTAGCCTGGAGGCCTTAAACCACCATACTAGACTGACTCATTTATATAGGAGCTAGCCATGGAGTCACAGAAAATTTAGGATAAATTTTGACAGTAGATTTCAAAAAGATTTCAAAGGTCAGCACATCTCCCCTCATGCACACTCCATAAAAGTTGCACATTTCATTTGTATCACGCACCGAGTGGAAGAAGCTAACTTCATTAGCTACAATATTGAGTTTGGGAGCCACCTAGTGGAAATTTAATAACCTTCCTTGCATTACTTTTCTAATTGGTCTCCCCTTTTTACACACTGTACAGTTTCCTAATGATAAAATCAGTTTTCTCATCCCAGCCTGGAAAGGGGTTATCTTGTAGACAATGGCCTTTGGGCTCAAACCATATCCAATCCATCTATAAATAAATTGTTTGATAGTGGTCACACTTGATTCACACTTAATTAAGCATGTGAATCAAAATCCTTCTGCTAATTGAAGTGTGTGATTATAAAGTAAGGAAAACTCCTTATCCAACCTCTTGCTCTATTTCCCCAATTGATAGCCAGTCAATTGGAAATTCATAAAGAGAACAATGTTAAAATAGTTACTTTAACCAAATTAAAATGGTATTTCTTGGCTTGCAAGGAAAGATAACAACTTCTCTTATTCTATTTCATGGTAAATAGCTGTCATGTTTAATAATATGTAGAGTACTTTTTGGAAGGGAACATCCATATGCAGCTTACTAAAGCAGCCATGTCTTTTTCATGGCAGTGTGAATTTGGAAAAAGCAACAGCCAATAATTACCACATTTAAACTTTGCTATATTCCTAAGTACCTCTTCCTATTGAATCCAAAATAGCTAACCTTCTGAATATTTAATATAGGCTTAGCCTCCATAAATTTGTCTGGAAGTTTCTTCATTTCCATGTACACATTTCTCCCCAGAGGGTGAAGACAATGGCTGCTCCTCGTGAGATCACGCGGTGGGACAAAGATACAGAGGTTGCTGCCACGTTCGGCCCTCCTGGCCTGGCCAACGGAGAACTGATCAAGCCAAGTCATGTCATCGTGGAGACAACAATGTGAGCTCTCTCTATGAGAGGAGGACACCTGCTTTAAAACTGCTGTTTACTAACCATAGAATCTTTCATAGGACCAGGTTTACAGAGCTTTATATTTGCACTAGGGTTATTTTTATTTCTCATAGAGAAAAGTAATTTTGTGTGTGTTTGGTTTTTATTTTTTAATATTTTGTAAAGTTAATCACAGCAGATGGCTGTCCTGCTCTATTTAGAAACAGAGCTTTCATATCAAATTAGGCACACTGCAGGAATTTATCTTCTGTTTTCCACACAGCATATCTAACTAACTTTTATTCATACGGCTACTTTACCATTTTTAGTTGATTTTTCTTGCCAACAATATACCCAGGCGCAATCCTATGCATACTATCATGCAAATATGCCTCAATGAACATAATGGGACTTACGTCTGGGTAGACATATGTAAGATTGTGCTGATATGTATGCATACACGTGCACATATAAAAGTTTTAGGTTTCTCTGGGTGTTGATATGGTTGGGAACAGGGTATTGCAAAATTTTATTTTGGACTTTTTTTAACCAAAAAAAAAAAAGCTCTGGCATTTTAGAAACTGGTTTTTAAGGTGTGGCACTATCTTCTTCTGGTAGAGACAGGAAGAATTAAAGAAAGAGTACATGTTTTTATGTTATGTGAGTGAGCCATGTGGGAATATATGTGATAATTGGAAGCTGCAATACTGTAGCTGCAATTGTATGCCACCCAAAGTCATTTGGGGGGGGGGGGGTAAGATGGATGGCCATGTAAATTTGATAAATAAATAAATATAAGCTGGGCTTGGAACCAGGGGAATAATTGAGCAGCTTGTGAACAGGCTCTAAGAAGGTGGCAGAATCATTCTTGCTGGGAAGGCATTTTAACTGATAATCTTTTTGGGGTAGAGGAGATTATTTCTTCCATCTTGATTCTACATTCAGTAACAAGGACAGTTTCTATGCAGACTTAAATACAGAGTACTGTTGAGTTTCTCATAGATTTAGAGAGATTATCTTAAGAGTTGATGTAAAATACTGGTAAGGCTGAATCTGTCACCTATTGTTATCTCAGTCTTAGACAGGAGTATAAATATGATAGCGTAATCATGTAATTAAAGAATATAAAAATTGGCCCATTCTTGTAGTCTGCACCTGAGAAATAAGTCGTTTGGACTTGGATTTTGTTAGAAAGTTAGGTTAGTGTTGTAAAACTCATTATATAATGGTACATTTACAAAGATGCTGCAAACCATATTTAAAGTCACAAATTTGCCAAACTTTATCTTTGTTAGAGCGAAAAAAGGAGTATTGGGCGTGTATCGTAGCAGTCAGCTAAGTTGCATAGCGTTGAGTACAGATGCACAAATACATCCACTAGAACCTATTGATGAAGATGCTGAAACAAGCGAGCACAGGAGTGCAGTTCAGAAAAAGTAGACTGATATTCGCAGGCTTAAACTGTCATCATTTATATCCATTGATCCAAGAAAACGCAAGGAGTTCAAGTAAGCTACAAATTTATTTTAGACTGAACAAGGCATAAAATACTCAATGGGAATTGTATTGGTAAGTTAAGCCCCCCACTTTTCCCAAAATGAGGATTTGCCTCTGGAAAAGTCACCCATCCTGCAATCCTGCAAAGCTTACATTTTGTTTTCAATCTTCATTGAGTAGTGGCTCAATCCTTTTCCATATGGGCATTGATCTCGGGGGAAGGGTGCCCCCTTTAAGCTTTATATTGGTAGTAAACACAATTTGAGCAGGGTTGTGAGCCAAAAATAGCAAAACCCCTTTCCTTTGTAATTGTCTGTCGATCAAGATACTGTAGTTGAAACTGGAACTTAGCCAGTATTTGAAAACATTCCTATATGCTTTAAGAAAAAGAAAGAAATTAAGAAACAGTTTGTGTCTTATGCTCTCTATGGCCACTGCATATGCATTATGCACATAATTGTTATGTTAGTTATATATATATATATATATATAAATAAAAGAACTGTAAATAAAGGACCAAAACAGTTATTTCAGGTGTCTTGTTTAGCCAATATTTGTTTGTGGATGGAGTCTGTGATTTATTTTATTTGAGGGAACAGAGCTTGCAGTATATGCAGGTGGCCATGAACAGAACACTTTGCTTTCTTGTTACCAAGAGCTGATAAGTAAACACTTCCAGAGTACAAATCCTTTGGAAATGTTTATCTTCGTACTATACTGAAAAATGGCCAGTAAAAAGGTTAGTTACAGAAGAAGGAAGCCAAGAGAAAGGCTACTGTTTGGCTTCATTTTCTAATCCTGCAAAACCAAAGATGGCAGGGCATTGGTATTGCAAACCCTATTGCATTCCAGATTGGACTGCAGCAGCAAGAAATTAGGATGAAGGCAAGTCTTAACAGTTCGTTCACTTTGACTTCCCTGGTGCATTTTACATGAAAGATAGTGCAATATTTTGCTAGTTTCAAGAACAGCCACTGAACCAAAAGCAGATATATCAACCAAGGGAATACCCTAAAGCACATAGCACGAGATGATGTTTTTCAAGAACAAACCAGAGAATCAGTCCCACACAGTAGACTTCCATCTAAGAAGAGTAGTACCGCACCCATTTCAAGGTTACACTCTACAATCAGAACCAGTTCTTTCCAACTCAAAAAGTAAACAGGTTTTCTAGTCATGACCTGAAGTCATGAAGGACTCTTACAAGAAAAAAAAAGTTAATCAAATTTTTGTCATCAGCCCATCAACCTTCATTTTTTTGTTTCAAGGATCATATTTTCACATAGCAAAACTTGTGAATAATAGAATGTGTTATATCTGAATGTTAAGAATAGATTCTGCCAAATTAGGCCAATGGATGGGAGGGGGTGGGGCAGGGAAAACTATTAATCGTTTGTATTTTCTACTTATTTATGACTGCAAAAAGATTGATTTTTTTTAAATTCACTTTGTAGAATTGTGTGGCCTATTTTATCCATTCTTTGTAATGAAGAAGTTAAATATTCAGTATTGTGACTAACTTGTGGGTGAACTGGTTTGGATATGGGGTGGGTGGGGATATTCTTAATGTTTATTCAAAGAAATCATTGTATTTCCCCCCAAAAAGGGGTGGGGACTGGGAGGAACATTAGAGTGCAACCTTTCATTGTCATGGATGTATGGCTTGTTTTCTAAACTGCTCTAAATGTGTGTAAGGTTAAAACAAAAGGTTATAGCAGCGTTAAATGGGCATTTGCTAGTCAAAACAGTTGGACATACCTGTGTTTGTAACCAGCCATTTCAAAAGGCTTGTTTCCAACCAAGGCAAGCTCTTTAGATGTCTGGAAATGTTTCCTTCTCTTAGTCCAATCTTTCAAGCTGTCAACATTCTCATAAGTAACTATAGCACTAATGGAAGGTATGGTTAAATAATTGCATAACTAATTCACATTTCACAGTATATTTTTAGACATTTGTACTTGATTATAATGAAACTAAACTTACTAGGCAGAATAAGTATCAACCCAGCTGAAAACTTAGTGGAAATAAATTATTTGGTCACTAACTGTTGAATGGCCATAGAAGCAAGAATAGAGATGTGACAAGAAGAGGAAGAACTGGAGGACAGATGGTTTCTAATACAGAAAAACCTAAAATTCTGGCAGGCTTCATTTTTTTTTACTTTTGTTTTCATGAAATCTTCCTGTATTTACACAGATGTAAAGTACTAAGACAATAAGTGAAACCTGCTTCTGAGACAACATGTAAATACTAGTGTTATAAAAGGAAAGTTCAGAGAAACTAGAAACATTTTGAAATTTATGACTGACAAGTCAGCTATCCAGAATCATTTGATGTGGACTGGCTTAATCAATAAATAGATAAAATAGTGGTCATAAATTGTTTTAGCTAAGAGGGTATAAGACCAGGTGTTTTTTTTTTTTTTAGTTAACACAGCCACTCTTACTCCATAAACGCTTTATATGCACAATTGCTACAGATGTAGGCAAAAAATGAACCAAAAGTGATTGTCCACTGAAAAACAATCATAACACCCCAGAGGCACAATTTTTACGTAATTGAATGTTTATAGCAATCAATTCAAAATTGAAACTCAACTTTTAAAAGTTTTTTTAATCTATCCTAAGATGAAGTATTTTCCCTTGCTGGAAAGCAAATCAGGAACATCAGGAGCCCATTCAACACTCTTGATCAAAATATCTATAGTTAAGTCATCAATCTCTATCCTCCACTAAATTTGCCCTTTGCTATAGCCACTGAGAGAATTCAAAGTCTTATACATATTAAGTAATCTTGATAAAACCTAAAGGACAGCTTTTGCAGGTCTATAGTGGTCTACCAAAAAGGATTACACTCTTAATGCTAATCACTTGGCAGAGAAAATGTAATTTTAGACAATCACACATAACCTTCTTACAGTTCCATCCTCGGCATTAGTATATTCCCTCTGCCCATGTCCAGTTTTGTATCCTGTTTAAAAGGAATAGCAGCCTGCCTAACCTGAATTTCATTTAAGCTAAACTACTCTGATTCTGCTATGCAGGAGAGGTGGGAAAAGAAAAAATGCAAGAGGCATGCTCTTTTTAGGAAAGAAAATAAGGCCATGCACTTTATGAACGTAATATTCTTCTGAGACGTATATTTCTATCTGTAGAATTAGATCAGAAGCTTAGCTTCACACAATTGGATCCAAATCTTTGGAAGAGAATCAGTATTTTTCTACCAAAAAATATGGCAAAAGGAAAATGATACATTATCTAAAAACAATAGAAGTTGACATTTGCAGATTTCAAAATACACACTGTGCAGGCTTGGCCAAAGAGAATACTTGTTCCAGAGATCTACGGGCTCATTCTAAACGTGTACTTGCAAATAAGCCATACCATGTTCAGTGGAACTTCCTTTCTAGTGACTATGCTTAGGGCTAGAGCCCTAATCTTAACAGTTTGTGGCTGGGCTCAGGGAACATGCAGAAGATGTCTAACCCACATTTGCCGAGTCCTGGTCATTTCAGAAGCCAAGTGGACTAAAATAGCTGTCTTTCTGAACATCCTGTTCTAGACTGCATAGTTAACAAGCTCTCTTGGGAGCGAGAACTAGATTGCATAGTTAACAAGGTGTCTTGGGAGAAGAAAGAGGACTAACAAGCTCCCAAATGGCCCACTAATGATTCGCAACAGGCGTTACACAGCAACAGGCAGACAGTGACATTGTAGCCACATCACGTTGAGTGGCTATGACATTTGCTAGGAATGGAGAGAGTTGAATCGTAAGTAACCAAATGGTAGCCTGAGATTGTTCACTAATGTCTCTCCCCACCGGACCTCAACCTGTCAGTGCAGTACTCTGATAAATTCATTGTTGTAATAGAACGTTCTTGTGTCATTACTGTAGTTCTGCTGTTGCAATCATGAAAGGAATGCCACTCCAGAGGTTTTATGGTTATAAAATAAGGCAGACATCTTTATTTCTACTGAAAATGTTGGTGTGCATTTTTAATTCTGTAAATCCACACTTATTACTAATGAGTACCTATGTGGATCAAGAGGACCCTATCCTCTTTTTAAAAATATTTTTTAGAATAATTTTTTTAAAAAGACGTTTTAAAACTCATCCTTGTTCCAGAAAAGGAATATTTATATAGGAGTAAAAATTTGGCTTGTATTCAGCCCTGAAAATTAGGTGTTTTTTGGTATGTGTACACAGTAAATGTTTGTATTTTGCAGTTTTATCCGTTTTGCTTTTTAGATAAATGAAATGGGTATCAATATTTTAAAGTCATTTTGCTTTTCTAAGATGAGTTTGTAATCATTGCAAATAAACAATAAAAATCTTTCATGTATAAAGTGAACAAATCATTCTTGTGGGCATTTTTTCCCTCCAAACTTTAATTTTTATTCAGTATTTTATGTGTTAGCCTAATTTATTATGTTGACCTGGACCTGTTTGATTTATTACAGAGGCTATGGCACAGCTGGTAAGTAAATAAATAAATAGCCATTTTCTCTAAATGAAATGAATTTTCTCTTACCAGCACTTGTGAAAATTGACATTGAGAAAAGAAAGTGTTCCCATCTGATTTTTGCATGACTGTGATTCAGAAGAGGAATTAATTCATTGTGCTATGTGTTCTAAAAAAGGGCATTGCGAGAAGACATGTGAAATTGTTTCAATTTCCTTGAAAGGACATAGTCCAGGGTCATTCTTACATGGAATATTTTGACATTTTCTCCAAAGGAGATAAAAAATGTATTGGAGAAGGTTAAGGGCTCTCCTCCAAGATGGACAAAATATATTGGCTAGTATTTTATCAGAGTCAGTTTAGTTTAGTGGTGAAGGCACCAAGCTAAAAACCAGAAGACTGTGAGTTCTAGTCCTATCTTGCCCATAAAAGCCAGCTGGGTGACCTTGGGCCAACCATTCTGTCTCAGCCCAACTCCTTCATAAGGTGGTGGTTGTGTGACAAATCAGAGAAGGAAGGTAGATAAAACTCACTGCCTTGAATTGTTTGTGAAAAATAATAAAGACAGGAAATACATACATAGAGTCTCCCAGACACCCATGGTTACCAAGTAGACATTTTGAGCAAATCCTCTTGAATGCTTTAACCAACCAAGGTCCAAAGGAGATCAAATTGTGAACCGAAGGACCATAATAAGTAGAACAGCTAGGATTCCTTCCACACAGGTAAGAATTCATCCAAGATGAAGGAGGCCATGGTATTTCCAGGAAAGGGTAATTTCATTATATAAGTCTCCAAGAGAGCCCTCCCCTGCCTTTAATAGGTAGCACTTGATGGCTACCCAAGGGCCAGACCTCTGAATCATACCTGCCTAAAAAAGGCTCAAAGATGTTAGACAAAGGACTGTACGTTAGAAGCAATAACTTTTAACATTAACTGGAAGTAAGAACTCAGTGTACAAGTGTCTGCGGTCAGCCTCACAGTTACTGTAAAATTGACGTAATAGCAAATTTGAGTTCGGCGATTTAATAAACACATTTCTATAGTTATTTGTAAATGTAAAGTCATATAGCAAAGTAAGAATCATCACCATGGTGAAGTTGGGCGCAAGAGACAAAATGTTTCCAGAATGTCAACAGCAGAATGTAGAACATATCTAATGCTGCCATCTTAAAAATACTTCCTTGGAGGAAAGGCCTTATCAGTAAAGCAAGATATCGTACTTGTTCCATTTGCTTATATTATAAATCCTTTGGCTCTCATAATGATCATAAAGCTGGAGCTACCTTTGTGGAAACAGATGTAAACCCTTCAGATTGGTCATAATGATAAATTAACTTTCTGAAGAAAACATACATTATAATTTATTTTGCTTTATTTAAGTTAAAAAAAATCTAAGGAATTGTAATACCATTTAAATACACAGATTTACAAATAGGTCCAAAACAGGACTAAAATATTCTTTGAATATTGTGCTTTCATAGATACATAAGAAAATTAGCATATAAAAATACTTTGTACAGGAATACACTCTAATATATGGATAAAAAATACACATTTAATGCATTTCATTTTTATATCATTCAAAATGCATAGGAAGGGATACAAGGACCATTTTTAAAGCCTTATTAAAAGTCTTCATTAAAAACCTAATTGAAGCCACAGGGAGCTTCTGCCATTATGAGAATATTGCATATAAAACCCCCATTTTCCACACATCCATCAATATATTTTTTCTGTTTCTTTTATGGCACATTATCTAGATTATGGCAGCAATGGTATGGGATATTTCATACTTTGAGAAGAGAGAATGGCTACAGCTAGAGACAGCCCAATAAGACTCATGCACATCTTGGTAAGAAAGTCACGGAGAGCGAGAGAGAGCAGTGCTGTGAAATAGCAAAACAAGGTATATATGCTCACAGCTTGGGTTTGGTTCAGACCAGAAACCACCTTGGATCAGTGGACTCATCTAAAGGGTGTTTCCAATCTTGACAAAAAACATGGTATCAATATGAATCAAAACAGTAGAAAATGATATCAAAATTAAAACTATTAGAAAGGAAGAGAGGAACCAGTTTCCCCATTCAATGAACTAAATTCCCAAGAAAAAGGTCAACTTAAATAAGAACAATAAAGAGTGGTTCCAGAAACCACTAGTAGACTGCCCAGGGAGAAACCACAAATCCTGGCATTTTCCCCTTTTGAAATGAAGAAATCATGGCTTCTTTTGAAATTGTTAACTGTAGGCAGATAATTGAAAGAATGTGAATATCACACACAGCAGCGCTACAAGAGGATTTGACTCAGGAGGCTGATGCAAAGTCCTGGTTTACGAAGGCTTCATGCTCACAAGTCATAGAAGGGACAGGGGGAAAGGTAATTGTAGAAAAAGACAGGGATGCTGCTACTGATAGGTTACAACAAAGTGTCAAGCATCATCGTGGGATTAAACAAATGTACACATTGCACTGGTGCAATCCACAGAGGATGTACTTGGAGGTACAATATCAATCTAGAGACACTGTCTCATGCTACGGAGTAATCAAGGTTCCTTCCACCACCACCATTACACAGATCATTAAGGGGGAGAAGATGTTGATGCAAGTGATTTATGTTCAGCTGCCCACTCATAACTCTACATAACTGGGAACAATTTCGGGGCTCTGTGCTCAAATATAAATGGCTGGTCCAAGAGGCTTTAAGTTCCCCGTGCAATGCTATACAATAAGTGCTTTCAAGAAATGGTGGATGGAGAGTAAGAAACTCAGTAAAAAAAAAATTAAGCTGGACAATATTTTAAAGGTGAAACATCTTTCTGCTACCACCCAAAGAATAAATTATGAAGGATTTTGAAGGTGAAAGTATTTCTGGTATCTCCCAAAGAATAAATTGTGGGGAAGGTATTTGTCAGAGCTACTTCTTGATGAACAGGTTGCCTTTTAAATTAAATCCAAAAGTAGAGTGTGCACTTAGTGTCAAAGGGACGCCTGATAGTGATCTGTGAGAATGTGCAGGGGAGCTGGAGAAGGGGCTCAAGGAGTGTTGTGTAGGGATGTCTTTCACAAAAAAAGGGGGGGAATCTGTTTTAAGACGTACTTCACTTGATTAAACAAAACAAACAAAAAGAGCACCGTGTATCCAAGTCCTTAAAGACTGGGGAAGAGCTTGTGCTCTTATTACCCATGCATTGGAAACACTCATATGATGAGTAAGGGTGTTCTCCTGTGGGTGAATTATTCTGGGTGTTGCTGTTAGCAACTGGCTCCATCCCTGACTCGTTCACTCCATCTGGGCTTGAACCTTCAAAGCCAAGCTGTGTTGGCTTCAAAATGTGATTGGTTGGGGGAGAGGAAACATCTCTTCACAGCAACTGACATTACGCAGATTAAGCATAAATACGAGTGCAAAAGGAAAACAAATGAACAACAACCAAAAAAAAAAAAAAAACCCTCATACACCACACAACAGACACCCATTAATTCCTTCGCTCCCACAGAACCTTGAGAAGAGCAAACCGCCAAACCTAGCCGTCCTTCAGAGTGTCTGTGCGCTTGTCTTCACCTCCCCTCCAACCGACTGCTGGTCTGTAAAGCTTCTTGGCTCCGGTAGGCAAGTATTGGCAATGAAAGCCAGGGGGTTTCGGCTGATTACAAGGTCCAACTTATTTCCTGCCTCGGATATCAGAGGAACAGCCAGAGAGCAATCAAAGTCCCTTGTACGGATGCAATTCACCTAAAAGGATGGAAAAGCCACGGTGAGAGAAGAGGAAAAAGAAGGAAACTATGAAGAGATGGGGACAAAATGAAGCAACTGCTTCTTTGCAAAATAACCTTGCGGGCAGCCAAGGTCGCCTCTCCCATACAGGTAGCCCTCGATTTATGACCACAATAGGGACAGGAGTTTCCATCGCTAACCAAGGTGGTTGTGAAGCGAGTTGCACTCGATTTTACAACATTTTCTTTTTGCCACAGTCCTTAAACAAATCATTGTGGCTGTTAAGTGGATCACGTGATTGTGAAGAAAATTAGGCTTCCCTCATTGACTTCGCTTGTCAGAAATCACCTGGGAAGGTCGCAAGTGGTGATCATGTGACCCTGGGACATTGTAACCATTGTACATACATGCTGGTTGCCAAGCTCCCAAAATTTAATCACATGACCTTGGGAAACTCTACCAACTGCCTCTTCCAATATTTTAGGAGGAATGGCGGAGAAACAAATGTACTCATCCTAAGAGGCAGGTATGCTGGAGGCCTTCCCTCTTTGGAATATCTAAGCAGGGTTGGGAAAAGATCCTCTGGCCCATCATGCCAGCGGGTGGCTGCCCTTCATTAGGGTGGCCTAATATACTTGATGGGGATGCCCTTCTAAAAAATGGCAGGCCTTTCAGGGCTATGGGGTTGCAGCTAGTTATGTTGTGACATCGCTGCAAGGAGTGTGGTTAGATTTGGATTTTTGAGAGGGGTTCTAAAGAGGGAATCTCTTCCTAAATTCTCTCTAAAAGTGAATTTCAAGAGCAGGCCTGGAAATTTTGTCTCAAGTATACATGTGCTTCAAGAACAACAGAGGTTGTCCTTCAGCAGGTTCTGACCAGTTCTGGAGAATCGGTAGCGGAAATTTTTAGTAGTTCGGAGAACTGGTAAATACCACCTCTGACTGGCCACACTCCCACCTGCCTCCCGAGTCCCAGCTGATTGGAAGGAAATGGGGATTTTGCAGTAACTTTTCCCTGGAGTGGGGTGGGAATTGAGATTTTACAGTATCCTTCCCCTGCCACGCCCACCAAGCCATGCCACGCCCACCAAGCCACACCCACAGAACTGGTAGTAAAAAAATTTGCAGCCCATCACTGAAGGACAACTGTGTGGCCCATGGGTTACACTAGCCAGCTATTAGCACTTCTGCATATAGAGTAACTCCTGGAAGTTTTCTTATGTTCCATTTTGTTTCCTGAACTTCTGTGTTTGTGTGTAAAGCATAAAAGAAAGAGAAAAGAGTCTTGGGAGACTGAAAACAGACGACCTTCAGCAAGAAGCAGGCATGGCCTAGATTCAGGAACAACAGTAGAGACACTATGGATATAAGGATAGGCAGATAAGACAGCCAAATGCATCTAATGGAAGAGGTTTTCCCTGTCGCTAATATTTCTGAAAGGGAAATAATGGCATTTTTTGTTTCCTACTAAATGTTTCATAATAAACAGATTTCTAAGGAAACCAAGAAGTTGACAGAAGTGGCTTTTAAAGAACCATGTCTTAGGCTGAAAATCAACATACTTTCCAATTTAAAATTTAATTTCTGGGTACTGGACAAAGGGTTTCCTATCTTCCCAGTGACTAAATAATAATGGAAAATGTTTTTCCCCTGCAGGTAGGGAAAAGATGTCAGAGAAAGGAGAGGGGCTAACTGGCAGAAAAACAACAACAACAATGGTCTCCTTCATCTTGTCTAGCAAATTTTTCAATCAGGGTAGTCCTCGATTTACAGCAGTTCATTTAGTGCCCATTCAAAGATACAATAGCACAGGGTGAAGAAAGAGGGAAGGTAAGCCTGTTTCAGGTAAAATATCTCATTAATCACAGGTAGCCAATGACTTTTAGATGAGCATACACATCATTTATGACTGTTTTCACACTTGCGACCATTGCAGCGTCCCCATCATCACATGATCAACATTCAGACGCTTGGCAACTGGTTCTCATTTGTGCCGGATGCAGCATCCCAGGGTCATGTGATTCCCTTTTGTGACCTTCTGACAAGCAAAGTCAATGGGGAAACAACATTCACTTAGCTACCATGTCACTAGAGCCGTGGTAGCGCAGTGGTTAGAGTGCAGTATTGCAGGATAACTCTGCCGACTGCCAGCAGTTCGATTCTCACCAGCTCAAGATTGACTCAGCCTTTCATCCTTCCACAGTCAGTAAAATGAAGACCCAGATTGTTAGGGGCAATATGACGACTCTGTAACCCACTTAGAGAGGACTGTGAAGCAGTATATAAATCTAAGTGCTATTGCTATTAACAGCTGCCATGATTCATTTAACAACTGCAGCAAGAAAGGGGGCAAAACTCACTTAACAATTGTCTCAGCAACATAAATTTTGGGCTCAATTGTGGTCATAAGTCGAGGATTACCAGTAACTCATTTTTGAGATAATCAAGAAGTGTAGAAAAGAAAGCTGGCTACTCCCTTTATGTGCTTTCCCCTTCTTGCTGGTTTCAAAACAAATTCCATCCTGTGGTAAACAGCAAGGTGAGGGAAAGGTTTTCTTTGGGGCAAAGACAGAGGGGAAAAGAAATTAGCTACAATCATGACCTTGTTTTGCTACTCCCTTCACCAGCTGTTTTTTTAAATTTCTTCTGTGCCCGAAGGGAAAGCCATCTGTCCTTCCAATCTTCCATCCCCCAAGACAAATCACAGAGATTTGTTGCTTTTTAACATGAATTTTGTTTTAATTGGAATGTTTTTATTGCCTACTTCCATTTCCGTTTGCTTTTATGGTTGCTTGTTTATCTAATTGCCTTTATTGAAGATTGCTTGTTCTTTCTTTTTGTTTATTGCACTGGGCTCCTTTGGGAGAAACGACGGAGGAGAAGACAATGACGAGCAAAAAAAAATTAAAAATAACTCTGGCTTTTCTCAGAATGATGACGGGGTGGTGGTGAAGGGACAGAATTATGGAGCAAAGGTTTAGCTGAATCCTAGTACTCTAGAACTGACGGCCAGATTTGTCCCAATGGTGCTTTTTCAGGAGGCAACTGGATTTTCTTGTTTTTTTTTCTTTTGAAGATGTTTCGCTTCTCATCCAAGAAGCTTCTTCAGAGCTGAAGAAGCTTTTTTGATAAGAAGCGAAACGTCTTCAAAAGAAAAAACAAGAAAGTCCAGTTGCCTCCTGAAAAAGCACCTTTGGAACAACCATGACCTGGGTGACTGAAAATCTCTACAGAAGATCAGATTTAAGAACACAGACATACTTTTAAATGAGTGACACAAACACAGCTGCCTTACCGAGGGTGAAATTACAGGGTGAAGAAAGAGGGAAGGTAAGCCTGTTTCAGGTAAAATCTCTCATTAATCACAGGTAGCTAATGACTTTTAGATGAGCATACACATCTAACAAGGGATGAAGTGGCTCAGTGGCTAAGACACTGAACTTGTCAATCATAAAGGTCAGCAGTTCGGGGGTTCGAATCCCTAGTGCAGCGTAACAGAGTGAGCTCCTGTTATTTGTCCCAACTTCTGCCAATCTAGCAGTTCAAAATCATGTAAAAATGCAAGTAGAAAAATAGGAACCACCTTTGGTGGGAAGGTAACAGTGTTCTGTGCACCTTTGGTGTTTAGTCGTGTTAGCCACATGACCACAGAGACATCTTCGGACAGCGCTGGCTCTTTGGCTATGAAACGGAGATGAACACCACCCTCTGGAGTCGGGAATGACTAGCACATATATGTGAGGGGAACCTTTACCTTTACCGTACACATCTAACTTTTTAAGAAACCATTTTTTCTTCCCCCATTCATTGTGATTGATTACCTGGAGGACTCTGTCATAAGGCTTGAGTCCACACTGGTCAGCTGGCCCACCTGGACGGATCATATTCACATAGACACCCTTTTCTAGCAAGCCATCAGAGACACTGAACCCAAAGTCTTCAGTTTCGGGATCCTTGTAAATTGTCATCTATAGGAAAAGGCAACTTTAATTGGGATGGTGGTAAAAATGAAGTTGGGTATACAAGATGGAGATTAGACAAGAGGGAGAGTGACATTATAAAATATCGAACCACTTTGTTGCCCCAAAGGTGATTTTTCAAAAGGCAACGGGACTTTGTTTTCCTTTGAAGATGTTTCAAGAAGCTTCTTCAGTTCTCTTCAAGGAAAAAAAAAGGAAACACAAAGTCCAGTTGCCTTTTGCAAAAGCAGCTATGGGACAACCATGACCTGGATGACTAAGAATCTCCACAGACATTCAACAACATGGGCAATATGAAGTGTCCACAGCACCACTCTAATTTTATTTTTTAGACCCTGAAGACTTGATTCAAAACCTTACTCCATGGGATAACTTACTCTTTCTCAACCTGAACTATTTAATCAGATTGTTTTAAAAAAAAATAGTGGTGCAAGATGCTGTACCAAGGTTTGCCCCTTTCTTTTCCTTGAAGGAAAATCAGATGACAGGTAAATAAGACCTGTAAACGTGTTACATTGCGGGAGCATTTTTAATTTTTAATTGAATCTCCCATAGATTTGTGCCAATGAACCCACATAATACAACTTTTATCCCATTTCAAAAATGTGACACTGTGTCAGCCTCTGCTTCGCTTGCTTGCTATTGGCTTCCATAGAAACGGGGAGGGTGGGGGCATGGTATTTGGGAAGGGAATCGTATGGTACTGGAGGAGTTATGTAGAAGGGAGTTTTGTTCTCATCATCATCTGCGCATGCTGATGGCCGATGTTTAGACTTGTTCTAGGCCCGGGATGGCGAACCTATGGCACGCGTGCCACAGGTGGCATGCGGAGCCATTTGTCAGGGCATGCGAGGTGTTGCCATCAGCTGGCCAGCGTGCATGCGTGCACTGGCAAGCTGAGTTCAGCCTTTTTTAAACCCATTTTTCACCCTCCTTAGGCTCCTGATGCTTTATAGGAGCCTGGGGAGGGTGAAAACAGCCTCCCCCGGCACCCCCCAGGGGGCCCTCTGGAGGCTTTAGGAGCTTTCCTGAAGCTTCCGGAGTGTACAAAACCAGCCGTTCTGGCAAAGTGGAAGTTTGGGAACGGAATTCCGGTTTGTTCGTAGGGCCAGTTTAAGCCCTCCAGAGCCTTCAGGGGCCTTCCAGAGGCTTCCCTGAAGGCTCCTGAGGACGAAAAATGATCCTACAAGCAAACAAGAAGTCACTTCCAGTTTGCTTGTAGGGCTGTTTTTAGTCCTCGGGAGCCTTCAGGGAAGCCTCTTGAAGGCCCTGAAGGCTCCGGAGGACTAAAAATGGCCCTACGAGCAAACAAGAAGTCACTTCCAGTTTGCTTGTAGGGCTGTTTTTAGTCCTTGGGAGCCTTCAGGGAAGCCTCTTGAAGGCCCTGAAGGCTCCGGAAGTGACTTCCGGTTTGCTCGTAGGGTCGTTCTTTGCCCTCCAGAGACTTCAGGGAAGCTCCTGAAGCCTCCGGAGGGCCTCCGGGGGAGGCAGATGGGGGGGCTGTTTTCACCCTATAAAGTCTCTGGAGCCTGGGGAGGGCAAAAAAAGCATGCAAAAAATGGGGTTTTGCATCTGTCATGCGAGTATGTGTGCTGGGGGTGTTGCACATTGCATTATGGGTGTGGCATGCCCACGCACAATCCCCCTGCGCTCCCCCCCCACTTATGGCACGCGAGCCAAAAATGGTTCGCCATCACTGTTCTAGGCCAGCCGTCTTAAATACCAACCTGATGAGGCCTTTTGAAGATGCACCCCACATGACACCTTAAGGAGTGTCAGATTGGACACTGGGGTGGGGTAATTGGAGGGAGGGGGGTGGGTAATCATTTGATATGTACTTGTTCATGCCTTTTTGTCTCAGATCTTGCTTTTCTTTCACTGCTATCTTTTCATAACCAGTAAAAGTATCTTTAATTCCACGAACAATGGAGTTGGGAGTTTTCTTTCTTGGTTATTGATGGACATTAAGCAAGACCCTGACACACTGACACACTGCTGTATTTAGAACAATCCAATAGAAACCATGTTTTCTAGATGGGTAGAAGACACTTATGTGCAGGAACCTCAGTCATCTACATGTCAATAAAAATAATAAAGGTCTATAAAGGTAATTAAACTCCTGTATTCACTTAGCTTGAGCATTTCACAACTACCCAGTACTATCCTTGAAAGCTTTGCTGACTAGGCATTCAGCCACCCAACCCCATTCACTTATTGCAGGTACTTCAAAACTGCATCATGTAGTAACTACACACGTCAGTCTGAAAGATGCAAAGTCTGTGATTGGCTTTGGGTCATTAAGAGTGGATCAACTTTGACTGTATTATCACAAATAATCCTCAATGCTGAGGTCTCCAGTATGCTTTGGACATCAATCATTTCCTCATCCACCCACCTTTTAACATTCGTTAGATCCTTTATTTATTTTTGTTAATGGGAGGTTGATATATTTCAAAACAAGGTACTAATATCATAATTATTCTAAGAATTCCTTTGGTTCCATATGTGTTCAGATTTATTCTTTTAAAAGAAGGAGGGTGTTCACCATAACTCAGTGCATTATAGTGTCAGGGTTCCAAGAAACACCCCCAACGAAACAAAGCTCCAAGGCCTGACATTCCTCAAAGTTCCACTTTATGAAAGATGTCATGTTGGCACATCTGGGGAAACCTGAATCTGAAAGTTTCTAGACTTTCCCCACCCAGTTGAAAGTTCACAACCCTTGCCCCATACCCACAAGTTCATCACATGGTCCAATTCAACGTTCAAACGTAACTGGAGACAATTTCCAATCACTCCCATCCAGGTGCAGGCAAGTGTCCTTGGTTCGTAAAAAAAAGTATGTTGTTATGGCTAAACTCTACCGCTCCAACCAACTCTCCCTCCCAAATTCCCAGGCTAACATATGAGCCAATCAGGAAGCCACAAAAAGAAAAATGGCTTCCACACTGACATACAGTATTTGTGTTGCGTTTTTATCACAAAAGACAAATTGAGCTGAAAAATAGTAGACGACACCTCTGAGGGAAGAAGAGAAAGATCAGAATTGGAGTAAAGAACATCCTCAGCAGTTTGTCTTATTTAATAAATGGTTCCCAACATGAGAGCCATGTTAATGGTCAAGCTACCTAGGGACAGGCCTTCTGGTGTGTTCCAAATTCCAAAAGTGCTCTTTCTTCCTTAAAAACTGAAAAGTGGACAATCTTTTGGAGTCAAAATTGGTATCATTAGTCATGCCATGTTCAAGTTTCAAGAATGGGGAAGGAACCTTGATAAGATACCATCAGATGATCTTTCTCTGTGCATTGGAATGGCCCATCCTTTTCATACGATCCCCTTCTACCTGCCACAATGTACCCCCAAATGGTACATATTGAGTATTTTAACCCAAAAACAATTCATCCCAAAGCTAAAAAGAGAATTTGGCTATGGAAAAGGTAAAGAAGCAATCAGAAATGTAGATACAACCAAAAGAGAGTTATTAGTTTTGCTAAGTATTTGGGTAACTCTATGGTGCTCACTGGAGATGAGGAAAGGCTTAGGTGAGATTAAAAAGAAGGCAAGAAAGGAGACAGATTTCTAATTAGGGAAACAAAAGAGAATGAAAAGTAAACATCGCCTTGGGTCAAAGAGGCAGGAGAAAGATGTTTGATGGTCAGACAGGAAACAGATTGAGAGAAGGAAGTAAAGTTAAAACATGCTACAGTTTTCCAAACCCGAGTATAGGTTGAGTTAGGGTGAATGGTCTTTTGTAACAGGGATGCAGGTTTTTTTTTTTTTTGACTGGAATGCCAGAGTTGGACAAGTTAACGATTAATACTCATTGGGTGAAATCACTTGGGTTTTAGTCAACATACTGCAAATTATCTATGAAAAGACTGGAAAAAGGTTAGAGCAGGTATTTGATGGCCAGCTGAGGCCATAAAATTTTCCTTACCTGCCTCTTCTCTCTTTCCAGCCCTCTTATAAGGCAGTAAGCTTGGTGGATGCAATGAAACCATCTTGCTGAACAAGGGACATATATTTTGAAAGCTGCCTGGCTGAAGGAACTCCCAGGGCAGAAAATAAAAATATAAGTACTACTATGCAAAGTTCTTTTTTTTTAAAGGAAAAACTAAAGTTGTTCAAAAGAGTTATAATTTTATTTTCCCCACTAAAACATTTAGTACAAAAATGTAAAATTCATATTATTAATCAAAGCAGCATATATCTATGTTGCAATCTGGTATGCTAATGGGACCCTAAATATTACAGCCTTAAAGTTGCCATTTTTCCAATTAGTGAATAGCCGTGTTTCTCTTGAATCAGGCATATATTCCAAAAGACTTCAAATAAAATTAATTTCAGGAAGGCAGAGGCAAGAATTTCTTTAGAAGTCAGAGGTTTGGTTAGCAACAGAAAGAATTCAAGACCTGCTTCCAAACTATTGGATTAAACATTCAGGTAATAAGCTAGTTAATTTCTTAGAGCCTATTCATATACTAAATTCAAAACAAATATCAAAAGTCAACACAAATTTGTCAAGAGCAAGTCTTGCTCTTCCATTTTTTTCATCAATTACCTATCTAAATAGATCGAGGAAATGATGTAGCTGTACTATATACCAGTTTTTGCAGAGCATTCGAAAAGTAATCCATTACATTTTTATTACCAAGCTAGCTAAGTGTGAGTTAGGTGGACTGGGCAGTTGGCTTTTAAGTATATGACAATTAAATTGAGACTTGGCTCAAAAATTCCTTGAGTGTTCCTCATCAAACTGATGTCAAATGGGATTTATTCCTAGCCCTTGTACTATGCCAGGGAGGTGTGAATATGTATTTTATTTTATTGTATTTTATTTCATTTTTCTCAATGGATTGTTGAAGAGATAGAGGGGACGCTTAAGGAATGCTTGCTATCAAATTACCAAATGACACCAACTTGGTAGGATAGCAATTGTCTTAGAAGGTAGAAAAAAGCACAAGAGCGAACTTGATGCTAGAGAAGAGGCTTAAATAACAGAATGAAATTAGAGGAAAAAATGCAACATTCATTACTCTAAAGAGAAATCAAATGCATAGATAACAGGATGGAGAATATCTAGCTTAATAACAGCACATTTAAAAAAAATACCGGAATAATGGCTGATTGAAAATGGAATAAATACAACAGTATGATGTGGCTGACAAAAAGAAAAAATCAATTTAAACATTACAGAAGTATAATTGTCAAATTGAGAGAATTGCTCCACTTTATCCTCCTTTAGTCCAATCTCACCTCCAACAAAGTCTTCTCCTGCACCCAGCATTTAAGAAGGATGCAGAGAAACTTGTAATTTACAGAAGGGCAATGAAGATGACTAAAGGGCTAATAACATTCTTTGAAGAAAGAGTGAAGGAATTGGGGAATGTTTATCCAACTAGGAAGAATACGATAGCATTTAAATATCTGAAAGAAGGACACATCAAAATTGAGACTTTGATAATAGATCCAAGCTGTAGGAAGATAATATCTAACAGAATATTAGGGGTAAAAGTAATAGCAATGTGAGGTAGAATAAAAATCCAGTGGTCTCCTATTTACTTAATGTTTATAAGTGGAGGTTGATCAGTCTCTCTTGTGGATGCTTTGAGTTGAGCAAGGAATAGAATAGAATAGAATAGAATAGAATAGAATAGAATAGAATAGAATAATAGAATAGAATAAAATAGAATAGAATAACAGAGTTGGAAGGGACCTTGAAGATCTTCCTTCAGGGTCCAACCTTCCTAAGCAGGGTCCAACCCCCTGCTTAGGCAGGAAACCATGCACCACTTCAGACAAATGGATATCCAACATCTTCATCAAAAAAAGGGCATGCATAGTCTTTAGGAGGCTTGTAGAGTGTTCCTGGATACTTGGGGGTGGGGGGTGGGAAACGAGCAAAAAACAGCCCATTTTTCGTGAAAACGGACCCGTTTTTTTTTTTTGTCAAAAAAGAGCATGAATAGCCTTTAGGAGGCATATAGGGTGCTCCTGTGGGTTGGGGGGGGGGCAAAAATGAGAAAAAAAAATGGCACGTTTTTCGCTATTTCTGCCATCCCCAGCCCTCAGGAGCACTCTGGAAGCCTCCTAAAGGCTATGCACGGCCATTTTGGTGAAGGGGCAGGGTTTTGGGAAGCCAAAAATGTTGTATTCAGTATATAAGACGCAGCCAGATTTTCACCCTCTTTTTTGAGGGAAAAAGGTCCGTCTTATTCTCCGAAAAATATGGAAATTGTTCTAACTGTCAGGAAATTTATCCAAGGAGCTTTGACTCAAGGACCTAACTGTACACTTTTAACCTAAAGAAAATGCATGATTAGTCTTCACATTTACTGTAAATAAAACCACACCTATTTTATTGAATTTCTTAATTTCTCAATACAATATCATGACTCCTGCTGGTTTTTTTTTACCCCTGAGAAAAACAATTGGAGAATTTAAGATGTCTGTAAAAATGGTATAAGGTACATTTCACATCTTGGAAGGTCCACTGAGACATATACACTGAGGCAATAAAATAAAAGCAAAAATGGGGGGATTAGGATTGTTTTCTAATAACTGTCCATAATAATAAAATAGTGCAAATTTGCTTGTTATACAGAGTATGGTTAGTTTAGTTTTGAGAAGTAAGACAAAACAGCAAATAAGAAAGGGAAGGTTACCCAGTTTAAAACAGGTTGCTTCAGCTTGCTCTCAAATGAACCCTTGACTATGTAAATAGAGAGCTTGCTTTTTAACTAAATCTTGAAGTATTTCCAGTAAACAAAAGTCTTGTGGGAAAGGCTGGCGCCAGAGTAAATATTCCCATGCAAGAGGTTAATGGTTTACATGTCATTAGATATCTCTGATAACCACAGAATTTGTATTTTGAGCCTTCAGTTTTTCAGAATGATAAACACCAGAAATGGAAAACATCGTTGTGGGTCCAGTATAGGAATTTTTCCCCAGTCTCTGGCTGCTAGCAGTAAAATGATATTTGGACAATTATGAAAAACATAGTAAACCTTCTCTTCTCTCATTCCCTTGCTTTTTCAAAAGGCAACTGGGCTTTGTTTTTCCTTGAAGATGTTTCACTTCTCATCCAAGAAGCTTTTTCAGTTCTGACTGGATGGTGGAGAATGGAAGGATTTATATTCCTTGCAGTCATCTGGTCATTAGCACTCTATCTGAGAGAAGAACCAAAGCAGCTTTTTGAATGAGAAGTAAAACACCTTCAAGGAAAGTTGCCTTTTGAAAAAGGACCTTTGGGACAATCATGACTCAGATGACTGAGAATCTCCATAGACATTTAGAGATTCTTATGCCAGGCACGTGGGGAAGTCCATTCTTTTGTTACTAGTGGCACATAAAAGCTGCTTCTCTTGTCACTGGAGAATGCCTTATACTTGGCCAGTAGTGACTTTCTATGGTTTTACACAGCTTCTCTGGAGATGGAGGGATTAACCTTAAGCACTTCTCATTGAGCTGTTATCTAAGTCAGCATTGTTCTAAGGCCGTGATGTTGGACCTATGGCACATGTGCCACCTGTGGCATGAAGAGCCTTCTTCTGCGGGCATGTGAGCCATTGCCCAGCTCAGCTGCACCGCACATGCAAGCGCGCCTCCCACCAGCCAGCTGATTTTCAGGTCTCTGCTGCGCATGCGGGAGACGCGAGTGCATGTGTCAGGGTGGGGAAAGAGCGGGGGTGCAGCGCCCCCTATGGCTCATTTTTAGTCGTAGGAGGCTTCAGGGAGGCTTGCTAGGCCCAAAACGGGTTGTGAGGATGGAGTGCGTGCATGTAGGGAGGTCGTGGGGGGTCATATGCATGCACGGGGGTGGGGGGAAGCACGGAGGGTCGTGCACACATGCGCAGGGCACATTGCATTGTGGGCATGTGCACACACGGTATTGCGTGCGCATGGTTTCGGCACGCAAGGACAAAAAGGTTAGCCATCACTGTTCTAAGGAATTGAGAGGAGAGGCTGAATCCTCACAGGAGGACACTTGATGCTATGGGCTCAATGGAATGCCCCACTTCCTACTATTTGGTGCTCAAACACAGTGAAGCAACCACTGTATTTTCTTTCACTGTTTTATTTTTAAGTAAAATAAAATGCAAGGGTCAAGAGAGATTATCCCACAGATGCCAAACTTGCTAGGAAACCATTAGTCAGTGTGCCCGCATATGCAAGGACACATACTGTACCTTATGCAGCTCAAGAGGTGTTGGAGACATGATTTCTTGAATCTCATCCTTTATTGTCTTTATCTCCAAATTCTTGTCATTCTTAGTAGGGGTCACATTGTTGTTGTCCGGCGCTTCACCTGAGCTCTTGGGGCTGCTTTTTCTTGCTGGGCTCAGTCCTGGCTGGTTCACAGAGTTCCTGGGCAATTTGCCCCCATCAAGGCTCAGATTATGTACACTGCCAGCCATGATGGATGCCTATAGGAGACAAAAAGAAAGAAAAACAATAGAACGGGAACAGTCATTGCAAGAAAACCAGTAAACAGCCCAATCAAAGAACCTCTAAGACTATCCCCACCCACACAGACAAGGCACCAGAATACAAACTGACAGAAAACAGCACTTCTTACTAGCACTGATGATGTTACCTAATTTGGGTAATGAAACATCTGCGAGAAAACAAGCAAGCTCAGAGAGCACCTTATTTCAGTCCTGAGCTATAAATATGCTCCTTCATTGGTATTGCAAGAAAAAAGAAAGTCTTCTGAATTTCATGTGGATGTGAAAATGAAAATCTTCAGCACCGCAGATGTTAAATTCTATCTTTCTCCAACAAAGAACCAGAGCTCTGCTAACGTAATCTCACATTTTTGCCAGCTCTTACATAGACCTAGCATTCTCTTCTTCAAAAGAGAGGCAAGAAAATATTGGCAAACAAAGATATTCCAAGACATTGTAGGACACAGTGATCAATATGCTTCCAAGGTGTTTGCTGCTGAATGGCAAATTCTGTCCAAGCTTTGTCGTGTATCCACGGGATTCTGTGGCTATGAGAAATGTCCAATGGGACACACAGCCAGCAGAGTATTTCAAGATACACAATGTTGCAGTGTTCCAAGTCATGTTGTCCTGTGTGCAAGTATGTGTCCTTGGGCTTAGAAGGAATTTAAGTGCTCCAAACAAGTCATGAGTCATCTTTGAAGCTGAAAAAGGATAGCAAATCCAGATTTTGCCTGGACAATGTTATGCCAGGCATGTCAAGCAGCTTGTCTATCAACCTTACAAAAGGTTATTCTGAATTTGGGGGGACATAGTCTATATTCTACAACCTATCTGACAATTTGTTGCTTTCTTTATATCTGTTGTGGTCCACCGACGGCCTGCATAGCTGGCAGCAGTCGGACAGTGAGGAGGTTGGGGAGGAACATGGACCAGTCCTGGAGTCTGGGGTTAGGCTCTGCATCAGTGGCAGGGAGAGGGCCAAGGCCATCTGATGGTTATTTGCTGTCTCCAGAGCCTCCGGAGTCTGACATCAGCAAGGCAGAGGAACAGCAGGTGTCTGTTCCCAGCGTGTGCATGCGCAGAGCTGCCAGAAGGCAAGAACAATTAAGAAAACAGGGTTGACTTGGGAGTAAGGCTTAGAGATGATTGGCGTCTCCCATAAGACTTAAAAGAGGAGTGAACGGGACATGAGCGTTTGCAGGAAGCAATTAGTTCATCTGGTCAGTTCAATCTCTGAAATGTTCTCTTAGTTTGGCCTTGCTCTGCATTTGGCAATTAGGTCTCTCGCAGGGAGATAAGGTGGGTGTTTATCAAAATTCCCCTGAAATACTGTGGCAACTCGAGCCGACATTTGTCAGAATCTTCACAGACTGTTTGTGAAGCCTTGTGGGCTGTGAATGACCGCAATTCACAGCTGTATAAATAAAAGAAGATTTTGGGGACTAAGATTGTGATTTATGCTTTCTCAGGTCAGAGCAATATATCTGTGGCCCTTGATCAGTGGTCTGTGGACCACTGGTATGTCCATCTGTTGATCTGATCTGCAGCTTCCACTGTAATTAGCTCCAGTCAACTGGCCAGCAGTCTACTTGTTGCAAAAATCTTGTCTTCTTCCCAATCAAAGGAATGTCAAAGTGAACTGTGTCACTATGAGGTAGACAAGAACAGCTTAGCAATAACAGAAAAACTAGCTATTCTAAGGTCAACAAGTAACAGGAAGTGGTTTAGATGAGTACATGTCTGAAAATAACTGAACAGCAAATTCAATTGAAAAAGGAAGCACGAACTCAGAGACAACGCTCACAAATATGTACGAAATGCTGGAGGAAGTAACAGCAGGGAGAATGGAATCAAGGAGTTCAGCAGAAGACTTCTGATCCAGGCTGTCTACCTGCTGCACACTGTCTTCCTTGACTCCACATCAAAGCCTGGCCAGTCTAGTTATGGGATGGTAAATGTATGTTTATGTGCCTGACTGGGGATTGATTATTCAAACTGCAGAAATAAACCAAATATTTTTGTTGCTTATTTCTTGCATCTCATATCTAACTGTTGCCCTCTAAACTTTATGGTATTGGTTCCTAGGTGCAACTGAACTGTCCCTGTATCTTGATGTGGAAAGAAAGAAGGCTTAGCACAGTTTCCTGGAATTCTCTTGCTACTGTCAGTTCCTTTGATGCCATGAGAATCTCCAGGGCAACCCTTTACAATTTCCATTAAGGGATTTCTCTCTGTGGAACCCATAAACTGCTGGCAGACACTCTATGTAGGACTTCTTAGGAAATTGCAATATTGCCAACCTGCCTGCTTTTTACAAAGCAATGGATTAGTGCTAGTGTCTGCTGTTTCTAGTTTACACAAGCGTTTTTTTAAAAAAAAAATGTTTCTAGGGTTCTTTGTTTCTGTTACTTATCATGCTGGACTGTAGTTACTCATTGGCAAAGAGGGATTCATTTGAAAACCAGTTCACTGAAGTGTTCAAGTGATAATAAACACAGCATCGTGAGGACTAAAACACAGGAACCTGACAATACGAGTAAATCCTCAGAGCTGTTACAAGTGTTAAGTCCACCTTGAGTTAAATGTAACTGTGATCTCACACAAGCAACACAAAACCAAATGTACAAATAGGAAAAGCCGTCATGAAGATCCCAAACTGCAGTTTCATTGGGCTGGAGGGCATTTGGCCCCAATCTTCTGGGTTCTCTTATTATATGGCAAGTGGTGCATAAAATAAATCAATGAGCAAATCAATGCTTGGAAGGAGGGTTAGGTTTGTTTGTTTGTTTGCTTGTTTTTTACAAAATTTAGTTTTAAGAAAACCCTTAAAAATAGACGGGATAGGAAGATGTACCCAAAGACAGTCACAAGCAGAGGTGGGCTGCTACAGGTTTGCCTCGGTTCGGGAGAACCCGTAGCTAACATTATGGCCGGTTCGGACAACCTCCAAATCCCACCCCCGGCTGGCCCCACCCATCTCACCCCTCTCACGCTGCCCCTCCCTGGAGTTTCAACACGGCCCATTTTGGATGCAACGTAAGTGCAGGGCCTGTGCGGAAGCTCGAGGAGGAGAAAAACGGGCCTCCTAGAAGTTCCAGAAAGCTGGAAACGGACTCATTTCTGGCCTCCGGAGGGCCTCTGAAGCCTGGGGGAGGCAGTTTTCGCCCTCCCAGAGACTCAAGGGAAGCCTCCGGAGCCTGGGGAAGGCAACAATGGCTCCCCGCCATGGTGCAAGAGGCTGACTAGACCATGCCCACCCTGGCCATGGCCACCCAGCAACCGGGCAGAGGAATTTTTGAAGCCCACCCCTGGCCACAAGGCACTAATAATCATTATTTCATTTACTTAAAAAGGGGTCATGTTCCAAACAAATCCCATGTTCTTCAAGCCAAAAAAACATTGGGAAGGAATATTGGTTTAATTGGCTGGTTCCTGCATTTTCTGAACATCCATTTAGTGGTCCACTTTAGCAGAAAGTGTGAGAAGGACTGTTTTACTCTCAGAAACCAAGTGTGCCCTGTAAGTTACTTGAGACCTTACTTTGAATGGAAACACAAAACTGTTTGGGCCACTACACAGACTACAGGTAATCCTCGACATATGACGAGAATTGAGCCCAAAATGTTTGTTGCTAAGTGAGAGATAGTTGTTAAGTGAATTTAGCCCCATTTGTCAACCTTGTTTGCCATAGTTGCCAAGTGAATCACTGCAGTTGTTAAGTGAGTAACATGGTTGTTAAGTGAATCGGGCTTCCCCACTGAGCTTGGAGGTCACAAAAGGGGATCACATGACCCCAGGATACTGCAACCGTCATAAATCTGAGTCAATTGCCAAGTGTCTAAATTTTGATCACGTGACCACGGGGATGCCTCAATGGCCATAAATGGGGAAAATGGTCATAAGTCATTTTTTTTCAGTGCTGTCGTAATTTTGAATGGTCCTTAGATGAACTGTTGTAAATCGAGAACTACTGTACCTGTAAAGGTAATATAAGTGGTTGGCCCTACCTTTTCTCTCTGCTCTCTACACCAGGGGTCACCAACTTTTTGGACCTCAGGGACCAATAAATTCATAATTTTAAATCCCGCAGACCACTAATATGATCTGCCTAATGACTGGCTAGGTGGTCATGTGACCGGGTGGGCGTGGCCAACTTAATGTCACTCACATTGAGGGATACCTCGCCAGCCTCTACTTGCTCCTCTCCTTCCAGCCACTCCTTGCCGACCCGCCTGGGCTCCTTAGGGCCCCAACAGGAAGCAGTTGCTGGAGCTAAGCAGACACCATGAGAAAGAGTTGGCAAAACAACTGGCTCAGTTCAAATTGGATTTGACTGAGAAGAAGGCTCAGCAGAAGCAATTCACTGAGGACTATGAGCAGAGGCTTTCCAAGCAGAGAGAAGTCCTGTGGGTGTGCAAGGCCAGGTACCAGCGCCTAGACGCTTAGGGGGCTGAGATGGTCAGCCAGTTCCAGGCCATGATGCAATCCCACTAGAACAAAGCCCTCCGGCTCTTCACCACCAGTAGCACTACCCTCCAGCCTTCGCTCAAAGCCCCACACCAGGAGACTGAAGCAAACCCCAAGTCAGAATTTCTCCCCCCTACGACCCACACAAAAAGACCCCAAAGGAGGAGACTCTCTGCAGCAACACAAGCATTCATTACACGTATCCAGCCCAGGTGCCATAGTTTGAGGACCCCTGAATTAGTGCAATATTAAAAAATGCAAATAACTTTTCTGCGGACCACCCAAAAAAATTTTGTGGACCGCGAGTGGTCCACGGACCACCAGTTGGTGACACGCTCACAAGCACAAAGAGGAAAACATGGTAGGCACAGCAAGGATAGCAGTGTTAGGCACAACCACTTTCGAAGATTCATTACCTCAATCTCCCTCAAAAGTTCCGACTGGCCGCACGTTTCCAAGTCCTCCAAAGCTTCTCCAAAAACGCGCCAAAAATTATCCTCATGTGGCATCTCAAGGCCATTTTGGCGGGTGGGATATCTGTTGTAACGTAGGAACCAAAGATTGTCAGCACTCTTCTGGAGCAGGGTGGAAGCTTCAAGGCTACAGCAAGTGGCTCGCCAGTAAAAGCAGAGACTTGGCAGAGTCTTCATATACAAAAGCAAACAACATGAATTTTTCAGGCAAGAAAGAGTCCAAATACAGAACCTCCATGCACTTTCACTAATGGGGCAAAAGTCCTTCAAAAGGAAGAATTAAACTGGAGTAGCAATGTCAAGTTCAAGAGGGTAAATTAAAAAGTGCCTGTAGGAAGATTGTAGGTTTAGGAAGACGTGTGGTTTTTTTTTTTTTTTTTGGTGAAATAGAGAAGTAAAAGAAAAAGAAAAAAAGATGCATGATGGATAAACCAGGAGCCTCAGAGACTGTTAGTACAAAGGCGGATGGGACAGAATTCAGATCTGAGACACAGAACACCTGAGAAGAGAGAGAAAAACACAGAGGGTAACGGACATGGTGAGAAAATGGTAAATACATCAGGTCTCTAGGGGAGCATATCATGTAAAAAAGATGTATATAAAAATGATTTTCTCTAGATTAGGCAAGCAATTAAATACAGGTAGTCCTTGATTTATGTCCACAATTAAGCCCAACATTTTTGTTGCTAAGTGAGACAGTTGCCCCATTTTTCTTGCCACAGTGAATCACTAAAGTTATTTAGGTAGTAACAGGGTTGTTTACATTTACAATTGTTGTTAAGTGAATCTGATTTCCTCATTGACTTTGCTTTTCAGAAGATCGCCGAAAGGGATCACATGACCCCAGGACACTTCAACTGTCATAAATAGGCTGCAAAATGTTTGCATTTTGATCACATGACCATGGGGATGTTGTAATGGTCATAAATGTGAAAAGCTTTTTCCAGTGCCACTGTAACTTCAAACGTCACTAAATGAACTGTTGTAAGTCGAGGACTACCTGTAATTAGCATGACTTCATACAGAAGGCTGAGCAGAGCCTGTATGTAAAAACCACAGAGGCTTCAATTCTTATGTTCATTGCTCAATACTTTTATTTCCAACAGTTTACAACTCAAAACTATGGTAAGAACATAGAATATTCTGGTAGGGCAGAAAGAGTTGTGCTTATTGTTATCCATCCCTCTTTAAAAAAAAGATGGCAAAATCAGCAACCCTCAGTCCAATCATCTGATGTAACTTTCCCATGTGCATTCTCACAGGTGTTTGGGCTGCAGCTCCCAGAATTCCTTGCCATCATGCTAGGCTGGTTGGGGAATTCTGAGAGTTGTAGTTAACAGTCAACACCAGATTGGAGGAGGATAAATAAATAAATAAACAAGAAAGACCCAACTAGGATATTAGAATATAGAATAACCAAGTAGGGCTAAGAACAACCAAGGGCAAACAGCCCCATGGTTAGGCTAAGAGGTGTCTTAAGATGCTCTGTTCTGCTGGGGACAAAGCCACCCCCATTATGTAAAAAAGCTACAGTAATTCCCCTCAGATTCAGTTACACTGTAATATACCAAAACATACAGCTGGAACAGGGCAAACAAACAGGATCAGATTTAATTCTTGAGTTTAAGCCCTTAATTCTTGAGGGCTTGAGTTCCTTCTTTGGGGGAAAAAATATGTTCTAGCCATCCCCAAATTGTATTGTAACGTTTTACTTTTTGCTCTCTTCTTTCTAAGAGATAAGAGGCCGCCATTTTCTCTCAAGAAGAAAGAAAGAAAGAAAGAAAGAAAGAAAGAAAGAAAGAAAGAAAGAAAGAAAGAAAGAAAGAAAGAAGAGAAAGAAAGCCTTACATTAGGAGGAATTGTGCCAAAGAAAGCAGAATGTTTTCTGCAACTCTAACATTAAATGAACTGGGGCCAGGAAAAGCAAGGAGCTTTGATTCACCCAGGTAAACAAACAGTCTTTGCTTTAGTCAGTTTTCTAAGTCAAAGAACCAGACAACAAACCCTGACATTCTTCCTCCAAGAAGCCCCAAACCAGATATAGGTGTCATTTCTTTTGAAAAGGAAAACAGGAATTACAAATGAGCCAAAGTCATGAAATGGTTTTGGAAATCCATGCCAGGGGAATGATTATTGTTTTAATGGTTTCACACTACAAAAAACTGTGACACAAATAGACAGAATGTTGAACTGAGACTTTTTTTTAAAAAAAAAATATGCCGCTGCCTTTTGTTGTTCTTCTAACAGCCTCATCTCAATCTCTTTCTCCCACCACCACCCAATCTTTAGTTATGGAGTTCTTTTGTCTCAGACTGCCTTTGTCTTCATGTCCATCCACCATGTTGGCACTTCAGGATTCCACCTCAAAGATTTATGATCCAAACAATTTGAGGCCCTTTGGCTAAAGACCATTCTTAAATGGAGATATCAAACAAAACCAATTCTGTCTCCTTGGCAGCTTCAAGCTATTGAACCAAGAAAACTTGAAAACTGGACAAAAATAAAACTGGGGAACATAGTTTAAACTCGATTCTAGAAGTCTCTGTGCTGTTGTAAATAGGGAGCACTGCAGTTGACAAGGGTGACCAAAAGTTAGCTTTCAGTAAGGGGACATTGCTTTGCACGTGTGGCTCTAAGTGTAATTACACAAAGAAACAAGCAGAAAATAAATAGATAATTTTAGACACATAACCACATGCAATCTGAATAATTTTCACATTGGGCCAAGGACGTCACAAGATGTGGCCAGAAAAGCTAAGATGGAGGCCATGATAATATGAGCAATGCTCCACCCATTTTTTCAGTGTGACACACACAAACAAAAAATAAAAACAGATGGAGCTTTAATCCCATTGTTGTGTCTGCCATCTTGACTTTTTCAACCATACCTGGCAGACACCCTTGAAGCTGCCCATTAAAATCTTGATGCTCCAAGATCAGATATAGAACACTGAATATCATTGCAGAGTATCATTATCCAAGCAATATGCCAGAATGAAAACTGGAACATTGAAAGGAGGCCAAATGTTGACTTCAGAACATCAAGTGCATTTTATTCCACACAAACTGGAGTGAAGACAAGAGGGAGGTAAATGGACAAAAGCAGCATTTCTGTCTTTTGGACATGCATTATTACAGTGCATACACATATGGGGAAAAAAAGCTTGCATTGTCATGATAAGATGCTGCTTTCATCATTTTGCCGAAACCAATGGATTCTGAGGATGCTTCTACCTGCTGTTCCACTTGAAATCTCCATTGTGTTTACAAAACACAAACACAAGCTTAATTCTGTACAATGTATTCCATTTTCAGAGAACTAGAACTAGATCCTAACACTTTAAAGGTAAATTCACTGTACTGCTGATGATCATCTGGTGGAGTTAGAAACATTCATATTGATAGAAATCCATGAATGTAAGAATGTGATGAAATCCTGATCGGCATGAACAATAGTGGCCCTTTTGGGAGACATTATTCAGCTTCGTGTAGTAATCATTGACCTTTTTCACCCATAGGGATCATTAGACATCACCTTTGGGAGAAAAATGTCTTTGCACAGCATTGTGCATTTGAAAAAAGCCAATCCAGTTGCTGTGCAACTGAATTAATGAAAATCTATCAGTGCCCCTAACAGCATATGTCTTCAAGGGCATATAGTATATGGAGGTTCTTGAAAGTAGAATGCAGTCATTCCCTTGGAATCAAATTTCCATCATTTCATGAGAACTACTGGATTCTGAATTCTTAATTCCTTCTCACTTAATTCATGCATTTCTGAAAACTCTGCAGCCTGAAATGCATGGGCATTGCAAAGCACAAATATGAATGTTTGATTAAGACAGGGAGGTTTCATCCTCCTGCACAATTGCCATATACACATTGCAACTTTTCATTGAGGTTTCCTAACAACTTTTAACACAGCAAAACCACTACTTTTAAATGCTTTAATAATCATTTGTGCTGACAGTGAAAAATAGAGTTTGGAATAGAAGAGGCTCATTGAAAGCCTATTTCATTGCAATGAATCATTTCAATTACACTTCAAGGAAGCATGCCTGAATCTTTGAGTCTTGCAATAGATAACAATATGTATTCATTTCTCCCCTGTCTTTCCCCAAAAGGACATACCTGCTTGGCTTCTCCCAGTCTTCCTCATTGAAACCACCATGTGTAAAAGGGTAACTCTTCCTGGCGTCTCCAGGAGGGGTGCTGCTTTTCTGCCTGCTGGATCGCCATTCATGGGGATGAAGTGCAATGCTTACAGCCTGAGGCAAGTAGGTACCTACTGGAATTGGGGAAGCAGGAAAAAATGACAAGAAGAGGAAGGAGATTATTTGACTGCTATTGCTGAGAAAATTACACTGGATGAGAAGTCCATTGGTATGTTTTCATTCGTCAAACTGCTTCTTGTCAACAAAACTGGGAATGAAGTGTGGGATTGACCTGAACACTAGAAAAAGCTCCTCTTGTCTATTAAAGAAATGTTAAATATGCGGGACAGCTGTAAAGTGAAGAAATGTTCCAGCCAAGTCACACAGGACTTTCTCCAGCAAAGCATCTGGAGGAAGAAGAAGAAGATGATGATGATACTTTTATTCATTAAACATGAAACTCAGTCAACTGAACATTTAAAAATGTGTCTCAAATATCATTGACTAGTGCTGAAGATTGATATGGGTTTCTACCAGCATCCTAAGAATTGACCAAGTACATTATTATTATTATTGCTATTATTATTATTAATATTAATAATATTAATATATAGTGGATGTGGCAGTGCCTGGAGACAGCAGAATAGAAGAGAAAGAGGAGAAGATAACAAAATACAAAGACCTACAAATAGAAATAGAATGACCATGGCAAAGGCAAGTAAGGATAGTACCAATAGTAATAGGTGCCTTGGGTGCAGTCCCAAAACAACTGGAGCACCACTTGAACACCATAGGCATTGTCAAATTTGTCATCACTCAATTGCAGAAGGCAGATTTATTTGGAACTGCTTTCATCCTGTGGCGATATCTGTAACACCATCAAACATCCAGATTTGCCTATCCCAGCTCCTTGGTAAGGACTCGATAGTTAGACAAAAATGCCAAACCCAGTCTGAACATCTGGCTGGCTGTGCAATGATTAATGATTAATGATGATGATGATGATAATAATGATAATAATAATAATAGTTTGGTTCATTGACATTGCAATACCTGGTGATATGCGAATTGAAGATAAGCAGCAAGAAAAAATCACAAAGTACAGGGACTTGCAAATCGAAGTTGAACGACTGCAGAAAAAGAAATCATGTCCTGATTGTAATTGGAGCCCTTGGAGCAATACCTAAAGGACTACTTTACTATTTGGAAATTCTAAATTTATTGGATTTGAACATTCTGATGCTACAAAAAAACACCCTACTTGGAATAGCTTATATCCTCTGACGTTATGTTAACAGTTTCTAGGTCCTTGGTTAGGACTTGAGTTGCTGAGCTACCAACCAGCCTCAAAGGCTGTGAATCTCACCAAAGATTAACCACATAATAATCAAAAAGTGATATGAGTTGACTTTAAAAATCCTGCTCTGCTAGTCAACAGACTTCCTGTATCAACTACTATTATTTACTTGTGGTAATCTTACATTACCTTAAAACTGTTTAATAACAGGATGGGAGTCTGATCCTTTCGCCACTAGACATACTGGTTGGGACTGGGGTGGAGGGGGAGGGTCTACATCAGGCTTACCTTAAAGGAGAGTTCATATGATAATCACCCAGTGTCAAGAAAACAAGTGAAGAAAGCATTAATGCTCACTTTAAAATACTATCCATCCCTCAGTTAGATAACAATCCAGGATTATTCTAAAGGATCAGAAAGTGGTGGGAGAGGATGAAATAACTAGCTAGCCAACAAGACAATTTCCTATTTGTTCAAAACTTAAGCAAATTGATTTATTTAAGTATTCATCATTGTTAAAGAATGGATTTATTACTACTAGAAAGGTTTCAAGGAAAATTTCTCAGAATTGGAATGCAAAACTGGGGGGAAATGCCTGGATTTGGATGAATGAGAGACCAGAGACTCAAGATGATAATGAAAAAGCAGGGAAGGAAAGTAGAGGAAACACACACACAAAGGAATGCAAAATGATGATGAGGCAGAAAATGGCATTTTCAGCTGAATTGGCCAACAGGCTCCTCATTCTGCTACAACTTGAGATGGAGAGCATTCAGAAGCATGTGTTTTCTTTCCCTAGTGTATGTGTTGTCCATTTATGGTTATGATACCTGATTTCACCCTGAAAAAGATGTTTAAGGCTGTTAGTTAATATTAGAAAGTTGTTGACAGAGGGGTTTGTAGAGATGAGATTTTAAAAAAGTCAAGATGGTCACTATAATTATGCAATCAAAGCTCTGCTCCCCTTTTATGCAATTACTCCAGCCACTCCTTTGCTCATTTCCACCAGGATTTCAAGGCAATAAAATATACTTCATATTCTTTTCCAAGAGTATTTCCAGAAAAATAATTCTGTAAAGTAGGATAGCGAAATGCCTAATGGGTTTCTATGGTTCGGAATGAACTTCTAACCTTCAGTTTTGGATCATTAAATCCCACGTCCTAACCACATCACCCTGATCAGTTTTCTTTGGCAACTGGCTTGAAATGAGTGGAGGAATGCCATTCAGAGCATTCCCAATGCTTAGGATAGGGAGACTGCCCAAACAATTTGTTCATTCCATATGCAAACATCCGTAAACAAAGACTGTATCTTTGTAGAATGAATCATAGCATCCATGAAAACAAGAGAAATTTATAGAATGGAATAAAAAAATAGTCCAGATGGAATTTAATATTGTGATTTGCATGCCTCACCACTACATCCCCAATTGCAATAGTCAACAAAGAATTGTACATCCTAATATTATTCTGACCTGGTCAAATGGAAAAAAAAGAAGAGAAAGAGAACATTTCTTATCTTCTTGCCAAAAAAAGAGAGAGAGAGAGAGAAAAAAAAAAGAACAGGCCAGTTGCAGAATGTATTGTGTTGTGTATTCATCATGCCTAGTATTAATATTTATTTAGGTATGTATAACACACATCTCTCATTTTCATCATAGCTCCATCCTCTATCATTCCCATCTACCATGACCTGGTTAGCTGAAAACTATGAGAATTGGAGCGCAATGAAATTGGAGAAGGCCAGGTACAGAAGACTAACCTTTGAAGGCATTCTAGTGAATGTACTACTTGTACATTTGTAAAGTAAATATTATGCTTTGTTGAGCAACTTATTGAAATACATCCCATTGGCCAAGGCCATAGAAGAGAGCGTACACTGCTGCACGTGCATTTTGTGTGAGACCAGCACAAGTTGTCACTCTTGTATAAGCCCTATAAACATAATATAATTCTTTCCAACATTACTGGGGCAAATGGTCACCATCTGTTGGAAATACAGGGAACTGATGTTTGCTTGGTATGTAGATGATCTTTCTTTTAAGGTTTCGAGAGACCTGACTTCATAATAAGTGTCAATGGTAAGTACAGCAGGGATATAGTCAGTCTAGACACATTGTTTTTTGAAAGACCCTCAAAAATCCGTAACATAATTGTAGGAGACAAATATCAGAAATGAATTACGATAAAGGCAGAAGTGGGCTGTGCCGGTTCAGACTGGTTTGCGTGAACCGGTAGTTCTGACCAGTGGCTGGGCCCGGCCACCTGCCCTGGCACTATCCCATCCTATATAATCACCATTTTTTTGATGCCATGTGCTCACATTTTTGGTTCTGGGCGAACTGGTTGTTACATTATGCGACGCCCACCATTGAATAAAGGCTGTGTATCAGTGGTGAAATTCAAATTGTTTTACTACCGGTTCTGTGGGTGTGGCTTTGTCGGCGTGGCAGGGGAAGAATACTGCAAAATCTCCATTCCTACCCCATTCCAGGGGAGGATACTGCAAAACCTCCTTTCCCACCCCACTCCAGGGGAAGGATACTGCAAAATCTCCATTCCCACCCCATTCCAGGGGAAGGATACTGCAAAATCTCCATTCCCACCACACTCCAGGGCAAGGATACTGCAAAATCTCCATTCCCACCCCATTCCAGGGGAAGAATACTGCAAAATCTCCATTCCCACCACACTCCAGGGCAAGGATACTGCAAAATCTCCATTCCCACCCCAATCCAGGGGAAGGATACTGCAAAATCTCCATTCCCACCCCATTCCAGGGGAAGAATACTGCAAAATCTCCATTCCTACCGCACTCCAGGGGAAGGATACTGCAAAATCTCCATTCCCACCCCATTCCAGGGGAAGAATACTGCAAAATCTCCATTCCTACCGCACTCCAGGGGAAGGATACTGCAAAATCTCCACTCCCACCCCACTCTGAGGCCAGCCAGAGGTGGTATTTGCGGGTTCTCGAACTACTCAAAATTTCCACTACCGGTTCTCCAGAAACTGTTAGAACCTGCTGAATTTCACCCCTGGTGTGTTTTGACACACATACCATAAAGGAACAGGAAGTTCAACTTACCTTGGCTTCCATAGCCTGTGTCAATACCCGAACCATCCCAGGATTCCATAGCACTATCCACACTAGGGATCGTGGTGGAATACACCTCGGAGAGCTTGCTAGTTTTCTGAGAATCAGTCAAATCATCCTCTAGGTCACTAACCTCAGTCTTTTGAGGAAAAGTCCCTGCAATCCAAAGAAAGATGGAGGTACAAACTTTAATGATACTCCACAATTTGGTTGGTGTCTTTTTACTGTATGCTATTATGACAACGAACTAATGTGCATAAGTTTCACAGGATGTGGGCCTAACACTACATCTCACAGATGACACAGGATGTTTCAGTATTGCAGGAGCTTTTCTTTTTTCTTAACTTTTTTGGCATCAACCTGTGTGCCATAATTGATAAGAAATGCACAAGCAGCACTTGAAGTGAAGTGTTAATACCACTTTATAATGCCTTGGTAGGGCCACACTTGGAATATTGCATCCAGTTTTGGTCACCACGATGTCGAAAAGATGTGGAAATTCTGGAAAGAGTGCAGAGAAGAGCAACAAAGATGATTAGGGGACTGGAGGCTAAAACGTATGAAGAATGGTTGCAGAAACTGGGTATGTCTAGTTTGATGAAAAGAAGGACTAGGGGAGACATGATAGCTGTGTTCCAATATCTCAGGGGTTGCCACAAAGAAGAGGGAGTCAAGCTATTCTTCAAAGCACCTGAGGGAAGGACAAGAAGCAATGGGTGGAAACTAATCAAGGAGAGAAGCAACTTAGAACTAAGGAGAACTTTCCTGACAGAACAATTAATCAGTGGAACAACTTGCCTCCAGAAGTTGTAAAAACTCCAATACTGGAAGTTTTTAAGAAGAGATTGGGTAACCATTTGTCTGAAGTGGTGTAAAGTTTCCTTACTTTACTTAGTGTTCCAACAGTGTTGGAAAGGAACTTAGAAGACCTCTAAGTTCCCTTCCAACACTGTTATTCTAAATTCACTTTTCTAGAGTTAAAAAAATTGCAGTTGTCTGCTGCCAATATGACTATAAGAACATTTACTTACAATTGAGTGAAATCAATTAGAAACTTATAAGAAACTTATTTCTAAGAAAATGATTTTTGAATTTGATGATGGCATTTCTGGACATTTAAGCTAACATCATCTGGACAATTTGTTTTTAACCTTAGAATCTTTTTCTAGGCGAAAAGACAAATATAAATTTGTTATGGGGATGGATGAAGTTGCTTATGGTAACTCTACTGTAATGCCACTGAAAATTCCAATTCTGGATACTTCTGTAGTTGCACAAGAACACCTGACTTTTAAGAGGTGCTGTCTGAGAGTTTTTAAACGGTGAAATGGAATTCTATAAACTTCAGCAAGACTTTGTGTTGTCCACTTCACGGCTTCAAATGGGGTTCTGGAGAGCTGTCCACCAATGCTCTAGAGATACAGCATTTTAGATCTGCTGCCTATTAAGAGCAGATACAAAGACCAGAAGCCACATGTTTAATAAATATTTCTTTTCTTTTCTCCTTTTTTCTATTCCTTCCTTATCTATTCACTATTTTACTTTCTTTATTTCTTTTGTGAAGTTTGTATTGTTGCCTTAAAAAAATCTCATTTATAAAAACTAGAAGGAGGGAGGGAGGGAGGGAGGGAGAACACGTGCATGTCCCAGTTTGGTGTAGTTGTTAAGGGAGACTGTGAGTTCTAGTCATGTCTTAGGCACAAAAATAGCTGGGTGACCTTGGGCCAGTCAGTTTCTCTCAGCACTAGAGAGAATGCAATGGTGAACCACTTGCCAACTACCACAGCATTATGAAGTCAGAAGAAAGAAACTCTCTATAGAGCTGACATGTGATATTTGAGCATCAGATTTGACAGGGAAGGAGGCCTATGTCAACTTGTGAAGCATTCCTGACCTGCTGTCAAGTTGCCATAGGCAGGGTGATGGAGAACTGAGCCTTGCAGCTGCAGCCAGGGAATCGCATTTCAGTCAAAACAAAAGCACCTTCCAGCCATCTCTATGTCAAGGCCATCTCCATGGATACCCGGAGTTGCCAGAGGGAGGGACTCTACAACCCACGAAATTGCTTCATTGGGGAATGTGACTGATGACACACCTTGGCGGGAGGGGGAAACAGGGTCAGAGCTTGGGCATGAATCAAATGAGGTCAGAGTTGGCTGAAGCTCCTAATAAATAACTGGATTTCTTTTGAAGCTTGGCTCGAGGCTCATGATTTAATTGGGGCATTGGTTGGAACCCTGACAGCCTAATCCTGCCTTTTCTACAACTCAGTTCTTCGCAACTTTTATAATGCTGGATCAAAGTTAGAATAACTTGGCTGAGATGGGCAGCTATAGAAATGGAATAAGTAAATAAATTAAAGACAAGAAAACTTGCGTGAGAGGAAAACATTGAATTACACTTTCTTTTAAAGGAAGCGTAAAGTTCATAGAAAGTGTAAAGTGTGAAATTCAGAGAAAAAAAAACCTCCTTTTCTCTGCATCCTTAAGAGACAGGCTTACAGATAGCCCTCAACGTATGACCACAATTGAGCCCACAATTTTTGTGGCTAAGTGAGACATTGGTTAAGTGAATTTTTCCCCATTTTATGACCTCTCTTGCCACAATTGTTAAGTGAATCACTGCACTTCTTAAATTAGCAAACTCGTTGTTAAGTGAATCTGAATTCCCCATTGACTTTTTCTGTCAGAAGGTCACAAAAGGTGAGCACATGACCCTGGGAGACTGCAAGCGTCATAAAGATGAGCCAGTTGCCAAGCTTCTGAATTCTGATCACATGTCCATGGGGATGGTTTAATGGTTTTCAATATGAAAAATGGCCATGAGTTACTTTTTTCAGTGATGTTGTAACTTTGAATGGTCACTAAACAAACAGTTATAAGTCAAGGACTACCTGTAATTCAGGGTAATATAGATTTAAATTAATTAATTTTTAAAAATTACAGACTTACTTTCGGTTTGCTTTTTGATTTTTAGTGTTACTGTCTCTCCAGCCATTTGGAGTAGATGTATGGCTTCGCTTAGAGGCTTCCCTTTAAGGCTGACATTATTAATAGCTAATATCCGGTCTCCTACGTGGATAGCTCCAGTTCTAAGGAAAAAGTAAAGGAAACATCAGCTGTGATGCATGGCAGCAATTTCATTTAAAAATCCATCCCTCTACCGTGAATTATAAAACAGAAAATACTATGGACATTCGAAGGAAAATATGAAAATAAAATCCATAATGATGTGTAGATTTCCAGCCATTCATCATTCATTGTTCCTGTGCTTTATACTGGGAAGAGAAATTCTACTGTGTACGTATTCTTACAATTCACATTAATAAAGAAATAATCAAGGAATAATCCAGCAATTTCATATCAGAAATTAAATTGGTCACAATCTTAACCTGGAGATTATTATTATAATTTTGCCATATCTTAAGAAAGAGCCTAGAATTGGATGAAATGTCAAGATCTCATAATAGTTTGGCCATTTTTTATTTTTAAAATGACTTCAAACTTAGTTTTAGGGTGCTTGGGACGGGGCTAAAGGCTACTGCAACTGTAGAAGGTAAATAGGATTGCCTTGACAGAGATAAGCAAGATCCATTGTCTAGGCCAGTGATGGTGAACCTTTTCAACACCGAATGCCAAAAAGGGAGTGTGCACGCTTGTCTGGGATGCAACCTGGAAGAGGAGCTGCCCAGGGGGCACGTGTGTGCTGTAAAATGCACTTCTGGTTTCCAGGGGGCGCATGCGTGCCAAATAGCTAGACTTCTGGTTACTGGCACACACATCAGCTGGCCTGCACACATGCTCACGCTGGAACATGGAAGACCAGCTCTTTCCGTTTCTGGCACTACCGCATGCACGAAGGCCTGTTGATCGTTGCGCACACATGCGTGCCAGAGACATGACATGGCTCGTGTGCCATGGCTCGTGTGCCACTTCTGGCATGAGTGCCATAGGTTCGCCATCATGGGTCTAGACAATTGAAGACAGGGACCTATCTGAAGTTTGCAACATCCAGATCATATTCAGAAACGACTGAGGAAATCACCACCTTATTTCACTGGAGTATAAGGGGAGGAGGTCCACCACAATCAGACTTGCAGGATTCTGTTATTATAGCTAAAATCAATGACGTACAATTATGATTGTATGTGGAATTCATTTTCTACTGGGGCTGACCATGACCTTGGAGAAGCCATCTAGAAACCATTAAGACAACAACAGGTGCAGAAGTACTGTAGGTGTAGAGCTCAGAGAGGCAAAACAAGAGTCTAAAGGACTCTGACCGGTTTCCCTCTGTTTCCTGTGAAATTAAAGGAAGGGAAAACACAAGCAGGCTTGTAAACAACTGATGTGATAGGCCCTTATCAATGAAGTGTTCTAGTTTTCCTCTGGAGTCAGTTTTTTTGATTTGGCAGTGCTTCTCAACCTGAGGGGTGGGAGTTGAAGACCATCCCTCTTAAAGTTGCTCAGGTTGAGAAACACTTGTCTATAGAATAGGGTGGACAATGACTAATTCTTACAATATAGATTCCACTCTTCAGTGGTGGGATTCAAATAATTTAACAACCGGTTCTCTGTCCTAATGACCAGCTGGGTAGGCGTGGCTCGGAGGTCATGTGACTGTGCGGGTGTGGCCAACTCAATGTCACTCAAGTCGATGGGCACTTCGCCTTAGCTGTTACAATAATAGTAAAATAATAATGGTTTTTAGGTATACTGCATCAATTCCCCACCCCCACCCCAATGATTTTTCCTCCTATATTTATGAAACAGACAGGACTTTAGGTATATATGCTGGCCTAAGACTGTAATAAAATTGCTTTATTGGCTGAAGTCTTTCCTCCTGCATTGTCTTTTATGGCTAATGATTTTTACTGAAAGCATGTACAAACAAAAGAACACCATTTGGTTTTCTGCTACAGAAAACAAAAGCTTTGTATCCTGACATGCAATTAATATTCCAAATCCTGTCTGAGGACAGATCCGTATTATATTCCAGCAGTTAAAAGGTTTGGAATGGATTTTTGGGAGAGAGAACAGTTAGTACAATACAGTACTGTATATTAATTTCATAACTAACCAATAGGGGTCACTGTGGCTCAATCAAATAGCAAAAAAGAGATATTCAATAGAGCAGTGTATATTCAAAAAGCTTTTATTTTACTCTTGCTGGGTGGTGGGCTTGAAGTGAAAAGCTCAAGTAGTCACAAGACTTTGAAGGGAAATTAAAATTTGGATGACTTTTGTATTACTTTCTTGGCTCCAATGCCAAAGAAATCCAGGCTATAGAATGAGGTAAAAAAGAGGAGTGGGGCCCGTGGGAATATTGCAACAACTGCATTGTTAGTGGGTCACCATAAGATGGCACTGTTGGCTCAGAAAGATAAGAGAAGCAACTGAAGAATTAACTTGGTTTGGAATCATCAGGTCCTTAACAAAGTCAAAAAGGCAAGGTAGAGATTCAGCCTTGATAAACCATGAACGATGATCAGCATTTGTTAGCATGATAGCGTCCTAGGAATGCTGGCTAAGTCCCTTGACTGAATTTCAGGACAAAAAAAGTGCCTCAGAATAAGTCCCCCCTATCCCAGCTTCTACATGAGAATACAACCCATGGGCAGGTGTGTGAGTGCATGAAGTTTAATTTGTGCAAGTGGCGGGTGCACATGTGAAATTATCTCCCCCGTCCCCGTCCTGGCACCACTGCTGGTCCATGGAGCTGGAAAGGTTGGGGACTGCTGCTCTAGTATATATTTCCTTCCTTCCTTCCTTCCTTCCTTCCTTCCTTCCTTCCTTCCTTCCTTCCTTCCTTCCTTCCTTCCTTCCTTCCTTCCTTCCTTCCTTCCCTCCCTCCCTCCCTCCCTCCCTCCCGTCTGTCTGTCTGTCTATCTATCTATCTATCTATCTATCTATCTATCTATCTATCTATCTATCATCTACCTCTCTCTCTCTGTTTGTCTTTCTCTGTCTCTCTATATCAAGGGCATCAAACTCAAGGCCCGCGGGCCGGATCTGGCCCACAGGGTGCTTAGATCTGGTGTGCAGGGTTGCCCTGGAAACAGTGATGGGCTAGCCCGCGGTGCCTCTGCTATCAAAACCTGAGCTCGAGAGCCCCCCCCCCCCCCCGCTCCATTTTCGGTGTCAAGAGAGTTGCAGGGGAAAGTAATCCAAGCCAATTTAGGAACAATATATTTGAATGTTAAAAAAAAAAACAGCAGCAGCAGTATTTTCTTCTTTGGTAAAATATCCCATGTGGGTTTGAATCTTAATCTGACTTTTAATCATTGTTATGGTATGTTTAGGATTACAAAGTATATGTTAAATTAATCTTTGGACACTGTGGTTATTTTTCATCTTCTTTGTCTCTTTTTCCGGTCTTTCAATCTGTCAGGATACAAAGGATTTTTTTTTTTAAGGGAAAAGCAGCAAACAAGAAAGGTAAAGCAATGGAACTTTTCAAATAGGGTGTCTTAAATTGACTTCCCCGGTGCACATATCTTCATAAAACTAACAGATGTCCATAACATTATCAACACAGTATGGACGCCTGTGCTATCGAGGAGGCTGAAGGCTCAGAAAAATCTATCAAATGGTCTTGCTTTTCAGATCATTCAGTGGAAGGAGAGAACCAACCTAGAAATAAGGAGAAATTTCCTGACAGTTAGGAACAATGGAGGGCTTTGTCTTCAGAAGTTGTGGGTCCTCCAACACTGGAGGTTTTTTAAGAAGCGATTGGACAACCATTTGTCTGGAATGGTATAGGGTCTCCTGCTGAAGCAGGGAAGGGGGTTAGACTAGAAAGACCTCCAAGGTCCCTTCCAACTCTGTTATTCTGTTAAGATTCCTTCTTTGGAAGCTGATGCCTGCAGTGACACTCCAGGCCTCTGACTCTAAGGTTGCCAATTGCAACTCACCTTTCTGCCAGCCCTCGTTTTGTCAAGCCTGAAATGACAATGGGATCAAAAGGTTCTTCCGTGCCTGAAATAGTGATTCCCAGGGGCCCACCATATCTCTTCAATTCCACTGTGTAGATGATAGCCCCGGTGGTTTCTTGCTCATCTGTTAAAAGGAACAAAGAAGCTGAATAATCACGTATGAAGGCAAATAAAGGCTGAATAATGATGACAGAAGTCATAGAAAGGCCAAGCTCTGAAGAAGTTCCAGTCAATCACAAAGAAAAACTTGCACCCTTCTTAATCTTTTTGAAAGGGCCTGTCTGTAGATAGGAAGCGTGTAAATATGCAAGCATATTAATTAACAATATTGATTCACAATCTGTCAACCTCATTAGTCTCCGAAAGGATTCCCACCCACCCCCCACCCCCGTCAACAGATTAAATTCAGAGTTTTTGTACCAGAGTTATCCTCATCCTTCCTAATCTTCAATTTGACAAGTTCTTCACACTGTTTTAAAATCTGCACTGCGTCTTCCATTGAACAATTGTCAAGTCGGATATTATCAATAGCTAACAGCTTGTCTCCGGGCTCCAAGGTGCCAGTCCTGCATACAAAGGGAAAACAAATCTTTTAGAAAACATTATAAATAGTGTTAACATTTGTTCCTCTCAAGTGCTAACAGTGTTGATGATATGATGAAATAAGCGTTGGGGAAACAAAATCATCCTTTTTTTTTTAGTAGCTGTCTTTCAATATGAGGAGGGGGAAATTGCTTTAGAAAATGTTTTTTTTTTAAAAAAAGAGAATCTCAGAAGAATTATCCTAGCCTCCTTGCACTAAATTTAACCACAGGGAGACCAAGAGGTATAGATATAATTATATTGTCTTCCAAATGAAGATGGATATACATGTCCGAGGAGAATGTTGTAGGATCCAATCCGGGTTGTTTACTGAGATCAGAGGTTTTGTCTTCGGAGCTTTAGGACTTGTGCTGGAGCCCATCTTCAGGGAACTTCTCTCTAGCTCAGGGATCTCCAACCTTGGCAAATGTAAGACTTGTGGACTTTAATTCCCAGAGTTCTGGGAGTTTAAGTCCACAGGTCTCAGAGTTGCCAAGGTTGGAGTCCCCTGCTCTAGCTAGTCCAAAGGTTTGGAAGATAAAACCTGTGGTCCTGGTGACCGACCCAGATTGGATCCTGCTATATTGTCTTCCATTGCGCAAACATTTCTCCGGATTTAACAGATTAACAGAATTGGAAGGGACCTTGTAGGTCATCTAGTTCAAATAGGAGACCCTACACCAAACAGGAGACTCTACACCATTTCTGACAAATGGCAGTCCAATCTCTTCCTTGAAAGCCTCCAGTGATGAAGCTCCCACAACTTCTGAAGGCAAAGCTGGTTGACTGTTCTCAATTCTCTTGAGAATTCTCATTTTTCTTGTCTCTTCATGCTTCAGATGAGATTCCAAAGGAAGACATTAATGCAGGTCTCTTTCTTTTAGGGTTATTCAGATTGGGAAGGGCAGGCAACCAAAAGGCCTTAGACCCAGTCTTTCTCAATCCCAGCAACTTTCAGATGGCTGGACTTCAACTCCCAGAATTCCTCATCCAGCAATACTGAAACACTGCTTTAGAATGAGGCAAGTGGAAAGTGAAACACCAACCCCATCACTTTGGAGCATCTTCAACAAGAAAGGAAACTCAAACATTATGAAGAGGAATTTAAAAGAAATTCCCAGACACCTTGAGATAGAAAAAGAGATGCTTCTTTCTAAAGGGAAGAACGTTTCAAAGGTAGATTTTGGTATAGTATTAATTTGAACAAGTATGTGCCAGCTTCATATGTATTAATTGGGTTCAATCGCATATTAGAATCCAGAATACCTATAAAAGATGGTTGAGGTCATAGAGAGGTATTACAGATATTATGAACAAATTCATTACTATTGTCTATTAAGATTCAGAAATAAAAAAGCAGGTAATTCACTCACCTATGGGCTACACTCCCCTTCTTGATATCAGAGATAATTAAAGGCTCACCAGACTTTCTGCTTGCTGTTTAGGAAGAGATACATGCAGACACTCAATCCAGGCATTTAGAGTCCATGATAATCTTCAGAATTATCTATTACCAGCCTTCCACAACCAGGCATTCCTGCAGAATTCCCAGTCATTATGGCCATTAGAGCACACCAGGTTGCAGAAGACTATATAAGCCAAACATTATATAAAGTAGGAAGCAACATAATAAATTTCCCTTTTTCAATTTCCCTTTAATAGAAACATCTAAGCCCAAGCTACTAATGTTTAATAAAATTCACAAAGCAAAGGTATTTGTTTTGCTTTTGAGAACTGCAATCAAGGATATATTTTAGCATCTTTGCTTCCCATGAAAGAGAGAGTAAACTTTGGTTGCAGCATGTTGATGTGGCAAATTATAGTTGAAGAAATGGATCTGAAAGATAACCAAGAAAAAATATGACAAAGGTCTTTTTTAAAAAAAAAAAAAAAAAGCCAAATATTCAGTCCTCTATATAGAGTATGCCTATGTAGAATTCACTTATGTTGTGACTGATGGATAAAATGAGGCAATAAATATTTTGAACATCCTATCCATCAGAAGTTTATAAGTGACGTTGGCACAATGCTTTGCTTTGTGGAAGCATCACAACAGTTGAAAGAAGAAACATGTTAGGGCTAAGAAAGAAAGATCGGAATAACAGAACAACAGAGTTGGAAGGGACCTTGGAGTCCAAGCCACTGCTCAAGCAAGAAACCCTATACCATCTCAGGTAAATGATTGACCAATCTCTTCTTTAAAAATTCCAGTGTTTGAGCATTTAAAACTTCTGGAGGCAAGTTGTTCCACTGATTAATTGTTCTAACTGTCAGGAAATTTCTCCTTAGTTCTAGGTTGCTTCTCTCCTTGATTAGTTTCCACCCATTGGTTCTTGTCCTGCCTTCAGGTGCTTTGGAGAATACATTGAACTTTGTGGCAGTCTCTTAGATATTGGAACCCTTAGTCCTTCTTTTCATTAAATTAGACATACCCTTTTAATGCAGTCAAGGACTGTGTTGATTCCAGATCATTCTGGAGAAGGTCTATCTATATAACTGTTAAGAGTCAATACTGATTTGATGGCAAATGATCAATCAATCAATCTGTTTAAAACATATCCCATATCAATCACATTGCATTTACTTTTTAAATACATAGCAATTTAGTTCCCTAACCCGGAATTAATGCTATTAAATGGCAAAATTCTTAATTCCTACTCTGGGAGCTAAAAAGCAAGATGGGAACTAAAGCTAAACCTGTCTTTCACTAAAATATAACATAAAAATAAATTGGAGATTGTTAAAGTTTAGAGATATTATATGAAATAGTATATTCAAGATTTTAAACACTTAATTTCATGCATTTTTTAAAAAATTGGCCATTAATATGAAAGCATGACAAATCTGAATTCTGAACGAATATGTCTGAAACGGATGCTCACCAGAAATAGTGCTTCATTTCTAGCACAGTTAGAAATGAAGTTTTAAATTTACAGCAGACCTTCCAATTCTTGAAATATAATTAGCTGCATTTCCTTTTAAGGACTCCATTTCTAAAACTATTTATAGAATATGCTACTCACAGCTGTGGAATATTTGGATATCTTCCTCTTATTTGTCCACAGGGAGTCCAACAAGGGGAGAAAACCAAGTTAAGAGAAGGGTTTTTTTAAAAAATCATTACTTCTCAGAGATGTAAGTAACATTTCTAGGTGGGTGACTTAGATTTGCTTCAATAAAAAGATTCATGCTGTGGAAACCACATGATTGCCATTGTCTCTTGCAATTTCTCCCCAGTACTGTCTGAAGCATTTGATGGCTTAGTACATAATAAATGTTACAATATACACATACACAACCAAACAACCTGGAAGATGTTTGGTGTATTCCAAGGGGTTTCCAAACAGGTTAACCACCCGGAAAAGCAAAGCAAACCTATGAAGATCGGTGCAAAGTTGGTGATGTGGCTTGAGAAAGTATTGTTGAACCTTGGTAGCAAAGCAGAACAAACCATAGTAGCCCTTAGCACAGGGGTGTCCAAACTTGGCAACTTTAAGACTTGTGGACTTCAACTCCCAGAATTCCCCAGCCAGCTCTTCTGGCTGGGGAATTCTGGGAGTTGAAGTCCACAAGTCTTAAAGTTGCCAAGTTTGGACACCCCTGCCTTAGCACATTGAATGATAGATTCAAGATAGATGCAAGTGTTAGTTTCCAGACTAATTAAGGTCCTAGAAATTATGATGTAAATAACCAATTGCAAATGGTTTATGGAAATTCTTAGACAACCAGGTCATGGTTGTCCCAAAGGTGTTTTTTTCAAAAGGCAGTTGGACTTCCTTTGTTTTTGCTTGAAGATGTCTTGCTTTTCATCCAAGAAGCTTCAGTTCTGAGGAAGTTCTTGGATGAGAAGTGAAATGTCTTCAAGCAAAAAGAAGAAGAAGAAGAAGAAGCACCTTTGGGACAGTCACCTGCAGGCTTCCACATTATCAGTAAAGAGACTTGCAACCTTGCCAAATCATAGGAAAACTATTAGGAAGAAAAACCAAAATTCTTTGCCCTAATATCTATAGGGTTATAATGGACCTAAATGGAATGCAATTCAATTGCTGAAATACCTGTAACTCCTTGCAATCTCCACAAATCTCACTAAAGCGAGTTCTGCAAGAATCTTTGGAAGAAAACCAATCATCTCTGGTTTTAATCAGCTGTCAAAATTCTTGACAAATGCAGTTTAAGATTAGAGATTCAGTTTGATGGCAAACCACTATGAGTTGATGTATTTTGAGATTCAATTTTTTTAAAAAAGTCCAAGATCTGGGGGGTGGAGGTGGGGAGCATGGATTATTTGACCAAGACGTAGCAAAATGATCATTGTTGTTTCTGATCATGGTTTCTGGTGAACCAGGATAGCAGTGTGGACCTCTCTCATTACTGTCATTGGAAGAACTCAATTATGCCAGGGCTGTAGTTGGCCAGCCAAAAAACTGCTGACAAGCTAGTCAGAAGCAGCAATGGAACCAGGCTGATACAATGAGATGTAATGCCAGAGATAACTGACCTTCAGTGAAACATGCAGATACAGAGAAAATTGTATTTATTGCCTAGTTGCTATGTCACCTCAATTTAGGACATTGAATAGTGCCTGAATACTCTAGCCTGGCACCAGTGGTGGGTTCCTACCGGTTCGGCTGAACCTGGTAGTGGTTTGGCAGCCATGGTCGCTGGAACCATCAGCGACCCAGGTCTGCCACGCCCCCGAACTGGTTCCCTGGTTGGCGCCATCAGCATTACCATCTTGTTTTTCAGTTCTGTGCATGTGCAGAACAATTTCAATTGCACTGCACCTGCATTCACAGTGCGCATCAAGCGCATGCACAAAGCGTGCACATGAGTGAACTGGCAGTAGTGCGGGCCGGAACCCAGCCCTGCCGTTCTCTCACTGTGGAGAGCCAGCTTGGGGTAGCAGTCATGGCTCTGCCGATTAATCCTTGCAAGATTCAGGTTTATATTCACTCTTAGTTAATTCACTGGATGATTCTGGGCCACTCACTCCCTTTCGCAGCCCAACCAATTTTACAGGATTATTGTGGGGAAATATGCTTTGGCCGAGGTGAAAGCTTCAAAAAAAATTTCAGAATCAAAACTGAAGAGAGATAAGATGATAAGAGATAACATGACCATTTGAGAAGAATCCATAAACTGTAGGTTATTAGGCTTAAACTCATTTGAAAATCAACATCCCAGAGGTGTTGTATAAGATGATTCCAGGTATTTTCAAGTCCCAATAGACTCAAAAGTCCTAAGGACTAGAGTTTTGCCATTAGCCTTTGTTAGTCGATTTGATTTAATGCATTCTCCTGAAACCAGGAGAGACAAATCCCACAGGAGAAAAATCAATTTCAACCAGAAATGAAAACGATAAAGCCAGGCTCTGGTACAGAAACCAAACCTGTCTCTAACCATAAAACAACATTCTTGATGCCACTTGGAGCTGTGTGCTCTTATAAACTTGGACTAGGTAGTTTCCAGGATATTAAATTTTGTAAAAATGCAAATTGGAACACTATAAAGAAGCCAAGAGATTACTCTAGCAAGGAAAACCTTGCAAGCTGCAGGAATAAAAATGTGCCCCCTTTGAATGGAAGAATCTTAAAGACAGCTGTGGAGCTACATTGGGCCATACTTTCCCGATAAGAAAAATCTGTGCTCTAAGATAAGAAAGGCTGGAACTGCACCCCAGGATATTTATAAGTATGTACCTGCTCTGTTGAGGTCCCATTAATTTGCCATTTATGTAACCTGCTGTTGTGTCATGCAAACACCAGCACTTCGCCTTTTTCATATAAATTACTGCTAGTTGTTCTTTTAGATAAAAGGAAGCCAATGCTTTCAATGCCCTTCTCATTCCCACCTGGGAGACCAACAAAATTACATTGTGTATATTGTACTACTACATTATAATACTACATTTATTACTTCATATAGCCAGGATGAAATTGATCTGCTAATAATGGATAGCGATGCTTGGAAGATAAGAGAGCCTAAATTATGGAACTGAGGTACAAATTTAAAAACAAGGGGGCTAGAATACCTCTTACACTTCTTTTGATGGAAACAGATTCAGAAAGGTGCTCCCCAGCGATGGGATTCAAAAATGTTTATTACTGGTTCTGTGGGCGTGGCTTGGTGGGCGTGGTGTGGCTTGGTAGGCGTGGCTTGGTGGGCGTGGCGGGGGAAGGATACTGTAAAATTTCCATTCCCACCCCATCCCCCAAAATTTCCACTACCGGTTGTCCAGAACTGGTCAGGACCTGCTGAATACCACCTCTGGAGCCCCCCAAATGGAACATCTGACTCATAATCAAATGTTGGAATACAGAATTTGTAGATGAAAGAGCCATCTTTTATCCACTGAGGTTTCCTGAAGTTTTGCCATAGCATCTCCCATGGAATAAATGTATTTTGGCAAACATCAGTTCCCCTTTCTTATTGCTTCATAAAAAGTGAATCGAATATGGAGAAGGTGGGTCTGCTCAGAACTGTCACTGACATTTAATGTAATATACCCTAAGAGATGGGAAATTAGTTTTCATTTACTCCTGTCTGGGTGCTGCCACAGGCAGACAGTTCAGAAATGACTAGGTTGTAATGCGAGAGAGACAGAGAGACAGAGAGAGAGACAGACAGACAGACAGACACAGAGAGAGGGGGCGACAGAGAGAGAGAGAGAGAGAGAGAGAGAGAGAGAGAGAGAGAGAGAGAGAGAGAGAGAGAGAGATGTGGAAACAAGAACTCATGAAAAATCTGATATACCTAATCTACGTAATGATTATCTTTATTGTAAATGATTATATTTATCAAAGTGACTTGATGTACTTTCAGCATTTTTTTTAGAAAATGAATTGCTGCACAAAGAAGATGGAAGCAGCAGATCATCCAATTGCTTTTCTTCATAAAAGATCCCTATTTATACTCGCTTTAAAGAATGGTTCGCCAATTAACATAACTATAAATCAGAAATCCAGACTGTGCTGATACTTATTTTGTTACAATACACATGATTGCCAGATAGGATATCACGTCTACAATCTCCTGTGAACAAAATAGTGTGTGTGTGCGTGCGCACACATGGACACACACACACACACACACACACACACGACTCACTATCATGGTAAATGAAGAATCTGGATCATCTATAGATGCAATGTGAATTACTGTTTTCAAATAGGCTTACTGATATTTAATTTAGATCTAAAGTATAGGCCTAGAACACTATTGTGCATTTTGATAATTAAAGAGTTTTCAGATCAGGCTTCAACAAAACTGGTAATAATTTAATTTACTTGAAAATGATCACATATAATTAGGAAGGTTTACAAAAACAAGCTTATCATTTGAAACGTAGAAGACATTTTGCAAGGAAAGGTTGGGGAAAAAATAATCTGGTATTGTACTGATAATTTTGCAGCACTCCTTCCAAGATGCAGAAACAAAGCAGCACAGTCTCCTAAATTGGAGGGGGGAAAGGTTTGCTCAGCAGTCAATTAGCTTTCAATTAACCCTAATAGATCTGATTAGCCGAATTAAATTCTCATTGACAAGCTGTTGGCTTTGCTGTTCACTCAGGTTTACTTCCTTATGTCTTGGATTGGCTTTGAAGCCATCAAGTCATTTTATAGCAAGGCTGATATCAGACAATTTGTGCTTGAGATATATTGTAGATCTTCATTTTACCCAATCTATGTCAATTTCAATGGATAGCAGTAACCTGAAAAGGTGATATCCATATTTCCAATAAACTAAATATTAAAGTATTCGATACCAGAAACATTGGTAATGGTTTAAACCAAGGTCCTCTGTTCCGGTGGGAACAGAGATTCAATATGATTGGTCGAAGGGTCTGACAGCTCCCTATAAAAGGGCTGCTATCAGACTGAACCTTCGCTGGATTGTACATAGTTGACTTGTGATAATAAAGAGCTGTTTGTTACTCTTGAAGCCTGAGTGTGCCTTCATTCACCCGATTTAACCCTGGCGAAGAGGGTGGGATTGGAAGGCAACTAGGCAGACAAAAAGAGCACAACAATCCAGCAAGTAAATCCAGCCCGAAGCACGGTGCAGCATCGAGAAGCCATCTTTGAGTGGCAAATTCAAACGCACTCAGGAACACAAGATGACAACGCACACTCCACCGACTCCGTACAATCCAGCCACCAAGCACTGGGACTCCTATATGATGAGGTTCGATTGCTTCCTCGAAGCCAACAACCTCATGGGCCTGTCTGAAGGCTGGAAAAAGAATATGTTCCTGAGCTACTGCGGACCAGAGGTGTTCAAGACGGCGAAGGATTTGTCCGAGCCAACGCCACTCCAATCGGTTGCTTGGTCAGTTCTACAAGAGACAATGAGGACACACTACGCTCCCAGACCGTCTAAATACGTCCGGAGGCATGAATTCAACATCTGTAACCAAAAAGAAGGGGAAATCCATCAATGAATACATTGCGGCACTCAGAAAGGCCGCAGCGTACTGCAAGTTTAGATATCTTGATGAACTACTACTTGACCACATCATATGCAGTGTTAGGGACATTGGCCTGCAGAGGAGGTTATTAGTAAAAACTAATCTTACTCTCCAAATTGCCCTAGATGAAGCCAGGGCTACTGAGTCTTCAATTAAATCAACGGAAACCCTGCAGTGCCAAAATAGTCCAAAGAGCGCGCGGAAGAGTGCAGGTGTGCATCGCAAGGCCACAGAGCCTGAAGACTCAGAGAGTGAAGATGACAGCTACCGCATGCGCAGTGATTGCACCAAGCCGGCGCGAAAATTTGAACTGCATTTCCTGCCTTGTGCCGGCTGTGGAGGAAACCACCTCAGAACACATTGTCGTTTCCGTGATGGCATCTCTCAATGCTGAGAATGCAAGGGGCACATCGCCAAGGTCTGTAGAAGCGATCACCCCGCTACAACCTGGAAGCCCAGAAGCATACCTAACCGCCAGCAGAGGCCCAACAAAGGGGCATAGTAGCGGCCACCATGGCGAACAGAAGGCAACACTAGAGTCACCTATCACACCTCCATAGCCCAAGTCCGCATGAAGCGGCCCAAAAACCTGAAAGTCACAGTACTCATTGAGGACTCTCCATGCAATATGGAGATTGACACGGGGTCATCCTTGACCATAATGTCTTGGGCAGTGCTCAAACATGCTATCCCTAGCCTTAAAAAGCATCAGCTGCGGGTTCCAGACATCTGCCTTTGCGACTACCAAGGGAACTGAGTCCCCATCGTGGGCCAGGGCACTTTCCAGGTGAGGTTCAAGACCGTCTGTGGCCAGCTACCAGTGATGGTAGTCAACGGAGACCTGCAGAGCCTCCTGGGGCTTGACTGGTTCGAAGCCCTGAGCCTAGAAGTAACCGGAATCAACGCCATACGAGGCGAAAGCACTGAGGAATTCCTTAAGGAGTTCAAGGGCGTCTTCGGCACTGGTCTAGGTAAGTATGAGGGGACTCCAATATCTTTTAACTTGGACCCCAATGTAGCCCCCATCAGGCTAAAACTCAGGAGAGTACCTTTCGCTCTCCACCCTAAAATTAATTTGGAACTAGACAAATTGATTGGCCAGGGATCCTAGAGCTGGTAGATCACGCACAATGGGAGACCCCCCATAGTGACACCTGTCAAGCCTGACAGGTCTCTCCGCATCTGTGTGGATTACAAGTGCACGATAAACAAAGCTTTGCAGCAAAGCGCTTATCCTGTACCCATTGTACAGCATTTACTGCACTCATTAGGCCCCGGAAAAGTTTTTGCAAAATTAGATATGGCGCAGGCATACCAGTAGTTGCCTGTAGATGGTGCGGAGGCCCAAACCACCGTGACGCACAGAGGTGCATTTAAATGCACCCACCTTCAATTCGAAGTTAGTATCACCCCTGGACTGTTCCAAAGCGTCATGGAATGGCTTTTGTAGGGGATTCCAGGAGTCGTCCCCTATTTTGATGACATATTGGTATCGGCTGCAAATTAGGTGCAATTATTTAAAAGATTGGGAACTGTTCTGGCCAGAATCAGAGACAAAGGCCTCCGCCTCAAAAAAGAAAAATGCCAAATTAACACGTCAAGGGTTGAATTCCTAGGGTACCTCTTCGACAGCTCTGGGATTCACCCGACCAACAAAAAAAATAAGGCAATCCAGGACATCCCTACACCTCACAATCAGACCAAACTGCAGGCGTTCCTTGGGCTCCTTAACTTCTACAGTGCTTTTCTCAAGCAGAAAGCCATGGTTGCTGAGCTTTTGCATCGGCTTCTCAGCAAATACGCCATGTGGTCCTGGAGCAGAGCTGAAGCAGCCGCATTTGCCGCGGTGAACAAACTGCTGTCAGCAGACATGTTTTTGGTCCAATATAGCCAGACCCTGCCACTTGTCCTAATGTGCGATGCTTCCCCGTTTGGCATCAGAACCCTCCTCAGCCACCGCATGCCCAATGGAATCGAGGCGCCCATCGCCTAGTACTCATGAACATTGTCTGCTGCTGAGCGGAACTACAGCCAAATGGACCATGAGGCTCTGGCTGCAGTCGCTGGCGTGAAACGGTTCCACGAGTACATCTATGGCTGTGACTTTGAACTCATCATGGACCACAAACCATCGCTGGGATTGCTATCTGGGGACCGGCATACCCCTGTTTTTTTGTTGCCGCAAATGACCAGATGGACAATCTTCCTTGCGGCCTACAGTTATTGCCTCATCCATCGACCTGGCTCTACCTTGGGGCATGCCGATACTTTGAGTCGATGCCCACTGCCTGAACTGCTTGCAGACCCTACCCCCGAGACGCCAGTCCTCCTCATTGACTGTCTTGAGGCTGGTCCTGTCTCATCTTGTGACATCGCCTGCCACTCAGCAAAAGACTCTACATTCCGACAGGTTTTGAACTGGGTGTGGAGGGGGTGGCCCAAGGGGCCTGTGGGGCCTGAACTTAAAATGTTTTACTGTAAACATGATGAACTGTCAGTAATAAATGGTTGTGTACTGTGGGTGGACCGGATCATTGTTCCACCCAAACTACGGATTGCAGTATTAGAGGCCTTGCACTTAGGGCATCCTGGAATTGTCAGGATGAAATCTTTGGCCCGGAGTTATGTGTGGTGGCCTAACATGGACAGGGAGATAGAAGAATGGGTGGCTACCTGCATGTCATGCCAGAAGTCCAGACCAGCTCCCCCAGAGGCGCCCGCTAAGGAGTGAGAGCGACCTCAAGCATCATGGTCTAGGGTGCACATAGATTTTGCTGGTCCTGTTCATGGCCAGACCTTTATAGTAGTTGTGGATGCCTACTCGAAATGGCTAGAAGCGGTCATCAAGGCACTACGGAGACTTTTCTCCACTCATGGCCTGACCGATGTTTTGGTCTCTGACAATGGGCTCCAATTTACGGCCATGCAATTCGAGACCTATTTAGCAGAACAGGGAATCAGACATGCCCTGATCGCTCCACTCCATCCGGCTTCCAATGGCCAGGTGGAGAGAATGGTGAGATCTGCAAAAGAAGTCCTAACCAGGATGGGCCCGGGAGATTGGCAACTTAGACTGGCTACACCCAAACTACTCTGCCACGTCGCCCCCAGATTCAACCAGCAAAATAAGAAACTTTAGCATAGGGAATCAAGTTTACACCCACAACTATGCTGGGGGAATTCTTTGGATTCCTGCCACAGTAATAGGCATCACCGGACCTCGCTCTTACCTTTTAGAGCTCGAAGACGGTTGAAATTGGAGACTGCACATTGACCAACTCTTTGGCCACATCTCCAACTCCAGTCTTAGGCAACCAGAGGTAACTTCTATACGAGTTAGTCAAAGCCCTACACAAAAGGAGCACGAATTCACTCCTTCCACAGATAACTCAATCCTGAAGGTATCGGGGCACTTATCTGTAATTGTTGCAGGGCCACAGTGAGTTCCGAGTGAACCTGCTCCAGAAACTCCAGCCACAGCCTCTGAGAAGTTCCAGGAGCTTCCACCAGGCAAAGCCCTTGAGACAACAGGTCCATCCGACCTGACTGAAGAACACCCACCAACTGAACTACGCAGGTCTGGGCGAGCTACCAGAAAGCCTGCCTACCTGTGTGACTACATCACAAGTCGGTTGAGCCCATCTAAGAGGGGAGGGGTATTAGATACCAGAAACATTGGTAATGGTTTACACCAAGGTCCTCTGTTCCGGTGGGAACAGAGATTCAATATGATTGGTCGAAGGGTCTGACAGCTCCCTATAAAAGGGCTGCTATCAGACTGAACCTTAGCTGGAGTGTACATAGTTGACTTGTGCTAATAAAGAGCTGTTTGATACTCTGAAGCCTGAGTGTGCCTTCATTCACCCAATTTAACATAAAGCAAAGTGCTTTAAAAGCTAACCTTTTTCTCTAAGGGCCATAAAGCTGAATCTCTCAACTTTTATCAGAGGAAGTGTGTATTTTAAGAATAAATGGAAATATTGTAGCCTTAGTATTTACTTCACAATCCACTGAAGTCAGGGATCATGCTAGGTACATACACTTAACAGAATAACAGTATTTGAAGGGAGCTTGGAGATCTTTTAGTCCAACCCCTGCTCAACCATTCTGGACAAATGGCTATCCAACCTCTTCTTAAAAATCTCCACTGACAGAGTATCTGTAATTTCTGGAGGTGAGCCATTCTACTAATTAATTATTCTCACTGACTGGAAATTTCTCCTTATTTCTAGGCTTGTTCTCTCCTTGATTAGTTTTCATCCATTACTTTGTGACTTGCCTTCAGTGCCTTGGAGAATAGGTTAATCCCTCTTCTTAATGGTAGCCCCTCAAATATTGTAACATTGCTATCACATCACCCCTAGTCCTTCTTTTCACTAGATTAGACATATCCAATTCCTGTAACATTCTTCATATGTTTTAGCCTCCAGTCCTCTAATCATCTTTATTGCTCTTTTCTGCACTCTTTCTAGAGTCTCAACATCTTGTTTATATTGCGGCAACCAAAACTGGAGGCAATATGTCAGGTGTGATCTTACTGAAATGATAATTAAATAAACAGAGTACAAAATAGTAATAAAACTATATTAAACATACAACCAACAAAATAAAATAAAACAAATATACTAATAAATGTACAAAGCAGAACTGTAATTTGAGGAACATACACCTAACAGCAGCTAACAAATTACAAGTTCTCCTTCTTGGTTTTCTTCTTCTCCTAGACCAGGCTGAATCCAGAAATGCCAGGGAATTTCTAGAGTCCTGGCACTCTGACAAATCAGCCATCAATAGACACATAGACATTAATGACATCCGTAGCAGGGGTGGGTTGCTGCCGGCATTATTGCTGGTTCACAACCCATGCACAATGTATGTGCGTGCACTCTTCAATGTAAATTGTTCTGTGCGCATGCAAGCGCAATCACCAAAATCCAAATTGGTGGCGGCCAAGCACCAGTGAGGGAACTGGTTCAGGGACGTGGCAGGCCTGAGTCACTGCTGGTTCTGCAACCCAGTCTTGAACTCCAGTACCGGTTCGGCCATACCGGGCCAAACCAGCAGCAATCTACCTCTGATCTGTAGACTAGGCAAAAGAGACAATCAACCAGTCCAAAAGAGAACAAAAAGACTCCAGCACCTCTCCACCAGTAATCAGCATCCAGATGAGCATATTAACTCCAAGGTCAACTTCAGATCAACTTCAAGTGAACAATATCCCAGTGAAGATACTACCAAAGAGCCACCAGTAAACAGTCCAAGCACTGAATCTCTAAGACCACCCACAGACAAGCAAGTCACCAGAATATAAACTGACAGCAAACAGCACTCCTTACTAGCACTGATGATGTTACCTAGTTAAGGTAATGAAATGTCTGCAAGAAAACAAGCAAGTTCAGAGAGCACCAAGGATCCCTCTTGTCAATCCTGAGCTACAAATATTCTCCTTTATTGTTTCTGTCAGAGTTTGTTGCAGAAAAATCAAATCCAGAAAGCAAGCACAGATAACTGGTTCAGCTGGATTCATTAACTTCTTTATATATATAATAACAGATGAATAAATGTACAATACCAACAGGTGGTTCTTCCAAGTAAACACAAGGCAGGAGAGTTACAGGCAAACACAAGCTTTTAGTTTCATTTCAACAGTTAATCACAGAGTGCTTAAGTTTCTGTTTCAATTTTCTGCACAGACTCAGATCTGTTTAAGCTCCCATTGGCTGACTTAGTTGCTATGGCTGACCTTGTTCTCATGTCTCTCCCAGTCATGAATATTTTAACAGTTTCTTCTTCTCTATATGATATATTATATTTGCAAGATATACTTAGAATTTGTTGCTCACAGCAAGCAGGAGGCACAGAGAAATCTTGTGCCAAACTACAGCTGCCTTGTTTTGCCTACCAAAGGGAATCAAACACCACCCATGGTTTTTTAGGACATAAGCTTATATTCCAAGGACCAGCCTAAGTTTAAGATGTCTTATTTTCTATCTTGGATTTAATTACTTTGGAGAGACTGGAGCAAAATCAACAGCTTTCATTTATATTTTCTTCCTTTAGTAAAAAAAACCCACAATGCTACAGGAATAGAAAGATTGGACCTCAAAGATTCTCAAAGAATTTATTGCAGAAACCCTTCAAAATGTAACACCTCATTCCTTGTTTTACTTTATGTAGATTAAGTCTGGATTATTATATGGTAATGGAAAGATTAAATGAGTTTGTAAAATAATCTTCTTATTGATGGCATAGATTTCTATGTTAAGAAAAAAACCTAAATCTATTTTTCAAAAAGATTTTTAAAATGTTTTTTCCACATAAACAGAGTACTATATGTAAAATGCATTAGGCTTAGGCAGTTGTTGATTTTTTAAAAAGTCTGATGTCACACATCTAGAAATTAATATATTCTTGAAGAGAAAAAATTGGAGAATACATCAAATTGGCTTTTGAGTTTTGAGTTGAATTTGAGTTTGAGTTTGAGTTTATTACATTTATAAACCGCCCCCTCTCCCCGCAGGGACTCGGGGCGGTGTACAGACGTCGCATATAAAAAAACAACAAAGCACAACACAAAAACCCAGACAAACAACGTAAACCTACAGTCTGTATATTAGCCCAAACTAATTAATAGTTAAAACAATCTAAAACCAATTTAAAACCCCAAAATTTAAAATTTAAAAAGCCATCCAGGAAGGTCAGTAATAGATGTTACTTATGATTACAAATGGGCCAGGCCGGCTAGTCGGAACAGGTAGGTCTTGAGTTTCTTACGGAAGGAGCGGAGATCAACGGTTGAATATATACTACAAATGTATTATAAATATTTCCCTTCAAAATTTCCTTAAATCCTATCATTCCTTCTTATCTTGACAAAATGAGTAAATTAAGTCTCAATGACCAATACATTCACCCTTCTACTAGGCATTTCTTTTTTTATTGCTGCCTAGAAAGTTCTCCCCTTTTCACACATTATACTAACAAAGCTCACAAGGTTTTCAATGTCATAATTCAACCTTCTAGACACTCAGTATCAACCATAATATTTAACCTCACAAGGGTTCAAGAGACTCCTATCAGAAGAAAGACTTCAGCTACTCTAATGAAATGTGGGAGTGTCCTTAGAGCTGCAGTCAGGCTAATGGTCAAAGACGAGGAAACAGTAGATTGCAGAATAAATGGCAATGGGGGAGAAATGTATTTGCAAGATTCACACTCACACAATAAAGCAGAAGTAGTTCATATGGGTGTGCTTCAATGTTGGGATTCAAACCTTTTAATACCAGTTCTGTGGGTGTGGTTGTTGGCCGTGGTGTGGCGTGGTGGGTGTGGCAGGGGAAGAATACTGTAAAATCTCCATTTCCTCCCAATCAGCTGGGACTCGGGAGGCAGAGAATAGATGGGGGCAGGGCCAGTCAGAAGTGGTATTTACCTGTTCTCTGAACTACTCAAAATTTCCGCTACCGGTTCTCCAGAACTGGTCAGAACCTGCTGAATACCACCTCTGGTGTGCTTCCTTTCTGGACTATCTTTTAAGGCTGACATTGATCTTGTAAGTCTCCTCCATCACTTTTGCAGCCCAAGAAACTAGGGAGAGTCTCTTCCGAGACATTTGCTATGTCCACATTACTCCTGCAAGCTAGGCTATCTATTATCTGACTGTTCCCCTGGTTGCAACTCTTCCCTCTGCCTCCCAAGCTCATTCCCATATTCTGTTATAGCTACCGAAATCACCTCTCGCCCCAAACAAGAGGCAAGATGGCTGATGCTCTTATTTAATATCCTGCCTCAAAGAGAGGCTTTCACGGTCTGCAGGAAGACAGACAGTTTCTGATTCATGACATGATAGATGATGTTTCTCTACACGCATGTCCAGTTTTTATTAAAATGTATAATGACTTAGATGGGGGAGATTTCCCCCTGAAGAGGTTTGAGCATATAATTCACACGCATCATTGACATAGCCAGTCATAAAACATCTTCCACCACTGATTGAAACATGAAGGCATTGGGGAAATGTGTGTACTGAAAGCAAGTTTAATACAACTATGATCACATTTCAAAAAAGAAAAATAATCAGACTGGAAAGGACAATATTAAATCCCCCTCCCCCCCAAAAAAATTGAAGATCTGAGGAAAAATATGCAAAGGAAAAAATACATTTAAGGTTCAAATTAGAAAAGAACAGCAATCTGCATAAAAATGCATTATTGCTCGAGAACGTCTGTTTACTCGAGAGTAAATGTTGTAAATGAAAATATGTTTATAAGCTACTAAGGCTTTTAAATCAAGCTGCATCCATTTGTTAAAAAAAATATCCCCAACTATAACAGCAAATGAACAAATACATGCATTCACTTTTGAGTGGTTAAAATTCTAAATGCAACCAGTTTCATTTTAAAACCTCCCAAGACCCTCTGAGAAGGATCAGAGATTTTTGATTAATAGTCCAGTTTAGTGAGAGAAAATCCATTTTGTTTTGCTATTGCTCAACTCTTGAGGTTAGAAATTCATGCTTATCATCCAGGAAAGCTGAAAGGCCCAGCTGACTTTCCTGCCCCTAAAATAAACTATGCCCTATGGAAATCTGACATTATTACATGAAGTTTTTGTCACATTCAAAGCAAATATTTGAATTTCCTTGACCCAGTGATAAATTCAGATACTTTTAATACACATTATATTACAAGGGTGAAAGGCCTTGATGACTATTGGAGAAAATTATAACTTTCAATTATACCTCTCCCAAGCAGACCTTAAACAAGCTACTGCAACAAAGCTCTCATTAAAGTGTTTTAATCTATTCATAGCTTTTTAACCTTCAATCAGCTTCTTTGATTCTCAGTTAAACATATGTATTATTGGGGTAGAGGTTCTTTGGTAATAATCGAGTCTATGTTTCCAAATGCTGTACATCATTTTGTAGTGCCATCGTATATTTTAACAGAAGTTGTCATCTTTCAGACTCCAATCCTTCTATAATCCAGTACCATTATTCATTAAGAAGAGGGAAGCTTCAGTGATATTTGGGGGATTGTCAGCATGTGCAGAAATACCAATAAAAGTATACATGAAAATTCTCATATGCATGGAAATCAAAGGTGGGTTTCTGATCGTTTGCCCCGGATCAGGCGAACTGGTAGTGACAGTGACGGGAGGCTCCGCCCACCCACTCAGATGTTTCTGCACATGCACAGAAGCATCACTCACATGCGCAAGTGCACATGCACATGAGTGAACCTATAGTAAAATCAATTGAAATCCACCACTGATGGAAATAGTCTACTGATACTTGAAGTTAGAATACTCATGGGAGAAGCACAGAATTTTCTTTCGGATAGCAGGAACATCACTCTAAAGCATAGCGTTTGCTTTATAATCCATTCAATTACACATTCCTCAGAATGTGTGAGTTCGGAAATAAGAAGTGACAACTCTGCTACTCAGTTAGGAGTTTCTACTTGGGTTCAGAGCTGTATTTTAGCAGAAACTCCTTTCCATCCCACCATTGCTGCGAGGCTGCGAGTACACAATAATGCAATGATATTTCACTAATTTTAGAGAGCACCTAGTACCGTAATGGCAAACCTATGGCATGCATGTCAAAAGTGGCACACAGAGCCATCTCTCAGGGCACACCAGTCATTGCCTGTTGCTCTTCCGGGGTCTGGTGTGCTGGCCAGCTGCTCTTTGCACATGCATGTGTGCCAGGAACCAGAAGACCAGGTAACTGGCATGCATGCACATGCCAGAAACCGGAAGCTCAGCTTCCGGGTGTGCACATATGGGGAACTATCCTTCCGGTTTCTGGCACTCCCACACATATGCACCAGGGAGCTGCTCTTTTGGTTTCCCGAGCTCTGCCGCCCACATGTGCATGCTTCCATTTCGGCACTCAGTGCCAAAAAGGTTAGCCAACACTGACCTAGTACTTCCTAAAATTTGTCCGAAATAGTATGCAGTTGATATGGTGTAGTGATTAAAGTGTTATTAATGATTAAAGTGTTGAACTAGGACCAAGATATCTAGATTCAAGTTTTGCCTCTACTTGGAAAGGTCACTGGGTGATTTTGGGCCAATGACACTTCCTCAGTTGAACCTATCCTACAAGATTGTTATGGGGAACATTGGAAGAAGACGTGCAACACATGAACCCTTGGGACTCCTAGAGAGAGGCAAATTATAAATCTAACTTTTTTTTAAAAAGCTATTATCAATTTGGAAATGAGCACCACTGAAACTGATCTGAAACTCTTAGGAGTTCTTTTGAACACAATTTAGAAAATCTTGGCAGGAGAGATTTTACAGCACCACCCAACCATTGTAAAGCCAATATACAGCTTGTCTTCATTACTGCTATATCATCATATTAATGTTTGGATGATATTAGAAGACATTATCAATCACTAGGAGGGAACTGACTCTACACTTGGTGAGCAAGTGCGCCTTGAAAAAAATTAATGCAGAAAGTCATCTTCACAACATTTTCTTGTAGAAAAGAAAATGGCAAATGCAGCTTGTAATTTAGAAATACTTACAACTGATAGTAATCCCAAGTTCCACACCCCTTTTCTTAGGCAGTTTCACATGGAAGGTACCACTGCTTGGAATGACAGATTCTGTGGAACAAGGAGACCAATTAAAAGGGCAAGATCAAACCAGAGGGTCACAGGGTTGGTTGCTTTGTCTATCTGTACTAAAGTACCATGTACCTGTACTAAAATTTCCAATATGTGAAGATAAGTACAAAGTTTAGCACAGCGTACAAAGTGTAGCACAAAGTTTACTTTGGCATTGGAAAAAGTATTTGATGAAAGACCACTGACATAAGTCACTTCTCAGTTTTCAGTGGCTTTCCTATAGGCACACCTTTCTATTCATACTAGAATTTGCTGTCGCTGGAATCAAAACCTGCAAGACAATTGGGCCAGTTCATGTTGGATTCCAGAACATTGTTAGGTAGAAGAGGTTTGGGCAGAATTAATGGGAAGATCATAATGAATGAAGCTGCCTTACATTTTCTGTAATATTTTCTAATAGCTCAAAGAAGTTGTGTCTTAATGAATATTTCCTTACTGTATTTAGTCTAGTACAGTCAGATCAATATTACTGTGTTTTCCTGAAAATAAGACAGGTTCTTTTTTTTTTTGACCCCTGAAATTAGCGCTTGGCCTTATTTTCAGGGAGGCCTTATTATTTTTGAGGTGCAGGAGGCGGCAAGCGTGGTCACCTCATGGCTGCTGCAGTGTTGCAATATTTTCATGGAGGGCTTATTTTCAGGGAAACAGTATAACACAGATGACATTTATAAGTAGTCCTCAACTTATGACAACTGAGTCCAACACATCTATTGCTAAACAACACAGTTGTTAAGTGAGTTTGCCCCATTTTATGATTCTTCTTGCCACAGCTGCTAAATAAATCGCTGCAGTTGGTAAGTTAGTAACATGGCTGTTAAGGGAATCCGGCTTCCCCATTGACTTTGCTTGTCAGAAGGTTGCAAAAGGGGATCACATGACCACGGGACATGGCAACCTTCATAAGTACCTGCCAGTTGCTAGGCATCTTAACTTTGAGCCCATGACCGCAGGGATACTGCAACGATTTTAAGTGTGAAAAATGGTCATAAGTCACTTCCCCCCCCCCCGTGCCATTGTAACTTCAAATGGCTATTAAACAAATTGTAAGACAAGGACTAGCTGTACATTTAAAATTATGTGTGACATCTTTTTGCATTTAGTTTTATTTCTGTTTGAACTGTTAAGTGTAATAAAGGCTTTCATTGGATTAATGTTTGTGTATACATAGCATTCAACATTCAGAAAGGTGGGTCCTAAACTGTATAAATATATTCAGCATTTTTGTAGATCGGCATCTAAGAGACAAAGGCTCATTTCTGAAAGAACAAGTCGTGTGCAAGTGATTTCTTCTTCCCTTTCTTGGTCTCACCAATTGGGGGAAAAAATTGTTTTTAGGACTTTGCCGTTCAGATTCTATAACTTTATTCTAGAACTATAATTTTATTCTATAAAATCCCAGTTATTTTAACAAGATTAAATTAAGTAGGACATTATTAGTTTTCCTCTGAGATTTAGCCATTTTTCGTTTTACAACTGTAGACACATCAGAGCTTTGACAATTATCTAGTGACAGGAGCAGCCTAAAAGGGGCCAGCAGCTGAGAACATGGAAGGTGGAGGAGCCATTAACTGAAATGAAAACTGGAGCTATATAGGTGTCCCACCCAGTAACTCCGGGTGTCTTCTATAACTAAATATAATCACATCAATTGACTCTGAATAACACTTTCCCGCCTTTGTTAGTTACAACATATTGCAATTGTAAAAGTGCTAATTAAAATCAGAAGATCCAAATTCAGTTGCGGGCCATCATGAGGTTTACCAAGAAACCTCGTGTGGTCACCATCTCTTATCTTCATTCAGAAATTTGTAGTAGGGTGTTTTAGGAGTACTTCCTATGCATAGGCATAATAAATATTGTCGGTGATAGAAGAAACTATAGATATAGTCCTCAATTTAAAAACATTCATTTAGTGATTATGAAGAGTTTCAACAGCATTGAAAAAAGAGACAACCAATCCTTATGGTCATATCATCAAAATTCAGGCGCTTGGCAACTGGCATGTATTTATGACAGTTGCAGCATCCTGGGGTCATGTGGTCACCATTGGTGACCTTCCCAGCTGGTTTCTGACATGAAAAGTCAATGGGGGAAGCTGGATTTTCTTAACAACTGTGCGATTCACTTAACTAGTTATTTGCTTTACAATTGCAGCAAAATGGATTGTAAAATTGGTGGTGACCCATTTAACTACTCCATTCTTTAGCAATGGAAATTCTTGTCCTAATTGTGGTCATAAGTTCACAATTATACTTTATCTCATTCCTATGTCCGGTGAACTGAACTGAGAAATTTGGAAAAAGTTACTTATTTCTTATAAAAATGAGTGAGGGTTTTTAGACAGAATCAGACTATTCACAATTAATTTATTTTTAATCAACAGAAATTTTACCAGTCTGAGATACTTTCCAACCAAACTATCTACCATCTGAAGAATTCTGGCATTTAATCTGCTCAAAACATTGCTTTGCCATTATTTGTTTGTCTTTCCCTTAATCAAACCTACTTCTCTTAATGTACTTCTACGTAACTGTTGATACATATTTGGAATTTTATATATGGCATACATAGTTTCTGGCTTTAGAAATCAATATAGTTGCCCAGTACATCAAGATCATGCATCATGTCTAGTCTCTGGGTCACTAAAATAATCTGGTCAATGTCTACTGTTCTTTGCTGCTGCTAACTACGTATATTGAAAACAAAACAACGTAATTAAAAAATTAAAATTGGGATTAAGCGGGAAAAAAATTCCATACCTGCCACATCAAATTCAATCTCTAACACGACTTTATTTGTAAGTGCTGCATCCCGCAACAGCTGGTTGGCTTCCTCCATTGTCCCATCTTCAGTTGCAATGCTGTTGATGGAAAGTACTCTGTCTCCAACTTGTAGAAGGCCACACCTTTAATGAAGAGTGGTGAAGGAGGTTGGGAGAAGTCAAGAAAAAAAGACATTTATCAAGACTATGTAGCCCAGGGGTGTCAAACATAAGGCCCGTGGGCTGGATCTACCCCGTGATGTGGTCGGATCTGGCCCATGGGGCCATCCTTAAAACTGTAAGAGGCCAACATACATCACTTCAGCCTGGTCTACCTGCATCGCTTCAGCTCTGTTTACCCATGTCACTTTGGCCCGGTCTACCCAATGAGAAGAGGAAACATCGGGCAGAGTGGCTTCAGCCTGGTCTACCCAATTTAAAGAGGAAACATGCCAGCAGTTTTGGGAGTGGCATCAATCTGGCTATGCCCACCCAGTTGGCCACACCCACCCAGTCAGCCATACCTACTCAGCCTCCCCCCCCCAAGTCAACCACAGCCCTCAATGAAATTGAGTTTGGCACCCCTGATGTAGCCCCTTTCCCATGATATCAAAGAACAAGACTGATGGGGAATCTAATATGAAAGCTTACATATTTGAGACAGTCAAGTAAGAGAGGATTCATATACATGGATGGACTATTTGTAATATCTTCAACATCTGATACTCTTCCCGTTCTTTTCTACCTGAGTGAATTAGGTTGGAGCCTGTCTGAGCTTCTTTCTAATGCTCCTACTTCTGGGGTTCAACACATGCTTTTGTTTTTGCAACTACAGTTTCTTCATGATTTTCTACATATACGAAGATACACTAAAACTAACTTTAAAAAGTCACCAAAAGTCACATGATATGTGCAGTATTGCAAGCTGCAGCTTATTTAGCTCACTTCAGTGCTTCAGAAAGTCAGGTAACGTTTTTTCTTTCTTCCTATTTTCCCCCTTGAACCCAAATATACCCTTATGTTCCTTAATAGTTTGAAACGCTATTGCTGTATTTCTATATATGAGACTGAAGAAGCTACCTGGATAAGCAGCAAAAGTTTCAAGCCAAAAAAGAAAAGAAGTCCAGTTGCCATGACTCAACTTCCAAGACAGTACTATATTGTTTTAAGATAAACTTTTTATACAATGTTGTCTTACATTTATTGTCGTGATAGTTCTGCATTTGGAGACTTGGAATAGCAGGAACAGAAGAAAAAACAAAAAGAATTACAGGTGACCCTCGAATTACAAAACACAACCAGAACTGAGATTTTGATCAAAAGTCACTGCAGTCATAAATCAAGGGATCCACGTGACTTGCTCTGATGTTTTAAAGATTTTTAAAGCAGTCGTTAAGTGAATCATGTGGTCATTAAGCCAATCCTTTCTCCTGAATGGGTGCGTTTTGACAGGGACCAACAAAATACATTGTCAATTGCAGTCATGTGACTGTGGGAAACTACAATTAGTTGTAAATGTGAGCCATTGCTAAGTGGCATCAATGTGATTGTGTGATAGGGAGAACAATGTTTTATGATTATCAAAATCACTCTGAATAGTGAGATGGATACTTTTCAGAAAGAGAGAGGGAGAGAGAAAGAGAGACAGAGAGGAGGGAGGGAGAGCGGAAGGAAGAATGGGATTTTATGAGTCATAAAGCATCCTTTTCGAGACTGTCATAACCTTGAATGACAGATCATAAGCTGAGGATTACAAAAGTGAGGAAGAATCAAGCCACAAGAAGAGATTCTGAATAGAAGAGGCAAAGGCAGTTTCAGAAACAAACTGAACAATAAATAGATGGATGTAGCAGTCCTCAGAATATAGGGACAGAGAGATTTTGGATAGGAACCACTGCAAAATCCAGGGGCAGGATTTTAAAATGAGTGAAGATTATCCTTGAAAATCCTAAAAAAATTATGTGCAACTGTAGCAAACCACATAGAAACACCACAACTCATAAATGGCTGGGTAAATCTTAATGCTTTTAAAAGAAAAAAAATTATTTATGTATAAAGATCTTCCTATTTAGTAATTACAGTGAAAAGGCTGGAGAAGCTTTTGAGAAACACAGGAACAGCTCTCTCTGTTGAGTGTTTCTGATGTACCATTCAAAGACTGGGAAAAAATCCATTGAACTGAGCTTCTAGCAAAATTGTCTAAACATCTTTGCATTTCTAATCAATAGGGGGAAAATCAAGAACCAATATATGATTTAGCCCAAGAATAGAGTACTTTGAAAATTTAAAAGCTTTATATCTTGGTTGTCTGAGTCCAAAACATTTTCTTTCCCTTATTAGTAGATTGAAAAGAGCTAATAGGATATTTAAGGCTCAAATCCTCCAGCTTTTCAATTTTGTGAAATGGAATTATAGCCAGTTATTCCTTTAATATAGACACTGATGCAAGATATCACATATAATTATGATGCTGCATTTACAAGATCACTTTTTTTCTAAAAGTAAGAATAATAAGAGAATATCACAGAGATTTATATAGATCTTCAGAGGGATGAACAAAGTCACTGTCAACTTCGAAACAAACCTGGCAGGGGCCATTTTCTTGTTCCTCAGTTGCCAGTATGGGGAGGGAGAAAAGGAAGATGGAATGCTTTTCTAGACACAACACAGTGCTTTCTTGTGAGAACCAAGGTCATCTCCACAGGTGACGTCTAAAGTCAGGGAGGAGTGCCTGGAGAACCTGCCAATTAACCTTATCGGCCAATGTGACCTGTGACAATTGGGGAGGGAGTTATTTCCTATTTTAATTATACTGAAACCATGGGAAAGATTTGGGGTTGGTTTTACAATTGATAATGCCGATAGAATGTATCCAATAAAGAAATCCTTTGAGGAAGATTGCAGTCTCAGAGTTCTGGATTCGTTAGTCAGAACCATGACAGCCAATTTTCCATTAACAAAAAAATCTAGACCCATTAAAATGTATCACACTTTTTAAAAATTTTTAAATAGTAGGTATTTGCCTTTTCCCTCTTTCTCTTTGATTCCATTTAAAGCACAGACTACATTATATGTTACATGCTACACATGCATTACTTCATGGGTGTCCAAACTTGGGAACTTTAAGACTTGTGGACTTCAACTCCCAGAATTCCCCAGCCAGCCATGGGAGTTGAAGTCCACAAGTCTTAAAGTTCCCAAGTTTGGACACCCCTGCATTACTTACTCGAGATTTGTTGCTAGCAAAGAAGGCAGGACAGGCTAACAGTGAGCCACAAATTTACTTCCCTGCCTGCCACTGGTCAAGATTGCTATAGCTATGTCCCCAAATACAGAGGTACGGGACTGTTTTCCTGTTTGCAAACTCTGGAGCTGCTCCAACTTCTTTAGAAGAATTATGTGATTGCCTGGGTGAATTCTTGTTCCCTCCTTCCCAATTCCATGGCCTCATCTGTGTTGTTCAGTGCTTCGGAGGCACTTTGAGCCACTTAGAAGAGAAATATAGCATGATGAAACAGATGAATGCTAGTTCTCCTGAGGTTGTGGCTAGAATACTAGAAAGATTATATCATACCCCATACTAAGTACTTTTAGAATTCACTGGGGTAAAATAAGAGAGTACAACACTCTTGATATTCAACAACAATAAAAATATGAAGACTCCTGGATAGCCTTGCATAAAGGTAAATGTTCCCCTAGCACATATGTGCTAGTCGTTCCTGACTCTAGGGGATGGTGTTCATCTCTGTTTCAAAGCCAAAGAGCCAGCGTTGTCCAAAGACGTCTCTGTGGACATGTGGCCAGCATGACTAAACACCTAAGGCGCACAGAACGCTGTTACCTTCCACCAAAGGTGGTTCCTATTTTTTCTACTTGCATTTTTACATGCTTTCGAATGGCTAGGTTGGCAGAAGCTTGGGCAAGTAATGGGACCTCACTCTGCTATGTGGCACTAGTGATTCGAACTGTCAAACTGCCAACCTTTCTGATCAACAAGCTCAGCATCTTAGCCAATGAGCCACCCTGTCCCTTGCATAGCATATGGCAATTTCATATATGTTCATGAAGACTGTTCAGGAAAATCTGTATGTAACTCTAAGAGAAATTTAGTGTTAATCACGGATGAAGGTTGTTGATTTCAAATACATAGTTGAATCTCATTGGTGTGATTTGGGTGTCTTCCCAGTTAAATGACAGATAGAAGCCTCTTTCCTACAGCAGTATTCTTCAATGCCTGAGGAAAATTTGACATGGCCAGATGGCATCTGCAGCTAAATTTAAACAAAGAGTATTTGGTCTTTATTCTAATGAGGAGTGGCTGCTTGATCAAATGTTTCAAGATAGAGCAGTTGTGCTATTAGTGGAAGATGGAAAGCATATAATGCATCACATGGTCATCCTTGCAAAATTCCACATATCCTTAACCTTGTGATCAGCAACAGTGGTAATAAAAAAATACTATTTTATTTTGATTTAGCTAAGAAGAATTTGAAGGTGTGACTCTACCTTCAGGTATTGCTCTTACTTATCCAGTAGAAAAAGCAGTGGAAAGGAGCTGGCATTTTTTTTCATAACTGCTGAGTTTTACAAAGTTAGCTATTCTCACACTCACCCATCACATGTAAGTAATAACCTGTAGAACAAGCTTTCCAAGTATTCACATAAAATTGGGTCAACTGATTTGTTTCTAGAGGGAAAACTGCAATTTTTGCTGAACTGAAGATTATAGCCCAGTTTCATATGTGAAGTAACAAGGAATGAAAGCAAAACAACAACAACAAAACCAACCATTGGAAAATGTCACAGAATTATAGTAGCATACGACTGGAAGGGACCTTGGAGGTCTTCTAGTCTAATCTTAATTTTAGTAGCCAAATGTGTCTATGGCACTAGGGCCACAATTTAGCCACTATGTCATACTATGACAGCTAGCAAAATACAGATGCATTGTACATCCTTGAGTGAGTAACGTAAATCACTTAACAAAAAGCCTTACCATATCTGAAGAACACATAATTAAAATTCATAGAAGAAAATCTGGAGAGTGAAAGAGTTTCATTTCTGTGGGTTTTTTATTTTTGGCTTCTATCTGTGTGTGCAATGTAAATTTGCTTCTCTATGTTGTTTGAATTATTTTTAACTGGATCAAAAGGCCTGTATATGCAGTGTATAATCTAGATATTTTAAATCAGAAATTGTATATAAATTGTTTTTCAGTGTATCTATCTGCTTTTCAGTAAATATTTCATGCTCATTCAACAGGGCAAACAATGTCATCAAATATTAAACAGAATAAATTCACCTAATGAAGCATATCCCCAAAATAATGCAACAATAATAATTGAAGCTATCATAAAAGTAGAAGCAATAGGAATACTATTTTGTAAAGTAAACCAAGGCAGAACTCATTGAATTTTGGAATTGTAAGGGATCCTGGAAATCAGCTAGCACAATCCTGCACTTTATGCAAAGTCATCATGTATCATGCAACTCCAATATCCTTGGGGGAAAGAGTCTGATTTGGGAAAAATAATTTCTGAGGATCTCTCACAAATCTGACCTTGTTTCCAAATTCTAAAAGCAACAATTATTTAGTCCCCATAGGTATAAACCCCACTTCTTGGACTCCTCTGAGTTAAGTATTTCATGGCCTTTGAGAATAAATCATAACAGTTCATCTTCAATTACTACAAGGTCTGGGTGGTAGAAATGAGTCTTGCCCCAATTGTAACTTATCAAACAGAACACAATCTACTATGAAACACATTTTCTGCACTTAACCAGCTTAATTAGATAAACAAAGATTTATTGGGTCCTAAGAGGATTATCATAAATGGCTGATCACATGTGCAGCCTCAAGATATAAACTTTCAAGGTTCATGGAATACACTGAAAATAAAATATCAATGTTTTTCTTGACTGGAAGAAACTGCACCTTCAATTTTATGGAAGCAAATAAATGCTCCACCTGATAAGCAAGCCAGAATTCAGAGAAAGATAGTTGCACTTAGATAGCATGTAAGTCTGCGTGGTACTTTTGGGTACCATTGTAGTTAGAAGAATTCAAACATATCTAGTGCAATTTATATACTACTGTCAAATTCTTAAAAATAGAGGATTGCAAAACTAGCAAAGGAACATTTCTGTAGGATAGACATCCATAAATACAGAATAACAGAGTTAGAAGGGAACTTGGAGTTCTTCTGGTCCAACCCGCTGCTCCAGTAGGACACCCCTACAAATGGCTGTCCAATCTCTTCTTCCAGTGATGGAAGTTCAAAACTTCCAGTGATGGAGCACCCATAACTTTTGGAGGCAAGCAGTTCCACTATTTAATTGTTCTCACTGATAGGAAAGTTCTCCTTAATTCTAGGTTGGATCTCTTTTTGTTAAACTTCCATCTAAAAACATCATAAAACTTGTGATACATTCCATTTAAGTATGCTCATGTTTTGCCCTTGTGCCAATGTTTTAGAAGAAGCATAACAGCAACTGGGTAAATACCATGCCTCTCGGGACAACACATCTAATTGTACACAAACACACACACTCATAGACATACACAAACTGCTAACTTTGCAACTATGATGTCTGGCAAATTTCCTAGTCCAACAATGTCCTGAAAGAAAGGGGCAAAAAAAAAATACTAGACCAAATTCAACTTCACTACAATCTGAATCTGTACTTTGGATTGCAACCCTTCCCAATATTATATATTTTTACAATCAGATCTGCTTCTAAAACAGCTGCTTGGGGAAAAAAAAAGACGAGTACAAAATATGTAACATAAATACACATCACGTTTTAGGCTGCATAAACAGAGAGATAGAATCAAGATCACGTGAAGTGATCATGTGAAGTGACCACTTTATAATGCTTTGGTAAGGCCACACTTGGAATACTGCATTCAGTTTTGGTCACCACGATGTAGAAAAGATGTGAAGACTCTAGAAAGAGTGCAGAGAAGAGCAACAAAGACGATTAAGGGACTGGAGGCTAAAACATATGAAGAACGATTGCAAGAACTGGGTATGTCTAGTTTAATGAAAAGAAGGACTAGGGGAGACATGATAGCAGTGTTCCAATATCTCAGGGGTTGCCACAAAGAAGAGGGAGTCAAACTATTTCCAAAGCACCCGAGGGTAGAACAAGAAGCAAGGAGAGATAATAAATTATGTTATCATAGCATGAACTATTTTTCTTCTGAGATCCTCCAATCTAGTTTTATTTGCTCTGATTCAATTTTTCACCATGGATGTATTAATGTTAACAGTTACAAAACAAACCTTTTCTTTTCACTTGCTGAAACTGCACCCAACAGCAATACCTGTCCTTACTTATTACAAGTAGTCCTTGACTTATGGATGGAGTCTCCCCATCACGGCTGTAAGTAGCGACTATTGTAAATCAAATCACCCACATGACTGACCTGATTTTATGACCCTTTTTGGGGTGGTCATTAAATGAACACCACAGTTGTGAAGCAAACCAATGGTTGGCTATGGGTTGGTTTTGTCAACAACTGCCATTTACTTTCAGTTTTTGGCAAAAAAAAAAAAAGTCAGTGAAATGTGATCATATGACTATGAGAGGCTACAAATGCCCATAAATAAGGGCTGGTTTCTGAGCATCTGAGATGTGGTCATGTGACCAGGAGTGGGCTGCTAGGGATTCAGGAGAACCTCTAGCTAAGATTCTGTGCAGTTTGGAGAACCTCCAAATCCCACTCCTGGATGGCCCCGCCCACCCCTCCCCTCCCAGGAATCCCCATGTGTCCCATTTTGGATGCAGGCAAGTGCAGGGCACATGTGGAGGCTCAGGGAGGGTGAAAAACAGCCCTACTGGAAGTTTGGGAAGGCCAGATGTGGGTCCATTTCTGGCCTCCAGTGGGCCTCTGGAGCCTGGGAAGGCTGTTTTCGCCCTCCTGGAGGCTCAAGGAAAGTCTCTGGAGCCTGGGGAGGGCAAAAATGCCCCCCATGCTGTGGTGCAGGAGGTCAACTAGGCCATGCCCACCAGCAACCGGGCAGAGAACCCCTTGCTAAAAATTTTGAAGCCCACCCCTGCATATGACCATGGGGGGGGGGGGGCGGGAGAGTTGTTGGAACTTTAGAACCAGACTGTTAAGTATCCCCAAAGAAGACTGTCCTAACATTGAACATTTGCTAAGAGACTGGTCATAAGTTGAGGTCTACTTATACATACAAACACACACTTGAAAAGGAATCTCTGTTACAGAAGAAGCAAAGCTACAGCTGTCCTTCAGGCTATGAATGCAATATCAGAATAATCTATTACTTCTGATGCTGTAGCAAAGTGGTCAAATTTAGATCACAGAACAGAGTGCTCTTTGAGTTAATCAAGCTGTCAGGATAATTATGGTGTAATTTTAATGATTTGTGATTTCATGGTAGGCTGCCTTTGACTGTTTAATTCTGAATGTTACTACAATACCAAAAAGTCCAGATTGAATTGCTCCTTTCAACAAATGCTGAAAACACTGCGATGTACAACAAAATAGAACAGAATTGGCTATTTTGTTAATTCTTTTATACCTGATAGATGACAGAAGCTCCAAGTACTTGCCAGTTAAAATTCAGAAGAAAGTATATAGTACTAAAATGTTCTGTCTGTTTGTTTGTAACCTTTAATCGGGCAAGGTGGTGTATTATAGGGCAGCAATTTTTGAACCAGGATACCTCAAATAAGCTACCTTATAGAATCCAACCAGAATCCAGGATCCATTATTCCTATGGGATTGAAATTTGCAAAGCTGTAGTGGCCTCAATGCCATATTACTTTTCTTAGAAACCCAAAGTTTGTATCATGCAAGGAAAGATGGGAAGACTGTATACCTGCCCTGGTTCCTACCTCCCTTTTGACCTTGTGCCCCATCAGCTGGCAACAAGGCCTGATAGGCAAATGGAGTTTGGCTGCTTTGGAAGTGAAGCCAAAATTTGAAATGTTTTAATGGCAGTGGGTGGTGAGGGAACTTAGATTCCTGCTGCATAGGGCTGGTTGGAGGGCACCTTGGATAGAAGGGAACTTGGGAAATACACCAGGAGAGGAATGCTATCAGTGGAGTTTTCCTTGTGGTCTGCAGTTCTCTTTTGTTTTTCCTATACTAAGCAAAGTGATAGGCAGTTCCACATCAGCTGAGGAAGCGGAGGAAGAGGAAGCTTCGCTGGGACTCTGCGGAGGGTCATGGTGGGAGAGGAAACAGCATCAGTCTATATGTTATATCTTGAAAGAAGGATGGCCCAATGGGTCATGGGTTGTCTACTGATCTCTACAGGGAAGGAGGGGACACCTCTGTTAACAAGTGGCAGCACTACCCTCCTCATCTGAAACCCAAGAGGTCTCTAACCTTTCAGCTGGACTGTCTGGCTCAATGAAACGGATGAGAGGCGGCGAAGAGAGGGTTTCGGTAGCAAAGATCCCACCCTGGAGCTGCAGTCCAAAGCCGTTCAAGGGGTCTCCTCTTAAAATCACCTCTGTTGTTTCTGTATGAACAATCTGCCCACCAGGACCCACAGTGCTGGAAGCTAATGATACTGAAACAAGAGAGGGACACAACCAAGTTAGCACTTTAAGGAAACACTGGACACTTCATTTTCCAAAGAGAAACTTAGAAATCAATTTTATGAGGGAGACAAGTCAGCTCAAGCAAACTGCCATCAATCTTAACAAAGCTCTTTAGAGAGAAGGGCTGCCCCCTCAGAAAAGAAGATATGTGTCCGCCTGCACCATCATTCCTCTACCTCTCTTCATAGGTAGCTAGAAGAAAGTATGAGAAAAAGTCTAGATAAAAAGGAAGAGTTCTGGTGAATGAAGGCAAATATACGTGTCCCAGGATAATATTGAAGAATCCAATCTGGGTCGATCACAAGGACCAGAGGTTTTATCTTTCTTCTGGGCTTTTGGAATTGTGCTGAAGATGGGCTCCAGCACAAGTCCAAAAGCTCAGAAGACACAACCTCTGGTCCTGATGAATGACCCAGATTGGATCTTGCAAGAGTTTGGAGGAAAATTTAAAGAGAGCTAACAAGAACATATCACCATAATCGTGATAAAGTGGACATATTGTCCATTCCCTTTAATTCTTCAAAAAAGGGGGAAGAATTTTGAAGACGAGCCTGAATAATCCTGCAAGAGCTTGTGATCCTTACATGAACTTTTGTGCTCCTTCTTCCTCTGTCTTCTCCTCATCAGTGTGGCCCGTGGGCTCATGGGATGATTGCTTCGAGGTAGAGTATTGGAATTCTGGTAGGCCAACCCTGATGTGTTCATGGTGGGAGATGCAAAGTTGGAAGCTACAAGAGCTAGATAAAAGACAAAAGAAGCCATCTTAGTATTTGATGTGAACTCATACTTGTTCAAAGCAATTGAATCCCATTCTCAATTATTAGTCAAAAAAGAAAATATGTCATTTTGTGTCCCAGTTTTACTAACACATTAATCAAGATGAGTAAATAGCTGATCATACTTTTCCCATTCCCAGAGTATCTTACTAAATATTACTAAATTAACAATCTTCCAGCCTTGATTTTAGCATCTTTGCTGACCTACACAAATATTTAAATTTGCCAAAATAGAAAGGGTTTTCTCAAATCCTATGCAGAGTATAGAGATTCCCTTTTTATTCTCATTCTTTTAGAAATAATTGGGAAAAACTGAACTCTTATACCACATACTATGTCTCAAGGACAGGACAAGGAAGAGATTTGCAAGGAGTATTGAGAATGGTAAAGAAAATGCACTTTTGGAAGGGAGGCGGGGCTGACATCACTACAACACGACATGCAATCTTGGGGCTCCAGGATTGCTGTCAATATCTCTGTTGCTGGACGGTCCTTTTTGGACCTAAACCGTCCTGTAGAGACGGTGATAGAGAAGTGCATGTCCTGCTGATCTCAGGGGCACCGCAAAGCCCCTGATTGATCCAGGAGAAGCTTTTTTTTCTGGCTACAAAAGAAGAAGCTAATGAAGCTGCACAATGTTGGGACAGCCCCCTACAATGGAAGCAGAGCAGGAGAGAGAGTGTGTCAAAATTGGTGAGATAAATTTTACTATTAAAGAAGAGAAAACCTAAAAAGATTTGAGTAAAATTAAAATGGAAGATTGAAGAGAGTAAGCAGCGAATTAGCCTGAATCAAAACTATTGTGTTATCTTTTTTTCATTAATCTCATTTCTTTTTTATGGATGGAATTTTTACAAATGCCTCTTACGTTTAAATTGGACTGGTCTTTTTTTCCTTCTTCTTCAATTTTTGCCCATTATGTGTATTTGTGTATTAAGAATTTCTTTCCTCTCAATGCTTGGCTGGATCGTAACTTTTAAGCATTTTAAGCATTTTTTTTCTTAAACTTGGAGCTTAGAGAGAGGTAAAAGCAGAGGGAAATGAAGTAACACTGCCATCTAGAGGCTGGAGGCTTGGTTACATCTGATATCTCAAGGCTATTGGCTTTGTTTACCAAAAGGGACAGGGAGAAAACACGTCTTGTTTATACAGGTGCTCTTTTGGAATAAAGAGAAAGCCCTGACTTGAAAGATTACACTGAATTTATTTGAAACCTAGCAAAAAGTCTTGGATGTCTTACTGGTAGTATTTACAACTGGGAAAAATGGTGCAACATGAGGAAGAAAAGGAATTTACATTGCAAAGAATTATGCTAGAAATTCAAAAAGTCCTAATAAGCACAGAAAGAACTGAAAAGAGACTTGAGATTATAGAATAAAGAACAGAAAGAATGGAGGGAAGAGTTGAGAATATTGACGAAACAATGATGAATTTGAAGATAGAGTTCAAAAAATTCCAGAAAAATATGAACAAAGCAATAAGAAAATTGTTGATATTGACAGCAAACCGAGCATGGAGGGAGATGATACATGTGGAACATTGAAAGGAGAGGTTGATGAACTGGATCTCTATCTCAGACCTCAAAGCATGGAAGAAGAAAAGGGAGAAAATATGGCTGAAACAATGAGAGTAATTTTGGCAGAAGCACCAGTGATAACCAAAGGCAAGCTGATGGAAGGAACAGGGTTTTGAGTCTTTAAAAGATATGCAATGAGCAACAAGTTGCCAAGAGAAGTCCACATGAGATTTATCCAGAAAATAAATAGAATACGGACTTTACAAATGGCAAGAGATATTGGACGGCACTACTACTGAAAGTATACAGGATGATGAAATGAAATGTTACAATAAAAATTAAATTAAACTTAGTTAAATTTTGAGTATTGTGTATAAGATAAAGTAATAATAGTTATAGTCCAATAAATGATTAACAATGATAATAATTCACTTATATACACTAGATTGATAATATGAAATTTTATATAAACTGTAAGTGAGAATATAAAGATGTAATACCATTGGATGATTTCAGGATGATGTAATGAAATGCCATAACATATGCCTTCACATAAAAAGGATGTAATAATAGTTATATTCATTGAATGTTTAATAATTATAATAATTGTATACATATATATTAGATTTGATGATATGAATATTGGAAAGTGCTGAAATGAGTAAGTTGACATATGAAATTAGGGAACAAGAAGGTAAACAAGTTTATAGGATATGGGATTGATTTTATCAGTAGTTAGATTTTAAAAAACAAAAACAAGATGGAATTGAAAATTATTAGAGAATGTTACCAATACCAAAATAATAGAATGATTTAGAATAGGATACAAAAATGCTTTATTATTGGATATATTGAAGATGATGTAATGAATTATGATAACATAAATGAACCCATATTTAGAATACCTCATTTAAAATGAAGAAATAATAGTGAAAGTCAAATAAATGAAGGATTGTAACAATAATGCATATAAATATATCTGATTGATAATATGTGACTTTATATAAAGTTTAAGTGATGATCATGGAAAGGACGCACAAAAACTTTGTAACCAATCGGCACACTGTACGGAATAGAAGATGTTTTTTATGTTACATGTCTTGTTTGTCTATGTTTGTTTAAAAATAAAAACTTTTCTAAAAAAAAGAAAATGCACTTTTTCCAAACGACCTTGAGTGAGCGTGTGTTCAGAAGAAAAAGAGAGAGAAGGTTTGGCAATAGGAAAGGGCAAAGCTGGTCCAGAAGAAACAGCTCATTGGACAGATTTTGAGTACCCAGAACTGTTTGCTGGGGATTCAGATTGTAATTCACAATTCAGATTGTGACTCCCCAGATCAAGAAAATAGAAACTTAGGCTACATTACATTTACAATAGTCCTGGCTGGTTGTCTGGTTCCAGGTAGGTGTCTTGCAATGTCCTGGATGGTGGGTGTGGCAGTAGCTGACGCAAGGATCCCAGCAGTGGTGGTGTTCACTCTTCTGCACTTTGACTTTTGCCAACAATAGACAAATAAGGTAACAAAAAGAGAATGTCAAAAATCACAGACAACTGAAACCAGCTAGTTGGCTCACCACTAAAAGTATTTTTAAACATCCATTTGCACACATAAAAACAATAATCATCTGTCGAGGCTGCCATTCTGCTAACTTCGCATCGCAACCTGCCAGGCGGACATTAGCAACGGGAGGAGGGAGAAGATCAGAATGTGGGAAGACAAGGGAGGGGTTTGGGAACCAAGCCATGCCAGGCCAAAAAGTGGAATGTATCAATCCAGTCCAAGATCAACCAAAAGAAAGTAGAGATGGAGAAGGCGTAAACAGAGGGTTTGTTATCCAAACAACATGAAGACAGCTACTTGGACGTTGACCGGTAACAGGAAGATGGCCAGGGTGGAAGGGAAAGTTAATTTTATCTTTTGCATGCCAAACTGGCAGATTCCGCTACGCTACTTCTGTAACCATTTTAGCTTTCAGTAACATATACCCTTGGTAAGCAATGGGCCAGGAGTCTTTCTTTGCTAACTAAACTAAGTAGGATGGATGACTTCACCCCATGGATAATGAACACAAATAGGAAAGAAAGTCCTTAAAATATCTGAGTATTTTTTTTGGTTGTTGCTTGGCTTGATGTGCTTTGGAGAAAAAAAAATTCAACAAGTATACTGAGATATTTGCACAGTGGCTCATATAGCTTATTTGTCTTCCACTTTCAATCTGAAAGGAGTCATTTTTCCTGCACTTTCAAAACCACAGGATCAGGGAATAATGATGGTGAAAGGGCGAGTTCAATAGTGCCTTTGAGGAAATATATTTCTCTTTTGTGAACTTGCAATAAAGTTTCCTCTTGATAGTTTAAGGCACATTACTCTTCCGTTGCTTACATAAAGTCAGGGTAAGCACTGCTGAATTAAAGAGCACATACTTCTCTTTTTGTTTCTTATTGTGGATCAAACAGTGAACATAGCTTGTCATAAAGGTAAAGGCTCCCCCACACATGCGTACTAGTTGTTTCCGGTTCTAAGGATGGTGCTCATCTCCATTTCTAAGCTGAAAAGCCAGCGCTCTCCGTAGACGTCTTCGTGATCATGTGGCCAGCATGACTAAACGCCAAAAGCTCATGGAGTGCTGTTAGCCTTCCACCAAAGTGGTCCCTATTTTTCGACTTGCATTTTTTACATACTTTCGAACTCCTAGCTTGGCAGAAGCTGGGATAAGTAACAGGAGCTCACTCCGTTATGCGACCCCAGGGATTCGAACTGCTGAACTGCCGACCTTCTCATCGACAAGCTCAGTGTCTTAGCCTCTGAGCCACCATATCCCTATAGCTTGTCCAGGATAAATCTAGAAATCAGACAGTAGAGAATCCAGTTGCAAAGAGCTTAGCCACATTGCCCCAGGAGCTTTAATAAGTAAAATGGATAGTCTACAAAAGTGGGAACAGATGAAACTCCTGATATTACCCATGGGAATTACTGTTTTAGGTCAAAGGAGTGTGGTATAGCTACTTGTCACAGCAGTGTCCCTTGTCAGAGAGCTAGTCCTTCACAATATTGGTACTCCATAAACTGTACCCGAACATTCAATTTATAGAGTATATCTCATCCATGAAGGATGGTTATTAGAGTGTGCAAAATTAAAAGAGCTGGAGTTAAGCTCATGAATAGAAGAGACAGCCTTCACAAGCACCAGTTGTAAAACAAGAGTGGGAAATACAACCCAGGCTGAAACATCTGCCAGAGAACCTAGTCACATTTCCTGGTTGTATTCAGAACAACTGCTACAAAATCACCTTCCAAAAGTCTGCAAACATTATCTCTACTAATCAACATCAAGCTAATCCTCATGAAGTGTTTCCCTACTTCAGAAATAATGTGTAGTGTTAAAAAAACAAAAGGAATGAGAAAGTGAGTTTAAAAATATATGTGATTTTTCACTTAGAAATTTTCCCTCCAAATTTACTTTGCAAAAAGTTACAATACAATACAATGCAATACAATGCAATACAATGCAATACAATACAATACAATAGTAGAGTTGGAAGGGACCTTGGAGGTCTTCTAGTCCAACCCCCTGCCTAGGCAGGAAACCCTATACCGTTTCAGACAGATGGCTACCCAACATTTTCTTAAAGACTTCCAGTGTTGGGGCATTCACAACTTCTGGAGGCACTTTCATGTATTATGTATCGTTGTAATACAAGGGTCTAGAAAACCACTCTTTCTTCTATATATTCGAAGGTTAGAACGTTAAAAATGCTGACAAGCCTGGCTTACCAGCTCATTTAAAAAAAAAAGTTGTTATTTAGGAGGTACTTGAGATGAAGACATTCTGATGATTTACAGAACGTAAATCTGTGTTTCATTACGTTTAGAGGATTATGAATTGTTATAGTCATCGTTTTATGCATTGATGCTGAATGATCGTTGTTTTTATGACTAGTGTGTTGACACTATTTATATATTGCCAAGCTATTTAGAGCTTTAATGGCTGAAGTGGCATGGAAGCTAAACAAACAAATGCAACAAAGAAGTTCACACCTTGATCCCAAGACATTTTCAAATGCAGCCAATAGACTACAATTGAGGATAGGGATGCCATTAAGAAAATCACAACTCTTGATATACGAATCATATTAGTGTTCATCAATTAATTACATTCACATAAATGTGCGGGACAGTAGGCATACAGCTACGAAACCAACAGCGTACATTGTTTTTAGAAGCTGGACATATACCTTGTAACAAATACATGAAAAGTCCCATTGTCACCTCAGTGTTTTATTATTTGAGGCTTGCTTTTACCTAAACCATTTTTTTTACAAAACCAAATAATTAAAATATTAACTAGAATTTGATCTATTCATCAGCTTGGCCCATGGCAGGAATGGCATTGGCTATTCCTTCACTAGTGATTTACAGTGCTTTCATAACATCACTCAGCCATCTCTGAAGTGTTATAAATCCTCTGTTCATTGCTATTATTTTGGCACAGTGATGGTTGCTTGACTCTAGAAGACACTCATTTTCCAAAGTAGAAAATTAATCACACCAATCCACAAGAATCAATAAAAGGCAAGGTTCCTGTCTCCTCCCAGATGGTCTTAGTTTTGTTTTCTGTCCCCGCCTCCCCAACTGTATCTAATCCCACATTTCTGTGTAATCAGGATGGTGATGGGTATTTTCCCCCCAGGAATACACATGCCCCAAAGAAACAAATGTATTTCACATATTATGCTCATCCATAGCACATACCTGTATCCAGAGGTTTGAGGGGAAGTCTACTGTAGTGAGCAGGGAGTATCTCTAGCTTAACAGTTTCTGATGTGGCTGCTAACAGCTGGGTGGCCTCCAACAAGGAGCAATGCTCTGTGCTAGTCCCATCAATGGAAAGGATATGATCACCTACATGCAGTGCCCCACATCTGCCAGAGAAACACACAACCACAGGCATATATTGCAGTCACCTGTGGTTAAAAGTAGAGCAATTCAAAATCCATCAAAGTCACACAAAAGTTGATGACTTTGCATCATACATATTCTTTGCCATGTTGTTTGCCCAGATTCAGCTGAAACCTTATTTTTAAAATGCCAGAAATCCAGCTTTGAAGTTTCCTGGTTGAAAAAAAACCACGAAAGAACAGAGGTTTTATCATGAAAGAACATCAGTCCGGTTAACTGAACTACAGGTAACCCTTCCTTAAAAATTAAAGAGAATATTTTCACATGGTCAAACGGGATCTCAAATGCATCTTTATCATAAGAATCTAAGGGGACATTTTAAACAACAACAAAATTACCATGGGCTTGTTCTGATTTCATTTTGTTCTTTGCCGTTTGCCATTGTTTCCAATAAAAAAAGTTTAAACTGTTTGTGAAGACTATATTTGCATATGGCATTTGTAAGAATGTAGTACCTATTTCCTGTACAAAGGGAAAAGTAGCAACAGCTGATGTAAAATTACAGGAAAATCAGTTTATTAAGTGCGCCTGTTAAAATATTTGGCCAATTTCTAGTTCAAAGACGACAATGAATACAATTTCAGAAAAGTAGCGTAGTATTACGAAGCAGGTGCTGTACAGATCACAGTTTTGCTCTTCAGCAAGTCACTGCAGAATGGCATGAATGTGAAAAGGATGTTTATTCATTTTTGGTGATAAAATATGGAATATTATGTAAAATTATGGAATATTTTGGGTGACTGGGATACCCTGTACTGAATGTTAGTTAGTGGCAATATAGTGCAATATAGCGCAATATAGTATTCTGCCGGTTTGCTGCAGTTTGGGCAAACCGGTAATGGCAGCAGTGGGAGATTCCACCCACCTGCCTAGACGTCATCATGGATGCTCTGTGCATGCACAGAAGATTCTGCACATGCGCAGAAGCACCACGAGCACAAGAACCAAACACATGTGCGCATACTCCCATTCTGAACTGGTAGCGAAGATTAGAACATTTCACGCCTGATATGTAGGATGAAAATTGTGTATAAGGACAAAATGAAACAAGGATGTAAACTGTGAATGAGACTAGAAAGGCAAGGAGGTGTCAGTTCCCCTTAGTGCATTTATAATAATAGCATAAAGAACGCTCATGGTGACATTTCAGGTATCTATGTGCATGTAAATATTTGTACAGATAACACATATGAGAACATGAGAACCCTTACAGTGAATGTCAGAGACCATATGATACAATAAGGAATATGGATCTGAAGATTTCAAATATAAAAGTAGTTGCCTGAAAGGAAAAATGGAGTGAATGACTGCAAATTGCATACAAATAACAACAACAACAAAAAAAGCAAAGGATTGGATCTGATACTTCAGGAGGATGTTGAAGCTGAATGGAAAATGGATGGGAAAATGTTGGTAGAAAAGGAATGAATAGCAGGCTTGTTGCAGAGAGAGAATCTTTGTTGAAAGACGAAAAAATGGTTTTAAATAGAGTATGCTTTACCCATTTTGTTATATGGAAATATGAGCTATCAGAAGAAACGGAAAGAATGGGGACCGAAAGATTCATTTAAGAAGCACGTTTAACAAAAGATAAGGTCCAAAACTGAAGGTTGAGAAATGAATTGATACAAATGGAGTGATAAATACAAAGTAAGTATGTTGCGATGGCTTGGTTATATAGACAGGATGAATGACAACTAAATTGTGAAATACTTTTATGAAATAATAAATAGCTCAAAAGGAAAAGGAAAACAAAGGAAGCTGTGGTTGGATGAAGTAGATGACATCCTGAGAAAAATATAAATGATAGTTTAAAGAACAAAGTGCAATATATAAAGCCCTGTATAACATGCCTAGAACACGAATAGTTTGCAAGACTAGAAAAGGAGAAACAAGAACAGTGAAATGTAAACCAGATTTAGCATTTTTTCCTTGTCTTATCTAATTCCTTCAATTTAATTAGTTTTATATTTCTTTTTTTTTCTTTTTTCTTTGCAGTAACATGTCTTGCCATAAAAGGCACGCAGTTACCTTTCGATGCAATAGATAAGTTTTTGGAGAACTAATTAATCTGTAAGTGTTCATATTAAAAGTCCAACATTATTTTGCAAGTTTTAATAGGGTTAATTTATTTCTGATAAGCCAACTTAGTTAACATTGAACAAGAGATATATTTCATTTCCAATAATATTATCAGGGGTTTTCTTTTTTTCCCCAGATGTTTCAAAATACTTATAAAGATGGTTTCCACTCTTGCAATAGTCTGAAATATTTGGTATGGAAGCGACAACATTCCCTCAGATGTGCCCAAGATAAACTCAGTTCCTTAAAGCACTGCATTATAACCCTGAGGGTTTTTTCTACTGATATAGACATAAAAGTCAGCTGGGAGACTTTGGGTCAGTCATTCTCTCTCAGCCCAACCTACTTCACAGGGTTGTTGTTATGGGGGAAATAGGAGGCAGGAGTGTTAACTATTCACATCACCTTGAGTCGACAAAAAATAAAGATAGGGTAAAAATCAAATGCACAAATAAAGTTTTCCCTTTATGCAAGAAATGTAGTTTTACGCAGAGTAGCACTTATACAGTGCTGTTTTCCCCCCCCCTCAAGCTTCCCCAGATCTCACCAGAGGAAAAACATGTTAAACAGAAATTAATATTAAACCAAACATATCCGGGAGAACATAACCACAGTTCAGCCTCCTACCTGTCTCCCACACTAGCTGGCTTGATCTTCTCAATGATTATGACCTGTTTATTCCGATGGCTGTTCATTGATAATGTGATTCCTAGGACAGAACCGGGAGCCTTTGCAATTTCCACTAGCAAAGGGCCTGACGCATTGGCTACCATATCTATAAATAAAAAAGGCATTTGGAATTAATTCTGCTTAGCTTTTCCCAATGGGAACATTAAATGTGTTAGGTGGGAATACCAACAGTATTTATGATATGCTGGGCATATATGGTCACATAGGAGTCTGGATATTATGTAGAACATAATACTACACAACCTTTAACATATATTGAAATTCAGGACAAACTATAAAGCAAGTATGCTTGTAAAATCAAACTCTAAAATCTCTATGTTTGAGAATGTCCCATCTCAGCTACTGCTTAAAGATCACAATGATTAACAAAATGACAGACAGACCATAACAGGCAGCCCAAGACAGCAACTGGAAAAGGTTTTTTTAAATAAAAATATATAATTAATAACTATAATTAACAGTAAACATTATACAGGACCAAGGAGAGCTCCAGGGCCAAAACCAGAACTTTATTTCATTGCAAAATCAGATGTCTGAAGGACTAGTGTCCCATCTTGGTGAGGAATCATTTTCTAATAAGCAGTACCTAATGGGGTACTTTGTGACATTTTTTGCAGGCATTTTGGCATCTCAGGAGAAGGAACAGGTGTATCCTACCTAATATCCATGCAAGGTATTCAAAGTTATGTATGTCTATTCAAGGGCTAAATTAGAGCATACAAATAGAAGGCAAAGTCCATACAGTGTGTAAAGGTTTGTTGTTCAGTCACTAAGCCTTGTCCAACTCTTTTCAACCCCATGGACCACAGTACACCAGTCCCTTTCCCCCATCCTCCACTGTCTCCCTGAGTCTGCCCAAACTCATACTCACTGTGTCTATGACACTATCTAACCATCTCATCCTTTGCTGTCCCCTTCTCCTTTTGCCTTCAGTTTTCCCCAACATCAGGGTCTTTTCCAATGAATCCTCTCTTCTCATTTGGTGGCCAAAATATTTGAGCTTCAGCTTCAGTATCTGTCCTTCCAAAGGACAGTTGGGGTTGATTTCTTCTAGAATGTGTGAACAAGATTTGGGTAATTTCATTTCAGTGTATAATTATCACATCTCCTATTTGGCATCTCCCTTGACATGATCTGGCATTTTGCTTTACTAAAAACTAAATGTTTAGCTTGACTAAAAGTGCTTACTATTTGCCTTTAGGAAAATAAAAAAAGCTTTGTTTGGTAAAAGCTGTACTCCACACTGGATTCTTTTCTAAACACTGGATCCTGTCAAGAGATGCCTATATACTATGAAGCATCTATCCCCACTACTTCACATATCTTAAAGGAACCTGAGAAAGTGAGAACATAATTGGTACTATAGGGACCATATTCTGTACGCTATGTTACACATACAGTGGGAACTCAGGTCATGAACATAATTCATTCCAGGACTTGGGTCGGCACCGATTTGGTTGTGACTGGAAGCAAGACTGACTGTGCATGTGCGCACACAAACAAACAAAAAAGGTGTGGAATGGAAAGTCACTGCGGCAGGGAAAATAGCTGCAGCTGTGTTTGATCGCCACCCAAGCATTTGTTCGTGAACAGAGTAAAACATTTAGCGATTTTTTTTGGTCGACACCCAATTTGCTCATGGTCAGAACCAAGTGACTCAAGGTCTCACTGTACACACAAATGTTTCTTACAGCTTTTTAAGATCTAACAGTATATCCCAAGCATTAAAATTATAACTGGAGCATATCCCATTTAGACCGACTTTAAGCAAATCTAAACATATTTTACTAAACTTTGTTAAATATCTGGAGAGAGAAACACACCAAACTTTCACAAAATGTATAAGTGTACCTAAATCTAGACCAACTAAATGTTCAAAATTAACAAAAATTATCTTAGATACATGGATTAATGGCAAAGAGCATGCAGTGGATATCACATTTAACTATGCTTTAAGCATGTACCTCCATTTTAATAACAGAAAGGAATGAAAGCTTTAAGAAGATTTAAGAAACCCTACCCGTCCAAATGATAAACTAGCCTTAATTATCTATTAATAATGGAATTAACTGCATTGCAGTAAATAGGATCTATATGGTTCTTTGATGTGTATATGCAGGACAAACATTTCTAGAACAGCTGGATCTGGTTTGTAAAAATCAAAGTCTTCACTTACTTTAACCTCATTGCAACACAGGCTACAAAAAGGTAATCAATAAATATAAATCTATAATGTTACCTTGCTCACTGGAGAATTGTTCACCTCTGAAAATAGTGGTAATTTCTGCAGCTTAAGCTCTATATGGTCAACCTCTATTTTCGACTGTTCAGATCTTCATAGTTTTCAAAATCATTCTTTTTAGTTAAAATGATAATTTTAAAGTTATGACTTTACACACCTTGCTCACCTGAGGCTGAAATATACCCACTTAAGTACACACTTAAAAATTAAAAGATTAATGACCTGGCATTTATTAGTGGTCAAGTATCTTTCATTAATATAGCAAATATATTCGGTGATAAGGAGCTGCTTTTAGAGAGAAAAAAGGAACAATCTTCATACAGCAAATACCTATCTGATCTCCAACAAGGTAGAAGAAACCACCAGAGAGAGATAGGGCTTATGAATAGCAATAGCATTATACTTGTACACTGCTACGTAGTGCTTTACAGGGCTCTCTACAAAATCAGCATATTGCTATTTTACTGTGACCTCATAAGGCTAGAAGGCTAAATCAACCTTGGGCGGGTGAGAATCAAACTGCCAGCAGTCAGCAGAAGTAGCCTGCAGTACTGCATTCTAACCACTGTGCCACCACGGCTCATGAAACTATTACAATTGCTACTAATATTGGAACTGGCAAATCAGCCAGATGTTTAGACTGGGTTTGGCATTTTTGTCTGCCTATCAATCCCTTGCAAAGAACCCAAGATAGGCAAATGTTCTTGTTTGATGATGTCAAAGGTTCCATTCTATTTGCAGGTCTTTGCATTTTGTAATTCTCTCCATTGCAATTCTCTTGTTTATTCTGGTCTCTCTAGGTACTGCCACATCCACTATCCAGACCTTTTTTTCTGCTTTCTTAACAACTGTTAATTCTGCAGTGTTAGGTAGCAGATATTAGTCTGAACTCTGAAGTCCCAAAGTACTTTAGAGTCTTCATTTTCAATTACTTCAATTACTTTGTTTCTCACCAATTTTTGCTTGCAGGCAAATGGTATTTCTTGCAGTTATTCCAATCCACTTTTGTTGCTACTTTGTTTGCCATTGTTTATAATGAGCCTGCATGAACTTCTTGCAACAACTAACTAGTTGTTTTTTCACCTTCTGTGCAGAGGCAAGTGCAATAGTCATAACTAGTTATAGATTCCAACATTCCTTTTTCCCTTTTAGCAATGATTTGCTATTTTGTGATATTACTTTTGCCTTGCTGTTAAATGAAGCCCATTAAATAAGAACCACAACAAGGCACAACCATTTCTCCCAACCATCTTGAGTGCACAAACAACAGCACAGGGACAAGATTGCTTAACATTCACTACATATATGTTGGAAAACAAATGCAGAGTTTTCTGCTTGCCAAAAAGTCTCTTTCTTCAACATACGATACTTATCTGTTAGGTGCCAAATGTAAAACATGCCCACACTGAAGCGTCTTTTTAAAAACTGTAGCTCACACAGAACAGCTCAGATGGAAAATGTAAAAACTCTTGATTCTACAAAGGGATAGGAAACCTAGGAAACAGACTTCAAAGTCATCAGACATTTTCACTTCTCCCAGCCAAGAGAGACGCCGTCTGCTTGGAAACATGCACAATAGCAACTCTGCCAAGAGCTGAGAAGAATCCAAGTTATCACATATTGCTGACATCCGGAAAAGCTTCTTCAACACCTTGATTGGGCTTTCCCAACACTATGATCTCCTTTCATTTCATAAAAAAGCAAAAACTGCACAACTCTTTTGATCTATTCCATTTTAGGAGCTATTCCAAAGCTGATATATTAAGAATCGGCAACAAGCTTCATGAAGCAACTTCTTTCCTTTCTCACAAAATCAGAAAGTTTTGCTTCTAATTTTAAACAAATCTGTTTAAAGTGAAATGTGGACTGTGATGTATACTCTCTTCACTAACTAGAAAGTAAAGAGCAGCTTCTACTATTGGTGGATAGTAACGACCCAAGGAAAAGGAATGGGACTGTGTGCCCCAAAACTTATTATAGCTTATTCCTATAGTAAAAAACATGATTTATTTTGGTGTTCAAGCTAAGATTGGCTCTGCAGCTTTTGGAAAGTGGATTCTGACCTTTAAGAAGAGATAGCTCTGATGCAGAAGGTGACAGCGTTGCCTGAAATAGCAAAACTGACCACTTTGATTAAAGAAAAGAATATAAATACTTTCGTTTCCACATGGAGACTGCTTCTGAACTTTGTGCTTGATGTGGAGAAGAATACAACTTCGACTTAAGGTTTTACTTGTTAGACTGATATATTTTTATAAAAATGGCTTGTTCATATCATTATGAAAAAGCAAAAAGCTGTGATTTGATGTTAATGCCTTATTTTACTGTAACAGAGAGAGTTGGAAGTGAATGAAAAGAAGGAGTAAGGGTGACATGATAGTAGTGTTTCAATATCTCAGGGGTTGCCACAAAGAAGAGGGAATCAAGCTATTCTCCAAAGAAACTAATCAAGGAGAGAAGCAACTTAGAACTGAGGAGAAATTTCCTGACAGTTAGAACAATTAATCAGTGGAACAACTTGCCTCCAGAAGTTGTGAATGCTCTAACACTGGATGTCTTTAAGAAGATGTTGGATAGCCATTTGTCTGAGATGGTGTAGATGCCTAAGCAGGGGGTTGGACTAGAAGACCTTCAAGGTCCCTTCCAACTCTGTTATTCTAAATTCCAAGTCAATGCTTTTTTTTCTTTTATCTTTCCTCACTTCTCTTTTCCCTTCCCCCCTACTGCTTTTCTATTTACTTTGTATTTATTTTATTTTATAACACTCTATAACTCAATAAAATGTTAATGGAGGAAGAAGAAATAGCTCTGATATGGTTTAAATTCAGTTCTATAAATGCAGAACTAACCTCCCGAAAACCCAACATCTGTTGAAATAAGGATTTAAAAAAATGCAAAGCAAAACATCTTGAATTCGTATCTTAGGATTGAAAAAAGGTGAAATGGAGGCATTATTTAGCATGAAAAGGTTCCCCCAGATACGCCAGCAGCAATTAGGTCATGAAAAGTGGCAAATTCTAAAAGCGTTGTATTTTTTTCTCAGTGGCACATTCTGACACCAGCAGTACATAAAGAAAGCAAAAAATGTCTTGGCAACACAACATGCCATTGATCAGCACAAAGTAGAGCACATTTTAGCATGATTCTTATTGACCCGCTTTAGCCAACTGATTGTTGATCCAAGAAGTGGCCCAATTAAAACGTGGCACCGTTGTAACACCCAGGGCGAGACATCTGTTCCTGCTGAATTAACAGCACAAAGAGAGAGAAAGAGAGGGGGAGAAAGAGAGAGAGAGAGAGAGAGAGAGAGAGAGAGAGAGAGAGAGAGAGAGACGGAGAGGGAGAGACGGAGAGACGGAGAGACGGGGAGAGAGAGAGAGAGAGAGGAGAAACTCTTGGGCAATTTTTTTTAAAAAAAGAACCTCATATAGCAGCAGCGGGTATAATTCATGCAGAAGTGATCAATAAAGGAAACTAGCCTCTGAAAGGCTAATAATATCATGAACAAAGATATTGACTATGCTGAAAGAATGCTTTACCAGCAATGAATGTGGCCTCTCAGCATTATTAGGCGACAGGAGACCGCCTGCAGTTCACAAAAGGGGACGAGGAAAAACTTTAGCAGATGAAGCCTTTCGGCAGAAAGATCATATGAAAAGCAACGGAGAGCCTGAAGGAGACCGAACTGGCTTCATCATAAATATCTTTTGCCTCTTTAGAAAATATTTTTTTAAAAAAAACCCTACTTTCTATAGTGATAATTTGGACCAGGAGGGAAAGAGATAATTCTTTTCCCCCATTTTTCTCTAACATCATCCATTTGCTGATTTCTACTTCTAAATTAATGTAGTTACACTTCAAAAGACATCCAGTAAGAACACCTTGGAGCGTTTAACAGGCAGAAAAGAGGGAAGGGTGTATGTGTGTGTGTGTGTGATCTGAACCGTGTTCCCAATATGCATTACAAAAGCTGCTCCTAAATAACTTATCAGACAAGAACCAGGGGAGAATTCAGTGATTCGTGAAGGGGTGAGGGAAAGCCCCCTCAAATGGTCTAGTCTTCAGAATTACAATTAAGCTCAGCAAACGGATTCTGTACCCATCTTAACTAAAATGCTCGAGAATGACAATTCCCCCCCCCAAAAAAAAACCTTAGCGAATCTGCTGGGAGGGTAGGTAGGTTCTCTGTTGTGGCTTCCAGCAGCTGAATCAGATGAGGAGGCATAGGAGTCAGGATCAGCATCAGGCAACCTGAGAGCTCTGAGGGAGAAGAGGGAATGGAGCTGTCAGAGAGAGAGAGACAGAGGCGGAGTCTGGGCCATCTGTCAGCCCTCAACTGGAGAGTCAACAGCCCCCAGGTCTGGAGGTGGCTGATGAGGAAGAGGAAGGACAGCTGGGTCCAGTGCCTGATGCATGAATGCGCAGAAAGCAGAGGAGAGGAGAGCAGTGGAAATCCATGGGCTGATCCTTGGGAAGGAAGAGCTACTGCTGCCAATGAAGCTCCACCCTAGATCTGGGGATAAAAGGCAGGGGGCAGAGATGAATAGATGTGGCAGACAACTATTCATCTTCCAGCCAGATGGACTTGTTAGCATGCATTTGAGAGAAAAACCTTTTGCTGGGACCGCTGGCACTCCTAATAAAGAATCTTTGAGTTTGCTTCAGAGGGTTTGTTGTATTTGGGGAGCTGGATCACAGCATTATCTGATTTTTGTAATCTTCCCTAAAATCATCCACCCCCACGATGAAGTTTAGTGAGACAAAAATGGGCATTTCACCAATGAATTGATGATCTCTAGGGATTTGGGAAAGAAACTTTGAACTCAGGACCCACATCTAGTGTAGCTTTATTATTAAAGGAAAAGGATAAAGAGCACAAATGACCTTTTGATCTTTTGGAGTCACTCATTTCCCAGACCAAATCAATCGTTTTTTAAAAAAACTTTCACTGCATTAATTGCGATGAGACAATGTGCTATTTTGCAGAAAAGGGATATCAGCTTTTTTTCCAGTCCCCGAAAAATAAAATGGTTGTGACAGTATGGGTTACAATTGCTTCATTGACATAAAAGCTATAACAAGCAATCAAGGAATGAAGGAAAGGTTATTTTCCAGAAGGTGGCAAATGGTTTTCAATATCCTGTCCACAAAACTTCAAGGGAAAAGAAATCAATATTTAATGGGGTCATTTTTCCAGTGGCTGCTGATTTCAGAGACAATGCAAGCCAAGCCTTTGGCTGACCTAGGCAACCTAACAGCCAGCTTTGGTTTCAAGTCAAGCAGTTTCTTGTACTCATTTGCTCATGGTCTGCTTGCCTTGCTTATGAGTTGCTTTCCTCAGACCTAGTTATCAAATGACCCAGTTATCTACTTCTGTTGCACATTAAGCCATCCATCTGTTGAAAGTGGAACTCTCTGTGTTGTTTGGCTTGAAAGAAATGCACGATAGAGTCTAAGAATTGACAAAGAACTATTATAATGATCCAAAAATGATCCAAATTAGTTTTGAGTGGGAACAAAATCTCCTTCGTTGGCTTGGAATGTTGAATCCAAGCTGAATCAAGCTGATTTATATTTATCTTGTGATTAATGCAGAATTTTACATATTTCCCCGTTAAGTTCCACCTTCACCATTTCTGCCCACTATTCAAGGCTCCCTAGATCTTTTCGAAACTTCTGTTTTCTAAATAATTGACAGCCATACCCAATTTTGGGTCATTTGCAAACTTCATTGGTCTCCCCAACTCCTTTGTCTAAGTTATTGCTAATAATGTTGAACAACTCATGGTACGGGACAAAGCTTCATGGCGGTCACTTGATACTTTCCTACAAACTGAAGTGGAGCCATCAATAAGCATTGTTGGATGTAGTCATTCAGCCAACTATGTAACAAATTCATCACTAACCCATATTATTTTTATGTTATGAAAGAGGATATCATGAAACACTGTGCCAAATGTTTTTCTCTGGGCCACATATACTATATCTACTCAGCTACTAACTCTATCAAAGAAAGGAAAAAAAGTTAGTCTGGAATGATTTGTTTGCACACACCCATAACCGGGGTGAAATCAATTTACCTTTGCTACTGGTTCGCAAATGTGAGCACGCGCGCAGGAACTTCCACACATACGCAGAGCACCAAAAATGGGATGTAATAACATCCGGTCATTTGGGCAGAGCCTCCCGCCACCACTGCTACCAGTTCACCCGAACCAGATAGAACCGGCCGAATTGCACCACTGCCCATGAAACTCTTTCATTTGTAGTATGCAGCTATCCTTAGCCAGTCTAAATATCTGTAGTTTCTTGGGTCCCCCTTTTTCTGACAGATTATCAACAGCAATTCTGCAGTCCATCACCATAGTTCCTTTGGTTCCTTCAGATGTAAAGTAATGTAGCTGGTTTTGAAGACGTGAATTCATTTAAATTACCCACATTCTTTGTTCTTTGTTGTAGTTTAATAGTAAACTACAGTTCTCTTGTTCTCTATTGGCAGAATGACCAGTTAGGGTTTCATTTATCTCTTGAGAGAAACCAAATGCAAAGTAGGAATTAAGAAATTTTGTCTTCTCATCATCACCTCTTATAGAGTTTCTCTTTCTCCCAATGGGATTATGTTCATTTTGGCTTTTCATTTATTTCTAACTTACCATGTGAGCTCTTTTGGGTGTTATATATATATTATCTCACATCTCTCAATTTATTCTGAGCTTTTACCTTGCCAACATCCCTCTATTGTCCTAAACACAGCTCAAAAAGCAAAACAGTTTTGGGACAGAAAGAAAGAAAGAAAGAAAGAAAGAAAGAAAGAAAGAAAGAAAGAAAGAAAGAAAGAAAGAAAGAAAGAAAGAAAGAAAGAAGAAGAGAACAGAAATGCCTGGATGCTACTGGTACAAATTCTCTGTTTGATTCCTGGGTGATTTTTTATTTACCTATTGTTGCATACATATGTTTGCAAATAAAGCTTACAGCTATGGTGATGCAGTGATTAGAATGCAATATTTTCGGCTAGGTCTGCCCATAACCAGAATTTTTGTCTTGACAGGGCTGAAGATTGGCTCAGGCTTCCATCCTTCCAAGGTTGGTAAAATGAAGACCCAGATTGTTAGGAGTAATATGCTGACTCTGTAAACCACTTACAGAGGGCTGTAAAGCACAATGAAGTAGTATATAAGTCTAAGCACTATTGCTATTATTATATCACTGCTTGAGGAAAGAAGGGACAGGTAAAATTATACATTACTGTAAAAAATGGAAAATAGGGATATAAAAGCATTAACAGAGCCGGAAATGCTCCTTCTGCCTTCTTTAATACAATGTTGGGTGATGGCAGTTAATAAGCTACATTGATCTTAAACCAGGGTAAATGAACTGCAACCTCAAGGCCTTAACCCCTCTTGTTTTGCAAATTGGTTTTGGAGATTGCAATTGCCAACAATTGGGCAAGTAACTTCTCAGTATTTGCAGGCAGGAAATAGATGAAAAGTACCTCCTCGGGGATCTAAAATAAGCTTAACCACACAGATCTAAAAATTAAACAAAAAAAAAATCAAATATCTGAGAAAAAAAAAAGCAAAGCACAAAGGAAAATCCTGGCAACTTCTTGATAACTACATCAATTTTGCATTGTTGCTGTTGCTGAACTGGCAGCAACCCAGGCCTGTCACAACCCCCAAACTGGTCATCTGGGTGGCACCATAGGCACCACCATCTTGTTTTTCACTTCTGCGCATGCGCAGAATAATTTTTATTACCCTGTGCATGCGCACCCATGAGTGAACAAGCAGCAGCGCCTGCCGGAACCCACCCCTGGTCCCAATGCACTGTCTAAAATCTTCTGAAGGGATGAAATATGCACACTCTGCTTCCCAGCCCTGTTTAAAGATGATATAATTTAACTGGTTTTGCAACTATACAAAAGGGAAAATCTGTACGAGAAAGAGAGAGTAGAGCTTTAGCTTTTATAAGCATATAGAAGAAGAATGTTTGTAAAACAATTCAGAACCAATTTACATATGGTCTGGATTGATTATAAAAAGTCATTTGATTAATTACCACACAACTGGATCACCAAATATTTGGAAACAATTAGTGTCAGTAAAAACATTAGAATGTTTGGTTGTTGTTGTTTTTTTAGAAAAATAAACAATGAAGCAATGGAAGACAGAATTGATGGTTGGAAATGAAAAATATGTGCTTGTCAACATTAGGAGAGGCATCTTCCCAGCGATTCATTATCACTCTTATAATTTGTCATTGCTTTGATCCCACTTTTAGTGATTTTGAAGAAAACAAACATTGGCTAGCATACAGCAAAAAAATTGCTAATAAAATATTACATTTGCTTTATATGGATGATCTATGCTTTATGGAAAATAGAAATCAAAATGCAAATGTATATACAGTACATATATACAATTTTAAAGATAATTAATAAAATCTAAAATCTACTGATAACAGATAAAATCAAATCTAAATATTATTAATTTGCACTTCATCTTAAGTCAGTTATCTCATTCATTCCTTCTATTTTTATGTGCAGCAAGCCATACTTTAAAATAAGATTTGCTTCAATTACATTACATTACCTCAATCAATTCAAACAAATTTACATGCTTCCAAAGCAAATTAGTTTCCACAATAATAATTATGGGCACATTGCAATTCTCTTCTAGTGGTACGTAGCCACATGTCTGTTCATTCAGAACTCAGATGCTTCAGTTCAGCTTCATAATCTCAGAAATGCATAAATTTGCAGTTTATAGCTCCAAGATTCTCTCACTCTCTTTGGTGAGTAATCTTCAACCCAAAGAAGACCCCATTTTTAATTTTTGTATTAGTTTTCAGTCTGCTTTTTAGAGAAAAAATGATACCCTTCCAATTATCAAGAGTGATATATCTTCCTCATCCATCACTAATCTATCATGTTAATACATATCTAGCCACATAGCAAATACCCTTATATGCTCAAGGGCAGGCCAACATTTACTATTTATTAATTTCATTTTATTTATTTCTATACTACTACACTCCATATGTCACAAGATGCCTCAAGACTGGTGGAAAACAGTGTTGCTTCCCGTCCTAATACAAGCAAGCAGCAGCCAGAAAAAAAACATCCTTTCTCTTGCAGAGGTAAATTTATCTTTTACTTTAAACTCTCCTTCCATGCCCTCAACCCACAACTGCTTATTGGTTGGATTTACAGTCTCTGCCATGTATTTTGTTTTCTCATTTCCCAGGAACATTCCGGGCTCCCAGCAGTGCAGCTCAAATTCTTTCCCGATGATTCAACAGAAGGAAAGGCTAAAAAGAAGAAGGAATAAAAAGAACCCTAAAGCAATAATGCTGGAACGAGATTTCCAGCCAGAACCTCATGACTCGGCACCATCAGTATTAAACAGATTAAAACTGCAGATTTTTTCTAGCAAACCATGAAGTAATTGATGGTTCCTTGGAAATGCTGTTTCCTGATGACAACATATATTGTTTGGTTCTGAAGCGGAAACCATCGCTGTCTTTTATGCATCTCACACTCCTGCTACATTTGAACCACCACCATGCATCATAACCCCAGTGAAATATGATGCCGTATGCATTGATTAAACCTTTTCGACAGGTTGCCAAACTTTCTTAGCCCATTGCCAGCTGATAAACATTTTTGAGTCAAATGTAAACAGTAGTTTAACAATGGCAAAAAAGTCAAGTGTTGAACAGTCTTTTTATCCATTCTCAGTTCTTAAGTGGCCATTTATGGTGCATGGTTACCACACATAAGCAGGCTAAGGGATTTTAACTTCTGCTTCTTCCAAAATGCAGATAAATTAGGTGTTAAGCCAAAAAGGGAGAAGCCAACTTAGTTGGATAGCTTTGGATAGCTCTATCCCAGATACATGTATGTGAACATATGTATGTATGTACGTGCATATATCTCTGTACCTAATCCTTCATTTTATTTCTTTACCTCTTCCTCCAATTTTATAGGTATAACTGCTAGAGAGAAGTTCCCTGAGGATGGGCTCCAGGACAAGTTTGAAAGCTCAGAAGATTAAACCTCTAGTTCCGGTGATCAACCCATATTGGATTTTGCAACATTATCTTGGGGCATGTATTTGGGATGCCTTTATTTGTGAAACATTTTACTGTTCCTCGAGATAGAGAGAAATAATGACAACGTAGTAATAGTTTAGTGAGTCAGTAAGTCTCGATTCCAGATCAACAATCTTGGATTTGCAGCTGGAGACAGTACACTGTTCTCCAGATCATTTGTGCTGATTCATACATGCATCCACAAGCATAACTCACAATTGGCCCTGTGCATCTTTTCTTATTACAGCTTTCTCACCAACCACTTTGCTTAAAGATAGAAGTGGCATGCAATTATTATTATTTTTTTAATCCCAGTGCTATTCTGAGACTATACATTGCATAGAGATTCCTTGAAATTCAAATGTCAGTCACATACGGTATTGTTTGTTTGTTTGTTTATTGGATTTATATGCATTTGGATTTGGATATAAATTTGGATTTATATGGTATGGGAAAGGTGTTCTATAATAGCTTATATCGTTAAAATTTTATGCATCCACACAAGATGACATAAATCTTCTTGCTACCATGTGTAAATTGAGTGGCTATGTAAATCTATTTAATAAATAAAATAAGCATAAATATGCTATTTGCATAAAATACCTTAACACAAATATCAATAAGGTATTCAAACAAAATTATATAAAACCATGAAAGGAATAGTCAGCTGAGGTGCATCCTATAATTTAGAATAGATACAAATGTAGAGCAGAAATTATCTGAGAACAGTAAATTAAAATACCTTGAGAACTTTTTATTTTAAATGTGAAATGAAATAAAGTTAGAAAGAAATACTTTCCAAGATAAAGTGTCTGAAAGGTAGATAAATGAAATGTATTATCTTACCACTAGCAAATTCTTTGCAGATTTTTTTATCATATTCTAAGCCTTCAAAATCCTGATGTATACATTTCCCTGCCCATATACAGGAAAACCACTTAGTTCAAACACATATTTGTCGTAAATCAAAGATATCTGGTTCAGCTCTAACCTTCATACTTGAGCTAGAATTTTTATTATTATTATTCTTTTAAGATATACATTTGAGGCTGGCTTGATACTAAGTACTTAATTTGTGTCCGGTGAAGGGTGCACCTAGAGAAGTTGAAAGTATTCACCCATAAAGATATTGCAAAAAGTCAAATGAAAATAAAACTGGAAGAAGGATGAGGTAAAAATCTAATTTTAGATCTGAAGATCATAAACCTACTGTAATTCTGCTTCACAAAGCATAGCCAGCTAACTTGTCAAGCTTCACAGCACTGGTTCTTCAAATTACACACACAGAGACACAGACACACACACACTGTATTCTCCATTAAGCTTATACATCAGGATTTCTAACAGGATTTCCTTCATGTTCAACATTTCATAGCACATAGCTGTGTCCCAGAAAAAAATCCTATTATTGTGCTCCAACTCAAAATTTAGAAACATAAGAATAACCATGACTCCATCCAGAAGATTTTTTTTAAAAAGTGTCACAGTAAAGTAATCCATGTTGGCCGAAACACAAAACACAACCAGCAAACTGAAGAACCATCTGTGTCTACAAGGCAGAAAACAAAGAAAACATTATCTGATGTGCTTTCCTTTAGTAAGCAAGTTCAGATCATTATCAAATAACTCTATATAGCAAATACGAATTGGCATCTTTCCGAAACCTATTTCTATGCTTGTTTGGTCATTGCTTTCTGCTTTCTATTCTGTAGCATTTTTTATTTCCTCATCTCCAGAACTGTTGAAAATTCGTTTCAGATGAATGAAAGCAATGATATAAAGTAGAAAGCAAGCTGGAATATACTGGCACTATAGTACATGAGCACCTAACTGTAGTTCTAGATTCCAAACCGAGACAACATACATTTTGAAAGTGGAAATCCAGGTTCTTAAAAGTCAGACTAGATTATTTCACTTGTACTTTGGCAATTTCTGAAGGGAACGCTCACCTGCTTTAACATGAGCTATGTTCACCCCCCCCCCCCTTGGCTGTTCAACATGACATCCTATTGAAGAAACTGAAAATTAAGGACAATTAAGTTGATATGATGCGCAAAACAACAACAGCCCAGGGTAAAATTCCAGCAGAAAGCTTTCCCAATGCTCTAATCTTTTTTTTTTTATTACAAAAATGTAAGGGAAAAGGTGCATTTGTTTGAAATGCAAACTGTTATATATTAGCAACTGTTATAATGGTTTCCACCAAGGTCCTGTGTTCTGGTGGAAACAGAGGTTTAATCTCATTGGTCGAAGGGTCTGACAGCTCCCTATAAAAGGGCTGCTGTCAGACTCAACCTTTGCTGGATTGTACATAGTTGTTCTGTTACAATAAAGAGCTGTTGTTGCCATAGCCTGAGTGTGCCTTTCCTTTACCCAATCTAACACTGGCGACGAGGGTGGGATTGGAAGGCAACTAGGCGAACCAAAAAGAGCGTAGCAATCCAACAAGTAAATCCAGCCCGGAGCTCAGCGCGACTTCGAGCAGCCATTTTTGAGCGGCAAACTCAAAACGCCCTCAGAACACAAAATGGCCATGCACGCCCCACTGACTCTGTACGACCCAGTCACCAAGCACTGGGAATCGTATATGCTGAGGTTCAACTGCTTCCTTGAAGCCAATGACCTCATGGGCCTTTCTGAAGGCTGCAAGAAGAACATGTTCCTGGGTTCTGTGGACGGGAAGTGTTCGAAACAGCCGAAGATCTATCTGAGCCAATGCCACTCTAATCGGTCGCTTGGTCAGTGCTCCAACAGACGCTGAGGACACACTACACTCCCAAGTCGTCTAAGCATGTCTGCCGGCATGAATTTAATATTCGCAATCAAAAGGAAGGTGAATAAATCAAAAGAGTACATTGCGGTGCTAAGAAAGGCCACAGTGTACTGCGAGTTCAGAGACCAAGACGAACTCATACTCGAACGCATCATGTGCGGTGTGCAGGACATTAATTTACAGAGGAGATTACTTACCAAGTCTAATCTCACTCTACAAATTGCCTTGGACGAAGCCAGGGTATCCGAATCTGCCGTTAAGGCGACAGAAACCCTGCAGCGCCAAAGCACTCCACAAGGTGCATGGAAGAGCGCAGGCATACATCGCGAGGCTACAGAGGTCTACACCTTGCGCAAGTGCGGAGGAGACCATGCCAGATTCTTTTGCCATTTCCGCAATGCCATCTGCCAGCACTGCGAGCAAAAGGAGCACAACATCAGGATTTGCAGAAGCGAGCACCCCACGACGACCTGGAAGCCCAGGAGCCAACCTAACTGCCAGCAGAGGCCCAACCAAGGGGCATGGCAGCCACCACCACAGCACTCAGAAGGCAACACCAAAGTCACCTACCACACCTCAATCGGCCAAGTCCACACAAGGCAGCCAAAAAAGCTGAAGGTCACAGTCCTCAACGAGGGCTCTCCATGCGAGATGGAGATCAACACGGGGTCATCACTGACCATCATGCCCTGGTCTACACTCAAGCAGGCTATCCCTAGCCTGAAGAAGCAGCATCTATGCGCTCCTGACATCCACCTTCGCGATTACCAGGGGAACCGAGTCCCCATTGTGGGCCAGGGCACCTTCCAGGTGAAATTCAAAAACTTCAGCGGCCAGCTTCCAGTAATGATGGTCAGCGGTCACTTGCAGAGCCTCCTGGGGCTTGACTGGTTTGAAGCCCTGGCCTAGAAGTGACCGGTATCAACGCCTTAAAATACGAGAGCACCGAAGAATTCTTAAAGGAGTTTGAGGATGACTTCGGCACCAGTCTAGGTAAGTACGTGGGGACCCCAATCGCTTTTAATTTGGACCCCAATATAGCCCCCATCAAGCTAAAACCCAGGAGAATACCTTTCGCTCTCTGCTCTAAAATTGATCTGGAAATTGGCAAGCTCATAGGCCAGGGAATCCTAGAGCCGGTAGATCACCCACTCTGGGAGACCCCTATAGTGACACCTGTCAAATCTGATGGGTTTGTCTGCATCTGCGCAGACTACAAGTGCACAATCAATAAAGCGTTACAACAAAGCACTTACCCTGTACCCATTGTACAGTATTTACTACATTCCTTAAAGTATTCGCTAAATTAGACATGGTGCAGGCATATCAACAATTGCCTGTAGATGGCACTATGGCAGAGGCCCAAACCATTGTGACCCACAGGGGTGCATTCAAATGTAACCGCCTGCATTTTGGAGTTAGTATCGCCCCTGGACTGTTCCAAAGCATCATGGAATGGCTTTTGCAGGGGATTCCAGGAGTCGTCCCCTATTTTGTTGACATCTTGGTATTGGCTGCAAATGAGGCGCAACTTCTCAAACATTTAAGAACTGTTTTCACCAGAATTAGAGACAAAGGCCTCCGTCTCAAAAAAGAAAAATGCCAAATTAACGTGCCAAGGGTTGAATTCCTAGGGTACCTCATCGACGGCTCTGGGATTCACCCAACCTCTAAAAAAATTAAAGCAACCCAGGATGCCCCTATACCTCGCAACCAGACTGAGCTGCAGGCGTTCCTTGGGCTCCTTCATTTCTACAGCGTCTTTCTTAAACAGAAAGCCACCATTGCTGAGCCCTTACATTGTCTCCTAGCAAAAAGCGCAAAGTGGTATTGGGGCAGAGCTGAAGCAGCCGCATTTGCCACGGTGAAGAGACTATTATCAGCAGACATGTTCCTGGTCCAGTACAGCCAGACCCTGCCACTTGTATTAACTTGTGACGCTTCCCTGTTTGGCGTCAGAGCCGTCCTCAGCCACCACATGCCCAATGGAACTGAGGCACCCATAGCCTATTACTCAAGGACCTTGTCCGCTACCGAGTGGAACTACAGCCAGCTGGACCGTGAGGCTTTGGCTGCAGTGACCGGCATAAAAAGGTTCCATGAGTACTTCTACGGCCGTGACTTTGAACTCATCATGGACCACAAACTGCTACTGGGCTTGCTGGCTGGGGACCGGTCTACTCCTGTGTCCTTGTCACTGCAAATGACCAGATGGACTATTTTCCTCATGGCCTACACCTATCGCTTCATCCATTGACCAGGCTCAACCTTGGGGCATGCCAACGCTTTGAGTCGCTACCCACTGCCTGAACTGCTTGCAGACCCCCGAGATGCCAATCCTTCTTATTGACTGCTTAGAGTCTGGTCCTGTCTCATCCAGTAATGTTGCCCGCCACTCTGCAAGAGACTCCATGATCAAACAAGTTTTGAACTGGGTGTGAAGGGGGTGGCCCAAGGGGCCTGTTGGGTCTGAATTCAAAATGTATTATGGTAAAAGAGATTAAATGTCTGTTATTAATGGGTGTTTGCTGTGGGGGGACCGGGTCGTTGTTCCACCCAAACTACGCATTGCAGTATTAGAGGCTTTACACGTAGGGCATCCTGGAATTGTCAGGATGAAGTCTTTGGCTAGGAGTTATGTGCGGTGGCCTAACATGGACAGGGAGATAGAAGAATGGGTGGCTACCTACACACCGTGCCAGGAGTCCAGACCAGCTCCCCCAGAGGTGCCCGCTAAGAAGTGGGAGCGACCTCAAGCACCGTGGTTTAGGGTGCACATAGATTTCGCTGGCCCAGTTCATGGCCAGACATTTATGGTAGTTGTGGACACCTACTCGAAATGGCTAGAGGTAGACCTCATGACCTCTACCACAGCAGAAGCGGTCATCAAGGTACTACAGAGACTTTTCTCCACTCATGCCCTGCCCGAAGTCCTGGTCTCTGACAACGAGCCCCAATTCACAGCCATGCAATTCGAGACCTACTTAGCAGCACAGGGAATTAGACATGCCCTGGTCACTCCATTCCATTCGGCCTCCAATGGTCAGGCAGAGAGAATGGTGAGATCTGCAAAAGAGGCCCTCTCTAGGATGGGCCCGGGAGATTGGCAAACATGGGTTAATCAATTTCTCCTAATTCAACACATCACGCCAAGTGCTACATGGGGAGAAGCCCTTCCGAGCTTCTCATGGGTCGCTGGCTAAGATCCCACTTAGACCGGCTACACCCAAACTATTCTGCCACAGCACCCCCAGACTCAACAAGCAAAATTTGGAATTTTAGTGTAGGGGATTCAGTTTAGGCCCACAACTACGCTGGGGGAACTCTGTGGATTCCTGCCACAGTGATAGGCATCACCGGGCCTCGCTCTTAACTTGTAGAGCTCGAGGACAGTCAGAATTGGAGAAGGCACATTGACCAACTCAGTGGCCACCTCTCCAACCCCTCTCTTAGGCAGCCAGAATTAACTCCTGCATGAGTTAGCCAAAGCCCTAACCAAAAGTCACTCCTTCCACAGTCAACTCAAACCCGAAGACACCGGGATACTTATCTACTTGTGTTGCAGGCCTGCAGCGAGCTCCAAGCGAACTGGCTCTAGAAGCTCCAGCCACGGTCTGTGAAAGTTTCCAGGAGCTTCCACCAGGCAAAGCTGCAGAGCCAATAGGCCCATTCGACCTGTCCGAAGAACACCCTTCGACTGAACTACGCAGGTCTGGCAGAGCTACCAAAAAGCCCGCCTACCTGCGTGACTACATCACAAGTCGGTTGATTCCATCTAAGAGGGGAGGGGTGTTAGATACTTGCTCTAACATCAGTGGTTTCCACCAAGGTCCTCTGTTCCAGCGGGAACAGAGATTCAATCTCTTTGGTCGAAGGGTCTGACAGCTCCCTATAAAAGGGCTGCTGTCAGACTGAACCTTCGCTGGATTGTACATACTTACAATAAAGAGCTGTTGTTGCCTTAGCCTGAGTGTGCCTTTCCTTTACCCAATCTAACACAAACTATTAACTGGAAGGGTTTATGACTACTTTGAAGGAATGCAAGTGAGCACAAAAATGCAATTTAGTCTTTTCCCCCCCTCACTACACTTCATAAGGAAAACCTTCTTTATCTGATTGGCAGGATCTTCTTCCTGGCATCAATAAACAGACTCTCTTCTTTCTAAAGTAAATGCAAGCTCAGGAAAGAAATTTTCCTCAGAGGAAAAACAAAAGTACCGATTCCATGTCTTACTCTCTACCCAGTGGAAATGATTTTTAAAGCTGCTGCACACCAACTGTACAATTTGGTTTTCCTTTTTGATTAGATAATAGGTTAACGTAACATCTCTGTAAAGGTTTTCCTCCCCTTTTTCGCCCACCTTAACACAGTTGGTGGTTAGAGAAATGTTCACAAATTGAAAGCTTCTATGGCAAAAATTAGAGTTTTCCCAACTTTAGAGCTAAGAGAAAAACATTTGCATGCTTTAAGCACATTCCATTTGTAAGAAAAGCTCTATTATCCCTGATCTCTAGAAATGTTTTCAGGCCCATTTGATTTATTAATTTAGTCTTAAATGGGCACCATAATTGGGCATCATTAGTCTTTTCCTCCTGTGACTCAACCTTAAGCATGGCAATGCGGCCCACGTGATTTGCCTGCAAAGAGAAAAATGGACTTTAAAAATAGACACTCGGATTGGGTTGTTTCATCTTCTATGCAAGACACTGCTTTACACTTTACGCTGCTCTACAGCCATTTTGGACTCAACAGTAACCTTACATCAGGGGTGCCAAATATAAGGCCTGGGGCCCAGATCCAGCCTGTGGCATGTTTAGATTTGGCCCGTGTGGCTGCCCTGGAAACAGCAAAGGACCGGCCCATGGTGCCTCTGCCAGTGAGAACAGAGCACTGCCTGCAGCCCTCCCAAGCTTTGCTTTCGCTGTCAGACTGTTCAGGCCACTACAGGTGCCCCCGATATGAATGACATCGAGAGTGGAGCATAGGCAAGCCCAGAGAAGGACTACAAGGCTGCTTGGGGGGAGGTTGCCACACCCCTCCTCACAAGGAACACCTGGAGGGTAGTAACTTAAGGAGAAGCCTTGGGGAGTTAGTCTTTGCCAGGAACAATTGTTTGCTTTGGCGTATACTCCCTCGACTTTGACTTGGGCCTGTTTCTGTTTGCCTTGCCTTGCCTTGCCTTGCTTGGAAGATTGCTCTTCACATTTGGTTTTGGACCTAGCCCTTCTCTTGTGGCCTGCATTTGGCCTTTGCTTCACTGTGCTTTTGGAACTGCTTCTTGTCTGGGGGCTGTTTCTTGTCCTGAGAATTGCCCTTGTCTTGTGCCTGGACTCTACCTTGTGGATTGGACGTGGACTCCATATTACTAGAGTGTCATAATTTTCTTCTTCGATGTGTCTTTAATTGAGGCTATTTACCTTCCAACAGCGTCTACAGTTCATAGGACAACAAGTGTAATCAGCTTTAAAAGCAAGGGCAATTTAAGAGTGTACAGTTATTAAATAACAAATTCCCCAGAATGGAATCAAACCCAACAGCCTTTACCCATTATGGAAACGTCATACTCAATCTGGAACAGGGCCTCCTGGTTGCACTGACGCAGAATGTTTAGCGCATCAGCATGATTCACACCATGAAGAGGAATCCCATCCACACTCAATAGCCGGTCCCCAATTTTCAAAGACCCTTCCCTGCATAAAATGATAAAGGCACCCATTAGGAACACATATCTGGCAGAGAATATTCTTGAGATGAATGCTTATTTGGGAACTTTATTTACTAATAACACTTTCAAAGTTTCTACATCTGCTCCAAGATGTGCACGTCGTGGGTCCAGGAGCTTTCTAAGTGTGGGGTGCAACGTTTGATAAAGTACAGAACAAATCTGGAGAGCATTCCTGCTTTGTTGGGGGTGGGGGGGGGAAGCTCACAGTGAGTTTTGAGATAATTCTAACTTTGATTGTATAAGACTGACCTATAAAGCAGGAAAACTGTCAAAACCTGTTCCTGCTTTGCTCGAATGAACCTGTGGTAAACTCATCTATGCAACCAGGGAACAAACCTGGAGCAAATTTTGAGAGGTAAGGTAGGCCTGTAAGTCTAGCTACCTGTCTAAGCCAGTGTTTCTCAACCATAGCAACTTTAAGTTGGGTCTACTTCAATGCCCAGAATTCCCCAGTTCAGATCTGCTGAGAAGTTGAGATACACTTGTCTAAGCCACATCTGATCACTAGTAGCTTTGTAATTTATTTTTATTAATAAAGGTTGCCCAAAATTATTTCTCATTTGAAAGAATTACAGTCTGATAAACCTTGTGCACTTGTTTAGGTTTCTCTGATCTGTTATTTGCTTGACACAAAAAAGGATGGTGGGAAAAAAATTAGGGTTTACCGGTATGTATTTTTTTTTACTCTTTCTTTTAGCTGTCTATCTTTCAAATGTTATTACTTCCACATCTATTTTCCGGTGTTACTTTTTTCATTAATATTCTAGTATTTCTGTGCTGCCTGGAGAAACTCTATCTATCTATGTGGTATCTATGAGTCGAAAACAACTTGACGGCACATTATTTTCCTAGTGACATTTTTATAACACATTCCCGCCCCTCACAATCCATCACTACTACGCCGCTGAACCTGCAATTGGTTTTCAATGATCTACCACTGATTAAATTTTTCAAATGTATTTTCCATAGTTCACCTTTTCTGGCTACCCAGAACTAGTGCAGTAGAACTTAAAGGGAATCTGTGTTGAAGAAGCAATGGACAATAGACCAAATGCAGAGATGCAAAGCTATTGGGAATGTTTGTATAGGTGGTACGAAAAATATGCATTTGTTTAAGGTTCACAGCTAAATGTGGAACGATGTGAACATTACCTGTCTGCTGGGCCACCTGGTCTAACATAAGTCAGTACTAATGGCCTGGATTTATGCCAGTCTTCGTGGGCTCCTCCTGTAAGCAATTTGCAAAAATAATTCATGACTGATACAGACACATATCCAACAAATCTGTAAAAAGAGAACACATTTTTAAATCAGCAAGCGGCTAGGGGTCATTTTCTGGAACATATGGAGAAACTTGGTAGTGTCCCATCTGTCAATTTATGAAGACTATTTTTCCATCTCCCCAAAGATGCCCTTCGGAAAACCACCTTAGAATGGCATTGGACACCCCACTTCCTCCTCTTCCCCTGTTTTCAAACGGCCCAGCATGTTGCTAATTACAAGTGCACTGACCTCGTAGTACAAATCCAAAACTATTGCCTTCTTTATAGAGGGTAACTTCAATGGTTTTTGGAATGATGCCAGCACTATTATCAGGGGCTGCAGACAAGGGAAATAAAAGGATGAGCTAATGCTTTCCACTTGCTGAACTCTCCTTCTATAAAATCTGCATATTTATAAGTTCTGCAGATGATCTCAAACACAAAATAGTCATCCACATAAGCCTTCTAGGTTTCACAAACTGGACCACTGCCTATAATGCTTGTCATAATTGAATAACAGCATTAAAATTACTCAAATCTGTCTTGCAAATTGCCTCTGATCAATCTTAATAATGCACATATAGCGTACATATATTCTGAGCTTGTTTTAATATATTAACAAACCAGAGCCTTTTCTTCTACAAGCTTCAAAGCTCAGTAGGATTCCTAGAGCTAACAGTTTTTGCCACAGATGTTTATTGGATCCTCAAATACTTTAATAATAAGCCAGCTGGCAACTTAGAATGAATACATTCAAACCCTCGTGGCTTAGAGGACAGTTGTTGATTGGGATCATTAAGTGGAGAAAATGATTAAGTGTAAAACAGTGCTGAAGGAAATGTGTCTTAGTCCATATTTAATTCAGTACTTCATTTAATTTTAAACACTTATGAAAGCAATGCAAAAACAAAGACTGCATCTGTTATGAGTAAATGGCAACCCATAACGCATTCTGTGTTATGACTTTCCAGACAAAATGCTTGCCACCTTCTCATAATAGTGTGTGCAATATATGCACAATAGGAATCAAATAAATGGGTGGAAGAATAAATAGTCTTTTTTTAAAAATTCACCAATTAAATAGATTGGTGAAATGAGAAAGAGGAAGAAATTATTATATTTAAATGGCAGCCGCAAGTCAACATTTTAGAAATGCTATCTCCCCAGCTTTTCATACATTTGAGCTCTCAACCTGATGCCCTCCAGATACATGAAGAGTAGAACATTCAATAATCCTGATCAGCCATTCATTTGCCTTGCTATCAGGGAATTCTTGGAGTTGCAAATAAAGAAAGACTGTCCAGAAGAGAATATATATTCTAAGATGCTAGAAGATTCCTGTGCCTCTAAAATCAAGGAAAGTTTATTATTTTACTTCAAAATTAAAATCCAATAAATTAACTACCACACTGATAGTCCACAAAAGTTTCTTTCGTTGACAGATCAGTCTGGTATTATTATTATTTGAGTTAGATCCAAAAATGAGCTCTTCAAACTAGGTGGTGGAGTAGAGTTTGCATTTTCTACCTCAGAATCCTCCTCCTGGGTCAAAAATCTCCCCATTGTCGCAAACAGTTGTTGTGTAACAGGACAGAAGCAAAGCCTGCTTCCAACGCTATGTAATGTTAATAACATTTACAACCCACTAGCTGAAATTAAATGTACTCTTTAATATTTTAAACCAGCAATAAAAATATTTAGTTGAGTAAAAAAGGCCATTGTATATTGAGCAAGATTAAGCAGCAACTCTACTTCTAGCATATTATTTAAAACCATAATCATTTCTAATATTACAATAATGTTTCTTCTCTAACCTTACTCATTGCCAACCTCTATCCCTTGCAACTCAGAACAATCTTCCAGAGATCTTATGAAGTCGATTGTAATCCACTAAAGGTCATGTCATAGTGTGTTATTTGTCACATTACAGTTTTGTTTGATGTCCAAGTTTAATCCATAAATAGATTCAAGTTTGTGGGTCAAAAGAGAATGGTTGGGGTTTTATGAGCAAACTCATCTCTACAGCATTCTGCTGTAGAGACGAGTTTATTTTGTGAGTAAACAAATGAGGAACAATATATAAACTTACAGATCATTTTTTGAATGATAAGGACCAGACTGTTGGGGGCAATATGCTGAATCTGTAAACCACTTAGAGAAGACTGTAAAGCCTGGTGAAGCGGTATATAAGTCTAAGTGTTATTGCTATGATCATGAAACAAAATCTAATGTGTGGTCTGATTATTGATGCTTCTAGTATCTATTTTATATACCCAACAACATCCAATAATTAACAGACGGATAAAAGCAGAATCCACTGCAATCACCGTATGTAAGAAATCATTGGTAAAATGTCACTTCAAGTAAAAGAATTTCAGATGCCAAGGCTGGAACACCCTGGACAGCTAGAGAAATTACTACCAACTGAAGTAGGATTACTGGTCTCACGGTAAAGTCACTTTCATATGTTTATATGTTTCTTCACAAAAGGAAAGGTGTGGAAAGGATAAGGAGGTTCCCTAATCTTAAAACACTGAACCAAAAAGCTTTATTAAGGATATACTAACCAGCTAGTGGTAGCTCATATTCTACTTCTAATATTACCCTTTCTCCCACATTCTTCAGTAGGCTTATAATTTCATCATGTCGCAATTTTGTCAAGTTAATCCCATTCACTGACTTGATGTAATCACCAACATTTAGCTGATCACTCCTGTAACATACAAAGCAAAATATCTCAGTTCTTTCCAGGGCTAGACATTACAGTCTTGAGAAAATTGTCTCTGGTAACAAAGGCAGACAGACAGTTTTATTATTTTTGCTTTAAATTCCCTGATTGATTTTTTTTATTGAAGGGTACATTCAATGGTATAAACCACACAAGCAGGCCCTAGGTAGATTGTTGTCCTTTCCAGTCACCAAAATGTCTTGGATCAACTCTGGCTATATCTTTACTGACTAGCTAAATAGAAAGATCTGTACAGTAAACAACATGCAGAGCAAAAAAAGAAATCTTACTTAATACCTGAGTTGTCCATCTTTTTTGAAACAAACAAACATATATGGCAACAGAGAAAATAAAAGGTTTTATGATGTTCAGTTTCAAATCCTATCTGCAAAACATATTTTAGCTGGGAGGGTAGAAGGAATAAGTCATTCCAAGCTAGGATCCTAACAAGAAGCTCAAAACGCAATGCCACTTAAACACTACATAAAGGTAAAGGTTCCCCTGCACATGCGTGCTAGTCATTTCCAGCTCTAGGGGGCAATGCTCATCTCCATTTCAAAGCTGAAGAACCAGCGTTGTCCAAAGACGTCTCCATGATCATGTGGCCGGCATAACTCAATGCCAAAGGCACACGGAACGCTGTTACCTTCCCACCAAAGGTGGTCCCTATTTTTCTACCTGCATTTTTTACGTGCTTTTGAAATGCTAGGTTGGCAGAAGCTGGGACAAGTAATAGGAGCTCCCCCCATTATGCAGCACTAGGGATTCGAACTGCTGAACTGCCAACCTCCTGATCGACAAGCTCAGTGTCTTAGCCATTGAGCCACTGTGTCCCTAACATTACATACTTAGCAAGAAATTAAGTGAAATATGTCTTCCCAGAGGGATTTGTATTCCTCACAGACAGCTAGTAATTTGCATCCTATTATTGCCAGCTGTCTGCAAGGAATATGGATCCTTCCATTCTCTACTGCCCTGTCGTGGCTGAAGGGGCTTCTTGGATGAGAAGCAAAGCATCATCAGGGAAGGAACAGGAAAGTCTGGTTGCCTCCTGAAAAAGCACCTTTGGGATAACCATGACTTGGATGACTGACAATCTCTACAAAAAATACCATTTGTTTGCCATTTGATGTGTATTGTATTGACTATCTGACTTGCTAGTTTACTCTTGCTTTACATTTCATTCTCCAACCTTGCAACTGAGAAACTCTGCATCTGTAATTATCTTACCTTGCTGCCAGTCCTCCTGGCCTTAGATTAGAGACCCTCGGTTTCCCATCTTTATCTGTGCCACCAGCAATAGTTAATCCGAGGGTGCTTCCTTCCTTTTTGATTAGCTCCACAATCGTGACTCCTCTAAATTCTTCTGATGATATAAAGAGAGAACAATTCAGGGCACAAGATTTATATTATTATGAAACATTTATACTGGAGCATTTAGATTATTATTATATCGGAGCATTTGGATCCTGTTTTTTGATTTCTGGAAGAGGAAACATTGAAGAAAACTTACAGAAATGTACATTTGAAGACTTCAATAGCAAAAGTATTAAAAGGACCACACATATTAAAGACAGTCCAGCTAAGTAATTTAGGATAACAATCTCTCTATTAAAAAGAAAACAGCATATAAATATGTACTATATAATATTGTGTATCTGTAAAATGCAGCAACTAAGAAGAATAAGCAAAATAAAAAATAGGAAGAGAACAGAACTTCTTTGTCACATGGGAAAATCTGCATTGGAAACATAGCTGATTCCAAGTATTCTTGTTCAAATTATTTAAGTATGGAATTCTAGTATTCTGGGGAGCTGAAAGGGATGATATGACAAGAAGGCTGATTTTAATTCAGGACAGAAGATTTTTTTAAAAAATTATTCTGTAGTGCTGCTCCATTGGGCCTTTTTCAGCTATGAAAGGAATTCTTTTTCTAGATTGTTTAGCTTATTCAATTCATCCATCCATTCTTAGCTCACCTTAGGTACGACTGTAGCTTAGCCATTATCCTTTTCACCTTCTGCAGTCTAAACCTGAGGACATGAACACACTATTTGGAAGTAGTAAGTCTACTTCCCTAATTCTTTTTATTTATTTAATCAAACTTCTAGTCTGCCTCAATTGCAATCACAACTCTAGGTCATTGGCAAAAATAGTTAGGATTAAAGCAACAAATGAAAAAGTGAACTGATAATAAATAGTGAGATTACCAATTGCACTGGGGCAAATTGCAAGAATCATTACAAAGCACTATAGAATGCATATAGGAGTCAGATCAAAAGCCAGGCCCTGCTGAAAAAGGCCAAGTCGTCAAATTTTCCAAAACCACTTTAGAGTTAGTTTTCCAGAAGGCACATGTTGCCATAGGCAAAGCCTTCTACAAGTCCCACATTGCTTTAACAATAGGACCTGTTCATTGGCCACAGAAGGGATTAACTTCATCTTTGAAAGATGAAGTTGCCTTGAATAAAAAGTGAGGACTGTTTATTATCGGAGAGAGACGGCGCAATGGCTCAATGGTTAAAGACGCTGAGCTTGTCAGCTGGAAAATTGACAGTCTGGGTTCAAGAATTTTACCATTACTTATTTATTATCATACCCTGGTGATTAAAAGTTGAAGCAGCATTACATCAATTGCTGCCAGAGCATCATATTCTATTAACATATTCAACACCGGGGGTGTCAAACTCAAGGCCCACAGGCCGGATCTGGCCCATGGGGTACTTAGATCTGACCCATGGGGCCACTCTGGAAACAGCAAAGGACCGGCCTATGGTGCCTCTGCCAGTGAAAATGGAGCTCGCGAGAACTGCACACAGCCTTCCCAAGTTCTGTTTTCACTGACAGAGGGTTGCAGGAGACCATCCCAACTGAAAATGGAGCTCAGCAGAATGCTCGGGCCACTAGGGGACCCCCGACATGAGTAATGCCAAGCTGGCCATGCCCCCTGGCCACGCCCCCCCCAGGACTCCACCACCCCCGAGATCAAACACAACCCTGAGGCAGCCCTCAATGAAATTGAGTTTGACACCCCTGTTCTACACCATCTTTTTCCAAACTTGGCAACTTTAAAACGTTTGAACTTCAACTTCCAGAATTCCCCAGCCAGATTAGACTTTAAACAGCTTTTATTTGATCAGCCACTGAAGAACTGAAACAAAAAAAAAAGGCGGGGGTGGTGGTGGTAGGAAAGCAGCTGCCTCCCTTTCTTCAGCAGCATTTTCTTCTGTCTCTTCCCTTTTGCTTTTATTTATTGATCATTGCTTTGGCATCAACTGTTGTAATACTGCTTCCTCTGATACAGTATGCCATATGGGACTCTGTGTTCATTTTCTCTGCCTAGGACCTGCCAATTACTTCCACTGCTTTTTAAGCTCTGAGTTTACATCATCATTCTATTGATATTACCATTTCACAGGCATTTGGGCCACCTGTGCAACCATGGTTGACGAAATACTGTTATACTTTTATAGCATTCCAACATAATCCAGACGAGTGCCAGTAGCCTCAGCATGGACAAATTTGAAAAAACACGGTTCCACACCAATACTTGTAATAATAGTGCTGTGGGAAAAAAACCCAAAATATATATGAAAACACTGGAAAGGGATACATATTCTGGGTTATCTATTATACAGTACTTCTCATCTTCACTCTTAATGTTAAAGTCAGATTATTTTTTAAGTGAGGAGTGTTACATCCTTTATGCTTCCATTATTCAGTTCCTGCTCCATTTCCATCTGCATCTTGCATTTCCCTAAAAGCATCCCCTTAGCTGGGGTCATAGCAACTAAAGGTTATAGAATGATATCAAATCAATGCCAATTACATTTCCATTGTAAAAAAAAAAAAAAGCTTAACATCAGCAGCACAATCTAAACCAGAAAACACACAAATTAGATAGAGGAGGATCATCAACACCTGATTTAAGATGCATCGTTCTAGCCAAGTTTAGAAATTTAGGCTACGCAGCAACTTTTTTTCCCCTTTGGAAACAGCTAAAGTACAATGATACCCAATGTGGCGTCTCCAGAGTTTGGCAAAATTCTCTTTGGCTAAATATGGCAGGATGTGTTTCTTTGTGTTATCCCTCCCTTCCCTCCCCCTGCACTTCTTTTTCTAGACCGTTCTCTAGGAGCTGAACTCCACACACTTTAAAGTTGGCACACGTGTCACAGGTGATATGCGGACCCCTCACTGTGGGCATGCGAGCCGTCACCCAGCTCAGCTGCACTGTGCATGCATGAGCGCCTGCTGCAGGCCAGCTGATTTTTGGGTCTCTGCCACACATGCGGGAGACACGCATGCATGCACAGGGGGGCATTTTTGGTCCCAGGAGACTTCAGGGAGGCCTGCTAGGCCCAAAATGGGTTGTGGGGGAATGCGGCACATCTCCCCCATGTCCCGTTTGTGGTCTCAGGAGACTTCAGAGAGGCCTGCTAGGCCCAAAATGGGCCATGGGGGGGAGGGTGTCACATGCACATGCACAGGGGGGCAGAGCCCATGGGATGTGTGTCGTGCATGCACTGCATTGTGGGTGTGGGCAAACTCGCACGCTATCGGCATGCAAAGGCAAAAAGGTTAGCCATCACTGCTCTATACAATTCCAGACAAACAGTTGTCCAACCTCTTCTTAAAAATCTCCAACTTCTGGAGGCAACTTATTCCACTGATTAATTGTTTTCACTGACAGGAAATTTATTTTAATTCTAGGTTGGATCTCTCTTTGATAATCTTACTTCTTTTTGTCTGTTACTTCTTGTTATGCCCTCAGGTGCTTTGGAAAATAGGTCAACTTCTTCTTCTCTGTGACAGCCCCTCAAATATTGGAAGACTTCTATCATGTCATCCCTTTTCCTTCTTTTCATTAGACTAGACATACCCAGTTCCCACAACTGTTCATGGTATACTTTAGCTTCCAGTCTCCTAATCATCTTTCCTGCTCTTTTCTGCACTTTTTCTAGAGTCTCAACATCTTTTTTGTAACCTGATGACCAAAACTGTATTCAAAGTGTGGTCTTACCAGTGCAGTGTAAATTGGTACCGACACATGATCTTGACACTATCCCTTTGTTGATACAGTCTAGGACCTGCAACTTACTATACGACCAATGTGGCTTGCCTATTTGAGATAGCTGGACTTAGACAAATACATAGCAAATATAAATATCCTATAAAGATACCATCATAAATATACATGATTATACAAGGATATGGTTCATCTATATAAGGTATTGTGTACAATGTTTGGTTACCGTATTCGAAAACTATATAATAGTTCTGGAAAAATGAAGCCGAGGGAAATCAAAACAAACAGAGGCTTAAATGCCTTCTCTACTGCAAGGAAAAGATGAAACTTTAGTGAGTGTTTAGACAACTATGGTAGAAAATGACCAATATGTATAAAATCATGCAATTCATGAAGAAAGAAAGACAAACATCCTCCCTCTTTCAAACATTAGGTCATCCCATGAATCTGAAAGGAGATTCAGAACAGATAAAGCCAAGCCATATCATTTCTTTATGTACTTCATGAGTCACTGGGGAGGTAATTACCCCATGATATAGTGAAAAACATTAACGTGAATGGCTTTAAAAGGGGATAGAGAAATTCATCTGATAAAGAACTTGACCATAGAGATATCATGCTCCAAACTCCAACTGAAGGGAACAAAGGCAGGAAAGAACAGATACAGGTAGTCCTTGACTTATGACAGTAATGCAGCTTGGAATTTCTGTTGGAAGTCATGGCAGTCATAAGTTGAGGTATCTATGGACAAATAAAAGGCAATGTTTCACATGCCACGGATCTACCAGAATTAATGCTGATTTGTAATCGCTTTCAAAGGAAGTTAGATACATTAGTAAGGATAGGGTAATCAGGTTATCTATCTTATGATGGCTTGATGTTTATCCCCTGCAGCAACAGAATCAGTCAATATCAGGCATGAAATGCTATCATCTTTGCTAGTGGTTCAGAACTGGGAACATGCACATGAGGCACTTCTGTGCATGTGCAGAAACGTCTGTGCATGCGCAGATCATCTGTGATGACGTCTGGGCAGGTGGATGGAGCCTCCCGCCACTGTCACTACTGGTTTGCCTGAACATGGGCAAAACAGCAGAATACTACCTCTGGTCAGTATATCTGTTGCTATAAAGAATCAGAAAATGTTACCGTAATCTTATTCTGCTTGTGGCATCAAATGGCCACTGTGGGAGCTTCATGCTAAATCAGAATAAAACTAGACTTGAATTAGTCTAACTTGGCTATTCTATTCTTTTAGGCTACTTCTCAACTTTATGATACACAATGTGTTATTAAAAAATGGAACTCTTTCTACTACGTGGTGTCCTGAATCCACACATTTCTACAAACTTTACTATTCACAACTCATTGACCCTAGTGCATTTATTTATTTAAACCCCTTAGGTTAGTTATAGATAGATAACTCCTTGTTTCTGCTCCTGGGTAACTACCATTACATAGATAATTATGCATTGAAACTTTCATTTTCATCTGCTTAGTTCCTCACGGAAACCCCAACCACACATATTCTGTGTTGTGCTGCACTCCATTGAGACTTCTAGTGTTACTATCAGATGCAGATAATACCAGCACAGGGACTGAGAGATTAAAATGGAAAGAGCCCTCCAGCTTGCCTTGAACAGAAATAATGAATTTTTAATTCCTAGGAAATAGAAAGAATTCTGATACTTTTTGTCAGCCACGTGAGGCTCAAGCAAATATCACTGTGTAGTGAGACTGTCCCATTGCTTACTGGATTTTTCAACTGCTTTCACCTCCCAAGTGAGTAAGGGGAAAGGGGACACTTCAGAGAAAAAAAATCAAAAGTCCCATTGTTTAGAATGCTGTATATAATTCCTGATTACTTTGGCATATTAATTTTTTTCACTTGAACATTAATGATTTAAAATTACCAATACGTTACTTAGAGCACTGTCTTACATAATGTTTAATTCATAGTGTGGGGGGGAAAACATTAACGGAGGGGGTGCTCTTAATTACTTATGTCAAACTGCCTCTTCATCAGGCACTGATCCTTTCTGCAAATTCAAGTTTAACAATGTAGATCAGAATTTGACAAGGATTTAAGAGGAGAGTCACCACACAGCGGAGAAGATGGATCTCTGTGTGATATATTGTACAAGTATTCCTGACCGAAAAATGCCTTGGAAGGACGGACAGGAGAGAGGGGTGGATGGAGAAGCTAGAAGTAGATCTCTACATGAAAGAACAGAAAATCCTCTTACATTTTACAACTCAAACAATTTCCAAATGATGAATTTAAAATTCTGAGAATATCCATGTCAGGCCTGGAAGCCATCTTTTGCATTGGGCCTTCAGGTCTGCCGCGTATTCTGCTGTGGGAAAATGGGAGGGGGGATTATATGGAGTATGGGAGATATATAGTCTAAATAACATTCCTTTCTCAGAGAGTCAAGGACATCTTGCCCTGCACCTGCAGTGGTGTGACTGGGAGGCATCTCCAGTTGGGACGGTGCCTGATTGGATCACGTGACGGACATGTGGATGCCAGGCAGGGACTTGAACTTTTATTTGGGTGTGGAAAACCTGGAAGCTTTCAGATTCAGGTTTTCCCAGATGTGCCAATATGACATCTCTAATAAAATGGAACTTTGAGGAAACTCAAGCCTCGGAGTCTTCTTTTGTTGGGGGTGTTGGATGGAACTCTGACAATCCAATTTTCCCCCTGTTCTGGGTGATGGGTCTCAGAGTTATAGTAAAGATCGAGTGAGAGTGAGAGAGAGAGTGAGAGAGAGAGAAAGAGAGAGAGAGAAAACAACGTCCTACTATGGTGAAATCTGTCTTCCCTTGTAATAAACTATGAAATAAAACAAAAAACATTACCCATCTATATGTTAGCAAAGCAAATTGAATAAATGTTCACAAATAAGACAATAAATGCAGCTACCTGGTATACTTTGCCTTCTTGAGACCAATGCAGTATCCAATCCACCTGAGTCTTTGCTTCCCTTCGAATAAGGCCCATCATCTATAAAAGAAGAAAAAAACCCTGAAATTGTAGGGATTATAAAAATAAAACATTATCTCTTTATTACCCCTAAAAGCTTTGTAAACGTGATGATATGATCTTTTCTATTCTTATATTTGGTGCATATAATAACCCTTATGAGAAGAGCCATTTGGCCTAGAGGTTAAGGTATCAGACTAGAAATTGGGCGACCATGAGTTCTAGGCCCACCTTAGGCACAAAGCCAACTACATGAAGTTGGACCCGTCACTCTGTCTCTCTCAGGCCCAGAAAAGAAGCCACAGAAAGACACTTCTGAAGAATCTTGCCAAGAAAATGGCAAGGACTTGTCCAGGCAGTCTCACAGAATCTGATATAATTAAAGAGAAGAAAATTAACCTCTTAACAGAGAGCTGTGGTTGGAAACAATGTCTTTAGGGTGATTTCTCCATCTTTTTTGTCATAGAACCCTGAACAGAGTGGGCTCCACTGCATGGAGTTAAAAATAGGTGAAAGAACAAAATGCAGATAATGCCATCCTGAGCTAGACAATCACTTGTTTACAATTATTTGTATGCTACTACTTGTGACTCAAACGGCTTGCAATAATTGCAATAAAATACCCATTGAATCCATAACATAGATGACTGTCTTCATCTTGCAAAACAGTTTTCTCTCAATGCTTTGGGTTCTACTGTCACAGCCAGAAGCAGACAACGATAAATATATATAGGAACTATTTAAAGCTGTGTGAGGACTATGGGACAATTTCATATGGAAGATTCCTCTATGGAAAAGATGAATAAAAGGTAAAGGTTCCCCTCGCACATATGTGCTAGTTGTTCCTGACTCTAGGGAGCGGTGCTCATCTCTGTTTCAAAGCCGAAGAGCCAGCGCTGTCCCAAGACATCTCCGTGGTCATGTGGCTGGCATGACTAAATGCCGAAGGTGCACGGAACGCTGTTAGCTTCCCACCAAAGGTGATTTCTATTTTTCTACTTGCATTTTTACATGCTTTTGAACTGCTAGGTTGGCAGAAGCTGGAACAAGTAATGGAAGCTCACTCTGTTACGTGGTGCTAGGTATTCAAACCGCCGAACTGCCGACCTTTCTAATCGACAAACTCAGCATCTTAGCCACTGAGCCACCACGTCCCTTAAAAGATGAATACTATATCCTAATATCTAAAGCCCCCCCTTTTAAAAAACAATGATGATAATAACACTGTTCTCCTCCCAGAAATAGCCCTTTACAGGTGAAAGAACATCACTGCCATAAGTCTTAAGCAAACTATAATATTTGTGAAAAACTGCATAGTCTTTGGAAATGGAATAATAGAACCAATAGAACTTTAAATCATCACACCTGAATTCAGACACACACTGTTACTTCCCTTATTTCAAAGTCATCATTTTTTTTTGCTGTGACTGCAAGTAATTTAAGAAGAAGGAAGGGGACTTAGTGGGAGGGAGGGAGGTGGGGAAAGAGAAACAGCATTTGAAGATAACAGCCATTTAAAATCCAAACTGAACGATGGGTTTCATTTGTAATGTGCTATTTTTCCATTGAGGGAACTCGTTGCCAAGTAATAAGGACTTCCAAATCACTTCTCCAATACATACTAACTGCATCAATTCCAGAAAAGTCCAATTCCAGGACTGACTGAATAAAAATAATTTTAAGACAACCCAAGGGTACAATAGTAATAATACATCTCAGTGCAGTTCAGTGGAATGTCTATAATTTACTACCCAGAAGGAGTGATTCCTCATGTTTGAAAGTGACTCCCGTTCCCTGCCACATGTACGGCCTCTGCAGTACCCAGTGAAAATTAGTTCCCACAAATAAGGTAAAAATAGCATACTTGGAACATAAGCAGCAACAGCAGTTGGGGGTGGGGATGGGGGGAGAACAGATAGGCATAAAAGTTTCAGTTTCATACATAAATAACCATTTCTGGTCACTGTTAGGAGTAGACATGGCTGTGTACTTGTGCATTCCAAGAATCAATGCACAACGAAGGAGTTCCAGTTAGAATTTCCAACTGGGAGGGAAGACAGCTGAAGAATTTCTCTTCCTCTTCCCCTCCCCTCACCCCAATTTTAATATCGTTTTTAAAATTCTGGCAGGAGGCGACTAAAGAGGACCCTAGAATATGTTCCATGATATGATGGGACAATGCCAAACAAACAGTGTAAAATTCTCACGTGGGTATGGAATGGGAAAAAGGAACTCTCTCATAAAGTAAACCCAATACACAAAGCAGGAGGCCAGACAAATGTGAATCAAAGGTGCACCACGGGAAACAAAATACAAGTAAATGTCAAGTCACACTTCAACGGGCACCTTCCTTGACTGCTTAAACATTTGGGTAAGATAATGAGCAAAAGCAAACACTGTAACATCCTCCTCTGGGTTTGGGCTGAAAGGAATAATTGAAAGACTGCTGGCAATGCTAATTGTTTTGCCATATCAACTGTCAGTAAAATGCCAGATAATTTGTTGACCAGCAGAGTTGTTGAATTGCTAATGGTGAATGGTGAACATATAGTTGTTATTGCTGGCTCAGACCATTTAGCTGCTTGCCCAAGGTTTACTTTGATCAACATTTCTGGAATGCCAGCTTCATTGTAGAGAAGGTCTGCCACTGTCTCCTACACCTCTGGGTATCAATTTGGAACGTGGAGTAGGAAAATGACTGCTTGGGGCTTCTTGGAAGACATTTCAGGAATGTCATTCTCATACATTGGTGAGGTGTTCATAAAGAGAAACAGATGGTTGAGCCTCTGTATTCATGGATTCCATACTTCCTCCTAATCCGTGTTATTCCAAGTAGCAATACTCTGCAGAAGGACACAACCAAGGGTGGGCTGCTGGGGATTCACTAGGGTTCAGGAGAATCTCTAGCTAAGATTCTGTGCAGTGCGGAGAACCCCCAAATCCCACTCCTGGCTGGGCTGTCCCCTCCTGCCCCTCCCAGGAGTCCCCACACAGCCCATTGTGGATGCAGGTAAGTGCAGGGAGTGCACAGAGGTTCAGGGAGGGCAAAAAATGGGTCTACTGGAAGTTTGGGAAGGCTGGAAACAAGCCCATTTCTGGCCTCCAGAGGGCCCCTGGAGTCTGGGGAGGCTGTTTCCCCCCTCCCAGGGGATCGAGGAAAGCCTCTGGGGCCCGGGAAGGGCAAACCTCCCCCCATCATGGTGCAGGAGGCTGACTAGGCCACACCCATTATGGCCATGCACACCCAGCAACCGGGCTAAGTTTTTTGAAGTCCACCCCTAAACACAACCAGGTTGCTGTCCAGAGTTGATAAAAGCCCTCTTTTCCAGATATCTTATGTGGATATCCAGCATGAAAGCTGGGTCCAGGAGGATTCCTAAATGTAATCTGATCATTAAGGAAAAGTGTGATTTAATCCCAAGCAAATCTATTGTTCAAATCCTGATGTCAGCTTCTCTACTTCTGAAACCAGCCTCAATTCCTGCTTGTATAACTTCATCTTCAACTTGCTCTCCAAACCTCAACCCTAAATACACATGGAGGCTTGCGAAATGTACAATGCATAGCTTACAGGAAAAAAAGAGGAGCACAGCTGAATATTAGCATATTGGTGCCAACAAACTCCAAACCCTGATATGATCTTCCAGGCAACTTCAAACAAATGCTAAATAATACAAATAGGATTTTGCATGACTTCAGGACAATAAGGGCAGTCAAACAGAATTAGTACAGTGCCATCCTTTTAAAAAATGCTACAGGGAAAAGAATGGAACCATAATATAGAAACTTTAATTCCCAGCTCTCAAACAATATATATAGAACATTATGGTCTTAGTATTAACAGCAATTGAGAAATCTGGAAATATAAACAGATTTGTACACTTCTCATTAATTATTTGACCTCAGGTCATTGTCAATATAATCAAGGTTGTCTCCATGGCAGATTCTGCTCTTAATCTAAACCAGGAAGGTTTTAAATAATATGTTTCCTCTAAGAGCTCCTAAAGTACAATTCTACTGCATTTTCCAAGAGCTGGGTTAATAGTGTATTGGACATCATCCATACTTGTTAACATTGGTCAGGCCCAGAGACAGCTTCTTAAGTAATATCTCATTATCTCTGTTAACAAAGGCATGGAGGGAAGGCTCTTTTGGCTGCAGAGAAGAGTTAAGAATCTCAGGAATTATTGGACTCCTTGGAGATCAAGCAACAGAGGAATCTAATAATAATAAGACTACTTTATTTACGGTCACAGACCAAAACACGACCACTACAAAAGAGACACAGGAGAATTGATCATAGCATCATAGCAGCCAGTCACCAAAAGTCCAACTAATGGAGGTTACAGCGCTATCCTCTAATGGTTATAGCTCTCAAGAAAAACCTGGAGAGGTGTTGTATGAGGAGACATCTCCAAGGCAATATACAAACAAATCACAGCCTAGGAATATAATGAAAGTGGGGTTGTGAAGTGTTCCAAGGACCTTAAACTCTCCTTTCAGATGGTGAATGTGATTTATACATTATGTTTTTATGCAGTGGATACTTTAGATTTAGTATCATCCAAAGCGGCCTTATGCAAAACGGTTGCATTAGAACCTAGATGGGTCTAGAACAGGGGTGTCCAAACTTGGCAACTTTAAGACTTGTGGACTTCAACTCCCAGAATTCCCCCTGGTCTAGGACAACTTGCCCTGTTCAACTTGCCACAGGGCAATTCAATGCTGTATTAATCGTTTCATTCAGTTACTTTTATTATTGCTGGCCACGTTTTCATCAAAATCACAGTAACTCTTGTATTTATGAATTGACTTTCTTTCTTTTATTATTATTATTGGCCCTGGGCCTGCCAAACTTAATTTAACTTTGTATTTGTTGAACTGTCCCATTCCAAGTTGTCCTGCGGTGAGTTGGCCACAGTGAACTGGCAATGGTGAGTTGGCTGTGGCAAGCTGTCCCATTCTGAGCTTAGTTGGTAGCAAAGCTAGAGCTGGTCTTTCAGGGCTGTGCCATCAGCCCAAGACAGTTGAAGAACTCCAGTGGCCTGCACTCCAGGGGTGGGATTCTACCATTTCAGAACGGTTTGGGCGAACCGGTAGCTCCGACGAACAGCTGGGCCCGCCCATTCGCCCCTGCTCTATCCTGTACTTTATTTCCTGTTTTCAAGCTCATCTCAATCACATGGCACTGCTGATTCCCCACCTCCACCCCCAGCTGTTTTACTTACTGTTGCTGACTTGGAAGGTAAGCAGCTGAGATTCTAAATGCCCCATTTTCAGTGCAGCACAGGCGCGCAACTCGCACGCTCACTGAACCGGTTGTTAAACCGGCAGCATCCCACCACTACTTCCCTCTGCAGGTAAATACTTTCCCCCTTCCTTCCCTAAGTGTCATGGCATAAATACTGTAAATGCACAGGTGTACTCTAAAATCCAGTTGGACTCCCTAGAATCTGATAGGCAAATTTTGGTTAATCTGGAAGAGTTGAGGCATGTTTTCAGTTCACGTGGTGATGATGAAGCCATTTCATAAAGCCCTGTACCATCAGAGGACCTTCCCCTTTTAAAAACATGCTTGTATTCCCTTCTAAAAATGCAGAAATCTGTTATATAGTTTTCTAGTTCTGCCTCTATTCTGAAGCCAAATCAACCTAAGGGTAGATTTCAAAAACAGTGGGTTGCTTCTTGTTTTTATACTTGTCCTTAATCCAGGGGTGTCCAAACTTGGGAACTTTAAGACTTGTGGACTTCAACTCCCAGAATTCCCCAGCCAGCATGGCTGGGGAATTCTGGGAGTTGAAGTCCACAAGTCTTAAAGTTCCCAAGTTTGGACACCCCTGCCTTAATCTAATCTGGCTTCCCAACAGACATTATCAGGGAAAAGGTAATGTCTGGAAGCAAGCTTTTTTTTTTAAACTTAAAATAGTTGCTTCAGACCCTTGTTAGAAGAACACATAATAATACAATTATCTAGAATCTTCTATCTATGGAATTATAGTAAGAAGTCTTCAGCCTCTAATTTAAAACGAAATAAACACAATATTATTCAGACCAGTGAAATCTGTGGACAAGGCAGACAGTAAGGGACCATTTTAATTAGTTATAACTATTATGGTTATAAGCCATAGCATATAACAATTCATTTCTCTCACCTAGCAAAGACTGGTCTCACGTCTGTGCGAAAGTGTTCAGCAGCATGTGCACAAATGCAATTGGTTTGATTCAGCAGTGAGTCAAATTAAACAGTTTGCTGGTTTTCCTTCTACATGCTCTGAATATCTTTTTTCACAATGTAGTGAAAAGAGTATTTTGCTGCTTTGACATCTTTTGAACAAAAACATTTATTACAAATAGATTCAGTGCCATTTGTAAAACAGAACCAAATCTCATCCTCTGCTCTATAGTTTTAAGGCATGGATTGTATTACAGATAGCTGTTAGTAAAAAGCCCCTTGATATATATAGCCACAAAGGAGGAGTTACTGCTGCCACCAAATATTCTCAGGTAATTGGTAATGGAGGCTCTATCCACATCTGGGTCCTATTTTCTCTGATATTACATCATAATTTGTAGTGCCAGAGAGAAAACAAAGAATTCTCAAGAGATCACAATAGAGAAATATCTTTGACTAGAATTCCTGGTTTAGTTTAGGATCAAACTAAATATTCTGACCTAGGCTTCACAAAATCATGAAGCAAACTCCTTGTTCCGACAAAACCCCTTTTTATTAAGCTAATGTGAATTTCTCTCATTTACATCCAGCAAAGTCCTGGCAAACAGTCTTTCAAGGGTGAATTTACAACCACAGACCTTATCAGGCTTGGAGAGCTGCCAGGCCGATATCTTCCGAACACAATGCGATACAAGGAAATACATGGCAAGGAGTCTCTGAGAGTCACGAACAAATCTTCACACTAATTAAGCAAACTAATTGCCTCCTGCAAACTCCAGGCGCTTTCGCTCCTCTTTATTCCATATGGGAGGGGCCATTCATCGTCCACCTTTGCCTTTACTCCTGAGTTGGCCATTGTTCCTTAACTATTCCCTTCTCCTGGCAGCTCTGTGCATGCACACATCGGGAATAGGCTTCAGCTGTTCTTCTGCCCCACTGATCTCCGACTCTGAAGGCAGCTGATAACTATCTGACAGCCCTGACCCCATTTCTGGCTCCGTCGCAGAGCTTCCTTCCCAGACTCCAGGACTGGCCCATGTTCCTCCCCAACCTCCTTACTGTCTGAGTCTGCCACCAGCTCTGCTGGCTGCTGGTGGGCCACTAAAACACTAAAAACAAAATCAAAAACTGAAAAAGTTTATTACCTCTACCTGTTGACAGAATGGATCTGAGCTGTGCTGGGGTGATGCTATGGGTAAAGATACTAAACAGGACTTGAAAGACACAGGTTCAAGCCTACTCTTGGCCTTAGGAAGTATATTGGGTCATTTGATTCAACCCACTTTGCAGAGTGAAACAAAAATTGCAGATGATCCCTGAATTTTGGAGAGGCATGGGTCTATAAGTCTAATGAATAAAACACAATTAGTAAAAAGCATGTTGAAGCTGATGACAAAATCTTCCAAACGAGTCCAAGCTGTCTTTAGAAATAATGTGCTGAAATTCTGCCTTCATATACAGTATAGTAAAGTGTAAAAACAAACCCAATACTCAGAATGGGTGAATAATTTCTCAAGAGTATCTCAGATGGTTGAGATAGAAACCAAGATTTTTAACTGTGCAGTCTTAGGGTGAGAGGAACTTCTTGTTTCTTTGTCTTTCCTTCATCTCTGCCTTATCTTCCCCCCCCTTCCTACCCCACCCCCATTTAATTGAAAACAGAATTTATTACAGGAGTCTATACTATAATCAAACAGGCAAATACATTCATCCCAAAGAAGAAAAGAAGAATGAAAGTGTTTTTCCTTACCTTACATACAAATACATCATAGAACAAAATGTATAAAAAGGAGCAGGAGGCTGGACTAGACGACCTCCAAGGTCCCTTCCAGCCCTATTTCGATTCTGATTCTGAGTTGCCAGCGGGAATGAAGACTAAGAAAACTGATTTGTACAATTCTAAAAACCACCCTGAAATCTTTAATTTATTATTATTATTTATTTGATTTGATTTGATTTGATTTCTAGACTGCCCCCTCTTCCCGAAGGGACTCGGGGCGGTGTACAGATACCAAATTAAAAACCTTACAAATAATCATAAATATAGTTAAAATCGAATTAAACTTTAAACCTCTGTACAAATTTATAAAAATTAAAAACTTAGCCTAAGACCAAAATTTAAAAATACAGACTGAGGTGGGAGAGCTGGAATTAGGCCAAGCCGGCTAGATTAAACAGGTGGGTTTTGAGCTTCTTACGGAAGGAGCGGAGGTCCGTGGTTGTTCTAATATCAGGGGGAAGGTCATTCCAGAGGGTCGGGCCCATCACAGAGAAGGCCCTTCCCTGGGCGTCACCCGCTGGCACAGCCTAGTGGACAGCACCCGGAGGAGTCCCTCTCTGTGTGAGCGAATCGGCCGAAGGGATGTGTGGGGCAGGATACAATCCCGCAAATAACTAGGCCCTGTGCCATGGAGCGTTTTAAAGATGATAAGCAGCACCTTGAAACGCACCCGAAAAGCTACAGGTAGCCAGTGCAGCCCGCGCAGGGGAGGTGTTACGTGGGAGTATCTAGCGACTCCCGAGACTGCCTGCGCGGCCGCATTCTGAACCAACTGCAGTCTTCGGGTGCATCTCAAGGGGAGCCCCATGTAGAGAGCGTTACAGTAGTCTAGCCGGGACATCACAAGCGCATGTAATGTATTAGCAAGAAATTGCCTGATTTCAGCCAGCACATTTATTGCTTGTTATCAGTAAATCATTTGATGAACAACAGATTCATTAATTCATTGTGGTTAAAACTCAGATCTCTCCAGATGAAATGTGATATTATGTATTGTATATCACATTAATTCTACTTTAGCTTCAGTCCAACGGAACAGACCTCCTTCGTATTAGCATTAGTTTATAAAAAACAGATGAAAAACTCTACTGGATGAGAGAAAGCCCTTTCTAATCCAGATTCTTATGAACAAGAAGCTAATATTTAAGGTATGGAGCCATCAATACTCATTTATAGTTCTATGTTTCATGAACTTATGCAGTTTCTTATAAAGCAACTGGATTGGTGGCTATTAAACTCTCTGTTGTAGCAAATTCTGTAATTTCCTATGCAATATATAAATAAATACTATCTCTTACTTGTCTTGAATCTTCCAGCATTTTATTTCAATTAAGGACTGAAAAACACAAAACTTTATTCACATTATGCTAGATTTATATGTCATTCTTATATTCCCATCTCCTGCCCCATTTTCTGTCTAAGCTAATAGGCCACAGATGTTATATATTTTGTTGTTGTTAGTTGCGAAGTCGTGTCCAACCCATTGCAACCCCATGGACAACATTCCTCCAGGCCTTCCTGTCCTCTACCATCCTCTGGAATCCATTTAAGCGCATGCATATTGCTTTGGTGACTCCATCCAGCCACCTCATTCTCTGCCATCCCCTTCTCCTTTTGCCCTCTTTCTTTCCCAGCATTAGGCTCTTCTCCAGTGAGTCCTTCCTTCTCATTAAGTGTTCAAAATATTTGAGTTTCATCTTCAGGCTCTGGCCTTCTAAAGAGCAGTCAGGTTTGATCTCCTCTTGGACTGACCAGTTTGATTGCCTTGCAGTCCAAGGGACTCACAGGAGTCTTCTTCAGCACCATAGTTCAAAGGCCTCAATTATTTGATGCTCAGCCTTTCTTATGGTCCATCTTTCACAGCTGTATATTGCAACTGGGAAAACCATAGTTTTGACTATACATACTTTTGTTGGCACGGTGACGTCTCTGTTTTTTATTATGCTGTCTAGATTTGCCATAGCTTTCCTCTCCAGGAGCAAGCGTCTTTTAATTTATAATAAATATTATATATAGCAGTTCATTTTAGGCTTTTAATAATTTCAATTTTTATAACTTTTTCAATGCTACATTCTCCTTTTCTGAAATGTAATAACTGGAACAGGATGCAGTTTTTCAAGTTTGATGCTTGATGATGCCTATCAGGGCATTATCAATCTAATAGTTCTATGTTCAGTCCATTCCTATTTATTGCTAACATGGAATTAGCCACACGTTTATTTGACTTTTTCTTTGAACTCATGATCCCCTTCTTAATAATATTTGTGGGATTTATTTCAGAGTTCTGTCATTCTATGAAGAAAGCTAGTGTTACAGCATTTTGACTTGCTTCCACAGCTAGAATATTCATAGGACTGGCCTGCAAAAGCATGTTGATTTGAGTTTAAATTCTTTAATCCATTTTATTAACTTTCAAAAGCTGTGCTTCTGACTAAGCTAAAACTTATCTTATTTTTCATAGACTCCTAACATGGACCAGCATTTTCTATCCTTAAGAAATGGAGGGAAAAAATGCAAAGGCAACCCAAGAAAAATGCTAGGCATATTGGCTTCTCCAGCACAGTATTTTAGGCTGCCAGTTCTGGCACAGATTATTTAGAAAGCCATGGCAGGGCAATTTTATATTAATTCTTTGCTCACTGTGTCAGACAATTTGTTAAAAAGAAATTAGAAAGAGAAGAAATTGCTTATTTTATCCTTAGCAGAATATCTGGAAATAGGTAAAGCTTCACTGGGTTCTTGCCCACTTCCAAAATGAAATGTTGCGAAAATCTCACCCATACATTTGTATTCAGAAGGTGCCTTCCCATTCAAAACCGAGACAGGTGTTTATCAGTTCAATTCTCCCACAGGAGGCCGTCCAGATTAATTTGAACGTTTCCTCCTCCACTTTCTTACAAGCAAGCTTTCAGTTGTTCGTGACAAAATGCAAAATCATTTCCAAAAGATCTGGGGTGGAGGGAAACAGCAGGGGAGAACTGGATAAGAATTCAGAAACTGGCCAGTACAGTTCTGAAATTTCTTTTTTTAAAAAAGATCTAACACATACCATTTTCACCTGAGGTAACTACAGCATTTACCCAGACAAGAAAACAACCCATGAATTTAAGACAACTCCACAAAAGGAAGACTAGATAGAGGAGAGGAAAGAAATCAGCGTTAAAAAAAATTATATGCAATGCCCGGCTATTTTACCTAGGTCTGTCAACTCTTGCTGGAAGAAATCCTGGCAACTACTCCCTCCGCAATAAATGTGTGCATATTTGTTTTTCTAAATATACCTGCCTGGAACCAAAACTATCAAATCAGAGAATGTCCAGACGCATCTGGAGATAATGACACTAATGGTACTAGTAACTGAAGCAGGAGTTCCTTGAAAGACAAACACAACAGGAATATGACATGCATGTAATATGAATTGAGGAAAATCTTACTTACTCAAGACATGAATAATGCATAATCAATTGGATATTGTAGGAATAAGTGAATTTACATGACTTGGCATGGGTCACTTTACATTATACTATTCAAGGTACAAAACTACAAGAAGCAATAAAGTAACCATACAAATGTGCTCAGCTACAATAAAATAAAATGTTGTTTCACTTCTATTAGAATTAATAGTTGTCCAATGAAGAATTCTGAAAGGATGTAGTAATACAAAAGTGACGCAGTGGCTCAGTGGCTAAGACACAGGGCTTGTTGATCAGAAAGGTCAGCAGTTTGGCGGTTCGAATCCCTAGTGCTGCATAATGGAGTGAGCTCCCATTACTTGTCCCAGCTTCTGCCAACCTAGCAGTTTGAAAGCATGTAAAAATGCAAGTAGAAAAACATGGACCACTTTGGTGGGAAGGTAACAGTGTTCACTGCGCTTTCAGCATTTAGTCATGCCGGCCACATGACCACGGAGATATCTTCGGGCAGAGCTGGCTCTTTAAAACGGAGATGAGCACCACCCCCTGGAGTCGAGAACGACTAGCACATATGTGCAAGGGGAATCTTTACCTTTTCCTTTAATACAAAAGTAAGCGAGATGAAAAACTTGGAAGTATGTATAAGGAAATTTAGACTGGGGAGCTGAAACAATATGCAAAATAACAAATTACAAATCTTTTTGCATAGATAATTTTGTTTATTTCCAACACCTGCTTTACACATCAAACTCTACAGATATCATTGTATACACAATATTGGAATCAACCAGACTGGAAGCAGATGATGGAGAAATATAATCAAGCAGCAGACTTTGAGACAGAGATTTGGAAGCAGGCTATGAATTTCTGACATCAAATATATGTATATTAAAGAGCTAGCAAGATTTGATTTGGGAAACATACAGTCAGACTATAAGATCAACCAAAGAGGCAGATAAAGTACCTTTAACTTATGTGAAAGAGGAGCTGAGGAGCTATGAGAATAGATGAGAGACACTGTGAACACTGAAATGAAAAACAAAATCCTAATGTTTTAAGAAAGAAAAGACCCAAGAGGTTTTCAGAACAGCCTAACCCAGTGAGCTGAAGGAAAAATGGAAGATGAAAGCTTTGGGCAGCAAAAAGGATACATAAAAATAAAGTAGATGGCCAACAAAAAGCAAGAAATGGCTTGGGAAGAGACTTCATCTGAATATGTCAACAAATAGGGAGATCTTACCCAAGGAAAGAAAAATGAGGTGTTTTTAAGTAGCTCACAGAAAATTCATCAAAATTCACAGAGTGGAAAGTGGAAACTTTAGTATTGTTTTAGAGAACTTTGCAGAAGAATGAAAAGATTTTGACTTAAACTTTTTACAAATGTTATAGAATACCATAGATCTTTTCAGAGAAAGAATGTATTGGAAAGTAAAGCCCAGAGTACCTGCGAGACCTTGTACTGCCACCAGTAGCCTCCCACCGTCCAGTACGATCCCACAGAGTTGGCCTCCTCAGGGTGCCGTTGGCCAGACAGTGTTGGCTGGTGACCCCCAGGGGGAGAGCCTTCTCTGTGGGAGTGCCTTTGCTCTGGAATGAGCTGCCCCCGGAGCTCCGCATAATACCTGACCTCCGGTCCTTCCGACGCGCCTTAAAAAGTTGGCTTTTCCAGCAAGCCGGCCTGGCCTGTTAATTTTATCTAATTTTTAAAATGTTATTGTCATATTAATTGGGTTTGTTTTTTTGGATATTTATCTAATTTCCTTTTAACTTTTGTGATATGTGTTTTTTAATGTTGTACGCCGCCCTGAGTCCTTTGGGAGAAGGGCGGCATATAAATCCAATAAAACAAACAAACAAACACACATGTATAAGAGGCAATAGACCATCTGACGAAAGAAAAGAAAAAAGCACCAGGCACAAATGAAGCACCCCCTGGATTGATAAAAGTTTTAGGAAAAGAGGCAGTTAACATGCTAAGAGCTCTGTTTACTGAATACAGCAAAGACCTCTGTTTGTTGTACAGATAATTCTAGAATGCAGAATATAGGGAGGCTGATGTGCATGCCAGAAGACCCATTTATTCTTTTGCGGAGTCTATATAGCAATATCACTCTGCTCCATAGTCCTTTACAGCACTCTCTGGGCAGTTTACAATGTCAGCATATTTCCCTCAACAATCTGGATCCTCATTTTACCAAGCTTGGAAGGATGGAAGGCTGGGTCAACCTTGAGCCCCATCAGGATTGAACTCCAGACTGTGGGGCAAAGTTTGCCTGCAATACTTCACCTTAATCACTGCACTACCAGGACTGACTTTATTTAAAAAAAAAAACCTAAACTTTAAGTATTGAGTTTGGAGAAACAGACCACATTTGGGCTCAGAATCTTGATAGTCAAGCAAAGCAATTAAGCAAGATGCTATGGGACCACTTCTCTCAACAAATGCAATATTGATTTTGCTGGTTGTAATCATGAAGCAACTATGTGGGTCAATAAGTGCCTGGGAGCTCACACTACACCTAGGAAGTCCAAGCCCTCTCTTTGCCCCTATTGGGGAGAAGAATCATGAGAACAATAGGAAAAGTGCTAGAGTACACCATCATTTTGGAAGGCTCAGAACACTGGGGTTGCTAACATTTTTGCCAGATATTTTACTTGCCCTTCCAGGATACAGGAGGATTTCTCCTGCCTGCATGAAGGGGAGGAGGAATCCCTCAGGTTGCTGGGAGAATTACTTCTAATCCAACATCTCCTCTGCTCCCTGCCAGCTTCCCCAATGACTTTCTGGGGAAGCCAGAGGAGAGGATTGCAAATGCAAACAGTTGCCAAGCACCTAAAATTAGGAGGAGGGGGGTTGTGCAATTTTTTTAAATGATAGCTGCAAATGCCTATGGGATGTAAAGCACCCATTCTGAAGTTATCATGATCTCAGTCAATCATTAAATGACCAGTTGTAAGTTAAGGACTGCCTGTAACCTAAAATAGAGTAGAAAGTACATACAGTATGTCAAGAATACATATTGTTCCCATAGCTGTTTAATTTATAAAGCAAACATAAGAAGAGCAGAATTGGCAGAGTGACAGCTGGAATCAAATTGGTGGCTGAAACACAAGCAATTAGAAATATGCAGACAACCACCATCTTATTAACTTAAAACAAAGACAAGCTTTTTATGAAAGTAAAAAGCAAAACAAAAAGTAAAGTGAAATCTGGCTTAATGCCAACTATTAAGACAAAGATAATGTCAACCAGCATGTTGGTGAAATCAAAGTTAATTACAAAGAACTGAAGGCCAAGAATAAAGAAGCACAGTGTCCTGGTGAAGTGGAGAGAAGATTAATCCTAGAGAGGGTGGCAATGACAGACTTAAGGAAGAAAACTGTAAAGACATTTCAATGACAACAAAAGACCAGAACACTTACAGCAATGGTAATTGACAATTGTGAAAGCTGGACACTGAGAAAAAAAAATTCCAGAGAGAGAAGATTGACATCTTGAAATGAGGGATGGGAAACAGTTGCAAAGAGTAAATCACAAGAAGAATTAATCAAGTGGTCCTAAAAGAAATGAAGATTGACTAGTAGTTTTTCCCAAGTAGTTTTCATTAGCAAATGAAAACTCAGGGTACTTTGGATATGTGATAAGAACAGATAATGGGCTGTTGGCAAAGTTGAGGGTAACAGGAAAAAAGGGACGAAAACTGATAAGGAGGACAGATAGGAATCAAGGGAATCCTTGGAAGCATTATATTATTTCCATGAATTGAGATGGCATATTAATTTGATAGCTGCCTTTAATGCTAAATGTTCTAATACTGTAGCTGATATTTGGCAATCTTGCCAACTATTGGCCAAAGCCATTGTTCTGCATCTTTCTGCAGATTCCTTTGTTTTTATATGTTTCTTCTATTCTCACCAAATGAATGAATGATATCTTCAGTTCGCAGATACACAGAAAGCAGCATCTGTCAATCTTAACAAATATAAGAGGTGTGGACTTCAACTTGAAGTAGAACTTACACATCTTACAATTGCCAAGGTTGAGAAACACAGATATAAGGTTACACCAACCACACCAGCACTACCCAGGAAGTAGCCTTCAAATTCAAATGCAAGAATGTCCCCGGAGAACACAGGGTCATCAGATGAGTGAATACAATATCTAATCTTCATTCCAAGTATCTACTAAAGACTTGTCTCCAATGCAAACTCTGCCATCTCACTGATCTATTCTCCATTTGAACACAAAGATAGAAACATAAAATCAAACATTTACAAGCACACCAGTACCATCTCCTCCACATTATGTTTATAATTCTATAGCGTTTCTATGTATCTACCATTGGTAAGTGACTCAAGTGATGTACTACACACACCTGTAATTGCATTCATGCCCTGCATGGACTTCAGCTGGAGTCTGGACATGATATATGTTCAGGTCTTTTCCCATTACATGCTCTACCCTCAGATTTTTCATTTCATGGTTTATTCAAAGCATTGTGCATTTTCCTAAAGAATGTACTTAAGGCATGCAAATTTCATAACCACTTGCTGCTCTATTCGTAAGAAAAGGAATCTGTAAAGTAAACAGCCATTCATTGTTCAGCTAAGAACTCTGCTCTTTGTGTTCGTGAAATCTCTTTCTGTGAGATTTTCAAAGAGAAAATTGACTTCCAGGTGCATTTAGTCTTGATATAGGAGCCATTTCCCATAATGACTTTTAGATATCAGTAAAATTTGGTTAGTGACAGGTACAACATCACAGAAAAAGAGAAGGCTGCAAAAATATTTCTTTCTCTCCTTTGCACATAACGTTTCCCATAAACATAGGAAGACAGACTAGCATTAGGCCAGAGATTTCTCAGTATTTACAAAAAAATGAAAAGTAAGAATAATATTGCTGCACAAGTAATCAAAAAAGGTCTGATATGACTTTTTCAGGCTAATGCATAAAAAGAAGATGCAAGTTTTGTCATCTACAACATTCTTCCTCAGATATAATAGAGTCGCTAATGTGGAATTTAAATTAGGATGAGAGGTGTTAAAAGGGAATCAAACCTTCCCCACCCCTCCAATGTCCCTGCCATTTTGCAGGGCAAAAGGTTAAAAATTATATTCCAGATAAAAAGGAAAGAAATTGCAATGGACTCAAAACTAAGACTAAATTGTAGTAAAAGGCGCCAACCTATTCAGATAAACGTTCCTTCCGGGATGCCAGTTATCCTGCTATATAAATAACAAAAATTATCTTCATCCAAGAGATCGCCATCTTTATCTGCAATGTTAAATATATGGAAACTTCAGACGCAGACCTGACCATAGAGCAGAGGTGGTATTCAGCAGGTTCTGGAGAACCGATGGCAGAAATTTTGAGTAGTTCGTAGAACTGGCAAATACCACCTACAACTGGCCCACCCCCATCTATTCTCTGCCTCCGGAGTCCAGTTGATCGATAGGGAATGGGATTTCGCAGTAACCTTCCCTTGGAGTGGGGTGGAAATGGAGATTTTACAGTATCCTTCCCTTGCCAAGCCATGCCCACAGAACCAGTAATATTTTTTTTTTGAATCCTACTACTGCCATAGAGCATCAGCTAATTGTACTTTCTTAGAATTCCTAGAGGGAAGGTGCTCATTTAGGCTGCAAAGACACTTCACTGCAAATCTCAAAATTTGGAAAAGTTTCCCCCGAAGTGAGAAGAAAACCCCAAGTCTTTAAACTGTACAAATGAGGGAGAGATTGTTGAATTCACATATATCAAAAGGCTTCTGACTATCTTCAAAAGGTCTCAATAAATGTGGTGGGTTTTTAACATATTACAACTGTTAATCAGTAAGGTATTTGTAGTCTGCCTCACATGTAACCTGCATCTACTGTATATAACCAACCTGCCTTTCGCTTTCCCACCTAGTCTCCTCCCAATTTAAATTCTACATCAGTCTAGCCACTCCATGCATTTGATAAAGTTTGCTGCAGTTCACAAAATGAGTCCTTCAATAAAATGTGTTATTGTAAAGGATACTAAAAATCTTCCCCTGATTTTTGGTTACCTGATTACACCTTGAATATACAGAAGTATGTGCACAGGTGAGGGCATATACACATCTCTCTCTCTCTCTGTATCTGTGTTCATCTATCTACCTATCCAAAATCTTGAGATTGAATGCAGTTTGATCATCTCCATCAAATATTCCTCTTCCAAAGATATTTTCCTTAACAAAGAAACTATTAGGAAAAAATGGTAATGTAGCTAATGACAAGATTGACTCTAATATGATTAAATTTGAATAAATTACTCCCTCTTTTTTCCCTCTCTCTTTCCTGAATCTCTCATAATTAAGATTATATTTATGAGAGAGGTATCCTGCATGATTTTATTATCTATTATCTTGCACAATCCCCAAAAAAGCTTTTAAAAAATACGATATACCATCCATAGAAATTCATTTCAGTAGCACAAGAGAAAGGCTGCATGCAGATTATGGAAAGGTTTGCCCTATGGAATGCAATTAGATTCCTTTTTCTTTCTTTCTTTCCCTGATTGTTAAAGCCCAAGTTAGTCCTACAGGCTTTGAGTTCAGACAAGATTTTTAATTCACTACCGAGCCTGACTTGCTGGATGATTTTCACAATTCTTTTAATGGGATGTTTTATTTCTTATTTTTTCTATTTAAAAAAAGATGTGCTACTAAGTAGAAAAAAAATAAATTAAAGACACAATTGACATCAAAAGTCTATGTTACTTATCAATAATACAACAATAGCAATAGCAACAACACAACTTTATTTAAATATCCCAACGGTGCTTTTTCAGGAGGCAAGTGGACTTTCTTCTTTGAAGACATTTTGCTTCTCATCCACAAAGCTTCTTCAGCAAGGAATATAAATCCTTCCATTACCCATTATCCCGTCAGAGCTGAAGAAGCTTCTTGGATGAGAAGCAAAATGTCTTCAAAGAAGAAAGTCCACTTGCCTCCTGAAAAAGCACCGTTGGGATATTTAAATAAAGTTGTGTTGTTGCTATTGTTATTATTTGTCTTCAAAGAAAAAAGAAGAAAGTCCAGTTGCCTCCTAAAATGCACCTTTGGGACAACCATAACCTGGATGACTGAGAATCTCTACAAACTTTATTTACAATTCTTACTGGATGTACTCCAACAGTTTTACAACTACAACCAAAATATTTTGAATGCAATTAGTAAGTAAAATAGAAGCACAACTATACATTAAAAACAAATTGCAGAAAGCATTCCCATCTTTAAAGCTCAAATTTATAGGATTGAAAAGTACAAAAAAAATACCATCTAGTTCTGAAAGGTACATAAGTAGATGAGCTAAGAAAACAAGCATCCATATATTTACCAGGTGTTGATCTTGACAGAAGAAAAACTTTAATCTTAGAAGGTAGCAGCATTTCACTGATCTTGGCTGATCACAAAAAGATAATTGGCCCTTGTGAAACACCACCAAATAATCACAATAAGCCAGAGTAGAGTATTTAAGGGAAAATTGGGGGTGGGGGGAGGTAGGAATCATTGAAGAAAGTTACAGCACAAGTAGTTGCACTGTTGCAAGAAAGCTGCAATTGTGTGCCAATGTTTAGGTAGCTCTGTTCAAATTGTAGAGGTGTCTGCAGGACCTCGTGTTTTTTTAATCATCATCAAAATGATGAAAGCAATGGTGCAGTGCAAGCTCCTGCCCTTTTATAAATGTGTGCAATGTCACGATGCATGTAACAACATGGGCAAAGCTTGCAGGGCACTGGTACAGCACTGCTTTTGTTATTTGCTCTCCTCCCCTTCCCTCAGAGATGCCTCTGTCAAATTGAATGTTCAATGAACCCTAAATGAACAGAAAGATGCAACCTCTACTTGAATTTATAGTTAACTCATTTTCTGCAAACTTGAAAGTACACTTCTTTCAGTCAGAACTTTGTAACACCTCCTTCAGCAGAAATAGCAACTTCCAAATATTTTTTATAGCCAACAGAAAGACTCTCTTTCATGTTACTGTACTTTCCCCCACTACTCTTCTTTTGCAGCTCAGGAGGATTCTTGCTTGTTTGCATATTCAAAGCTCCCCACTGATTTTCAGTAATATGTCAGTCTGGGAAAATCATTCCAATCCCTCTCCCCACCCCTTCACACTTGATGTAGACGTCTGTTTTAGATTGCTGCTTTGCTGAAAAATCCAATCTGTTTTCAATTCTTGTGATCTAATTGTGGGAAGGCAGTGGCATGGAGTCTTGATGAAGCTGGATGTGCTGAACGATTGCCACCCACTCTGATGGTTCAAGTCCAGCTCTGCAGGACAGGGTGAGCCCCCGCCTCTTGTCCCTAGCTCCTGTGCACCTAGCAGTTCAAAAGCATTGCTTGCAGGTAGATGGATTTTCCCGCCATTTTGACAGTGGGAAACTGCTGGGTGCATTCTATGCAGGGGGCTGGAACCAAATCTGGATCTACCCAATTGTGAGTAGCAGAGGACCAGTGGAGGAAAGTCCCAGATGAGCTGACTTCCTCTGAGAACACAGCAGACCAGCTGGTGTGAAGCTAATTTGCCCTGTTGTGGTGCACCAATGCAACTACCAACTGTCAGCTGCCAGGATTTCTACAGTGTGCATAACATTGTAGTCTCCTTGGCTTTGTATGTCTTATGCTAAATAAATAATAATAGTGGGACATCAGCTTCTAGATTATGCTGACATGAGTCTCTTCCATTCAGGGGTGGGTTCCTGCTTCTGTTACTGCCAGTTTGCTCAGGTACGCGCTATGCATGCATGTGCAGTAGTAAAAAAATGCTCTGCATGCGCAGAAGCAAAAAACACAAGATGCCGCCGCCATAGCCATCGCCGATAGAATCAACTCAGGGGCGTGATTGGCCAAGTTACTACCTACTCGGCTGAACTGGGCTGAACCGGTAGGAACCCACTTCTGCTTCCATTGCACAGTATTTCCTGTGCCATTAGTTGCCATGTAACATGAAGCATACAGGCAATTCTCACTTAACAACCATAACTGGGACCAGCAGCTTTGCCACTAATCAAAGCAGGAAGTGGGAAATCACATAGCTGCGACAGTGTTTTTCAGCTGGGAACAGGCAAGACGATCATACTCAGTTTCAAACCTTTGGCTTGTTTGCCTCCTAATTACTCCCCTGCCCTTTGGAATACTTGAGTGCCTGCTTTTTGTCCTGTACACACTGAAAGCAACGTGATCACATCAGCAGCTCAGGACTAAGAGTCATGGATGTGCTATGCAAACAGATTCTTTTTAAATCCCTTTGTCTCCAATCTCTCTTCTCAGCTGGTGGTGGAGAGAAAAAAACTGATCTGTAAGCAATTTCTCTTACACATTAAAAGCAATGTGATCTCATGGGCAGTGGAAAAAGATCAGGCAAAAGAGAGATTTCCTCCCTGCTCTCAGAACAGAAAGATTGAAGAGGAAGAGATTTCAAGAGTACTGTTTGCTTAAATCATTTGTGGCTCCCAGCCCTCTGATGCCTATACAATTGCATTGCTTTTGATTTATAGAAGAGCAAGTAGAGTACTTTCTTGCAGTCCCTTTCTCTCCAACGTGGAAAGTAAGGGCAAAGAAAAAAAAAAACACAGGTCAGGCACAGAACAACACATACTGCCTATTATGGCAATCTTGTGGCTGAGGGATACTACAGAGGTTGTAAATAATCATAAATTGTTGTTTCTTCAAACCATTGTAACTTTTAAACAGCCTCTGAATGAGTGGTTTGGGCTTAACAATTGGCATAGTGTTTATTCTCTTTAACTGTTTTACCTCCTTTGCTCCAAGCACATCTGGTGTGGTTATTGCTGAACAATTCAGGGGTTCTTTATTCAAGCCCAAAATTTTTGCCTCAATAAGGTTTCAAGTCTCTTAAGATTTTCTTTCCATTTCATGACTTTTATGAGGAGACTAAAGAAAAGGTTTCCTCTTGGCAGCTCTCTGGATCAGACCATTATTGTGTAAACACTATAGTACCGTGGAGATCTGCTTCAGTGACAGCTAAACTTTTCAGCAGGTTGTTTGCTTTGAACTGTGGCTTTCGCTTTATAAATCTGACCAGTTTGGGGGCAATTCTAGCAGAGATTTTGGGGATAGACGATCTTCCAAATTTTGCCATGACTTCAATGGTTCCATGTGACTTCCATTTCTCCATGTTTCTCACAGCTGAAACTCCTAGCTGGAAGCATTTAGAGATCTTTTATAGCTGTCTTTTTTTTTAAAGTAATAAATTATCTTCATGTCAAGTGCTCAGACACTGCTTAAAGGGCTCCACGGCTGTTAAAAATAGACAAAGCCACAAGCACCACCTGAGAAGTTAGAAAGGGCAGAGCATTAGCTGTGGAAGTGCCTTCACCTGGCTAATTGTAGGTCAAACAAATCAGCCACTTATTAGAGATGTGAGAATTTTTTAAAAGCCGACTTAACATGTGTCCAATCTTCTTCATGGTTTCGCATTGTGAATCTGTGACCAAGTGTACATAAATTTAATTTGATTGAAAGATCTATAATGCCATCCAACTCCAACATATGAATCCAAGTGGTATACAACATAAATAATAATAATAAAGATAATAATCACAAACAGACTATATATAAACATAAAAGCAAAAATCCAGTTTTCACTTTTGTTATTTACTGCATTATTTACAATTTACTGCATCTAGTTTTGGTCACATTACAAAAAAGATGTTGAGACTTTGGAAAAAATGCAAAATAGAGCACCTAAGATATATGAAGAATGTCCTATAAAACATATGAAGAATGGTGGCAAGATTTGAGGATGGCTAGTCTAGAAAAAAAGAAGGATTGGGGGGGACATCATAGCAGAATTCCACTATTTGAGAGGCTGTCATGAGGGGGGGTCAACTTATTTTCCAAAGCAGCAGAGGGTAGGACAAGAAACAATGGATGGAAACTAATCAAAGAGACAACCTGGAATTAAGGAGAAACTTCTTAACAGTGAGGACAATTAACCAGTGGAACAGCTTGCCTTCAGAAGTTGTGGGTGCTTCATCACTGGAGGTTTTTAAGAAGAGCCATGGTATAGGTCTCCTGTTTGAATAGGGGATTGGACTAGAAGACCTCCAAGGTCCCTTCCAGCTCTATTCTGATTGATTGAAATGTTGAAATGGCAACTAAGCACAGAATAAAACAAACCTCAGAGTGGGAATTCACAATTATCTGGTTCCTAACGCCAAGGGAATTACCTAAATACTAAATATGCATTCAAATATTAAATGTGCATTCAAATCACTTGAAGGAATTGTTCCCCTAAATATTTGCCCAAGATCAAATTGGGTTTACATTTTCATGGCTACAATATCCTTTGGGGTGGGGCGGGCAGCAAGCACTAATGGTGGCCTTTTCAACTTTCATTAGAGATGCCTGGCTTCTTCTGGGTGCTAATTTGGTCTCCTACTTTGGAAGTATCTTTAAATGGGGTTGTGTATACATCCATCTGGTTCATTATGGGGATTAACATTACTGCTTCCCAAGAGGTGGGAATTGATTTGGAGTCCATCACAAATGATGCATTCTTCTTTTCAGAGAAAGGTAGTGATGTAGGAATGAATGCTAGATGAGATAGGAACTCCAGGCAGTTTCCATCTATGGGAAAGGGAATAAATAATGCATAGAATAGGAAATATGGTTCCATAAATTAGGAAGGTATGAGATTGCAGAAGGTTAATTGGCAGATATAGGTGACATGCAGATATGTGTACACATGCAAATCTTGTAAAGGTAAGAACATAGATTTAACTAATTTTAAAAATAAAGTTCATTCTTCAGGCAGCCCTATATTTTGGAATTCTGAAACTTCGCACATATTGCAAAATTATCTGAATAAACTATCTGAAATATATTATTACCTTGAAAGTTCAGTGCTCAGAAGCCATACTTATCTAATCATCATGTCTAGTGGAATGCGTCACGGAGTTTTCATTAACGCTTATTGAATTTTATACAAAATAGATTTTTAAAAGGGGAAAAGTACAGTCAGATAGAAAACTACTTTTTGAGAAAAGGGCTAGGAATTATTTCAATCAAATCTGGTAAGAAGAGAATTCTGAAGTATTCAAAGTATATGTTCTCATACGCTTTGGTGCCAACCTTCAATTTATATATCTGTGGCTCTTAAAAACTTGGGCAAGCAAACATAAAGAAACAAAAAGACACCCCTACACGCACGCACAAAAATCCATCAATGGTTGGCGGACTGTTTACTAAAGTGCCATTTTCTAAGTTTATCCCCTACTCTTTTTTTAATCAAGAAGTCTGCAGTTGCTATATTGAACTGAAAGTGCTCATGGTCTTTAAGAATGGAAATGTTGGGGACAGAATGGGACAATTGAATGTGGCTGCCTTAACCCGCACACTTTATTTTGGGCTCCCTGGAGCTGACCCACCATGGGCATTCATAGTCAGCTGGCCATTTGCTCCTTCCCCACCAGTGCTATTTCCCAGCCAATTGGTTGGGTCCCTCCATGAATTACCAGGGAGGAAGGAGCGAGGGAGGAGCACTGGTAGACCAGTAGTGGGAGGGCCAGAAGAAGGCCAAATAAGTATGAACGCCCACGGTGGGTCAGCCGTGGTGGGAGGATAAAGATGAAGTGGGAGTGCTAAGTGAGCCTCATTCAATTGTCCTACACCTAGCTGGGGACAGCATCTCATATTTTCTTAATAATATTTAAGATCAGACACAAGTCTGGCTTCACAGATTGGGTTAGGGCAGGGGTGTCCAAACTTGGGAACTTTAAGACTTGTGGACTTCAACTCCCAGAATTCCCCAGCCAGCATGCTGGGTTAGGGAGAACCCTGTGTGGAGAATCCTGAGCCCTGATTAACAATTTAGAGGAAGAAAATAGGAAGCACGGTATAAGCATTTTTCCCCACTAAATTATTTCCTACAAAGATTCACTGTGCTTTTCTGTATTGCAACTTTCCGCTGTAAATGAAGACAAGGAACTTTTTGAGGCTTCAATCTCTTCCTCTGCTTTAGTGACAGTGATGGCCAAGTGCTCTGTCTGGATCACAATTAATGTGTCCCATGATTGATAGGTTTATCTTCTTCTCTCCTCCCATCCATGCCAGGAAAGCAAGCACCAATTACTTTCCTCTCTCTGTGCATGTCTTTTAAGGAGTGATGAAAAGCGAATTCCAGTATTTTCCCATTTTTCTTATTGCTTGGGCTAGACGGGGATCCGTGAGAAAAGTCATGCCAATGTATTTCACTCAATTTAAAAACAACAGCAAACAACCCCCAGTGTCATCAACCACAACACCCACAAGAAAACAGCCACCATTTTGCCAACTCAGTATGTTGGAGGTTGATTAAGGAAAGCAAAGAGCATGGATCAGCAGACACCTTGGGGAATGAATGTCAATTTTTGCCAATGTCTCACTTCAAACTTTGAGTGACATTCTGGACGATTTAAAAACAAAACTCATCAGGAAGCTCAGCAGTGATTTTATTGCCTTCCTAAATAGCAGAAAAATAATAGGAAGTTCTTGTCAGCACTGCAGTGATACCTATGACCAAATTATATAATTAATGTACAATGAAAAATCCCTTCAAATCTATTGGAATTTTAGTCAGTTACTTGGGGCCAATCATTATCTTTCAGACTAATCTGTGTCATGCCGTTGTTGTAAAGACAAAATTTGACTGCAGAATGCTGTGTATTCTGTTCTGAATAACTACTTTAAAAATAATTACACTCCTCTCAATCTCAGGAAGCTAAGCAGAAGTAGGCTGAGTTACCAAATTTTAGGAGTATAAGACACATTGGAGTATAAGTCACACCAAGATTTTGAAGAGGCAAATTAAAAAAAAGTTTTTGAGCTCTGCAAATCTCCCCAAAACGGCCTGTTTTTCATGAAAATGGGCCCATTTTTTTTCACAAAAAGGGCATGAATGGCCTTTAGGAGGCTTGTAGAGTGCTCCTGGGGGGTACCCCCCCCCAAATGAACAAAAAATGGTCTGATGTTTGCAGAAACAGGCCCATTTTTTGTCAAAAAACTGGCATGCATAGCCTTCAGGAGGCTTATAGAGTGCTCCTGGCGGCTGGGGAAGCACAGAATTGAGCCAAAAATGGCCCGTTTTTCACTCATTTCTGCCCTCCCCAGCCCCCATGAGCACTCTAAAAGCCTCCTAAAGTCTATGCATGGCCATTTTGGTGAAAGGGTGGGGTTTTGGGAGGCAAAAAATGCTGTATTCAGTGTATAAGACTCACCCAGATTTTCACCCTCTTTTTTGAGACCATTACAAAAGACCAAGAATATAAAATAATCTGAGAAATTGAATAACTTTTTCAAAAGGTGGCATAGACCATTTCTATAATATTGGGGGGAAAAACTACATGCAGGTTTTAGTGAAGTCCTCACACATAGTTTGCACTGGCAAATTAGAGAGTTTTCTAATAGCAGGCTTGGTTTTCATGGCTGAACAGAGTCAATATGATTGGTTGTTTCTCAAGTAAAAATGTGGCCCCTATTAAAACAAATTGCTGAGCAGGGGTTTCACTGCAAATTCAATTTCCAGTCAGCATTACCTCTACCATTAATTATATTCATATATGGCAGAAATAGTACCAGAGCAATTCAGATATGCTTTTCTTGACCATATCTGAAAATACTTGCAAACTGCAAACCTATTTCCCAATATAGTTAATTCCCATTCACAATCAATAGGGTTTAGGAGTATTTAATAGAATATCGGATTGCAGCTTAATTGATTACACCTCCAAGCTGACACAGTGCTATCTCTTGCAAAAAGGCATTTAGTGGCTGAAATTAAAAAAAGGTATTTTATTCAAAGCCTTTGTATTATTACAATTATACAAAACTATAAAATGCTGAAAGTCTGCCTTGAGTTGCCCCAAGGCTAGCTCATCAATACTTCAGCCACTGAAAACTCTATTTATTCTACTTGAAACCAAAGGTAATAATACCTTTGGTATTAGATCTATAGTATATATGTTGGGTTGGCTTTATTCAGACAGTAAATGCTATTTTAAAAAAACATAGAAATATCAAGTAGAATATGGGATCTTTTGTCCCAGAGCAAAATGGAGGAGGCAGGCAATAAAGTCAGAGTTTATTTGAATGAGTGGTTCAGAAACAACCCCATCCATTTCAGTTCAATTCTCAATTGAAAGACAATGAAAACTCATCCACTCCATTTATATTGGATAGAGGGAAAATTGTTCCCTTCTTACAAAGCCTAGGCGACAGCAAAGAGGAGCGATCCTAATCTTGTTCTCATCTCTCCTCAGCTGAAACATATTAAAATGGCACATTTGTTCTGTGTTATTCTTGCTGAAGGATGAAGAAATAGAATTGATCAAGACCACTTTGGTATAATGCATGGGTGTCAAATTTGCTGTGTCTCATTTTTCCCATTGGCGGAGCTGGGTTGGGCCTGGCTGTGTGTGACGCATATGGTCCATGGGCCACTAGTTTGAAATCCCAGGTGTAATGGTTAAGACAGAGAAACCTGGAGACTGGGAGTTCTAGTACTGTCTTGGGAACAAAGTCATCTTGGGCTAGTCACCTTCTCGCAGCCCTAGGAAGAAAGCAATGGGAAACCACTTCTGAAAAACTTTGCCAAAAAACCTGAAGGGGCTGCTCCAAGAAGTAGACATGACTGAACAGAAGAAAAAAGGATTTACCAAAAGACAAAGATTTAAGAGTGATGGGAATAAAAGCCAAGTAGACCCAACTTTTTTTTTGCCCTTATAGATGGTGAAACCATAAGTTCATACTTTCCTTATCCATGGACTGGAATTTCCTACTCTGCTATGCATACAGTACATACTGTCATAGGAGAGTATAAGGTATAAAGTATGTGTATGGAAAAGAACTTCCTCCACTAGTTGAAAAGCACATTTACAATTCATGCCTGTGCCATTTTCTCCTTTTGTCAACCTTTTAAAGTAATGTAGCAGTGATGGTTCATCCATTGCTGTATAAGTCTTTTAAATGGATGCCTGTTGGTTCCATTTTTAAATGTCATGAGTTAGCAAACTATTGTTCAGGGAAGTTTTAGAAGAGTAAGCACAGCTTCTAATTCTGCAGTACTCCCATGTACCTTTAGCTAGTTAAAAAAGACTGCAACTGTGCAGTTGACTGGGATACAGTCCACATTACAGCAACAAAGATTATGCAAACTTCATCTAACTCTCACTCAATGAAGTCTGAAAGGCTCCAATGATGATTCCATTCTATTTTAAAATACAGCACGAAAAAGGATGACAAACTCATTTTTTCTTTATTATAGACTACTAGCTGCAAGTGTACTAAAGACATTAAATGAATATTAGGACTGTGTAAAGTTTCAGATGCTTTTCATGGGCATACTTTGAGAAGAAGCAATGCTCCCTTCCACACTGCTTTATGGGAAATGCAAATCTCTATTTTAAAACAGTGAAATACCATATTGCTCCATGTCATGTTATTCCATCACTCCCCCTGGGTACTTCCTGTAGCCAGATGAGTCTTCTTTGCACGTACTACTTGCCAGTTTGGGCTGTGCAAAGTAGCTATCGTTTGCCTCATTGTATTGCTCTGCACCACTCCATCTCTCTCCTCTGCCTTGTCTGGGATCCAGAAGAGGCTCCTACAGAAAGGTTACGCATGCACAGAAATTTCTTTTCATGCTTCCATTTTGTTACTGGAAGTATCATGAGATGCTTTTGCCACAATGCATAAAAGCCTTTTCTTTTGATGGGACATAACTCTGGCTGTCTCCGACAGACCCGATGAATACTCTTTAAAGTTTTCAGAGATCTGTTCTGAGCAAACTCGATTGCAGAAAATATGACTTCAATAACAGAGTGGTCAATGCCTGGAATGCTCTACCTGACTCTGTTGTTACATCCTCAAAACCCCCATAGCTTTAACCTTAAACTGTCTACCATGGACCTCACCCCATTCCTAAGAGGTGTGTAAGGAGGCGTGCATAAGCGCACCAGTGTTTCTACCGTCCCTGTCCTACTGTCTCCATTTATTCGTACCCATTTCCTGTGTTCATGTCCATGTTTATACTTATACCTGTTATCTCGTACATGTTTGACAAACTAAATAAATAAAATTAAAATAAATAAACAAATGTCAATATCTGCACCTCGGACTCTGACACTTCACTCTCCAGTGTACAACAGTGCTGACTGTTGTTGGGAAAAAGAGAACTCATGTGGTGCAATTATTAAACTCGGCTGGGAAGACCCACCTATGGAATCTCATGAGGTGACTTTGGAACAGTCACTCGCTCAACCCAATCAGTCTCACAGTTGTTATGGGGGGGAAAATAGAGGAGGAGATACTTACATATACTCCTTTGAGCCCCTGGAGGATAGACAGGATATAAATGTAGCAAATAAATAAATGCCTGGTAGCAAAATTACAATGTCACGCCACCATTACAGCTTTCAGGGAGAATTTATACGCAGAAGAAATGACAACTTGACAGCCAAGAAGTTTTCTCCTCATACTAATAGCTCATATATATTTTTTGTAAAATAGTTAAGAAATGCACAAAGTAAGAAGGTTGCTGGCATAGCACTGAATAAATGATGATGATTGTCTCTTTTTCTTGGCTGATTGCTTGGTTGGAGGGAGCTCTTAATGGCGTACGGAATTCCCTCTTTATTCTCAAGGTTCTTTAATCGGCACAGCTTGAGACATTTGTGTTTCCAGCTTCAAAACAACTGGGCCAATTGGACAGTGGAAATGTTGTCATGGAGCAATGCTTTTAATTTAACTTTGGGGAGGGGGTTATAACTGAAGTTGACAAAGTACAAGAGCAAATGCAAGATTAGCACATGACTATGTTGTGTTTATTTTTACCTGGAAGGGATTGCCCTTGCTAGACCTCTACCCTAACAAGTGAGAGATTGGGTAAAGACTGGCCACATCAACTAGTACTCCAAGATTACATCCTTGGACTTTCAAGAAAAAAATTAAGCTGTGTTCAAATGGGATCGACATCCCTGACATTCCCCCAGCTGGAAGAGCTACGCTTATTTTCTTGCATGTTCAAAACATTATGCCATCCAAGTTTCTGCTTGTTAAAACAAGATATGCACTGGCTTCAGTATCTCCATCCACCCATTCCTGACACAAACTTGACTGAATCCTTTGTTATACTTTTCAGATAATAATTACATTTTGTATAACAGATTTCAGACAGGCAGTTTGGTTTAGTGGTTAAGACTGTGAGTTCAAGTCCCACCTTAGCCAAGAAAGCCAACTGAGTGACCTTAGGCCAATCATTCTCTCTCACGCCAACTCACCTCACAGGGCTGTTGTTGTTGCTGTTGTGAGGAATACAGGAAGAGGAAGGTGTGCTGGATATATTTACCACTTTGAGTTATTTGTAACAATAATAATAAACAACAAATAACAATAAATAGCCATTTCATGATGTTTTCAGAACATTTAAACAACTGCCTCAATTAGCTATTAGAGTTTATTAAATAGAGTCGTAAATTGCATTTCTATCCATCAGGAAAATAATACAGACTTTGAATACAAGTAGGGTTTGTTTGTTTTTTGGCAATGACAATTAGAACCAGGACCTTGGTCACTAAGCAAAATGGCTACTAAGTGAAACTGTGAGTGTGATTTTGATCTTACTTCAGCTTCCATTTGCTTCAAAGACTTGCAAAGGACATACATGTGAAGATTTATGTAAAAAAAATATTTTTCATTTCTGTTGTAACTGTGAAAAATTGATATTCTAAGCAGTCGCTAAATGAAGACAACCTGTGTAACTAAAACTGGTATAAGAAAAATAAGGGGAAAATTCTATTGAAATGATCATAAACAATCGGGTAGTTTTCAGCGACTACCTCACATGCAGTACAAATGATACTATAGCAGTCCCATCAATATGAGGAGAAATGCTGGGAATTATAGTTCAACAGCTGGTTGGCCACAGTTACTCCAGTCTTATCTGACTGACTACCTTTCATTTTCAATAAATGGGGAATTCTTCCAAAGTTCTTAAAAGCAAAACTTTGTCTAAAAGCTTATTAACTTCAATCCATTTTTGTAGCTTCAACTAATCTCCTACCAGTTACACATGTGTCCATGAAGACACATACAAAGCACTACAGAAAGCTTCAATACAATATTGTCAAGAAACATAGGCAAAGCTAGAAGGCAACATCTTACTGGCTGTTCATTCTCTGGTTTTGTTTCTCTTCCCAACCCATTCTTTGCATCTTTTTCTTTAATTAAACTTTTAAAACTTTACAATTAACTTGCCTTTTAAAATATAGTATGTAGCATTAGTTGTACAGGTAGACCTTGACCTACAACACTTTGTTTACTGACCGTTCAAATTACAATGGCACTGAAAAAGATGACTTACGACTGTTTTCTCACTTACAACCATTGCAGCATCCTCATGGTAACGTGAGCAAAATTTAGATGCTTGCAACTGACTCATATTTATGACTGTTGCTGTGTCCCGGGGTCTCGCGATCCCCTTTTGCAACCTTCTGACAAGCAAAGTCAATGGGAAAGCCAGATTAATTTAACAGCCAGGTTACTAATTTATCAGCTGCAGTAATTCACTTAACAGCTGTGGTAAGAAAGGTCGTAACATGGGGCAAAACTCAGTTAACAAATTTACTTAACTTAACAACTTAACTCACTTAACAACAGAAATTTTGGGCTCAATTGTAGTCATAAGTTGAGGGCTACCTGTAAAATAAACAGCAATATGATTTTGGCTGATTTAAAAAAAAACATTAATCTGAATCATGGGAAGATGAAATAACATTTAGTACATTGCAGATCTGTAGCTAGACTAGAACTTGAAGGGAGGAAAAGTCATTAAAGAAAGCAGGCACAAAATGTCACTTTTTTGTTGCCAAGAAAACTATATGTCAGCCAAGCTCAAGAATATTTTCACTTTTAAAGCGGTTTGAAACTACCAAGGCTAGAGACTTCGAAAAACCAGGGGAAGCAGCTACAGTGGTATTCAGCCAGTTCTCTCCGGTTCGGGCAAACTGGTAGAGGCAGCTGCAGGAGGCTCCGTCCACTCACCCCAACGTATTGCACGAGCACTGCACATGTGTAGAAGAGCACATGCACGGGCTCACATTTGCAAACTGGTAGGGAAGGTAAGTGAATCCCACCACTGAGCTACACATATATTCAAGTGAATATGTAGGTTGATTGTTATCCTGATAGTGTATATTCATTTCCTTGGAAGTATCCTTTGTACAGATCTGATGTTTTACTTTTCTTGATTACTAATAAACTCTGCCTAAGTTTGGCAGTCTTAAGACTACAATTTAAGTACAATATCTTTCTTTAGACTATTTCTCCAGCACATTTAAAATATCCAAAATTATTCATATGTTTGCCTAAAATTAATGTTTATGCTTGGGTAAACCGATGCTGAACAGGTCTAATTCTATTAGGAATAGGTGATACTATATCACTCAGTCACACTGAATTAATTAAAATTGAATGTTAATTATACAGGATTGTAGAGTGGTTTCATCATAACCTAAAAGTAGCATTCAAGAGCTTTTGTACTTTGTAAATGTCTGCTCAATCCTAAATATACCAATGTATGTATGTATGTATGTATGTATGTATGTATGTATGTATGTATGTATGTATATATATATTTTCTTATTGTTCTTCAAGCAAGTAGCAGAAATTTAAAAACAAATGCTGTTATGAATTATAGCATTATGAAATTGAACAAGTTGAAAGCAAAATGAAGCCTTCCCCACGATTACAGCTGAGTTGCATAAACATTTTATCATAGAAACACATTGCAAAGGGACTCATGAATCTGTACAGAGCTTCTTCATTAGATTAGGATTGGAATATGGTCCAGCACTCTTAAAAATATATCCTCTCTGTACAGCTTTAAAAAGGGTGGGAAGATTTAGGGTAACAAAAATATATCAACAAGAACATAGTATGAGATTGCAAGTGGACAACATTGCTATAGTAGCCATAGGAATAGGCACTGTATTAGCAAGATGGGAACAAACACTATCTTCATTATTGCATCGCAACTTAAAATCAAAACTGAAATTCATTAACCTCTCCAAAGGCTTTCAATATGGTTAACACATCATGGTATGAGCTTATGTAATCATATAATATAAACTCATATAATTGTGGTAGGTTGTCACAGCTAAAAAAAAAAAAAGCCTACGTTAGCTGTCTAGATTCTGAAGCCAAAGGCACCCTGAATATGAATATTCCTGAATATTCCTAACATATAGAAACATTAAATCTTCCATGAGCATCTTAATAGGCTATGCAAGATTTAGAATGTTAATATAGCCCAATATAGTTAATATATGACTCCATTTGCTCTTGCCAGATTTAACTCACTCCCTTCAGCAGTTATTGATGATAAATATAAAAAGTCCCTTCCACAAATGACTTTGCTCTGGTAACCCCCACACTATGAACGATGTTAAGCATGTTCTGTTGTTCTGTAATTTCTATTTGAACATGTGTAAGATATTAATCCAGGCATAAAGGAATTCTCAGGGAGAAACAACCAGTCTCAGTGGTGAAATTAATTTTTTTACCCACCAGTTCTGTGGGCGTGGTTTGGTGAGGGGGGTCATGTGACTGGATGGGCATGGCCAACTTTTTTTTTTCACTTTTTAAAGCACTTTTTCTTGCCGGCTCAGGTGAATAGTCAGGAAAAAATACTTTTAAAAGTGTGTTTGGGGCGGGGGGCAGGGGGAAGCTTCCAACAATCGTGCGGATCAGCTGTTTTATCAGGAGATTTTACAGTATCCTTCCCCTGCCATGCCCACCAAGCCACACCCACAATGCCATGCCACACCCACCAAACCACACCCACAGAACCGGTAGTAAATTTTTTTGAAACCCACAACTGATTACGATCTTCAAAGCGCTCCATGGCACAGGACCTAGTTACCTGCGGGATCGCATCCTGCCCCATACATCCCTACGACCAATCCGCTCACACAGAGAGGGACTTCTCCGGGTGCTGTCCGCTAAACAGTGTTGGGGGGGCGACAACACTTCTCTGTGATGGGCCCAGCCCTGTGGAATGACCTCTCCCTTGACATCAGGATTACTTCCGATCTCCGCTCCTTCCGTGTAAAGCTCAAGACCCACCTTTTTCAATTATCTGGCCTGGCTTAACCGTAGTTTATCCTATTCCTCCTGACAGTCCTTTTTTAAATCTGTAATCTTACTATGGGGTATTTTTAATGGTTAATTTTAATTTTATTATTATCGTGATGTATTTAATTGTTACCTCCTCCGTGTATATATATGTATGTGTATGTGTGTATGTGTTTGTTTATATGCATTTATGTATGTTTTTTATTGTACGCCGCCCCGAGTCCCTTGTGGAGAGGGAGCGGCTAACAAATTAAATTATTATTATTATTATTATAACTGTATACACAGGAATCTTCTGCACCAGGTTATGATTAAATAAGATCCAATGGCATTCAAGGGGTGTCAAATTTCACCCTCTTGTGTTCATGCAGGAATTCCAAACTAATTCTCCATTTGACTTCTCTCTCTGGTTCAGCCAGCCTCACTCCAATATATTTGTGGAAAGACTAATATGTTAACACAGGGGGAAAATATCCCAAATGTCACCGTTATAATTTACTATATGCCTTATCTCCCCTAACTCCTGGAAGATAATGTCAACACCCAGGCAGTAAAGGGGATAACTGCAGAATCTAAAAATAACATCCCTAGGGGAAAAGTGAAAAGTTAGAAATAATTTTGAAAGCCTAATCTGTGACATTTTAATTGTCATAGTACAATTATGGTCATGGAATGACCTCCCCCGTGACATCAGGATTACTTCCGATCTCCGCTCCTTCCGTGTACAACTGAAGACCCACCTCTTTCAACTATCTGGCCTGGCTCAACCGTAATTTTCTCGTACCCCTCCTGACTGTCTGTTTTTAACATTTTGAATTTGGATTGTACATGGGGTTTTATAATTAGGGTATTTTAATGGTTTTTAATTGTCTATGTATTGTATCTGTTAACCTCCTCCGTACATGTGTGTCTTTGTATTTATGTATGTCATGGGTTTATGTAAATGTTATATGTTTTTTACTCCATTGTACGCCGCCCCGAGTCCTATTCGGAAAGGGAGCGGCTAATAAATTTAAATTGATGATGATGATGACTATTACTATTGCAAATGCATCTTTCCAGTCGATAAATATACCCAAATAATTAAGTCAAGTATGTTATATAGACCTTTAAAATCAAGGCTTAACTTGAATTGATATGAATATCCAGGTGTAACAGTGTGTGTTTGTACGTCTGTTTGTGTGTGTGGGTATTAGTTGGTGAATGTATTACTGTATAAAAGTATATATTTATATATATATATATATATATATATATATATATATATATATATATATATATATATATATATATATATATATATATATATATATATATATATATATATATATATATATATATATATATATATATATATATATAGCATTTAATCCATTTATGGATAGGATTAAACAAATAAACATCAACAAATTGACTGCCCATGTCTCATTTGACTATTTAGCAGATTAGGAGGAAATGTTTCTTTATGAAATGAAGCAACAATATTACTGTTCTTAATTTGATGATGCTCATTTTTAAAAAAAGAAATAGAATATTAAACCATCTCAACTGTAAGATAAACTTCAACTCATATTAAGCTTCAAACTGAACAATTAACTGTGTTACCAACAGTTGACAAGTTATTTGAAGGTTTCTATTCTCTCTCTGATAGATTTTTTTTTGTCTTTAAGCTGGAATGAAAATCCTTTCAAATAGAGGAATGTCTTCAATAAAACAGAACACCAGATTACCCTCCTAGGTCAGCTAAGAATATATCACTCAACAACTACCAAACTCACTCTGACAATTATTTTCTTGCCCTGTGGTAGTATTTTAATCTTCAGTGTTACCAGGTGATGCTGACAGAGTAAGCATAGCACTGTTATAAATATTGGAAGAAGGGACTTGAGCCATGAATAAATTTAGTATAGGTAAGTCCTTGACTTACAACCATTCATCTAGCAACAATTCAAAGTTACAACAGCACTGAAAACAGTGACTCACAATTGGTCCTTTGCCTTTATAGCCATTGCAGCATCGCCACAGTCACATGATCAAAATTTGGGCATTTGGCAACCGGCATGCGTTTGTGACAGTTGCAGGGTCCCAGAATTATGGGATTGCCATTTGCAACCTTGTCAGTTGGCTTCCAAGAAAGATGACAAGGGAAACTCAGTTTGGTTAATGACTTACATGATTCCCTTCCCAATTGCACTTCCATTTTGACTACTGTGGCAAAAAGGGTTATACAATTGTGCACAAGTCACTTAACAATCACCTTGTTTAGCAACAGAAATTCTGGTCTCCATTGTGGTCGTACGTCAAGGAGTCCTTGTACATCCTGAATACTACTTTGATTTCCATTAGCATGTTATGTACACAAGGACATACTTTTCTAACAAGGAAAATGGTTAAATGTATGATTTTTTTTACTACCGGTTCGGTGGGCGTGGCTTGGCGGGCATGACTTGGTGGGCATGGCATGAGAAGGATATTGTAAAATCTCCATTCCCACCCTACTCCAGGGGAAGGATCAACTGGAACTCAGGAGGCAGAGAATAAATGGGACGGGGCCAGTCAGAGGTGGTATTTACAGGTTCTCCAAACTACTCAAAATTTCTGCTACCGGTTCTCCAGAACTGGTCAGAACCTCCAGAAACCTCTGGAGAGGTTTAACCTAATGCTCTGGCATGGGAAATTCAGATTCTGCCTACACTCTCTCTGCTATCACTGTCTTCCTTTCAAAATGCCTTTTGTTTCAAGAGTTCTGCTTTCTTAGAAAACTGGGGAGGCAGGACCTTACAAATATAGCAATGCAGGCAGTCCTCAATTTATGACCACAATGGAGCCCAACATTTCTCTTGTTAAGTGAGACATTTGTTAAGTGAGTTTTGCCCTACTGTACAACCTTTCTTGCCCCCGTTAAGGGAATCACTGCAGCTGACATGTTAGTAACCTGGTTGTTCAGTGAATGTGGCTTCCCCATTGACCTTGCTTGTCAAAAGGTTACAAAAGGTGATCACATGACCTTGGGACACAGCAACAGTCATAAGTATGAACCAATTGCCAAGCGTCTGAACTATGATCACATGATCATCGGGCTGCTACAAAGATCATAAGTGTGAAAAACAGCCATGTTACTTTTTTCAGTGTCGTTTCATTGGTCACTAAACAAACTGTTGTAAGTTGAGGGCTACCTGTACTTATTCCTTGGGTCAAATAAAAAAAATATTTACAGTGTGCTCTTAATTTATTCCAGGTATAGTTTGCAAAGTAGTATGCTGCAGATGACATGCTGCAGATTCTATGCCCCTTGGGCAGATTCAGCATCAGTTATATTCTTACATTAACCTGTTTATTTAAAGAGACAGAAAAACGTCACCAGCACAATGCACAAAGTGTTCATCCTATTTAATACAATTCTCCTTGAGTTAGCGAGTGTAGACCAGGGCCACAAATTTGGGCAGTACCCTTGACCTATAGATTACATAATGAGGGCCACACTTTCCAAAACAGTGAAGAATAAGGAAGCAGATGAAGCCAGAACAAAATCGAAATGGGATGCAATCATGATCAAATAAAGTAACTTCAGTTAATTTTATTATCCCCCCATGTCTTAACTTATTTTTCTCTTCTATCAAATGTCAGTTTGATGGTAACATTTCAAAAAACTTTGCAAGATGTGCTCAAAGTCTTTGGCTGGAAGTTGTGTTTTTCCAGTTTTTGGTAAGGGATGTCAGAAGACGTAGGGTTACTAGATGTTTGTTTTTGCCAAGCCAAGTTCAGCTTTGGTGGATCTATCATTGGGTACTTCTCCAAACCAGGAAAAGGTACCCGTTTCCAGGTTGGTATGACTAGTTAAGAATAGCAACATGACCTATAGGAAACCCATGCATTGACCACTCATTACATTTGTATAACCTCTCGTTGACTATCATAAAAGGACTATTGGCTACCATCTAGCAGTAATCCAGAATATTTACAGCCCAAATTACCATAGATCTAACTTAATTGTGGTCGGGCAATAATAGTCCTTGAAATTACTTCAGGTAATTAAACTTTCTGGATACTGCCTAATTACCTGATGCCATTTGTGTCATTACTTTTCAGAGCACTTCATGGTGGAATGGGAGATAGGGATCGAAGAGAAGATGTACTCCACTTTCCATTTCCTGTCTGATAGACAGGGGTGTGTTGCTTATTCACCATCCATTAATTTAGTTTGACCTAGAAATCATTTTGTTTAACAGCACAATAAAGAACAGGAAGTGTATGGAATTACAGAAATCTGATTCATTTTAGAGAAGCCTTTTCCTATGTTAACTTCCTTCTTTAACATTAGGAAATCAAGTTACGGATTAACATAAATAAATAAATAAATATGAAGACACATACAGCTTAATGTGTTCTAGGTTTATCCTTCTGGAAATTTAGTCATTCTAATATTACCTGTTGTGAAAAGATTTCTTCTTTGCTTTCAGTTTTTGAATATCTGTGAATTTGCAAGCTAAGTGCCAAATCAATTGCTAATGCTCATCTCTTCCTATCTTGACAGGGTAAATCGCTTTCATGTCCATGGCAGGAAGCAAAATACGCAAAGCAAATTAACATTTATTTAAACACACAAACACATGCACACGGGTCTTTTATGATTCCCAGGTGTGGGGGCCAATTTGCCACACAGCAATTTTCATGTCTTTCTTTCTGAAAGCCCACATCTGCCAAATATATTGGCGCTGATACAAGCTAGGATATAAATTTTCTTGTGAAGCAAGTCCTTCCGTGATGAGTTGAGTATATGCCGAGCTCATAATTGTATATTTCTGGGCTTATATATAATTTTTTAAAAGAAAATATATCTGGGAGAGATATTTTTATCTCTCTTTCCAGCTGAAAGTGGCAGATAAAGATATTTTTTCCAAAGCATATAATCTTCAAGCATATAATTATTAAGACTTTGAACAACATATTAACCACACATAACAGATCTGTAGGAAGAGAAACTTAATAAGACAGGAGGCTAGAGTTCATATATTATGACAGGAAGCTGTTTTCATTCCATACTTTATATCTCACTCTTAATTCTTCTATTAGAAATATCCAAAGCTTATTGTGACTGTAAGGAGAAAAGTTTGGTTCCTCCATTGCCTGTGATATGCCTGATTTGGGCTTAGCATATTAGGCTTGCCTTTATACACAACAGACTGTAGTTAAACAAACCGTGGCATCAACCAGTGTATAAACCCAGTCAAAATCTCTAAGACACGCATTTTAAGTGCAAAAGTCCCTGGTAAAATGTTGCATTTAAAGACAATTAGAAAAAGAAAGACACAAAAAGGCAGGTGGCATCTGATGATAGTTTCCAACCTCATTTTCACAGGTTCCAATTCATCATTGTGGCAAAATTTTTCAGGGTACCGATCTTGTGTCCAAAGGAAAAGCTAATGACCATATTGCTGTCCAAAATAAATATATCCAGATGTGGGTTGCTAAGTTTTTCACTACATGCTTGGCAGCTCTTGTGCGTGCAATGCTTCTATGCATGCACAGAAGCATCTGGGCAGGTGGGCGGAGCCTCCCGCCACTGCTACTACTAGTTCGCTCGATCCAGCAGGCAGCCACCTCTGGACATATCAACAATGTAAGAAAATTATCTTTGATCTCCAGGTTAAACGCAGAACTGAGAAACGTAACTTCTACAGATGAAGAAATTATGGGCTTTGATTAGCATATTTATTTCTGAAGGGCATGAGCTAGGGCACTGAAGCCACCACAATAAAAACTAAATTCCATTGCATCTAAATATTAATTTCATTACAGAAATAGTGTTAATCACACTAACTGCTGCAATTAAGAATATTTCCATTCCAATTCAGTGCTTGTATTCTATGGTGCTCTGTTGCTGCATCCAAGCAGGACTTTGCTGGCAAAATGCCATCCAGAGATCTCACATTGAGCATCCTGATAAGAATCCAACACCATTTCAATTTTCCCTGAGCCAGAAGCTTGAAAACTGCTTTCCTCTTATGCCGTATGAACTGCAGTCTAAATTATGAAAGAGATTCCAGAATGCTTTTAAAAAAAATAAAGTATAAATGGCCATCAGGCCATCAGGCACATTACAAGGGTCAATATGCCAGCATATTGCCAAAAATGACTACTTCATTCTATAATATATATATATATATGTATGTATGTATGTATGTATGTATGTATGTATGTATGTATGTATGTATGTATGTATTTGTGTTACAACTGATAAGGAAGAGAGCCCGTGGCTTAGTGGCTAAGACTCCTGCCTAAGATAAATATACAGCCCGGGTTCAAATCCCAGTAAGGGTATGGCGAGCTGATGAGAGCTAATTAGCTCGAAATAGATCTATACTAGTCTCCCTTTATTTATTTATCAGTACAAATACAACACACACACACGCTTGAAGATGGCAGGTGAGATCCTGCCGAAACGTTGCAAAGACAATCTCAACCTTACACGGAAAAAGACCCGAATACAACAAAACCAGCATATATATATATATATATATATATATATATATATATATATATATATATATATATATATATATATATATATATATATATATATATATATATATATATATATATATATATATATATATATATATATACACACACATATAGAATGTGTGTGTGTTTGTGTGTGTGTGTGTGTGTGTGTGTGTGTGTGTGTATATATATATTATATACCGTATTTTTCAGAGTATAAGACGCACCTTTTTCCCTCAAAAAAGAGGCTGAAAATCTTATACACTTATACACAATTATACACCGAATACAGCATTTTTTTGCCTCCTGAAACCCTGCCCCCTTCACCAAAATGGCCATGCAGGGCATGGATAACCTCTACGAAGCTTTTAAGAGAGCTCCTGGGGGCTGGGGAGGGCAAAAAAATGGCCTGTTTTTTGCTTGTTTTTGCCCCCACCCTCCCAGGGGCACTCTGCAAGCCCCCCTAAAGACTATCCATTTTTAAATAAAAAACGGGCCCCTTTTTCGTGAAAAACGGGCCGTTTTGAGAGGTTTGCAGAGTGCAAAAACTTTTTTTTATTTGCCTCTTCAAAACCTTGGTGCGTCTTATACTCCAGTGCATCTTATACTCTGAAAAATATGGTTGTGTGTGTGTGTGTGCGTGTGTGCGTGTAGGTGTATAGTTATTTGTATAGGTATATTGTATATTACAATGACTACTTCAGCTTCAACCGCAATACTACACTGGCAAACAATAGATACAAACTCAAGGTAAAAAATATGCAGAAAATATGATTTCAGCAACAGAGTGGTCAAAGTGAATAAGCGCGCCAAAGTGCCTATCATCCCTGTCCTATTGTACCCATTTATTAGTACCCATTTCCTGTGTTCTTGTCCAAGTTTATACTTATACCTGTTATCTCGTACATGTTTGACAAACTAAATAAATAAATAAATAAAATATTCCATTTATTTACATTACATACATATCTAGTATAAAAATAGTTGTAGACCTATAATCTGGTTTTCTGGATGATTTACTAAGAAAACCCGATACATTATTACTGTACAGTAGCAGTGACCTAGGATTATTTTCACACTTATGACCATTGCATCGTCCCCATGACCATATGATTTACATTCAGATGCTTGACAACTGACTCACATTTATGACATTTGCAGTGTCCCGGAGTTATGCAATCTCCTTTTGCAACTTTCTGAGAAGCAAAGTCAACGTGGAAACCAGATTCACTTAACAACCATGTTACGAATATAACAAATGAAGTGATTCACTTAACAAATGTGGCAAGAAAAGTCATAAAATGGGGCAAAGCTCACTTAACAAATTTCTCACTTAGCAACATAAATTCTGGGCTCAATTGTGGTTGCAAGTTGAGGACTACCTGTATTATTTTAGTCTCAGGGACAAGTCTTCTGGGAATCGTCTCAGCTCAAATTCCAAAATAACTGAAGAAACCTTGGGAATAATGTAGCTTGATTTTGGCAAGATCCAAAATGGCATTATTTGTCTCCTTGCCCCAACACTGTGTTTTAGGCCAGGGTGTGGGAAATCTGACTAAAAAAGAAAAAAAGGAGTTTCCATCAGCACTTCCCTCTGACTTGGGCTTAACTGTTCAACACAACGGCTGGATTTGAGTATATTGCTTAATAAAGACTTCTTTCATCTTTTAATTTTTTTTAAAAAAAGCTACGAAAGCTTCACGAAAATCCTGACCTCAGCTTCAGGAAAATGTGTTAACTGTGTTGGTTTGACAAATATTTTTAATATTATTTGCATTCCACACAACAGCTGTGAAGTATTCCTGTACCGTTTGTTTTCATTTGACGATCAAGTTTATAATATCAGTGGTGCAATGGTGGATTTCAAATTTTTTTAGAACCTCTTCTATAGGTGTGGCCTACTTTGTGGGAGTGGCTTGCCAACCATGTGACTGGGTGGGAGTGGTTTGCCAGCCATGTGACTGGGTAGGAGTGGCTTGCCAGCCATGTGACTGAGTGGGAGTGGCTTGGCAGTCATGTGGCTGGGTGGGCGTGGCCAACTTGTAAAATGTAAAACTCACTTAACAACGCTCTTGCTTAGCAACCAAAATGTTGGCTCAGAAACACTGGCATTTGAAGGACGCAAGTCTTAAAGCTGTCAAGTTACAAGACCTTTGCACCCCTAACCCTTCAGAAAAAAAACCCAGGGGTGTTCAAACTTGACAGCTTTAAGACTTGTGGACGTCAACTCCCAGAATTCCTCCTCTCGCTCTTCATCTTGATGATGTGCGGACGGGCGGGGGGGGGAGGGAGCTGGAACTGGTTCTAAACGGCATTGTACATTTGTGGAACCTCTTCTATAGAAGAGGTTAGAACTGGCAGGAACCCACACCTGCAGTGGTGTCTATATGATAAAGTGCCTGCAGGAGCTACAAAATTATGATGGGCTTTTCTCACTGCAGATACTACCATCAGGCTAAGAACAGAAAACTCATTCCATTCTGAATCTGCTACATATAAAAATCAATAAATAGAGCTATGCTTTATATTTGTTGAAATTCTACGGTACGCATCATGAAGTTCAAGAGAATCCCAAAAATGCACCTTCTCATTTGTGAAATATGAACTTTCCGCCTCTATCGAAAGAACAATGGAAAGAAAGAAATTGTGCGGCTCCTTTTGTGACTGAACTTCTGGCCTCGGTAGAGCAGCACCATTAGTCACGCTAAGTACCATCGGCAGGGTTAATAAAGCGATCTTTGTATGAGGTCTTCATTAGTTGTTTTGAACAGCACATAGCATCTCTGTCTTTGAAAGTAATTTAATGAGAAGGGACCTTCAACATTTTTTAGGAGCAGTACAGGAAAAATGTATAAATTGCTTATCAAAACTCAGCAAAATGTCACTTGTTTACATTTTTTCCCAACCTTGGGTTGTCTCGATAATAAACACAATTGTTGCACTTTATCAAATGTTCAAAAAGACTTCATTTGCTTTGTGCTGCAATTGGTTGACATGTACTTTAAGAGAGGACTGAAGCTGAGAAATAGTGGCTTGCTTTCAGAATAGAAATGAGATTTGGACCATGGAGGCCTGGGCTCACAATGCTGCCTTAGAGGCATTAAGTCTGTGTTAGCGCTTGCTCACATCGCTTGCTTGTTTATGCTCATTTCTATACTTCTCTAGCAGGCATTTCAGGGCATATGGTTGCCCATCCCAAATTCATGACTTTGGGTGGCTAATGACAATTGAAAGCTATACAAAAACATGAAACAATATAAAACAGCACAAATACAAAAAACACCCACAACACATAAATGGCACTACTGCAGTATCACTACAAATCCAGATCCCCAAGCTTGGTGACCAAAACCCACATCTTTAAGTCCTTGCAAAAGGCTGATGGGGGACAAGATCCATTTAATCTCTGAATGGATAACGTTCCACAAGGCAAGCATCATGACTAAAAAGTCTCCCTTCTCACCAGATGGTGTTCCGTAATATACATGACCTGGACCACTCCTTTCCTTCAGACTTGATGGAAGAGATAGGCATAATCAGGGAGAGGGGATTGTACAGCATGCACAATTTCTACCCCAAAAAATCTACTTGTTATATTTTATGCTACATAGTATATACCTACTGTATGTAATAGATTTTCGTATTCTATTAAGCTTTGTTTTAATCTATTTTAAGCCCCAAGGCCATCGTAATAATTATGCCCGTGAGTGCCTAAATGTGTAGGACAACTTTTAATCATCTGATACAGAGGTCCTTACTAGAAACTGTGAAAGCTGAAAATTGTCAAAGCAGTGAAGAAAAGAAATGATCCAGGGCTGCCCAGTTACAAAGAAGGGATTTCAATTAGAAATGTTGTGTAATTGAAAGAATGGAGAAGTCTCTGATAATCTTTTGCCTAGAAATCCAAGATGTCTTTGTATATGACATATGGACACACACACACACACATTACAGTATCAGTGTACATGCTTTTTGTCTTAGACAGGAAAGAGGCAGGTTAAAAGCACAGTGATTCTAAAGCACTCGGCAGAAACTTTCCCCAAACCATCAAAACTAGAGCTACCCCAAATTGTTCACAAGACATTCTGAACTCCACTCTAAAAAAAAGTAAAGTTTCCTGAATTTACCCTGAAAATATATAAATATACTATTTCTTAGAGACAACCACCCTCACAATAACTCTAAACGGCATCTTACAGTGGCAAAAGATGCAAAAGGATAGTCGGACCTACAACACAGTTATAACTGCTTCTTTTAGCAGCCATGAATACAACACCTTTTTAGGTGATGTTTTTTTAAAAAAATAAATAAATAAATAAATCTGGAAATGAAAGCCGGCAAAAAGCAATAATGCCTTTTATGAGAGGAAGGTAGGTCTTATACATTTTCACAAGGGTTTTGAAGATGAGTATAAAAGCCCTTCCCCAAAGCGACCAGAGAAAAACGGGGGATTGCCGTCTTTCCCTGCGCTCGCCAGCCGACGCCGGACGAGCGGCCTCGCTCGTTCCCCCAGCTGCGGCTAAAAGCAGCTGTGGAACCGATCGCAGCCTCAGCCTTCAATCTTGCAAAACGCTCCACAAGTAGTTAAAAATAAAAAACAAAAACAAAAAAATCCGGGGGAAAATCCTAATAACAAAACTAATACTAAACACTTAAATAATCCAAAATTTTTCTATTGGGGAACCCAGCCTATTTACTCAAAAACTGAGAGCTCCCCAAAACTAGTCCTATCGGGCGGACTGAGTTTTTAAAACTGATCCTGAAGAGGCAAAGGAGGCGTGACCAGAGGGGAAAAATCTACTCAGTCCTTGGGCAAACAGGCTGTGTTAACCCTTCCTTGGACTCTCCAAGCAGCGCAATGGAGAATTTGGGGTTTTGTGCACTGACTGCACCCATCAACATTGCAGAGATTTATGTGAATAGAAAGATTCTTCCTTTTTTAAGGTTCTGTGTGCAGCATATCAAGCGCTACCCTTTCTGTGCTCAACAGCCATAGGGTGCTAGTTAAGACAAGAGAAAGCTGCATTTTATCAGCGCTCCCCCAGCAAGATGAGTACCGTGTAGCTGCCGTGATTGAAAGACCTGGGGGAAAGTAATCACTGTTCTTCTAAGTAAAGAGTAAAAGTACACCATCATTTTACAAATGAGATACCTGGGCAAACACAAAAGTGGCTTGCCACACATCTTTCATAGGGAACCATAATTCACCAAACTGATCTCTATTGGGATTCTAGCTATTTTTCACATGGGGAAACTTTGCGGCAGTTTTTTTACTGAAGGCAGAGTTTGCGGTTTGCATTCTAAGCCAGGGCTGCGCTTTGGTTTCCTGATCCTCACAAAGGCACAATGAAAGAATTAACGGATTTCGTGAAATTGTATCAACTGTTAAGCCACCCCAAGCAAGTTGCTAGACATAAAACTAGAAGTTTAAAATAGCTCAATTTGTTAAACGTTCACACCATGAACACGGGAAGTTTATCAAGCTCCCCTTCGGAAAGAATTGCACAATATCCAATGAGTATCAAACTGGTTAGTTCTGGAAGCAGGTAGAAAAGCCTTTGTGCTCTACTCTGTGTATCTACTTTTGAGTTCTAATTGTCCAAGCATTGAGCAAGACAACTGGTTATATCCAGATTTGTCAATCAAATCAAATGTTCTCAGAAGATAGTTATATAATATTACTAATGAAAATTATGGTCGTTAAATCCTGCTAAAACAACTCATTTACTCATAAGCTGCATCTCCGTTCCTTTCTTATCTGGCAGGCTGTGCCCCCCAAAATACATTCAATCAGGAGAAAAGCTTTTGGCACATAGGGCTGTAGAGAGATAATTCAGTCAGACAGCTTTGTACCCTCTGTATAGCCCATATACTATTAAACTGGATACTTCCACAGGATTGAAACATAGCAGAACCACAAACCACTTGCTTGCGGGCAGAAGATTCCAGGTTCAACTCCTGTCAACTACAGCTGAAAGGATCAGGCAGCAGGTCTCGGAGAGCATGTCTCCTTGACCCCCTGAAGGAAGGAATGCATCAATCAGAGTAGGCTGTAAGGCATTGCTCAGCACAAATTGCCTTTCATCCAAGATCTAAGGAGACGTCCCTTCTTGGTGGTGAAAATAGGGTTGCTATGGATAAAGCCCAGCAGGAGGAACACCCTTATGATACCTCTGTTAGGATATAAATATGACATATGGGAAGGCAAATAGAATGCAGACTGCTGGGTGACATAGTATAATGAAGGACAAGCCATTCGCACATACCACTTGGAACCTTCATACACAAAGGCATTCAAAGGACCACAGCCCACTCATGGGCATTTCTCAGAAATTCTCTTCTTTCAAAGAATTTGTAAAGAAAGCCCATCAAATTAAATTAGAACTAGTCATACACACATATACAAAATAGGTAGGTAGGTAGGTAGGTAGGTAGGTAGGTAGATGATAGATAGATGGATGGATGGATGGATGGATGGATGGATGGATGGACGGAAAAATTGTCACCTTAGCAATACTATATGTCTTAAACTCCCAAAACATTTGGATTGGATCCATACAACATGCTAGGTTAAAATGTGGTCAGAGAGTTAGTGGCACAATATTTTATGCAGATCTAACCATTATGGATAGATTATGGATAACTATGTTATAATTTGATTCATTCAATAAACCAATGTTCAGCCATGGATCACAGTGCTGAGAGAGCACATCCCTTATATGCTACAACTAGGGGAGATATTAAGTTCATACACCACCCAACTTACTATCAAGGGGACAATATTTTAAACTGCAGTTAAAATGTTAACATGTTTAGTACTCAGTTTTCATTTTTTAAATTCATTCTGAATCATGTTTGACTAAATATATGAAAATCCATATCAAGTGGAGTGCATGTATATGGCTGTATTTTACATGTATTTTCAAAAACCCAAACCAAGACATAAATGTTTTAGATTACCCCTTGTAAAATGCTGCATTGGATGTCCCACTTTTCAGTTTCCAACGCTGCTGAAACTTTCATTCAGATCCACTTGCATTCTTTGAATTCAAAAGTGTTATAACACCTCTCTCAATTGAGAAATGCATATAATAATCAAGGAACTCAACTGGTATACAGAGAGTTTTCAAAGTACTTGCATTACTCAGGTCCTGCAACGGAGCTGTATGCTGCATCCTCAAGATAGAATGAAGATACAGATCTAAAGGGACACAGATTTCTTTGTGAAGTAGTTCCTTGATAATCACTACTACTCAGTTAAGCTTCAAGAACAGGTCTCTTATTGAAAGCAGAAAAAGTTCCTCTTTTTCACAGTTGTATTTAGGAGAAGGTATTCCCTTGCCTTTGTCTCCATTATTTCATTAAACAAAATTCCAAAAGTACATTTGCATTGTACATCTATAGTTGCTAATGACTGTCAACAGGCATAGTCTCTCTCTCTCTCTCTCTCTCTCTCTCTCTCTCTCTCTCTCTCTCTCTCTCTCTCTCTCTCTCTCCCTCCCTCCCTCCCTCCCCCCTCCCTCTCTCTCTCCCCCCCCTGCCCCGCTCTCTCTCCAGGATCACCTTTTCATGTGCTTAGGCAACAAGATTTGGTCTGTAGCACATGTACTACTACAATGTCCTCTTTTTTCACACCTTATGCCTTAATCTCAGTAAATCATTTCTCTTTCCTATCTATTACAATCGGAGGTTATAGCTGCTGCAGGTACAAGTTTCTAAGATGGCTGTAAAATACTTAGCAATAGCTTGGGCCATTAAAAATGGGGGAGAGGGGTTTACTCTATATCCAGCTAAGCTTTGATTTATTTTTTTTGCTCTTCTGTTGCATTCATTTTTTATGTTTATTGACTGCTTTTTGCCAAGCTTTTCCACCAATCTTTGTATGAAACATTAACATCCTCCACAATTTATTTATTTGTTTAGTTTTTCATTCATCATATTTATTTAGCCACCTATGTCACAAAATATGGGCAGCACACAATGAAATTTTTTTAAAGTAGCATTAGAAAACAATCAACAATTAAGAATAGATTACAATTAAAAAAAGGCAAGGGGAGAGCGACAGATATTACCAACTGTGGAGCCACCTCCCAATTCCTTGGAAGCCTGAGGATATAGCCAAATCTTGAGAAACTTATGAAATGTTAGCAAGGATGGAGCCAGCTTGACTGGGGAGGGATGATGTTTCGTAATGCAAGTGCCATAGTAGAAAAAGTCCATATTTGGGATCCCAACAGATACAGTTTTTGAGCAGACAAGACCCACAACATACCACTTCTATGGATCTATGGGACAATGTATAAGAAGTAGTTATATTTCATTAGTCATTAATGAAGAAGTCATTATTGAAGAAGAGGCAGCCAGAGGTGGTATTCTGCAGATTCTGACTGGTTCACCTGAACCGGTAGCGGAAATTGCAGCTGGCCCGGTCCACCCGCCCTGGCTCTACGGCATCCCATTTAGGCCCTTTTTAAAGGAAAAGTGCATGCGCAAGGTGTGTGTGTGCTCACATTTATGAATTGGTAGGGAAGGTAAGTTAATACCATCCCTGGAGGCAGCCCCTCGGATGACCCAGACCTATGCCATGAAGGGCTTTAAAGGTCAAAACCAACATTTAGAATTGGATCTGGAAGCAGACTGTCAACCAATACGGCTCACGGAACAGAGGTGTAATATCTGCTATTCTGGGGGCACACATAATTGCTTGCACAGCTGCATTCTGAATTAGCTGAAGCTTCCAGATATTCTTCAAGGGCAGCCCCATGTAGACAGTATTACAGTATTCCAACTGGGAGGTGACCAGGGCAGGAATGACTATGAACAAAGTTTCTTGATCATTCCTGAACATTCTTTATTCTGCTGAAGTCTAGCGTTCCTGCGTTGTGCTGGCTTTTGCTGCACATTTACATGCTGCTGTTTTTATGTTTTACCTCTCTCTAATTACTGCATAATTTCACTGATTTTTATTCTTTTGGTCTATGGCTATATATCGAAGGCATGCATATATTCATACACGGGATTCTTTTCAAGCCTTTTCTTCTGAATTCATTATTTTTAGAACACTGCGTATTTCCCCATAATGAATTCCACTTGAGAGCCTATTATTCCTAGGATTCTCTTCTGTTCAACTAAATCCATGTTTTAATAGTGGCTTTTCATCCTGCGAAGTTCTTTGGTATAATCAAATAGTTTGAGAAAGTCCTCACTTAGAAAGGCCAAAACAGGCTTTTCTCTGAAGGAGGCAAGTGACCGACGGATCTGATAATTCTAGAGGGAACCAATTGGAACAAGAATCAGTTTTCTCCTCTATCTATTCTCCCCAGGATGTTATGGCACATGGCCTTCTGGCTACCACCACCCAATTCCTTCAAAGCATGGTCTTGATCTGTTTCTTCTATTCTTTATTTTCTGGAATTATTATTTTTTCATTCAACAACCTCTTGCCTCTTCTTGTTGGCACCATTATGTTCAATCCACCCTTTTCTCTCTCCTTCCTTCATATATTTTTGTTATTCACACCTTAGTAGGCATTCTCCTTTTTCCACTTCTCTCCCCCAAGAGCTTAGATAAAGATCACACTGACACCGGAACATCCTGACCAGCTCAAGCACATCTTTCTTGACCCTTTATCTAGCAGCATCCATAATCATTTCATATGCCAGGGCTGCCTCTCAGAGTCATGCTGGCTTGAATAACCTTGGTGGGGAAAAATAATGCAATTGGATAAAGCACCTATTTTATCATAGTTTGCTAGTACAATCATCAGTTGGGTGCAGCTGTCGCAAAAATCGAGTTTAGCACAGCAAGTCTTAATATTTCTATATCTCCATTGTAGAACTTACTTATAGCACAATATCTAGAATAAGATGAGCTTATCAGATGAGGTCGGCAAATTTAGATCCAGATTTGGAATTTTTGGATCTCAAATCCCTCAACAGATGTGAAACTTGAGGCATTTTAAAACTAAAGCAACAGTGTGAACAGATTGGCAAGATTACAAAGAGTTTAAACTCTACTTTCCTATTCATATCCCATAGCTAGGCTCGCAATCCAGATTCTATATATTGCTGTCAACTTTTGTCACTCACAAGGCAGCTCAATTGAGAGACAGTATATATATGATTTCCCAATTAAAGGGATAATTTTACACACTTTCATTTCTTTCTTTATCTCTAGAATGATTTGGAGTTTGGAATTTAAGAATTAAGTTACAAACAGTCAAACAGACATGTCCAGCCTCAAGACCCATTTTAGACCACACAATTCCTAAATCTGGACATTGTTAGCCCTTTCATACAAAATGTAGAGATAAAATACAAGTTAGGAAGAGATGAGTGTAGCATCTGGAAATGTTGGCAGTCCATAAGAGATAAGGAACTATTAGAACTAAGCATTCTATCTCAAAGGTAGTAAAAACTGTATAATAGTGATGATTGCTTTTTGCCTGTTTGTCTGGATTAACACACAAACGTCGGTTCACAAAAATAAAAACCCTAAGAGCTCAGTGCAAAATATGTTCAGTTTAAGCAACCTTATTTGTAATATTCACAAAATTCATCTGGAATAGTCAATATGTTCTTAAATATGATAGATAGATGATAGATAGATAGATAGATAGATAGATAGATAGATAGATAGATAGATAGATAGATAGATAGATAGATGATAGATAGATAGATAGATAGATAGATAGACAGACAGATAATCATTTTCATGGGAACATAATATTGATGAAAAAGAGGAACGCACAGAATAAGTTACTTTCTCTGCATTTGCATTGAATAATTTTATTCTTTAAAGAAATATTCCAATACATAAAGAAATACTTATTGAAGGTTCCAGTAGCAACATTTCCTGCCAATTCATTTTACTGAATTTCACCATTTTTTTCCTAGCAACTAAATTTATAAGACATGAAAGTTCTTGCATAAAACTGAGTAACTGGCCTAACACACAGGTAATCTGTAGGGAACATACAGGCAGATAGAATTGACATTTATATCAAAAGTGCTTTTTAACAATATATAGTGGGATTAAGAGGATGGACATGGAAACACTTATTCATTTGCTCCAATCAGATTAGACCAACAGGTCAAGAAGATGTTAAATTTCCAAACTTAACACAATCTTGTAGTATCTTAGGGGATAGTTATATTATAACATGAAGTTTATTTTGTGAGCTAAACTGTCCTTCCTTGGTTGCATGAAGCATTATCCCTCAACCAATAGAGTAGATAGATCAATCTGCTGCAATTTGCTGCCAGTTGTATTGCACACACATGGAAGAACCAGGTGGATGATGCTATAAGGATCCAAAGAGCTGCAAAGGTATTTTATAAAGTGGGTCTTAGTCCATAAACATTTATATGATACTGTTTATGACTCCACCCAGAAAATGTGCTGATTTTGCTACAAGAGCCTCCCCACAGACAGCTCTTGGAAATAAGCTGCTGTCTCAAATTGTTGAGCTGTTTGGATTAAGATCACTTAAACCAGAAGTCCAACTTCCATACTGCAGATGTGAAACTCAACATTGGGGAGAAAAGGCGGGGGAAGATGCTAAAAATTATTTTTCTCCATAGACAAAAAGTGAGCTAACTTGTGGTTTACTGTCATTAACCCTCTTTAATAACTTTATTAATAATAATGTTATAATCTCCTCAGCCATCTGTGATTTTTTCCCCCTAAGGATAAAAGAAAAAGAAGAAATCAGGGTGGGAATAAATGCACCATGTGTACTGATGGCAAAACAGAGGTTGCAGCGAAGTTAAAATGGGGAGATAGATATGCATACTGGATTTCCTGCCAGGGTACCTTTCATCTGTGAATAACCTTAGGATACTAACAGTTTTCTATTGCATTAAAATAATTAATATGATTCATTACATTAGACTGTAAGATCACCAACACCCTCAAGCACATACTAGAGTTAGTGATCCATCTATATTTAGCATGCTGTTTTACTACGTAAAAATGCATTAAGAAAGAAGGAGACCTCTCCTTTCATTGAAAAATCATGTAGAGTTGACAAGATAAATACAAATTGTACACAGCTGCAAACAAAACCTCTATAATTCATGAAAGATGCAGAAGAGACTTTTAAAGAAAGAGACTCAGTGCAAAAGCCCATAGTTTCCAAGGTTACAAAGTCAAATTAATTACATGCAAGAAAACACATACACAAACACACGCACACACCCCAAGCATGAAAGCCACAGCATAAAATTCAAGGGAAAAAAGTGTTCAAAGATTTCTGTCCAAATTGATATCCACACCTTTCTTTGTGTGTGATCCCTGTGTAAATCGGGTAAGTTGAAAGGATCAAGTTTCCTTAAAATAAAATTGAAAAGGAACAGGAGGTCAAAGAATACAGTCAGTCTTACTCACCAAAACCAGACTGCAAATCCTTTTTCAGCCCACAAAGCATGTCTGCTATTATCTATCAAAGCATTCAGCTAAACAGCGAAAGGCGCTCTTCTCTTCCTTGGCTGGCACAGGAATCACGTTACAGCAGTCTTGCTCCCAGGCCGTCTCTCTCGCTCACAAGGAAACAGGGCTACACAGCACAAAAGATACACTCCTCCACTTAAAGAAAACAAAGTCCTCTACTGCTCTGACACCTAGCAAACACAACACCCCCCACTGAAAAGCAACCACCACCTCAACATTAGGCTCCAACCACTCATAAGATTCAACGTCAAAAGGAATTCGGAACCCGGGTAAGGTGTGAAAGTCTCTCCCACCGCTTAAGGGAAAGCATCACAGGGTCCGTTAAAGTGGTTTCCATGAGGGAGAGAGCCAAGGGAAAACTTCTACGCGGAGGCATTAAAAAAGGAGGAGCCGGTTGGAGAAGGAGCAGCAGGAACCAAGCCACCCATGGGTCCTCTTGCTGGCATCGCAAACGGAAGGAGATCCTTCACAACATGCTGTGATCCAACTCGGGCCACGCTGGAAGAGTGCAGTCATCCTCCCACATGGGTGGTATGTTCGTCTTTCAGATAGAGCCTTTTGTTTCTCTCACCCAGGAAATCCATAAAAATCACAAGAAGCTAGACTGAATGGCCTTGGCTGACAGCCATACAACTGAAGGTTCCTTTTTTGGGCTGCAGCTGGCGGCACGAGTTGGAAGACTTAAAGGTTCCCCCCAGATGCTTCCAAGTTCCAGGCGGCAACATTTCAGAGTGCAAGAGAAGGCAGCTGTTAAGAGCTGCAGCACAGCTCAAGACTCTTGGTTTCCCCCACCCCTTTTATCAAACTGGCTGTATGGCTGCCAGCCCCTTTCAAGGCAATATCAAAGCTGCTGTTTAAGCGCTACACTTCTTTCTGTAATCCAGAGGAAAGGCACAGGAGCTGGAAATGACTAATAACTTAATTTAATCCTCCTTTGTACCGTCCTCTTTCTTCTCTCTTTTATGTTTTTTTTTAAATGTGCTTTACATTATTTTGCTTTTCAACTGTTGCATGACAAAAGAACTAGCAACTGTGTAGATTCTAAAAATAGTACAGAATAGACCTGGAAGAGATTTTAGAGGTCTTCTAGTCCAACCCCCTGCTCAAGCAGGAGACTGTGACTGAGAGTAAGTGACTGTCCAGTCTCTTCTTAAAGATCTCCAGTGATGAAACACCCACAATTTCTGAAGACAAGCTGTTCCACTTGGTAATTGTTCTCATTGTTAGGAAGTTTAATTTAATTCCAGGTTGCTTCTCAACTTGATTAGTTTCCATCCATTGTGTCTTGCCCTGCCCTCTGCTGCTTTGGAAAATAATTTGACCTCCTCCTCTTTGTGGCAGTCCTTCAAATACTAGAGACACAAACAAAATAGAGAAGGGACACTAGGGGTGTTTTTACTTCTAAGAGAGTATAAATCTTTCCATTTCCCACCATCCAGTCAGAGCTGAAGAAGCTTCCTGGATGAGAAGCGAAACATCTTTAAAGAAAAACCAGAAAGTCCAGTTGCCTCTTGAAAAAGTACCTTTGGGACAACCATGATCTGGATGAGTGAGAATCTCCATAGATATTCTCAAAGAGTTCCATCTAAACATGGAAGGAAAATCCTTTATCCCTAAAGCTTTCAACCAAAGTAGGAACAGAGAACATCATCTATAGATAATTCTTGTATTACAAGCATTCATTTAGTGACCATTCGAAGTTAGAACAGGTCTGAAAAAAGTGATTTATGGCCGTTTGTCACACTTACGACTATTGAAACATCCCCATAGTCACATGATCAAAATTCAGATGCTAGGCAAGATTTATGATGGTGGGAGTGTCCCAGGGTCATGTGATCACCTTTTGTGACCTTCTGACAAGCAAAGTTAATACCACTTTATAATGCCTTGGTAAGGCCACACTTGGAATACTGCATTCAGTTCTGGTCACCACGATGTAAAAAAGATGTGGAGACTCTGGAGAGAGTGCAGAGAAGAGCAACAAAGATGATTAGGGGACTGGAGACTAAAACATATGAAGAACAGTTGCAGGAACTGGGTATGTTTAGTTTAATAGAAAGAAGGACTAGGGGAGACATGATAGCATTGTTCCAATATCTCAGAGGTTGCCACAAAGAAGAGGGAGTCAAACTATTCTCCAAAGCACCTGAGGGCAGAACAAGAAGCAATGGGTGGAAACTAATCAAGGAGAGAAGCAACTTAGAACTGAGGAAAAATGTCCTGACAGTTAGAGCAATTAATCAGTGGAACAGCTTGCCTCCAGAAGTTGTGAATGCCCCAACACTGGAAGTCTTTAAGAAGATGTTGGATAGCTATTTGTCTGAAACGGTATAGGGTTTCCTGCCTAGGCACTGGGTTGGACTAGAAGACCTCCAAGGTCCCTTCCAACTCTACTATTGTATTGTATTGTATTGTATTGTATTGTATTGTATTGTATTGTATTGTATTAAAGTTAACGGGGAAGCCAGGGTCACTTGACAATCATGTCACTAACTTAACAACTGCGGTAATTCACCAAACTGGGGCAAGGAAGGTCATAAAATGGGGCAAAACTCACTTAACAACTGTCTTACTTAGCAATGTGAATTTTGGGCTAAATTGTGGTCGTAAATCAAGGAATACCTGTCTCATATTACCAAAAAAATCCACCTGTTAATCAGTTTGCTGAATTACCTAATCTAGGGGTATCAAACTGGATTTCTTTGAGGCCCGGATCAGCATTGTAGTTCTACGCATGAGGCCCCCTGCACCCCATTTTTGCCTGCATGGCCTCCTGCAGCACCCTGCCAGCCAAAACGGGGCGCAGGATGTACACAAGGCCCTACTGCGCCCCATTTTGGCTGAAAGAATGTTGCCGGAGGTTGTCCAGGCTGAAAATGGGACTTGGGAGCCATGTGCGGCCCCCATGTGCCCTGCTTTGGCTGCCAGAGGATCCGGCCCACAGGCCTTGAGCTTGACACTCCTGATCTAATCTTTTCATGGTGGCAACCTCCAGACCTATGGATCTGGTCAACAATGTTATTACCAGTTTGCATGTGCTAGCCAACAACTCTGTAGAATTCTATTTGTAAAGGGGAAAAAGGGGAAATATCTTGGAACTCAAACCTAACTCTTAGTGACTGCCTGCTATTTCCCCCTTTTTTTTAAACTTCCCAGTTTAACCTACTGCTCAGAGAGTTCTAAACTATTTTCTCTGAAATGTTGCTATTTTCTCCGGACAAAAGCTATAAACTTTCTGAAGTTTCTTAACAGTCTAACTTCCAAAACCTAGCAGTGACGGGCAAGCAGAACCCAATCAGAGTGTTCCTCGGAGCCTACCGCTGAAAAGAATTGTGTCAAATGTCAGTTTCTTTTAGATTTTTCTTCTAGAAATCTGGACTGGAAACAGTTAATCCACTGTTAATAAGCACAAATTTCTCAGAGATCTGATAAGTAACAGAACGAAGATTAAAGTTACAACAGAAGAATGCCAGCAAGTACTCTCTTTTCTCAATGAAATGAGACTTTATACTCACATATATACATTGCAGAGGTAGTATTCTGCCGGTTTGCCCCACTTTAGGCAAACCGGTAGTGGCGACAGGAGGCTCCGCCCACCCGCCCACCCAGACATGACCACTGATGCTCTGCACATGCACAGAAACACCACCCTTGAGGAAAGCAAGCATGCATGCGTGCGCTCCCGGTAGCAAAGATAAGAGGATCTCATGCATGATACATTGGGGTTTTTTGGGGGGGTGGGGAGGTGGGGCTCTTTAATGTAAAGAGGAGGAAGATACTCTCTTTTGTGGAGGCAGGCAGTCTACATCTGCTGATTCATTAGGTGTTAGACTTCTTCTCAATGTGGGAAGTTACTCAAGACCCCCAGCTAATACTGCTTTACTCTTCTTTGCCATGCCCACCATTTTAGAGGCATTCCTTTCCCCTACAATCCTGTGGTTTTTGCATTGATCAGCAAATGTGCTCATTTCATTTCATTTCATTTTATTTACAGTCCCAGAGCAATAAAAGGTATCCTCACTCTTGGTGAAGGATTTTGTCAATGGGAGGATGAAAAAAAATTGCAATCATCTAATGACCCAACCTTGTTCTCTCCTAATATTTCTTTTCATAGTATGGGGGGGGGGGGATGGATGGGGGGGGGGCAGGGAATGTCTGACGAATGGGAATTGTGCCTAAGCTAAAAGAGAAAATCAGAAATAAGAAATGAGGTGGGAGTTTTCCTCAACAAGAAACCACTTAGCTTCCAGGATTTCCTTTGGAGCAGGAACCATGGTTAATTGGGTGGGCTTCCCAAGCAGAGATGTCCACAGAGGCCATCAATGATGTCAAAATGGTGGGTATTATTGGATGATCAAATGTGGTAACTGATGCATCCCGCATGCTAATGAATTAGATGCAAATTGCTAATAAATGAGGAAGTGTTGCAGAATTCTTAAGATGAGGGTGGCTTTGTTGTATGATTAAGAAATACAAAGTTGCATAATATTTTAGGCAACCAACACACTGCACACCTAAAGCATTATTGAATGAATGATTTAGAAAGAGAAGTTAAATGGAGAAGAACATAATAAACAAAGCAGCATCAGAACTTGGCCTGTCATAAAAGACCTCTCATGTTAATAATTAGGGGGGGGGGGAAATGTCCTATTGATCTGGACCCACATGTGAGGCAGATCAACAGTAGTTAAAGAGCATCTTCCTTTCCCACATCATAAATTGGTAATTTATAGTAGTCATTCATTGTATCAGCCAATACATGTAATGGATGTCACTTGGGGACTGCTTGACATTGTGTCACCCGATAGCAAACTTCCTACATTGATCCATTAGTAAATTGAATCTTCATGCTATACCCCCCAAAAAACATACTTTCTTCTTTTATCTGCTTACAGTGAGGTTGTATAGTTGAAGTCTACACAGCTTAAAGTTGTCAAGTTTAAAAAACAGTGGCTTAAAAAAACAGTATACATTAAATTTAGAATTGGAATATTTATTTGGTAACAGTTCCATCTTTTGATAGACTCAGTTGCTTGGGTTCAATTGCTGTGAGAAGGCAAATAGCATCCATGCAGGCATCATTCACTCACCACCTCAAATTATTCTGTAATTTGCTCAGCAGAAGCTTTTCCATCGACTAAATTAGCCACAAAAGTTGATGTTGCAATAATAATTCCTCTAATCGGCATGCCATTTTCCAAGCAGACATTTTGCAGCAGACAATGAAATTAACAGTGTTATTACTGAATTCCTTGTTCCAGCTTGTTCACTTTTCACTTTTTCGGTTTTCCATTTAGCCCACAATTTTCAGGAGCTACACAACCAGGTCTGACTCCTTCATAGCTTCCCAGCTATTTAGCGTTACAGAAGAATCTAATGCAATGGGTCAGGCAGTCCTTCCTCCTACATCTCCCATGTGCTGCAAAATGTTGTACATCCCTGTTCTGCATCCCTTCTCTCAGCATTGCAACTTTGCCTCATAAAAGAATTACTTCCCGCATCAATATTTGGTTCATCTCCCCCCTCTCCATTTTCATCTATTCTACAATATTATTTTCAACATTGTAGTGACCAAAACTGATTGTTGTGGTCAGGTCGCAATTACAACATAGATGTGTATCAATCTCCCAGCTTATCATCTTTTTCAGAACAGTTGTACATTGAGTTCATATTTTCAATGATCTCGTTTCCACTGATCTAAGATTCTTATATAGCTCCTGCCAGCTCAGATTCCATCAATGTATTTATGAAGCAGCCCACATTGCATTTGTTTCCAGTGAAATTGCAGCTTGACATTTTTATGCTCTTAGCCCCAGTTTGGAGAGAGACCTCTGTGAGAATATCCTTAAAATATATTACAGTTATAAAGATCAATGGGAAAAGAGTAGAGATAAACAGTGTGTAATATATTATACTTTTGACCATGTCTTTTATAACTGCCCCCATGTTTCAAATTATAAAGGGACATCTACAGCAGAAATAAGATACTTTACTGTATGCCATATTTATTTATATGTTCTGTTACTCATCAGAAGACCCCAAAAGAAGACAGCTGTGCTACACCTGTTTTAATTTTATTTATTTATCAAATTTAAAAACCACCCATCTCCCTCATGGAGGGATTCTTTCATTACCTAGCAAATAGCACTTACTGCAAAAATTGTTCTGTTGTATAGTATAAAAGGTAAAGGTTCCCCTTGCACATATGTGGTAGTTGTTCCCAACTCTAGGTGGTGGTGCTCATCTCTATTTCGAAGCAGAAGAACCAGCGCTGTCCGAAGACATCTTCGTGGTCATGTGGCCAGCATGACTAAATGCTGAAGGTGCATGGAATGCTGTTACCTTCCCACCAAAGTGGTCCCTATTTTTCTACTTGCATTTGTAACATGCTTTGGAACTGCTAGTTTGGCAGAATAGTATATATGTACCATATTAAATGAGTGGGAGAGAGAGAGAGATAACTTTACCATCTATATAGTACTTCAAACTCAAGCATCAGATGTAGCAGAATTACAAAAACCCATTCCACATTTTTGGGGGTATATGTGTGCCTTCAAGTGAATTTTGACATTGGCAACTGCCTGGACTAGTCCCTAGACTTTGGCAAAATATTTGGAAGTGTTTTGGCATTATTTGGTTTCTAAGGCCAAGAGTCACTTGCCTGAGGTCACCCAGCTGGCTGTGTAATGGCCAAGACATCAGGTTAGAAACCGGGAGACTGTGAGTTCTATTAATATCATAATTCATTTTTCTGCTCCTCTATCCAGATGGTTTCTCTGTAGGTAGAATTCTCTTTTTCCCAGTATTAAATAGTCTTGACAGATGTGTTTCCACCAGCTTTCCTATTTTAAAACCTGCCCATTTCTGTCTACTACATCTAGTCTAATGATTTTGCTGCTATCTCTAGATGAATAATAATTTAGCTGCCATTTGGTCCCACCATGTCATAAATCTTAAAGTAGAGAAAAAAATGAGAAGCACGAAGTCATTTCATCACTAGTTATTGTATTACTATGGCTGCAAATAGATGTCTATGTATACCTATGTGCTTAATTACATCCTCTCATCCACCTTTGGCTTAAAGTAACACCATACTTTGCAAACCATGTATCTAGAAGATTAAAAAAATAAGCCCCAATGCCACACAGGATAGGACTTGGATTAATTGGAAGTCAAAAGGCCTCCAAACTGACCCCTTTATCTGATCTCATTCTTTTTGAAAGTCCAGGGTTACATACATCCCATAGGCAGTTTCCCTAATCAGGCTGGAAGGCATGCTGAGATAACAGGCTGATATTCAGAATGAAGCAATGCATAGAACAAGCAGATTAGGTTTTTTTTAAGAGATAGGTGCAAAGCCAGCTGGGTGACCTTGGGCCAGTCTTTCTCTCTCAGCCCTAGGAAGCAGGCAATGGCAAACCACTTCTAAAAACTTGCCAGGAAAGCTTCAAAGACTTGCCCAGGGAGTCTCCAAGAGTCTAGATTGATTCAAAGGCAGCAAAACTAGCTAAATAAATAAATTGTGAGGCACTTAAATATCAGAGTATTTCTTAAACCCTGGGAGAATCCATATTGCCATTATGGCATGGGGAAAACTTTCTCCTTTTTCAATTTTCTTCAAAAGAACAGGAGGAAGAGAAAAAAGAAATGAAGAAAGAAGTAAAAGGTAAAGGAAGAGTTCCTTCAGGTTTTACTCCATTTCCTGTAGTCATCTTTAGGGAGTGGTACTCATCTCCATTTCTTTAAACCATTGAGCCACACTATCCAAAGATGTTTCCATGGCCATGTGGCTAGCATGACATCATGCCACAGCGCAAAACATACAGCGAAATACCAGAAGCTGTTACCTTCCCACTGAAGTGGTACCTATTTATCTACTCGCATTTACATGCTTTCAAACTCTTAAGATTGGCAGCAGCTAAGGCAAATGACAGGAACTCATGCCATCATGCAGTGGTAGGACTCGAACTGTGGAAGCATAGACCTTCTCCGGCATCTTTTAAGCCACTGAATTTCTAATGAAGAATAAAAAGGACACCTTTTAACATATGAGGAGAAGGAATGCCTTTCCATTTGGTTTTGACACATTCATTCAGAAAATTTCTACAGTGCTGCAATCCACTAAATACTCCCAATTTTTCTCTAACACCAGAAGATGGGTAAGCAATATAAAGGTATTCTCGGTGTGTGAAACCGAAATACCTGGGACAGACATCTAGCAGAGACAGAGAATTCAGCTATGAGAAGGAATTAACTATGAAAAGTTGAGAAGGAATGGATATTGTTTTCTTTAGCTACTTCCCCTGTTACTTTGTCTGTCTCTCTGTCTCCCTTCCCCCCTCTCTTATATATTTGCACGACCTTCTCCCACACCATTCAGCCTCTTCTTTTCCTCCCCCCCCCCTCTCATCTCTTCAGATCAGAGACTATTTTAGAAAGATGTAATGCCAAGAAATAGGCAAGGAAATAAAGCATGAATAAAGTGCATTGTTGTAATGTTTTGTCTGATAAACAGCTTGGAAAACCTTGGAAGACTACAAAGTTACTTTGAACTCAATGCACTTCGTGGCCAATATGATTACCTTTAAGTTTACTGTGTTGTTTTCTTTATTATCTTTCAGGGGAGTTCAGTTGCAAAATCTGGATCGTAGAAGGCTAGTTCCCATTCTACAAATCCTCGGGCCTTTAGAAAAGCCTGTGATTCATGACATGAAGATGTCAGTGCATGTTCAACTAACAATCTAATCTACATTTAATCAGCACTGTCATCGTAAATGTGATGGAAATGGATAGAAATGAGCATTTCATCCCCAGTGCAGTAAGGCTTCTTAGCTTTCTTCTCTCTTGATTTTTTTAAAGAATCTGCAAATGCGAAATCTGACTAAGTTTGCTACTGAAAGTTGCATGTAACTAATTACAATGAGAAACAACTTCCATGGGGAGAATTGAATCACAAAACTATGTATCAAAGGCTGAAAGCAGAGTTACTGGACATTTTTAAAAGGTTGGAGATACACGCACGTGTCAGAGGTAGGTTGCTCCCGGTTTGGCCGAACTGGTAGTAGCGGCAGCGAGAGGCTCCACCCATCTGCCCGGATATTTCTGCACATGCGCAGAAGCATCAAGCGCACACGCATGCCTGAGCGAACTGGTAGGGAAATCCACCACTGGCACATGTGCATTCACATGTACACACCCAGGTAAGACACATAAGTAGTAAGGACAGCAACTGCTATGCAAATTTATGCACTGGTTAAACTGTTGGAATAGGATAGATCTGTGTTCAAGTTCATCCTCAGCTACAGAAAATTACCGGATAACTTTGGGAGAGCTATTTTCCTTAGGTCCAACCTCCCTTGTAGGGTTAGTGAAATGGCAACAAAAATGGAGAGCCGATGAAAGTCACCTTAAGCTCCTAAATAAAATAGCAATAGCACTTAGACTTATATAATGCTTTGCAGCCCTCTCTAAGTGGTTTACAGAGTCAGCATATTTCCTCCAACAATCTGGGTCCTCATTTTACCCACCTTGGAAGGATGGAAGGCCGGGTCAACCTTGAGCTGGTGATAATAATCTAATCAAGCAAGCAATCCATTTTTGTAATATGGAAAAGAATAATCCCATATGATTTAACAAACAATGTGTGTATGTGGTGCTGAATTACCACCAGTTTATCAAATATTTAGGAGCCGAGAGCTTGGCAGCACAAAGAAATGAGAGTCAATCACCAGCCATCAGTACACCAACCAGCCAATAGGAAAGCACCACATAAACACGACACCCAGAGCAGTCCAAAGCACGTATTCCAGTAGAGAGAAATTCCCTGAAGATGTGCTCCAGCATGAGTCCAAAAGCTTGGAAGGGTAAATCTCTGGTCCTGATGACTGATCCGAGTTCAATCTTACAATGAGTGTCATCACTTTTAGCCCACTTTTAGCAGCGGGAAACTCTATGATTGTAATAAATAAATAAATAAATATTTTCCATCATACAGTCTTTCACGTCCATTTTAGGAAGGGATAATACAGTTTTATAGACCTTGTGTACAGAAGGCTTAGAACAGGTTTTTCAAGGAAGATCAGCCTTTAATCAATTATTCTGCTTTTGTTAATTCTCTTGGCCATAGTCTCTCTGGGATGTGTAACCAAGCCACACGGCTAGCTAACTGAGGAGGCCATCATTCTTAATAAACGTCTCATAGTTTATTTTCAGTGAGTAACGGTGCAACAATGCATTAATGAGAAACATCATGTTAACATTAATTTGCTGATATTAAACCATGATGCTTTTGCTTCCCATCTCTCCTTTGAAAACAGGCCTGACCTGCATATGAATCAAGAGAAAATTTAATTGCCAGAGTAGTCAAGAGTTGTATTGCATTTCTGCTTACTAAGACTTCATTTTTACGCTAGCACATCATGCACCTTTTCTCTAAGGTACTATACATGAAGTAATTCAAATGCAAACATCTCTTCCGAGGGCTTAATTTTAATAAGCGCTGCAACAGGATACATTTCAAAAACCAATTGCCACACTTGGCAAAAGAGGAATTATAAAATTAACATGCGCTTCAATGTAAACCGTTGCAATAACCCATTCATTAGGCAGCAGCACTCTTCACACCCCAGTAGCTTGTACCATGTTCACGACACATTCACTTATGGTACAAAATGGGTATTAGTAATCTCAAAAGGCTTCAGTAACCATGCAGAACAAGACAAGATTAGGCCTCGAGTATGAAAACCATGAAACAGAAGACGTGGGGAAGAACTCTTCTGGGTGCAAAGTTGGTAGATCTCTGCGTCAGGCCTGGAAGCCATCTTTTGCATTGGGCCATCAGGCCCTCCACATTCAATACTGTGGGAAAATGGGGATTATATGCAGTATTGGAGATATATAGCCAGAATAACACTCCTTTCTCAGAATGTCAAGGACATCTTGCCCTGTACCTGGAGGGGTATGACTGGGAGGCATCTCCAGTTGGGACAGTGCATTGATTGGGCCATGTGATGGACATGTGGGTGCTGGGCAGGGACTTGGACTTTCATTTGGGTAGGGAAAACCTGGAAGCTTTCAGATTGGGGTTTTCCCAGATGTGCCAATAGGACATCTCTAATAAAATGAAACTTCGAGGAACTTTGAGCCTCGGAGTCCTCTTTTGTTGGGGGGGTGTTGGATGGAACCCTGACACTCTGCCTTCCTCCATAGCATAAATATCCCATGAAAAAGAAAAGCAGGCAAGAAAACCACCCCAAAGCAGTTGTTGTTTTGACACTTTGATCATGCTCAAGAGAGTGTCATTTTATATCAATGCCTCCTAATTTAATCTATGCCATTCTGTATGAGAAGACACCCCCCGCCCCTTCCAAGTTTGCTTCAGAGTAGGGAATGGCAGCACAAGACTCCTCACAAATGAACAAACTCCACCTTCCATCAATCGTAGCCTGTATGGCCAACTGGGGGAAGCTGTAAGCTAACAACATTAGGAAGAAAACACGGCCTGCTTTGAATGGACACTTTCAGGTAAGAGAACCTGGGGAAATTAATTATGATTTCCTACCATTTCTAGTGCCACTGTTCTCTTTTCCCAATGGATGCTCCCCAAATGCATTGAGAGAGAAGCTGCTCCTACCCATTCAAATGCCTGGATGGTTCACCTGGTTCATATCACACCTACACAGATAGTCTTCAACTTCAACTTATGACTACAGTCGCGACTCAAACTTACAACACTAAGCAATGTGGTTGTTAAATGAGGCACACCCAATTTTATGACCCTTTTTTTTTGGCCTGGGTTGTTAAGTCAAAAGTTGAAAGTGGTGATCATGTGACCCCGGTTGCCAGTTCCCAAGTATTCAACTTTTGATCATGTGTTGATGGGGAATGCTATATGATCATAATTGCAAGGACTGATCATATGTCCCTTTTTCAGTGATGTTGTAACTTCAAACAGTTATTAAATAAATGATTGTAAGTCAAGGACTATTGATATCTTGCTGTTGCTGCTGCTATCTCTACTTGTTCCAAGAATACTCACCTCACTCTAAGTATTGTTGACTAGAAAAGAACAAAAAGTGTCAGGCTGCATTCCAAAGACAGTAGTACAGGGCAGTTGTGGGATTCAAATTTTTTTACTACCAGTTCTGTGGGTGTGGCTTGGTTGGTGTGGCTTGATTGGTGTGGCAGGGCAAGGATACTGTAAAATCTCCATTCCCTCCCCACTCCAGGGGAAGGTTACTGCAAAATCCCCATTTCCTCCTGATCAGCTGGGACTCGGGAGGCAGAGAATAGATGGAGGTGGAGCTGGGGCCAGTCAGAGGTGGTATTTACCAGTTCTCCAAACTACTCAAAATTTCCGCAACCGGTTCTCCAGAACTGGTCAGAACCTGCTGAATACCACCTCTGGTACTGAGTATTCCAGCATTAAGACTGGGAGAATAATATTTATTATTATCGCGCAGTCAGCCAGATGTTCAGACTGGGTTTGGCATTTTTGTCTATCTATTGAGCCCTTACCAAGGAGTTACAGATAGGCGAATCTGGATGTTTGACAGTGTTACAGATATCGTCGCAGGATGGAAGCAGTTCCAAGTAAAGGCTGCCTTCTGCAATTGAGTGATGGTGAATTTGTCAATGCCTATGGTGTTCAAGTGGTGCTCCAGTTGTTTTGGAACTCCACCTAAGGTGCCTATTACTATTGGTACTACCCTTGATTGTCTTTGCCATAGTTGATGTTACTTACTTACTTACTTACTTACTTACTTACTTACTTACTTACTATTGAATAGTCCTAGTCTTGGGAATCCTTTGTATTTTGGCTTTTATCACATTTTGAGGCTGCAGGAGGAGATAGGCACCTTGAGCACTTACCTGCCTCCTTACAACTTTATATCTTTTTAGGTTTCCCACCAAAATGCTCACATGCCTATATCTAAACTTGCAGAATGTTGTATTTGAATCAACTTCAAGTTGTAGTTCCCCATTGCCTCTTTGCTTAGAGTAACATAGCAAGGAAACTTCAGCCCAGGTTAATAGAGGAGACTGCAGCATGTTGCATCATGGCTCAATCATATACTTAGCAGGTTCGGACTTGACCTCAAAGAAATACCCAATTAGCCAGGACCCCAGTTTCTTTCAGATATGATTATATCCTGACCTGGCAATGCTTAGTTCACATGCTGTTTCCTTTGTGCTCCCTGCCCTCTCCTTCACTTGTCAGTGCAGAGGCCTATAAGCAGCTCAGCTTCAGTGAAGATTCAAAATTTTCACCAGGGAACATGGTACTACATCCCTACCATTTACTGTACAATAAATTGTGACCTATTTGCTTATAAATCGGGCTGCAACTGCTGTTAGCAAAATTTTAAAAAGGCACTTTAAACTTCAGAAGTTGCACAAGGGTGGGGGGAAGGTGTTAAAGCAACAACTATGTTTAATTGATGGTAGTGATGTGCAGTATGGCCTCTGCAAAATGAAAACCATATTTTCTCCTATTTTGTTTTTTTAAAAAGACAAATATAGACATTGGTGAACATTTTCTCTGTTTTGTAGTTAATATATCATTCTACATGTTATTTAACATCTACATGAGGGTGCTAGGAAAAGTCATCCATCTATCTGAGGCGAGACATCATCAATATCTGGATTCTGGATCCACCCTTATCGGGATGGTCAGCCTTGTGCATAGTCATTCATACCCTGCTCACCTCTTGGATTACTGCAACATGCTCTACGTGGGGCTACCTTTGAAAAATATTTGAAAGCTACAGTTGGGGCAGAATGGAATTGTGGGTAGAGTTCTGGAGGCCCCTAAGATGGGACAGATAACACCGCTGTTGCACGAGTTGCATTGGTTTATCAGTTTGCTTCTAGGTCTAATCCAAGATGGTGGTTGTTACCTTTAAAAGTCTTTATGGTGTGGGTACCCGAGGAACTTTCTTGCCCCGATGGGATCAGCCTGCCCCATTTGCTTCAGTAAAAGGGGCTGAATCTGCAGAATCTGCATACGGATGTTTGGCTAGCAAGTAGAGGAGAAGAGTCTTTTCTGCTATGGCCTCCACCCAATGGATTAGTCTACTGTTGGAAGCAAGGTCTGCTCCCACCCAGGGGTGAAATTCAAATTTTTTCCCTACCAGTTCTGTGGGCATGGCTTGGTGGGCATGGCAGGGGAAGGATATTGCAGAATCTCCATTCCCACCCCATTCTAGGGCCAGCCAGAGGTGGTACTTGCCAGTTCTCCGAACTATTCAAATTTTCCAGTTCTCCAGAACCTGCTGAATTTCACCCCTGCTCCCACCCCTCCTGGTGTTCCAGAATCGCCTTAAAACCTGGTTTTTCCAGTTGTCTTGGAGATCCAATGGTGGCACTGATTGCTGGAGATGGTTGATGGGATAAGAGAATGACCTTGCCATCTGTCCCCTTGGTCTTAGATTTTATGTAACTCTTCTTAATTTTAATTGTATATTTACATTTTTATGGTTTTGTAAGCCACCCAAAGTTACCTTATCAGTGATAAGGGTGGCATATAAATCTAATAAATAAATATGCTGATGACACTCATCTGAATATTGCCACCTTAAATTTTTTTTAGCCAAGCTAAAAAAATGCTTTAGAGACACAGAAGCTACTGGTTAGCGATTGTGGAAATCAGGAGGCTGGATTGTGGATCAAAAGGATCATTTTATGTACCCACAGACCTTTTCTATCAAAATACTAGCCTGATCTGATTCTGTTGAACATTCTGGGATCATTAAGTGCTAATCCTTCTAGCAGCAGAGATGAAGAGTCTATATCTAAAAGACTCTAAAAGACAATAGCTGCATTTAATATACAATTCTGTTTGCGTGGTGAGAGAAGCAATGCAAAACTTCATTTGATACCATTTGATACCATTTGGTTTTCCAAAATTTGCAGCAGGCAAGACATTATATCTATAAGGCAGGCTCATGAATTCATTGTTGGAATATTAGGCTGGCAGATTTTTATAGGACACGTTGAACAACGTCCAAGACATAAAATTTCATTACAGGTAGGGAAAAAAAGCCTGTCATTTCCATATATTAAAAAAAAACCTCATTATGCAGGGCCTTTAATAATGAAATACATTTTCTGTTTCTTTACACCCATTAATAAAAAGTCCTTGAAGAGAAAAGGTTGCTTTCTTGCAACAAGTAGCTTGAGTAAGAATTAGACTTTCATGTAAAAGCTCCAACAGGGGGAGGAGGGGAATTATATAAAAGACACAATATAAGTTTCTATAATCATTTTCTCTAAATTATGATTGGAGTGGTTTCATATGTGATAGTTAGTATAATGTGATTTATTGGTATTGGACTTAATATGTTAATATGTTGCATGAAGACAACCATTGAGAATGAAAGGTGCAGATTATGGTATATTACTGTGTGAACTCAACCAACTGTGGTCTGTTCAATGAACTAGGATTAATCATATCATGGCTCAACACAATTATGATTCCATTCTGTATATAACTGGGTATTAACTAATCACTTCAGCACTTTAAAGCATATGTTTCTTTTCAAAGTTATCCAATAAAGATCTAGTCAAACTTCTGCAAATGTGGGCATATGAATGCACAGCCTGACTGACAGTTGCTGTCCACTTCATTCCAAACTCTCCATATGCTGGACATCATATCAACATACAGGAAAGCTTATAATGGCTCGAATTAGATCTGGATGTGCAAAGATCCATTTAAGGAATTTCTTCTTGCAAGGACTCTATGGTAGGTCTTTCTCAAATGGATGGATGGTTGGATGGATTGAATTTCTGTAGCTTCCCATTTCAAACAAGTGATTCAATGGTGCCCCCTTGCCTATGAAATAACATGCCGTCATATAAACTGACCACTCTTTTCTTGTTGAATTCCAACAGAGAAGAGAAAACCTGGCTCTGGGAGACAGCATTTGGGGTTTCTTAAGTATGGAATCTGCCCCGTCTTTGCTTGTGCCATTATGGTTTTTACTGTTTTCAGCTTGTCTGTTGCTTTTAGTCCTTAGTTTTACTTCCTGCAAATCAATGCCATAGAGAATAAAGTGTTTCAGAACTAAAATCAAAATCCAACAATGATCAATCTAGAAAAAAAAATTACAGAAAGGCAATAAGCACTGCAGATTAAAAGGAAAATTGACTGGATGCTGACTTTCAATATAAAAAAACAAACAAACTCCTGGCTTTGCAATGCTGAGCACAGCTTTTTTCATGGGTAGAAATGGTTTGGGGGCAGTTAAAGCTATCATGCCCATGAGCTGACATGGTGTCACACAAGCATTTCATTTTACCTAGACTGAATTATTGCAATATATTATATTCATGGACACGCTTAAAGAGTCTCTGGAAACTTTTATTGATCCAGACCAAATACAACAGGAAGGGAATTGATTGTATTACAACAATGGCACTGGCCCTTCTTCTGATGTCAGTAATTTTTGGAAAGAAAATACTGTAAATGTGGATTTCTTCTCGTTTATCTTTCTTTCCCTCCTTTAAGACCCTTGGAAAATAAAATTCGGTGGGAACAGAAAAGCACAACTGAAAAGGCAGGGCCTTTTTGCTAGTGGCAGTGAAACTGAGAGTGAGCTGGACTTCGTTTATTCATCACAAACTCTGAGCACACAAGACAAATCATGCTGGATTCTTACCAAAGAAAAAAACAAAACAAAACTTCCAAATAAAGATGAAGCTGGATTAATTGGAATGAAACAAACTGAGTTTCTATCGCATTTCCATGATAGCTGCCTGCTCGTCCTGACCTGTATACTCACATTTGGAAAAATAAAACACAGCCTCTACTTTGAAGCCCATTAAGAGTTCCTGCAGACCTGTCTGAACACATCTATATGTTATTAAAAACCCAAAGTGATACTTTTACCTCAGATAAAACAGAGGTGTCTCTTTCTCTTTCTGACAAACTGGTGAAGCCAAGAATTGACTTGCTCAGCCCAGCTATTGATGGCTAAGCGAAGATTTAAAACCAAGGTCAGTTAAAATAAATTCTCATTCATCCTCCCTGGAGCCACGCTGCTCCTGAAACATTCATGTTTTAGAAAACAACTCATCCCTTTAGGTGGTCACAGACTTCATTCCAATAGATCAATATGAGCTAAGTATCAAAAATAACCATAGACAACACACACAATCAAACTTTATAAGAGCCACAGAAGCTTCTAGAGCAAATGTCTGGCTAAGGATTTGTCTAAAAGTAAATTGGTTATCTTTTAGAATTTGCAGAAATGCTTGTTTTAAATAAGACTTAGAAGGATGCAGCATTGCACAAAGTCTGCATTATTTTGCTTTGTTTTCTTTGTTAGCTAAAGCTTCAAAAAAAAGTCTCCCTTGACTTCAGTCCTATTCCTATCTCTGCATGACCACAATCAAGTTCTTGGAAGCAGTAGAAGTAATTTGCAATTGCCTTCTTCTAGGATATTTTTTTCACTTCCCACAGCCTACAGATTTGGGAATTCCTGGTTGTCTTTTCATTTGAGGATTAAACAGGCCTGACCCTATTTAGCATTTTCAAGATTAGCTAGAAGCTGTCAGCTGCTTTGACCCACTTCCAAAGCAGTTGGGGCTTTCAGATTTCAACAAAATGAAAACACAACTACTCTCCCTCTTTATTTATTTATTTATTAAATGTAATAAATGTATATGGCCACACAACTCACCGAATGTGACTGTGGGTGGTACAAAACCAACCAGTAAAACAATGTCATAGCTGTAAAAAAAAAAAAAACCCACCCAAAGATATAAAGTTTAGAAAGGGCATCTTATAGAAATAAGAAAATTATGATACAATTTTAGTGAAAGTAAAATATAAGTACATTTATAACCACAGTTATGTTCAGAAGCAACTTCCTTATATTTTCTTATGCCTTTTTTCCCTATTTCTCTTTTTTATCCTTTTTTCTTATTTTATCCTCTACACCAGGGGTGTCAAATTCTATTTCATTGACAGCCGCATCAGGGTTGTGTTTGACCTCAAAGGGTGGGATGGGCATGGCCAGGATAGGTATGGCCAGCTTGACGTCACTCATGTGGTGGCCCAAGTGCTCTGCCAGTGAAAACGGGCTCCCAATCTCTGTTTTTCGGCTGCAATGGCCTCCTGCAACCCTCTGCTAGCAAGAACGGAGTTTGGGAGGGCTGCATGCAGCCCTCCTGAGGTCTATTTTCACTGGCAGAGGCACCATGGACTGGTCCTTCACTGTTTCCAGGGCGGCCCCATGGGCCACATCTAAGCACCCTCTGGGCCGGATCTGGCCCACGGGCCTTGAGTTTGACACCCCTGCTCTACACACTTATTTTTTTCAATATTTTTATGGTTTTTAATCTTAAAAATAAAAATGCCTTTAATAAAAATTAAATACAAACCCACATACACATACTGATAATGAGAGACAGATAGATTGATGATATTCCAAAGGGTGGGAACCACAGCAAAAAAAAGGCATGCTATCTGGGTTCCATCAGATGAAACACTTTAGCAGACAGGACATGCCTCTGTCGCGGGACCTGCTGGGAATGGTAGGCATGATTGGAAATAGGCAGTCACTCAGTTAACATGGCCATATGCCATGTAGGGCTTTTAAGATCAAAACTATCACCTTGAATTAGACCTGAAACAAATCAGCAGCCAATGCAGCTTGTCAGATGTTGCCTCTTCAAAATTCAAGAAAGGAAACCCCCAACTCCATTGTTTTAGAGAAAAGGTATTTTTACTGAATATGAAGTGAAAGCATCGAAAGTAAAGCAAGATCTGAAACTAACAGTGTGAAATTGTGCACATCAAAGGTTTACCCAAATCCCTCCCCCCAACAATCGCAAGGCGCATGTCCAATTTCCAGCCTCCAAGGGTGTCATGTGGGGTGCATCTTCAGGTGGCTTTATCCATCTGGTTTTCAGAGACGATTGACTTTGACCAGACTTAAACAGGACCATTCAGCATGCACAGAAGATGGTGAGAACAAAACTTCCTCCTCCAGTATGATTCCCCTCCCAAATACCGAACCCCCTCCCTCCCCATTACTATGGCAGCCAATAGCAAGCAAAGCGATATAGAGGCTGACACAGCTCATGGAACAAATATGAACCATATGCTATAACTATCCATGCAACTGCATTCTGCACCATTTGAAGCTTCAAGGATGCTCTTCAGTGGCAGCTCCATGTAGAGTGCATTATAATAATCCATTCTAGAGGAGACCAGAACACAAATAGAGTGAATAGGGCCTTGTGATCTAGGAAAGGGTGCAACTACCCTATCTTAAAAATATGCAAAGGCCCTCCTGGTTAAGGCCGGACATCCTGCCACTTGCTGCTCCAGTCTTGAGTCCAGGAGGATGCCCAGATTGGGCACCAAGTCTGAGTGGATACTGATGATGATATCTCACCCCATGATGACAAATGATTTCACCCAGTGGCTTCATGTAGATGTTAAACAGGAGTGGAGAAAGTACTGAACCCGTGGTACTTCACATGGTAGTGGCTGCAGGTAGAACTTCTCACTCCTAATCAGCACCCATGAGCCAGGGACCAGGTTTCTGAACTCACAATCATAATGGCTCTGCCCAGTTTCTCAGGTCCAACAGGTTCAAACCAGACAAGACTGTGCTCCAGCATCTCCAGTGGCCCTGTACCAAAGCTGATGTCTAACTGGGAACAAACTTGAACAATTTTCGCCAACAGCTGCTTTGCAAATTCTTCTGCATGGTACTGTAGGTGAACCTCTAAATTCTCGTTCTCCAGGAGGCCTCAAATTACCCTAAACAAGGTCACCAGGCAGCTATTTGTGAATGCATTAAGGACTAGAGAAGTACTGCCCCTTTACCATCCTTATTACCACTAGGTAGATCTTAATAGCGGTTCTCACTCTTGTTGACCTCCAGCAGTGCTTCAGATGTCACTTCTCCCATTTTGTTTTCCCAGCTCTTTCATTAACCACGGATAATGATGGGATCTACAGGAGGGGAGAGGGCTTATGGGCACAAAATGATCCAATGCCTCAGCAGCTCTCTATTTCAGATATATCTATCACTTCATGCCTTTTAGTTCCTAAAACAAGACGTCCCTGCGTCTCGCCACAAACAATAACCACCCTATGGGCAGAGAGTCTGGGTCCCATGGACACTTAAACATAAGCTCTCCACATCATAGGTGCATAGCAAGAGAACTTAGTAATACCCTTCCACAGCACCTCCCAAATTCCCCTCACGGCCCTTCACACAGGAGGCAATGTAGTCTTTCTATAGCCAATTCCCCCTATGGCCTAGAGTTAATCTACCTTTGCAAAGTATTCTTTCTACAGATGTTCTGGGGGGGGGGGAAGTGGGGAGAAGAATGGAACATTTTTGCATAAATAGATTACAGTGTAGAATTTTGTTAGCCGTATAATGTGATTTGAAGAAAATTAAAATTGAATTCTATGCATGTTTTCTTGAAAAATTATATCATGCAAAATCAAGGTGGCTTAGGCCAGGCAAAAAGGTATACTAATTGGATTAATACATGACTTTCAGAATTTCACATGTATATTGTACTGCCCTCAGATACAGATCATTTTTACTACCAGTACAAATATTTTAGGAGGGGAAATTGGTTATCTCTGAAGAAAAATGAACATTAATCCAACTGAAAAGCAGTCAAAAATGCTGTCAAAAAGATATCAATATTTAGTAACATTCAAGTATAGAAATGAAACTTGGTAAAATTTAATGAACCCTAATTTGCATTTCATAGAATGGGAACCAAAGTGTTAAAAACTTGCTCAGTCATGGCCAGCATTAGAGAGTGATCAAAATCTCACCATTTCAAGGACTAGATTCTCTGAAATGTTACTCATAAAATTCACTAACAATTCTGTTTCAGTATTTGCCAAATTATTCACTGCTTAAGATCCAGAGCCCTACGTTCATTGAGTTGCGTGGGGGAGACTCGCATCTGAAGCCAGAGGGGTGAACTAGAATAAGCACATTTTAATCAGCTGTCAAGAGGAGTGCTGGCAATACATTGTGCATTGCCTCCTCCTTCTATATGACTTGGCATCTAAATTGTATTGACATTATAAATTTTGTAGCATACTCTGCTTCCCCAATTAATTTTCAGTTACTGGAATTTTGCCTTTAAAAGAACACACTTTTTGTGCTTGCAGGCAAAATGCATTTTGCAGTGCTGATGGCCAGCAGAAGGTTTACACACCATAGCAAGCCAGAAAACTTTCAGTGACTGAAGCCAGCAGTCTGGAAAATGCTTTCAGTATATGAAATTAACTTCTACATCAACCTAGTTGGAAACTTTCTATGGGTTGACCTTAACTTACTATAAAGTTGCACTTAAAATTGGGAAAAACACTTGATGAGCTATGAAAGGAAACAGTAATTGTGGTTTACCTTTCAGCTGTAGATTTTAATGTGAAATGTCTGTTTCAGCTCAGATTTCAATGTGCTTCTCTTTTACCTTCATATTAATTTGGAGGGGTAACTATCTGAACAGTTTTGTAACCCTCCCCCCTCATCTGGGTTTCTGCAAAGTTTATGTGCTCATTGCCTTGGTAACAGATCTTCCCTCTCTCTGTCAAGGTCATCCTTTTTACTCTCTACATGACCTGTCTTGTCAGTTTGATCTGGCAGGATTAATGTGCTCTGGTTTCCTTTGATTAACCAACGCCATCTATGAGGATCCCAGAAGCACAATTTATCAGTCCAATACCTGCCCCTTCCCCAAGATAGGCCTCACCTTGATGTTTTGAAGGGTCTTCTGCCCAACATGGGACAGAAAATCCCTGTTGGATTATGTGGCTTCTTCTTTTCATTCCTGTCTGGATTTGCCATCCTTGCCATCCGTATTCTTCTTGTTTGTTTCTTGATGTCTTTTGTTTTTAAGGTTTCACTTATAAAGTGCCCAGAGTCACTGGGAGTCATGCTGCATATTTATTTTAATAATAATATGAAATATGAATAATAATTGGTTGCTACATGGATGGAAGAACACCAAAGCGATGGGTTAGAAGACTTCCAAGTGCCTTTCAGACCTCTGACCCTATGAAATCCCTTTCAGGAGGCTATATTGGGAAGTAGAAAATAATGTCAATCACTTCTGAACATCTGCCATGATTATGTCAAAAAGGTCAACTTGAGCTTGACTTGACTGGGCTTCTTTTATTCATTAAACTGTTAATCCAGACCAGGGGTCAGCAACCCACATGTGGCTCTTTCATCCCTCTTCTGCGGCTCCAATTGTAGTTGGCTCCACAATTGATATGGCTTTTGATTAGGACAGGTAGAGGAAAAAGGACGCCGCGCTAGGAGGAGACTCTATGGTGGGAAAAACCAGACTTCCGATTGGCTCCAGAATTGAAGGGGGGGGGGGCTTCTGGTTAGGACCTTTGGGTTCTTTGAGTGTTTAAAGTTGCCAACCCCTGATCCAGACTGTCCAAAAAGTACTTTTCCAAAAGGCAACTGGACTTTCTCATTTTTTTTCTTGAAAACATTTCACCTCTCATCCAAGAAGCTTCTTCACGTTCTTCAGTTCTGAAGAAGCTTCTTGAATGAGAAGCGATATTTTTCAAGTAAAAAATCCCCAAGAAAATCCAGTTGCCTTTTGGAAAAGCCCTTTTGGAACAACCATGTCCTGGATGATTGAGAACCTCCACAGAATGTTAATCCAAGGGGAAACAAAAGACTGAGCCAAGGGTGGGCGATGTGGGAGATGCATGTGGCTTCCCAAGGTACTGAGATTGCATTGCTGAAATTCAGCAACAAGAGTGCCCCATTTTGATCATAAGATATGGATCTCTTTTAATAGATGAAGCCTCAAGAATAGGAATAGGAGCTGCCAAATGCAACAGTCTTATGAGGTATCAGCCATATTTCCTCCGGCAATGCCACAGGGTAGCTTTATGTGACTTTCCTACAAACCATGATAATTTTAACTGTTCAAAGATTGCCTAAGCTACAACTGTCCCAACTGAGTCTCGGATGCATCCTGGTTACAAACCAAAAATAAACTATGACTGTTGATCATCATTTGTAATAAATGCTCAATTAGTTATAATTAATAGCTTTTATTTTTGCCTAAACATAACTTGATTGTGTTTCTGGATTTTGCTAACACGATATGCTAAATTCCAACAGCACTTCGCTGGTAATGCAAGTACGTACTGTGCCACCACGGTAAAAAATAAAATTCAAGTACTCTGCCATCTGTCCTGTGCATGTTCAGAGTTCAGAAAGCGGTAATCACATGCCCATTTCACAAAGTCTCCCTACCCCACAACAACAATAAAAATTCATCTGCTCAACTGACGTTGCATTGGCATTTCTGAAACCCAGTTTTCCTAGCAGCAGAACATCAAGGGACTCATGAGGAAGAAACAGTAAACATACCCAAATACCCAACTGATTAGTAAAGAAGTTTGACTTTAGTTCAAAAAGTCAGCATATTTTTCTCAAGTTTGACATGACATCAAAAGGAACAGATGAGAACATAAGTGGGAAGTGGGAAACTGGTGAAATGGGGCTGCTCATGATTTTCAGGAGGTAAACCTCAGGTCTCTCATAATCCATAGGGATTACATGTGGTAGGATAAATGGACTATAGGCTTCAGCCTTGTGATGAGCATCAAAAATTCTTGATACACACTATAAGTTTTTGCTTAACTCAAGTGTCTCCAGCTTGGAAGCATTGCCCAAGCTACTTATCCATGCCTTCTAGTTAAAGTAACCATAGCAACCCAATGCAGATGTATTCCAAATGTTCCTCCAATTCAGATCATTTGTACCAGGGTTACAGAGGGATTAAGTCAAGGATAGTTGCCAGTGATCTATTTGAAATGAGGGTCTCTCTTGTGTCCCAGCTCTTGGCCTCTTTCTTTTTAGTCACCAAAAGGCATTTAAACTTCTATGAAATACTGTGAGAAAGCAAACTCTAGCATTGTACAATAGGATCAGCCAAGACGAATAACCTGGGATCTGCTTTTAGAGAGATAATCAGCATTACTTAGTCTTCCTTTCTTCTGTATTGGAGGGAGCATGATGTATTCCTTGTGTCTATGGAGACCCTGCACCTCAACATTACAGCACAAGTTAATATCCACCAGGCTAAATATAGCAATAGCACTTAGATTTATATACCACTTCACAGTGCTTTACAGCCCTCTCTAAGCTGTTTACAGAGTTCAGCCTATTGCCCCCAACAATCTGGGGCTGCATTTTACCCACCCTCAGAAGGATGGAAGGCTGTGTCAACCATGAGCCTGGTGAGATTCAATCTGCCAAACTGTTGGCAGCAGGTGATCAGCAGAAGTAGCCTGTAGTACTGCACTCTAACCACTGCGCCACCACGGCTCATATGGTGGCTGCTGTAGTCTAGCAGGGCAAGAAGGGAAAGATACTTTAGAGAACATATGAATAGATATTCTCCTGCCATTCTTCTCAACCCAACAGATCACAACATTGCCTTCTTTGCTGGTGCTGCTAAGGGTGGAATATGAACAAACACACACAAAAACAAACACACACACACACCATCCAGAGCAACTCCACTTATATCTTTCACATGCATACTCAGTTTGGAGAAGGTGAACCTAGGAACACACAAGCCCTTTATTTTTCAAGGATTCTTGAGCTTACCAATCAGTATGGGACACATACAGTCTACGCATCTGTATTTACTCCATGCTAATAGCTTCTTTACAGAATGTCATAAGCCACCACTATAGGAATAGCAAACCACCTTTCACTTTTGAATTTCAAGCGCATTAACCTTTACCATGATTAATCCAAAAACTGTAAATCTTTGGCTTTTGTTATTGGAATCTCCCATTCAAGACAGCTGCGTTAAAGTAACAATACTTCTATGTTTCTACCACAATCCCTAAGACAATCTTTTTGTTATGGATATGCAGTTGGATGATCTGTAGGTCAAGGTCTATGTTTTGGAGACACAGCTAAATTCTGTGGTGGTATTCTTTCATTTTAAAATGCAGTACTCAGGGTATCTGGGTGAATTCTTGGAAGGGAGAGCTTGTGTGTAGGAATGTTCACTGTTAGAACAATCAATTCATTACTCCATACAGTCAGTGATGGAGGCATTTATCTTTCTCTGAATGTTACGGCAACTATAGAAGAACTGTGCTTCTGCAGAAGCTTCCTTGGAGCAATTTAACAAGTCATGTGGATGTACTTTGTCCCCTAATCTACCTCTAACTCACTGCTAGAGAAAGTGGAGGCAATAGACATGCTACTACACCATAGGCCACTTTTAGGCTCTCATTCTTGCAGAAAGCCAAAGGCAAAGAAAGATGTAACAACTTGTAACAAGCCTGGTATTGCAGCTTTGGGTGAAAGGGGGAAGTAGGTGCAAAACTATGACTGGGTTAGGTGATCTTATTAGGAGCCCAACAATAGACATCAGGCTCTGCTTCATTGCTTTGCTTCGACATTAATTCCATCCAACATGGCAAAAACCTCACAATCTTGCATAAAGAAGAGCTAAGCCATAAAATTGTTACAAAATGGACAATGATAGCCAAACAGATTCACTGGTAGCTCAGATTTCTAAAATAAGAAAGGTCCTTTGTAGTATTGAAGTATGTTGTTTTAATCATCTTTTTTTAACTGTACAAGACTAAAAGAAAATTAGAGGCAATTGAATTAATGAAATAATTAGACAATTATGTCAAATGTTGAACAAGGGGGAAAGGACAGGTGCATATTAATAAATACATATTATTAGAACTATTTCATCTACTGTATGTTCAGAGAAGAAACTTCCATCTTAAGAAAAAAACTAAATGTATGTATGTGTATGGTGTGTGTATGTGTATTTAACATACAAAATTTAATCAAAACATTTAAAAATTAGAAAGTCAATCTATAGTCCATCACATTTCAAAAGAATTGTTTCTGTACAATAATCCAAATGCTATCAGTCAGAAGAAGATTATTTTCTATTGGAATAACATTTTTTCATTTTGGAGTAACCACCCAAATGAAGATTGTGTGGCCTCTTGTGTGAGACAGCTTCTCTGATCAACCTGAACATCAAAACCTTGGAGTAAGCTTTTCAAAACTTCAAGAAACAACTTCTCAGTTGTGGCTGGAAACAGACCAAAAGCCAGTGTAAATCTCTCTATATAAAAATAGCTGTGTGTGTGTGTGTGTGTGTGTGTGTGTGTGTGTGTATGTTCCAGCATAACTCTAAAACGCCTTGAGCAATTTCAACCAAACTTGGTACACAGATGACTTACTCTCTGGAAACAAATATTGTGGGGGTAAGACACCCCTAACACCCTTCTGTGTGTGTGTGTGTGTGTGTATTCCAGCATAACTCCAGAACACCTGGGCTGCTGAAATGAAAAGGACTGAATTATATCTATAGTGTCAAGTCACAGTACTTTTGACAGTAATAGTGTGCATTTTGGATTCAGGTTCTGTTAAGATACAGCCTGTTGTGCCTTAAAATGGCTTCTACTGTACAGCACAGTAGAGTTGCCATGGTAACGGCTTCGCAGCACTCCACAAGGGGGTTCCCTCTAATACAGGATTGGGATAAATACATACCCGGACTAAGCCGGGTTATCAGCTAGTACTTCAATAAAAAACGATAGATCAAATAACCAGCTGTGGTCTACTGGAATATGAAATCAACATTTTTCATTTCCACTCTGTCCTATATAGAATTCCAAGGACATTTCTACCCCAGTTTCACATCCATGTCTCCTAGAATCTACAGTATGTCGTATCTTCCTTGGGAAGGGAAGGGGAAAAAGGTAGTAAGACCATATTTCTTTATTTGCTTCCCTTCTTCCCTTTTCCCTCCTTCAAAGCAAATCCTTAATATCCGCTTAAAAAGACAGGTCCTACATTTCCTTCAGCATCAGAGATATGCTCAAAGCTTCAGAAGGTGAGACACATTTGACAATTCACAAGACTTCTCATTCTCGCCCCTCATGCCCTTCAGCTGCACAAAGTTGCCCCTGTACAGGAGAACTGAGCGCTAAATCAGGCCACTTTATTCTGTAGAAGAACAGTTTTACTCCAAATGAGTAGAGGAGCCCAACAGGGAAGAACAAAGTTGGTTTGGCAGCCATCCCTGGATCTGTCTTGTAGGAGCAGATAGCAGCAGGGAAATGGTTATAATGCTTATAAACATGCATAGCTCAATGTGTCCATTTCTCATTGGTTTAATCTATGCATTGTCCTTATATAGTTAAACTTCATTTTTGGCACATATGAAAGCCCTTTATTTCTTGTATGGTCCTTTAAAATGCTGACTGGTCACTTCCGCATCCTAGAATGTCCTGACATGCATTCTAATTTTCAACTTTGGGTTCCTTGTTACGTGACCTGTCTTTCTAAAGATAATAGAGAAGTCCCTTTAGATGCCCCTGCAATTATAAAGTGCAAAATCAAGAAGGTGTTAGCACAGGGTAAGCGTGGGGGGAACTGAGCAGACAGCTGATTAACAGACTTGCATTTATGATAGTTTAATAATAGAGCTGTCACAATAAGAGAGATTTACTAATTGCAGAGACTTTTCCTTTCAGGTTCCCATCACATTACCATTTAAATCCCTAGGCAACGCTTTCTAAACACCTCCTTATTGTGGCAGGGGGAAGGGGGGGGAGAAAGGCACTCCTTATGGTTCTTATTCAGTCATTCAGCACCAAGTCAGAGAAATAAGACTTTATTTAAATGGGGAGAAGAAACAAAAACCCAAGGACTGTTATGGAAGAGACAATTGTCAGCTGATAAGGGCAAGCATTAAACGTTGCTAAAATGTGTTGCCATTGGGATCTGCATACCAAGAAGAAGCTGCTTTGTAAAACTGAGCTATTTAATTTCTGCTAGGTGGGGTCTAGATGCAGACCGGTCTAGATCAATCCCTATCAATTCCATGTTCATGCAAAATTAGTTAACAGTGTATTTCCTTAATTTAAGCACAGACTAAAGGATATACAGAGCAATATTCTGGAGATATCAGTTTTCTTCAGAGAAGAGCAACAAAGATGATTAGGGGACTGGAGACTAAAACATATGAAGAACGGTTGCAGGAACTGGGTATGTTTAGCTTAAGAGAAAGAAGGACTAGGGGAGACATGATAGCATTATTCCAATATCTCAGAGGTTGCCACAAAGAAGAGGGAGTCAAACTATTCTCCAAAGCACCTGAGGGTAGAACAAGAAGCAATGGGTGGAAACTAATCAAGGAGAGAAGCAACTTAGAACTGAGGAGAAATTTCCTGACAGTGAGAACAATTAATCAGTGGAACAGCTTGCCTCCAGAAGTTGTGAATGCCCCAACACTGGAAGTCTTTAAGAAGATGTTGGATAGCTATTTGTCTGAAACGGTATAGGGTTTCCTGCCTAGGCAGGGGGTTGGACTAGAAGACCTCCAAGGTCCCTTCCAACTCTACTATTGTATTGTATTGTATTGTATTGTATTATATCACTCACATCTCCAGAAGCTTTAACTGTTGATATGCTGACTCGCACATGCCAAACTATGGATTTTTTAAGGATGGCTTAATAAGCCGTAATTATCTAGAGTCATGCTAAGCCAAAACTAAAGAAACCACATTGTAGCTGATGATATGTGAATTCATTGTGTTTTAGTAGATGGTTCATATGGACTCTAGACCAGACCTGTCAAACTGGTGGCCCATGGGCCAGTTGTGTCACATACAGGCCACACCCACCCCAGCTTTTCAAGAGCAAAAAATGTGATATATCATGTGACATGATCATGTTTTACACCCTTTCTCTAGACTTTTCTACTTAGGTATTATTCATCTATATCAGGGGTGTCAAACTTGATTTCATTGAGGGCAGCATAAGGGTTGTGTTTAACTTCGGGGGGCCAGGGTGGATATGGCCAGGATAGGCATGGCCAGCTCAACCTCATTTGTGTCGGGGGGCCGTGTGGTCGCCCAAGCGCTCTGTCAACGAAAACAGGTTCCCAAGCTCCGTTTTCGGCTGCAACAGCTTCCTGCAACCCTCTGCCAGTGAAAATGAAGGTCCATTCTTGCTGACAGAGGCACCACAGGTCGGTCCTTTGCTGTTTCCAGGGTGGCCCCGCAGGCCAGATCTAAGCACCCCATGAGCTGGATACGGCCACCGAGCCTTGAGTTTGGCACCCCTGATCTATATTAATCCTTATATGTTGACTTCAGCTTCCATGGTTCACAACCAGTATGACTCTTGGCATTAGGTTAGGAAAGGCTGGCCCACTTATAATTAGGAATGTAATTTCTTTTCCAAATCTGTTAAGCAAATTTATATAGCCACCCAACTAAAAAAAAAAAAAAAAGACTCGTGGCAGCATATGACATTTGTAACATTCATGTGGAATCCATTTTGGGCTGCATTCTTGCTGTTTTGCATCATCCAGCACTTGAGCCAATTGCTGATTAACACACATTTCTTTTATATGCTAAACTCTCTGGGTTTACACACTATGGATCTTGCCACAAGTAACTGTTAAGTCTTCTTCAGTTGAAGCTAGTGTGCCTGGGAGTCACGGCTGAATAACGACACGATGGAGACAATGAGGAAGTGGGGAGTGGACTATAGGGCACGTGCCTGTGCATAGATTACACTATAGCAGTGCAATTGAGACCACATGGTGATAAAGATAAGTTTCAGGAAGTAACAGTTAAAAATAAGATGTGAAAGGGGGAAAGCAAGCTTGGGTGTATAGCTTTGGAATAGACACCAAACATTTCTAGTTTCTGCTAAATATATGAAAAGATAAATTGGGCAGCTGCATATTATCTTTTGACCAAGGACAGTGCCAATATATCCCTTATGGGTGCTCATTAGTAAAGGAAACATTTTACTTTAGAACCAAAACCCCTTCTCACTTTCAGGAATCTTTCCTAGGTAGCATCTGGGAGAAATTGCCTGTTGCCATCATACTTATTAGTAACCTATGACTATCACTAAGTGTTGTATCTTATGATTCTTGATCAATGTATTCTATTTTATTTTTCTTTATGTACACTGAGAGCGTATGCACCAAAGCCAAATTCCTTGTATGTCCAATCACACTTGGACAATAAAGAATTCTATTCTATTCTACTGTACTTTAAATGAATGTTCTTTATGCTATTTATTATTTTGATTTTTAAAAGTTTTACTGTTTTTATATTGACTGTTTATTTATTGTCATCTTCTGTCCACAGTCCCTCCTCTTGGGGGAGATGGTGGCTATATAAATTTGATTTTATAAACAACTCTAGTCACAAAGGTTGCAATAAAAATGTATCCAACCCAGCTTAGATGATAGTAGTGCTCCTACTGTCTTCCTAAATGATAGGGAGAATTAAATTAAGGGAAATCCTTAAACAGAGCTGGAAATAAACATAAACACTTTTATCAAGTATCAATTCTCTGCTCAATACACTGGCAAAGTAATAAAGTGTCAGTCATATACAACATTTCATGAAAGCAGATTAACAGGTCATCTTTAAACAGGTTTGATTCCCAAAATGCTATTAAGCTATGCTTTCCCTCTCCCCAGGCTCCTCCATGCTAAATAGATTAGCATCCAGCTGATCAAAAACTGAATAATTACAGCAAGGCAAGAAGGTTAGTGACAAGATAAATTTACTGGCACCTCATTAGAAGAGGAAATCAAAAATGTTCTTCTGTTCATCATGCCTGATTAGCACTGATGCACCAGAGACCAGTTTGACAGGCTGACAGCTAGATTACTTGTAGTCTAGTTAAGATGGGTATGACCTGCATTGCACAACTACATTGAAATCATGGTGAAATCACTCTTGTTGTAAAAGAAGAGGGATTTCACCATGATAGTCAAATCTATAATTCAGCTGAATTACGAAGAGTAACCCATATATTAAAAAAATAGAAGACAATGCTCTGGAGGCCATGTTTTCCCATTTTACCAGTTGGATTCAAACATTTTTAAATATACTTTTTTTGGCCAAAGAGAAAGCTGCTCCAAACTTCATCAGGGTAAACCCACTCTACCGTCATTAATACGAATCATTTTAATGATGAACCAATTCAAGAAAGAAGGGAATTGCAAAGGTGCACAATTTATATCCAATTTCTATTATGAAACCTATGCGAGATTATGATACTTCAAGGTATTTCATTGTCATCTATCATGTATTCAGTGACTTTTTATTATAAAGGCCAGTCCTTTATTTCAAAAGCTGTCCTTTAGATTAATTACTTTATTGGTTTTACTCTAGAATTTTCCTTTGCAAAGCAACCTACATAATAAACATTTTTTCTTATGAAGTCTTCATAGTTGCCCCTTTTCATATTTTTCCATTATTTTTCTAAGAAAATGTGATCATTACAATCATGTATGATCAATATGATCTACAGCATCTATCTATCTATCTATCTATCTATCTATCTATCTATCTATCTATCTATCTATCTATCTATTATCTATCTATCTATCTATCTATCTATCTATCTATCTGTCATCTATCTATCTATCTATCTATCTATCTATCTATCTATCTATCATCTATCTATCTATCTTTTATCTATCATCTATCTATCATCTGTCTACCGGCACCTCGGTTCAGCCAGCTGATTCCATCGCTGGCCATAGGGGGCGAACAATTGCCCCCTGTGGAACGGGCGCACAATTTGGGCGTCCTCCTTGATGCCCGGCTGTCAATGGATGACCATGTGGCAGCCGTGGCGAGGGGGGCGTTCCACCAGGTTCGCCTGGTGCGCCAATTGCGCCCCCTACTGGACCGGGATGCCCTACGCACGGTCACTCACGCGTTGGTGACGTCCCGCCTGGATTACTGCAACGCTCTCTACATGGGGCTGCCCTTGGGACGCGCCCGGAGACTGCAGTTAGTTCAGAACGCAGCCGCGCGGGCTGTGATGGGGAGTACAAGGTACTCCCACGTAACACCTCTCCTGCGCGAGCTGCACTGGCTACCTGTGGTTTTTCGGGTGCGTTTCAAGGTGCTGATTACCATCTTTAAAGCGCTCCATGGCACGGGACCTAGTTACTTGCGGGATCGCATCCTCCCACATACATCCCTGCGGCCAATTCGCTCACACAGAGAGGGACTTCTCCTGGTGCCGTCCACTAGGCAATGCCAACGGGCGACACCAAGGAGTAGGGCCTTCTCTGTGATGGGCCCAACCCTCTGGAATGACCTCCCCCCCGACATTAGAACCACTACTGACCTCCGCTCCTTCCGGCAAAAATTGAAGACTCACCTGTTCCGATTAGCAGGCCTGGCATAATTACAACTGTCCCTCCTGGCAAATGTATTAACTGGTTATTTTAGGGGTATTGTTTTTAACTTATTGTGTGTGTTTTAGGGGTTCAAAATCCTATATTTATATATATTGCTTTGTACAGTTCTTTTAATTCCATTTTTAACCTCCTCCATTCCAACTGTACATATTCAATTTTTATTGTATTTTGATATATTTTGCATGGACTGTACACCGCCCCGAGTCCCTTTTGGGAGAGGGGGCGGTCTAGAAGCATGAATAATAAATAAATAAAATAAATAAATCTATCTATCTATCTATCTATCTATCTATCTATCTATCTATCTATCTATTATCTATCTATTATCTATCTATCATCTATCTATCTATCTATCTATCTATCTATCTATCTATCTATCTATCTATCTATCTATCTATCTAACTATCATCTATCATCTATATATTTCATATTTAGACTGTGACACAAGTGGGTATCACACTTTGTCTTTTCATTGTGGCTTTTAGCTCTACCTTAAATGAGATACGTTCATTCACAAGGTACAGAAGTCAGAAGTTCCTTGTTAATTTCATATAAAACCAGTCTTACAAAGAGCCAGCTGAGCAAGAAAGGAAACTCTACTTTTTATACAGGAAGACACATGCTCCCTTCTTTCTGAGATTTATACTTGGCTTTCCCAGGAAGATAAGGAAAGTAATTAATTTCTCTCTGTTGTAGGAAAAGGATGAACCTACTTCCGCAAGTTGAGTTACATGCCGATCTGTCCAGCAACTGTTTCAAAGCTATTTGCTGTACCCATTCTTAATCTATTATTTTGTCAGTTTTTTCCAAACATGTCTTTCATCTTGTCCGACATTTTCTTCTGTTTACCAACTGGTAAAATCTAACACATACCTGCATTCAGATATTTCATTTGCTTGAGTTTTTTTTTTAACTGCAGATTTCAGTATAGCAATAGCAATAGCACTTAGACTTATGTACTACTTTACAGTTCTTTATAGCTCTAAGCTATAAAGGTTTACAGAGTCAGCATATTGTCCCCACCAATTTGGTCTTCATTTTACCCACCTCGGAAGGATGGAAGGATGAGTCAACCTTGAACCCGGTGAGATTTGAACTGCCAAATTGCAAGTAGCCAGCAGTCAACAGAAGTAGCCTGCTATACTGCACTCTAACCACTGCACCACTGCAGTTATATTGGCTGAAGTTTTTCAATTTCCCGTTCTGCTCATTTAAATGATCCTCTTGATTCTGAATCTTTACTTATTGCTCTTAAGCTTTTTATGTTGATTTTTACTTTTTACATTGCAACCAATTTTCTGGTATCATTTCTTATTCTTAGCTTTGTTAATTAAATACTGTGTCATTGTTCTGCTCAGCTAACCCTAATTCTGCAGCTCACCTCAGCATTATTATTTTTTTTAACCACGATAAACTTCCTACCTAGCAGAATATTAGGTAATTATAGGAATAAATATATATCAGTAAGAAGAACAGATGTGAAAGCCATACTTTACAAGATAGAGACACTGACGTTCAGGAAATAGTTCCAGGAGAAAATCAGTTGTAAGGTATTTTAAATTCCGTATAGAAGTCAATACAATTTGAGGGGAAATCTCAAACTTAAGCGTATCTGTTTTTTGAATGTAACTTGTAGAGGAGTATTTCTCCTTGAAATATACTAGGACCTTATTTGCAATAAAATATATGATTCAGCTACCATTTCAACTAGCAAGAGTTCAACTAGCACTGATGATGTTACCTAGTTTGGACAATGAACCATCTGCAAGAAAACAAGCAAGCTCAAAGTGTACCAAGGACCCCTTGACACAGGTTTGCTACTTTGTTTACCTCACATATAATCTCTTACTTGCCTCAGAATATTTCAGTTCCAAAATATGTGTGTGGCCCCAGATAGTAATCAGCCTCTTTTCCCTCTTTTTTTTAACAGAGAGAAAAAGTTTGCTATTTTCTTTGGATCAACTTTCTTTAGATCTTACAACATGATCACTTCCTTTCCACTACGATATTCCACAAAGGCTTTGTGATCTACTCCTTTTGGGACCACAAAACTGCACGTTTTTTGGCACCCATCAGCCTCCCTGCCCGTCTAATGTTTTTACATCAACTAAAATATTTTAATTAAAAACCAAGCTGATAGGTTTCAAAGCAACTCCCCGAGCATCTATATCTTCTTTCTCGGAAAATTAAAATTAGGGGCTGTGGCACTGGCAGCTCAGTGTTTCATTTGGAGAGGCGCCCATCCGCCTGGAAAAAGACAAAGATAGTAAGGAGTTTTCTTATAGGAGGAGGGTCACAAGAGAGGCAGCCTTGTGGTAATTCAATGCTTTAGAAAAGGTAATATTCCCCCACAGCAACCATCCTGTGAACAGGCCAGACTGCTAGCAGGTGTTTCGTGAGAGCATCACAACATGTTTTCAAAATTCCAGATTTATCAGCAAGACATCTGGGGTACCATTCTTCTTATTCACATATTTTGGCTCTTGTCTTTTCTCCATGACCATTTTCTGTCAGAGTTCTCCCTCTTTCCCTCCCTCCCCTCTCTCCCCCCCTCTCTGTGTTCATTCTATTAAGATTAACTCAATTACTATGACATCTATAAAAAAATAAGCCTCAGCATGCAGTTCTGATTTTTCTTCCACACTTCCGCCTTTGCTCACATTATCTTTGGCTGACTTTCATTATATTCTCCAAACGAATTAGACTTTCAGGTAGGCTTTTTTGGATTTTTTCCTTTTTCATTCTTGCATTTCTGCACTGATAATGGCTGTCACTTTCCGTTTCTAAAATTAATATTCTCTCTCCCTCCTCCTCTTTCTATTAATCCTGCTGGTTCTTTGATTTTTATCTTAGTTAGATTATTGCAATTCCTTGCTGTCTGCTTTGTCTTTATATCTTATTTCTCTTCTCCCCCCCTCCCTCTGTTACAGGGAGAAATAAGTTTATTATAACTTTGCTTCATAGTTTACTTTCATCCTCTTCTTGTATTCAGTTGGGGGAAGGAAAAGTTGCTATTACCTTTAAATGTGCCTTTTCTATAAATAACTATAAGGGAACATGGTGGCTCAGATAAGTGGTGGATAAGACGCTGAGCTTGTCGATCAGAAAAGTCGGCAGTACAGATGTTTGAATCCCTAGCGCTGTGTAACGGAGTGAGCTCCCGTTTCTTGTCCTAGCTTCTTCTAACCTAGCAGTTCGAAAGCATGTAAAAATGCAAGTAGAAAAATAGGAATCATCTTGGTGGGAAGGTAACAGCGTTCCATGCACCTTTGGTGTTTAATCATGCCAGCCACATGACCACAGAGATATCTTCGGACAGCACTGGCTCTTCGGCTTTGAAACGGAATGAACAGTGCTCCCTAGAGTCGGGAACGACTAGCACATACAGGTGAAACTCGAAAAATTAGAATATCGTGCAAAAGTTCATTTATTTCAGTAATGCAACTTAAAAGGTGAAACTAATATATGAGATAGACTCATTACATGCAAAGCAAGATAGTTCAAGCTGTGATTTGTCATAATTGTGATGATTATGGCTTACAATTCATGAAAACCCCAAATCCACCATCTCAGAAAATTAGAATATTACATGCAATCAATAAAATAAGGATTGTACATAGGACAATATCGGACCTCTGAAAAGTGTAAGCATGCATATGTACTCAGTACTTGGTTTGGGCCCCTTTTGCAGTAATTACTTCCTCAATATTGCGTGGCATGGAAGCTATCAGCCTGTGGCACTGCTGAGATGTTATGGAAGACCAGGATGCTTCAATAGCGGCCTTCAGCTCTTCTGCATTGTTCGGTCTCATGTCTCTCATCTTTCTCTTGGCAATGGCCCATAGACTCTTTATGGGTTCAGGTCAGGCAAGTTTGCTGGCCAATCAAGTACAGTAATACAACAGTCATTGAACCAGGTTTTGATGCTTTTGGCAACGTGGGCAGGTGTCAAGTCCTGCTGGAAAATGAAGTCAACATCTCCATAAAGCTCGTCTGCGGAAGGAAGCATGAAGTGCTCCAAAATCTCCTGGTAGATGGCTGAGTTGATCCTGGACTTAATGAAGCACAGTGGACCAACACCAGCAGATGACATGGCTCCCCAAATCAACACAGCCTGTGGAAACTTCACACTGGACTTCAAGCATCTTGCAGTGTGTGCCTCTCCATTCTTCCTCCATACTCTGGGTCCTTGGTTTCCAAATGAGATGCAAAAGTTGCTCTCATCAGAAAAGAGGACTTTGGACCACTGAGCAACAGACCGGGTCTGTTTTTCTTTAGCCCAGGAAAGACGCTTCTGACGTTTGCTGTTCAGGAGCGGCTTGAGAAGAGGAATACGACATTTGAAGCCCATGTCCAGGATCCACCTGTGTGTGGTGGCTCTTGATGCACTGACTCCAGCCTCAGTCCACTCCTTGTGAAAGTCCCCAACACTTTTGAATGGCCTTTTCCTGACAATCCTCTCCAGGCTAAGGTCATCCCTGCTGCTTGTGCACCTTTTTCTTCCACACTTTTCCTTTCCACATAGCTTTCTATTAATGTGCTTTGAGACAGCACTTTGGGAACATCCTACTTCTTTTCCAATTACCTTTTGTGGCTTTTCCTCCTTATGGAGGGTGTCAATGATGGTTTTCTGCACAACTGTCAGGTCGGCAGTCTTTCCCATGATTATGATTCCTACGGAACCAGACTGAGAGGCCATTTAAAGGCTCAGGAACCCTTTGCAGGTGTTATGGCTTAATTAGCTGATCAGAGTGAGACACTTTGAGCCTAGAATATTGCACCTTTTCACAATATTCTAATTTTCTGAGATGGTGGATTTGGGGTTTTCCTGAGCTGTAAGCCATAATCATCACAATTATAACAAATCACAGCTTGAACTATCTTGCTTTGCATGTAATGAGTCTTATCTCATATATTAGTTTCACCTTTTAAGTTGCATTACTGAAGTAAATGAACTTTTGCACGATATTCTAATTTTTCGAGTTTCACCTGTATGTGCGAGGGGAACCTTTACCTTCACCTTTATGTAAATGACAAAAGGGGAATTCGTACAATAAAAATATTGTGGCAATGCCTGGTGGCTAAACTTGCTGGGGGTTGGAAGTAATCAGGATTGCGGAGACTTCTCAGGAATATTAAAGTTGTAGATTAGATTAGAAGTCAGATGACAATAATGGCAACCATTTTTATACTGCTATCAAGAAAGCTACACAATTAACCCATCATGAACTCACAAAAGGAGCTGTGTTTGAACTGAAGGAGACTCAGAACATAGATAGAATAATAGGGTTGCAAGTGATCTTGGAAGTGTTCTAGTTCAACCTCCTGCTTGAGTTTTTACTGCTCCCAAAATGGCCTCTCAGATGTCCACAAAAACCCATAAGCAGGACATGAGCACAATAATCCTCTACTTTTTATGGTCCACAGAAACTGTAATGATCTGTGGGTAGGACCTGTGTGTCAGGGGCAAGATTTGCAGCCAGGACAATGGTTTGATAAGAGACAATCAATGTTTCTGATTGACAAGCTCAGCACCTTAGCCACTGAGCCACCGCATCCCTATTTTTCATGCTACATTGTGGCAAAATAATGCCTGACAGAAAGAACTATGTGAGTCATTTCCAAAGATTTCAGAGAAAGAAAAACATCCCAAATGCCACATAAAATATTTAATTGTTTGTAAGCCTGACATGTTTGATAAAACAAAAAGATATGAGACCAAGTGTTTACAAATATTTTTAAACTTAAAATTGTAGGAATAAAAAAATGAAATTAACTACAAAACACACATAATTTAAACATATACTGAGTTATTGTGTTATATCTTTCAACAATTTATTACCTGAAACTAATACAAAATCTATCTGGCCCTTATGAGAGCTATTCATTTGCTACTTGATTTAAAAAAAACATACATTGTTCAAAACATATCACTGTCATTTTTTTTTAGGTCAAATGTACTTTAGGTACATTAACTTTTCAGAATTTGTCTTACTAATCCCCTCGTAAAGATATATTTGGTAACTTGCTGAGAATGAAAATATATTTACTGTAAGAAGATTATTATTATCCTTACCTATGTAAGCTGCATAAATAGGACTAAGATTAAATATAAAGATCAAACTAATGACATTAGGAACAGCAATCAGCTTTTATCAATGTAAAGGGATCAGCAACCAAGAAATATGCCCCAGATTAGTACTTGGCAGAGTAACCATGAAAGCCTTGGGAAAGATATTCAGATGCCACGATGTATCTATACTGCGAAGATCAGAATCACGCGGGCAATTATTTTACTTGTGACATTCTATGGAAACAAGAAATGGAATTTGAAGAAGCAGGACAGACAATGTATTGAATATGTTAGTGCTATATAAGACTTTTGATCATGCCATGGGTAGCCAAAAATAAATAAATACACGAATCATAGAATAAATCAATCCAGAGACATTATCCTACTGTAATTTGGACACATGATATGAAAATACAGCTCCCTGGAGAAGTCTATAAAGGTGGAATAAGTGAAAAGAAAGAGGACAACCAGTGGTAAAATGGATGGCTTGATTACAGTGGCAATAGGCATAATGGTTGGGTCCCCGAAAGGCCAAATGAGAACAGATTGTCTGTAAGCTGTCTATTTAGACAGTTGCTAAAAACAACATTGACTTGATGGAAAATGATTGGGCAAGCAATGAATATCAACCGGTTAAACAGTACATTTATTGTTGTTAGTTGCAAAGTCGTGTCCGAGCCATCGTGACCCCACGGACAACGTTCCTCCAGGCCTTCCTGTCCTCTACCATCCCCCAAAGTCCATTTAAGCTCATGCCAACTGCTTCAATGACTCCATCCAGCCACGTCATTCTCTGTTGTCCCTTTCTTCTTTTGCTCTCAATCTTTCTCAGCATTAGGTTCTTCTCCAGTGATTCCTTTCTTCTCATTAGGTAGCCAAAGTACTTGAGTTTCATCTTCAGGATCTGGCCTTCTAAAGAGCAGTCAGGATTGATCTCCTCTAGGACTGACCAATTTGATCGCCTTGCAATCCAAGGGACTCACTCGCAGGAGTCTTCTCCAGCACCATAGTCCAAAGGCCTCAATTCTTTGGCACTCAGCCTTCCTTATGGTCCAACTTTCACAGTCATACATTGCAACTGGGAAAACCAGAGCCTTGACTATGTGCAAGTACATTTATTAGTAAATTGAGATACAGAACATCTGGTTTAATTGTAATTAATTTAATGATAGTTTCAATGAAAACAGGTTTTGGTTGCAACTAACAAAACATATCAAGATCAAAAGAGCCATGGTCCAATTTTCAAACAGAAATCCACAAATAGTCTCTTAGATTCCCATTTATTATTTATCCATGCTATGCAATGATCTTTTAAGAAAAACAAAAGGCAAACTAAAACGATCCAGAACAGCAGTTCAATTGGAAGTCAAGAATTTTTCAATTCCTAAGTGCAATGCCTACAGAACTTGGAGAAACTGTGACCACACTGCCCTCTTGTGACGAATTTGACTTAGAACCAATTGAAATGTGGGAAAACCTGTAACTAAGCAAAGACATCCGAATGTAATACTTGTGAAAAATCACCAGAATCATCACATCCCAACTCCTGGACTAAAGATTGAAGCTGAAAGACTAACAGATCAGTTGCAATATATTTTCCTGAGTGCAGCTGACAGCTGTTTTAAGCAAAAGCAAGCAAGCAAGCACAGTCGCTTCGATGAGAGACTGATAAATCACTCAGTGTCACTTTTATAGTGAGGATGTTCAATATCTTTGGCACTCAACAGCTTTCAAAATCACACACTCCAAGCATTTCTGTGTACCACATTCGTCAGTCACATTCATTTGGTTTATCAGCTTTTGGAACTGGAAACTAAAAATATAAAATTTTGGAGATATATGCAGCAGTGTTCTGGATCACAACCAGCACATTAATTCAACACATGTGTTAAATGTGATATAACTAGGCTGATCAAACAGCATTTTTGTTTCCCAATCGGCATTTTTTTCCCTGCCAGTTCAGGCAAATAGGTAGGAAAAAAATGTTTTAAAAAATGAAAAAAAGTTGGCCACACCCACCCAGTCACATGATCCCACCACCAAACCACGCCCACAGAACTGGCGGCAAAAAAAATTAGATTTCATCACTGCTTCAACCCTCACACCTCTGGAAAGTCTTTATTCTTAAAATCCTCACATCAAGTAGTCAGAGCATTCTGAATAGGAAGAACTTTAAGAGCAATTTCTCTATCCACAAATTGTCTTGAAAAGAGACAAGGAGAAAGGATTTCTTTCCCCTTACCCTTCACTTATTTATGTCCCTCTTTAAGAGTTTTCCTACAAACATGATTTTCACAGCTCCAATATGGATTAGGAGTAAGAATTTCCATTCTCCTCTCCCCCACCTGGCTTTTCTCTATCAATGTAGTAGATACAGAAGATTATTGGTTAACAACAAAGGACTCATTAAAGTAGCTAATGTTTTTCAGTTTATTCTAGCTTTTAGACTTCCACATAAACAAGCAATGGAATCATTTTGATAAAGAGGAGCTGAAGAAAGAGAGGGCATCAAATAGCCTATGGATGCAGATTAAACACAAGGTGTGAGGATAAAAGGGAGTTTGAACTGTGTGTCCCACTGGCTCAGATAAATCAGTTGGCCAGCCATAGGCATTACCGCTATCATTCCCATGCAAATCTATCTGGATAAAAATTAAAGCTAAGCATCCTGACAGTTCATCATGGAAGCTCAGTATTTAAGGGCATCTCATGCTGCTTGGCATCAATGCAAGTGTTGGAAGAGACATACAAAGTGGACCCCAAAAAGGGGTCGATTGTATTATTAGCCATCATTTGCAAAATGTGCACTTTAACTAGGGAGGTTTTGAGGTGAGTTCTCATTTAATATCCATCAGCAGACAGTTTTTAGACTTGATGAGCTTTGGAAAAGGATAATTATAGCTATCTTGTGGAAGAGGAAATAATGATACTTAGCCATAATCATTTAAGCATCCTGCCAAGCTCACAGTGTGTTTGTGGGTTGTTGTCAATAAGCTTAGCCAAGCATGATAAGATTCGTTCCATTTTCTGTTCTGAAATTTTGGTAGCTGCCTTATATTTGCCAGAGTGGAAAAAGTAGATTATAAACTGAGTAAGATTTTAAAAAAAATAGTCACACTACCTCTAAATTAAGCAAAGATGTTAACCATTACTGTGAAAAGCATGATAGACTGTTAAGGGAGGCACAAAAACTCCTATCCCAGGAATTTTTAATCAGAGGGTACTTTCACTTCCAAAATGCCAAAAAATATTTCAAAGATCCATTCAAATTGGACTCTAGAGACTAGGAAACATACAAGAACTGTTCTCAATGCAAAAGTGGGCAAGATATTTTTTTAAGTCCAATGAAACAAGATAATATTTAAAAAGTAACTCAGACTGACACCTCCCTAATTCACTAGAGTGTAAGAAGAGTGGGAGGAGGTTCAGCACAATCAGACTTTCAAGTTTATTATAGCAAATCTTAAAATTAGTTTTATCCTTCTTTGGAGTTGATTTCCTGGTCTATATTATAGTGCAGACAACAATGATAGACACCACTCCCCCAAAAGCCTGGCTCTACAACATGATCACAGAATCATAAGGTTTGTAAGGTAAAGGTAAAGGTTCCCCTCGCACAGAAGTGGGTTCCTATTGGTTCACACCAGTTTGGTGGACTGGTAGTGAAAATGGTGATTGGTAGGGATGAAATGCTCAACATGCTCCTGAACCAGTTCCCTGCGACATCTTTTTTTGACCTTTTAAAATGTTCTGCGCATGTGCAGACCTATTTATAGGCAACTGCGCATGCACCGTAGCAAAATTGCATGGGCACCGAACTGGCAGTAATGCCGGCAAAAACCCACCCCTGCCCTTGCACATATGTGCTAGTTGTTCCCAACTCTAGGGGGCAGTGCTCATCTCTGTTTCAAAGTGAAAGACCTAGCGCTGTCCAAAGATGTCTCCATGGTCATGTGGCCGGCATGACTAAATGCCGAAGGTGCAGAGAACGCTGTTACCTTCCCACCAAAGGTGGTTACTATTTTTCTACATGCATTTTTACATGCTTTCAAATTGCTAGGTTGGCAGAAGCTGAGACAAGTATTGGGGTCCTTCAGGCATGTAGCTTGGCTGCCTGTTTAGTAGCTCCAGTTCTTCTCTCCCTCCCTCCCTGGGAGACCAGGCACTTCAGTGAGAGTGCACGAAACTTCAGCCAGGCTCCTTGAAAAACAGAGTTTGCAGGGGGGCGATCTAGCCCCCAGGCTGGCTATAACACAAACATTCATTCTTGGCTATAGTTGAGATTCCTAGTTGCAATGGACAGCAAAGCTAGGGTTGACTAGTATAGTTTTCTCATTCTCAGTAAATGTTGAAATTTGCACCATGGCCGGGAATTCAAAAATTTGTTCTGCAGCTTGGGGAAATTGTTGCAGATCATTTCTTAAAAGCTTAATTTCTTGCCCTAGGAAATATACATTTGACAGAATCACTCCCCTACTGAAAACCATGAAATATTAAAGTGACTGCATGGTGCCTAAGTCCATCCATCTCTGTCTATATCCTTCCCCCTCCTTTTTTTAATATTTGTACTTTCTCTGTAGATGACATAAGCTGAACGCTCCATAAAAAAAACACCATATCCAACCATTTCCTGCGTCCCTAGCCTTTTATTTCTTGACAGACTTTTGGTAAACCTTCAACATGCATCACCAACTCTATTGATTTTGTGCAAATAATTTGGTATTAGCAAAAATTAACCAGATCACTCCCCTTCTCATCAGCTGGAGTTTCTAAGAGAAGTTCCTAGGGTTTTGCACAAGGGATAGGCGGGGGGGGGGAGGGAATCATATTTTTTAAAAACTTTGCACACTGACAATGCTACCTTTACAGCGGTGGGAAATTTTACATGTCCAAGTTGCTTGCTAGCCTGCAGTTTTGTTGGTTTTGAAATGTGAACTGCACATTTCAGCAGGTTCTGACAGTTCTGGAGAACCAGTAGCGGAAATTTTGAGTAGTTCAGAGAACCGGCACATGCCACCTCTGACTGGCCCCGCCCCCATCTATTCTCTGCCTATTGAGTCCCAGCTGATTGGGAGGAAATGGGGATTTTGCAGTATCCTTCCTCTGGAGTGGGGTGGGAATAGAGATTTTGCAGTATCATTCCCCCGGAATGGAGTGAGAATGGAGATTTTGCAGTATCATTCCCCTGGAATGGAGTGGGAATGGAGATTTTGTAGTATCATTCTCCTAGAGTGGGGTGGGAATGGAGATTTTGCAGTATCATTCCCTTGGAATGGGGTGGGAATGGAGATTTCACAGTATCCTTCCCCAAGAATGGGGAGGGGTTGAAGATTTCACAGTATCCTTCTTGTGGAATGGGGTGGGAATAGAGATTTTGCAGTATCCTTCTCCTGGAATGGGGTGGGAATGGAGATTTTGCAGCATCCTTCTCCTGCCATATCACGCCCACCAAGCCATGCCCACAGAACCAGTAGTAAAAAAAAATTGAATTTCACCACTGGTGAACTGTGTAGGTTAGAAGTGAATTCTATTTTGAAGTTTTCATCTTTTTTGACACCTTTATGCAGATCCCTGAGACCTAAACATTATTCCAAGGTTTCCTCCAGGGTAAAAAGCTTGAGAAGGGCTGTGCCAGAGAAACAACTGGTGATGCAAGGATATAATTCTTGAACCATCATCTTGAGAAACAGATTTTACACATTCAAAATTATGAGCACACTATCCCATGTCCTAAGCAGCAGTATCAAGAGTCTGCAACAGGAGGCTCAGACCAGAATGGGACAATGCACCACAGCCAACTCACTGTGGCCAACCTTCTGGAGCCAACTCACCACTGCCAATTTGCCACAGCCAACTCACTGCAGGACAACTTGCCATAGGACAATTCAATTGTTTAAAATAATTTAAAAATATTTTATTTTTTGTTATTCACATTTCATTTTGTCCCTCCTTTTGTATCTCTTTGTTAATGATTCTATTCCACCATTTCTTCAAGTGTAACCCTTGTCCCATGGAGAGTTGGCCATGTGGTGAGTTGGCTATGGTGAGTTGGCCGTGGAAAGTTGGCCATTGTGAGTTGGCTATGGCGAGTTGTCCCATTCCGATCTGAGCCTCCTGTTCTGGATACTTCTGTTTAAGGCATGGGACAGTGTGATGACCCAGGGTGTGGCAAGAAAGCAATACAACCAGAGAACAGTTCTAACTCTCCTTTATTGCTCCAACTGAAAGTGAACTAAACCCTACCCACCCAAGATTAAAATTTTGTGTCTGCAAATTCAGAGAAAACTCTTTGGGGAAAAAACCATTAATCTCTCTTACAGTAAACCAAGATAATCATCTCATATCTATTCTTTAAGTCAGAGAACTTTCTATCACTGCACTTTTCAGAGCTTATGAGTTAAATTCAACAAGACCAGCAATGAAGAATCAAGGTCCAATGTTTGATATATGCTGGATGAATCTCTCAATGAGAACTTGCAAACTTTTAGTGTCATGGTCCTGGATCTTGTTTTTCAATTTCTCCATCTTTTAAATCGAACATTTTTGGTATTATAACAGGAATGTCAGGTTCTCAGATTTATTACAGCCCCTGCCCAACCTATTTTATCAAGTGCAAGAAAACTGGATCAACACATGCATTCATGTTAATCAATCCAGTTGTACCTGGATTTAAGTCAGTTAGTTGAACAGGAATACATTAGGAAATAAAGGAGAACATCTGATATGTTATTTAGAATTTTGGAAAACACATTTTTCAGTTCTCCCAGTTGTCATATATCTGAAGAAGATGTAAGATATATGACAATGGAGTTCTTTAGATCACTGTATAATGACAAAGAATAACCTAATATCAGCTATTCAATTTTTTTGCACTCATAACAGATATTAATTACCAGTAGATCCTTTTTTTGGTACATTTTCAAGCTAACCCAATATACATATGCTTTGCAAAAACAAAAACAAAAAAACACAACCAAATGAGCTATCCATTCAAATGTATCTCCCCACACACACACACACACTTGGCATGACAAGTTAATAGATATTATTGTTCTCTGTACCTTCGTAAACAACCCAATCACATTTGAGTGGGTGGCCATAGAAATCCAAATAATAAATTAGAGACTCACTAGACCATATGATCACATCATATGAATCAATGTTGTACATCTCCAACTATTAGCTAAACCATTCAATTTATTTCTGAAAAGGCATCAGTCTCCATTAGGCACAAAATAAATCCATTTAAAATTTAGGGAAATACCATACATAAATGCCAAAATAGCCATTTACAATTATGTACTAGATACTGTAATTCTTTATTCCTTGCCTCTCTGTACATTTTATTGTCTCAATTAATATATTCTACAACTCACAAATAACCAGTTTGGCAACAGATGTATTAAAGAACTCAGTATGTGAGAGGATTCTGCAGTAATAAGGATAGATGGTCCATATATGGATGTCAAAAAAAAAGTGCTATCTGAAAATGTTGCCAATCTGTAATTATTGACATATTATAATTAATTAAATTGTTATTTATTCATTTTAATATAAAGTATATGATTCATATTCTGTCCATCCTCTCTAACAAAAGGAATATTTTCAAGTATGGATCACCTTTAAGGTTACTTTTGTATGATTATAAGACTCAGACTGGAATTGGTACCCTAATATAAATCCCCTCTCTATAAATCCTACTAGAGAAGGACCCTAAACACCCCCAGCTTACAAGAAATGGTAAATATGCCAATTAAAACATAAACCATGAAGGAAAATTTGCAGAAGCAATGCTCACATTTAATGTGCAAACAAAACAAAAACTTTGTGTCTTCCCTCACTGTGGCTTTATATTCACCTTATGGATGTTCTGTATCCACCATATAGATATTTTAATAACCATAAGGTTAATAATGTGATTTTTGATTGTGTTGGTTCTTACTGATGAAAGGAAGATTTCTCAGCTTCTTGTGTGGCCCGTGTGGTCCCTCTGTTAAAATATTTTCTTCTCCTATATTCAAATCCATCCAGTACCAAAGATGGTAAAGTTCCGGATCCAGAACCCACCCACCCCCACCCCCACCAACCCAGCCCCACTCAGTTTTGCCAGGGAAGTTAGACACTAGTTAAAATTTGTACTGCAAACCCAATCCTTTGGTTTTCCATCGAGAAAACCAAATAGATTTTAACAGGGGGACCACATGGACCGTCCAAATATGTCTAGTGTGGGAGTGAGTGGTGGCTTCTTGAGAAGATAGAAAACCAAATCCTCCTTAAAAAATGAAGAACAGCCCTGCTTCTCAAGGATGAATTAAGCATGGATATTCCACCCAACCACATGACACTTCCAAGTTGCCTTAACTAGCTAACAGGGGATGAATCCAAGGACCAGGTGGCTGAGCTCACAGTCGTACAGACCATGTCTGCTTTGTCAGGTCCAACCATACTCAGGCTCAAACCATACTCAGAGCCAAGACTTTACTCTAGGCATCGGCATTAGAACTGTATAAAAGATAAGTGTTCAATCGGGAACTTATTTGAGTGACTTTGTCCAATAGGTGGACTGTAAATTCCTCCACATGACTCTATAAGTAAACCTCTGAGACTTCATTTCCCAGGAGGATTCAGGTCACCTTAAACAGGTTGGTGGGGCAGCTATTCGTGGACTCCGTAAGGGTGGATATTGTATTGTACAAGTATGGTCACTTTGCTGCCCTTACCACCAACATGTAGGCCTTAATAGTGGCTCTCATACATGTTATATCAAATTCACTTTCATACCTACAGAAATGAACTTTTCTTTGCTAGGAATTTACAAAATTCCTATCAATTCAACAGGATTGATAACAGAATACAGGGTTTTTTCCCCTCCCCTTGAACACAAAAACTCCCAATTGACTGAATTTCATAAATTTGAAGGGAGAATTTGTGATGATTTAAGAGGTGAAAAGATTGTTAACAAAAAGACATCTGCCAATATTTTATAGACATGTTTCTAACATATGATTAATGTCTTGTGCAGCCCTTCCCTCTGCAATATCCTCAACTGCTTTAAGAGACAAATCTCACCAAGAATGCCTTAGTAGTACAAATTTTAAAGTCAAAACTAACACTGGGCAATTAATAGACTAGGTACCTTTTGAAAAATAAAATGATTAATGTTTAATTAATACGTATATTTTTGTGCTTCATTTATTTTTTAAAACTGTGCTCTTGTTTATAATGATAAAACAGGAGTAATGATAAAACTAGGAATAAACTCCTCCAAACTTTTCAAAAATATGTCAGTAGCAGAAAGTAGCCTTTGAGAAAATCACTTATTTTGCTCCCAAATCTCTCCACCATATATTACCTCTGTATATCCAGTTTGTTGAAGTCAACCAGATCCTATGAAGTGCATAGTAATAACAACCATAATGACAAGACAGGAAGAAAATTATTAGGAACTATCAGTCTATTTCAGCCAGAGTGGAATATAATGACCACATAGGCCTATTCTAAAATATTTAGCCCTTGATAATTGGTTGTAAGTCAAAACTACCTGTACCTGAATTTAACAAGTGACATTTTGAATGACCAAGCATGTCAAATTTCATACACAATAATGGTATGTTTCTACATAGGTCTTAGCCAGTCAGAAGGGTCTTTATGTTCTTAAGGGATTATGTTCTTCTCTAAATGCAGTAAATCTAATTGCTAGCACTGAGACCAAAGTATATGAGATGAAGTTTCCTATATTGTACAAAAATCAAGCAGCTAATGCGGCTTACAAATCATCATCACAGAACTGGCATTGACAACAGTAGATTACAATGAATATTAAGGATCATGTCCTACCCATTCCTCCTCACCAGGTGCCAATGAGGGCAAACAACAAACAGATCATTCACTAAATCCAATGCACTCTTCCTTCTCATGACATTTTACATAAATTAAAGATCTTTCTGTATGTAAGGTGTTCACCTTTCTTGTGGCACAACTGCTAGTAAAGCTCTAGGTAACAAATAGGTAATGCAATATTGTATACAAGAGGTTTGTTATCAGACCTCTTTTTCCACAGCAGATATATTTAAGATGGTTTCCATCTATTCTGCATTGTGTGATTCAGACATGAAAGATAGCCCCAGTAAACACTTGAACTTGCATTGCAAGTTGCTCAGAAGAACTTCATGATGTTACCACCCCACATTAAGCAAGTGACAACCTAATACAGAGATGTGACTGCACAACCACATCTGTAGACTATGGTTTCCATGATGCATTGGCAAGATTCAAAAATTGTATTAAATCATAACATGGTTTAATTTAAAAATATTTTAAAGCTAGTAATTCTTGAAAACCTCTCCAGCATCTACAATATTTTGCTTTAGTACAAAATGCACAGCAATACGTCACCATATTTCATAACTGGCCAAAACTTTCTTAAGCTGTATGCAAATATGCAGGCAAAAGCAACTAAGTAGATTTATTATTAGACTAGATTTGCCATATGATCCAACTGCAGTCTTACGGTATTGTATCGGAAAAAGCCTAATAATAAATATACCATAATCCAAATTGTAAATCTCATGATTAATAATCTCAGTGATGAGATTTATTCACATAAATCCAATATTGAAATGAAAATAAAGGCAACTATTACCTAACCTTATCTATGAGATGTGCCATGGTGTATATATGGTGTGTGTGTGTGTGTGTGTGTGTGTGTGTGTATTGTGTCACAACCCCTGGTATGCCCAAATATGGGAGGGAACACTCTGCTTCCCTTTTCTGTCCTCCGGTTCACTCCAGGAGACCATCCAGGCAGAAAACCATATTTTTTTAATGTTGCCTTTGTTACATTTGTGTTGTGTTTGTGGTGATTGATGTTTGTGCCTTTATTTATTTATCAGCACAAACACAACATGCATGCATGCATGCATACATACATATATGTATACACACATATACATACATACATACATACATACAAACATACATATATTCTCCCCCATATTGAAAGATTTTTGACTTTTTTAAACAGAACCACTTATTAGAGAGTCATTGTTTTATAATTCTCTGTGGGAAGCAGTATTGCTTCTAGAGATAGATAGTAGAAAACATATATATCTTCAATGTCCTTCACACACCTGGCTACTTCTGAAATGAAGAATTTTCCATGAATGTCTGAAAGGAGGCAACACTTTTAGCTGGATGTGCAAAAACCCTTCTCATATTTTAGGAGGAAATCAGGGTTACCAGGCAGGCATTTCTGAATGCTTGCAAATTCATTTCAGACTGTTTTGCCAAATAAATCCAAAAAATATCTTAAGTATTCCCAGCTCTTTTCTAATTATGTCCTCAACATGCTAGAGTAAGAATTCCAGATACTTAGGAGCTCACCATCCATTAACCTCAGTTTATATAATCAATGGCAAGTCATTATGGCAATTGTAATCCAAAGCATATGGGGAAACAGATTATTTACCTCGATATCTTGGCAGTTTTAGAAATGTTGAATTATTTAATAAAAAGCACTCAGATGAGAAAATTATAAAGTATATTAATATATGCTTATGCAACTCCCTTCAGCTATGTCAGACTAATACTTTTATAGTCTGAGAAATTAGTTCAGTTAAATATCATCATGAATAAAAAGTAAAGATATTTTAGGCAGCTGCTGCAATCATTCCCTACTTTCTAGGCAACCATTCTGCAGTCTGACACTGAATTCATTCTGAGAAATCATCCCCTTCAACACTAACTTCTGTGGCATGTAATGCAGCCAACGAAATCTACTAAACACACTTGGAAGAAAGGTTACCAATTCTTCTCCTTCATCTTACTTCTATCTGTGAAAATTGAACAGACATACTGAAGGAATGGTTTTCCTCACCATATGCCTCCTGTATGCCAAAGGAAGCCTCCCTTGTGTTGTTCTTGTGTCAACAGCATCTCAACACCCTGGAACAGGATCATTTTAATGAGGCAAAGGGGGGGGGGGACAGGAAAAGACAATCCTGCCATTTGGAACTAGCCTGGCTACAGATATAGCTTTTCTCTAACTTTCCATTGCGCTGCAAATTCTTCCTTGATGATTAGTAGCTTCATTAGCTACAAGCCTGAAATAGCTATCAGATAACAGGGTTGGGCTGCAGATTACCATGATACAACATGGCACTAAATATAGGCTGTAAAATGTTGAACCAGGCTTCCCTCCCAAATTCTCTTACACCAAAATAGCCTCACCAGTTTTAAAACTGTTAATTCCAAAATAAATGGTTTAAGACTGGATGTTTAAGTTTACTGCTAGCCTGCACCGATATTAGACTTTCCTCAAACAGCAGGGATTCAGTTGATGAAGTATTTAGAAGAAACAGAAACAGATCTTCTTAAAACTACTTAATCTGATAATTCCTCAAAGCCCTTCAACATCTAGATTTGAGGTACAAAAATAACATTAAGGCTGTCACTGTGCTATGAAATGATACATCCAGTAGGACACCTTTGAACCTTTGCTGTGAATCATCCATGTCTCATTTCTCAGGTTCCATCCTCAATAATATAAAAACATTTCCACCAAGCTTCTACTTCTAAGCCCAGGAACTGGTGTTTATCCTAAGGAACACTCATCTTGCCAAGTTGCATTAGCTTCAATCTAGGACGATTTGATACCACTTCCCAAAACACGACTGCACATATACAACATCAATATCCTGCAAGCACATTACATGTAGCGTTCCCTGGGGAACAGATAGCACAACAAATATGGAATGGTCCCGAGTTAGAAGATGACAAATGAAGCCACCAAACAAGAAAGGGTCAATCCCAAATGTGGTTACCTCTGATTGCCCTCCGTCGAAGGAAGGTCTGCAGGAAGTGCATGCTCCTTCTTTTCAGCCCCACAGAATGACGCAACATGAGGCTAGCTTGAGAGTTCCTGGTACTGCATCCCCAACTCAATACAGATCCCCTAAATTGCAGTCTCCCGCTTCAGTGCTCCTGGTTGGGTCTGCTCAGTTTATCATGGATGTAAAAAGCAGAACTTCATTTCTCTTTTCCATTCCCTTAACTCCCCAAACAAGCAATTAGCATGAATAATTACAGCCCTGATTATCATCCCCAGCCAAGTTTAAAGCAAGAAGAGAAAAAGCTGTAATTAACTCTTTCTTAAATATTGGTTAAGATGGTTGTGAAACATCATAGGTCAACCTAGTCGCTGATTTTGGGAGGGGGTATCCTTTTAAAGTCAAGCAAACTAGAGGGGAGAAATTAAAAACTGCATTTCATTTCGACTCACAAGCAGCTTTTTACATGTTAATGATCCAAGCTGAATTAGGAGGATTGAGGAAAGAAAGAGCAAATTTTACTATCTTGTTATGTAAATCCATTTACTACTCAGAACATTATATAATAAGCTACCATATGGAAACCAATAAAGGCAAAAGCAACATTTCACAAGGTTTGAGGATACATTTGCATGGGACCTTCCTCCCCATGTACAGTGAAGCTTTCTGGAGTTTCAACAATGACATTGGCAGGATAAAATAGAGCCACACTTGAAAATATGTATCATGTTACCAAAGAAAGGACAGTGTAACTCTTGACCAGCTTTCACCATCCTTGGTGCCTTCTAAGTACCCCAAACCTGCTGACCAGAGATTTAAGAAGGATGAGATTTAATACATGTTTTGGAAAAGGCTTGGTTACAAGGAGAACATAATTCTGTGAAGAAGACCCGTGCTTTCTAAATGATAAATAAGTTGCCTTACAATCTTAGACAAACTTAGAAGGCTGTGAAGACACTGGTTCAACACCCCATGTTTACAAATTATAGTTAATAGCAATAGCACTTAGACCTATATACCGCTTCATAGTGCTCTTACAGCCTTCTCTAAGCGGTTTACAGAATCAGCATATTGCAGCCAACAATGTGGGTCCTCATTTTACTGTCTCTGAAGGCTGAGTCAACTCAGAATTGAACTCCTGGAGTGAGCAGCGAGTTAACCGACAGTACTGCATTCTAACCACTGCACCACCATGGCTCTTAATCAGTAACACAGACATTTTAACTTGCAATGCTGCTATTAATTTTATACTGAATGTTTATGCATGCCAAGAGAATACAAAAATATTATGAAGAGCCATTATATCCCCCCTAAAGCTTTAAATCCATAATTTAGATGGCGAAGAGCAACATTAGCAGCAAACATGAAACCATAGGAGAGAGACTGAAATAGCAGACATGCAGAAGGGTTGAAGGTTCAGAACAAAGACATGAAAATAATCATACAAAACTATTCCCTCTATGTCCTTTAAGAGGTAACAGCTAATAAAAGTCACCATCGAACTCCCATATCCTAGCTTGTAAACATACATACCAGGATTTATCCATTCTGCAGCACCCAATACCTTAATGCACAGCATCATTTTTATGGAGAGACCAAATTCCTTAAGGAAAAGATTCCTTGCAGCTATACAAAACAGAGACCATAGTACTTATAAGCACTGCCATAGGAAGGATACAGTACTGAGAGTTGAACCACACAGAAGTCTGCCTGATGCGATAATGATAAAAGAAGTGTCAACAGGTGTTGCTTATCATGCAGCAGTCAAGACAATTGCTACAAGTAAAAAGGCTTTGGACCTGCATTTAAAGATACAGTAGAATCCCTTAATGGTTCATAGGATATAACGTAATGATTTTTTTGCTCATTGTCAGTTTAGCTTTGCTATAGACCTGGGTTGCATATTGTTCTATGGCCACTTGTTTGCGCATGATCTCCTGAATAAACCACTGTTGAATGAAATGGATTTGTAAACATCCAGATTCATACAACTCAAGGAAGGCAAACTAAAGCAAACCACTTTGCATAATGTATGTGATACACAAGGATTATGTATATTCCCTAACATTAGTCAATACATTACTTATCCATATTGAAATATTAGTACAAATACAGTTAATTGAACCATACTTGCACTGATGACTGCAAACCTCAGTCTAAATGTTTTCCCTTTCTCAATGTTATTTGGGCCCATGTTTGTCATAATCCTGGAATACAATCCTGTTTTAATATTAGCAAAATAGTATTCTACTATTATTTGTAATATATACTATACAATGTTGCAGATTGAAATTATTATGAAACCACCTTTTCTGAAAAAAAGCACCCCTCATAATAATCTTGTAGTAAGCTCATCAACCTAACATCTGATTATCTGAATGTATGTGTGTATGTAGGTGTGTGTGTGTGTGTGTGTGTGTGTGTGTGTATAATGGGTATAGGTATGCTCGTCTTGTTGTATTTGGGTCCTTTCCCATGTAAGTTTGAGATTGTCTTGGCAATGTTTCGGCGAGGTCCCATTGGCCATCTTCAGGCTGGTGTTTTCCACTTCGTGCTTGTGCGAGAAAAGCGTGGTTGGAGCTGCCGTCCTTCTATAAATCTTGGTGGCGGTGTGTGAAGTGCTGGCTTTGTTGCTGTAAGTGGGTTGATTGACTGTGTAGTTGCATCCTGATTGGTAGATGGAGTTGATGTTTGTAGATTGGTCGGCTGTTTTGTATCATCCTGTGTGGCTGAGGTGCTGACTGTGTGTCCATTGTTCTTTTGTATTGTAATGACCTGGGTGGTGGGTGGGGTTCGTTTATTGACCAGGGATGGTTTCCAGATGTCTGGTAGGCGGGAGGTATCGTCACGTTTATTCATGTTGTGGGGGTGTTTCTCTATTCCGATGGCTTCCATAATTATTCTCTTCTTGAAGTGTTCTGTTTTGGAGATTAATTTGGTTCCTTCAAAATCAATTTCATGTCCTGTTGCTTTAAGGTGCTGGAAAAGAGCTGAAGTTTTTTCTTCTTTTCTGACTGCGTTCTTGTGTTCTGCGATGCGTGCATTTATTCTCCTATTAGTTTGTCCAATGTATGTTGCAGGGCAGATTTTGCATGGTATTTCGTAGACTTCTTGGTTTTCTAGCTGGATCTTGTCTTTGGGATTTCTTAAGATGTTGGCTATTTTTTGGTCAGTGCTGACGGCTGTCTTGATATTGTGCTTGGGGAGAATTTTGCTGATTTTTATCTGTGGTGCCTTTGATGTAAGGGAGGAGGGCGATGCCGTTGTCCTGTTCTGTGTCTCGATTCTTGGGTGGGGGTCCCCCTTTGGATTAGATTGGCAATTGTTTTTCTTTGGAATCCATTGGAGATTAATATGTTTGTGAGAGTGTGTAATTCAGTTTTCAGGTGGTCTTTCAGGTTGAAGTTGTTTGGCGAGAAATTTGGCAAGACTTTGTAGAGGTGAGCCTATGGAGCTGACTATGGGTCAGACTTGAAAATCAGACTTGAAGTCACCAATGTCCTCTGCTACAGCAATCCACCCAGAAGCAATTTACAGAAAGAAGAACAAAAAGCACTAACCAACTTGAGGAAAGACAACAACATAATCATTCTCCCAGCAGACAAAGGTAATGCCACAGTGATGATGAACACGTCTGACTACCAAGCCAAATTATCCAACCTACTTCAAGACCCCGCTTACAAACCTCTAAACACAGACCCTACCACCTACCTGGAAAAAACCACCAAATCCAAAATAAAAGACTCTCCCATCAGTGAAGAGATCCAGCAAAGAATCATTCCCAGAGAGAAATCATCCAGATGCCCCAAGCTCCATGGCCTCCCCATGATACACAAAGAAGGAACACCACTCAGACCCATAGGTCAGCTCCGTAGGCTCACCTCTACAGAATCTTGCCAAATTCCTTGCCAAACAACTCCAACCCTACACAGAATCCATCACCTCACACATACAAAACTCACTCCACTTCATAGAAACAATAAAGAAACAAAACCTACAACCCAGCGACCTACTCGTGAGGTTCGATGTCATATCCCTCTTCACCCAAGTGCCTATAAAAGAAGCCTTGACAGATATCCAGAATAAACACAACCCCCCTAAGCACATCCTAGACCTGACCAACCACTGCCTAACCAACACATACTTCATCCATAATGGATAAAGATACAAAGAGATAGAAGGAGCACCCATGGGATCACCCCTCTCACCCGTCACCGCAAATTTATACATGGAATATTTTGAAACTAACGCCTTAGCTAAATCTGAACCCAAACCCAAACTCTGCCTTAGATATGTAGATGACACTTTTGTAATCTGGCCACACAGGAAAGAAAAACTGGAAAACTTCCTCACACATCTCAACAGTATACACCCCAAAATACAATTCACTATGGAAATAGAAGCAAACAACCAACTTCCCTTTCTGGATGTCCTAATCTACAAAAAACCCAATGGCTCCCTAGGACACACCATCTACTGGAAAAAACACACACCAACCACTACTTAAACGCACAATCCCATCACCACCCTGTACAGATCAACTCTGTAGCCAAGACCCTCATCTCCAGAACCAAACGCCTAGCTGACAAAGACCACCTGAATTACACACTCTCACAAATGTATTAATCTCCAATGGATTCCAAAGAAAAACAATTACCAACCTAATCCAAAAGGAGACTCACCCCCAAAACCGACACACAGAACAGGACAACGGCATCAGCCTCCTTCCTTACATCAAAGGCACCACAGATAAAATCAGCAAAATTTTCCACAACACAATATCAAGACAGCCTTCACCACTGACCAAAAAATAGCCAACATCTTAAGAAACCCAAAGACAAAATCCAGCTAGAAAACCAAATACCAATACCGAAATACCATGCAAAATCTGCCCTGCCACGTACATTGAACAAACTAATAGGAAAATAAATGCACGCCTCGCAGAACACAAGAACACAGTCAGAAAGAAAGAAAAAACTTCCTCCTTTTTCCAGCACCTTAAAGCAACAGGATATGAAATTGATTTTGAAGGAACCGAATTAATCTCCAACACAGAACACTTCAAGAAGAGAATAATTATGGAAGCCATCGAAATAGAAAAACACCCCCACAACATGAATAAATGTGATGATACCTCCCGCCTACCAGACATCTGGAAACCAGCCCTAGTCAACAAAGGAGCTCCACCCACCACCCAGGTCATTACAACACATAAGAACAATGGACACACAGTCAGCACCTCAGCCACACAGGATGATACGAAACAGCCGACCAATCTACAAACATCAACTCCATCTACCAATCAGGAGGCATCAACACAGCGAATCAACCCACTTACAGCAACAAAGCCAGCACTCCACACACCCCCACCAAGATTTATAGAAAGATGGCAGCTCCGACCACACTTTACTCGCACAAGGACGAAGCCGAAAACACCAGCCTGAAGATAGTGAGTGAGACCTTGTTGAAAGATTACCAAGACAATCTCAATCTTACACGGGAAAAGACCCAAATACAACAAGACCAGCATACCTACACCTGTGAAAATCTGCGAATACACACACACACACACACACACACACGCACACACACACACACACACAGACAGATATAGATATATAGATATAGATATCCAAGCATTTAAGGTATTAATTGTGATATAACAAATTCATTCTGCAGAACTCTAGGAGACCAAAGATACTCAGCCAAATAATGAACTATAATTAAAATACCATGAAATGTTTAAACAGCAATCAGAAGTTTCGATTTTATTTTTTACAATATTATTCAGCAGAACAGGCACTATAACTCTCACCATGGCTTAAAAGTATTTTCCCAGTTGTCTTCTTTAAAAAAAACATCTGCCTAGCTCAGCAGCATGAAATCAATAGCAGCAAATTTACTGATTCATTCTGCCATGGCCAATGTCCACCTGCAAATGTTTTCATTTCCTCCATTAAATGAAGATACGCTTTTACAGCCTGAATATAAAACATACTATTGTATAACTTGGCACTGCAACTTATGTCCAACTCATGTTTTAAACACGGGAGCTCAAAGTGTCATCTGTATCTAATAGCATTACCAGATAAAATGTGTCACTATCATCACTTCTTCAGGGCAAGATAGAGAAGATTTTGGCTAGATCAGACCAAAGGCCTACCTCATTAGTTCTAATGTTACAGTGCATAATCAGTTGTCTGGCTTCTGATATATTTGGACCTCAAAATAAATCCTTATTGAAAAAAAAAAAGATCTTCCTGTTCCGGCGGCTGACGGCGACGGGCAAGTCCCTTGCCCGCTCCCGCTCCCCGGTGGGCTTCCCCGCTTCTGGGGGGGCACAGGACGCCCCGGAGAGGCGTCCTGCCAAAGGAGCGGCTTTGCGGAGGACCCTAGCATCGGCGGCGGCTGGTGGGGGTCTCTCCGCTTTGCTCCAGGCATCGAGGAGCAGTCTTGGAGGGCGCGTGTGCATCTCGCTTAAGGCTGATCGGACGATGCAAAATTGAAGGAAGCAGTGGCGGTGTGGTGAGGCGCTTCCTCTCTTTATTCCCTTTCTTTTGTCTTGATGGACTTTTCAGCAATTTAAATCGTTAAACTCTCGGATTTCTTTGGAGGTGTGGCTGGAGGGAGGGGAATTCCCCCCCCCTTGGACAAGCGGCTTGGAAAAATTTTGCTTTCGCTCTCAGGGGAAGGAGGAGGGGGGAGAGCCAACCAATGATGCCTCACCCCTGTAAAAGTGATTTTCACTGGACTTAGCTCCATAGCTTACTGATGACCTGAGAACTTTGTCAACTTTTAAAACTTTAATATGCCTCTGAGCCCTAAGCTGGCAGGGCAAGATGGCACACTTCCGCTGTCTTCATGAACTGTGAAACCTGACTCCACCTTTAAAACTCAGGCTTCCGGTCTTTGTCTCCCTGTCACCCAGAAGAATCTCTTGTGGATTGTTATTTTCTTGAACTCCCTGGGGGGAAAATTCCTCTCTATTGCCAGACTGACTAAAGAATTTCTCCTCTGCTTGGATTTTCTGCCTCCTGGACTCATCTGCCTGCCTTACTTCTCCAGCTGTCCATTCTCCATACTGACTGATTTCTCTACTTCATAAACTATGTCTCCAAAAAGACCACCCCCTGGAAAACCTGGCTTTGCTACTTCTGCCCCGACATCTGCAACATCCAGTCCTGCCACACAGTCAAAGATCACAGAACTGATGCAACCTAAGAGTACAGAGATGGATTTGCAACAAATGCTTCAGCAACTCATACAGGGCCAGGAAGAAATTAAGAAACAATTAAAGGAAATGAAGGAAGAAATTAAAGAGAATCAAGTCCAAATATATAAGAACTCACAGAGACTGGACCTTGTGGAGGGTGGGGTGGCGGAGGTGAGAGGGGGGGTAGAAGCAGTGCAGAAGGGAAACAAAGAACTTGGGACGCGCCCGGAGACTGCAGCTAGTCCAGAACGCGGCCGCGCGGGTTGTCATGGGAAGGTCTAGATATTCCCACGTAACACTGCTCCTGCATGAGCTGCACTGGCTACCTGTGGTTTTTCGGGTGCGTTTCAAGGTCTTGATTACTATCTTTAAAGCGCTCCATGGCACAGGACCTAGTTACTTGCGGGATCGCATCCTCCCACATACATCCCTGCGGCCAATCCGCTCTCACAGGGAGGGCCTTCTCCAGGTGCCGTCCACTAGGCAATGCCAGTGGGCGGCGCCAAGGAGTAGGGCCTTCTCTGTGATGGGCCCAACCCTCTGGAATGACCTCCCCCCCCGACATTAGAACCACCATGGACTTCCGCTCCTTCCGACAAAAATTGAAGACTCACCTGTTTCGATTAGCTGGCCTGGCATAATTACAATTGTTACAACTGCTACCTCCTAACTGGTTATTTTAAGGGTATTGTTTTAAATCAAAGTGATTTTAGGGCTTTTAGAGCCATATTTTATTCTTCTATACAGTTCTTTTAATTTTTAACCTCCTCCATGTGTATATGTATATTTGTATTTATATTTATATTTGTACTTATTATTTATTATGTGTGCGGACTGTACACCGCCCTGAGTCCCTTTTTGGGAGAGGGGGCGGTTTAGAAATGCGAAGAATAAATAAATAAATAATAAATCCAGCAAATGAAAACAGAATTTGAGAGAATGTCCTTTTATCTTAGATTTCAAAATGTTATAGAAGTAGATGGGGAAAATATAAGGGACATTATGACTAACATTTTAGCTGAATACATACATAAAGAAAAACAACAGATGGAATGGGAGATAGATCTGGTTTACAGAGTGAATTCAGCTTATGCCAGAACACACAATGTACCTAGGGAGGTCCATATCAACTTTCTTAGAAAAAGCTCAAGAGACGAAATTCTGGGTGTACAAAGGGGGCAGGCATTGACATATCACGACAGGGAGATAACCATCTTGAAGCAGATCCCCAAAAAAATTAGGGAAAAAAGGAAAAATTATTCGCAATTGGTGAATAAATTATACCAGAAGGGGGTGTGGTTTAGATGGTTGATGCCTGAAGGTATGCTGATATTCTGGGAGGAGACAAGAATTAGAATCAATACACCCATAGAGGCACAGGCCTTTATGGAAAAAAACAAAGCAAACCTAGAAAAAACAGAAGATTCTACAATGGTTATGCAGGACACGGGAGGGGCCGGAGCTCTGCCAGCGGGGGGAGAAGGGGCAATACCAAGAAAGCTCAGATCACAAAAATGAATAAGAAAACCACATTGTTATAAACAGACCGAAAGTAGTAATGAAATTATATGTAGACTATATATTATAATATATAAACTGATTGAAATTTTTTTAGAATTAATATGCTGATTTTATATGATTATGTACTAATGTTTTATACTTAGATGTATTTTATGAGTTTGGAAGGAGGGGGCACCTGCCACACTTGCAACTGGCAAAATTTGTACACCCTTTCATTTACCCTTTTCCCTATAAATGTTTAAAAAACCAATAAAATTTTTTGGAAAAAAAAATCCTTATTCACTTTAGCCATCACAGACATATTTTAAATGATTCTATAACATAAAGCTAGGGTTGGGGACAAATGGTAGCAGTGAGAAGGCTGAGAAGCAATGCCAGCATTCTTCATCTGAGAATTCTGAATTACCATATGTTCAGGTTGACAAAATTAACATACAATAACAACAGCAAAATAATAGCTCCCCACAAATATTGCTATTATTCGAAATATCCCCTGCTACTCTTACCTGAATAGGCAAGACATAGCCAAGAGAGATATGGTGGCACAGAGGGTTAGAATGTACTATTGCAGGACAACTCTGCCCACTAACAGGAGTTCGATTCTGACCAGGTTGACTCAATCTTCCATCCTTCCGAGGTCAGTAAAATGAGGACCCAGATTGTTGGGGGCAATATGCTGACTCTATAAATCACTTAGGGTGTGTGTAAAACACTCACATAAATAGCCTAAGTGCTATTGCTATACTATATTCCATCCCAAATGGTTCTTTGAAATGGTCAAGCTTGCATGCCTTCCAAAATACAAGAAGAGAGCGGTCACCATTATATGCAAAAGAGAAGATATGTCATGTGGGTAAATTGAGCCAAGTCTATTATTATCTGGGTCATTGAATGTTAGACCCATTACAGCTTCTAGATGCGCTTCAAGGGCAGCCCCATCAAAAGCAAACCAAAGCAAGCACGAACAAGACAATCTGAGTGAGGATCTACTAACATCATTTTCTGGCAGAAAGCAAAAAAAAAAAAAATCTAGTTTTTCATGACATACCCCAATCAATTACATGCTGTTGCCACCACAGTCTTCTTGGTGATAAACTGGACTACTTGTCAACCCTGAAGCTGGCCTGACTGAGACCATTTTGAGACTTCAGTGCTGACACTGGAGAAGAGGGATAGGGAGGATGCAGTGGAAATAGAGGGGGGGAGTGTTGCAGTCAAAACCAAATACTTTCTCTTGGGAACCATTCTTGCTTGAAAGAGGGGACTGGAATCACCTAGCAACTAGATACTATCCTGATTGGACCATGTGACTGATTGTTTTGAAAGTGACAAACTTTTCCCTTTAATTAGGTGAAAACCGTTGGAGGAATCAATCCGTTTTCACCAGCCTGTGCCAATATTCAATAAATCTATTCTTTGAGCAAATTGCCTGCCTCTGAGTTTTGTTTACTGTAGAGATAGATGTCATATAAAGGTTACGTAGAGGCCATGCACAGCAAACTGCCATGCCTCAGTGTCTATGTCTATGAGCTCATCTAATTAGCACCACCAGGCATCACCAGGAATCATCAAGATAGGCGAGACTCTACCCTGGCTGGGATGTTCTTAAAGATTGACAAGGAGAATACACCAATAACAATGCTGTTGCTATATACTCTTTGCTGCTTGTTAAAACTGTATAAAAACCAATAAACTCTGTGAAGGCAGACAGACATTTTGGATACCCTGCTATGACTGGTTTCTGAATCCATCAGTTTGCTATGGATATGTTACTTAGAACCCTGACACTACTAGCCCTTTCAGTCTGAACTTGGCATACAGTCTAGCAGCTCAGCACCTCAAACCATAGATTCACCTTTTATTCCATTAACTCACTTAATAGACACAGTATTTTTATGACCTGCTTAAATTCAGCCCATATTTAATCTCTCCTTGTAGACATCCCTAAATGGCAAAACCTGGTAGAAAGACAGTTTTTTTACATTAAGACTTGCTTTCAAAACCTTGAGAAATGTGGCCTTTAATACTTTTTTTTGTAAATGAAACATAGTCTTGGAGATCAGGCCTGCAATGTATCAAGCAGGCATAAACTATTTAGAAAGGAGAGAAAAGCAGAAAAGGATATAAGAAATATAACTGAAGGGGAAAATGGTGGAGCTTGCACATTTTTTGACCTAGTCCAAACCCCCTATGAAAGAAGGGACCAGACTAGAGCTTTAAAATCAAAGCTGCCAAAACAGTCCTTTAGATAGAATGACGGTTTAATAATGTCAATCAGCAGGAAACATCCTTAACTGGATACATGGAGATTGCAAAATACTACCTTGATACAAGTAGTTTTCAAGATGAAAAACTCACACTTGCATTTATTTGCTTGTTATAAGCTTTATATGCTGCTGACTCCACATGGTCTCCTGATTATTTACATCTTAATAAAAGCCATTGAAAAGTCAACTGCATTCATTAAATCTGCAGCTTGATATCTGAAAATCCAACAGTTCTATTATTTGTTAAATTTATCTGCAGCTTAAGCCACCTTAGGGCTATTCTAGGTGGCTTAAAATAATAAAAAGGAAGAAAAATGAAAGTTGTATAAACAGAAGTTAAATAATAAAACAATATAATAAACAATGACAAAGCAACACAGTGAGAATAAATACATCAGTATGATGGCCCAAAGGTACTTTTTCCAAAAGGCAACTAGAATAAGACAGATTAATTTTACAATTGAGGTTTTGAAAGAATGAGTGGAACACAAACTCTAAGAGCTTAAATCACTTCTACCAATAGAACAATTGAAGGAGGTCACAAAATGTACAAAGAAGGCACAAATAGCACAATACTACAATAGCAAAGAACAACAGAAAGGCATTTTTTTTATTCCAGACAGTCAGACAAACACACACACATACAACATACAAGGAACCAACAAAAAGGAAAACAAAGTCCAGTTGCCTTTTGAAAAAGCAGCTTTGGGACAACCATGACCCGGAAGACTGAGAATCTCCATAGATGTCAATATGATGACATCTATGGATCGGTAATGGATGGATTGGTGGAGCGCAGAGAGCAAGGGGAGAAAGAGTGTATCATCAATCTAGCAACCACTTCCAGTTTGTTTATTGATTAAAAGCTCAGTGAAATTATGCCATTTTCACTACTGAAAGTGCCTAGAGAATGATAGTAAACATGGTTGTGATCCTGGTGTATCCAATCATTGGGAATGAAATTGTTTGCCATCTGAAGAATTTTGCAGCCTGAAAGAGTTAAACCTACCTCTGACACTGATGCAGCAATGAAAGGCACTCTTTCCTCTTGACATCACTTCATCTCAATTGTTTTTATCACTATGTTCACCTAAAGCTCCCTTGTGGTATGAATTTGGAAGGAAAACGGGTCAGTCAAACTTTCCTTCGAATTAAATATACTTCAGTGGGGGCAGGGACAGGTTAATGAATGGTGTTATTTTTAATTTTAATTTCTAATATGTTTTGCATACCCTGCTACAAGATATATTTGGTGTTTTAAACAATTTTGCTATGACTTTTCGAAATGAATTGCACTGATATACACATGAGACAGAAATAAAATAACAAACAGCTGGGATTCAAATGTCACACTAAGCAACATTGGTTTTACCTTTAGCTCAATCTTTGAATTAAGACAATTGGGGCTTAATCAACAATAATTAAATAAAACAAAGCAGCTTTATTGTGGTATTTTTTCAATTCTTTTGCCCAGATAGATATATTTCTGTGTGTCTCAAAACCTTTGCCAGCTGCATTGCTGCATTCCACCAAATAGCTGATGGACAAACCAAATCGTCCTTTTGGCCCTTTGTTTTTAATTTATTGTTATGCCCCTTTCCACTTTATAAATTGTGCAGGTGTGGTGTGAACCCAATCTGTCTTTCTTTAAAAAGCCGCTACAACAGGAGTGTCAAACTCGCATCATCACGGCATTGTCACGTGACATATTGGGACTTCCCCCCCCCTTTGCTATACCGGGGTGGGGGGGTGACACATGATGCATCCAGCCTGAGGCCCGCGAGTTTGACACCCTTGACTTACAAGATAAGTCAACATAGCTGTTGAGATCACCATACATCTTTCTTCAAAATCATTCCCCAGTCAATTTGCCTGTTACATTTTTAATTTGATCTTCATTTTAAGTAGTATTTCTAATTCATTTTAATTAGCATATAATTAATATCTCTTAGGTCATGGGTGTGTGAACTATGTCCATGTGCAGTTTTCTGGGTGATATGAACAACCAACAACATCCCCATGCTGGCTGGGGAATTCCAGAGGTTGAAGTTCACACATCTTGTCAAGTCTGAGAAACACTCCTTTAAAGACTCAACACCTCAATCTCAGTGCATAAGTGAAGCAGGATGAGGACTTAGAACTTGGATGCTATTAGGACATTTCAGCTGTAGGTTAGACTAGGACAGGGTGTGTCAAACCCATGGCGTCACATTGTTGTCACTTTGACATATCGTGACTTTTTTTCTCGTCGCTAAAGCGGAGGTGGGTGTGGCCAGTGTATGACACATCCGGTCTGTGAGCCACGAGTTTGACACCCCTGGACTAGGATATCAAAAAGAAACCCTGGAAAAGGATAACAGTAAAGAATTTCTGAACTGTTGTTTGGAAAACTTATTCTAAAGTTGGTGATTCTGGGATTAAAGAAAGCAAGGAAGGAAAGAATCAAGAATTGAGCTCAGTTCAAATGAACAGCTTGAATTTTACCAGGGAAGACCTGACAAAAGTAACTTCAGAACTGATAGAGTTTGATTTTTACTCCAGTTTTATGGTGTGCATTATTTAAGCTTTGGCTATCTCAAGTCAAGATTGTAACTGCAAATGTATAGCTACAGACTAGATGAAACTTGGCTGAATACCAGTAATTATCAGAGGGATCCTGGAGTCCTAGTGGATAATCATTTAAATATAAGTCAACAGTGTGTGGCAATAGTCAAAAAAGCCAACATAATCTTGGGCTGCATTAATAGAGGGATAGAATCAAGATCACATAAAGTTCTAGTACCACTTTACAAAGCCTTAGTAAGGCCACTTCAAATATTGCATTCCAGTTCCAGTCACCACAATATAAAAAAGATGTTGAGACTCTGGAAAGAGTTCAGAGAAGAGCAAAAGAAATTATTAGGGTGCTGGAGGCTAAAACATACTGTACTAAGAACAGTTTCAGAAATTGGGTATGTCTAATCTAATGGAAAGAAGGATTAGGGGAGACGTGATAGCAATGTTCCAATACTTGAGGGTTTCCTACAAAGACAAGGAGGTCAAACTATTTTCCAAAGCACCCAAAGGCAAAGCAAGAAACAATGGATGGAAACTAACCAAGGAGAGAAGCAACGTAGAACTAAGCAGAAATTTCCTAATGGTGAGAGCAATCATCAAAAAGAACAACTTGCCTTCAGAGGTTGTAGGTGCTCCATCACTGGAGCTTTTAAAAAAATACTGGACAATCATTTATCAGAAATGGTATAGGGTCTCCTGCTCAAGCAGGGGGTTGGACTAGAAGACCTCCAAGGTCCCTTCCAAATCTATTATTCTATATTTTGTGATAGAAGGTCGTCTTTTTGATGTGCCTTAGAACTGTGATATGTGTGTGCAGGAATGAAAATTCCCAAATGTTATCTATCCACCCTGAGTTTTAAATAAATGAAGCCATTTATGGAGACTCTGAGTAGATGTGACCTTTAAGAGCCTTATTCTAAAGTTCTACATCTTATGTCGAGGACAGGACAAAGTGCTCTTGAGAAAACCCTTGTACTAAAAAATCTTAGCAGAAGTAAGATTAAGTAATAAATAGCTTCTGTTAATAATGGAGTTAACAAGCCAAATCAAGCAGCATGAAAAATGGAGGAATTTCTCCTCCCTCCTACTCCTCCTTCATTTTAGATATAATGATAAAATATCAGTTAACTAATAAGCTTATTAGGACCCCAGAGGATAAAATGCAAATAAAAAATAATTATGTGCATACATAAAGGTGCAACTGTTTGAATTAGATGCACAGATTTAGAATAAGGTTGCAATGTGCAGGGCTTGAAAATGGAGACTCTTTTGTAGGGTGAACAAAAAGAGAATGATGAGCACATAGCTGACCTGATCAATGTTTCTGGTATTAAAAGTCAATGGCTGATACATGTTTTCTCAAAACAAACATGAATTTGTATTGTGGTCCAGCAGCGGCCGGCTGAGTTGTTGGTGGACTCTGACAGCTCAGACCATTATGGGACTGCTCTGGAGGATGAGGAAGACTCTGGAGGGTGTTTGGAGTCAGAGCAGGAACTAGAGAGGCCTGTTGGCCACACAGTGGCATCTGAGTCAGGGAGCAGTGAGGAGGAACAGAGGGAGGTTATCCCTGATGTGCGTAGATGTTGAATTGATAGGAGACAGAAACAGCTGTGGAGAAGATGTCATAGAAGGAAGTAGGGACAGCTGGTTAAGGGTGTGGCCCCTCCCAAAGAGTTTATAAGTGGAGCGAAGGGAGGGGAATCTTTGCAGGAGACAACAATCCATATTCGAGCCGCTGTGAAAGCTTCTATAAATGTTATCTTGTGTTTGTAAAGAGAACTTTCTAGGCTCCCAGCCAAGGGGTGGCTTTATCTATGTAATTAGTCGTGGCAGGCAGCCAAGCCTGGGTCTGCATATTCATTGGAATCACAGGACAGAACAATTTGTAAGAAATCTTCAGCACAACTAGGCTGTTTTGCATATTTGGGAAGATTTGAGACATTCTACCATGTTTCCCTGAAAATAAGACAGTGTCCTATTTTCTTTTTACCCCCAAAATAAGAGCTTGGCCTTATTTTCGAGGAGATTATTTTTGAGGTGCAGGAGGCATGGTTACCTCATGGCTGCTGCTGTGTTGCACTGCTGTAGCAGTGAGGCGCATTGCTGGGCCTGCCGCTCTTTTTGTGGTGGCCATTACCGTGACAGAAGGGGCACAATGACTAGGGTTGCAGGAGCAGCTGTTAGGTAAGGGCGTGTGGGGTGCTTGGAGCATGTTCCCCCTCCCTTCCCCCCCCTGGCCTTACCTCCTCACTTCATGTTGTTTGCATGGCAAATAACCAGAGGAAATGGTAGGGACCGGCTGCGCATATGCTTAAATATTTTTGGGGAGAGCTTATTTTAGTGCATGCACTCAAAAGCGCAATTGGGCTTATTATCAGGGTAGATCTTATTTTCAGGGAAACAGGGTAGATATTCTGACAAAGCAGAATATCAAGATGAGTAGAACCTTAAATCATCCATCTTATTTATTTATTTGACTTTCATCCCACCTTTATTACTCTGTAAGTAACTCAATACAGTGAACATACCTAATATTCTTTCCCTCTCCTATTCTACCCACAACAACAACCTGATGAGGTGAGTTGGACTGATTCAAAATCACCTACCTGGTTTTTCATGCCAAGGACAGAATAGAACTCATAGTCTCCTAGTTTTTAGCTTGGAGTCTTACCCACTAAAATTGAGTCTCTTTTACCCAGCAAGCATTTCACGGTAACTTCACTGAATAAATAGTTATACCTTAAATCTCCTCTGTTAGAAACACTTGAGACACTAATTAATCAACTTCCTATCCAAAAAAAACCCCAATCCTTTTTGATAGAATTTCAAACAGGTGGATCATTTCCTAATTTATGTTTTTGTGAAGCAGCAGTGGCAGATTAAGGTTCACTGGTGCACTAAGTACTTGGTGACAAACCTTGGTGCCCCTTCTTTATATACTGTATACTATACAAATCTTTACACACTATACAAATCTTCATTGGTTTTTATTTCTTTCTCAGGGTGCCCCCTTTGGGCCTGGTGCCTTAAGCACGTGCTTAGTCTACTTAATGGTTAATACACCACTGCAAACCAGCTTAGAAATTATACAATAATGTGGCATAAAGCAGTCAGGTCTTTTCAAACAATGCTGTAATACTTCCTTTCTTTTTGTTTCACATGCTTATTTTTAGTGTTTTGATGTCTAAAACTAGTTTTATATCAAGTTTGCTCCAATACTGCTTTGTTCACACCTTGATAGGTTTTGGAATTGAAGATAAAAATATAACTTCCTAAAATAATTGTTGAAAAGGAAGTTGTAAATGCTGTGAGAATGTTAAAAAATAGTAGGGCTGCATGCATAGGATGTCTGCTTTAATGTATGCAATATAATAATCCATGCTTGATTATTGGGAGAGTGCCTTTCCTATTTATTAATACACAAGAAAAAAATTACAAGAGTGAATTTAAAAACCACAGGGATGATGTTGGTTGATTAAGGGTGTTTTGAACTTTGGCAGAATCCTAACAGAAAGGGAAAAGAGAAAATTTGAGAAGTGCAACGTGGAAGGGATGTACAGACCACTTTCCTGCTTTTTACAGGTCGTTGAAGGGACGGGGTGGCCCAGTGGCTAAGACGCTGAGCTTGATGATTGAAAGTTTGGCAGTTCAAATCCCTAGCACCACATAACAAATTGAGCTCCCATTACTTCTTCCAGCTTCTGTCAACCTAGCAGTTCGAAAGCATGTAAAATGCAAGTAGAAGTAAAAGGATCACCTTGGTGGGAAGGCAACAGCATTCCATGCACCTTCGGCATTTAGTCATGCCAGCCACATGACCACAGAGACATCTTCGGACAATGCTGGCTCTTTGGCTTTGAAATGGAGATGAGCACCATCCCCTAGAGTCAGGAACGACTAGCACATATGTGCAAGGGGGGCCTTTATCTTTACAGGTCCTTAAAAACAGTATATATGTGAGAATGAGAGCTTTCTGTGCTTTGACTTAGAGAAAATCTGTATACTAATGAAGCTTGAATTATTGAATATTTTGTGAAAGTGTGGAATTGAAGTTTGGGGTTGGAACGGTAAAGCATGTATAAGAATAATGGGTATGTTTAAGGGATGGTTCATTAAGCAGAGAACAAGACAATGACAAATGATATCCCTTTATGGATAAATGTAAAAGGAAAGCTTGTAGAGAACTCACACCTCCTTCAAAGAGTAGAAACACAGATTCTATTCATGGAAATCATTGGCACAATATTTGAATCGTATAAACCAGTGATGGCAAACCTATGGCACGCATGCCAGAGATGGCATGCATTGCCCTTTCTGTGGGCATGCACGCCATCGCCAGCTGCTCTTCTGGTTTCCGGCATGCACATGCATGCAGGCTAGCTGATCTTCCTGGGCACCGGAATGTCAGAAAGTGGCCTAAAAATCACCAAAGAAAATGGCCAAAAAATCAGTTAAAAACAGGCCATTTGGGGGCTATTTTCAGACTGGTTTTTTGGGCCATTTTTGGGCCAGAAATGTCCCCCAAAACAACATGAAAGCGGCCCAAAAATAGCCCAAAACAGGCATCCGCCTGGTGGCCAGCTGATCTTTGGTTTTCTGGTGCCCTGGCATGTGCAAAGACCTGCTGGCTGGCGCACATGCCGGAAACCTGAGGACCAGCTGGCCGGTGTGCATGGGTTTCTGGTGCTCTGACATGCGCGTTCCAGTTTGGGCACTCAGTGCTAAAAGCTTCGTCATCACTGGTATAGACAATGTAATAGAAAATGGAAGACGAAGAAATGCAATCCAGCCAGATAAGATACTTCTTGGTCCAGTTTGTGAAGCAGAATCAAATTATTGGCGTCAGTAATATGGTTGAAATTGAGAAAGTGAAAGAATTAAATGCAAATGCATACTGGGAAAAGTTGAACAGAGAGACATGCATTCCAAATTGAAAGAATAGATTTGGTAACAGTTCATTTATGTAAAAGAGAACTGAGAAGCTCCGGGAGTAAATAAGAGTCAGTGTGAAAATTGAAATGGAAAAAAAATATTTCCAAGTGTTCATAGAAAAAAAGATCCAAATGGTTTTCAGAACCAGGAAATATGACAGTTAAAGAAATGTGGAAGATGAAAGTCCTGGGCAACTAATACACATGACAACCAAATGTAGCTTTTCAACATCAAGCAAAAAAAGACAAAGAAACATACTTCCATTGAAGATATCAACATACTGAATGGAAGAAAATAACAAGGAAAAAGAAAATAAGAGGTGTTTTTAAGAAGACAGAGAAGTCACAGGAAAAAATGTACAAAAATATAAAAGGTAGGAATATTGAAGGGTAACCGTGAAAGAAAGTTAACTAAATAAATTATGTGAAAGGAAGATGGAAAGGGTTTGCTGAAAGCTCTCGGCAAAGAAGATTATAGCATAACAAACACTACAAAAACACCTATATACTTAAGGAGAAACTCCACTGTAAAGTGAAATTTGAGATGCAATCAACAGTTGTCAAAGGCATCAGGATACCTCAATTGAAAAGGAAAAAAAGTAAAGACAAATTGCAAATGCTATTGCATTGATTCCCTATTTTGCTTAGGACATTGCAAAGAAGAATAAAACCATACAAGGAGATAGAAATGTTTAATGAATGGGCAGATTTTGAGCTGAGAGAAGAGAACTATAGGACTATAGAAAGGGAAGGAAGTGGAAGGCCATTGTCTTCCTGTCTGTTTCTTCCTAACCCTTTTTTCATATATGTATGTATGTGTGTGTGTGTGCACGTGCGTGCACACCCACACACACATCTATGTATGTATGTATGGAGGGAGGGAGGATACAGAGATAGCTTTTGCCATATTAATGGTAGATGAGAAATCCATTCCCAAGGATCCTCTCTTTGAACATTGCTGGTGAAATCAGAATAGTGAAAAGGGAGGAGGTAGGAGGTAGGAGGCATGTTACAAAGGTAGGAGGCATGTTACAAAGACAGCCTGCGAGGTGATGAGTGGCATTCCTGTTTCACTCCTGCCCTGTTAATCTGTCACAGCCTGGTAAGGCTGTGAAAATGTCTATATTTACAAGATCATTTCAAATCTCAGGATTGTATTGATTTCATCTGAACAAACCTAGAAACCTTTCAGGCTGGGATGTTGAATGAGTCTGATCACATGGTTGTAGGCTGAAAGTTTTGGCCGAGGCCCAGCTGCATTGTGCTAATGTCTTTGTGTTGTTGGGTCTGGCTTGGGTTTTGTTGTTATGCATTTAATCTACCATTGGCTGCCAGAGCAGCAGAAGTTGCCAAATAAATTGTTTAAGTAATGGAAATAAATTAAAATTTATGATATTTGGGACTTGGGTGATCCTAACGATTTCCATGGAGCTTCATGTGTGTTTGGTTCACAGCAAAATCTATAAAAATAATTTTTAATCATGTTCATTTCAGCCAAAGTTTTAATCTGATCCCACCCAGATTTACCTGGATTCAAATCCATGAAGCTGAATTTAAAGGAAAGCAATTTAAGATTGCAATATAACATACCTTTCAACATACACTAACTATCATCTTTTAATAATGTTTAGGCTTTAAAAAAGACTGTACACAGCCTTTTTTCCTGAATATTGAAAGGAGGCCATGTCCCTTACGGCAAATGATTTACATTGCAAACTACACACACACACACACACACACACACACACACACACACTCACTTTTACTTTCAAGTCTCCCAATCTGTTTGCATAATTGGGGCTTCTACAGAGAGTGAAAGCTTTAAAAAAAGATGTTTATATGTACTTCTAAGCAGCTCTTCTGAGTCTCCACATAACTGACATTCTGGATGATTTCAGTGCATCTGACATGAAAATCATTTCTCTATACAAGCAGGGAATTAAGCTCCAAAGGAGGCTTGGCGCTGCTAAATTAATCCCCCAAGTGCCAGAGAAGAGCTGAAAATTTCAGCCTAAATATCAGCCACAAGAAGTGTTATAAATTGTGTTTGATGTGTTGGTTCTAGGAGGTGGAGGGAAAAGGCCGTAAATGCATTTCGTGTGAATATATTGAGATATAAAACACCTCCACTTTTTATGCCAGCAACTACAACCCCAGAACAGGGTAGCCCAAATCAGTGAGCTGGTAGTTCCCTGGAAACGGAGACATTATTCTCTGTCATCAATCAAGGAGCTTCTTATTAACATATTTTCTATTCCAGCTGCATATGTAATCTCCACAGCCACAGGAGGGCTTCCCTTTGAGCTTTGTACTTTGATCTGAGAACTTGAGGTCATTAGGCTCAATAACACTAATATGACTTTCAAAGGAAATGTCTTATAACCCTTTCATTAGCCACGGAGTTCCCTTCCCCCGCCACCCCCTGCGATTCAAAAATGTGACAAGATCAGGACAAACAAAAATTAAATGTCAGTCTTCCTGTTGAAGCATCATTATGCAAAACAGCTAGACTCCATTCAGTCCAAAGGCAGCTATCCTTGTTCTGCTCTGATAATTTTACAGTTATTAAACTGATAGCAAATGAATAAAAAGTCATTTGCTTTTGCCTTTCCCCCCCTTTTGTGGAAAACATTCATAAAAAGCAAATGATATAATTCCTCATCATGTTTTCTGAAGTAGCACAATTCTCCTTACAAGGCTGAAAAAATATTCCAGAGACACAGAGAGGTCCTCTCTGAGGAAGATGGGAGATTCAGAAATGTGAAAAATAAAACAAAAATAAATATTAGAAGGACAGATTAAAGAGAGAGCTATATTTACATTCAAGTGGAGTTCTATTTCAGACTTTCCAGCCAAATGCATAGAGCTTCAACTTCTACCCTCAAAATGACGCTATAGAGCACTAGACAAGATAACTAGACACAAGAACAGTTTTCCCCCGAAAGCCATCACTCTGCTAAACAACTAATTCTCTCAACACTGTCAAACTATTCATTAAGGCTGCATTACTATTACTATTAGTCTTATCATCGTTCCTATCACCCATCTCCTCCCACTTATGACTGCAGGACTGTAACTTTGTTGCTTGTATCCTTATGATTTATATTGATATTGATTGTTTCCTGATTGCTTATTTGTACCCTATGACTATCTTTAAGTGTTGTACCTTATGATTCTTGACGAATATCTTTTTTACGCACACTGAGAGCATATGCACCAAAGATAAATTCCTTGTGTGTCCAATCACACTTGGCCAATAAAGAATTCTATTCTATTTTATTCTATTCTATTTGTAATAGGGCAACCGTAGAATCCCTTCTCTATCCATTCTAAGCCCTTACTTGAAGCAACGTTACAAAGTGCTTATCAAATGGATTCTTTTAGACTTACTTATACTTCATTCTTTATCCACAGAGCACAGGATGATGGGGTTGGTTCATGGTGACCAAGGCGGGGGCAAGAGAGAAGAAATGATAAAATGGGTGTGACAACACTGTGTCAAATGTAGTTGCATCAGGTAGAAGGAAGTATGTAGCGCTCCATGGCACAGGACCTAGTTACTTGCGGGATCGCATCCTCCCACATACATCCCTGCGGCCAATCCGCTCTCACAGGGAGGGGCTTCTCCAGGTGCCGTCCACTAGGCAATGCCAGCGGGCGGCGCCAAGGAGTAGGGCCTTCTCTGTGATGGGCCCAACCCTCTGGAATGACCTCCCCCCCGATATTAGAACCACCACAGACTTCCGCTCCTTCCGACAAAAATTGAAGACTCACCTGTTTCGATTAGCTGGCCTGGCATAATTATAATTGTTGTTACCTCCTGGAAATATATTCTTAACTGGCATTTTAATGGGTATGGTTTTAAATCTAATTGATTTTAGGGCTTTCAGAACCATATTTATATTCTTCTGTACAGTTCTTTTAATTTTTTAACCTCCTCCATATGTATATTTATATCTATATTTATATCTGTATTTATTATTTGTTATTTGTTGTGTGGACTGTACACTGCCCTGAGTCCTTTTTTGGGAGAGGGGGCGGTCTAGAAATGCGAAGAATAAATAAATAAATAAATAAATTTGTATGAAGTCACTGCATGTATGTCATCCTTTTGATGTCATTGTGATTTGCTAAGGACACTGCTGCTTTGTTTCTTTCTCCAAAATTACTGTAGTTTAAAGCCCAGAGAAGCAAATTGGTCAGAAAGCAAGTGCCTGGACCAACAAATGTTGATTATTAGCACTTGGATTTTTCTGAGTGCTACTATCTTCAGCCACTCATGACTTTCCACAAAATTGGCTCAATATTATGATTTGGTCAGCCCACTCCTACTCAGATGGGAAGGTCAGGACATGACAAAAGACAGGTTCCATTTTTCAGCCTGGGAAGAACTGATATTAAGAATAATGAGAGAGTCTAAACTGCTAACTTGAAGGTTTCTTTGTTTTAATTAACTGAGGGCTTTGTGTGACCTGTTGGGCAGGGACAGACCTCTAAAGCCAGCACAGTGCTTAAGAGGTTTTCTGCTGCAACCTAGATAGCCCTTCAAACCAGAGCTCAGGGCATTTCTGGAGAACCAGTCTGTCAATCACCCACAACCTTTCCGATTCTGTGATTAAAATGTAGCTGATATTTGAGCTAGTTATTCTATTTCCACATGTGTTACACTATCCATTCCTTCTGGTATGTTTGTTTACTCAATATTTTTGGAGTCTTCCCAACTCTAAAAAAGAATCTGGGTAACTATGGGTGTCTTACATTAGTTAAAACAGTGTAAAAAAAACATGACCCCCTGAACCAACAACAGCAACAGTCAAAAAGATTTGACAGGCAGCCTAGTCATGGGAGCATATTTATGATCTTTCTTTTCCAAGATTCTTTCATGCTTATAGGTTTTCTCAGCCAATAGCTGGACTGTCCAAGGCCAGACTTTAGCTCACCATGCAGTACTCTATTGCGATCAGTTCACAGGGCATTTCAAGTTTGCTTGCATGTACAGCATTTCAAATTATTTACCTCTCAGATCCTGTTGATATAGAGGCACCATCTGGCACAATTTATGGGAGCACTGATGATGTTATCTAGTCAGGTAATGAAATGTCTGCAAGCAAACAGCCAAGCTCAGGGGAGCCCCAAGGACTCTACAATTTATGGGATCACTTTCGGTTATCTCAGCCTGATGAATTGGATGAAAAGTTTGGTGTGTGTTAGGGTAAATCCCTTTGCCCTAGAACCTTGCCTGTTAGGATTCAGGATGGGGCTCTACTGGATTACTGCATTAGAATTAGTAGAAGCAAAACAAGATCAGATAGGGGAAAGGTTTTCTCAACCTAAATGACAAGCTATACCCTTCCTGATCAAGAAGTGAGGTGGGTGAAATAAGAGTGAGGTGCATACATATGAACTGTATAAATTTGGTAAGCCTGTAAGGCAGTGCTTCTCAATTATTTTCTGTCATGCCCCCCCTAGGAAGAAGAAAACATTTCGCGCCCCCCGCACAACTGTAAATAGTATCATTGTCTATAAAATTGTTATAAGTACACCTCTGCATAACACTGTATCCTTATTAACGTATAAGAGAATAAAAAAAGAAAGAAATGTGGATCAATTTACAACAAAGAATAGCTTTATTAACTGTAGCAGAAAAGATTTAAAGGAGCACAAGATTTAAAGGAGCACAATATTAAAAAAAACTTTAACCTGCAAAACAAAAATATATAAACTAATTTGAGCTGAGCCCCCCCTTACGGAGCCTCGAGCCCCCCCTGGGGGGCCCACCCCACTATTTGAGAAGCACTGCTGTAAGGTAAAGGTAAAGGTTTCTCTCACACATATGTGCTAGTCATTCCTGACTCTCATCTTCATTTCAAAGCCAAAGAGCCAGCACTGTCCGAAGACATCTCTATGGTCATGTGGCCAGCATGATTAAATGACAAAGGTGCACGGAACGCTATTACCAACTTGCATTTTTACATGCTTTCGAACTGCTAAGAGCCAGCATTGTCCGAAGATGTCTCTGTGGTCATGTGGCTGGCATGACTAAATGCCGAAGGTGCATGGAATGCTGTTGCCTTCCCACCAAGGTGATCCCTTTACTTCTACTTGCATTTTACATGCTTTCGAACTGCTAGGTTGACATAAGGTGGGACAAGTAATGGGCGCTCACTCCGTTATGTAGTGCTAGGGATTTGAACTGCCAAACTGCTGACCTTTCTATCGACAAGCTCAGCATTTTAGCCATTGAGCTACCCCATCCCTTCAAGGACCTGTAGAAAGCAGGAAAGTGGTCTGTACACCCCTTCCAAATGCCAAAGGGGCATGTAATACTGTTACCTTCCCACCAAAGGCGGTCCCTATTTTTCTACTTGCATTTTTACATGCTTTTGAACTGCTAGGCTGGCAGAAGCTGGGACAAGTAATGGGAGCTCACTCCATTACATGGCACTTGGGATTCAAACTGCCGAACTGCCAACCTTTCTGATCGACAAGCTCAGCATCTTAGCCACTGAGCTACCGTGTCCCATAAGCCTGACATATTAATATTGTTACAAAGTCAAATTGTGAGCTATTGACAAAATTGGGGATACATTCCAATTTTGGCACCTGCTCTGCAAACAGGTATTGTTCAAGCCTCTCCCTTTCTCATGCAAAATAAAAGTGTGAGTGTGCCTTTGGAAAGCGGCCAGAATTTGGACACTAAGATTAAACAACACTGCTCTCCTGACTTTGATTTAATGTTATAATCTTATGTTTTGTAACAGGAAGCCTGGGGAAAGAGTATAACCTAATTACTCATTTATCTCATGATCAACTAGAAAAATTGTATAAGATCACCCTTTCTTCAGAGAGTACATTGTAGGTAAGCTTTTTATATCTGTTGACTCTATATAACTTTGGTCATTGTACTGTATGTTTTTATGCAATTTGGAATCTCAATACCTCACAATTGTTGTTTTTGTTTTTGTTAGTTGCAAAGTCATGTCCGACCCATCATGACCCCATGGACAACATTCCTCCAAGACTTCCTGTCCTCTACCATCCCCTAGAGTCCATTAAGCGCACACCGACTGCTTCAGCGACTCCATCCAGCCACCTCATTTCTCTGTTGTCCCCTCCTTCTTTTGCCCTCAATCCTTCCCAGCATTAGGCTCTTCTCCAGTGAGTCCTTCCTTCTCATTAGTTGGCCAAAGTATTTGAGTTTCCTCTTCAGGATCTGGCCTTCTAAAATGTAGTCAGGGTTGATCTCCTCTAGGACTGACCAGTTTGATCGTCTTGCAGCCCAAGGGACTCACAGGACTCTTCTCCAGAATTGTTATTAACTAAGAACAAACCAGCACTACTTTGTGGTCCAACAGAAATTTTTATTTTCCTTTACACAAATATTCTTGTAAGGTGTTTTTTTTAATCTTCTCCATCATTAACATTTTGCACGTGAGTACTTCAAATTGAAAAGTTTTATTCTTTGTATACCTTGTGAGATGGATCTTACCCTGAGCCTTAAGAATGTAGGATGCAATAGAAATTATTCATTTATTTATTAAGAAAATTTATACAACTGCCCAATTCTCTCATGGTGACCCCAGGCAGCTTGCCAAGATAAATTACTACATGTTATCATCATTTTTACCTTTTACTTACCAGTACAGTGAAAAAGTTCTAAGAGTCCTCTCTTCTCATATGCAAAGATTAGAGTTGCTGGTGGCAACTGGTAGTAACTACCAATTTACAATAGGTAGTACAATTACTACAACAGTTACTACAATTGGTAGTAACTACCAATTTACAACAGCAAAATAGGAAGGTTGGTTCAAGGCATTAAGAATTAAAGTGCTTTGGGGAGATGAAGCTTGAGAACTTCAGTTCTTCACCCTATGAGCTCAACCAGGCCATTGCAAATAATTATCACAATGACTTTCTGCAAGACCAATGTCAACAGTTAAGAGATTTAATGATCATGGATACAAATACCTTCCTTAATCTTCATCTAAAGCAGTGATTGCTAACCTTTTTCTAAAGGTGTGCCAAAACTGTGTGTATGCCTGCCCAACTACCTGTGCATGCATGAGCAACCCCCTACCTGTGCATGCGCAAGCAAACCCCCCCCCCCCCAATGCATGTGTGAGTGACCCTTGTACGGGGGGGAATTTTTGCTCTCGCCAGCCCCCGGAGCCTTTCCTGAAGTCTGGGGAGGGCAAAAATGGCCTCTCCAGGGGCCGGGGGATGCTGTTTATGCCCTCCCTAGGCTTCAGGAAAGCCTCCAGAGCCTGGGGAGGGCAAAAAACAGGTCCACGGGCCAACTGGAAGGTCATTCCCTAACTTCTGCTTGGACCGTTGGGCCTGTTTTTTGACCTCTCTAGGGTTTGGAGGCTTTCCTGAAGCCTGGAGAGGGCAAAAATGGCCTGCTCCGGCCCTCCAGAAGGCTGAAAATCAGCTGGTCAGCGTACATGCGCACCAGAACTGAAGGCTGCCAACGGCTGCCATGCTGGCAAATATGGCTATGTGTGCCATAGGTTTTCCATCAAGGTTCTAAAGAGAGAATTTTTCATTTAAAAGCAAGAAGCCTTTTAGTTTAATGATTAAGCTAAATAAACTATCAAGATTAATTATCTTGCCTTTATAAGCATTTAATGTACATCAAAATGGTTCTCAATTTGATCTTCTAGCATTACAATTGTTGACATATGGCAGGAACAGCTGCAAAAATGACCGAAAACATTTGCATACAATTAACAAGTTCAGTCACATAAATGTGTGTAGCCTTATATTTTAAAATAGACAGCATTACAATGCAGATATCACTCTTTACATTCTACACATTACTTGACAAAATATTTTGTGGCATAGGCAATGAATGCTAGATGAAGCAATCAATTGTAAATATTTAAAATAACTGTTCCAGTTTCTGTAGTGAATTTCAGCCTGATTGTCAGTGGCATAAATGTGAATAGTGGCAAATCAATAGGCCCTGGAATTTCATGAGAAGAAGAAGAGGAGGGGAAAAGGAGGAGGAGGAGAATTATTACATTCTTCCGTAAGAGATCAAGTCAGCCTACATGGAGTATCTCGTTACTTTATCTTCTAGCAACAAGTCTAACTGTTTCTGAAAATATAAATCAAATTGACATTATACTGTTCTATCACCAAACGAGAGTGATACCTGGGTATCTATTTCAATAGTTCTAATATTGGGGAGGGGGGCTAAATTAGAAGATCTCCAAGGTTCCTTCCAAATCTGTTATTCTATAAAGCAGAGTATCAAACCAATGTAGGTCAGTACTATTTTTATTGCAAAGCTATAGTAACAGAAGTGTTGGATGTGCTTTCCCCTCCCTCCCATTACCTTTGGATTAGCCATGGTGGGGCTTTGTCTGAGTCATTTCTCTCACATTACATTCTTGGCCTGGGCTCAGGCATCATTTATCTGACAGTTGCCTCAGTAGTGGCTCTACTCCTGTCCTTCAAGGCCACTCCCTCTTTCCTCTACAAAAGGGGGGGGGGTTGTCCATCCAAAGAGGTTTGACAGTTAGTATTGTGATCATTCAGCTGTAAGCATAGGATTTTATATTTTCTCAAGGTTTCAATACTTAAAACTTTCTAATGATTCAGGTTTTATCATCTATGAAATTTTGATGCTATTCTGAGCTTTGGTACAACAATTTTTTAAATTATCTGTTTTCATTTTATTGGAAGCCAGACAGACTCTTCTGCAGAGAACTACTGAAGTAGGACATGGGATCAGAAGGGAGGAGGAAATAGCTCTCCTGACATAATGTTATGTGTACCTGTAAGTGTAGACAAGGATGTCACTTTTATGGCTACTCAAACTGAGATTTTAACATATAATATGCAAAGTTAAACATCATGAATGTTTGACAACTGAAGCATTTCATTTTTTGAAAATAACTGTAGAACATTTGGGGTTCTAACCAGTGGTGGGATTCAGCCAGTTCTCACCTATTTGGGAGAACCTGTTGTTAACTTTCTAAGCAGTTCGGAGAACCGGTTGTTGGAAGAAATCTCATTTTGTTTTTTTTCCACTTTACAGGGCTAATCCTGTAAAGAAGGTAGGAAGGAAACATTCTGGTGTTGTTTCTAGCCTAATATTTATTGCCCTCCTTACAGAAACTGCCTCTCCGGTTAACCCTTATTGCATTGTAACAGCTAAGGCGAAGCGCCCATCGACGTGAGTAACGTTGAGTTGGCCATGCCCACCCAGTCACATGACCACTGAGCCAATAGAGCAGAGAACCAATTGTTACATTATTTGAATCCCACCACTGGTTTTAACAGTGTAAATGGTTTGCCTCAATGGCATTATAATTGTTGCTGCTGCTGTTTATGTCTGCTGAATTATTGGATGGTTTTTGTTATTCCTCGCCTTGATTACTACTTTATATTACTTGGGCCCAGAGATTCTGGAGTAGAGAGACATACAAATATTTGTAAAAGCAAGCAAGCTTGTTTCTCCCGGGATAGAAAAAATTCTGTGTTTTCTTTTTTGAAGTGTAGTTGAAAGGCTGATTTAAAAAAGAAATAATTTTCACTATAAAGGCTGCTCTCTCAAAACACTCTTCACCCATCAGAGGCAGCATAACTAGCATTTAATAAAATGTTCAGTCAACAGCTGGCCTGAGCCTTAGTTCCAGAAATAAAATTGACAGAACCCTAGACTAAGTGGATCTTAGTGAAATCAAAGAGCTATTATAGTTTGCTCTTTTACTATGTAGCAAGAGAACAATTGCTGCAAATGAAGGAATCAGAAGAAAGCTAAGTGAATTAAGTGAGGAGGTTGGCTAAATTTAGGAATGTTAGCTAATTATTCTAAGGCTCAGCTGGTAGCTCTGACACTATAGTTGCTAAGAAAAAAACACACAAATGCCTTTGGCTTTCTCACCTTTCCTAGGCAAGTGTTACATCGATTGTTCTATTTCAAGAGTAAAAACCTGCTTCTCTTGAGTATGTTCAAGAAGGCTGGCAAATGGCAAAACATGCAATGGCTTCCCATCACACAGCTGCTCCTATATAAATGTAGGTGAGGGAAAGGCTATAATGTATGTGAGGGAAAGGCTATAAAAAAAATCAGGGGTGAAATTGCCTCTGATATTCTTTGCTGTTTAGCACTTCTTCTTTCATAATTATATGATTTCTTACGCATCCGAAGCTTAAGTTGGCATCTGTAATCCCCCCACACACACACACACCAGTGGTGGGTTGCTTTACTGTCACTACCAATATGCTGATCACACGCTCGCGCATTGTGTTCACACACACACACCTGACTTGTGCTGTGCACGCGTGCGCAATCCACTGCCCCTGCGACAACCAGTTGATTGTTGGGGCTTGCGCAGGCACTGCAAGCTGTGCGCGCGTGTCCACTTTGCCGTTTGCCCTAAAAACAGATATAGAGCGCTGCCAGGTGGGTGGTACGCTCTCAGCTGCTTCGGGCCACTACCAGTACAGCCGTACTGGGCTGTACCCGCAGCAACCCACCTCTGGTACACATGCCGCCAGATGCTGATCCTTTGAACAACCCTTTGAGGTAGGAGAGAAATGATCTTCAAGGGGATCTGAAACTGGGTCTGAAAAGTCTGATGAGGGGATTTCTAAGCCCGGTTTATTTCAAAAGGATGAAATGTTGATCAAATGTTGTGTATGAACTGCGAAATATTCTTTTTGTCTAGATCAGGTGTCAAACTCAATTTCATTGAGGCACACATCAGGGTTGTGTTTGATCTTGGGAGAGTGACTAGGCTGAGCATGGCCAGTTCAACATCACTCATGTCAGGGATGCCTGTGGCACCCCGAGCACTCTGCCAGCAAAAACGTGATCCCAAACTCTGTTTCCGGCTGCGACAGCATCCTACGACCCTCTGCCAGTGAAAACAGAGATCGGGAGGGCTGCACGCTGACAGAGGCACCATGGACCGATCTTTTGTGGGCCATTTCTAAGCATCCTGTGGGCCTTGAGTTTGATCAAATGCTGTCTTCCCATTATATAAATGTTAGTTCCCAGTAACTACATATGAATTACTTCCTAGTATCCACTGTATGCAGTTTATTTCCTCTACATTAAAGAAGGAGGATGAAAGAGCATGTCAGTATTGAGAGGATTTGAAGTCCACTATTTTTCATGTTTTATTCTCTCTGACTATCAGCCCATATTTTAAAATTCTAGCCGTTACACTGGAGATTAACACATTGGATATGAGTTTCATTAGAGTCCAAAATTTTAGCATTAGGACTAAATTTCATTGTTTTTGGTTTCTAATTGATTCCAAAATGCTGAAGATGAAGAAAGACATTGTAAGAGGGAATAGGATTGTTACCTCCCAAAAAAAATCCCTCAGTGCAGGGAAAGGAGAAATATGAGAAAGAGGCTCAAGGTAAATCTTCCTCAATTATGCTAGATATAAATTGATCTGGAGAACTGCTTTGATAGGCTTCAAGATTTTGTTACTTGCCCTATTAGCTATAAAGATCTATCTAGAAATCCAAGTGGCCCTTCTTTCATGATTTTGCCAGTCTGTCAAGGCTTGACAACTTAGTGATTTAGATGACCGCTCCTGCAGCTTTTACATTAAATCATCTTTGAATGTCAACCTTTTCTAGTCCAGATGCAATTCTCCAAATTCATAACCAGCACACTATTTTTCTATCCTAATATGAAGTTCAAATCTAGTGTTTTTTCTTATGGTAAATTACAAGACTTTGTTGCTGTGAATGAGAAAACATTAAAGAGAGGACGGCAGCTAGCCCAGAAAGGATGCCTATAAAATAGAATGAGGCACAACTAATAGTGATTCATATAATAATAATGGTAATGGCGCCAGTAACATTGCATGATATCTTGCAGCTCAGCTTGACCAAATTTAAGAAGTAGAAGCTTTAAAAAAATTAGCAATTAATATTGCCAACAGTTTCCTTGCCGATGAGTTACTTCTTACAAATTCAAAATGAAAACTTTCTATGAAGGAAGCACTGAATATGTTAATTAAGAGTATTCTTGCATTTTTAATATTAGCTGTTTTGAGTATACTGTGAGGCTCCATAGGCACTCAGGAATTTGAAAAAAAAAGAATCAAATAAATCATTCTGGATAATCTAGGAATAATAGATCCTCCCAGTTCATTTTTAAAAAATGCAACCAGAGAATACTCCCCATGGGTAATTGAACCTGATATATAAAATGGAACAAAAAGCAAATCCATTACTAGTAATAGTTCACTCATTCAGACAGCTAATGTTGGAACTGGATGGCTTCTATGCAACACGAGGAGAATTACTGGCAACCCTTAACACTTACCATCACAACGTGGAAGAGTCCTCTCTTAGAAACAGTTGGGTGTCCCTGGTATTCTCACTGATTTAGTTTAGTGGTGAGGGCACCAGTCTAGAAAGCAAGAGTTCAAGTCCTGCCCTAGTCAAGAAAACCATCTGGGTGACCTTTGGTTCAGTCACTCTCTCTCAGCCAAACTCCTCACACAGGGTTGCTGTTGTGGGGGGAAATAAAAGGAGGAAGTTGTGTTGGATATATTTGCTGACTTGAATTATTTGCAAAAATAATAAAAGCAGAATATAAATAAATAAATAAATAAATAAAGAAAGAAAGAAAGAAAGAAAGAAGGAAAGAAAATATAGCACTGTTTCTGCAAATCTCTCAATGCATCTATAGAATTGTCTACATGCGTTTAGAAATACCTACAATAACACCAAATTCAATACTTTTATCTATTATAATATAAAATGTGGATGATTTACAATTGATTTATCTGATATCGGGATTATAGCTTATTACTTGTCCAACTCCAACAGCAATGAAATAATTGGTTTTATTTAAGGGAGCAGAGTTGAATTTACCATTTTTGAGGATTGCACTACTACAAAGTTTAAGAGTTCTTTCAGTTAATAAGAATGTCAAACTGCCTATAGGGAAGAACCTAAATTCAGCTCATTTCATTTCTGAAAAAGGTGGGTGTTATTTTTACCTTGCGTCGGCTTACAAAGTAAAACATTTCTTTACTTGGGACCGGATGCTGGTTTCTATGCCACATCAAGGCTTTCTACAGACAGCTATGGAGGAATGATGGGCTCAGAAAGAATAATGGGCCTTGACATGTAGGGAGCTTGTAGTCAATTGGTGGTAAAGGAGAGGCAATCTGCTGCCATTTGTTTAATGTACAGCATTCAAGGGGAACAGAGGATAAGATCTGAAAACCTTAGCTTGAGAAAATAAACATGGTATATGTGGGTGTGTAAACCAGCAGGTGCAACTTATCATGCAAGTGTATTCATCTCAAATTCCCTATTTCTTACAGAGGTGTCAAATTGGTGGCCCACGGGCTGGATGCATCACACACAGGCCATGCCCACCCCGGCTCCGCAAAGACAAAAAACGGCACAATATGTCATGTGACACGATCGAGTTTGACACCTGTCTCCTATAATAACTAAAGGTGAAGGAAATGTGCTTTGCTTTAGAGCTGTACCCGACCCCCTCTGGTGTGTAGAACCAGCTGATATCAACACTCCACATCAGGCATTACAATTGTCAATATGGAAAAGAAGTAGAGCCTTTATCTTTCAAGAAATCAATAATATCCGGACTACCCCAAGGTTGTAACAAGCATTATACTAGGATGCTCACAACTTCTCAAACTTTCTTTTGCACTCTATGACAGTGTCTTAGGGTAGAAATTGGCAACCTGAAAATCTTCAAACATTTAGGACTATCAAGCTCAGAAATACGGTCTGGAGAGATTTGAAGTTCAAAACATGGAAGGGATGTCAAATTGTGTTTTCCTCTTTTCCCTAAAAGAAATGTCTAGGTTATGAAAAATAACACCACCATCAAAACACGGAGCAGAGTTCAATAAAATGGATTGGGGGGGGGACGTAACCCAACAATAAAGTTCTGAAATCAGTCTCTTCCTAACACTTCTGAAATTAAAATATTTGCAAGCAACACTAGCATAGTTTTGCTTCCAGGGGAGGTCAATTCACACAATGTGATGCTGTGGGTGACACAAAATGAATTTATGCCAATAATTCCTTGTTTTTATTAACAGTTTTCAACCAGGCAATAATTTCTCTTCTGATTACCGAAAGCCTCTTTCTGCCCCCTGTGCCTTCCACCCCGCTCTTTCTCAACTGCTTTCTCTCAGCTCAACAAACAATTGCCAAGCAACTTCAAAGACCGAGCCAATGCTGTGGGGGAAAGAACGGTTTATACACGTCTTTGCAATACACAAATAAACCCTCTGATGAAAAATATACAGCAGGCATGCATTTAAGTTCTGCAATATGGCGAAGACACCTTTCATGTATCAATAATAAAGCACTGAGATTCTTCCTTTATAAATGTATGGGGGGGGGGAGGTTATCTACATCCTTCCTTCTCCTAACACATGGCAAACGGAAGAAATAAGGCACCTAGTTTGCTCTTGTCCAGTTACTGCACCCCCAAATGAAACAGTCCACCGTTCCTCCTCCCCCCCCCAATCTCCACTCCATAGAATCTCTCTTGCACAGAGGCTACCGCAACCCCCGGCTCCCCAGTACCTTGTTTGCGATGTCTCACCACCCCCAGACGACACTTGAGAGAAACAGCAAACATCTTCCTTGGATTGCCGTCTTTTACCCTGTCTGGTTCACATGGCGCTGGATGCTTCTCCCTCTCAACACCTCTGCCTGGCTCTGCACGGAGCGGCAAGCTTTACATTAATTTATGATTACTGTGAAATAGAGTTGTGCTTCATTTCTTGGTAGAAAAGCTAGCGGGCCAGAGAAAAGGCTGCAAAGAGGGATGGGAATACTATCTCTTCTCAGGGAGCCTTCAGGGCTATGTATTGTTGCTTTAGTGTGCTGCCCAGAACAAATGCATGTGAAATTTATAACTTTCTCTTGTTTGTTTTTCCCATCCTCCTCTCTTTGGGTCTCTCAAAGCAGCACCCAGAAACACACAGGAATATGCTCCCTTGCGATTTTTTTTAAAGGATATTAATAGAGTAATTAACAAATGTAGGGTGGGTTTCCTTTCCTATATGCCCCTTCATATTTAAAAGAAAACTTGCACAAAGATAATTTAAGGGAAAAATCTGTTTTCACATATTGCTTTTCCAGATTAAAGTGTGATAATGGAGATTAGAGCAATTAAACCTGGATATTAATTTATTTCCAAAGAAAAGGTTTTTGAAATATACTGAACACCTAAGCAATGCATTAGGCTCTTAAAAATAGAAAACATAATATGCTCATTTTCAAATACATTCATTGTTATCGTTATCAAAACCTGGTGCTTCTTTTTCTCTGGGATCTCTATTTTACATTCTGACTCTGTTTCATTGTTCTTTATGTGATTAGAACAGCTATCCACTGAGTCTCCAGGGGAAATTACCTTCACAGTTAAGATGCTGCTACTCTGTCCATTTATTTGCTTGGTCTTGTTTTTTCAGCTTAAAGCATCAGAAGTACTATTAATCTTGGCGTCCTGGGATTTATAATGGGGCATTCAGGAGTATGCACAATTGGAATAGCTTTATAGAACAGAATGTTATTAGGACCATATACCCCAAGCTGCAGGTTATTACTTGTAGCTACTAAAGATGATCAATACAGATTATAATAAGAACACTGAATGATGTGAGGCTGCTAATCACTGGAAGTAGAGATAAGAGTATTAGACTAAATCCAGTCCAAAATGTTCATATGGTAATTCTATTTCTTAGTTGGGTGGATATCAGTTTGTAAAGTATTGCCTAGATTAGAGGATTCTATCTTGCACAAAACAGTATGAGTGTGACTGGGAGAGCATTAGCAATAGCAATAGCACTTAGACTTATATATTGCTTCATAGTGCTTCACAGCCCTCTCTAAGTGGTTTACAGAGTCAGCATATTGCTCCCAACAATCTGGGTCTTCATTTTACCTACCTTGGAAGGATGGAAGGCAGAGTCAGCCTTGAGCCTGGTGAGCTCAAAGCATGCTTGTGCACAGCAAACCAGTACTAACTGGTTCAGGAACCTACCCCTGGTGCAGAGCTGTTGTAAAATATTGCATGGGCTTTGCTAAAATTTCCAACATGAAAGGGGGATATATGCATTATAATTGTAGTAAATAAATGCTAATAATACTCAATAGTTAAATACTTAATACTTAAAATAATACTTAAAACAGGTACAATATGTGATCAGTGGGACTATCACAAATTACATCTAATGTATGATGTAAGGTGTCCCTGAGCTATCTGAGCATTAATATTAACACAAAAAAAACCCTTTAAACCTATGATTTTTTAGCAAGAGAAAAATAATCCAAGGCAAAAAAATTAACAATTCCTTTCTTTTTAAATTTAATATTGAACGACCACTTTCCAAGATTTTAAGTCAAGCAACAGGGACCTCTACTGCACATAGGTTCTGCAGGATGGGGCATGAGAAAATGATGGTATGATTAGGATGGGACAGTCAAGTACATTCAATCACTTCTATTCTTGCATTAGATGTTGGTGTGAAAGAATGTAGGGGTGGCATTTCATAATGGCATCATTGTGTATGCATCCATCATTTTGGTATCACCCATTCTGCTGTGGGACTGCTTCATCTATCTTCAAATAATCCATGAGCACCTTTGTCAAGATCTTGCTCCATAACTCTACCCTGAATCAGTCATTAATGGTGTGTTCTGTCTCATGGATTGAGACAAATAACTACAAGGTTCATTTTTCAGGATTTAGCTTGCAGCTAATCCCATCTCATTGAATGAAGGAAGATACATTATAAGCTATATGGAACATACTTAACTCCTATTTTTAGATTTCAAAAGTGACTTTGATCTGTGGTTCTCCTTTGTAAAGAATAGAATTTCACTGGCTATATTTAGTTATTAAACAGAGATGTCATACAACTTCAAGTAGTGAGACAGCTCTGTAAACTTGATAAGCTATTACAATTCCAGATAAGGGCAGGGAATGTAAGGGCACCTCTAAAGATAATGCTATACTATTGACTTTTTAGTGATAGAATAGGAATTGAATAGGAATAAATGATTTTCCACAAAATTAGCATGCAATCAACATCTGTAAAAAGTCAGAAATGTTATATGATTGCTATCGGAGTGAATTCAGTTTATAGTGACACAATTAGTTGGGTAAGTGGAATGTTATCTGTTAATTGCTTTTAAGAAGACAATTCAGAATTTAATATATTCCACAAATACTCAAAGCATACATTTGCGATTTCTTACAATTATCCAAACCATGTGATTTGCTTATAGTTTACAAAACAAAGAAATGCAGCTTCTTGTTTGCATATTCATGGTGAACTTTTTTTTTTTTTCATAGTTAATGAAAGGGAAACTGATTCTCATTTAAACCAAGACTGTACTGAGAGTAAGTGTAATAAATGTGTTCATGATGAACTAGGACTGGTTTCAAATATTTTTAAATGCAGTAGAATGGCATTTTCTGAGCTTCCATAAGACACTCTATTATCCTTTAGCTATCAACCCATATCTTATTTCTTAACTGATTTTTTTTTCTTTGTGAATGGATAATGGAAAACATTGAACTCTGATTGTACATTCCTTTACAAAGCTCATATAGGTAGCCTTCAGCTTACAACCATAATTGAGCCCAGAATTATGATAGTAAGTCATGCCAGTAATGAAATGGGTCACCACGTGCCCATGCCTGATTTTGCAACCTCTTTTGCAGAGATTGTTAAGTGAATCATCATGGTTTTTAAGTGAATACCCTGGTCACTAAGTAAATCTATTCTCTGCAATGGGCATTTTTTACTGGAAACTGGAAGTAAATATTGGTTTTCAGCAAAAAGATGTCATAAATCACAGACATGTAACTAATGGGCACTGAAGATGACCATAAATGTGATTGGACCATTGAGTACCCCAAATGCAATTATGTAACTATGAAGGGACAAGTGCCCAGTCATCAGAACTTTTGAAACTGAGTCATAAGTAGCCCTGGTCAGGTCCGTCATAACTTTAAATACTTACTAAAGAAGATGCCTCTCAAGTATGGCGGTCAAAGTGTTCTGCACGCAAAGATTCTGTCAGAAATGGCCACTCTGTGTATTCAAAGCTGAGAATACCTCCCTGGCATTGTCCTGAATGCAAACATTAGGAGGGGGGAGGGGAGAAACAGTTCGGAGGAAGAGGAGGAGTCTTCATTCTTCATTGTCAAGATCAGTTTCTTTTTAATTTGCTGGTTGTCAAGACTACAAGACACATTAGCAAATAAAGTTTAAGGAACTGGTTCCACCCCATCTGTCATCATCTGGATTTAATTAAGAGGAAGGGGAGGGGAGGGAAGGTATGAGGGGAGGTATTAGCGAAGCAGATGTTCAAAGACTGAGAACCCTTTTGGAAATAAGAAAAAAAACAACTGGTGAATGAGCTCGTTGCTGTCTTTAAATTCTTGCTGTGGGAACATCAGAATTAATGAACTCTAGTGTAATGTAAAGGCACAAGAACAGCACCTCCCAGGTGTTATTCAGCGCGTGGGCTGGGGAAATCCATTTAAACAGCTAGTGACTTAGCTAAAATGTGGTGGGAAATGCTATCATACAATCATAATCAATGAAGTTTCTACCTACTTGTTCCCATTAACTGGATCCTGATAGCTCACTTCTGTACCCATCTTCCTCTCTGATGCTTCTCATGCCATAAGAGCAAACTTTCTTCCATACTACACCTTTTCAGATTATGTATATTCCAGTCAGAACATACTGCAGTTCTGCAGCCTCCTTAAAACAGAGGCAGAAAATGTATTCTGAGCCAGCTCTCCAAACACAACAAGCCCTCTGAAGTTAACTCAGATTCCTTTATTAAGAGCACCAGCAGCCCCGGCAAAAAGTTTCTCTCTCAACGCAGGCTAACAAGCCCATCCGGCCAGAAGATGAATAGTTGTCTGCCACATATATTCATCTCTGCCCCTGCCTTTTATCCCCAGAGCTAGGTAAGGGCTTCGCTAGCAGTGGTGGCTCTTCCTTTCCAAGGATCAGCCCATGGATTTCCACTGCTCTCCTCTCCTCTGCTTTCTGCGCATTTGTGCATCAGGCACTGGACCCAGCTGTTCCTCCTTTTCCTCATCAGCCACCTCCAGACCTGGGGGGTTGGCCCAGGCTCCACTTCTGTCTGTCTCTCTCTTGCCAGCCCCATTCCCTCTTCCCACTCAGAGTTCTCAGGTTGCCTTGATGCTGACCCTGACTCCCAGAGGAGGCCTCTTCCTCCTCTGATTCAGCTGCTGAAGAGGCTGACAGACCAGAACAGAATGTGTATGTGTTAGGCAAAACATAAAATGCTTTCTATTTCTTCTTCCAAGGGCATCATTCTCCAAACATACCAGCAGTGTCTCTGCGTGGTGTGTGCGTGTGCATGCACTCATTTTGATTCCATAACAACTGATCAGGCAGTCAGAAGATGTATACTCCAATAATAATTTCATTACGAAAAGTGACAACTGCACATTTTTCTTCGTAGAGAAAAATCATAAAATATAACGTATTTTCTTTATCCGACACCACTAAAGGAATATTATATACATAACTATTGAAAACACAACTAACATGTCAAATAGAGTCCATGTCAATGCTTTCACCAAAAGGGCTTATCCATCAGAATACTAATGGCTTGCTCTATGACACTTTTCTCTACTGCCATTTCAAAACCACAATATGTATCCAGATTTCATACAGAAAATTGCCAAAAAAAATGCATGCATCTCGGAAAGAGAGGTACAAAAAGGCACAGATATTTATCAGCCCCCTTCCACCCCACCTTGCAAAGTCACATCATTGCTTTCATCAGATTGCGGCAAGTTGCGAATAAAGGTGTAGCCAAAAGACCAACACCATCAGTCTTTCTGATTTGTAATGACATTGTAATTATATAATGCTTGCAATTTAGATTTAAATTCAAACTTAAGATTTATTGTCCTTCCTTGCTTCCCTAGTAGCAATATTGCATCCTGTCTATTGTTGCACCACTTCTAAAGAAAAAAAACAGAGAAATGTTGCTTTATAACACAATGTTGAAAATAATAAGCCTTAGAGCTGTTTTTCTTCTTTAAGCAATCCCTTTTTTAAAAAAAAGGTTATTTCATGCACATTATACACATTTTGACCCATCTATCTTTTCCATGAGACTTCCATACATTGTTAACAACACAGAATCCCAACTTTTATGATCAGTAGAAAAAGAATTTGACGTTAAAGCTGTATTATTAGTGTATCTTAGGCCAGAAAACAAAAGCAAAACAAAGGAGATACATTTGCATGTTTTATAGAACATTTTGTCTATAAAAATAATAATACAGGAATTACTTTGAAAATGACACAAAAAGACACAGTAACGGGCCTCTCCTGATTATCCCAATATATCCCATTCAGAGTTAAACAGCTTTTGTATACCCAACAAAATGGAACAACAACTGAATAAAGAGAAGGTTTAACAGTATTTTGCAAAAAGATCTATTTCCATTTATCATGGCTAGCTGGAGGAAATAAAATAATGATATATATTTTTTTAAAATGAAGATATGGGGTCAACGATGCTGAAATAAAAATTCAATAGAATCATAATATTCAGCAATATGTATATTGAATATTATCATTTGTACCGTACACTTATCTTCATTTGATACATGATTGAGAATCAATAGATTATATCAGAAAGTCCTACAATAGCTGAACCTTTCAACCCTAATTCAGTTTGAAACTGCTGCTGATAGTCACTCAATTTTCCCCCTTAAATCATTTCAAAATATATAGTGCACAACACTAATCTGGATGTCCAGCACAACTGATGCTTTCACAAAAGCCTAAGTTTAAAGTGTGATAATCAAAAAAGATGCTACCAGACTCCTGATTCTTTGGGGAGCCATATAAACTGTGTGTCTATTAATCTCATAGGTTTTTTTTTAAAAAAATCTTTTATCCAACTCTGTCAAAAAAAGGCAATTTAGGCATTTTGAAACTGAGTGTCTCGAAGACTAGATCTCTCTCTGAGTCCAAATATGTAATTCCCTTTTTGGATGTGTATATAGTTTGGATTAAGAACATTAAGAGATTTGAACATACCTGCAAAATAGAGGTTTTTGGTTCACTGATATAAATAGGGAAGAAATATTTCTGCAGTTAAACATTTTTACGGATAAGCACACAGCCAGAATACCAGGATAATGTTATGAGTCAGACATATCAGTTAATGTCACTCTAATCAGTGCCACACAGCCAAATACCCTGAAATAAACTTATGATGACCGGCTGTACCTGTAACGGCTTGTTGGCCTGTGGATAAGAGATCTTTGATATCAGTTCCACTCTTGTCACTGCACCCATATTTACTGTAAGCTATTTAGAGTGGAAGAAGCAAATTTAGAACAATTCCATTCAGATCAATGGGACGGAACATCCCGAAGATAAACATTGAAAGCTGCTTTCAAGTCAGTTATAAAAACAAAATGTGGTTTGCTTGCTTTCAGCTTAATGGGGTGGTGTGATCCCAGCTAATTGTGATTTATTTAATAAACCATAGTTACACCGACTTGCTTCAAGGTAGGAACCCAGCCAATCCTTATGCTTGATTGCCCTCCAAAGAGTTCCTGCGTTTGTTTTCAATCACCTTTCGTCTTTCATACACCTAAATACAAAACAAATCCAAAGTACGGGAGGGGGAGGAGAATTGGAAGGCTTCTCTGGCATCCCTGCCCAGATACCAGGGATGCTTGTGGCCTTATGAAATGGCCAGCAATTTGAAGCAAGTGGCATACAGGTGCAGTTGTTAGGCCAAGAAAATGTCACAACTCAGTGCTGCCCATTGACAACAGTACATGGTGTTCTCTGTGGGTTCAGCTTGCCAGTCTATGCTCCACATTCCCTGGCTCTTCCCAAGGAAATCCTGGGAGATGAAAGAAGTTCCATGAACTTTTGTTGCCTTATTCCCCGCTATTTTGTTCAGAGACTATTACTACTCAAAACAACGGCTTTTCTGGACTAGGGTCACGTCACCCTCATGCATTAATTTCAAAACTTCCTGTTTGCATTTTTCATTCTCAAATTATATTCATTTGTAACAGAGCTTACCATGTAAAGGTTGTCCTCAACTTACAACAGTTCACTTATTGACCGTTTGAAGTTACAACGGCACTGAAAAAAGGGATTCATGACCAGTGGTGGGTTACAACCGGTATGCTCCAGTACAGGCGTACTAGTGTCTGCCGGGAGCACCGGGTACCGTTCCGGTATGGTGCTCCAGAGGGCCCACCCGCCCACACTCCTTACCGGCATTTGAGCTCTTTGGCACTTCCGCGCACGCACATAGAATGTATGGCACCTGTGCGATGCTCCCCCGAGCAGCTGGAGCATCACAGAGGCGTCGTGGAGTATCGCAGGCAGTAAGTATGCATGAGTACGCTGTGTGCGTTCATGTGGTGGATGCCAGGTCCCGTTGAACTGTACCGATTGCACCAGGATCCAGAACCCACTACTCCTCATGACCATTGTTCACAATAGTCACATTGGACCCTTGCAGCCTCCCCATGGTCACATGATTTACATTAGGATGCTTGACAACTGACTCACATTTATGACAGTTACAATGCAAGGTGAGTTCCTACCAGTTTGGACCGGTTCGGCCGAGTAGGTAGTAACTTGACCTGCCACGCCCCTGAACCAGTTTTATTGGTGCTGCCATAGGCGCCGCCATCTTCTTTTTTTGCTTCTGCACATGCACAGAAGCAATTGTTTTACTACTGTGCATGCATGCATAGCACACATCAAGCACATGCGCATCCTTAGCGTGTCCCTGAGCAAACTGGCAGTAGCAGAAGCCGGGACCCACCCCCTGTTACAGTGTCCCAGAGTCATGTTTTGCGACCTTCTGATGAGCTAAATCAATGGGGAAACCAGATTCACTTAACAGCCATGTTATTAATTTAAGAACTGCAGTCATTTACTTAACAAATGTGGTGAGAAAAGTCGTAAAGCGGGGCAAAGCTCACTTAACACATTTCTCACTTTGCAGCACAAATTTTAATCTTAATTGTGGTTGTAGGTTGAAGTTCAGGTGAAGTGGTAGCGGTTTTTTTACTACTGGTTTGGGGCGAACCAGTCCAAACTGGTAGCATTTCACCCCTGCCTTCATGGCATTGAGAGTCCCACAGCAAAACATACGGAACCAAAACCACAAAGATGCTATCATAGAGGTACCCTGAGATATTGGAACACTGCTGTCATGCCTCCCCTAGTCCTTCTTTCTATTAAACTAGACATACCCAGTTCCTGCAACCGTTCTTTGCATACATTGGTGGTCCTGGAGTAATACTTAAGGTGTTAAATTAGGAGAGAGGAAACCCAGATTTGAGTAGTAATTGACTTTCAGTTAAGGAAGCTGAAGTGGTGATTTTGACCCGCCTTTTGACCTTAAGGGCTGTTATTGAGGGGGGATAGGGGATGGCAGTGTTTTCTATTATTAAAATTAATATCTTTAATAATACCATTATTATTACAGCAAAGAATTGAAGGCATTTTATTTTATCTCATCTTTATAACTGACTTTGTATTTTGAGAGAGGTGCATATTACACGTACAGTAAATGTAATAACTAAATAAATAAACAGAATAACAGAGATGGAAGGGACCTTGTAGCAGAGGTGGGTTCCTACCAGTTTGGACAGGTTCAGCCGAACCGGTAGTTATTTGCAGGCCTGGGTCACTGGAACTGGCAGCGACCCAGGCCTGCCATGCCTCCGAACCCTTTCCCTGGTTGGCGCAGCATGTTTTCTTTTTCGTTTTTTAATGTTCAGACCTATTTATGGGCAATTGCGCACACGCCAGAGCGCACATCTGGTGCATGCACAAAATTCTGTGCGCACCGAACCAGCAGCTACGCCAGTAGCAATCTACCCCTGCCTTGGAAGTCTTCTAGTCTGTCATGTTGAACTCCCGTAGGAGAGGCAATAAAATCATATCAATCAATCAGTCAATCAAAGTGTGTGGTGTGTGTGTCTGTGTCTGTGAATCATAGTTATTACAAATCCGTAACTGCTGCTTTAGAAGATGAAAAAAAATCATTAATTCCATTGATCGTCTCACAACTGGCTTTATTAATAACAAATCGTATCACCTCCCCACTCCTCTGCTTACTCTTTTCTTCAAATGTGCCTGTGGCTTATGGGCCCAAGATTTGTAGTTTTCCTATATTTGGCCTTTGTGGGTCATGCTAGGGCTGCATTTCACAAGGAATTGGTGGGACAAAGTCAGACAATGATATTGGATTCTATCAATTCCATCGAGAATTGCTTTTGATCGTGGTGCAATGAATCCATTGCACTTATCCTTAAAAGTAAATAGAGGTTTCATTAATTCCCAGTCATGTGTTTCATCATAATTCTGTTATGTTGCATTTTATTATTTATTTATTTATATTTGGTGCTTCTAGACCGCCCCCTCTCCCAGAAGGGACTCGGGGCGGTGTACAGTCCATAGAGAATATCACAAAATACAATAAAAAAGTGAAATATGTACAGTTTGGAGGAGGTTAAAATGCAATTAAAAGAACTGTACAAAGCTAATATAAATATAAGTTTTAAATCCCTAAAACAGACACAACAAATTAAAAAACCCCTAAGATAGCCAGATAATAATACATTTGCCAGGAGGGACAGATTGTAATTATGCCAGGCCTGCTAATCAGAACAGGTGAGTCTTCAATTTTTGCCGGAAGGAGCGGAGATCAGAAGTGGTTCTAATGTCGGGCATTAACATATTAATGGTCTAAAGTAAAGAAACCAGGCAGGAAACTGGGGGTTTTAGTCCTGTCTTAGGCATGAAAGCAGCTGAGTGACTTTGGGCCAGTCAGTTCCTCTCACCTAAGTCACCTCATTGAGCTATTGTTGGGGGGGGGGGGAATAGGAAAAGAAAAGCATGTTGGCTGCCTTGAGTTATTTATAAAGTTTTATAAAGAATAACAAAGACATGATAGAAATAAAGAAATCAATCAGTCAGTCAATCAATCTACAACTAGCAACTGTTTGGGGACTCTGCAGGCCTCTCCTGAAGTTTTTGGGCCTCTGCTTTTCTGCCATCCCAATAAAGAAGAAATGGAGATAATCCATAAGCATAAGAGACCATCCTAGAATGATCAACTATAAAGCAAGAGAACCATATTCCACTTTGGAATCAACTGGTGGAAAGTGGGAGATATAGGATGGCGGCATCTAGCGTGCCTTGGCTGATTTCAAAAAGCTAAGCAGGGCTGAATGTCTCCAATCCTTGAAAAGGAGACCACGAGGGAAAACCAGTGCTATAGATTAAATTGAGAAGATGAAGAAACCTCCCAGAAGAAAACAATGGCAAACCACTTTCATAGAGGTGTCATAAAATCACCAGACATTCAGCTCAGCTTGAAGGAGGTTTAATTTATTTTTCTTAAGAGCAGTCACTGGGGGGACCTGATCTCTACTATATTCTAAGATTCAACTTGCCACATGGCTGAATAATTGAGTCGGGAAGAGACAACCTTATCAACAACCAGGCATTTTAAATTTGGAGCATGCTAGGATCAGGGGACACCTGTCACCTGTCAACCACCAGCTGAAAGAAATGGCAGAAACTTTTAAATTCATTTAGGAAGTAGGCATTTTCCTAGCACTGTGGTTCCAATTCAATTGCCTGCTGTTAGAATACATAAAAAGAAAAGGAAAAGTCCAATAACAGATTTTAGCATTATTGTAGTTGGTCCTTTTGGTTGATCACAGCAACAACAAACCAACATCTATGCAAGATGCCGCTTTGCACCAATGCACCCTGTACAGAAAGAGCCCATTTTGCACAGACAGGGCATGAAACACTTTATTGTTCTTGGTCTAAAATAGGGTAACAATACTGGCATTGAAAACACTAATGTCATTATAAAGCAGTTTCAAGGAGACGTGTTATCAATATGAAAATTGGGTGCAAGTATTCTACAAAAATAAACACTGCACATCTTAGAAAGAAGGGAAAATAAACCATTTCACAGGTTGCAAGAAATTAAAAGTTCTACAAAAACAAACACTGCACATCTTGGAAAATAAACCATTTCACAGGTTGCAAGAAATTAAAAGTTGGCCAATTCCACACAATGTGGGATGATTACACAATGCCATTTAGTGTCCTCCTGTTTTGCCAGTCCTAATTCATTTTATTGGCATTGCAATATTCTTGAAGAGGCCAAGGGCTGTGATATAATAAAACTGTCCCCTGAGCAGTTCTTCACATGCCTGCAAAGAAAGCAGAGGTAATACAGATAAATATATAGGTTCTGTCGTGCTGATTTAGGATCTCAATGATTGGTGGAAAGCCATTTCCAGTAAAAGACAATATTTAAGAAACCCAATCTTCCTCCTCTGGAAAATGTAATCTAGGGCATAGACAATATGGAAATGGATGACATACTCTGACCTATGGTTCATGTTGACAATCCTGCCACAAAATAATTGGAACTGTTCAGGTATTGCATGAGCCAGAGAGTGTTCACATTCAGTCTAACAACCTGCATTTGCACGTATGAAAAAATCTCATGTTCTGCCATGCAAATTAATGCTACTGAAAACTTAGCCTTTTCCACTTTATGATACGGGGGGGGGGGGGGCAGAAATTTTAGAAAACCCAGTAATTTGCCACATTGCTTGCAGATGCAGGCTTAAAATATCACTGAAGCTTTTGTCTGTCTTTCTATACAGTGAATTAAAGCAAGCCAGTGTTTCTCTTTTCAGATGGCAAAGTATTTAAAACTCCAGCTTGGAAATGAATGTTCTGATTTGGATATAATTAATTTAAGTAACAGTCTTAAGTAATATTTAAGACTTGGCTCAGTGAGGTTTTTATTGCTCTTGTGGCATGTTTATGAGTTTCATGAAGAGTCTCTGGGAAAAAAAAACAGATGCATATAAGATAATTTACGAATGAGATAGCTTAATAAAGCATTCTAAGTAATGTGTGCAATATCTCACTGTGGAGAGGTGGTATCTAGCTGGACATCCATTGACCTTATCACTGTTTCACTAAACTTGTAAGGCACACAGAAAACTAGAGCCTTTAGCCTTGGATTATGGGTAAACTCCATCAAACTCAGTGGGACAATGCTATTATTGAACAAATAATAATACCATCTTCGGAATTTGAACTAATAGCTCCTAACCAGTGGTGGGATTCCAAATGTTTTCCTACCAGTTCTATGAGAGAGCATTTTGCGTGCGTACTCATGCTTTGCATGCATAGCACTCAAAGATCACCCTCGCTGTCAAAAAAGTGGGTAGAGGGGTTAAACATGCATTTCTGTGCTGAGTGGTTGGGCTCTGGGCCCCAAGGCTCCCTAATACAAAAAAAAGGAAAATAGGAAAGGCCTGGAAAAAGAAGGGATGGCTCACCGCTATTCTCAAAATCAGATCCTACTTGTTCCTTTTCGAGAAGCTTGACAGATTTGGTCCCTATTTGGATGCAGCTACATGCATTACCAGAGCAAGGGCCACAAAACCCAGTAAGGCTTGCTTTTGAATAATTGGATTGGACAGAGATGAAGAAAACATCCATCCTATGCAGCCAATGAAATGGACTTCCCATTCACAAACTTGAAAGTGGGTGAAGAGGGAAGGAAGACAATTTACTCAAGGTAGTTAAGGTGGCATAGCCAGCAGCTCCATCAGAATGATTAGGTGTTCCTTCCTCACCGATTTCAATAGATCATAGTATATTGATTTTTACTCTTTTTCTGCCATTTTGGTTTCGGCATAAATATTTTCAATGGTATGTTTTAAGATTTTATATTGTGGTTTATATTTCAATTCTGTACACCACCCAGAATTGCTGTGGTGGCCATATGAATTGGAATTGATCCATCTATCAATGCACAGTCTTTCTCTCCAGATGGCAGTGATATGAGGAAGATCATGAGAGCAGCTTGTTCCCTCTGAATTGGCTGCTTGGTCTGAGAAAGCTAAAATGTTTGCCATAGTCTCATTAAAACAGAACACTGAAATTGGAATCTCATTTTCCCATTGCATCTTCAGCAAAGTTACCCTTCTTCCTGTAGCTAAGTTCCATTGCAATCCTGGTTGGTCTGTGTCTGATAAAATCTAAATTGCTAGATTTTCAGATAAATTGGTATGGTGCTCTGCAGAGTGTGCAAACTGAAGCAGAGCAGATTCTTCCTAGCTTTTCTGAATAAATTGATGATCCCTCACTGGAGACACTTTGTAATAAAAAAAATAGTGATTTAAAACTTACTTATGTAAGAAAGGACCCACCTCACATTTTTGTTCTATTTTGTCTTCCTATCAACCTTTCAAGGTGTTCCAGACAGGAAACCAAAAGCTGTTCTGATCTAGGCTTCTTGAGAAAGCATAAATCACACGCTTAGTCCCCCAAAACCTCTTTTATTTAGACGGCTGTGAATTATGGTCATTCATAGCCCGTAATGATTCACAAACAGTCGGTGAAGATTCTGACAGATGTCTGCTCAAGTTGACACAGCCTCTCAGGTAATGTTGATAAGCACCCACCTTTATTTCCCTTGAAATGCTCCCAGAGACCTAATTGCCAATTAGTTTTGCAAGGCCAAATGTAGCACAGAGTCAAACAGGACTTCTCAGAGCTTGAACCGACTATATGAACTAATTACTTCCTGAAAAGGCTCATGTCTGTTTGCTCCTCTTTTATGTCTTGTGGGTGGGGCCAATTATCTCCAAGGCTTACTCCCGAGTCATCCTTTTTTTTTCTTGTGGCAGCTCTACACATGCGCACACTGGGAACAGGCTCACACTGTTCTTCTACCTCACTGATGTCAGACTCCAGAGGCTCCGGAGGCAGCACATAACTACCAGATGGCCCTGGCCCCCTCACTGCCTTCGATGCAGAGCCCTTGTCTGAGCCTTCTCCAGACTCCAAGACTGGCCCATGTTCCTCCCCAACCTCCTTATTGTCTGACTCTGCTGCCAGCTGCATAGGCTGCCGGCGGACCACAACAAAAGCATGATTACTAACACTACATTTATTAAAAAGTTACAGTAACGTAATCTTTCCAGCCAGGAGGTGCCTCTCCATGCCCTTATTTTCCAGAGAACTATGAGGGAACCTTTTGAGGTGTTTTTTCCACCTCCCTCCCTTCTTTGAAGTCAGATTTCATTGATCAGAACTTTGTCTAGGCTGCTGGCTTTCCCTCTCATCTCCCAAGGTTATTCTCACATCAAATTACATCTACCCTTCACACTGTAAGGTAGGTTGGATTAAAACAGTGATTGGTTCAAGGTCACCCCATTATAAAGATGGGTTTCAACCTATAAAGGACTCTTTATTCTGAGTCCATCACCATACCTGTAATACATGGTGGAAGTGGAATGATTGGTGGGACTGGAGAGTTCAGTTCATGGATGAAAAACAAGACTCAAAGAAAATTAAACTGCCCAGCATCATTTTATAAGTGGGGGGGGGGCAGTATATAAATTCAATAAATAAATGAATAAAAGTACAAGGCACCAACAGGTCTAACGTCCCTGTCCTAGTGTCCCCATATATTTGTACCCATTTCCTGTGTTCTTATTCATGTTTATTCTTACTCCTGTTATCTTGTGCGTGAGTGACAAGATAGATAGATAGACAGACAGACAGACAGACAGACAGACAGAGTCCCTATAGGTTCAAAGAGGGTACATGCAGCTCCTTTCCAAGCCATCAGGAACTTGCTTCATCCAATGAAAACTGTTAGATCAAAGGACACACAGTTGGGGATTTATGGGATAATTGTTTTCAGAAGGATACACATGATTTTAAAAGGCCAGCTTGAATAGGACAAACAAGCCCATCCTTTCCCAAAATTGGGATTTATACATTGAAGTAAAGCTATCAACTTCCCTTGTGAACAGCCACAATATAAAAAGACATCCGTAATAGAAATAGAAGGAAGATCCAAGGCAAGGCATTAAATTTCACCCGCCATAATATTACAACATTACGGGGAGGGAAGATGTGGAGCCAGAGAAACATATAAATATAAATTCTACTGAGGGATGAGACTACACAAGATTGTTTGGAAGATTTCCCATTTGACGTGCTGGCTTTTTGGAGTGGTGTTTTCCCCCCCCCCACCCTAATTATTCTGTGTCTGACAGCATTAGGAACTAGAAAACACTTTTTATTTATTTGTTTGTTTGTTTAAAAGGTTTGTATGGCCACTCATCTTAGAGCACAACTCTGGTGGCAATTGATCATGAGCGAGACTGTGAGAGAAACAGTTTTTAGATATGTTGTTTTGTTTGTCAGGGGGAAGGGTTGCCACATTTTCTTGACTGAAAAACACTGTACCCTCATATCAACTCTGTTTTCAAAAACTGGCCACGTGTTTTTATTAGCTACATCTCTGAAATAAAAAAGAATATCAATTAAAAATACATTTAATTGAATCTGGGGTGGAAAGTTGTAAACCCCTAAGGAGGAAAATGCAGAAATAATATGTTGTGTCCTGTCAGCCACTGGCTACTCCAGAAGCTGAATCAGATGAGGAAGGGGTGTGGAAGTCAGGGTCAGCATCAAGACAACCTGAGAACTCCAAGGGGGAAGAGGGAATGGAGCTGCCAGAGAGAGGGGGGGTGGAGGGAGGAGAGAGGGAAGGAGGGAGAAGGAGGGAGGGAGGGAGGGAGAGAGGGAGGGAGAAGGAGAGAGAGGTGGAGCCCTGGCCATCCGTCAGCTCTCAGATGGAGAGTCAACAGTCCCCAGGTCTGGATATGGCTGATGAGAAGAGAAGGAACAGCTGGATCCAATGCCTGACACGCAGATGCACAGAAGGCAGAGAAAAGGAGAGCAGTAGAAATCTGTGGAACTATTCATCCCCCAGTTGGACAGACTTGTTAGCCTTAGAAAGAGAGAGACTTTTTGCCAGGACTGCTGGTGCTCCTAATAAAGGAATTGGTGATTAAGTACCAGAGGGTATGTTGTGTTTGGGGAACTGGGTCAGAACATAATATGAGAAAGACAATATATGCTCTTAGTAAATTAATACAGGGCAATTTTATTTGTTTGTTTGTTTGTGTATTTATTAGATATTCTATCCTTCAAATCAAATAAAAAGCTATCAAAGTTTGGTTACACCAGTAGTAGTGTGGATTTTATTGGTTGCATGGAAGGTGAATGTCTAAGGTGCTAGTTTTTTTTGCTTTTTGGTGTTTTCTGTTTTGTTGTTGTTGTAAACTGTGTTTTTCAGAATAGTGACTGTATAAATCAATCAATCAAATAAATAAATGCAGACATGCAGACATAAACTCTGCATTACATATTAACCTGCATACTGATTCACAAAATAATCTACCCAGCCCATGAAATAATTTTATACCTCAATGGATTTTTGGGCCAGAAAATTGTAGGTAAGTTTGTCATATGAATACACTCATTGATAGCTATGACTCTGTCAGGTCTCAATCCTACCTAGAAATGGATCCTAGCAGGGAATGCAACCTGTCTGACCTTGGCTAAATTCTGCAGTGAAGTTGATTTACTTTACAGATATGGACAAGGGATTGCAACATGTTCCAGAAGAAAGCAGTGGTAACACACTGCTTTACTGTTACTAAGAAAAAGGCAAAGGCTGTGTCCATGGAATGATCAGAAATTCAATTCAGTCTCAGGACTTCTTGACCTTAATAGTCTAGGGATTGAAATTAGGATTTTTTATTTGCACTCGAAGAATCATTGAGCTATGACTGATCTGCATGTGAGAAGACGCCAGACCATTTGGATTGAGAAGGGCATGGCAACTGTTTCAACAGTCCCCTCCCACATGCACGTTACATCCTCAATCAGCAACATCTTGTCTAAACCTGATGTTTATTTTCAGTTTCAGCCAATTGAATTTAGTCATTCAATTGCTCCACCAGAAACTATAGGAAGGCAAAGTCCCCAGGGAGATGACATTTATTCAGATGTCATACTTCACGTTTACCTTATCACAGTATTCGTTCAAATAGTTTTGATCTCCAAAGTAACAATTTCAACAGATAGTTGTATTTTAATCTTTCACGGTGGTGTTCCATTTGGGATTACAATCTTTTGTAGTCCATCTCCCCAATTTGTAAAATGCCACAGTTATTTGCAAAAAACATTACTCCATCTTACAAGGTTTTTTTTTTTTTGCTCCCCAAAGTAATATTTAAATGCTTGCAAATTATGCGCCAGACGGTTGTGGAAGAGACACGTCTATTATGCTAACAGTGGAAAATGTTCTAACCTTTTTATCTCACCAGGCTTCCAAATAGCAAAGTAGGATTTTTGTTTTTATTGATTTACATATTATTTGGCATATGCAGCTATAATTCTGTTCCATTCATTCAATGCCCCAGTTTTCCCCCTACCCGCCTTAGATATCCTGTATGCAGCATTTTTCCTTATGATTTTCATAGTCTGGGATGCATATTAGGGGACTGCCATAGAGAAAATCATACTCTTTTCTATGGACATCCCAAAAATACAATTTTCAAAATTGCTGTGAGTACATGAGGCAAGCTACAAATATGAACATGTCTACATTGTCATATAATTCAAGGTTTTAATTGACATTATTAATGAAAAGTTCGGAGGATCAGCCTCCATTGTGGGTCTTTGCAAGATCATTCCATTTTTGTTAAAATGCACTATTACACCCTCCTTTTGTCACATTTACCAATGGGGCTTGCATTGTGGCTGTGTGTTGCTAGATTTCTCCTTCTGCCTCTGCTTCCCCTTGTTGGCCTGAAGATGCCAAATCACAACTTGCATAAATTACTCCTATCAGTCAGCATGATAAATTGGGCTGCAATTAGTGTGGTCTGCAGGGAGATTTAAAAAGGACTCTCCAGACTATGCTTAGCTTAAGGATAAAGATGACCATGAACAAAGAACAGGATTCTGAAGCACAGATCGAGTACCCAATGAACTACTGACCCAACAACTGGCTCTTTTTTCCCACTCTTTTTCCTAATCCATGAGGGTATTACAACCGGATTTGTAGATTTTCTGGCCTGCATTTCTGAGAATCCATATCTAGCTAACAGCGTTATTTGTACAGTTCTTTTAATTGCATTTTAACCTCCTCCAAACTGTACATATTTAATTTTTTATTGTATTTTGTGATATTCTCTATGGACTGTACACCGCCCCGAGTCCCTTCTGGGAGAGGGGGCGGTCTAGAAGCACCAAATATAAATAAATAAAATAAATAAATAAATAAGAAACAATATTGGATCTGTAAGATTTCCAGTTCGAGCTCAGTCCAAACACATCGATTTTATCATATTTCTGCCTCAGTTGCCTCTCTGTAAAATGAAACTAGATGCACCACCCAGGATAAAAATGAAGATTGAGGAATAATGTACATTTGTATCTGTGTGCATATATGATAAGATGTCAGGGCCATAAATACAACCAGAGTTAATTAGGGAGATAAAGAGCAAGGGAGGAGATCTACCTTGCTTTATAAAAACAAACCCCCGCATACAGGGCTCTACAAAACATGCTATTATGCTTGGAGGCTAAAAACAGCAGTGACCAATATATCAAAAGCAGATGCAATTTCCTTGGGTATTGTGTCTCTGAGCACATTTTGCCCAGAGCTTCTTATAGCCTACTTGAATAAAAAAAAAAAAAAACAGATGTAGATAGGTTGCTGTTCAGATGGATGGAACAACAGTCTGTGACGTAATTAGGATAGTGAAAGATAGCCTATTGTTCCTATCTCAATGTTTCAGTAAAATTAAATTAAGGTGAGGGAGGAGGAGAGGTAGACACACTTGTGATAACTGGGAGCTGTCCTTATCATTGAAAGATGCAGCTTTATGGTTGGGAATGGATATAGCAATAGCACTTAGATTTATATACCGCTTCATAGGGCTTTACAGCTCTCTCTCTAAGCGGTTTACAGAGTCAGCAATATTGCCCCCAACAATCTGGGTCCTCATTTTACCAACCTTGGAAGGATGGAAGGCTGAGTCAACCTTGAGCCTGGTAAGATTCGATCTGCCAAACTGCTGGCAGCCACTGATCAGCAGAAGTAGCCTGCAGTACTGCACTCTAGCCACTGTGCCACCACAGCTCATATAAAATTGGCAAGGTTGTCACATATATAGGAATGGGTAAGAATAAATTTATTTATTTTGGAAGTGAATTTTGGGTGCTTTTTATTCCAAAAGTGCTTTTTCAGGAGGCAACTGGACTTTCTGGTTTTTCTTTGAAGACATTTTGCTTCTCATCCAATAAGTTTCTTCAGCTTCTTGGATGAGAATCAAAATGTCTTCAAAGAAAAACCGGAAAATCCAGTTGCCTCTTGAAAAAGCACCTATGGGACAACCTTAACCTGAGAATTTCCATAGGGTGCTTTTTATGTGATGTTACGCTCATTTACACTTAGAATGGAGCAGGAGCTGGGTGATATCTACACAAGACATTAAGCAGAGCAGGGCCAGGATTTTTATTCATTTATTTAGCCCGCCTTATTAATTTTATAAGGGGATGAATTCGAGGCAGTGACCATATATAGTACTCCTTCCTCCTCCTATTTTCCCCACAACAATAACCCTCTGAAGTGGGTTTGGTTGACAGAGAGTGACTGGCCCAAAGTTACTCAGCCAGTTGGGTGACTGAATTGAGCCTAGTGAGCTGAAATCACTAGGAAATATGACAGTTGTTGATGAGACTGATTAGTACTTCATCTGATTAGCTTGGTTTTCATTGAGGCTGAAAATTAAAAAACAAAACAGGAAAAAAAAGGCAGTGGTGAACGTATGTATTGCTACCATGAAGATTACAGGACTTTGGCCACAAAACCCATGAGCCCAACTTGACTCAAAAAAATGTATACCTACAACTTTTTCTAATGTTTTCACCAGTTTCCTGTGATATCTGCCTCAGAATGGTAGGAAATTGTGCCAGCTTGTCTCCCCTATTATATAGATTTACTGAGGAATAAAACTAATTGAATTCACAAGTAGGTATGTCCTGTTCTGGTAAACCTGAGAATGATTTCTGAATTAAGTCAGAGAGGTGGAACTAGTGATGAAATTCAATTTTTCTTTTACTATCGGTTCTGTGGGCATAGTTTGGTGGGTATGGTGTGGTTTGGTGGGCATGGCAGGGGAAGGATACAGCAAAATCTCCATTCCCTCCCCACTCTGGGACCAGCCAGAGGTGGCATTTGCCGGTTCTCTGAACTACTCAAAATTTCCACTACCGGTTCTGCAGAACCTGTCAGAACCTACTGGATGTTCCATCCTGGGTAGAACATATGTATGTACTATGCTGGAGCCACAGTCAGTTTAATGTTTTCAATGGAAATTTATCTTTCTGGGTTTTCCTATCCAGTTTTCAGGTGGGTGAGGGGTTTTTTCCCCTATTGTGTCTAGTGTTTGCACACATGCATATAACTCATATATACCGTGTTTCCCCCAAAATAAGACAGGGTCTTATTTTCTTTTGCCCCACAAAATATGGCCTTGGGCTTATTATAGGGGAGGGATTATGATTTTCTGGGGCAGGTGAGAAGCGAGGCACGCCTTTTACCTTTCCAGCTCCATCGCGTTCCTCGCCATTGTGCTCAGGGAAGTGGCTGGTAAAAAAAAAACCCTTCTCGCAAGTTCAATCAAACTTCTTTAAATCGCGAGAAGGTTTTTTTTTTTACCAGGGGCTTCCCTGAACACAATGGCGAGGAACGCGACGGAACTGGAAAGGTAAGAGGCGCGCCTCGTGGCCCAATGGTAAAGGCAGTCTGCCTGGTTCCCTTCCCCGCTGTCCCTTTAGCAAGGGGTGGCAGGTGGGGGGGGAGAAGGAAGGTGCGCCTCTTACCTTTCCAGGTCCATTGCATTCCTCGCCCTTTCTCCCATTGAATCCCCTTGTAAAAAAAACCTCATGAGTTCAACTTGTGAGGTTTTTTTTACAAAAACTTTTTTACAAGGGGATTCAATGGGTGAAAGGGCGAGGAATGCAATGGACCTGGAAAGGTAAGAGGCACGCCTTGCGGCCCAACACTGCCCACTTCACCCCAATGGTAAAGGCAGCCTGCCTGGTTCCCTTCCCCGCCGTCCCTTTAGCGAGGGGTGTCAGCTGTGGGGGGGAGAAGCGAGGAATGCCTCTTACCTTTCCAGGTCCTTGCCCTTTCTCCCATTGAATCCCTTTGTAAAAAAAACCCTCATGAGTGAAACTCGTGAGGTGTTTTTACAAGGGGATTCAATGGGCGAAAGGGCGAGGAACACAGCGGAGCTGTCAGTCTCTGGTAGCACTAGGACGCGCGTCTTGCTTCTCCCCCCCACCTGCCATCCCTCGCTAAAGGGACGGCAGGGAAGGGAACCAGGCAGGTTGCCTTTACCATTGGGGTGGGAGGTGTTTTTTGCGTGAGAAGGAAAAGGCAGGAGGGGGTGATCGCATTGCTGGCCTGCCGCTGTTTTTGCGGCAGGCTCTTTTTGCGTGGGAGGGAAGGGTGGGGGTGGAAGCACTTCGCCTGCTGCTGTTTTTGCAGGGAGTCCTCCTTTTGCCCCGGAAGCTGTACCAGTAGGTGGTACAGTGGTAATGGCGGGAACCGGTTGCGCATGCACTTAAATAGTTGGGGGAGGGCTTATTTTTGGGGGAGGGCTTATTATGGCGCATGCTCTGAAAAGCCCGATTGGGCTTATTAGCAGGGCATGTCTTATTTTCAGAGAAACACAGTACACACATCTGTTCTGATCCCCTTCTCCACACCTGTGAACAAGCCAAAACACAGGCTTGGCTGTTTGCCACTGTTTAATTGCCAGATAACAAACCTTTTGGCTGAAGGCCCAGATAACTCAGCATACAAGAAACAAACCAGATATTCAGACACGGCTCTAAGACATCGACTTTCTTCACTGCTAATTTTGAACGGTTGTTTCCTGCAAATGTCCCCTCCCAACGCCTCATCTATAAGCTCTCTTGGGAGGGGCCAATCCACAACCACCTGTGCTAATTATCTTCTGTGAGCCTGCCTACGAAGCTGCTTCTTTTGTTTCTCAGCCCGTCTTACTCTAGTATCAGGGACTGACTGCCTTTGATCTTCCCCAATGCGCCATGCCTCAGGCGCCTCCTGGTGGCCAACCAGTCCCTCTGGTCCCTGCTCTGAATCTGCAACCTGCACAGGGTCTTCTACATCATCCAGGGCAGACTCAAATGATCTCTCACTATCTGAGTCCAGCATCAGCTGAACCGGAACCTGCTGTGCTACAACACACATCTATACTCGTACATACACACCATTCTGCCCTCAGTAGCAAATTCATGAGCATGATCATCCAATAATAGCTGTGATGAAAACTTGTGTAAACCTGACTACAACTTCTTTTGCATCTAAGTGAGGACTATAAATTTATCAACGCAACACTTTCTATGCACATGGTTCATTGAACACACTTCTAATGATCAAATAAGACTTGAGTCACCTTCGGAGAACGAGGTAGGGAATGAAAGTCAAGGCAAACTGATCCAGCACAATCTCCACTGGATTTAAGCATTGTCTGAACAAATAGCCTTTCAAAGCATAAATCAAGAGCAACTATTCTGAGGAAGACTTTCTGCAGCATTATCTTATCTACACTGAACCTCCAATACACAACGATCTTTTTTCATATCTTTTTCTTACCCTTGACACAGAGGTGCAGACTGCACAAAACAATTTGGCGATCACAGTATTCCTGGGTCACCAGCTCCTCCTGCACCTCATATTCTGCTTTATTTCTACTCCTCTTCCTTCTTGAAGACTTTTGAACAACCTGGAAAACCTTGAAAATTTTCTTCATTTGTCCACAACTTCAAAGAAAGAGAGACAATGGTAAAGAAAAAAATACAACATCTATAAATCCACTGCGTCCCTGCATTTTAGCAATGTTGAGTTCTCCTTCTGAAAGAAAACTTGTATGGAGAAGGAGGAGGAAGAGGAGGAGGAGGAGGAAGTAGCAGCTGCCTTCTCATTAAGCAAAACTATTTGCCTGATGATAAAGTGAAAAAATAATATTTTCCACCCCAGGGCAATTTGTGGAAGGAAGAATAGGAACAAAGCTTGAAGCTCCAGCCTGCATGAAGTGCTCTCAAAAGTAGGAACAGATCCAGGTCTTTGCTGGTAACTTGAGAGAACAAATAACTCAAAAGGCCAGCAACTCATTTTACAAGGTTTCCAATTTCTGTTTTCATTGCTATGTTCCGACAGTTTTCAAATGCTCTCCAAAGAATGTCCACAGGAATACAGAAAGTGCAATGACTCTTCAAAAAGCAACATTGATCTGAAGCATCAGAAATAGTTAGTGCTGATTCTTATCCAAACACACAGCCAAATAGATCCCTTCTCCTTAGCATGGTCATTGTTTTGTCATGCCATTTTTTTAGCAACCATGTTGTACAATCCAGAAGTCAATTTGCAGTGGATTAACTCATCAAGGAAAGTTCTATTTGAAACAATCAGTTATGGAATTGGTAAGAAATGAATGGCAATATTGGAAAATAATGCCCGGAACAACAATAAATAAATTGAAAGTGCCAGACAAGTGAAATGTAGAGATATTAGAATTAGAAGTGTAGAACCGTCATTGTTACAATGCATGGAGAAAATATGCATGGAATCTGAAGTCAAGATGCATCTTTCAGCTTTTTAATGAGAAAACTAGCTGATAACCTGGCGTTGCCTATAACAAATCCCCCTTACCAAAGGGAGCCCCCTTGTTTTTTGTAAAAATCAATCCCCCTTACCAGACGGAGCCCCCTTGTGGAGTACTGTGAAGACATTACCATGGCAACTCCACTGTGCTGTACAGTAGAAGTCATTTTAAGTCACAACAGGCTGTATCTTAACAGAACTTGAATCCAAAATGCAAAATTACTGTGATTTGACACTATAGATATAATTCATTCCTTTTCATTTCAGCAGCCCAGGCTTTCCAGAGTTATGCTGGAACACACACATAGGCACACACCCCCCCACACGCGCGCACCAAGGGGTGTTAGGGTGTCTTACCCCCAAAGTATTTTTTCCAGAGAGTAAAAAGGTATTGTCCATTAGGAGGAGAGTGATTTTCAAAAAATCCTGGTTGAGGTGATCCAGAAAAATGCAAAATCTATTATATCAGGATACAGGTAGTCCTTGACTTATAACCATAATAAAGCCTGCTGATTATGACAGTTGCAAAGCAGGTCAACCCAAATTACTGATCCAGTTTTATGATTTTTTGTTGCAGTGCAGCAAGTTAAGCAAACTTGGTGGTTGTTTATTTATTTTATTTATTTATACCCTGCCTTTATTATTTTTTTATAAGTAATGCAAGGCAGAGAACATATCCAACACACTTTTCTCCTCCTATTTTACCCACAACAACTCTGTGAGGTAGATTGGGCTAAGAGAGAGAGTGAGTGGTCCAAAGTCACCTAACTGGCTTTCATGGCTAAGGCAAGACTTGAACTCAAGGTCTCCTGCTTTCTAGCCTGGTGCCTTAATCACTAGACCAACCTGGTTCTCTCTTCATTAAGCAAACCGATTATTCACTATGGGCTGGTTTTACCCAAAACTGGAAGTAAATGTTGGTTTTTGGCAAAAACATCACAAAACATGGTCACATAACTACGCAACACTGCAGACATCCGTAAATGCAGGTTGACTGATAAGCATTCAACATAAGGTCACATGACCACAGGATGGAGCCTGGCCATCAGAATTTTGGAACTGGGTCGTAAGCACCCCCGCGGAGGTCTGTACTAACTTCAAACAGTTGATAAGTGACTAGTCCTAAAAAATAGAAGGCAAAAGTATTCTAAGTACTTTGGTTATTAGCCAAGAATGGATTTCAACAACTTTATCTTTCTTTAGTGTTTTTTAAAAAGACATTTATTGCATTTTTTTAAAATACAGAGAAAATCATTTAAAAAACAAATTAAAAAAACTATGTACACACAGTACACCCAAGCAACTACTTCTGAAGTTACAATACCAAAATAAGCAAAAAACAGAAAACCCCAGAAATTTTACACTGTTCATATAAAATATTTAACCATATCACATGCTAATTTAATCATTTTATTAAATCATTTTATTTTACAAAGAAAATTATTCTTTTCATAGCATACCAAGTTATAAAAATTTCCTGGTCTTATAAAATACTACAAAATCAATGCCAAAATACAACATATTGTATTATTCTTTGATAAATAGGAAAAATAGTATTTTCAAAAATGCATACATTACATATTGCTTGAATATCTGGCTTATCTTGAAGGGCTAACAGCTGACAGTGTTAAAATATGCATAGACCATCTTATAGAAGATCTTCCACAAATAAAATGAAATAGAATATGTATTTTTCTAAATAAAAAAAAAAGAGCAAAACCTTATAATGGGATGCCAGCATGTTGAGGCTTAAGGAACTACCCTTGACTTCTGAAGCTCCTTTTCACACTGTGGGCAAGCCTGGAATTAAATGATTCATTTTATTTTAAATTTAGACTTCATTAAAATTACATTTCCAAAACTCAAAAAAAAAAGTTCGTGTATGATTACTCTCTGTGCATTTTATAGATTTTCCCCACATCTCCTTAAAAATACACTTTAGTGCCAACTTCTGGATGAGGTTCAGTGGGCATTTCTTAAGATTTGTGGAGGAGGTTGATGTGGATCTTACAACATCACATTAAGGCCTTCCACTTTAAGAGGAAGGAAGGAAAGGAATTTCAGCCTGGTCCTGAAAAGATAACAAACGGGGCACTAGGTTAGCCTCCTAAAAGGAGAAATCCGACAGCTGGGAAAGGGAACTGAACTGGCTCTTTCTGTTCCCCACCCACCTTATAGATCAAATAGCGGAGAGCATCATCTCCTTTTAATGACCACATAATCCCTTGCGGGGTCAAGTCTGGGCAACTGAATGGAGCTGAGTGTTTACTGGCCGGATGCCCTTCCTGTTGCCAATGTGGAATTTTATTCAGCAGATATATTCTCATTATGCCCAGAGAGAAATATCTGCCTCTACCTAGGATCAAACTCACAGCCTCCTGATTGTGAAGCGAGAGCTCTATCTCTAGGCCACTGCACCACTCATCAAATAGAGGAGATGTCTAGAGAAAAGATTTTAAAGCCATCTGCCAGATTTGGACAGATCGGTATGGGATCAAGTGTTCTTCCTGATCCCTTCCTCCTGGGTCATATAAAGCTTATATTGAACTAAGTAAGCACAGATATTCTAATTTATACTTGGAAAAGGATCTGTGCATGCCCAAAATCTTTTTTTTTCTTTCAATTGCCACCACTGTCTATATACTGCGGTACTGATTTCTCTTTGACCAATGGTTACAATCCTGTGTAAATTTCCCATCGGTAAGATTTATGAGTTCAGCCCCATTTTATCTTGCTGGTTAATTCCAGCACTAGCATGATGTTGTGACTGTGTAATTAGCAATGAAGCTCATAGTGCCAAGCCAATGTAATAGACATTTTATCAGTTTCTGGCTTCATTAGTCATAGCTGACACAATCAATTTACGTTGCCATTGGTTGGCCCTAATCAGCAGCAGGACTTCTCCCATGCCAGAAAAACTAGCTGAGAGAACTACAGAGAAACAGGTATTTTCTTGCCTAGGAGCAGCACAAGAGAAAACCGGAAGGCACCTTTCACTCTCAAATCACAGTTAATCTAAATCCAAATAAAAAGAAATTCCAGGAGTTGGTTTTCTGAGAGGGCAGATAATTCCCTTAATTCAGCATAGAGCTGGGGTGACTGAATGGAGCTGGTGTTTATTGATTGGATGCCTTTCTTGATGCCACACGGACTTCACAGCAGATATATTTTTTTCTTTGCACCCTAGGACAGAAGCATCTGTTGCTACCTAAGACTGAACTCTCAGCCTTCTGAGTGGGATGCAAGTGTCTTCACTACTAGGCCAGATAAAGATCACAATTTTTTTATGAATTGAGAAAAGAGATAATTAAAGGTGACAGGTTTATTAGATCCTACCTTTTGTCTGTTTCTGGCCCTTGAAGGGCTACTGCCCTCTTTTGGTGTCTCTTCAACCAATGTGGAGAAATGTGCTTCTGAGATACAAAACATTAAAGAAAGCAGTGATCTTTTATGTATGCAGAAAAAGATTACTTCCCTTCCAAATAATTCCTTTCATCTGTGGCCATGTACCTCTGCAGCCAACCCAGGCTTCTGAGATCCTCCTTTTTTTTCCTATGGAACATTATCTGTTGTTGTTAGTTGCGAAGTTGTGTCCAACCCATCATGACCCCATGAACAATATTCCTCCAGGCCTTTCTGTCCTCTACCATCATCTGGAGTCACGCCAACTGCTTCAGTGACTCCATCCAGCCACCTCATTCTCTGTCATCCCCTTCTTCTGTTGCCCTCAATCTTTTCCAGCATTAGGCTCTTGTCTAATGAGTCCTTCCTTCTCATTAGGTGGCCAAAGTATTTGAGTTTCATCTTCAGGATCTGGCCTTCTAAAGAGCAGTCAGGGTTGACAGGGTCGGCAGAGTTGTGCTAGCTGATAAGAGCTAAATAGCTTGAAATAGATCTATACTAGTCTCCCTTTATTTATTTATCAGCACAAATACAATACAAACATAGCAAAGGCAACATTAAAAATAAAAATATGGTTTTCTGCCTGGATGGTCTTCTGTAATGAGCCAAAGGACAGAAAGGGGGAGTAGTGAGCTCCCCCATATTTGGGCATACCAGGGGTTGTAACACAAATACATACCTATTTCCCTGGCTCAGCTGATAAGGAGGAGAGCCTGTGGCTTAGTAGCTAAGACTCCTGCCTAATATGTAATACAGCCCAGGTTCGAATCCCAGTAAGGGTATGGCTAGCTGATGAGAGCTAAATAGCTTGAAATAGATCTATACTAGTCTCCCTTTATTTATTTATCAGCACAAATACAATATGTATGTATACATATACATACATACATACATACATATTTTATTTGTGCTGATAAATATATATATATACATACATACATACATACATACATACATACATACATACATACATACATATATATATATATATATATATATATATATATATATATATATATATATATATAGACTGGGTTGAAATTGGTAATAAGCAGATTAATTCTTTTTCTTTTCCCATTTCAATTCCCTTCAAATCATTGTTCAAAAGAGAATTTCACCTGGCTGTGATGTAGTCATGATGAAATTTCAAGAGGTGAAACTCCAGAGTGTTGACTGTTAATATCTGCAAAATTGAACTACATGGAATCATCCTCTGCTGAAATTTCTTAGGAAGAAAAAAGGGGGTGATAACAATAAGATAACTCATCCTTTCTTTTCCCCAAAAACATGTGGTTCCAAAACAGATGGCTGTTGTTTTCAGAATGGATTGTATGCAGGCCATTAAATCACAGTGACCTAAAATGCTCCTGGGTGTTCTGGAGGCCTCCCTGTCTCTTTAGAACAGATTCCCACACAGTGAAATTAGGCCCTGCAGTTTTCCTCATTTAGTTGCTCAATTCATTCTCCTTTTTGTAGCATTTAAATCTACTGATATAGCAAATACTAATGTTGCAGAAGTATCATAGAATGGGTAATGGAAGACGTAATAATAGCTGTGTTATTTCCTAAGCTCAATAATAAGGTGACCAACCGTCCTCCTTTAGGGAGGACAGTCCTTCTTTTGTAAGTTCTGTCCTCCCTCGAAAAGTGTTCTCCTACATGTCCTCCTTTTTGATATTTGAAGGCTAATCTGTTGCGCGTTATGTGAGGTATTTTATTAAACAGTTTTTAATGGTGTTTTTTTTTACTTCATCGCAAGTATATTGAACAGATATTGAATCTTGTGTTGAATTTTTATCTAAAGAAATGCTAGACATTAAAATAGATGACAATTGTCTCTTTGAAGAAATTAGAAGACTGAATGTATATTTAAATTCTGAAAAATTAATACAATGGGAAAAACAACATGTTGAAATTGATAAAAGATGGGTGGATATTTTCAGCCATTTCAAAAATGAACATATTCCATGTGAACATTTATTTATACTTGTTTAATTTACGTTGTGCTGCCCTGGAACTAATGCAGCAGTTGAAAGAGTTTTTTTCAATTGCCAATGATTTTTCGACAAGTGAGAAATCGAGATTGAATGTTGATACTCTAGCTGCAGCACTTGCCGTAAAATTCAATATGAAGGATATTTCTTGTTCAGATATTTCCAATATATTGTTAGAAGATGATACATTGACAAAAATATTAATTCAATGGAAAAGTACTCATTTAAATAATAATTAACAGGCATGTAAGCATAATTGCAATATAAAATGTTGCAAATGTTTTTTTATGCATATATCATATTTTAGTGTATTATTGTTGCAATGAATAAAATATTTCTTTTATTTACGATATATTTTTTCCAATTTATTTGTCCTCCTTTTCATTGTAAAAAAGTTGGTCACCTTATCAATAAAGCTCATGCATGTGCTAAACACACAAAAGCACACAAGCTTTTTATGTCACTGCTTGATTTATACATCATGATTTATAGCAATAGGAAGTAAGACATTCCGATGACTTCAGGAAACAGCCCTTAGAGATATGGTATAAAATATATTGCCTTCTCAGTAGCATTGCGTATAAAGCATATAGAGCTCTTTTGGATGAATTTACCAGGCAGGGTCATAGTTCCCAAATTGGCCTGTCTCTCCATCACCTGAATTGGGAAACGTGTTCCCTAACCTTTCACATCAGCATTTCCTACCTCGGTGCCTCCAGCTATTGTTGGCTTGGAGAACCCATAATTTCTGTACACTAGTTGTACTGTCAAAGTATGGTGGAAAATATATTCCCCAGCAACTAGCAAAAATCAAATTTGAAAAAGGATTTCCATTTTCTGCAAGCCTACAAGCTTATTCCATTTAATATGGCAAAGTTTTACAACATCACTGTCAGCTCAGCAATGTGAATGCCTTCTGGAGAGTATCTGAAAATATGTGGCTGTTCTCAGATTTAAGAATTTAAACATCATGTTGACTGTGCAGAAGAAGAGAAGAACGGATAATAGCTACATTGCTGGAAATTTCAGATATAGTTCATCAGTCACTTGTTTTCCTGCAAACCTCTACCATCCTCTGTTATGTTATCCCTGTATCATCTTTTTCCTGGAAGTAAAGCATGGACATTTCATGCTACTCTCCATTTAACTTTAATTTTGGCCTTCAATTATAAAGAAACGGCACTGACACAATATGACTTAGTAGATTACAGGGTAGCCTTTTGTCTGACAAGAGAAAGATTTAATAATTATTGTTTAAGTCATACACCACCCCCTTACCCCAAGAGAAGTTCTATATTTATTAAAAGGCCTTGCTTTACTTCAAAGAGATTTGTGTGCAGGTAGGTCCATCATTTCAATATACCAGTAATACCAGTTGAGTCTAACTCCTATTGTCTTTGATGAAATCATATAAATGGTGTAGGAGTTTCTACATATCCATAAATATTGGATTCTTGCAGTCTGTAGGCCCAAAAAACTCTGAAAATGTCAGAGATAAGGATCAAGAAAACTGGCTATCGGGGGACAAATCTTTTCATAACAATTTTGTAATAAAATATGATAATTTTGAGGGCTGGGGGTAAGACTGAACTTTTCAGGTCTTCAATCATGTTTGAGGGTTGAGTAATAGGGCTAAACCACAAAAAGCAAATAAATAAATAATCACATAGTTCAACTAAAAGCAGCAGTAAAACCACCACAAATTGTAAAATTGAGAGCAGAAATGTTCTGAATATATTGCAAATAAAGGCCAAGTTGCAACCACTCCTATAAAGAAAGATTTTCTACTTATCAATCTCCTAACTTAGTTAATTCAAGACCCCACTCATAACAGGGGATATATGCTCAACCTGATTTTCGTTTCTGGACAGTGGATGAATGATCTAGATTTAGGGGATATTTCTATCCAACCCTTGTCATGGTCTGATCATTTCCTCCTTAGGTTTGACTTCCATACTGCTACCCCTCACCACAGGGAGGAAGAACAGATTAGATGGTTCAGCCCCAGGCGCCTGATGGACCCTGAAAGGTTCCTGATGGAGCTTGGGACTTTTCCTGAATCCCTTGCTCACAGTTCGACCGAAGCCCTAGTGGAAGCCTGGGATAGGGCGGCCACTGGGGCCTTGGACCGCGTTGTGCCTTTGTGGCCTCTGACCCAGTGCCGATCCTGGGTAGCTCCCTGGTTCACCGAGGAGCTCCGGGAGATGAAACGCTGGAAAAGATGCCTAGCGAGTGATTGCAGGTCCAGCTGGTCGGGAATCCAAACGAACACTAGTAAGAATTCATATTAAATCCTACTTAGTGGCGACAAAAGCAGCAAAATGGCAGCATTTTTTCGCTCTTATCGCATCTGCAGATAACTGCCCAGCTGCCCTGTTTAGGGCGACCCACTCCTTACTTACTCAAGGAACTGCTGAAGATCCCTTGCAGGGTAGGGATGAGGAATTTGTTCAGTATCTGCAGGATAAAATTGCTCAAATGTGGACAGGCTTGGACTCTGACTGGGTAGATTCGGGCGAGTCAACGGGGATGAATCTTGTGGAAACTATCTGGGATGAGTTTGACCCTGTAACTCCCAAGGGTATGGACAGGATTATGGGGAGACTTGGTGCTGCCACTTGTGTGCTGGACCCATGTCCCTCTTGGTTAGTTTCAGCTTCCCAGGAGGTGACACGAGGCTGGCTCCAGACGATTACCAATGCTTCATTGAAAGAGGGGTTCTTTCCCACCGCCTTGAAGGAGGCCACTGCCTTAAGAAGCCTTCCCTGGACCTAGCCTCTTTAGCCAACTATCATCTGGTCTCCAACCTTTGCTTTGTAGCGAAGGTTGTTGAGAGCGTGGTAGCACGTCAGCTTCCCCAGTACCTGGACGAAGCTGCCTATCTGGATCCGTTTCAGTCGGGTTTCAGGTCCGGGTACAGCACGGACATGGCATTGGTCGCGTTGGTTGATGATCTCTGGCGGGCCTGGGACAGGGGCTGCTTCTCTGTCCTGGTCCTATTAGACCTGTCGGGGGCTTTCGATACCATCGGCCATGGTATCCTATTGTGATGACTCGGGGGGCTGGGAATGGGGGCTCCGTTTTGCGGTGGTTCTCCTCCTACCTGTCAGATCGATCGCAGTTCGTGTTTACTAGAGGGCAGAGATCGACCCCGAGGCCCCTCATTTGTGGGGTGCCCCAGGGGTCGGTTCTCTCACCCCTCCTGTTCAACATATACATGAAACCGCTGGGCGAGATCATCTGTGGTTTGGGGGTACGGTATCATCAGTATGCTGATGATACCCAACTTTTCATCTCTATCCCAAACCACCCAAACAATGCCCTTGATGTGATGTTCCGATGCGTGGAGGCTGTGCGGATCTGGATGTGGAGGAATAGGCTCAAGCTCAATCCCTCCAAGACTGAGTGGCTGTGGTTTCCATCATCCCAATTTGTGCATCTTGTACCATCTTTGATGATAGGGGGAGAAATCTTAGCCCCCTCAGAGAGGGCCCACAATCTGGGAGTCCTCCTGGATACATGGCTTAGTTTAGAAGAACACCTGACGGCCATGACCAGGGGGCCTTTTATCAGGTTCGCCTGGTACACCAATTACGCCCCTTCCTGGATCAGGATGCCCTGTGCAGAGTCACTCATGCCCTTGTCCTTTCTCGCCTGGACTACTGTAATGCTCTCTACATGGGGCTGCCCTTGAAGAGCACCCAGAGGCTTCAGCTAGTCCAGAATGTGGCCGCGCAGGTTGTCGTGGGGGTACCTAGGTGCTCCCAAGTTACACCGCTTTTAGGCGGCCTGCACTGGTTGCCGGTTGTTTTCCAGGTGCAATTCAAGGTGTTAATTATGATCTTTAAAGCACTCCATGGTTTAAGCCCAGGGTACTTGCGAGACCACCTACTGCCACCAGTAGCCTCCCACCATCTAGTACGGTCCCACAGAGTTGATCTCCTCAGGGTGCCGTCGGCCAGGCAGTGTAGGCTGGCAACCCCCAGGAGGAGAGCCTTCTCTGTGGGAGCGCTTTCCCTTTGGAATGAGCTGCCCCTGGAGCTTTGCATAATTTCCAACCTCTGGTCCTTCCGGCGCTCCCTAAAAAGTTGGCTTTTCTAGCAAGCCGGCCTGGACTGAATAAAATTAATTATTAATTTTAATTGTTAAGTTTAATCTAATTTCTAAATCTCATGGTAAATGTCTATTGGGTTTTTTGGCTATTCTATTTAATCTTTCTTTTAACTTTTGTAATATGTGTTTTTATGTTGTACGCCACCTTGAGTCCTTTGGGAGAAGGGTGGCATATAAGTCCAATAAACCTAAACCTAAACCTCCTATGAAAGATCTCACATAAAGCAGTCCAAATTCTTCACAACACCAAGGAACCCTGCCCAAAGCAACTTTAGCACAGGTAGCTGCAGATGACTCAATCAAAAAATGACATGAATTCCATCAAGTCTGCTCTCCTGGGCTTATAACTTATTTACCTCTGCATAAGCAAAAGGCACACAAAGAGAGTAATCTTTAAGATTGGCTCTTACTATGAATTACCTAGAGAGGAACTTAAGTCCTTGAAAGACTAGCCCTTATTTGTAGGGAACAAAAGGAAGAAATATGAAGTTATAAAAATCAATACTTGGCATATTACGGATTCTCCATTTCCTTTCCTCCTGAAAGTACCCTGCTTGGTTAACCGTTTCCATCCAAATATATCTGCAGAAACTTAACCTCATTCTGGGAATGCTCGCTCTAGAACAGTTTTTCTCAGTCTTGGTACATTTAAGAAGTGTGGACTTCAACTCCCAGAATTCCCCAGCCAGCATGAAAGGTGTTCTTTTTTCTTTGCTTGTTTGCCAATCATGGAAAATTGTGTCTAATTCTGAAGTTTACATATGTTTATTTCAAAAGCAAGGCAACATATGGTGGCCCATTTTCGCAGGGGGACAAGGACCCAAAGCAGAATTACAGAACTGCTGGCGCTTTTGTGGCTGAATACACTTTAAAATATATATCCAAAGACAATGGCCAATCTCACACCTCTGAACTTTCCATTGTGCATGAATATGCCATTATTCTTCTAACTTTCCTTGGATTATCATTTGGATCACTCAATTAGTATCAAGACATAACAGAATAAGAAAATTCCCTCCACTGTGTTTTATTTCCTATTGTTTTTTTTCAGAGATTAAGAATTAAAATTAGTGGATTCCTCTCCAAGATGGCTGCTGAATAGAATAGAATAGAATAGAATAACAGAGTTGGATGGTACCTTGGAGGTCTTCTAGTCCAACCCTATACCTAAACAGGAAACCCTATACCAGCGATGGCGAACCTTTTTTGGCTCGCATGCCATAAGCAGGGGGAGTGCAGAGGGGTTGTGTGTGGGCGTGCCGCATCCATAATGCAATGTGTGACCTCCCAGCGCGCATGCGTGCATGACAGGTGCTCCCCCCATTTTTTGCATGCTTTTTTCACCCTCCCCAGGCTCCAGAGGCTTTATAGGAGCCTGGGGAGGGCAAAAACAGCCCCCCTGCCGGAGGCCCTCTGGAGGCTTCAGGAGCTTCCCTGAAGCCTCCAGAGCGCAAAAAAAACGGTCCTACGGGCAAACCGGAACTTCAGAAATGGACTTCCGGTTTGCTCGTAGGGCTGTTTTTAGCCCTCCGGAGCCTTCAGAAGACTTCCCTGAAGGCCCAAGAGGACGAAAAACGACCGAAAGAGCAAACCGGAAGTCCGTTCCTGAACTTCTGGTTTCCCATAGAGCTGGTTTTTTTGCACACCTGAAGCCTCCAGAGGGCTTCTGAGGTGGGGGCGGGGGAAGCTGTTCACCCTCCCCAGGCTCCTGTAAAGCCTCTGGAGCCTGGGGAGGGTGAAAAATGGCTTTAAAAAAGGCTGAACTCAGCTGGCCAGCTTGCACATGCCATAGGTTTGCCATCCTGGCCCTATACCATTTCAGACAAATGGTTATCCAACACCTTCTGGTATGGTATTATACTTCTTCTCTCTTACTGACAATATGCTGTTTTTGCTGTCAAAGCTGGTTCTCTGGCAGTGCTGCACCCTGGATTTGAAAGGAAGCACTCAGAATTGACCCAAGATGACTTTTGGATGGCCATGGACTCATTTGGAAAGGGGAGTCTTGAAAATCCCACTTCCCTCTTGAAGCAATCAGAAAGTCACTGGTCAAATCCAGCTTCCTGTAAAAGCACCTGGGTTTTTAACTTTCATTTTTTTGAATTTATTGTTTTACTTTGTTTTTGCTCTTAAAAGTTGACTAGTGGTAGAATGCTGATTTGTTTTAACCTCTTGCTGGATTCTGTTGGATAGTATGCAGCTTTTAGCTGACAGGTTTTTTTATTTTTTATTTTTTGATGAGATAATTATCATAGAAAACATGTGGAGGCGTGTAGTTTTCGATAAAGATTTACAAAAGGATTCTGATCTAAAAGTTGCAGACCAACGAGATATCCTCACAGCCGTAGAACTAACTGAGATGATCCCATGCATTCATTGAAGTTCAAGCTTATTACAATACTGGAGTCTGACTGAATGGGGAAGTGACAAATTCTTTTTCCCTACAAAGATTGAAGGAGATTGGAGAATGGATTTATTATATCTAACTGAAAGCTGTTTCTATTTGGACTTTGTTAGGAAGATAGACCTACTGTGGAGACTTAATTTATTATATTTAATTAGACAACAACTGTTAAGAGATGTTATTAGGAAACAAAGTCCAGAACAAATTACTTTTAACTTTTGGAATGATTTGGGATAGATAAAATGCTGTGGCAAATTTTGTATGAGTGGATTATAATTACAGTTTGTAAACAGAGAGTTTTGAAACTTCTATTATTATTATTATTATTATTATTATTATTATTATTATTATTATTATTATTATTATTATTATTAACAACTTTATTCATTACACATGAAACTTTATTCATTAAAGATGAAATAATAATAATAATAATAATAATAATAATAATAATAATAATAATAATAATAATAATAATAATAATAGATCATCGCACAGTCAACCAATTATTCAGACTAGGTTTGTGTACCTATCAGGTCCTTACCAAGGACCTGGGATAGGAAGATCTGGATGTTTGATAGTGTCACAGATATTGTCATCAGATGGACTATTATTATTATTGTTATTGTTATTATTATTTTACTGTTAACTATTTTATTATTAGTATAGTATATAGAAGACAGGACACTAATTTGCAAATAGATTTACTAGTTTATTAATTTGGGAGATGCTGTTTCACGAGGGTTGGGCAAATATGTCTGCAGTGAACAGCTAAACCCATATGGTGGAAGGCTGGAAGCCTCCAAACTGATCTCCCAGAAACCCTCTGTGCTACCACACCTTGGCCAACCCTCCTGTTTTGGGAAGTAGTTTGATAATCCCCAGTGTCATGTTACAAGAGCACTTCACTTAGCATCCCCTCACTTGCTCTGATGTGTGAGAGAAAAGGCTACCACATCTTGTGCTGCCTTAAATATGGCAATTAAAAAATCAAAAAAGATTTTTGAAGTTGAAACATTTTTTGTAAGGCTACTCCTAGTCTACAGGCGTATAGCTAATATAGTTAGTTTATTCAGTCCTTCTTTGGGAGATAGGTCAAAATCCAACTTTTTTGAAGAAAAGAAAAATCGAAGTGTACAAAATTTGTTTTAACTTTAAATATTAAAATACAAATGTTATTTAAATTGTGTATGGTGACTTAAAAGAAACCCAGATAGAAAAATGAAAATGAATGCAAGATTCTGGAGAGACCAAAAGATAGTGCTGGTCTACTAAAAATGACCACTTTCTTTCAGAAGTTTGGAAGAGATCCTGACTTCTAGATGAGGATTCTAGGATGCATTAGACAACCCTGCAAGCATTTCCACAGGTGGGGACCGCATCACAGTGAAGATCAGTGATCAGGAAGCAAGATCTAGCTGCTGAAATTCCTTCTGGAGAAGAAGAGATTAGGAGATTGCCCATTTGTGCTCTGGATAACTGCTTCTTGCAAGAAGACCACGGGAATTCAGTTTCTTGAGGCTGATCATTGATTGAGTGGCTTGGGACCTGGGTGATTATGTATACCCTTAATGGACAATTGGCAATTAATCTACAACTTTCCAAATGGCAGGAAATAATAAAGACATTCAATGACTTGCCTTCTTTTGGAATTAAGAGCAGGAAAAAAAAGACTATTTTAAAGGATTTTGACTTAAAAACAAACAAAAAAGCACTTAACAAGTTTTAAGATTTAAGAAAATTTTGAACAGATAAAGTGAACGGTAATTTTAGAAAACAGGGTAATAATTCTTTTCTTTGATGAAAATGGCTTTAAAAATAGCAAAACTAACTAGGCAAATAGGATAGAACCTCATGGGAAAGCTGACTGATTATTATTAAGGGAAGTAAACAATTGGTGAATTTTACAAAATAAGAAGACATGAACCAGACTATATCACTTTGGCTATGAAGAACTAATTGGGACTAAAATATTGAAGACAGAAAAAAGCAAAACAAAGTGGGGGGGGGGAGAGAAGTTTGCCCTTTATTTTTATCCTAGTTATTGACATAATTTACTCTATTATAATAGCAACCACAACAAAAGCAACCAAAATAGGAGAAAAAAGAAGTTAACTATAGCAACTTACAGTTAAGGGCATCATCCTATATTTATTGCAGAAAATCTTTGAGGAAGAAGATGGCAAGAGCACAGGTGGTATTCAGCAGGTTCTGATCAGTTCTGGAGAACCGGTAGTGGAAATTTTGAGTAGTTCAGAGAACCGGTAAATACCACCTTTGACTGGCCCCGCCCCCATCTATTCTTTGCCTCTTGAGTCCCAGCTGATAGGGAAGAAATGGGGATTTTACAGTAACCTTCCCCTGGAATGGGGAGGGAATGGAGATTTTACCCTTCCCCTGCCACGCCCACCAACCATGCCCCAAGCCATACCATGCCCACCAAGCCACGCCCACAGAACCAGTAGTAAAAAAAAATTGAATCCCACCACTGGGCAAGAGGATCACTCTGACTCAGTTGTCAATAGGGTGGATGCTTTTAAGAAGGAAAGGGAAGAAGGATTTGCAGGGATAAAAAATGATATGAAAGAATAAGTTTAGTAGATTGAGGAATTTTATTAATACATCATATTGAGAATATGGAGTAGCTATAAAGCCAGGCTGTGCTTGAAAATACCTTTATGGATCTCAGCAGAAGAAGCATGTTATAGACAATAGTCAAAGACAAAAGGTAATATACCAGGAATTATTGGAAATCACCCAGGCTAAGGGGAATATAAAATTAAATCAACAGAGCAGCTAATGACAAAATATATAGTTGCCAATGCCAGTTATAGTTATCGGAAATATTTAAAATGGGATAAAAAAGACTTATTGTATGGAGCAAAGTAAGACAGAATTTGAAGTATAAATTGTGTACCAATGATGAATATGTCATTGCTAAAATGTGTAAAGATTTGTTGACATTTGAAATGGAAGAATAGGTTAAAGAATATTCAATAAACTTAACTAAGAATCAGTGAGAAAATAAATGCTGAAAATGTGAACAATATGAAAGGACATTTTATGTTGTACATATAACAAAAACTAATATACATATTAAAACTGGGGATTTTAAAGATTAATATTCAGTTGAAGCCAGAACTTTTCCTTCAGGTTCTTTATGAAGCAATGGTTAGATTACTACTTGCAGTCTTGTACTCTCAACAACTAGAGATAATCTCAGCATATATATATATATTTTAAAAAGATCAAGCATTGAATACACTGTGCTTGTTTTTATAGTTCCTTTTTCATTCTGACAGTGTGATAGTTTGCTCTGTAATAATCCACAGTAATCCTTTTTTCCCCCTTTACAACAAGTCTGACGATCTTTGTTCCTGAGATGTTTGGAAGATAACTAACATGAAACCCTCGATGGCAAAGAAAATGCTTATTAAAAAGATCCATGGCATTGCCTACAGTGGCATTGGTACAGAATTATACTTCAAGACTGGAAATACCAGATTTAAGACAGATTGGCACAGGAAAAAAAATCTATCCACCTGGTCCCTATGGTCAACTTCAACTTGATGGCACACAATCAATCACTCAATCAACTATTGGGTTACCGGTATCCTGGAGATTCACAAGCCTAGTTTGTAGGGATTCTTATTTGTGCTAATTTGGGATGTTGTTTTTGCCTTCCTTTAGAGTTTCAAGTTTTGCAGCTGCTCCTCCAATTAACATGCTGCTTCAATGCCAAGCCCACGTCTTGCAGCTGAGATGGTATCTGATTGCCACACTACAATTCTGCATTGGTACAGATGTTCTGAAAGAAAAACATTCAAAACTGAATAGAGCCATTTAGAACAAGCCATCAGAAGCTCTGCTCTTTTAGTTGCTGGAATGTCTCTTTGGATTCAATGTGAAGAAACTGATGAGGCTGCAAAACAAAACAAAACCTTCAAAGTGTTACGATCATTCTGTCCACAGCATTCTTTTCCTTGAAAAAGGTAGCAGCCACATTAATAATAGAAGGAAAGATAAAGGAACTAGGTTAAATTCCATTCTCCTTTGACAGATCAGTACTTTTTGAGAAGTGTGCCAGATACAAGCCAAAGGAAAGTAAAATTCTTTGAATATTTAATTTACTGTTAAAATGTATTCTTTTATGATTCACTATTTCTCTTTGCTTTGGGCTACAAAATAATAATGTAAAAAGCTCATTCCTAAAATATTGGTATTGATGTGGTAATATTGTGAAATCTAAATTAATAGGTTCCCACTTGTGATTTAGGGACCACAGAGAGTCAGAGAAAGAATTGTAAGTGGTATTTAGCATAAATACAAATTTAAACATTATTTTTCTACAATTGTGAAAATTTTGAGATCTAATCGGATTCGGAGACATATTTCAGCCATTAAACATTAGGCAGCAGGGAATGCACTAGACCGTTCCAATCTTAGCCCAGCATTTTGCTGGTATTGCAGAAACACTAGCAAATCTTTTAAAGAATAAGGCAAGTGCAGAATTTAGCCAGGTTCTATTCTCATAAATGAGATACGATATGGAATTCAAATGAAGGATCACTCTACCTTCCTACAATACTTTGATTGAAAGTTAGGACCAATTTTGACAATCCCATTAGGCAGACCAGATATCAACTCCATAGGAAGGCTAAATTTACTTTTATTGAAACTGGCTTAAAATAACACAAACATGCAGCTCTGATTGTGCTGCATCTCCTCTCTCTTACACTCTAGTGAATTAGGGAGGTATCCAAAGGTATTCAAATTAGGGAGCCTTCCAAATGTTATCTGGACATTCTAGATAACATTGTCACCTTGAAATAGAGCTTGCGTATCACGATTAAAGTCATCTTCCTCACTGTTTCCACAGAGATATAAACTAAGCAGTTCTTCCTTTTCTTCTTCTATTCCTTCCTAAATGTTTTACTCCATCATCTTTTCAAGTAGTATTATCCTCTATAATCCCACCAACTCACCTCTTATCCAGTTTTCCATATATATCATTGTAGTGAATGGTTATAGATGCAGGCCAGGAAACCACCATTATCTTCTTGCTCTCCTATAACTGCTAGGCATCCCCACCAAAGAAGCAAGAAGGATGATAAGGAAAGCTGTGCAGAGCAGCTTCTCACCAACCTCTGTAAGTGCCAGGCAGGATCTACAATAGCCCTGTCTATGTACCACTATATATACTTGTGGAACCAAACATTGCTAGTCCTTTGAAAGGAGTTTCCTAACATAACCTTCAGGCTATTTTTTGGGGGGGTACTTACACTTCATAAGAATGGAATGTCAGCTATACTACAGAGCAGATGCTGCAGAAGTAATGCAGTCAGTCATCCAAAAACTAATAAACAGTCTGCTCATCTGATCTCCAAACTTATAGAACGCTGCCTGGTAGCTACAGTTCTCAGGGGTGAATTCTTAACTCAGCCAATAAAGTGTTTCATTCACTATCTAGGATTTCTCGCGTCTGGCCTTGCAAAGCCAATTTTGTTTCAGTTGCTCCATTTGGCCTGAAGGTAACAAATTTGTGCTGAGCTGGAGAAGAGGGGCCTTGATCAGGCTTCACGCTTATTTTACATGCTACATGATTATTAAGATAATGGTGTTGAGAATGTGAGATAGAAGGGTCATCAAGCAGACAGCAGCCCTAAAATGTATATGATAAAATGGGCAACTCTGCACTTGTACGAAGAAAACTGAGCACTTGTTTATAACAAAAGCTTTAAAGAGCTCTTTCAGCTGCACAAAATATGGGAAACATTGCACAAATACCAGTTTATAGCTTGTCCCTGATCTTCTCCCATTGTTTTGGATATCACTAAACCAGGCTCTAGTCTAAGACGCACCAGAGTACAAGATGCACCAAGGTTTTGAAGAGGCAAATTTTTAAAAAAAAAGGTTTTGCACTCTGCATCCCTCCCCAAAATGGTCCATTTTTGCAAAAATGAGCCTTTTTTTTTCAAAAAAAGGGCTTGAATAGCCTTAAGAAGGCTTGTAGAGTGCTCGGGGGGGGGGGGCAAAATGAGCAAAAAAGGCCTGTTTTTCATAAAAACGGGGCCTATTTTTTGTCAAAATAAGGGAATGTATAGCCTTTAGGAGGCTTATAAAGTGCTCCTTGGGGCTGGGGGGACAAAATTGACCAAAAAAATTGACCAAAAGGCCAATTTTTTGCTCATTTCTGCCCTCCCCAGCCCCTGAAAGCCTCCTAAAAGCTATGCATGGCCATTTTGGTGAAGGTGGGGTTAGGAGGCAAAAATGCTGCATTCAGTGTATAAGATGCACCCAGATTTTCACCCTCTTTTTTGAGGGAAAAAGGTGTACCTTATACTCCGAAAAATACAGTATCTTTCTATCATCTATCTATCTATCTATCATCTATCTATCTATCTATCTATCTATCTATCTATCTATCTATCTATCTATCTATCTATCATCTATCTATCTATCTATCATCTATCTATCTATCGTCTATCTATCTATCTATCTATCTATCTATCTATCTATCTATCATCTATCTTATCTATTTCTATATTCCCTCACCACTGTCAAACAATTCACTAAGGCTACATTACTATTACTATTAGTCTTCTTATCATTCCTATCACCCATCTCCTCCCACTTATGACTGCAGGACTGTAACTTTGTTGCTTGTATCCTTACAGTTTATATTGATATTGATTGTTTCCTGATTGCTTATTTGTACCTTATGACTATCATGAAGTGTTGTACAATCTGATTCTTGATTAATGTATCTTGTCTTTTTATGTACACTGAGAGCATATGCACCAAAGACAAATCCCTTGTGACAAATCACACTTGGCCAATAAAGAATTCTATTCTATTCCAATTCTATTGTACAAGTCTAAAGTTCTAAGTTCTCATGTAAGCTGATAACTTTTGTGCATTGTCAAAATTTTGCCTCTTCTTCAGGCTGAGTATGAGGATATCATACATTACCCAATGTTACATTGTATATAAAATGATAAAAATAAATAAATATCCATAATTATATTTTGTACATTTAAATAAACAGAAATCACTGCAGCATCTCTGTGTAGATTCAGTCAGAAATATTTCTATTTCTAACAGACCAGCACCATCTTGTGGTCTATTTTTAATTGTTTTCTTTTCTTTTTTTAAAATCAAGTGGTACTATCTTCTCATACACCAAATGTTTGTACTTTGGATGTTTAACATTTCAAAAGGTTTATTCAACGTAATATATATTTTATAATAAAGCTTGATTTTGTTTGTCTCCTGTGAGATTGATTTTCCCAAGCATGAGGGAGGAGAGGGGAAAACATCTATTCACATGACTCTATAATGCATAGTCTGGAGGCTGCACTATTTGAAAATCATCAAGGAAAACTCTGGGAAGACAAACCATGGGAACTGAGGTAATCCATGGCTCCAATCAAGGAACCCTGTACTAAAGATACAAGGATGGATGAAGAACTTGTAATAAGTCATGGCTGGCTTACATATTGACTTCCTTTTAAACTAATGCTCCTCATAAGACTACAAAAAACCATTTAAGTGTACTGAGGGGCCAATGAGCCAAGCACAGTCAAATAATGGTATGACAACTGAGATTAATACTTCTCCCGCTCATGGATTATTGCTCCTAAACTAGTGTAAAAAACTATGTTCAATATGTCAGGCTTTATCTTAACTGAGAAAGTTCCAAGATCTTTGTGACCAACTTGAACCAACTCAGATAAGATGGCTTTGGTATGCTTGTGGAAGTTTCCCAAAACTGTTAGTTTCAGAGTCCTCTGCAGTACCTCCAAAACACCTCTGTCAGCTTTAGCAGAGAGATAGACATTACATCTTCCCTAAACTAAAATTCCTCAGATATAATAAACCTTATCACCCAATGCATGGACTTCACTTATCATAATGTCCAGTCACAATGGATTTTAACATTCTAACTTATACATATAGTTGGGGGACAGCAAGCTTTGGTACACTAACAAAATCCTTGCCTTTTCTTATCCTGTATCCAAATACACAAAACTGGAGCAGAACCATTGGAGTTGAGTGTCTAATAAATGTATATGAATGAATAAATTAAGGTCAGATGAATTGAATAGAGTATCTGGACAGAGTGGTAAATACTATAGATCAAAACTATTCAATCACTTGTTTGAAGTGGAGTGCTATGTAAATCAAATAAATAAATCAAATATATAAAAGTCTTTCTACTATATCATATCAAGTTTAAAACAGCACCTGACAATCTGGTAAATATGTATAGAAATCATTTGTCCTCCTTCTCTTTCCAAACAGATTTCAGTTGCAGTTCGGCAATTTCTTGTTAGATTAGGTTATAGACAATAATTGTCTTTCTGTTGGCTAACCTAACATATACTAGGTCAGGTCATTATTTTATTTTAAAAATGGACAAAATCATGCCTATGTCCATTCCCTGGTCAGTAGTATCTGTAATTGGAGATCTGGTTGACCAGAAGTTGTTCCTTACTATTTATAGCCACAATGACATTAAATGAATATTTAATATCTCTATACACCCATGTGTGAAATAAATAATAAGGGTCTGCCAGAGAGGATGGAAGTCATAAGCTAACTTCATTTCTGGGGTATTTCAAAGGATAAATTTCAGATAAGTGCTTCTGGTATTTCAAGCAAGTGATTATTCTCTGATAATAATAATATCCTACGAAACCGGGCTGAGGTCAACAAGAAGGTTCCTGCCACTTGGGTCAGTTTGGATTGTGTGACTTGGCAACAAGACAACACAATCTTCTTCCATTAATTGAACAAACAATCACAGATATGACAGGGCGGTTCTCAGAACAGCTGCTTCACACTCCTCTGGGAAACAATATATAACTATTCAGAGAAAGGGGGAGGGAAAGGATATAATAATAGGAATAAAAAAATGGCAACTTGAAAAGATTTGCACTTTTTTAAAAAATGATTATATCGCCACAAACATTTGAAATAAAAGGGACTGTGATGCAGCTGGCATCATAATGCACAGTTGGGAAAAGGAGCCAGACTTCATTTGAAGGTTAAATCAAAACTACTGTATCTGAAAGATTAATCAAATAGCTTTCTGTGGTCCCTCATTCTCAGAATAGCATACTTTGCTATATGGAAGTAAGGAGGTTGCTGCATACCATTACTTATATACTGACCTATATGAATTCATTTTTAGGATGATTTATCATTAAACAAAGGCATGATATAAATAACACAATCATCATCACTGTAATGAAATAGCAGAATGCAGTGTCCTATTAAAATCAGCCAATGTTTCTTGAGGAAAAAACATACAAACAGCTGGGTTAACAAAGAAGTCTACTCTGGCAAACAAATATTGTAGATTGATCCAGATATTTTACAGATATCATCAATTGAAATCTCAATAATGGGACACTGCTATCAAACTATGGTAGAAATAACCATCATTTCTGATAGCAGGTAAACTCAAAGGAGCTTGTTCACAGATTATGGTACCTGAACAGCTTTATCTTTCCATCAGATAGACTCCTAAGATGCTTCAAATAGCTAGGAAAAAGTAAAATATTGAACAGTATTTAAAGCTCACATCAGAAGACTGGCAAGCTGGCAAAACCCCATCCCGTATAACAAAACATAAACCCAACACAAATATAATGTGCTCTCAAAAGTTTTTATAAAAGATTTTCTTTGAAATAATGGTAAGAAAAAAAATGATGAAGTCCTAGTTTGCAACAATAAAAAACCTTGCCGAAAAAGACTTCAACTAAAAATATGGCCTAGAGTTTAATTTGCCAGTATTATAATCATTTCTGATTTATGTGGAGTGCAAAAATGTGCTTAGAAAAGAGTCTGCAAAAACACAGGAAGAAAATTTGGGCTTATGTGCAGCTCCAGGCCTAGTGGCTTTCTTGAAATCTTGACCAAATGATGCCTTCTCAAGACTTCTGATCATCATTTTATTCATGTACACATCAAACCAAAAATACCTTGGCTTATGTGAGAGATGGTCTAAACAATGAAATACCCAACAGCAACAAAAACAGAGCTGAAATTTCATTCCTTCGTGCAAGATCTGGAAGATCACTTTGTATTATTGTGAAAGGGTAAGTAGGACTCTGTCACAACAAGCTTCTCACCACCACTTACTCCCTGGGAAAAAAACCCTACATTTTTTTTAAAAAAAAAATCTGCCCTCACCCAAACCAATTGTTCTCGTGGTTTAATAGAACAAGAGGATATTACCTCATTCAACATAAAGTGATTATTAGAATCTTCTATATTCTTCTCCAACTGAGATTGAAAGATAGAAAACTTGCCCCCATAAAAAAATGAGCCTGGGACAGGACAAGGACCCATAAAAAGAAAATGTCTTAGCTAAATATATCTCAATGAGCTGAATGGACTCTTGTCCCACATAATTAGAGGATGAAACACATGTTTTCTTTATCTTTCTCTATGGCAGGGAGCTATGCTGAAGAGCTGTCCCTGGATTGACTCTGCATGGAAAAAGAAACCCACACGATTTGGTAAATTCTGGAATCAGTAAGAATTAGAAGGATCCTACATCAAGAGTAGATACTTTTAAATGTCCATACACATCTCTTTGCCTACAAAAAGAGGCCTGGCACATTCCTTCAATAACAAAAAGCAAAACTGGGAATTTTATAGAAACCAGTAGTTGAAGCTGATCATCTAGTGCCATGGCTCCCAACTTTTTGGGCACCAGCCACCAGGGTTTCACGGAGAGAGGATTTTCTGTGGACTGGAGGGTTTCAAGTGCTGCCTGCATCCCACAAATGGAGCTTCACTTGTTTACATGGCCCGGTTCCTGGCATGCTGCATGGACCAGGTTTTGAGAACTCCTGATCTAGTGGATTACAAAAAACGAATAGGAACTGAAATGTGTAACTATGACTCTGCCCCCCTCATGCTATTTTTTAGAAAAGCAATATTTCAGCAAATTTTCTTCTAGGTATCTGTATGCTGAATATACTTTTTTTGCTCAACATAGAAAAGGTTCTATATTTAGAAGCAGACACAAGCTACTGTTTTGCTTAACTATGATTTGCTGTATAGTGCAATCAGCTATGTTCACATTAAGCTATAAATAAGATTTACAAAAGTTATTGATTGTGTGCATGGAGAACACTAAGCCAAAATCAAATAAACCACATTGCATTTATAGGTAATATATAAACTATTCTTTTAATGCACCTCTTCACCTGTTCATGGGTATATCCATCAAATTTCTTAACAGCAATAGGGAAGTAATTTGTCAACTTTCTTTCTTTTTTGAACTTGCAACTCAGTGCTGACTCCTGATAACTGCCTGGACTAGTGAACTAGTCCGCATTCTTTTCAAGGCAAGGTTTTTCAGAAGTGGTTTGCCATTGCCTCCTTCTTAGGGTTGAGAGAGAGTTACTGGCCCAAGGCCATCCAACTGGCTTTGTACCTAAGGTACATTTCCCATTTACTAGACTGATGCCATTACACCAAATTGGCCCTCTTCAAAACATCTGTTTTGTTCCATATTTCATAATCTATTTTACAGCTTTGTTATTGTCAGAGTCCCAAGTAATAGTTCCATTGCAAGGAAAAACTGCAAGGCAGGTGGATTCCTCAAAGAATAGCTTTATTGGCACATACTGTATCTGGTGAATATTGGCACATACTGTATCTGGTGAAAACCAACTCTGGGGGCCCTTTGGTTTTTCACCTAATTAAAAGTAAAAGTTTTTCTCTCAACCACAAACAATCAGTCACATGGCCTGTCTACTCTTCTTTCCCATGGCCAGGTGTGAGAATGTCCTTGGCTCCCAAAAGAAAGTATTTTATTTTGACCACACAACCCCAGCTATCTCTAATCCCCCCTCCCTATCCCTCGCTCCAGTGTGGCAGCACTGAAGCCTCAAGAAGGCTTCAGCCAGGTCAGTTGACAGTTATTTCCTGAAAGTTTCTTATTCAAAGATCAACTCTGCTTGGCTTGCATGCTCAGAGAAGATCATTCAGGTTAATACTACCCTCTGAGCTCCATGTTATGCCTAACGAAATGTGTGAATTTAGTCACAAGCAGGCTTCTTCATTGCAAAAGTTCTGGCACCATTCCCCAGCATACTACCATCTTACACAAGGCAAAATGCTACCAAATGTTGACCACAGCAATTAACAGGGTATTTTATAAACAGAACAAACACATTTTAAAATAGAATTCAATTTCTTTTCATAATCTTGCAGATTATGCATACGACATTTGAATGGTTAGCTGGACATTATTAATGGATGCTTGAAAGAAGACATTTTTGTTTTGTTTTTTTTCTGAAACACTTTTAGAGCAACAAAGCATTGACAAAAAGCAATTAAATGTCACCCTTCTTGCCTGACATTTGGCAACTAGTTCTAGCATTTTTAATCCTGGGTTTTTTTCAATTAACAGATACTGTGCAAAATGATCAGCCCTTAAAATGGAAGTCTTCTGGGCTAATTCCTAAGCCCCTGATAAACTTGTGAAAATAGACTTACTGAAGAAAAAATATTTGTGACACTCACAATGCTACCCTATGCATGTTTACTCAAATATAAAGTGCACTGAACTAAAAAGATATCCTTCAAAGCACAGCTCCATATTTACTTCCCATTAGCTCTCAAATTTCCTATTAATGAAATGATAATGCAAATAGGGAAGTTAGGCTAGAAAAGGGCCCCCTAACAGAAAGGAAGGCACAAAAGAAGTATACAAAATCATGCATGATACAGAAAATATGAAAACAGTGAAAGATTCCCATCCATCATATTGCTGGGTTAAAACTCAGAATCATCCCATTGAGTAATAGAAGATTTAATTTTAATAATAGGAAGTTTAAAAAACAAAAAAAAATCAATTCTGATGAGTTTAGATAGTTTAAAAAGTAGATTGGATGGATTCATTGTATATTGACCTCCAAACATCTGTTCAACTTAATGGACACTGATTACCTTCTGAATCACAAGCAAATAGATCTTATATATTGCTTGCCAGGAATCAACAGGAAGGATAACTGGCTAGAATCAGATAGAGTTGGATGGCATTGAAATGAACTAAAATAAATAAACTAAAATGGCTTTTCCATCATTCAATGTTTCTGAACATCATGAATGTTCCTGGTTGATCATAGAAGACTAATTTGATGGGAATTTGATTCTGGGCCTCTTATTACGGATTCTTATTATGTTCTTAATTTGCCCTAGCTTGCTGCATTCCAAAATCACCTGTGAGGCTATAACAGCTCATATTTTTCTTTATTATTTACTAGATAGTGATGGCTGCTACACTATTTAATCTAGATGGCAGCAGCAACTCATCATTTTAAAATGCATATTTATCTCAGAAACAAATAAGAAGCAACAAAACTGATGAGTTAGTTAGAAGCTTTGTGGATACAAAAAAGTTTTGGAACAATGATAGGATCTCCCTTTTCATACACAAGCATTCATTTCAGTTGCAAAGAGAGCAGATGATTGAATCATCTGCTTGTCCCTTATATTTTCAGGAATTAAATAAAACAAAATGTATAATAAATCAGCCATAGACAAAATAAACAGGAATACGAAGGGTAAGAAAGGTTGGGCCTCTTCACTAAACATGATCTGTTAAATAACCTAGTTCTGGCTAGGTTCACACAGTACAATTAACCAGAGATCACCGTTTACAAATCATAACATCTATGCTCTAAACAAGTTTCTTCCAATAGCCACTTTTTGATGGAGATTATAATTATGTGCTACTATTCAATAATAATAATCACAAAATGTCCTGGAATAAAACATGTGTTAAGGTGGGAACATCAGAAGTTAAACCCAATATATTTAGAGGGTATCAAACTGTGAGAAGCAGCAATGGCACAATCAACAAGACTGATAATTTTTACTCTCCTGATGAGTTAAATGGAACTGATTCCTCAGTAAAGGTGCTCAGGAAAGTGTTGTTTGAAAAAGAAAAAGAATTTATTTTACTCTATAAATTCAATGTTCAAATTGAGTATTTATTTAAAATAAATAAATTTAAAAATAAACTCTAGTGTATACCTGAAGGAATAGCTAGACAAGCCTTTTCTCTTCAAAATTATATATACTGCATGGGGGGGGGGGCTTATCCATAGCACATTAATACACACATATAGAACACGCAAATGTATGTAGCTGTATCTACTAGCTGATTCTACTGAAAATGGACAACCAACTTAGGTTTGAATTCCAGAAATTTGATTATTGATAATGTATTAACTTAACTAACTAATCTTCTTTTTTTTTTTGAGAGAGAGAGATGTTCTACTTTGCCTTCAAAAACTCAAGGCAGCCTATATAGGCTCACCCTCATTTTATGACCCAAACCGCAATCTTGTGACGTTGGTTGGGCTGCCTGAGTGCCTGAAAGTCATCCAGTGAAATTGCAAGACCCTCAATTATACAACACTTCAACCACTACAATTCGGGCCTGTCAAACTGGCAGCCCACGGCCAGATGTGTTATGCATAGGCCACATCCACACGGGCTCCGCAAAGGCAAAAAATGTCACAATACATCATGATATGTCATGTGACACAATTGAGTTTAACACCCGTGCACTACATGCTACTCCGTTATAAGGGAGTAAGTAAATAAAAATATTACTGCAGGTAGAAAACAGGCAGAAAAACTGGTCAATTGGAAGATTTGCAATAGAAGCCCAAGGATTTCTGATTCCCAATAATTTACCTCATTCTTTTAAAACTTAGCAACTTGTACAGATTTTATTTGTTAACATTTATCAAATTTATTTGCTGCTCATCTCACAGTTCAGGTAATTCCAATTCCCAGAACCCCTCAGCTAATATGCGTCAATTAATTATCTTTCCCCCTTAAAGTTCTTCTTCAGCAAAATAGAATGGCTATTGGTTTTGACCATATCTCTATTTAGTTCTGTTGAGTATTCAGAGTATTATAGTAGCATCTTCAATAACACAGATATATAATTGTAACTATTCCAGGAATAGCTAATTTTACTCTTTTTATGACTTGGCTCCAGTTGACAGAACTCAGTATTTGGCTATAAAAGCACAGTAGGTACCGATTTGTAAAATTGCTCTATTTTTGCCAGCTCCTTTAAGATAGATTTCCTCTCAAGTTTCCATTCATCAAAATAAGCAGACATTTAAAGGAGTTGAGACTAGAGGAGTAGAGAAGGATGTTTTTAAGACCTTACAGATAGAATTGTAGAGAGTTTCAGCCCAGAAATTTAGGAATGAAGTCAGAAAGGCAAATACAATACAAGCTAAAGCTAATAAGAGAGGCAAATCCAGGAAGAAGGGTTTCCACACAAGCATCAACAGAAGACAACAAAGATTATGGCAATACCTTTAATAAACTTCTAATTTCAGATGGAGAAAAGTGTTAAGAAGAAAAAGCAGCTGGAGCTCAACTATTTTGTCTGTGTCTTAAATTTCAAGAAAAAAAATGTTTTGGGATTGACTCTGATGCCTGATATGGCAGGCTAACTTCCATTTGGTGACTTCACATTGACAGTATTCACGCCACTGGAGTTGGGGAAAGAATTTGAGGCTGCTGGGACCAGAATCAGGGAGACAATAGCAATTTTATTCCACCCTTTTTCTTTTTGCTCCAGTTAAAATTAGATAAGATGGGCTCTTAAACACCTTTGATCTCTTCCTGTTGATTTTCTTAGTGGAGCAGAGATCTCAGATACTCTTAAGGCAGGGGTGTCAACCTCACGGCCCACGGGCCGGATGCATCATGTCCTGGCCCCGCCCCCACCCAGTTGTAGGACAATATTACTGACTCAACGGACTGTCAGGGGGAAGAAAGGATGGTTTCGTGCAAGCAGCAGGTGCACATGCACTCATGCGTGCAGCTTCATTTGTGTGCTCACTGCTCAGGCAAGTGGAGCTAGTGTGCACTCCAGGGGTGTGTTCCTACCGCCGTTGATACCAGTTTGCTTCGCACGTGTTTCGCATTGTTCGCATGCTCAGTTCACTGTGAATTGTTCTGTGCATGTGCAAAGACCAAGAAAAGCTAAAAAAAATCATGGTGGCAACAGCAGCAGGGAACCAGGGAACCGGTTCAGGGGTGTGGCCAGCCTGGGTTGCTGCCAGTTCTCTGACCTAGGCCAAATTACAATTACTGGTAGGAATCCACCTCTGGTGCACTCATTGGACTGGTGGACCCCTGTTGTAGGAAATACTGAAAATTAATAAAATACTGAAAGCCTATTCAAAATTGAGCTTTTTTCAAAGATAACAAAGCCAAGGAAGGGTTGCCTCTCATGGTTTCTAGTCTTCCAAGGATAAGCCAGCATTGACCCTCTTCCAATTCCTTCTCAAGGCTAGAGTTAAATTCCTCACTTAAAAGCAGCGACAATAATTGAGGAACTGGAAATTAACTTCTAAAAGGAAAGATGGGATGTAACAGCTACCTTGAAATATCTGGAGGGGATTCACACAGAAGACAGGCATGATATCTCTGCCATCCTGGTTTGCACTTCATTTATAGGATAGAGTCTGATTAAAAACAAGTTAGAAGAAATTTCTTAATGGTAAGAACAGATTGACAAAGCAACCAATTACCCAGAGTGGAAGCTACATCAGATGAATTACTGTTCTTTCTCTTTGAAGACATTTTGGTAAATAAGCAAGTGAAAATAAGAGCAGGGATGCTGCAAAGTTTTAAAATTTATTTATTGGCTGGCCGACCATGGGGTGACTCTGGGTGACTTACAATATTAGAAAATAGATCTATACTGCTCATCTGCCAAGAGCCCACACTGCATTTTGGACATTGAAACATTAGAGAGGTCCAGAGGTATTTTACAAAAAGAATACTCAACTACTCTGCTCGTAATAAAATTCCGTACACCACCAGGCTTGAAATTTTAGACCTGGATAACCGTGAACTACACCGTCTACATTCTGACCTGAGCTTAGTGCACAAGATAATCTGCCATAACGTCCTACCTGTTAATGACTGTGTTTACTTCAACTGCAATGACACAAGGGCTATCAATAGATACAAACTAAATGTAATCCGTTCTAATCTTGATTGCAGAAAAAACGACTTCAACAATAGAATAGGAAATTTGGGGAACATCCTACCTGATCCTGTTGTTAGTTCCTCTAACCCCCATACCTTTTACCTTAAACTGTCTACCATGGACCTTATGCAGTTCTTAAGAGGTGCCTAAGGGGGCGTGCATAAGTGCACCAGCATGCCTACCATCCCTGTCCTACTGTCCCCATTCACATGTACTCCTTTTATGTGTTTATGGCTATTTTGTGCTTATTTATATCCATTTATTTGTGCCATTTTTCATGTGTTTTCATACTTGTTTCCTTGTAATTGTTGACAAGCAAACAAGCAAATAAAATAAAGTTATATAAATAGAATGCTACAAAACTATAAAAATGCAAAATACAAAACTAGTACGAGAACTGGTCAGTAAGTTGTTCTTTTTAGTACTGTCGTAACTTCAGTCGCTAAATGAGGAACTGCTAATCAAGGATTGCCTGTACCTTGAATTCCTTCCTGGAGCTGAGAGATGGACTTAGCAGCCTGAATGATCAAGTGCTATGCTAAAGGAAATGAAACAAAAGAAAGATCAAAATCACAATTGTGCTTTTTTGTTTTGCACATAAAAGCAATTTTTAAAGAAGGCTGTTCAAAGGTGGGATGGTGAGGCATGGAAATTATTGGCAGCTTGAGAAAAGGATTTTTGGTGGCCAGCTGAAATCTATTCATAACTAAATGGGAGCATATTAATAGCAACAAAAACAGAATAAAGAGTGCTAATCAACTGCCCAGAAGGAATATTAAAACAACAGAAATATCAGGCTTGGAAATAATCTATGTCTGTGGAGAAACTCTAATTAGACCAGAGAAGGACAGCCGGGAGGGAGGGAGGGAGGAGGTGGTGAAACCACAAACCCTGCTCTCTGATCTGGTGCTTCTCCCTCCCCCTTCAGACCCATTCTGGATAGGGTCCCTCCTTCCTCCAGATGTGTCACTCAAAGTATCAAGGTTTCCATGCAATTCTTTTTTTAAATTATCCCTGATTTTTTGCTTGGTGCTTAAGGACATTTCCCCCCTCTTTTAGGAAGGGGCTGGTGGAGCTTGATATAATCAAAGTTGATTTCACTGGTAGAAAAGGAAAGCCCTTAAAACCCATGTTGCCATCAGGGGCTTAGGGTTGTCCTTCACAAGAAAACCTTCTAAACTAAGATGAGATTGGACAGTGTCAGAATCTGCGTAAGGAAGGAAGACCAGAAAGAACCAGATCTACTATTGTCTGTTTGGTTTAAATCCAACAGGTTCTGACAGGTTCTGGAGAACCAGTAGCGGAAATTTTGAGTAGTTCAGAGAACCAGCAAATACCACTACTGGCTATCCCCAGAGTGGGGTAGGAATGGAGACTTTGCTGTATCCTTCCCCTGCCATGCCCACCAAGCCACACCACGCCCACCAAGCCATGCCTACAGAACCGGTAGTAAAAGAAATTGAATTTCACCACTGGCTTAAGGCACTAGGCTAGGAACCAGGAGACTGTGTGTTCCAATCCTGCCTTAGGCATGAAAACTGGCTGGGGGACTTAGAACCAGATTATTCCCTTTCAGCCCAACCTACCTCACAGGGTTGTTGTTTTGGAAAAATAGGAGGAGGAAGGAGTATTAAATATGTTTTTTGGTTTGAGTTATTTATTTAAAAAATAATAAACATGGGATACAAAATAATTGGGGGAGACTTTCTCAAGGGTCCTAGTAATATCTTGCAATGACAATCCTTCCTCTTGGTCTATAGAGTAGGGCATTCATGGAGGAAGGAAAGTCAAAAAGTCTAGATGGCGACAGCAAATTTATCATTAAAAGTACACCCTTAAAATGTGAGGAGGACTTCAACTTCTAGAATTCCCCAGCCAGGAACCATTTTCTACCTTGCACTTGCTTTCCAAGTCCAGAGCGAAATTCTTCTATAGCTACCATATGGTCCGGATTTGCACAACACACTGAATTAACTAAGCAAGAATAACAACCACCAAAGTTAAGCTAACTAACTTTAGTATATTGGTACACTGTAGCTGCTATATAAGCTTTTTAATAATTGCTCCACTTCAAGCACATTACAAGCTGGGAGATGGTAAGGATTGGAAGAAAACTCTACAGATTTGAAATATAAGAGGCACTGGTACTGTACCCTCACACTGATGGATGCCCTGAAGGGTTTTGTACGGTTTCATTTTTGTCTCCAATACAGATTCTGGACTTTTGCCGAGTTTCAATCCAAGAAACAGATTTAACCATGTAGTGTTAAAAAAAACTATTTGTTGCTGTCAAAGTGAGTCTGACAGCTGGGTTCATGCAATTATATATTTTGCTTGGTTTGTGCTTTGATAAGGAAACTGATTGGTAAACTGATTTGCAATTCTCTAACTTGTATGGATCCTACTAATTGTTATTCATGTCTGACTTTTCACGACCCCATGAACCATTGCATGCCTTATTCTCCATCATCTCCCAATGTTCTACTAGCTGTAGTTTCTTAGAAAAAGATAGTTAAAAACAAACTTTGCATTAGCACAATGCATGACACCAGTCTCAGTGTAGGATCTGCAGGACTCTATTAACAAGATCATAGGAGAGGGTGCATAGGTGGGAATCTATGCACTGTTCTAAGGGTAATAATAAGCTGCTCTTCTAAGCAGCTACAATAATGGGCTAAAGGCTCAGCCAGTATGTTTTTCCTTAAATGCATTTATTTATAAGGTTGTTTAGTGCTGTTAGGATAAGACAATGCCTTTTTTCAGTTTCTGACTGCAGTTTCTTTTGCTTTCTGATGGAAAAAGAGGATTAAAACATGAGCATTCTGATTAAGTTAGACTGAGGAAACCCTAGGAGATTAATAAACAGAAATATATTCCCTAGACTCGTTTTTCTTTCTTTGTTTCTTTTGCTACAGACCTGGCAAACCTGAGCTATCACAGATTTGCATGCTCCAAATGCTTCGCTGCTCTGCGTTGTTCCAAACGCTATTGGTTTCATCAGTACTGACTGTGTTTACAAACACCTGTCAGCCATCCCTGTTGATTCCTGATGCCATCTGGCAGACCTACCTGCTGACTTTGGGGGTTGTCTGGAGCATTCCCTCTTGCAATTTTAGAAAGCAATGGAGCAGAACCTGCCTCTTCCAGCTGGTCTGAAACAAACTGGTACATAAAGTATGTAATCTCCCAGCTGCAACCAGCCTGGCCCTCACACTTCTTCTCTGCTGATTGGCTTTTTCCCCCCTCTGTCTTGAAAATGAGATTATGTATGTATGTATGTATGTATGTATGTATGTATGTATGTATGTATGTATGTATGTGTGTGTGTTACAACCCCTGGTATGGCCAAATATGGGAGGGAGCTCACTACTCCCCCTTTCTGTCCTTCGGCTCATTACAGAGGACCATCCAGGCAGAAAACCATATTTTTATTTTTATTTTTAATGTTGCCTTTTTATATTTGTGTTGTATTGAGCCGAAGGACAGAAAGGACAGAAAGGGGGAGTAGTGAGCTCCCTCCCATATTTGGGCATACCAGGGGTTGTAACACAAATACATACCTATTTCCCTGGCCTAGCTGATAAGGAAGAGAGCCTGTGGCTTAGTGGCAATTACATCGGCCTAATATGCAATACAGCCCTGGTTCGATTCCCAGTAAGGGTATGGCTAGCTGATGAGACCTAAATAGGTTGAAATAGATCTATACTAGTCTCCCTTTATTTATTTATCAGCACAAATACAACACATATATGGCCACTGAAGAATTAGGAGTGTAATAGTATTAGAATTTATAGCATCTTCTTGGTGCATTTGTATAGTTATGAAAATGATTAAGGTTTCCCCCTTTGGGTAATTACATTCTTCCAGTGCATGTCAATGATATGGCTAACTTTTATTTGATATTTTGGTGTGTTTATTATTTGTATGTTTGCACTACCTTTGGTGCATGATTACTCTGCTACAATTATACATTCAGATATAGCTTCATCTATGCAACTGAGTGAAAAAGAATTTAGACCTTTTGGGATTGCCTAATTTTTTTTTTTTTTTTTTTTTTGCTTATCTTTGTCATTGGATGTTATCAGAGTTTCACATGGATCTGAGTGATATAGTATAACAGGGAGTCTGAGTGAACAAATAAAAAAGTTTGTTGTTGATATGCTTCTTAACTAAATCTTTCATTATGCAACTTATTTATTTTGCTTAATTACTGGATTTATATTCTACCTTTCTATTTATGATTCATAGAATTTCCCTCCATTTTATTGACTATTTTGCCCTGTTACTGAAATAATAATTGCGATCTAGATCCAATATTACCTTGAATTGCAATAATTGGAAGCAAATGCTTTGTATCGTTGTTGATTGCATTGTTGTGTAGGAATTGTGACCTACTCCCCTGTGGCAAACTACTTCAACTCAGTCATGTTTGGAATTTTTCCAGTACAAACTGTTTGTTTCAAGCAGTGCAACACCATTGCTATACAGCATGGGGTTTTGGTTTTAACTTAGCTGTTCCAAAACATAGCATTTGTTCCAGTGGTGGGATTCATTTTTTTTTTACTACCGGTTCTGTGGGCACGGCTTGGTAGGTGTGGCATGGCTTGGTGGGCGTGGCAGGGGAAGGATACTGTAAAATCTCCATTCCACTCCACTCAGGGGGCAGAGAATAGATGGGGATGGGGGCAGTCATATGTGGTATTTACTGGTTCTCCACACTACTCAAAATTTCCACTACCGGTTCTCCAGAACTGGTCAGAACTGAATACCACCTCTGATTTGTTCTTCATTTCCCATTCTCTTGTGAACTTGCTTGGATATTTGAGGCTATCTTTTTGTTGCCTGACCAACCTATATTTCAGTTGTAACCATTACTGGGAATATTGACTACTCTCTCCAATCTTCTCCATTTGAAAACGCTGCAGATAAATGAGCCCTAGGAGGTTAGAAGTGCTTTTTGTATTTTTTTCCAGATTGTTAGGCATCAGTGATGAAGCTTTCAGACTTTTGAACAGCACTACTGATGTGTCTCTAGATGTGTGTTTCTCTCGTGTAGTGAGAGGTTCACTGTGATGGGGACAAAGTTTGTGAGATTTACAAAGGGTAGAATTGGCCTCAAGTGATCATTAGTTGTTTAATGAAGTAATCACACAACTGGCTATTCTTTTAAAAGAATTGATTGAAGGGAAGGGTGAATTACTTTTTCATTCTGAAACAGACATGTTGGATAACTGCTTATGAATTTAAAAAAGAATCAAATATGAAATGTCAATACAGTTTCTTAAAACAGACTTTCTTTAAATATATCTAGGAAGTTATAATAATGGCAAAAACATGCAAACATTTAGACGATCTGAAAAAACGTCCTTCTTTACAGAATTATAGTGCCAGCAATATTTTAACTGTCTTTCAGTGCTACGCTTATGACTTAGGCATTGTATTATTCTGTACATCAGAGAAACAGCAGGAGGCTATTGTAATGTTATTCAGTGTAATGCAAAACTGGCTTCCAGTTTAACTTTTTGTTTTGCTTTTTCTCAAGGCAGATGGACACACTTCCAAACATAACAATGGTCTATAATCCCCCAAAGCATTCCTGTGAATAACAATAGCAATAGCATTTAGACTCATATACCACTTCACAGTGCTTTACAGCCCTCTCTAACTGATTTACAGACTCAGCATGTTGCCCCCAACAATCTGGGTCCTCATAATAAAGACAATGTTTTGCCTGTCAGGTACCATGTGGGTTTCTATGTCATTTTTATGAAAAGAATCTAAAACCAATTAAAGTCATGCGAGATAGGGAATCTGAGGATACCACAAATGGAGTCCATCCATGTGTTCATTCTATGATACTTTGTTCATCCTTAAAGCAACAGTCCCTGAAAACTATGAACTGAGATAGTTATCTTTTGCTAATACTTTGGGTGGTACCCTAATTTTGCAGAAAAAGATGGAAAGGAAGGAAACCAGGACTAGGGATATAAAAACTGTAGAAATGCATTTTTCAGAGAAGTTATTGGTCACAGAACAGAATCAATCTTACTGTGTTCAGTGTTTTGAATAAACCCGAAGCAGATTTTTTAAAGTTTTTTTTTCAGAAACTGCTATTGAATAATAATGTAGCATATTGATATGTGAGTGCTGAGTTCTTGTTCGATAACACAGATAAACATTTCACCATAATTGCCAATCGAATACATGATCCATCTAGCTTATACAAGTACAATAATGTGACTTAGTACTAAGAGACAAAATTACTCCTTTATCTTCTTGAATATCTATTGATTTGCCTATGGCCTCCTATTTTTTTTTGTTGCAATTCTACATCAGCTTCTGGTACATGCTTTATTTCATCTTTCAATTTCCTTCTTACAATGGACATTCTACCAAGGAAGGCTTAACTTATAATGAAAGCTTTGGGGGGAAATAGCTAATATTTCCATTGGCAAATTTGACATTTATATAGATAATTCATGTTCTTTGTTAGAATTGCCTAGGGTGTATTTCAAAGTCAGAAATGCATTTTCTTTCCTGCCCATTAACAAATTTATATTTCTTGTTAGTATATTGGGTTTAACGTTATTAATTTTAAATTCAGATGTAGCGTTATATAATTCCTTTTGGAGATAACTTGGGGGAAAGAAAGATGATTAACACAATGTCATCAGCAGACAGGTTATATCAAATTAATGTCTGTTTCATATTATGTTTCCTATTCTTTAATTTAAATATTTGTATTTCAGTTTCTGAAAATTATTTTCAAAGTGCCTTGCAACAAATTACATATTCAAGGAGCTGTTTGCTGACATTCATTTTCCTGGACAGAGGCAGAGTTCTGCATTTTCCTCTTGCTTCTGCAACCCTGGAACCAGTGGTGGGATGCTGCCAGTTCAACAACTGGTTTGGGGAGTGCGCACTTTGCATGCATGTGTGGTTTGCATGCACGTGCAGCGCTAAAAATATAGCATTTAGAAGCTCAGTTGCTTACCTTCCAAGTCAGCAACAGTAAGTAAAACAGCTGGGGAAGGGAGAGGAAATCAATTGTGCCACACAATTGAGATGAGCTAGAAAGCAGGAAATAAAGACAGGATAGAGCAGGGACAGGTGGGCGGGGCCAGTGTGATATTTGGAGCTACCGGTTCACCTGAACCGGTCTGAACCAGCTGAATACCACCTCTGCCTGTAGCAGCTGAAGCGAAATACCTCGATTTTCCCCCCTTAGGGGAGGGGAATAAACCATCTCTTTCAAGTGTTTGCTTTTCTGGAGTGGAACAACTTTTGAAGCAAGTTTTTCCTTGGCATTGCCAATAAGTTGCCCCTGGACACTGATTTTTTTTTAAGTACTTCCCTTGGAACATTTCTAAATGTTTTTTATTCAGTAGACAATTCTGCTGTGACTTAGCTTGGTGCAAAACAGCTTTCAATGGCCTTGTGAAATGAGCTTAAGTGTGAATGTACCAGAAAGGATGATTATTTTACTCTTGTGATATGTCTAAACAAGGAAGTTGTTCAGTTTTGAAAGAATTCAACCCTGACTAACATGAGATGAGAGTGTTCTTTAGTGAAGAAAACAAATTTCCCATTGGAAGATTCCCAATTATCAATCCTGAGCACTGATCAAATTCAAATATCTCTGTCACAAGTTCTCATGTGTCCCAAAGGTGCTTTTTCAAAAGGCAACTGGACTTACTTTTTTGCTTGAACACATTTTGCTTCTCATCCACGAAACTTTTCCACTTCTGAAGAAGCTTCTTGGATGAGAAACAAAATGTCTTCAACCATGACTTGAATGACTAAGAATCTCCATACACATCTCACTGGGTATTTATTTCTCTTTTCATTTCTTAGATTCTTCCTGCTTTCCAGACCAAGAGATCAAAATGACTGTAAATTAGGGAGGAAATTCAGGGCTCAATTATCAGGAAAATTGCCTATTAAGTAGAAGCCATGTGTAAGCACTTGTCTGGATCAGGAAAAGAAAATGCTTCTGTACAGGTTTTTAGCTGGAATCGGTATTGAAGCAACTTATTCCTTAACCATTTCCAGCTCCATCGCAAAGATCCCATAAAAAAAGGATTCCAACTGAAAGCAAGAATCAAGCTAGAAAGAATATTGGTAGCTCAGGTTTTATGTAGGCAGAGGTTTATTCTCTGAGCTTGTTGCTTGGCTCCCAGATATTTCATTACTAAACCAAATAACATCTTCAGCGGGGTTTTTTGAAGTGTCTTGTTTATTTATATCAGTCCTGGGTAGGTGGGTAATCTTGTGATTGGTTAAATCATAAGACTGACTGAGTCACAAGCCTGATTGGATCATAAGACTGATTCTGGTCTTATGACTTTTGACTGGTTGCTGTGAGGCTCAAAATTCAACTGGTGGGGGAGTGGTCAACTCTATTGTCAATTCTATTGGCTTGGATGATCCGCTTCCTTATTGGTTCCTATGCTGGCTCTAAGTCAATGTGTCCGTTGATGGATCCATTGGTAGAATACCAGGCTTCTATAAACTCAAGTGCCTGAAGGGTTTTGGCATGGCCGATGACTTTGGCTCCGTCCCAGTCAAACCAATGTTGTTTGTGGTTGGTGTGACCAGTGATCAGAGTCTTCGGGTCATGCCGTCTGACAGCCAGCAGCTGTTCGACGACAGAACCAACCCCCTCCCACCGTTGAATTTCAGAAGTCCGAAGACCAGAATCAATCTTGTGATTCAACCAGTCTTGTGATTCAGTCTTGTGACTCAGTCAATCTTGTGATTCAACCAATCACAAAATCACCTGATCACCCAGGACCTACATAAACCAACAAGACACTTCACCCCAAACCCCGCTGAGGATGTTACTTAGTTTGATAACGAAATGTCTGGGAGCCAAACAGCAACCTCGGAGGACAAACCTCTGCCTAAAGAATCAAACTTTTTGACTGCTCATCTCCTACTTGTCTTCCCTACCCCCACTGAATGAAATTAACCAGTGTTTGCTTTGTTGATGGGTATAGGAGGTCAAGTCTTATAAATTCAGGTTCCTAAAGTTTTAGCACCAGACTGACATTGAAGATAATGAATGACTCAATTTTTATTGCTAAAAGCAAGTATCACTCAATTTGACAGAACAGAGTATTGGTTCTCTACAGATACACAATGTTCAGAAAAAGTCTTGAAATTTGAGGCAATTCCATGGGGAATATCAAAGGAGGCGGCTTTTCATTAGTTAGATTTATTGACTAATTTACCCAACCTATCTCACCTGAATATGAGAAGACATATTTTCTTTTTTACAGGTTTTCCTCATCCATTCCCTGTGAAAGTTTAAGCCATGCTTATTTTGCTCAGCTCTGTGCTTTCTTTTCATCTGAGGAATTGGTAGGGGTTACCAAAAGGGGAGATTTTAACTGCATATTCTGTAATTAAAAAGGAAAGACGTCAACTCTCACAGACATCATAGATAATAATCTCTATATTCTAGTGTGATCTTAAAAGAGGAACGGAGATATGGGAACGACGACGATGACAACAACAACAACATCTTCATGCAGGAAACAGCATCATCCTAAGTGATTTCTAAGTGAGACCATGCTGTTAGGATTCTGCATTGAGGCCACTGTGATGGATGTTTGTGAGCTACTGAGTCAGATACAAGGCTCTGCTTTGACATACAAGACCCTAAACAAATCGTTTCCCTTGCTATAAATCTTGTTGGATGCTAAAATCATCAGAGGAAGTCCAGCTGCCTGTACCACAACATATGGGTTGTTATCTTGCAATTGCTACCACAAAGGCCTTATTTGTCTTGGCCCTTATCTCCCTGGTTCTGCTCTTCTGCGGGGAACCCTTCCGATCTATTGATTATTTGATTATATCTATCCCTACCTCAATATTTTTTAGGTCTTGCCAAGGACTCAGCTTTTCTCAGTGAAAATGCTCTGGGCACTTTAATTTTACTCTTTCTCAACATTTTCAGCATGTTTCTATCCTTTTTTTTATGTACTGCAATTTTGTTGATGGTATTTTAATCATTTTCTTGCTTTGATGTTTGCTTTAATGCTACATACCATTGAGATACACACACAAATTTCATAAAAGTAGTAAGAAAATGTACCATTGAACTCTTCCTGTAGGCTAAAATAGCTTTTATCCTACAATATCAAAATATTAAAATCCCATTTCAATTAATTCAAAAGGTACTTATTGCTGTTATAAAATTGGCATTGGCTACTTCATATTTCAAATATTTGTTGTTAAGAATCAAATCCTTTTCATGGTAGACAGGATACATTCTACTAAGCTATAGTCTTTCTACCAGAGAAAAAGAAAGATAAGATGCATTGGCTATCCAAAACATTGCTCACACTCACGTTTTAAAAAGCCCAAAGCAACATTGCTTACTTCACTACCATTTTTCTTTAATTACTCAAATCAAAGAGTTAAATTGCCCACCCTCCTTCTGTGCCTTTAGACTTAAACCTACTTAGAAATGAATTTACTCTGTGAAGCATCATTATGTTTAATTAACAAACGTCAGCTTCCCCCCCCCCCCCAATTGAGTAAAAGCCAACATTTCTTCTGCTTCTGCCAATTTATGGTACATAATCTAAAGGAACATATGGAAGTCAAAAACAGTCAGTTGAAATCCTACAAATATTGAAGAATAACAAATCTGTCAGAAGCATAACTATTTCACAAACATCATAAAGGGCTGTGAAAATATCTAGAGACTCCTCACATCCTGGACATAAACTGTTTCAACTTCTTCCCTCAAGATGATGCTATAGAGGCGGAACCGGAAAGTTCCAGATGGTTCCGCCCCAGGCGCCTGATGGAACCTGATAGGTTCCAGACGGAGCTTGGGCCACCTCCTGTAACCTTGACCCGCCCCCGGGTAGGGGACCTGGTGGTTGCGTGGAATAATGCAACTACCGGGGCCTTGAACCGGATGGCGCCTTTGCGGCCTCTCCGGCGGCAACGATCCACCCTAGCCCCTTGGTTTACCGAGGAGCTGAGGGTGATGAAATGCCGCAAGAGACGTCTAGAGAGTCGTTGGAGATCCTCTCGCTCCGAATTTGATCGAACACAGGTACGAGCCCATTTAAGGACGTACCTTGTGGCATTGAGAGCGGCCAAACGCCAATATTGTGCCACTCTCATTGCGTCCGCGGAGAACCGCCCTGCCGCCCTGTTTCGGGTGTCCCGCTCCCTCTTGTTTCAGAGGCCGCGGGAGGCCCCTTTACAGGGCAGGGCAGAGGAATTTGGTAAATATCTGCAGAATAAAATTGCTCAAATCCGGAGAGACTGGGTTCCAGTCAGTGGTCCAGTGGAGACGCCCATGGCGAGTCTTGAGGTTTCGATCTGGGAGGAGTTTGACTTGGTTGCCATCGAGGATTTGGACAGATTGCGTGGACGACTGCGACCCACCACATGTTTATTGGACCCGTGTCCCTCCTGGCTTGTACTGGCATCCTGGGAGGTTACACGAGACTGGCTCCTGGGCCTAGTGAATGCTTCGTTGGGCGAGGGGTCTCTCCCGGCCGCCTTGAAAGAGGCGGTGGTGAGACCCTTGCTCAAGAAGCCTTCCCTGGACCCTTTGGAGCTGGCCAATTATCGTCCTGTCTCCAACCTTCCCTTTTTGGCGAAGGTTGTAGAGAATGTGGTGGCCTACCAGTTCCCACGACATCTGGAGGAAAATGATTATCTAGACCCGCGCCAGTCCGGCTTCCGCCCCGGTCACAGCACGGAGACGGCCTTGGTCGCGTTGGTGGATGATCTCTGGAGGGCCAGAGATAGAGGTTGTTCCTCTATCCTGGTCCTATTAGACCTCTCGGCGGCTTTTGATACCATCGACCATGGTATCCTGCTGCGCCGGCTGGAGGGGTTGGGGGTCCGGGGCACCGTCTTGCGGTGATTCGGCTCCTTCCTTTCTGACCGGACGCAGCGTCTGTTGACAGGAGAAGAGAGGTCGACCCTACGCCCCCTTACTTGTGGGGTGCCACAGGGGTCGGTCCTCTCGCCACTCCTGTTCAACACATATATGAAGCCGCTGGGTGAGATCATCCGTGGTTTCGGGGTGGGATACCATCTGTACGCTGATGATACTCAGCTGTACTTTTCCACCCCGAACCACCCCAACGAGGCCATCGAAGTGATGTCCCGGTGTGTGGAAGCCGTACGGATCTGGATGGATGACAACCGACTCAAGCTCAACCCTTCCAAGACGGAGTGGCTGTGGGTACCAGCCCCCCGGTTCAGCCAATTAATTCCATCATTGGCCATTGGGGGCATTCACCTTGCCCCCGTGGAGCGGGCGCGCAATTTGGGCGTCCTCCTGGATGCCCGGCTGTCCATGGATGACCATGTGACAGCCGTGGCAAGGGGGGCGTTCCACCAGGTTCGCCTGGTGCGCCAATTGCGCCCCCTACTGGACCGGGATGCCTTGCGCACAGTCACTCATGCGCTGGTGACGTCTCGCTTGGACTACTGTAACGCTCTCTACATGGGGCTTCCCTTGAAATGCACCCGGAGGCTGCAGTTGGTCCAGAACGCAGCCGCGCGGGTAATTATGGGGAGTACTAGGTACTCCCATGTGACACCGTTCCTGCACGAGCTGCACTGGCTTCCTGTGGTCTATCGGGTGCGTTTCAAGGTTTTGTTAACTATCTTTAAAGCGCTCCATGGCTTAGGACCTAGTTACTTGCGGGATCGTATTCTGCCCCATACATCCCTGCGACCAATTCGCTCGCACAGAGAGGGGCTCCTCCAGGTGCCGTCCGCTAGACAATGTCGTGGGGCGGCGCCTAGGAGAAGAGCCTTCTCTGTGGCGGGCACAGCCCTGTGGAATGACCTCCCTCCGGATATTAGGAATACCTCTGACCTCCGCTCCTTCCGTATTAAGCTTAAGACCCACCTATTCCAAGCAGCTGGCCTGGCTCAACTTTGATCTAACCATATCGCTCCTGACGGGTTTTTAACTGGGTATTTTAATTATATTTAATTTCTAGGGGTTTTATATACTGTATTTTAATTGTTTTTATCAATCGACCTCCTCCTTGTGTATGTTTCAGTGTATGTCTTTGCTATATGTTTGTTTTGTTTACATATTTATTTCGTATGTTTTGTTGTACGCCGCCCCGAGTCCTTCGGGAGAGGGTGCGGCTAAGAAATAAATATATTATTATTATTATTATAGAACATTGCATGCGAAAACCACCAGACACAAAGACAGTTCCACCCCTCCCATGCCATCACTCTGCTAAACAGCTAATTCCCACAACACTGTCAAACTAATTAGTAGGGCTGTATTATTATTATTATTATTATTATTATTATTATTATTATTATTATTATTATTATTATTATTATTATTATTATTCTCATCTTCCCTATTACCTATTTCCTTATCTTCTGATTACTATATCTTTGTTGCTAGTATCTTACAATTTATATTGTTTTATTTAGTATCCTAGTATGATTTACGCTGATTGCTTATTTAGTATCCTATGACTATCACAAGTGTTATATAGCTTATGATTTCTGACAAATGTGTCTTATGATGATTATGATCATGATTTATCACTTGTTGTTTGTATGTGCACTGAGAACTTATGCACCAGAGACAAATTCCTTGTCTGTCCAATCACACTTGATCAATAAAGCCTATTCTGTTCTGTTCTATCCTCTCTTCTTGTTCTTGTACTGCATGAGTGATACCATGTTAGATATACATGTGATGTTTTGTAACAAGGGACCATTGTCCTTTTCAAAACAAAAAGCCTTGGCACACTTAAAAGAAATAATGGATAATTTCCTAAAATGTCAGTAACTTTTAGTATTAGGTTGTGGTTATCTGAGCACTTGGGAAGCTGTACTAAATCAAGATCAACATGGAATTGGACAAAATACTGGAGAGAAATACAGAACTCTTAATTCAGCAGCTATCAATTATATGTCAGGACTTGATCTCACATTTCTAAAAGCAATGGAATTTTGAACACAAATACTGTGCCAAAAATGTCTTCCACATTTTTATGGTTCTCATTTTTTCATCTGAAATAAATTATATTCAAATATATTTCAAGGACCATTTGGCAAAATTCCCATAGGTGGGATGCAGGCTCGCTGAATATAACATACAGGTAGTCCTCCACTTACGACAGTTCATTTAGTGACTGTTCAAAGTTACAACAGCACTGAAAAAAGTGACTTATGATAGTTTTTTCAAGTTACGACTTTTGCAGCATCCCAGTGATCTTGGGATCAAAAATCAGATGCTTGGCAACTGGTTCCTATTTATGACTGTGTCCCAAGGTCACGTTGATCCCCTTTTGCCAGCTTCTGACAAGCAAAGTCAATGAGGAAACCAGATTCACTTCATAACCGGGTTACTAACTTATCAACTGCTGTGATTCACTTAACAACTGAGGCAAGAAAGGTTGTAAAATGGGGCAAAACTCACTTAACAAATGTCTCACTTAATGACAGAAAGTTTGGGCAGAATGGGGGTCATAAGTCGAGGACTACCTGTATTGATAATGTGGTTGAAAAGGTATTTTTGCACTTAGAGTATAAGCCCGTCTCCACCAGGGACGTGCGGTCAGGGGAGGCAGGGGAGGCAGAGCCTCACCTCTCTCATCATGAAAAAAAAAGGGGGAAAGGGAAAAGGCACACGTGGTCCGATTTCCTGCCTTCCTGAGTCAACATGAAGGGGACTGCAGAGCGCGACTCACGGGACCGTGGAGCACACTCCGCGGTCCCCTTCATGTTGACTCAGGAAGGCAGGGAATGGGACCACGTGTGCAGGAGGCTGAGGCTGCCTCAGCCTCCTGCACACATGGTCCCATTCCCCGCCTTCCTGATGATGTCACCAGCCTCACCAGTCATAAACCTCACCGCATGTCACTGGTCTCCACAGTCTGCAAGTTCTTCCCTCCAATTCTCCAAATTCAATTAAACCAGTCCAGAGAAGATATTTTTCGCTCAGAGCAGAAAACATCAAGCTTCTCAGATCAGGAAATGTGAGCAAACAGGATGACATTTATACTAAGTGCTGAAGGAGGAAGCACCTTTAGTGTGATTTATAACCTTCTGACAATTTTGGCTCAGCAGCACTTGAGAATATACAAGGCGCAAGGCTAAACAAATTGACAGCTAACTTAGTTGACTGGAATTGGACATTAAAAAGTTAAGGAGAAAGGTCTGAGAGACTGACAGGCTGGGAGAAATAAAGTTAGGAAGTGACATCAAGAGCAGAGTCCCAGGTTGCCCAAGGTGTCATGCTTCTCATGCTCCCCTTTACAGCCTTGACCAGGGTCTCCAAATGTTTCCGTCTGAGGGCCACATTGGACATTTTGGAAACATTTGAGGGCTGGGGGGGGGATCAATTTTATAAGTGAGTGAATAAAATTTAATTGAATGGACTTCCGGTTCCGGCTGCGGTTCACGACGGGCATGCCTTGCTCACCCCGCGCGCTCCTGGTGGGCTCCCCCTTGATCGGGGGGGGGGGCATAGGAAGCCTCATAGGGGCTCCTGCTGAGAGGGCGGCTTAGCAGGGGACTCTCTGTGTCTGCGGCGGCCGGGGGGGCTCCCCGCATCGCCCTAGGCATCGGGAGGCAAAACGGGAGGCACTTCTGCGTCTTCGTGTTGAGGCAGCTGGGCGAAACTGACGATTCGAAGGATGCAGTTACAATGTGGTGAGATGGAGATTCCCCCCGTTCCCTTTTATGACTGAAGGAAAAACAAAAAGACTGTCAGCTCCTTAGAAAAAACTTTCAACCCATTTTTGGGAAGTGTGACTGGAGGGAGGGGGATTTCCCCCCCTCCTTGGACAAGTGGCTTCAAACTTCTCTCTGCCCCCAGAGGAGGAGGAGGGGGGGGCTCTGGAATGAACTCACGCTCATAGCAAACAGCAGATTTATTTTACTGCAATTGCGAAAATGAGGTGATGATCTGTTTCTTTTTGAAAACTTTGAAAACTTTTGGTTTGTTGCCTTCTGATCCCAGAGCTGGCAGGGCAAGATGGCACACTTCCGTTGTCTTCATGCACCTTGAAATTTGACTCCACCCACAGAAACCACTGGCATTTTGTCTTTGTCTCCGTGACACTCATAGATATCTCTTGTTATATTTTATCCTGGACTTGGAACAATGGATTTTATTGCCTGGACTTAGAATTGAAAAAAGGTCTCTATTTGTCTGGACTCCCTGCCTCGTGATCTCTCCCGGCTATCCACTTTTACAACTGTTTCTTCTCTGTATTGACACAGTCACTCCTGAGCTTTTCTTACTACAATGCCACCCAAAAGACCACCACCTGGGAAACCGGGTTTCGCTGGGTCTGCCCCAGCATCTTCAATGTCCAGCCCCAGTGGACAACAGACACTAACATCTCTATTCCAGCCTAAGCCCATGGAGGTGGACTTTCAACAGATGTTTCAACAACTCTTAAAGGGGCAGGAGGACTTGAAAAGCAATTGAAAGAAATGAACGAACAGCTCAGAGAGAACCAAAACCGAACGATTCAAAATTCACAGAGACTGGAACTTTTGGAGGAGGTGACAGCTGAGATGAGGGGGGAGGTGAAAGGGGTCCAGAGAGGAAACCAAGAACTTGAGAACCATCAGATAAAAATGGAATTTGAAAGGATGTCTTTTTTCCTTCGATTTCAAAATGTAATTGAGGCTGATGATGAAGACCTGAGGGATATTATGACAAACTTACTGGCTGAATATATCAAAAAAGACAGACAACAGTTGGGGTGGGACATTGACCTGGTCTATAGAGTAAACTCAACATACGCCAGAACACATAACGTTCCAAGGGAGGTCCACATTAAATTTCTCAGAAAGACTCCAAGAGATGAGATTCTGAATGCACAAAGGGGGCAAGCATTAAAATACAAGGATAGAGAAATAGCCATTCTGAAACAAATCCCAAAGAAAGTTAGAGATAAAAGAAAAAACTATTCGCTTCTAGCGAAGAAATTATACCAGAAAGGGGTGTGGTTCAGATGGCTTATGCCAGAAGGTATGCTAATATTCTGGGAGGACACGAGAGTTAGAATCAATACAACTATGGAGGCTGAGGCCTTCATGGAAAAAAACAAAGTCCTCCTACATAGACCTGATGACACTACACCGGACATATAGGACACGGGAGGTGCCGGAGCTCTGCTGGAGGGTGGGAGAAGAGGCAACATCTAGAAAACTCAGATCACAAAAATGATCTAGAAAATCTGTTTGATATAAAATGATTGAAATTATTTGAAGATAAAAGTTTATGTGCTGACAAAATACTATTAAGTAGCAACAATTTAATGTATTAATAAATGAAAGTTATGAGAATGGGGGGGAGGGCCATTTCCTGCATAATGTAACTGTCAAAATTTGTAACTTTATCCACCATCCCTTTTCCTAATTATTTTTTCTAAAACCAATAAAAATTTTGTTTTAAAAAAAATTTAATTGAGTGAATGTATTTTACTTTGCCCAATGTAATATGATTCACAACAATAGCAAAAAATGTGACAATTACAAGGAAAGTTGCCGTGTTTGTGCAGAGAAATGATATAAGAAAAATATCAAATATTAGCAAACCATGAGCCAGTTCGGATGGGACTTTCTTTGCACGGGTGAGGTGGGGGAGAAGCAATCCAAGAGAGCCTCTTGAATCACCGTCACTCCTGGCAAAGGAAAAAACCCTCCAGCCAGCTCAAAGCGAGTGCTTTCCCTTCCTTGTCTAGTAAGCCTCCAGATGGCTTGCAATCCCCCTATTGAAGAAATCAAGTGAATCCTACCTTCCTAATATCAACCTTGTTAACCCTCAAGACTCTTTTAATCTACTATGCATTCAAAATGGACTGTACACACACACACACACACACACACACGTAGCTGCTGCTATTGCTGCTGTTATTATATTATTCTTATTATCCTTGGTCACGTTATTTGAGGGGTGCGTTTTTTCCCTTCTTTTGAGAGTAGGCATTGTCATTTCATTTTAATGTGTGCCATTGTATACACAGAAAAATAATAACAAACATTTTCTTATCCTATCCTATCCTTACCTTAACAGTCTTGTTCTGTCCTGTTCTGTCTTCTTTTTGAAACAGTGGTGAATGAAACCTTCCTTTCTCTCCCTGTGCTGTTTGGAAAGGATTGGCACACAGCACATGGGAGAAATGGACAGGCCTGAAGGAACCTTCCAGAGGGCCAGATGTAGCCCATGGGCCATAATTTGGGGAAGCCTGGCTTTGCCTAATAAAGAACAGTCCATACACATCTCAAATTAAAGATCACTGCGATAGTGTTTTGCCTCTTTACTCTTCATGTATGACGGAACTTTCCTCACTTTGGCTATTATCTAAAGTATGGACCAAATCCCAGAATTTATCAGATTATTGCTGAGCATTCTGGGACTTGAACTCCATTGATCTGAGAGGCAACAAGAAGAGAGTCGACTGTGGTAGAGAATCTGCTTCCTTCTCAGCAGCTATGGAGCTAATTCTAACAGAGCAGGGCAGGAACAACTGCCAAAACTGTAGCAAGCTCAGATATGCTGACTTAACTCAAACAAGCACAGGAAGACAAAGATATTTGTTTTGGTAACTGGTTTCATGAAGGCTGCAATTTCTATGGCATAATTCTTTCAACTTAACCATGAAATTTAACTCAGACCTGCAGGAAAGGCTAGAATGCTGAACAGAAGCAAGAAAGATATCAATTCTAATTCTAGCTATGCCATTCCACGTTCTGCTAAAATGTTCCATGAATATTTCCAGCTCACTTCTTTTTGAAAAATGTTTGGCATCATGTCCACATACCCCCACAATTTTCCCCTTAAAATGATATAAGAGTATTCTTGTGCAGAATCACTAAATTATTATTAAAAGCAACTTGAGGAAGTCTTAGAGGGTTTGGAATTTTTTTTAAATGAAATCCATGATAATTTATTAAATGTTTACTCTTGTATTGATTATTCTGGAATCACAAAGTTGGGAGTATACTCCTAGTGTTGGGCAGGCAATATATATATATATCTACCATGACAAATGATTGTTGTTACTTTAAATGAGTGGATGTACCTAACAGATGTAATTAGCTTTGCTATAAGAGGAAGTCAGGAGAGCTCATTCTCTCTCTGATTCTCTCTCTGCTTGTCCTATGCTTGACGACTTGATGACTGGAACGTGAACTGCGACTGTAAGCAATTGTTTGTTCTTTGAATTGTGTTTGGACTAATATCTACTATCTACTATCTTATTTTATTTATTTATTTATTTATTATTCATGCTTCTAGACCGCCCCCTCTCCCAAAAGGGACTTGTGAAGCAAATTTAGTAGTAAAAGCTACTTAATTTTACTAGCAGTGTCTGTGACTCTATTCGTGCGTTTCTACTAGTAACATTTTTCTCTCCGGCTGCACATTCTACTGTGCTACTTTCTGTCTCCCAACAGAGATACCCCCTAACACACATATAAATAAAACCAGAATAAATAATTAGGAATGGGTTGGGAAAGTGAAGAAGATAACTCACTGCCTAACAGATAATTCTTCAATTATATTATAATTCCTCTCTATTTTTTCCTCTCTGGAAATAGCTGCAAAAGCTCATAATCCTTCGCCATCAAACCACACTGCACAGCATGGATCAAAACAAAGTAAATACACTGCACAATAGGAAAGCAAAACTTCTTTTTTTAAGGAATCTTAAACCCTGTACGGCAACTGTGTAGATAAAAATATTTATATATTTAGATTTATATGGCCATCTTTCTTGCCACACCTACTCCAGGCAGCAAACAAAGTTTAAATAAAACCCACAATATAAAACCTTTAAAACATACAATTTGCCACATTTAATTAAAAATGTGCAGCTAATGTAGAATAAAGAATACAATACAATGTCAACCCCTTGGGCCTTCACTAAGATCCTGAACTGAGCAAAGGGCCAAGTCTTCAGTGCTATTTGGAAGGCCAGAAAGTTGGGACCAAGCTGATCTCAGCTGGTATGGTAGTCCAGAGGACAGGTGCCATGACAGAAAAGGCACACTTCCTGCATCCCGCAAGATGGTGGTGTTTAATTGATAGGATTCTGCCAGACAGGGCTGGTAGAGGTACTGGAGAATTGGCCCTTTAATCAATCTGACTCTGTACATGAAAAGATTTACAGGTGACAATTGGCACCTAGAATCATACCTGGAATTCATGCTATCCAAGGTGATCAGGCATACTGAGGAAATTTAACCTTCACTCCCCAAAACCTAATAGACACCTGTTGTTGTTAATTGTATTTTCAACACTACTCTTACCTAATGTTCTCAATTTATTTTGGACTTTTTATTTTACTTTTACTTATTTACAAAAATAGGAAAAAACACAAATATAAAAATACATACACAAAAAAATACAACACATAGAAAATATTTTTTTTAAAGTGAAAAATGCAACAAAGGAAAAAAAAGGTATAATAATTTTAGGAATAAATAGTTCTACGTATATATAGTTATCTAATGCAATTATTACTCAAGAATATATACATTTCTAATGCATTTATATATCTCTTATGTCCTTTAACTTACTGTATTTTATTCAATCATTCATTCATCAAAGTTATCCATTTTGCATAAATGAATCCCATATTTCATTGCACTTATCCAAACAAAATCTGTGTCTACAGGCAACCTGCTCCATAACTATGTAGTAAGTGAAATCAAATCTTCAATCCATTGAGTAAATGGGGCCATGCATTTATCTTTCCAATTGTGCAATATGAGGTCTTTTGGTCATAATAAGACCACAGAGAATCCATTTACATAGTCCAGTTCCAAGTACTAGGTACCATAGTTCAAACGAATATTATTCCCAATTACTTTATAAGTTATTTGATATATTTAAATGGCCACTCCTCTATCAAAGCACTTTGTACACTAATTATAAATAAAACAACAACTGGAATCTGTGACATAAAAAAAAACAAAAGAACAATAACAATTGAAGCCACTTAAAAATGAAATACATACAGATAATTGTATACTCACATAACACAGTTCTCCATTTAAGATTAATAAATCATTAAACTCTTCTGCAGGCCACAGTTTTAATTCACTTTGGATTAGAGAAAAATTATAAATGACAGTGTGCTTAAACCTTGTGTGTTGCGCCACAGGCTCTCATAGGTAGAAAGGAACAGGCTTTACTTGTTTTGACACAACACGTGCTGGGATCAACAAAGTGAGAAATGATGTAGCTGCATTTAGCTCTAAAATATAGTATTCACTGAATATAAACAGTAAGACTGAACTCAATAATAACATTTTTCTCTGGTAAGCAGTAATCTTATAGGACAGGTTAGCATTTGGCATTTCTTTTCCTCTTTTATTTTTCCTTTGAGACCAATTTTCATCGTTTAAATCAATGGATTGACACACACAAACACTGACTGAATCTCTCAATTAGTTTGAGGGATGTTCACATCCCTTCATAACATAGCAATCTTTTTACTTGTTCTTATTGCCGATGGAGATTAAACCCAGGGAACTTTGAGCTGACTTTGCACTTTGAAGCAGAAATTGGAACACTTATGAATAATTTATACCTAAGGTTGAAAAAAAGTAGTAAGTAAAAAGATTCAGAGAACAGCAAGAAAAGCTTCAGCTAACCGAATGAATGTACCGTAATTCAGACATTTACATTCTCTGATTTAACCAACATAAATTTGAGGAAACATTCCAACCAACAGCTGACCTGGACTGTTTTGATGCCTATAGTCCATCATGCTTAAAATAGGAGAGGGCCTCTTTTGAGATCAGTAGCATTGAAAAAGAAATTTAAAAAAATAAAACCAACCTGAACACTTAGCACATATATTTAACTTCAGTAGATGCTGCAGGAGATACTAACTTGACCAGATGGTCTTTTTACTATTGATTATAGGACACAGATTCTTGATTCCGTCAGCCTCTGATTCCAGCAAATGAGTCCCATCAAGGCAGGAACCAAAAATCTACTTTTTCCAAGAAGGAACTTAGTTTCTCTCTCTCTCTCCCCCTTGACTAGCTGTCACATCTGGCAGGATAGGTGAGGCATACAATTCAGACTTTCATCACACACACACACACACACACACACAAACACTTTTTTTACTATAAGTTATGTGGCACCTGATGCAAACATTTATGGATGGTTATAACTAGATGGATGGGCCACCACTATATAGCAATAGCACTTAGACTTATATACCTCTTCACAGCCCTTTCTAAATGATTTACAGAGTCGGCATATTGCCCCCAACAATCTGGGTCCTCATTTTACCCACTTCGGAAGGATGGAAGGCTGAGTCAACTTTGAGCCTGGTGAGATTCGATCTGCCAAATTGCTGGCAGCCGGTGATCAGCAGACGTAGTGTGCAGTACTAAGGCAGGACATGAAGTGGATCAGAATATAAAAGTAAGACATGACAGAAAGAAGGAATAAAGACTTGCTTTTAAGACATGTATAAGAACAGGAAATGTTAAAAGCCTAACCACAAGTTCACACATATGAGTCAAGAGTACAAGCTAGCCACAAAAAGTTGCTGGAACACTTAGGCAAGATATTTAGTAACAGGAACATGTTACATTCCCGTATTCTGCTGCTTTTGAAAGATATATAAGAACTGTCTGTTCTATAAGTTGTTGTTCAGATGTTCAAATGGCTGTCATGCCTAAACTTGCTCTGAACCTTGGTACCAATAAAAGCTACTTTTCCTGATCCTGACGTCTGAGTCCATTAATTTTCTGCAACATTTGTGGCGACTCTGCCGGGACTTGGAGCGATATTTTGCTGAGGTCGGCATGGACCAACCGTTGCCCAATCAAGGCTATCTCGCCCAACCTTCAGGTGCCACAGAGAGTTTCTCTGGAAGGAGCAGCCGACCCCCCCCTCTGGGGTACTCAGTGGACACGACTGATCCAAGAACTGGAACAGGATCAGGACAAGTCAATAAACAACACTGGCTGAGAATAAGACACCTGCAGGCAAGTATGGTGGGAATTGTAGCCCCACTCAGTTGAGAGTGGAAGAGGGGGGTTGATCACCCCCCTGGGTCCAGGTTCGGCGCATCCTAACATGACCCAAGAAGTTGTGTGGATGGTTAAGCCATTGCAGTTCCTGTTGGTGACTGTTGGAACATCCGGCACCCCAGGTCAGTGGCATTGTCTTCGAACATAGGTGGTGGAGGAAGCATTCCTCGGACATCTCTTCAATGCATGTTGAGAAATTTTAAGAAAGGTTTTAGTGGAGATTATGGAGACCCTAAGGCCAATCCAGGAGACTTAAAGAAATTCTGTGAAAATGGTGGCTCAAGAGGTTTGAGTCCTCAATGCCTAGCAAGGGTTTGAAGTGCAGCGATTATGGGAAGAAGATAATCCTCCAGGACATGCAGGCCCTATACACCATTAGTCATTCAAGTAAAGCCTCTGGCAGTGCCTATTCGTCCCCGGCAGAGAGGTTATCCTCTCCCCATTGCACAAGCAATTCAAGACCATATTACAAATACTTAAGAGCAGATAATAAAAAGGTAAAGCTAGAAACCTGGTCAAATGTGAACAAATGTCTCTATACATCTTGATCTTCAAAAATATGCCAGCGCTTGCTGGGAGATCCAAAGATAGATATAGAAAAGTTCGGATCTTTAAAAATATGCCAGTGTTTGCTGGGAGGTACAAAAAGTAGAAAAGAGAAGACACTGAACATCCCAGAGCAGAGACAGGTATTAACAATCTAGTCCTTAAGGAGGAGAGGAAAAAAAGAGTTGTAAGGTGTGTAGTCCTGGATAGACAGAATAAAACACTCTTGGGAAAACCCTGAGATATAATCAGTTACCAGGATGGGTAACAAGCCTCCAGGAGGAAAGGAAAGAAAAGGAGAGTCTCAATGGAAGATTTAGTTCCTGTGTTGTTTTAACTTGTGTGTTTGTTTTTGTTGATGTGTTTAAGTGTTTAAAAAAAGAAAGAAAGAAAAGAAAAGAAAGAGAGAAAGTCTTTGACATTAGTGCCCTCCACCTGTGTATCCTTGACATGAAGTGGTTGACACTGAAGGGGTAGAAGACCCAGGGAGACAAAAGGTGGAATTAGATATTGGTTAGAAAGAATAAACGGTCCCATTAGGTTCCCAAAGGGACAGATCAACTGGACCACAAACCTGGTCCAAGGGAGCAGTTGAGACAGAACTCCAATTGCCCCTAAGGGAAATTGTATTGCCAGGAGCTGAGGGGGAGCTACGTAAGGTGTGGGTGTATGCTCCATTCTCAATGTCTGATGTATATAATTGGAAAAAATCAAACTCCAAATTATAGAGAGAATCCAGATCAGATGCATATCCTTTTTGCATCCATTTTCTGAACTCACCAGCCTACTTGGGCAGACATACAAAGTCTTATGGAAATTTTATTAACCCCAGAGGAAAGAAGGCTGGTGAAGGGAACCATGGATAAGGCTTTGCAGAAGGATCATGCAACAGATCCGGACTGGACATGTTTACTGGAGGAACCAGATTGGGAACCTCAGTCCATTTGGCTGCAAAACTTGCTTTTACCTTGGTTTTGTTTGGTCCTAAACAAAAGTTAAGAACTTAGGGAATTCCTAGAATGCATTTATCAAACCTTTAGGCAACGTACCACATTAGATCCTGAAGTTGAAGAAAATAAGAGAATGGTCAATATGATCTTCATTGGTCACTCTGCAGATGACATTAGGGCCAAAATTACAGAAGACAAGAGGGGGGGCCAAGGAAAAGCATCTGTGAACTTGTGGAATGAGCATACAAAACATTTATTAATTGGGCTCAACACCTCAGAGAAGAAGAAACTTCAAAGGGCAAGAGGAAACACATTTTTTTTTCTCGCCGAGGCCCTTAGACAGGAAGAGCAGAAGGCCAGGGGAACTGTCGGAAGAATTGTATGAGGAGGGATCGGTAGTTAGAATCCCACACCCAGTCAGAGGAAGAGCCCTCCAGTTAGCAAAAGGGAAGATGGTTAATGTCTACACAGACAGAAAATATGCATTTGGAGTTTTACATGCTCATGGGGCTATTTGGAAAGAAACTGCTCACTGATTTTGTCACTCGATACATGCTGGCAAAAGGCACATATGCTGTTGTTAATCAGGTTGCTGCAGCCTGTCTCTGTTGTGCACAAAACAACCCAAAGGCAGGTTGGAAACTTCCTTTGGGAGTCCTTCTACAGGGCTCATACCCAGGTGCTGTATGGCAAATAGATTTCCCCCAAAATTTCCCAGAAATTGGGATTTAGAGATCTCTTGGTTTTGTGTGTACTGAAAGACATTGTGCCAAGATTTGGGGTGCATTTGTATATGTCCTCAGATTCTGGCCCATACTCCACAGCTCAGGTGACACAAACTGTTTCCCAGGCTCTTGAAATTATGTGAAAACTTTATTGTGTCTATTCCCCACAGAGTAGTGGTGTTGAAAAATTTAATGATTTGATTTAACGACAGGTATCCAAACTCTGTCAGAAAGCTCAATTAGTGAAATCCCAGGTTAAATACTTAAGTTATACTATAAGTCAAGGACAGAGAGTGATAGGCATGAGAGGAAGGAATCTGTCTGCTGGATTGCAAAACCAAGTAATAGGAGAGAACTACGAGGGTTTTTGGGTACAGCAGGGTATTGTAGAATATGGATACCGAATTTTGCCCTGCTAGCCAAACCACTCTATGAATCCACAAAGGGGGGAGGGGTGAAAAAGAACCTTTTGTTTGGGGACAGGGACAAAAACAGGCATTTGAGATTTTAAAGTAAGCATTGTCTCCAGTTCATGTTATGGGACTTCCCAACCTTGAGAAATCTTTCTTGACTCAAGAAAAGGGAAGTGACAACAACCCACAGCTTATTTGTCAAAACAACTTGATGAAGTAGCAAAAGGGTGGCCACATTGCCTTAAAATCTTGGCCGCAACCACTCTTCTGATGAAGAAAGCTAATAAATTGACTTTTGGGCAGCAACTACTATACTGTATATACCAGTCATGCAATTTGTGGAGTATTAGAAACAAAGGGACATTTAGTATCAAGACCTCCTTACTCAGAATCCTCAAGTGATACTGAAACAAACAAATGCCCTAAATCTAGCCACTCTCTTGCCAGTACCAGGTCCTGAAATTGAACACAATTGCATGTAGGTGATAGAAAACCAGTTCCCATGCAGACCTGATTTATCTCAATAGGAGAACGTTATGTAGGCTATGCAGTAGTCTCACTTGACAGAGTCATAGAAAGTGAACCACTCCCAAAAGGCACGAGTGCTCGGTAGCAGAAGCATTGGAAATGCCAAGTGTACTGAGCCCTAGATATTCTAAAGCACAGGAACTACAGGCAATTGTAGATTTGAAGGGACATGAGCGGAGAGAATGATATGTACACCCAGACGGAAGGATTTTTGTACCAGAACATTTAGCCTGGCCAGTAGTAAAAGACTCTCAGTCAACAGCTCACATGGGCAAGAGTGTATTAGTAGAAGCCCTTCAGCGTATCATGTACATCAATCGCTTTCACTCACTATGTGCCCATGCAACTAAGAGATGTAACACATGTGCTCAAGTTAATCCAAGACAAGGACCTAGTCTTCTGCCAGGAAGTCAGCCCAAGGGATATTACTCTATGGATTCATTAGTTATTGATTTCACAGACATGCCAAAGTGTGGGCTATATAAGGCATATAAATGCTAGTCATAGTGTGCAATTATAATGGGTGGCCTGAATGTTTTCTCACCAAGACAAAACAGGAATGCAAAGTGATTAGAATCCTACTCAAGGACAAAGGTGTGTCTTGAAACTCACCTTAAATGGGTGACTGCATTGCTGCTGGCACTTTGGTCTGTGCGATGCACTCCACGAAAGGGAATTAGGTTATCTCCTTTTGAAATGATGTTTGGAAGACCCCCTGTGATAAGTGCTAACTTGAAAAATCATATAGGAGACCTAGGCCAAATAGGGGCCTCATGGGTGAACCAAATGGTGGGAGAATTAAACAAGCAAATATAAGAAATCCAAAAATACTGTGTGTCCCTCAGCCCACCATTTTTGAGCACCTCTAGTCATAATATTCAGGTGGGAGACAGAGTATGGGTAAAACATTGGAAAGGAGAAAACTTGAAACCCAAGTGAAAGGGACCGTATACTGTGGTCAGGTGTTCTCCACTTGTAGTAAAGGTGTTGGAATCCAGGTCTTGGATTCACTGGACTCGAGTTAAGCCAGCTGCTGATGAGTATTGGGAGGCAGACCAGGACGAAGCCTGACCTCTAGTGGTATGCTTGAAGAAATGCCCCCTATAACTGCCTTACTGGCAACGGGCAAACAACATACCGGGCAGAAGAGGCCTTACTGTGTCACTCCAGAAGCTGACTCTATACGTATAGCTGAAGACTTGGATGAGAAAAACAACTTTTAGTATGAGAAGGGAAGAGTGTATTGGGTAGGCTAAATATAGTTCAGGGAATGGAAATACAACCATACATAGCCATAAGTGCAGTGGGTCTGGCTTTAGTGAGTCTGGTCACCCTAGTTGTGATTTGCTGTATTGAATATTTATTCTTCTGGAATCGCCTCCATCCCAGAGAGGCAGGTGCTGTGAAAGAGTTTATTGACTGAGACAGTGGACAGTGTGAATCTACTGGGGACACTTATGTTTGAGGAACCCTGGGAGTGGGTCCTCTGTAGCACAATAGGAGTCTTGGGACTGTGGGCATTATATTTAGCAAATAAGACTTGGCTTTGTGGATCATCCAAAACTGACATTGCCCATCCCCAAATAAAGCCTAATCCCATCCTTCTTCCTGATGTGGTAATTCCCTTAAGTGAGTTAAAGGAATTATAACAGGGTAGGACTCTTCTAAATGTCAAGTATGGATTTTCTGTGGCTTTGGATGTTGTTTGCTAGTGGCATGCTGGGTGATAAGATTCTGAACAGCAGTTCCCAATGTTGTAAGAAAGGCCAATTAACTCCTTTTACCCCTGAAAGAGGCTCCAGGGGTATTGAGAATCCCAAAGAACAGGACAGGATCAGGGCCCAGGGTATGGGGTTCCTGGGGACAATGGATGAGGGGACGGTACCCTGAACCTAAACCAACCCCAAGCCCTAAGGACAAATGCCCAACAATCTAGGTAAAACATGGGGTGGAACAAAGGAAGAACGGGCATCTGCGACAATTAAGAGAAGGGAACTATATGTTGAGAATACTGGAACTAGGTCAGAGTCTAATTAATTAATGTGACCCCGCACTAGGTCAAAAATGCTGGTTGTGCATGTCTGCTGTGTCACGATGTTAAAAAGTTTGCTAGGCCTGAACTGCCTAAACTGACACTCAAGAGTTAAACTAAGAAAGCTTTATTGCGCAGGTCATAAAACAAAAAGTTCTTATCTGAAAGTGATTTATTGCGCATGCGTTTACACATTCCAGAACTAAAATTCCTTTCTTCTTTGTTCGGCTGCCAGCTTGGCAGACGTAGCTTTCATTATCAAAATGTAACCATTAGTTATTTTCTGTTTCATTTACTTTTTATTTTATTATTAAAGTTTGTTTATTAATTAGAATACTTTTGAAGACTTTTATTTTTCTCAATATCTCAAAAGATATGCGGAAGGGAATCAGCCACGGTCCATTGATCTCAGATTTCCCCAGGGCATTTTTTTCCCCTGACATCTTGGTTGCAGAGGTTGGCTGTAGCTGAGATGGCTACAATTTATGGCTGTATTTTCCCTTCATGCTATCTAAAGATAACCGACTAAGCCTAATTAGCAATGTCGGAGAAAAAGAAAAAAAAGAAAAGGAAAGATGGGGCGAGCACAGATGAATCAGCTTCCTCAGACAAGGAGGCCCCCTCGGACACAGAGAAGCAAGATCAAAACGTGCTTCAGGAGCAACAAAGTGCCGAGCCAAATGTGGGGGAAGGAGCTACAGGACGCGACATCCACGAAACGAGGTCAGTGATTCCTCCTTCTAAAATATCTCCAGGAGATTATGAATTTTTGGGGGCCAAGCCAAAACTTCCCACTCTGCCAGAGCCACTCCATTCCCAGACCCTCGCAGATTATCAAACAATTGATGAATGGCAACTGCCGGCACAAAAAAAATCCTCCCACGCAGAAAGCAGATTTTATGAAATCCCCCCAGATGATGAGCAAGAAATGCAAAGCTATCTTGATCAAATAGAACGTTTCGAAAGATATGCTAGGGAGGCGAGAGTGTGTTTTGAAGAGATAAGGCGAAGTAGGAGAAGCTCCCCCATTCCCAAAATGTCTGAGGACGCCATCTTGTCTTCAAAACAACAGCCTAAGACACACCCCACAGAGTTCATTGGTCAATCAGAACAAAGAGACATGTACACGTCACCGAGGTCACGTGGTCCCTTTGAGTCAACTGAACTTCCGCATACGTATAGAAAGGTGAGGCAGCCAAAAAGTGAAGCTGCACTGCCATCTGCTGGCGGAGAAAAATTATTACAGCAAAAGATGAAGCAGTTGGACCAGATTTTTAGAGATCTGTCTATGAGTTTTACAGAAGCCCAAACTTTGCCCTCAAAGGATAAGTCTTCAACACCCCCTGGCGGTGCTGAATCCTCCCTAGATGGAAAAGGGCAAAGCCAAAGGCGAATTCGAGGAAGCCAATTTGATGTTGCCACGCAAAGGCCAATGATGCAACCCCAGCATCCCCTGGTTCAACAACCAGATTTGCAACCAGAGCAACAAATTGTTCCTCAGCAGGTATTCACAGTCACCCCCTTGACTGGTGAGTCCAAATTAAAGGAGTCAGGAGAGAATTATAAAGCCTGGGTCAGTGAAATTGCGCTCTTGCTTCGAAGAGAAGGCACATATTCCATGGTTTTTAATCCTCCCCGTCAACCCTGGACACCTGCGATAAGAGACCTCGAAAACAGAGCAATCACAACTTTACTCATGTCAATGGAAAATGAGATCCAAGGTATCTTTCCACCTGATGCAACTGCCCAAGAAATATGGGCTATTTTGGAAGATTGCTACAGGCCCGTTTCAATTGAATCCTCATGTTTGCTCATGTCTGAGTTCCATGGTTCGAAGTTGAAACCTGGTGAACGAATTGGTGGACATTTGACCAAACTGAAAAGAATGAGAAGTGAATTGAGACAAAATGGCCATGTAATCGATGATATCCAAATGATTAGCATCATCATTAACTCATTGAATTATGAATGGAAAGATGCTGTTGCAAAGATTAACTACGTGCCTATTGCTCAACGCACAGTTAACCATGTTTGCAGACTTTTAGTGGAAGACGAAGCTATCAGGTTAGCTACACCACATCTGCAACGGCCTCCAGCGTTAAAGGCTCCAGCCAGACGTCCCTTCCGAGGAAGAGGCTACGCTCCAAGGATGCCAAAATGCTACACCTGCAACCGTGTGGGACATGACACCCGGGATTGTCCCCAACGAGTTCCAGCTCCCGCCACGTACCAGCCCAGAGGAACAGATTCCAGAGGCAGAGGTAGAGGCGGAAGACAAGGCCGTCGTGGTCCAAGGCGTGATTCACAAGCTCCACTTGTGACACTGGCCATAACCAACGTTCCACAACCTGATCCAAAGTTCGACAGACGTCTTTTGTGGACTTTAGACAGTGGAGCAGCTGTGCACGTTACCCACAGAAGGGAACTTTTCACAGAGATGGGCGAACCAGAGCCCGAGTATCGAGAACTGTATTCCTTCACCAACCACATTTGCAAGGTTATGGGAAAAGGAACTGTTTACATTGAAGAACTCGATACACACATCCCTGATGTTTATTACATACCTTCAGCAACCAGTAATTTGCTTAGTCAAAGTCACTTGTCTAGAGATTTAAAGTTCCAGGTTCACCACCTCGAAAAAGCAAGTTACTTAGTTAAAGATGGAGATATTGTTGCTGAAACCATGCTGATTGGTGGTGTTTATTACTTAAAGCCAAAGCCTAAAGGGCAAGCACAGGCAAGTATGCAAACTCCAAAAAGGCACAACGTGAACCCAGAGAGAGTTGTCCCAGAGAGAGAAAACGTTACTGTGCCAAAGGCTCCTAAAGCCAACAAACAGAGAAAACAGAAACAGGTTGCTCAAAGCAAGCCTGAGGGTCCTCATGAAACTGTTAATGTTGAGAATTCACTAACTGGTAAACCTTTGCATTCCAGGTGTATTCACAAGTGGCACAGAAGATTGGGGCATGCCAGTTTCCGTGTTCTTAGAAAGATGCCGGAGTTCGCAAAAGGTTTGGATCTAAAGGGGTGTAAGGTGTTTTTGGATTGTGCAGTTTGCAAAAAGGCTAAATCCAAGGCGGCTCCAATTCCAAAACACGCTACACGCCGGTCAACACGCATTTTTGATTTGGTACACACTGACATAGTGGGTCCTTTCCCACCAACACTTGGTGGCAGAAAGTATTTTTTAACAATTGTAGATAATCATTCTAGATATGGATTTGTATATCCTATGAGAGAGAAATCTGAGACCTTTCAGATCTTTAAAGACTTTGCAGCTTTTGTTTCTACACAATACCAAGTTCGCATCGCCAGAATCCAGAGTGACCGTGGTGCAGAATTCATCTCTCAGCGTTTCCAGGACTGGATGCGTAAGAATGGAATTCTTCATCAGACATCTGCTCCATATACACTGGCTCATAACGGAGTCGTAGAAAGAAGACAAGGGGTTCTACAAACCATGATGCGTTGTCTTCTAGAAGATGCCAATCTCAGTAACGCATACTGGGGTGAAGCAATCAAATATGCAAATTACATTGTCAACCGTACTTGGAGCAGTGTAATCAATCAAACTCCTTTCTACATGCTGTATGGCTACAAGCCCGATCTCAAGAACCTCCATATTTTTGGTTCATATGCTATGGTGAACACTCCCTTAAGTCAAAGAAGAAAGGGAGGTACAGTAGCAAAGAGACTGAGATTTATGGGTATTGATGATAATTCAAAATGGTACAAATTCATCGATACTAAACATGTGATTGTCATTTCACAATCTGCTAATTTTGAGGAAGATATTGACTGGTCCAGGATTCATTCCAATGATCCTGAAGTTTATTTTCCTAGAGATGGTGTTCCAGATGCCACACAGCCTGATGACAATTCGCAGGCAGATGTTCCTTCTACCAGCTCTTCACAACCTGATGTTCCGTCTTCGCAAGCCGTGGATGCTGATGCTAGCGACGAACGTGAGGACGAGGATGATGATGATGAAGAAGAAGAAGACTGGTCTGTTGCTCCTAGACACTCCAAGAGGGCCACAAAAGGAATCCCTCCACAACGTTATTCATGGCAACTGACAAAGTCACCATTACCTTTGATTTGCAACGTTACTCTTCCTCCAGAGACATTCACACAAATCAAACAGCTTCCTGATTCAGAACAAGACAAGTGGTATGATGCAATGCAGGATGAAATGGACAGTTTAAAGAAACTTAATGTATTCACACCTGCAAAACCTCCAGCAAACAAGAAAGTCATTGGTACCCGATGGGTCTACAGAATCAAGAAGAAACCGAATGGTGAGTCTTTATACAAAGCCAGACTTGTAGCTCAGGGTTTCGCTCAACGTTATCCTGAGGACTACACAAACACTTACTCACCAACAGTCAGAACTGAAAGTGTAAAAATTGCTTTAACCACTGCAACTATTCTTGGTTTAGAAGTTTTCCAATTTGATGTGGACACAGCTTATCTACATGCAGACCTAGATGAAGAGATCTACGTGAGAAGCCCTCCAGGATTCCGAAAGCAAGAAGGGGATACCTGGTTCCTGAACAAAAGTCTTTATGGTCTGAAACAGTCAGGTTTAATGTGGTATTTATGTCTTACTGACAAACTAAATTCAATGGGCTTTATTAAGTCCGAAACTGATGAATGCGTGTTCACAAAAAGATCTAACAATGCATATGAGATAATTCTTGTTTATGTTGATGATATTGTTTATATTGGTCCAAATAAGAAAATGAGTGAGATTTTTGCTAAGAGTTTGCAGAGATACTTCACACTAAAATCTTTAGGACACATTAGCACTTATTTAGGTGTTCAAATTGAAAAGACACAGAAGGGGTTTAGTCTTTCACAAGAAGAGAAAATTGACCACATTCTACATCATTGCAACATGAAAGATGCTAGCACAACAAAGACACCCATGCAAACAGATTTTCACAACTTAACACATGAACCAAGTCCTGAGTTCGAGGATCAAACACTTTATCGTTCAGTCATTGGTTCACTATTATATATTAGTAGTTGGACCAGACCTGACATCGCACTTAGTGTTAATCTTTTATCACGACACGTAGGTAAGGCAACACAATTTCATTGGTCATGCATTAAGAAGTTATTGAAATACCTGAAACACACTAAACACATGAAGTTATTGCTAGAACCAACACACACTGATCAACCAAAGTTGATTTGTTTTTCTGATTCCGACTGGGCGAGCGACAAGAAGTCACGCAAAAGCACTTCTGGTTACATGATGTTCCTAAATGGTTGTCCTGTTTACTGGCAAGTGAGAAAACAGAGTTTTGTTTCATGTTCATCTACTGAAGCTGAATATGCTTGTGTTTCAGATGCTTGTAATTCTCTAACGTGGTTTGATGCTTTGATCACAGATATCTGGACACGTCCGATTCGACCAATCACCGTGATGGAAGATAATGTATCTGTGGTTTATATTTCTGAGTCACATTCGTTATCAAAACACAAAGCAATTAGTTAAGCAAGGTTTTGTTAAATTGCAATATGTTTCTACACATGATCAGATCGCAGACATGCTTAACAAACCACTTGCCGCAAATCAACACGAGTATCTGCGAAAGAAGATGTGCCTTAATTGATGATTTGATGACGTCAGCCCAGACTAGCAAAAGAAGGGGTGTCACGATGTTAAAAAGTTTGCTAGGCCTGAACTGCCTAAACTGACACTCAAGAGTTAAACTAAGAAAGCTTTATTGCGCAGGTCATAAAACAAAAAGTTCTTATCTGAAAGTGATTTATTGCGCATGCGTTTACACATTCCAGAACTAAAATTCCTTTCTTCTTTGTTCGGCTGCCAGCTTGGCAGACGTAGCTTTCATTATCAAAATGTAACCATTAGTTATTTTCTGTTTCATTTACTTTTTATTTTATTATTAAAGTTTGTTTATTAATTAGAATACTTTTGAAGACTTTTATTTTTCTCAATATCTCAAAAGATATGCGGAAGGGAATCAGCCACGGTCCATTGATCTCAGATTTCCCCAGGGCATTTTTTTCCCCTGATATCCTGCCCCTTCATCTTACCATGCTGTCCCAGTTGAGCCAGATCTTTGGGCAAAGACCAGGACCACACTAGCCTTTGAGAAAAGTGGTAGATGGAGAACCCAATCAGTGGAAACAAAGTTGCATGGTGACTTTTACAGTGCATTAGAAAAGCTGGGTATTAGCCGCCTTCCTATCATTGGCCCTATAGCTGTTGGAAATCCTAGGACTACTCTCCTTGTGTGTCAAATGGTATCAGAAACCTGGCATTCCTGTGGGGTCACTGGCAGGGAAACAATGTCCATCAGAGTTCTCCATTAGCTCTAGGAATACACTCCTGGACCTGAAGCTAAACCACATTTCTCCTTCTGCCTACAACCTCCTCCAGCAGAAGATCACCTTCTTGCCTCTGCCATACTTAATCTGTACAAAATGGGGAGGGAATTTGATGGTAATAAAGTGCCCAAGCCAATTTGAGCCACCCCGATTCCCAATCTGGCTTTGGCCTAAACCCATTAAGGGATCCTGTCTTCCATTTCCCCCTGGGAATGAAAGCTCCCATTATTTTATAGAAGGTCCATATGCCAAGGATGAGCAAAGAAACCTTAAGCAAGAAACTCCATTACAACTGTTAACTGGCATGTTTATGGCAGGGACATTGGGGGTTTGGACTAATGAGGAGAACCACCGAGTCCACGCCTTTTCCATGAACACAGCTGTGTGTCTAGGAGAAAATGGAGTCTTCTTCTTATGTGGGAGAAATGCGTATCTTCCAACTGGACTGGAACATGTACCCTGGTACACCTCTTCCCCAAGATGGGTGTTGTCAATGGGGAGCAGACTCTCCCTGTTCCTCTCATGGGACATATTCAGAAAAGAGTGCCACTAGTAATCCAACTGTTAGTGATCCTGGGGATTGGAGAGAGTGCCTGAGGAGAATGACGTCTGAGAATCGCTATATATATTACTTGCTTTTTCTTATTGTTGTTATATATCGCTATCTTGAATTGATTGTGTTATGCCAAATATTATATACTTGTGTTGCTGATCTAAAGCTCTATAATGGGTAAGACTCAATTGTAGCTAAAAATAGAGTCTTAAGGGGGGGGAATAAGAAGGACATAAAGTGAATCAGAATATAAAAGTAAGACATGACAGAAAGAAGGAATAAAGACTTGCTTTTAAGACATGTACAAGAATGGGAAATGTTAAAAGCCTAACCACAAGTTCACACATATGAGTCAAGAGTATAAGCTAGCCACAAAAAGTTGCTGGAACACTTTGGCAAGATATTTAGTAACAGGAACATGTTACTTTCCCGTGTTCTGCTGCTTTTGAAAGATATATAAGAACTGTCTATTCTATAAGTTGTTGTTCAGATGTTCAAATGGCTGTCGTGCCTAAACTTGCTCTGAACCTTGGTACCAATAAAAGCTACTTTTCCTGATTCCGAAGTCTGAGTCCACTAATTTTCTACAACAGTACTGCACTCTAACCACTGTGCCACCATGTCTCATATGTTTGTGTTATAAGTTACAATAGGTTTTAAGAACATAAACATTGTCCTACTACTGTTGACAAAACATAAAATAATGATTGAGAGATAACTGGGGCTGAAGAAGTTAGTCACCATGAGACCAATGTTCCATTAAAATAAAACTGGTAGTACATCTAACTAAGGTAAGAGAGTAAGAGAATACTCTTCTAAGTCTAAACTTCAGATCTCACTTTAATCTTGAAATCCAATGTCTGCTGAGATGCACTAAATATATAAAAATAAAGAAAATGGATACTTATGAATAAATTCTGGAAAATTATTATATTTCAGCTGCACGTGAACTTACATGGCACATTTCTTTTGCAAGAGCCAACATCAGAAAATGACTGCAAATGACCTAGTGCAGAGTTAATTCTGCAAAAGGAGTCCCAAAAGAGACACGAAACCTTGAAAGGATTCAGAAACACAATCTTTTGTTCAAACTGGAGGAAAGAGCTAAAACTGTCACGTCCCAGGAACAGAAGAAATCTAATTAGAAGTAAAGACTTAATTTCAAGTAGGTATCACGGTCCCAACTAATGAGCACAAGGAAATCAGAACTCTAAGGCTGGAATCTTCCTTAAAGAACTTCTTTATTGGGTGCATCATATTGGCACACTTAAATGCAAAACCAACTCTAAATATGTATTCCCTGGGATTTCAGTATAATTAGAATAGTGAATGATCCCCTCCCCAAGTCTCACTGGTCACATTGTTCAATTAAGTTAATTGGCGAGCTCCTTGGGTACTCCCCTCTTTCTTCATCCAACACCTGCAGAGACTACCTTGGTTCTCATGAGATAGTTTGGTGTTGTGTCTGGAAATGTAGGAGCCTGGCAGAACTGCTTCAAGCCATAATAGACATGAACAGTGAGGAACAAGATGGGCTAAATTGATCGATGATGTATAAAGGAAAATATCTCTTCAATGGTAGTTTCTATTCTCTGACGATGTTAGCAGAGGCTAACGAAAGCTAAGTGGATAATATATTTTAAGTTATGGGAATTGTGATGTCTGTCTCTTCTTATATATATAAATTCTTGGTCTACTATCCTCTCTAAGTCAACATAGAATAGGTGTCTTGCTTCTTAGAAAGTAGCTGATGGCAGCAAGTGTTACCAAGTTACTACACCAAGGTAGGAGGTAGAGCTATGGTTAGTAAACCCAGAGGGCTTTCAGAAGAGAGGTTTGAATATTGAATCTTTCGCCTTATAGACTCAGCTCTGCTGCTATGGAAAAACTAGAAGCAACATGAAAATTTTATTATTAAGTTTTACTGTAAATTGTCTGTTTCACCATAGAAAAGTCAGTTATAAAATGCTGAAAGGTTTTATGGTTAACAATATATTAAGTTCATTCAATTAATCAGATACACTCAAATGTGTCATTTTTCCCGCTGTTTGTCAAGGATGAAACAAAGCAAACAATGCTACCACATCAGGAAAGTACTTCCTGAGAAACAGATGGCTATTGTATCTGATCTGGAAAAAAACAAATAAAATGAATAAAATATTTCAAAGTAAATAGACAAAAGCATATTAACTTTACAATGCAGAAATCTAGAAATAAATTGCTATTAAATTTGGGTCTATTAGAATCTGTATTCTACTCCAATTAAGTTTATTTAGTTCCCCTTTGGATCCAGACTGGGAGAGCAGAAAAAGAAACAGCTGAAAACTTGTGGGATTGTTTGTTTGTTGATACAGGCATACTCTTTAAGATTCAATTCATTTTAGGAATTGTCCTGTGGTTTCTGTTCCATTCTGGCTACATGTTCTCATGTGCTATGATGGGAAAGAGCTGGGGGCAAGACTATCCTCAGGAGAGATTAAAAAAAAACAAGATGGTGGCTGTTATGATTTGTTTTACTTGTGAGTGAAATTTAATGAGTGGGTAAAAGGAGCCACTGTGTGATGGAACTGAAGCTGAGATGGAACATGAAAGTTATCAATAAAGGCTGCCTGTGTAGCCCTTGACTCCCAACCATTTGAAATCACAACAGCACTGAAATTTAGGATCTGTCCTCACACTTATTGATAGTCACACAATTAAAATACAAATGCTTGGCAACTGGCATGCATTTATGAAGGTTGTAGCATCCCAGGGTCATGTGATTGCCACTTCCCAGGTGGCTTCCAATAAGCAAAGTCAATGTGGGAAGCTGGATTTGCTTAACAAATGCAGTGGATTTGCTTAAAAGCCATGGCCACAAAATCCACAACATCGGGTGTGACTCACTTAATGTCCACCTTGCTTAGCCACAGAAATTCTGGTTCTGGTTGGGGTCATAAGTCGTAGACTACCTGTAGCAGGATTTCTCTTTCTTAGTATTGTCTAAGTTTGTTGTTGTCAGCCTCTGCTTCACTTACTTGCTATTGGCCGCCATAGAAATGGGGAGGGTGGGGGGCATGGTATTTGGTATGTGAATAAATGGTACAGGAGGTGATATGGAAAAGGGAGTATTCTTCTCACCATCTTCTGCGCATGCTGGTGGCTGGTGTTTAGACCTGGACAAGGCCAACCGTCCTGCATACCAACATGATGATGCTTTTTGGAGATGCAATCCACATGACACGTAAGGGAGTTGCAGATTGGGGTGGGGTTATTGGAGGGAGGGGGCTGGGTTATCATTTGATATGTTCGTGCCTTTCTGGCTCAGATCTTGCTTTACTTTCGTTGCTATCTTTTCATAACCAGTAAAAGTATTTTAATTCCATGAACAATGGAGTTGGGAGTTTTCTTTTTTCTTCTTGGTTATTGATGGAGGCACGCCTGACAGTTGTAGTAATAAACACAACAGTGCTCATGACCACACAATCAAAGCCCAAGGCCTTTTTATATAGGGCATAATACACCAAGAAAGGACTGAGCTTTGTGTTCAGTTGCTATCTTAATATTTTTTTCAGCCCTCCTTCTTGACTTCCCTGACTGTGAGTGAGTTCAGAACGAGGTCAGCAATTATACAACAGTACAAGTCATAGGAGAATGTAAAACAACCACCATTTCCTTCACCGAGGCACAGAAAATGTTGCAATTTGGATTGACATCCAATAGCCAGAAGGATTTCCATACAGAAGCCTCTTCTGATTGTTGGGAGGACAGGGGAGCCTGTGAAGGAGACTTTTGATGTGAAGCAAAGCAAAACAAACACCCCTTCAGATTTGGTATGGCCCTGGTAAGAAGCGTTATCATCTGGAGCCAGTGTATAGTGCAGTACCAGTAAACTGTTCTGAAATTCAGTGTTATTCATATCTTATTCCTTTTAGGTAAACTACCCTGTTTATTATATTGGTTTGCTGCCCATTCCTATGCCCATTCAGTATGCTTAGCAATTACCCAGCATATAGCAATCCTCTCAAAAATACGTAAGCCTGTATGTTACATAAACAGAATTAACAAGAATAACAGCCCTGCCAACAAGGAAATGGAATCGTACAGCATGCTCTTCTCCTTCACTAAAAGGAACAACCAGATTAATCTGCTCTTCTGAAACCCAGGAAGGAAGAAACAGACTAGATCTCCATGGGGACAGAGTTTCAAAGTATGGAGTGGTGATCCAAAAGTCCCATCAGCTGCAAGTTGGTGTGAGATCTAGAGAGAGTTATCCCCTTTGGGAGGATTTTTGCTTTAGATGTGAGCTATAAATACTTTAACACTCGCTTTATATGATAAATTTGATTGATTGATTGATTGATTGATTGAATGAATGAATCTGGAGGTTTAACAAGGACGTTTGAATGAGTAGCAGATAATGAAATAGCTTTGTGAAGAATCCATTGTGAAAGTAGTCCAAGATAAGGGAAAACTCAATCAATTATATGATTTGAAGTAATATGAAAATCAGCAGAGAGATGGTTACATCTGACAAGGAAGGAGAACCAATCAAAGATCTTTGATTTTCTTTTGGGTAGGAAAACCCGGAAGCTTTCAGATTCGGGCTTTCCCAGATGTGCCAATATGACATCTCTAATAAAATGGAACTTTGAGGAACTTCAAGCCTCGGAGTCCTCTTTCGTTGGGGGTGTTACTTGGAACCCTGACATTAGGCATGAACAAACAGAAGTCTCATGAAACGTTCCTTAACAAACTGGAACAAACTGGTATTGAATGGGGTGTCACAGGAAAGTTCAGTCCTCCTGGACACTGACCTATTTATTAAAGGCTTGGAATGACACAGTGAAAAGAACTGTACATGAATTTGAAGATGGAAAATTCTTTTTTTTTTTTTTGGAAAAAAAAAGTTTTATTGGTTTTTTAAAACATTTATAGGGAAAAGGGTAAATGGAATGGTTACAAATTTTGGCAGTAGCAAGTGTGACAGACGCCCCCTCCCTCCAAACTCATAAGTTACATCCAAATATCAAACATTAATCCATAGTCATAAAAAATCAGCATATTGATTCTAGAGAAAAAATTTTCAGTCAGCTTATATAGTTATAATATATAATCTAGATATAATTTCATTATTGCTTTCGGTTTGTTTATAACATTGTGGCTTTCTTATTCATTTTTGTGATCTGAGCTTTCTTGGTATTGCCCCTTCCCCCCCTGCTGGCAGAGCTCCGGCCCCTCCCGTGTCCTGTGTGACCATTGTGGTATCTTCTGTTTTTTCTAGGTTCGCTTTGTTTTTTTCCATAAAGGCCTGTGCCTCTATGGGTGTGTTAATTCTAATTCTTGTCTCCTCCCAGAGTATCAGCATACCTTCAGGCATCAACCATCTAAACCACACCCCCTTCTGGTATAATTTATTCGCCAATTGCGAATAATTTTTCCTTTTCTCCCTAATTTTTTTGGGAATCTGCTTTAGAATGGTTATCTCCCTATCATGGTATATCAATGTTTGCCCCCTTTGCACACCCAGAATTTCATCTCTTGTGCTTTTCCTAAGGAATCTGATATGAACCTCCCTGGGTACATTGTGTGTTCTGGCATATGCTGAGTTCACTCTATAAGCCAGATCTATCTCCCATTCCATCTGTTGTTTATCTTTGTGTGTATATTCAGCTAAAATATTAGTCATTATGTCCCTTATATTTTCCCCATCTATTTCTATTACATTTTGGAATCTAAGATAAAAGGACATTCTCTCAAAATCTGTTTTCATTTGTTGAATATCAAGCTCTTTGTTTCCCCTCTGCAAGGCCTCAACCCCCCCTCTCGCCTCCGCCACCCCACCCTCCACAAGGTCCAGTCTCTGTGAGTTCTTATAAATTTGCGCTTGGTTTTCTTTAATTTCATCTTTCATTTCCCTTAGCTGTTTCTTAATTTCCTCTTGGCCCTGTAAGATTTGCTGGAGCATTTGTTGAAAGTCTATCTCTGTAGTCTTGGGTTGCATCAATTCTGTTATCTTTGACTGTGTGGCTGGACTGGATGTTGCAGATGTTGGAGCAGAAGTAACAAAACCAGGTTTTCCAGGAGGTGGTCTTTTTGGAGACATGGTTTAAAAAGCAAAGAGATCAGTCACTGTAGAGATTGGGCAGCTGGAGAAGAAGAGCAGGCAGTCGAGTCCAGGAGACAGAGAATCCAAACAGATGAGAATTTCTTTAGTCACTCTAGCAATAGATGAAAGATTTTTTTTTTTCCCAGAGGGTTCAAAAAATCACAATCCACAAGAGATTCCTCTGGGCGGCTCGGAGACAAAGACCGGAAGCCTGAATTTTGAAGGTGGAGTCAGATCTCACAGTTCACAAAGACAACGGAAGTGTGCCATCTTGCCCTGCCAGTTTTGGGCTCAGAGGCATAACAAACTTTTAAAAGTTCAGAAAATTCTCAGTTCACCCATAAATTCTAGATCTAAGTCCAAGGAAAGTCACTTTTATAGGGGTGAGGCATCATTAGTTGGCTCTCCCCCTTCCTCCTTCCCCTGGGGGCGAGAGCAAAATCTTTTCAAGCCGCTTGTCCAAGGGGGGGGGAAATCCCCCTCCCTCTAGCCGCACCTCCAGCAAAGTCCGAAAGAAACTTTGTTTAAAAAAAGAGCTGAAAAGTCCATTAATTCAAAAGAAAGGGAATGAAGAAAGGAAGCCTCTCACCACACCGCCGCTGCTTCATTCAGAAGTATATTCTCCGATCGGCATGGGGCGAGACGCACGCGCGCGCGTCCTCCAAAAGGCTCCCCGATGCCTAGAACGAAGCGGAGAAGCCCCCGCCAGCCGCCGCCGACGCCAGGACCCTCCGCGAGCCGTTCCCTCGGCAAGACGCCCCTCCAGGGCGTCTTGTGCCCCCCCAGAAGCAGGGGGAGCCCACCGGGAGAGCTGGAGCAGGCAAAGACCTGCCTGTCGCCGTAGCCGCCGGAACCGGAAGTCTGAAGATGGAAAATTCATGTGGTAAAACTAGATGGAATAGCCAATAGCCACTTTTTCCCCCTTCTGTTCAATCATTCAAATTCTCTGAGATTGTCTGCAAAAGTCCCTGCAGTTTTCTTAACAAGGTATTTCATTAGTGGTTTGCCATTGCCTCTTTCCTAGGGCTGAGGGACAGTAACTGCCTTTGTGCCTGAGGCTGATCTAGAACTCTTGCTACTCTCCTGCTTTGAGAGAAGGAATTTCAAAACAAACTTGATAAGAAGAAAAATTAGGTAAAAATAACAATGACATTTAAATGTTATCGATTCAGTCTAGCCCAACTCTTGATGATTCTATGGACAAGTTCTTTTCACATTTTCCGATCTTGCAGTGCTTCTTTGAGTTTTTCTATGCTATGGCTTGTGTCAGCTTAGATGGTGTGAAAATTTAACTAAAACAAAGCAAACAGATTCACTTACAACTTAACAATCAAATGTATGAATATAGTGGAGAAATATCTAATTTGGCAGCATGTGAGAAGGATTGAGGAATATATGACTATCACTAAATGTTGTATCATATGATTCTTGATGAATGTATTCTATTTTATTTTTCTTTATGTACACTGAGAGCATATGCACCAAAGACAAATTCCTTGTGTGTCCAATCACACGCGGTCAATAAAGAATTCTATCTAAAAGGATTAAACACTAACTCGTACAAGAAGAAAAGATGTGAAAAGATTGCCAGTAGAGGATCATAAGACAGGATTTAAAAAATGATTATATCATAGGAAAGCAGATTACAATTGATTTTTTAAAAGAGCCTTAAAAAAAGAGCAATTCAACAAGAGGCTGTTGTCTAGCGATACAATGGCTAACCTGTTTTGCTTTACTTTGGATTCCTGTTTAGAACAAGTGGCTAGTTAAGTGACATAAATAATCCTTTCACACTGTGTGATTCTATATTTCCATAAAAGTTAAGGGCGATAAAATTATCATAAGGCTATATATTGCTTCTGGTGTTAAAAGCAATGACCAGATTCAAACATGGTGCTAACCCAGAGTTGGCTTCATTATGATGTATTGACTCAATCTATACATCTGCAAAGTCAAAGATGTACAACTTGAGTGCAGTCTCCCCAGTTTGGCTCCCAGAAACTGCCAAAGTAATAAACATTTTTAATTTTTAATGTGACAGAAAGAGAAATGATTGAACACGTGTAAGGATTTAAACATGCTGCTTGTAATTTGAATTCAAATTGACTGCTAATGAAATCAATTTTAATCATTGTCCCACTTATGATTTTTTTTTTGTGGGCAGCAGGTACTATATGAAGATGGGGAGCAGTAGGGCCAGAAAAAGTGTTGTGCTTCTGCAGTAAACATAAACAATGGTTTGCAAATGTACTACATCAAAACTAATCCATTTTACAGCTTAGCCCAAAGTGTGAAGCCATGTTGTATCACAAATCTGATACCCAGGACAGTTTGAGCATGCTTAACCACATATCACTAAAACTCTTCTGTTTGTTTGTAATAGCAATAGCACTTAGACTTATATACTGCTTTACATTGCTTTACAGCCCTTTCTTGGCCAAAAAATAGTCCATCATAAAGCAACAAGTTTTGGAGCAAGGTACCCCAAATGGGATAACTTAAAAAATTCATCCAAAATCCAGAGCCCAATATTCCAGTGGAATTTAAATTTCAAGGATCATTAAACCAGTTGCATTCCTAAGTTTATGGCTGCTGAATCGCCATGGTCAGATGCAGTCATATGATCAAGATTCACGACACTCCTTGTCAGCTTCTCACAAGCAAAATTAATGGGAAGCCAGCAGGAAGTGGAAAATCACTCCCACTATTTTTTTTTGGCCTGCCTGTGGTCATTCTGTTTCTTTGTTTAGGTAAGGAAATATCTCTGAAATAAGATCCAATGGATCATGAATGGTCTAATTTTCTTTCATCTTTTACTTCCTGTAAGTATCTGGTTCAGCACTATGGGAAGAGAAGGTGGAATCCAATGGCCTGCGATCTGATCACAGGCGAAATGGTCCATCATGAAGCAACAAGTTTAAGAGCCCTTCTTAAATGTTAGCAATACTTCAACATTTTCTGTTCTGATAAACTTAAAAATATATTCCAGTATCTATTGCTTAAATACGGGGTGGATAGTTTGTCCCAATTGTTTTGTGCAACTTGTCAACATGACAAGCCATCCAAAGCACCATGTATGTGCCAATTCTTCTGTATTTTAGTCAAATGTCTGTTATAAAAATCCGATAGTCCTGGCTGATAGGAGTAGACTAGAAGCCTTCAATCTTTTAGGCACCAGGGACCAGTTCCGTGGAGAGATGTTTTTTTCTGCAGACCAGAGGGGATGTGGTTTCGTGTGCTGCCTGCATCCTGTGGATAGGGCTTCAACTTATTGGTGCAACCTGGTTTCTGGCATGCTGTAGCCAGGTGTCAATCCATGGACCGGGAGGGTTGAGGATCCCTGGAGCACACAATGAAATCACAGTGGTAAAAATTCTTCCACTGAACCTGGATGCTGCTCCCTTCATTAGCATTAAATATTACAGTACTTAAAACGTCAGGCTTCTTTTCATGGATACATACGAGTACTCAGGTGGGCTAATTCACAATTTTCTTTCCATGATGTTGCAGGCTGCGTTCATATTATCACATTGTAATTGTACAAAGGATCTATTTTTAAAAGAAGCTTTTATAGTCAATAGCAAATAGAAGTAAACTGCATTCAAAGTACATCAGCTGGAAAATGACATACCAGAATACGGTTGAGGTGCTACTGCTGCTTTTAAAAAAATCTTATTAATTTTCCAAAGCAATCATTTGTACTTCTGCATGCAAAATATAATTATAGCAGCTTTTCCATTAGAAGGCCACCTGCTTTTATTGTCAAACTTCAGAAAGTACCTGTAATATCACACTCTACACAGCAGGCACTATTTCTGCTTGCTTTACTTCCTTGCTCATTGAAGGAGTATGAGTTTTCTTCTTGAAATATTTTCCTCCTATATTATGCTTGGGGCATTTGCATCATCTGCTAAAGCCAAGCCAGATCAATTGCGAAGACTAAAGCCTCCAGGAATCTGTGCATGTGGGTGCAGTGAGAGATGAAATATGGTTATGCTGAGAAATCTTTGTAAAAAAATATATACTTTTCAAATTTTCTTCCATCAAGATTTTTCTACACATTTCAGTTAGTGGAAATGGGGGATGCTGCAAAGTCAAAGTTTGTGCTTACTTTTTTAAGAACAAGAGAAAGGCTGGGTTCATATCACGTAAAATGAAAGGTTTAAAAATTAAGGTTTAAAGATTACCCATGACCAATCGTGACTGATTCAGGGGGTTGGTGCTCATCTCCAATTCTCAGACGAGAGAGCCCACGCTGTCTGAGAGACATTTCCATCATCATGTGGCCAGCATGAAAATACAGAACACAGTAACCTTCCTGCCCAAGTGGTACCTGTTTATCTACTCGCATTTGTATGCTTTCAAACTGCTAGGTTGGCAGGAACTGGGGCGTGTAACGAGAGCTCACCCCTTTGCACAACATTGGTCTAATGATGGTTTATTGAAAAACTATTGATGGTGTAGTTTGTATAACTTCCTTACAAACCATTGGGTTAGTGGATTGTTTAATTTGTTTGTTTGTTTCCCTCTTTTATTAAGTGAAGGTGGTGAACATATCCAACACACCTTCCTCCATTTGCGAATACAGCCACAAATTACATAGCTGAGGCTATTCCCATATGCTCTTTCTTTGCTAGGGAAAACATTGTGGTTCTTCATCTATATTGACATGGGAGGGAAAAAAACTTCCAAGGTTTTTTTGGATGATATATTTTGGTTTTAAATGACTTGGGGGTGAGTCTCTTCCCATCTCATCCTCTTCACACCCTACAATCAGACTGAGAGATCCTGCCATACACCTCAAACTTATTCACTTTCCTTTAGGAACAATGGCTACACTGCCTGTCAGGGAGGTGCACAGAAGCAGGAAATGGTGATAGAGCCAGGGTGAGCTTCAAAAATTTCAGCAATGGGTTCTCTGCCTGGTTGCTGGGTGGCCGTGGCCATGGTAGGTGTGGCCTAGTCAGCCTCCTGCACCACAGCAGGGAGGGGAGTGTTTTCCCAGGCTGTGGGAGGGCGAACACTGCTTCCCGCAGGCTCCGGAGGCTCTCTGGAGGCCAGAAATGGGTCCGTTTCCAGCCCTCCAGAAATTCTGAGGTGCCCATTTTAAATAATAATAATAATAATAATTTAAATTTATTAGCCGCTCCCTTTCCGAAAAGGACTCGGGGCGGCGTACAATGGAGTAAAAAACATATAACATTTACATAAATCCATGACATACATAAGTACAAAGACACACATGTTCGGAGGAGGTTAACAGATACAATACATAGACAATTAAAAACCATTAAAATACCCTAATTACAAAACCCCATGTACAATCCAAATTCAAAATGTTAAAAAACAGACAGTCAGGAGGAGTACGAGAAAATTACGGTTGAGCCAGGCCAGATAGTTGGAAGAGGTGGGTTTTCAGTTGTACACGGAAGGAGCGGAGATCGGAAGTAATCCTGATGTCCCGGGGGAGGTCATTCCACAGGGCTGGGCCCATCACAGAGAAGGCTCTGCTCCTGGGTGTCGCCCCCCGACACTGTTTGGCGGTCGGCACCCGGAGAAGTCCCTCTCTGTGAGAGCGGATTGGTCGTAGGGATGTGTGGGGCAGGATGCGATCCTGCATGTAACTAGGCCCTGTGCCATGGAGCGCTTTAAAGATCATAATCAAGACCTTGAAACGCACTCGGAAGACCACAGGAAGCCAGTGCAGCTCGCGCAGGAGAGGTGTTACAGGGGAGAATCTAGTCCTCCCCATGATCACCCGCGCGGCCGCGTTCTGGACCAACTGTAGTCTCCGAGTGCATCTCAAAGGAAGCCCCATGTAGAGAGCATTGCAGTAGTCCAGGCGAGACGTCACCAGCGCATGGGTGACTGTGCGTAGGGCATCCCGGTCCAATAAGGGGCGCAATTGGCGCATCAGGCGAACCTGATGGAACGCCCCCCTTGCCACGGCTGTTACATGGTCATCCATGGACAGCCGGGCATCCAGGAGGACGCCCAAATTGCGCACCTGTTCCATAGGGGCTAGTTGCACGCCCCCTATGGCCAGAGATGGAAACACCTGGTTGAACCGGGGCGCCGGAAGCCACAGCCACTCCGTCTTGGAAGGGTTGAGTTTCAGTCGGTTGCCATCCATCCAGATCCGTACGGCCTCCAAACACCGGGACATCACTTCGATGGCCTCATTGGGGTGGTTTGGGGTGGAGATGTATAGCTGAGTGTCATCAGCATACAGATGATATCCCACCCCAAAACCACGGATGATCTCGCCCAGCGGTTTCATGTATGTGTTGAACAGGAGAGGCGAGAGTACCGAACCCTGTGGCACTCCACATGTGAGAGGCCTCCGGGTCGATCTCTGCTCCCCTGCCAACACACGTTGCGTCCGGTCAGTGAGGTAGGAGCCAAACCACCGTAACACGGTGCCCCTGACTCCCAACCCCTCCAGCCGGTGCAACAGGATACCATGGTCGATGGTATCGAAAGCCGCCGAGAGGTCTAATAGGACCAGGATAGAGGAACAACCCCTATCTCTGGCCCGCCAGAGATCATCCACCAATGCGACCAAGGCCGTCTCCGTGCTGTGCCCGGGTCGGAAGCCGGACTGGCGCGGGTCTAGATAATCATTTTCCTCCAGGTGGCGTGGGAACTGCTGTGCCACCACACTCTCTACAACCTTCGCTAAAAAAGGAAGGTTGGAGACTGGACGGTAATTGACTAGGTCCGTCGGGTCCAGGGAAGACTTCTTGAGCAGGGGTCTCACCATCGCCTCTTTCAAGGCGGCTGGTAGAGACCCCTCACCCAACGAAGTGTTCACTAGGACCAGGAGCCAGTCACGTGTAACCTCCCAGGATGCCAGTACAAGCCAGGAGGGACACGGGTCCAATAAACATGTGGTGGGTCGCAGACGTCCACGCAACCTGTCCAAATCCTCGATGGCAACCGAATCAAACTCCTCCCAAAGCGGACCCTCAAGACTCGCCACGGGCGTCTCTACTGAACCACTGAAGGGGGTCCATCCCATCCGGATTTGAGCGACTTTGTCATGTAGATATTTCCCAAACTCCTCTGCTCTACCCTGTAAAGGGGCTTCCCGCGGCCTCTCAAACAAGAGGGAACGAGTCACCCGAAACAAGGCGGCAGGGCGGTTATCTGCAGACGCAATAAGGGCGGCGCAATGTTGACGTTTGGCCGCTCTTAATGCCACAAGGTACGTCCTCAAGTAGGCTCGTGCCTGTGCTCGGTCAAATTCGGAACGAGAGGATCTCCAACGACTCTCTAGGCGTCTCCTTTGGCGTTTCATCACCCTTAGCTCCTCGGTAAACCAGGGAGCCAGGGTGGTTCGTCGCCGCAGGAGAGGCCGCAAAGGCGCCACCCGGTCCAGGGCCCCGGTAGTCGCACTATTCCATGCGTCTACCAGGTCCTCCACTCGGGGGCGGGTCAAATCCATAGGAGGTGGCCCAAGCTCCGTCTGGAACCTATCTGGTTCCAACAGGCGCTTGGGGCGGAACCATCTAATACCTTCCGGTTCCGCCTCCTCGCGGTGTGGGGTAGCACCAGGGAAGTCCAGGAGGACTTATTTATTTATTTATTTATTTATTTATTAAATTTGTTAGCCACTCCCTCTCCACAAAGGGACTCGGGGCGGCGTACAATAAATAAAAACACATATTATAAAATTACACATTGTACGGAGGAGGTATAAAACACAATACAATATTATAATAACAGAAATATTAAAATAAGTTAAATTAAAACCCCAATAGAAATTACAAGTTTAAAAATTGCCAGGAGGAATTTTCCCCCCTCCCCGAGCCTCCACGCAGGCCATGCACTTACTTCGCATCCAAAACAGGCTGGATGGAGACTCCTGGGAGGGGAGGGGTGGGATGGGAGAGGGTGAGGTAGGAGGACCCAGCCAAGGGTGGGATTTGGAGGTTCTCTGAACTGGCCATAATATTAGCTCTGGGTTCTCCTGAACCGGGGCGAACCCCCTGGATAGAGTTAGAATCCAAAATGGATGGAGCCATTACATTTTCTCTCTCTTATCCCTCTTTGCTTTTTTCCCCCCTGTCTCATGCACTCAATGCTTACTCTCTTCTCTCCACATTCAGCAGAGTGTCAGGGAAGAGACCAATTGTCTAAATGGCTTTGGGTTTTTTTTGGGGGGGGGGTTTGTTCAAGGAGATTCTAACTAAATTTAGAACTACTGTATAGCAAAGATCCAAGTAGCAAAAGCTCTACCTCTCTGCTATCATCTAGCACTTTGGGGATCTTTGTGGCCCAGATATCACAGCCTTGATGCAATTCAAGATGCTGCTTCTAATCATACAAGCCTAAATACTTTCAGGCCTGATATCTCCAGAGCCACTTCATTCTTCAGAATACTGACATTTCCTAAATGCTTTTTATTAATGAACTCTTGTCACTGAAGTCAAGACCAACACCTCTTGAGTTTGGGTTTGCTATTTTCACCCTCAAAATGATGTCCTCAGCAACAGATGGGCCTCTATTTTGGTCAAGTGCAGCTGCTTTTACTTTGTTCCAGTTGTGCCTATTTCTTTTTCAAAGTCTGTCTTATTATATTTCAAATTTTGCAACTGCTGTTTTATTCTTTTTTCTAAAAAAAAATGGAGGTCCTAATCTTTAGATACTGTATATGATGGATCATGGTGGGCTCCCGAACTTTATGGGTCATTCTCACAAATATGACTCTTTTTTCTTTCTTAATCTAGATGCATAGAAAAAGTCAGAAGATAAAGATGCAACTTGTTGTGTCAGGTTAAAGCATGAATCCAACAGTGGATTTTTTCTGCTTCGCCTGGACTATTTATCCTCTTACAGATGTGGGACTAGCATAAGAAGATTGAAGGAAAAGAAGGAAAAACCTTATTTTGTCATGTCTCAAAGGTGCTTTTTTTGTCAAAAAAAGGAGGAAAAAGAAGAAAAATAGGAGGACGAAGAAAATGTTTCGCTTTTCCTCCAAGAAGGATAGAAGGTTCTATCCTTCTATCTTTTCATGCACCCAGCATCAGAACTGAGGAAGCTCATCCATCTTCTTGGATGAGAAGCAAAATGTTTTCTTCTTCATCCTCAAGGAAAAAAACAGTCCAGGTGCCTTTTGGGGGGGCGGGGAAAGCACCTTTTAGACAACTATAACCTGGATGATTGAGAATCTCCACAGACATTTAATTTGGCATGTAATACCAGTAAGGGCTTAGAGGTCTTACCTGCCTGTTCATTCCACCCCCATTGCTCTCTTCTTTTTTCTATGATCTGAATTTTTTAGTTTTATCTTCCTTTTTGGGTGATGAATGAATGTTGCTCTTTCTTTTAGAACTTATATACAGTTCCATAACAGAAGCTGCCCATTTTAATACATTTCTAACTATGCATTTTCTGAAAGACAAGAGAAAAAAGATGTAAATGTCAAAGTACAATCATAATAAGGTAAAGGTTCCACTCGCACATATGTGCTAGTCGCTCCTGACTCTAGGGGGCAGTTCTCATCTCCATTTCTAAGCCCAAGAGCCAATGCTGTCCAAAGACATCTCCGTGGTCATGTGGCTGCCATGACTAAACACCGAAGGCACATGAAACGCTGTTATCTTCCCACCAAAGGTGGTTCCTATTTTTCTACTTGCATTTTTACATGCTTTAGAACTGTTAGGCTGGCAGAAGCTGGGACAAGTAATGGGAGCTCACTCCATTACACGGCGCTAGGGATTCGAATCGCTGAACTGCCTACCTTTCTGATTGACAAGCTCAGCATTTTAGCCACTGAGCCAACGCGTCCCATAATAATATGCTATGAAAAAAAGGGAAATTTTTCCCTTGGACACTTCAGTTAAATGATGCTAAAATACCATTGACTGGGAGCCGCCCAGAGTTTGATACAAGATGGGTGGCTACATGAAGGTTTTAAATAACAAATAAAATAACTATTCGCTGAAGTTAGCCAACCATGTTGTTCCAACCACTCCATCACTATACAAATCATTTACATTTTACCATAGGCACCATTTACATTTTGGAACCGAACCAACTGCAAGATCAAATTGGGCCAATTAACAGGACTAGAAATTTATTCTTCCGAGCTTTCAGACTCATACTGGAACACATCTGCTGGGAACGTTTCTCTACTGGCATATGTAATTTGGGCTATTGTGTAAGTTGTATCAACCAATAGGAAGGTGCCATATAAATACAACTCACAGACTAGCCCAAGCGTATTTACTTTTACGTATGTAGAAAAGATGTGGAGACTCCAGAAAGAGTGCAAAGAAGAGCAACAAAGATGATTGGGGGACTGGAGGCTAAAACGTATGAAGAACGGTTGCAGGAACTGGGTATGTTTAGCTTAAGAGAAAGAAGGACTAGGGGAGACATGATAGCAGTGGCCCACTATGTCAGGGGTTGCCACAAAGAAGAGGGAGTCAAACTATTCTCCAAGGCACCTGAGGGTAGAACAAGAAGCAATGGGGGGAAACTAATCAAGGAGAGAAGCAACTTAGAACTGAGGAGAAATTTCCTGACAGTTAGAACAATTAATCAGTGGGACAGCTTTCCTCCAGAAGTTGTAAATGCTCCAACACTGGAAGTTTTAAAGAAGAGATTGGATAACCATTTGTCTGAAATGGTACAGGGTTTCCTGCCTAAGCAAGGGGTTGGTGTAGAAGATCTCAAAGGTCCCTTCCAACTCTGTTATTCTATTCTATATTCCAGTAGAGAGAAGCTCCCTGAACATGAGCTCCAGCATGAGTCCAAAAGCTCAGAAGAATACATCTCTGCTCCTGGCGACTGATGTAGATTTGATCTTGCATCATTATCCTGGGAGACGTATATTTGCCTTCATTCATGAGAACTAACTGCCCTTATGGAGAGATGCTTAATAAGCAAATTACTTTGGACTGAATCAATGCTGGCCATTTTTTTCCTCTTGTCAATCTTACTCATTTATTTATTTATTTATTTATCTAAATAGTGAATTCCTTTAGAAAAAAAAATTGCACATGGCCTCTTATGACAAAATATAGGTGTTCTTGTGCATTTACGTTGCCCCTGAATTTCAAAGCTAATGTGCCTCACACTTTCAGGATAAAGCTTGTAGTCATTCAGCAATCACCCTTTTTTTTCCTAAAAGGTTTATAATCTGGCGAGGAAGACATTCAAGAGGCTTAGAGGAGCAGAAAGCCGCTGACAGCAGTGCATGCAAAGAGTCAGTTCATAAACAGCATCTTAAAAAGGCCTGTAATCAACAAGATGCACATGGCACAGCAGTCAGATTAAACAAGAATGCTTTTCTGAAGTGAGTTGAAGTGTCACCGTGCAGGCATGAAAATACAGCAGATAAATAAAAGCCATTTTAAAAGAGAGATGGGGGAGAAGCAGGGAGGGCAGAAGGATTTGTATTGGGCTTTGATTCAAGTCACTTAGCATTAATGTACTATAATGAATGCTTCAAAAAAAAAAAGCAACTTATTCATTTCCAGAGCCCTTTGCGTTCTTTCATCTGGTGCTTTAGAGTAACTCTATTCTTTATTCTGCAGACTTTGCTGCTCAGCAAGGAACTAGATGGAGAAAGATTAGCAATTCTAGCAAAATATTCAGACTTGCTCCCACGGCCCTTTGTTCGTCATTTATGATGTATTAATTAAAAAGGACAAAACAAGAACAGATGAATTATGCTTCTGTCAAGTCAAGGTGCTGGCCTAGAAACCAGGTGGCTTTGAGTTCTAGACCTGCCTTAAGCATGAAAGGTGGCTGGGTGACCTTGAGCCAATCACACACTCTCAGCCCAATCCATCTCACAAGGTTGCTATTGAAGGAAAAATAGGAGCAAGAAGGAATATTAGGTATATTTGTCACCCTGAGTTATTTATAAAAAAAGAAATTAAAAAGATGGAATTATTTATTAGGACGGAGATAACTAGTGCCTCAGCACCACCGATGGGTCAGTGTGAAATATTGGATATACAACTATGATACAAGCTTTGGGGAAATTGAGTGTCCTCTATATCAGAGGTGGTATTCAACCAGTTCTGACCAGTTCTGGCGAACCAGTAGCTGAAATTTTGAGTAGTTTGGAGAACCCGTAAATATGACCACTGACTGGCCCCGCCCCCCATCTATTCTCTGCCTTCTGAGTCCCAGATGATTAGCTTCCCAGATGATCAGCTGAGTCTACTTCTGTTGCCCTGCAGAGGAGAACGAAGCTGGAAAGCAGGTTTAGTGGGGTGGGGAGGGAATGGGGATTTTACAGTATCCTTTCACTGCCATGCCCACCAAGCCACACCCACCAAGCTATACCATACCCACAGAACCAGTAGTAAAAAAAATTGAATCCCACCACTGATCTATATTAATTTCATATAAAGAGGGAAATTGTACTTGCTGGTTCTATTTTGTTCTTCATACCTTGGAGAAGACTTGCTTCCAACAACTTTCTATATGCACGTTGGTTCTCTGCCCTGCTTATAGTCTTAATTGTGCCAATTGTAGATCAAATGGCATGACAAAATGTATGCTGGGGGGGGTTGCTTCTTGGGATCTTGTTCTTCAACCTGAAGAAGTGGCAGGGGCTAGGCAGTGGAAGTATGAAGGTTGAGGGCATGGTCAACAGCTGAAACCTCATTCTTCCCCTCAAGTTCAGTTGTGAAGATTGAACACCAAATGGAACTTCTCAGAAGGGATATTGCGATGTGAGGAGGAGCAAGAGGCTTTTTGGGTTTCTGGACAAGAGAACGGAAGCCTAGAAACCACAGTTTATCACAAGGCCACAAACACCCACATATTTTGAATTTCAATACCAACCTCTCCACTGTCACACAAAAAGAGTTGCATCAGAACACTACATGGTAGAATGAGAACCCACTGTAGTACTCAGCATGTCAAACAGCTGAGAAGCAGGAACCTACATGGAGAATTCAAGCAGAATGGGTACCTACTATCATTTGTCACAAGATGTCTATATGACCCAGTGGGGAGAGAAAGGAAGAAACAAGGCACAAGACCAACCACATGGCGCACATACATCAAAAACATTTTGGAAGCTATAGAATGCAGCTTCCAAAATCTGCAAGTGGGCATCACACACCACCCAGAGACAAGCACAAATTAAGCATTGTAAAGTTCACTTGGAGGTGGGAGATACTTCCAATGTAATCTACCAAATCCCCTGCATGGATTACCCCTGTGACACACATTCAACTCTACAGCTATTAAGATTGTTGGATGAGCAAGCACAAAAACAGCCAGGGAAGTGACTGAAGCTTGGGAAACAGGCCCCTCATCAGTCAACAGGAGTGTTCATTCCTGTACCTGTATCAAGTACTTAGATGGTGAGGGCTGGGTAGCACAAGCAAAGGACAGCTAATGACTTAAAAGCTAACCATTAACATCCCCCAATCAAGATCTAAAAAGCCACTTACAACAGGTACTATAAATGCCATATGTAGGACAGCACACACTCTGCTATAGAGAAGTTCCCTGAAGATGGACTCCAGCATGAGTCTGAAAGACAAAACCTCTGGTCCCGGTGCCTGACTCAGACTGGATCCTACAACATTATCCTGGGGCATATATGTACATGGAAGGATATATGTAGTCTTCATTTGCTACATATATATCCTCCACCACCACCCAAAAAAATAATTAGGAATTTTCATTGAACCAACCTTTTCCATTCACATGCCACAAAAGAGTTGAAGTAGAACCCTGAAATAAGACAGATTAGCCACTGTGAATGTGAGGTTTCCATTTAAAAAGTCAAAGAGGGAACATAATGTCTACTTTAATTTATGACTCTTCCACTCAATATGAGAGTCTTGAGAATTCATGGGAACTCTCTCTCTCTCTCTCTCCTCCCTCCCTCCCCCCTTCCTCCCACTCTAAGATACTTACAAACTGCCAGTATAATAGGATTAAAACAAAGCCATTACCACCTGTTATAATTCAATCAACAAGATTAGACATAGCTTGAAAGTAGCATGATCTTAAATTGTCCCCAATGTCTTCCTAAAGATCAATTGGGAAATAAGCCATTAACTTTTGAGTCCTTGCTACTCTCTGAACTTCCTTTCCTACAGACATTTCATTACCCAACCAGGTAACATTTTGACTGAATTCCAGACTCCACAATTCAGCCTACATGTTCTTTCTTCTATTGAAATATTAACTTTTTAAGATACAAATCCCTATAATGCAATTTGGAAGTGAAAAAATAAACTTTGACATTCTCTGAATTATTTGTACTGAGATTGTACAACTCTATGATTGGCTCCAGGCTAGAAAGGACCCTTGACAGGATCAGCTGGGGATGGGGTGAGGTGAAATGGGAGAAGACAGCACTATGTATTTTTATTTTTTATTTATTTATCGAATTTAGAAACTGCCTATCTCCCTCACAGTGTAGGTAGACTTTAGCTCCTTAAAGAAAGGCAAGATACTAGTTTTTATGCGAATCTTTATTACTGTCAGTGATCAACACTGTATACAATCTTTAGTAAGAGGTTACAAGGCTCAAATTAAAAGACATAAACATTTTCTGGAAGATTAATAGAAGTAAATAAAATGGTTTAGCATACTAAGCACTATAAGTACAAACAGTAGAAAGTTAAGAAATCTCAATACTTAAAACTAATTGGCTAAATTAATAGCTCTACTTTATTAATAGAATATTGAAATATAAACATATTTTCTAAACTACTAAGCATATATGTTTGTACAGATATATATGTACATATATGCTTAGTAGTGTATGTCCTTTATTTAGGTTTATGACAAGTAAGACATAATAGAGTACATGAAATATTGAAAGCAGAAAATTTGGTACATTTATGAGGTCCTAAAAATTAGGAGAGGGCATGGTGGCCTAGCAGTTAAGATGCTGGGCTGTCGACTGAAGGATTGGTAGTTTGAGGACCAAGTACCACGTGATAGGCGAGCTCCCTTTCTTACCTCAGCTCCTGCCAACCTAGGGATTCCTATTTAAAGCAATAGCAGTTAAAATAATTTTTGTGACTGTCCCGAAAATATTAATGTTTTGGACTAAGAATGAAAGGCAAATGATATTTTCCTCAGAACAAGTTCTTAGCACTTGGAATTATGAAGTTAAGGCACAGGTTGTGGAAGAAAGGACACAGAAAGGAAGAAAGGACACAGAAGAAAGGACACAAGGTAGGCTTCAGACCCAGGTTTCTCCAAGTAATAGGGCTGGGTTGGTTGGCCAAGGGGAAGTTGCATTAAAACATATTTCTCCTTTGTATCAGAATCCTAGAGGGCAAGACATTAAAGTGAAGGAAAAGGTCTACAGTGCTTTGGTCAGAAAATACTGAATAGGAATTTGGGTGGTGTGAAGAGCTTCCTGTTTATATCCTGCCAATGCTGATTGCCTAATTAACTCTGCCCTACTGGAGAATTATCAAATCCTGTTTCAGATTAAGGTTCTGACACCTCCTTGGCCAGAAGGAGAGCATAAGAAACTGCATTGGTGTAGACCCGTGATGGTGAACTTATGGCAGGTGTGCCAGAATCGGCATGCAGGTTCATCTCTTTGGGCATGCCTGCCATCACCCGTTGTTCTTCTGGGTCCCCGGCGCACATATACATGCTGACCATCTGGTCTTCGCACGCACAGGAGCACCGAAAACTGGAAGAGCAGCATACGCACTCCAGGAAGCTGAGCTTCCAATTTCTGGTGTGCGCAACTGGACGTCACGCATGCATGCGCAGCAGAAACTGGAAGACCAAGTGACTGGCACAGTTACGCATGCCAGAAAATGGAAGCTAAGCTCTTTCTGTTTCCGGTGCTCCCATGCGCATGCATCAGGGAGCTGCTCTTCCGGTTTCTAGCGCTCCCCAACACATGTGCGCTCCTGTTTTGGCACTTGCTCCCAAAAAGGTTCATCAACACCGTAGACCGTTCTGAATTCTGGTTTTCCAGAAACAGAAAAAGGCATCAAGAAGAATCATGGCAGCCAAAGAGTCACTAGAAAAATGAAGCCGGAGACAGAAATAGAGCTGACACAGGCAAACCTTAGACTCCAGGGAGATCAGATCGGTTTCTAAATGAAATGCCACATTTGAAATTCAGTTAAGTACTTGGAATAATACCCTTAAAAATATCTAAGGGTTTTAGGTCATTTTATATGTACATATGTGAGAGCCATGGATTATTCTGAAACATCAAGAAAAAAAGGAGGAGGGGGGACATATTATTAGATTTTATACTTTTTAGTTGTGGTACATATCTGGCTTTCCTCTATCCAAGCAGAATGACAGCGTAACGATTGCCCAAGTTACACAGACAAGTGAGAATTGCAGACAAAATGACGAACCTTCCTATAGGCAGCCCAGTCTACTTGCAAAGGGATGCAGTGGTCAAAGGAAGATTGGAGCTAAACAGCTGTTTTCAAGAATCTCAGAGGAAATTCTGAATATGGCAGAATAGTTTGAATCAGGTTTCCTTCAATGTGATTGAGCAGTCCAGTAAGACTTTTTAGTGGTGCTGCAGCACATAGTGGCCAAAATAATACTTTCAGAGAGGGCATTCTGGGAAAAAATAATGACAGGTGATTGGGTCAGAAACCAGTGGTGGCCTGTGGCACTGGCGATTGTTCAAAGATCATCTGCTGATGTCAAGATAATGTAGAAAGAAATGGCAGCCAAGCAGACATGAGACTCAGAGGGGGTGGGGGTGGGATTGTGCAGAAAGGATGCAACCAATGCAAGATCAAGGTATATAGAGCAACTCTGGACCACTTTGACTGATTGTGCCACCTCCCAACAAGGTGAAAATTTACATTCTTAGTGGGATTTGGAAGGAAGGGCAATGTTGGTGCCCATGCCAGTGCTTACTTAGTCTTAGCCTTAAATTAGCCCTGGATGCAGTAGTAGAAACCTCAGCAACCTGGCAGCAGAATATTCCAAAAATGGAATAAGGACATTCCATTTCCTGGTCTGCTTATGGTGAATGATATCCAAACACAGACTAGCAGCAAATTCATAGCTGTTTTGATTTAGGATTTTGTAAATTTGGGAGGGGAGGGAGGGGAGGCAACGCTGACATACTGTTCCTAGGAAGATAAGGCTTCCAAGCATGTCGTTCTTTCTATACTCCTGCCAGCCACATTGATGATCTTGCTTGCATTTGCTGCACACTCATGGATGGTTTGCTTTGTGAGCACAAAGAATAAAGCTGGCTTTTTTATTATGCGCAATTAATGAAACCAGGCTTCTTTCTTCATTTGCTTGTTTACTAATCAAATTTATATAGCTGCAAAACGGAACTCGCGTGGCAAACAAAAGAAAAACAAAGTATAATAAAACAAGTTTTAAATAATAAACTATGTTGATGACCCTTTAAAAATTCTCACACATCCATCAACTATCCCATGCCAGTTCTATCAATATTCTGGCCTAGGACCTGAGGAACGTTCACCACTTTCCAGGAGGCCAATAGAATGGAGGGCATCCATATCTCCAGAGTAAGTCAGTTCCAGGCAAGGTACACTTCTAAAGTCCCACCAGCTGACTGTGATCTTGAGTATGCTGCCAGATCTAGTAGCAATAGCACTAATATACCACTTCATAGTACTTTACAACAGAGGTGGTATTCAGCCAATTTTCTCCAGTTTGGGTGAACCAATAGCAGCAGCTGCAGGAAGGAGGCTCCGCTCACCCGCTCCAACATAATGCGCCAGCACTGTGCATGCACAGATGCGGCACACACGCTCACATTTGCAAACCGGTAGGGAAGGTAAGTGAATCCCACTGCTGCTTTACAGCCCTCTCTAAGCTGGGCTGTTTACACAGAGTCAGCATATTGCCCCCCATCAACTGGGTCCTCAGTTTACCAACTTCAGAAGGTTGGAAGGCTGAATCAACCTTGAGCTGGTGGGACTCGAACTGCCAAACTGCTAACAGCTGGTAGTCAGCAGAAGTAGCCTGCAGTACTGCATTCTAACCACTGTGCCACCATGATTCTTAGTAGGAAGGCTATCAGGGATAGACAGTCCCACAAGTAAACATTAAACATCCGGATTAAGTAAGACAAAGGAAGTGTTGTGCCTTTTATTTTTACATGGCTATTTCGTTTTTTGAGTTGTAATCCCCGTAAAGAGAGAGCTTGTCTAACCTGTTCTTTATAAAGGATCTTTATAGATGCTACTGAAATATAATACAAAAAGTGACTATTCAACTATATGAAATGTTGTAGCCAAGATACTGTGTAAAAGGAAAAAGAAGTACCCAGCAGGGAAAAGAATGACAAACTATGCCAAGTCTAATCTGGCTGGTTTTAAAAATGGGTCAGACCTTTGGTGGTGTCACTGTAGATTAGAAGCTTATTAATGTAAAATGCAAATGTTCCTCTAGAGCTCAATCACAGTGAATTAAATCATCAGTCTTAAATACAAGCATAGGAAATCCACACCTTGGAAAACTCATTCATCTGCCACTTCAATATGACTCCGAAGCCAGATAAATCTCTTTCATTTGCCTCTGCAGAACATTTGATATTGGACATCATAAGGATCTCTAAGCTTCAGTGAAGCTCAGGCTTATTTGCCTGGGATTTCATATTTCAGTCATTACCTACTAATTAATGCTAAGGACTGCTTCTGACTGTATTGCAGGAAATATAGAAGCCATTCCCTCCCCCCCCTTCTCTTTTTCTTTCTTTTTTTTGCTGGTGAACCCCACTAACGGTAATATTGCATGTATTTATTTATTTGACTTATTTGATTTATATTCCAGCTTTCCTGCAGGACTCAAGACTACATGCATAGTAATTCATTGTGTCCCCCTACAGCAACAATCCTGTGAAATGAGGGAAGGGGTTATATATATATATATATTTATTCTGCCTTTATTACTTTATAAGTAACTCAAAATGGCAGCTCAAAGGCCCCAAGGAAGCTTCCATAACTAAGAGTAGAGTTGGACTTGAGTCTTCCAGATGCCAGTCCAGAACCTTAAGCACTATTATACATTGCCTTTTAAGGCCATACGTAATTTCTCTGCTGTGAATCCAGAGTAGCAGATTTCAAGAGCTTTTACAATTATTGAATTAAAAAAGGTGATGAAAGATCCGTTATTTGTTTTAGGTTTTTTTTAATCCCAACATTATTATTTTTATATGTAACACGAGGCAATAAACCAGGGGTGTCCAAACTTGGCAACTTTAAGACTTGTGGACTTCAACTCCCAGAATTCCCCAGCTGGCTGGGGAATTCTGGGAGTTGAAGTCCACAAGTCTTAAAGTTCCCAGGTTTGGACACCCCTGCAGTAAACACACACATTACTCCTTCCTCCTCCTATTTTCCACACAACAACACTTGTAGGGCTGAAAAAGAGTGGCTGGCTCAGGATTACCAGCTGGCTTTGAAGCCTGAGGTAGGACTAGTGGTTTCAAGCCTACTGCCTTAACCACTAAACCAAATTACTGCCACACAGTATCCTAAAAGGTAAAGGTTCCCCTCGCACAGATGTGCTAGTCGTTCCCGACTCTAGTGGGTGGTGATCATCTACATTTCAATGTCTGAAGACGTTTCTGTGGTCATGTGGCCAGCATGACTAAAGGCCGAATGCACACAGAACGCTGTTACCTTCCCACCAAGGTGGTTCCTCTTTTTCTACTTGCATTTTTATGCGCTTTCGAACTGCTAGGTTGGCCAAAGCAGGGACTAGTAACAGGAGCTCACTCCATTACACGGCACTAGGGATTCAAAGTACCGAACTGTCAACCTTTCTGATCGACAAGCTCAGCGTCTTAGCCACTGAGCCACCGCAGTCAACAAATACTGCAATTCTGAATACATTTAATGAGGTGGATGTCGATGACCAAAATGGGACTTCTGATTGAATATGTATAATCAGCTCCCAGTTCAACCAACAGAGTAAAGTGATCATGTTTTAATTTCAACACATTCCATTATCTTCAATAGAAACAAAGCTTTCTTCAGTCCTCTATGCTGTGATCACTCACAATTAATTTTCTATATCATGATCCATTTTTGAAGTCATATCCTGCAGAAAAAAAAACCATGTCACACTGCATGTCAACAAGGTTGGAAATGAAACAAGTAATGGGAGGGGCCAAGCCAGTAGTGGAATTCCAATTTTTTTACTACCGGTTCTGTGGGCGTGGCTTGGTGGGCGGTGGCATGGCTTGGTGGGCATGGCAGGAGAAGGATACTGTAAAATCTCCATTTCCTCCCCACTCCAAGGGAAGGATATTGCAAAATCCCCATTTCTTCCCGATCAGCTGGGACTTGGGAGGCAGAGAATAGATGGTTGCAGGGCCAGTCAGAGGTGGTATTTACTGTTTCTCTGAACTACTCAAAATTTCCACTCCCGGTTCTCTAGAACTGGTCAGAACCTGCTGAATACCTCCTCTGGGCAAAGCCCAAAGTGGGCAGGGTCTCCTTGTCTCTTGATATGAACTTCTTTTCATTGCATGAGCTTTATAATAACAAGCCGCAGAGAAAGTCTGGATTGCTTATTTTCAAGCAGCTTTTAAAATTAAAATTAAAACCAAGATGACATGAAATTATGAAGAAGGCACACAGAATATCCTGGTTTTATATTTTCTTTCTCTCTGCATGCACATTTCCCCACACGACACATTTAAAAGCCAGCAGATGGAGAAGTCTGGACTACAGATATGATCTACATGGTGTGAAGTTCCCAGAAGATGACCTAATTAATTTAGGAGCCTTCCTTGTATCTGGGAACTATGGTGAGGGATCTCTCTTAGAGATGCCTTGGGGGCTAATTTCCACCAGTACTCATCTTTTCTTGCTTCTGCTGCTGGCGAAAGCATCGCTGCTTAGCATTTCCGCATACATCCTATTGCCTGATTTTCCCTCCAAGCACCCCAAATATTGGGGGAGTGCTTGGAGAGCCCGGGATTCAGGAAACCCGGAAATTTTGATAGATTTTTAAAAGTCAGTTTTGGCTCTCTACGAAGTTCCCAGAAGCTGACCTAATTAATTTACAAGCCTCGAGACAAAGTTCAAAAGAAATCCATTCATTTATTAGGATCAACATTCTGGCGTGTGCTCCTGCGGAGCCAAAGCTGATTTACACCTAATGGCGTCTAAACTTTACCCCTGTGTCCCCTCCCCTCTGCCTGAAGTCATTAATCACATTGGGCAACAAGATGCTACTGTAGGTATGGACATGCGCAGCTGTTAAGAATATGAGACCTGACTCTAGCCAAAAGTAATCATGGAATTTTCCTCCCTTCTCTATGCCACTTGATAGTAGTCATGGCAACACTTTATAAGTTGACATACGGAAGCAATAGTCATACATTTACTAATTCAGCTAATTCAGCATCCGAGCAAGATTAATTATCCTCCAAAACTATCTTTTTGTTATTTTAAAATGTTACTTGCAGCATATGGCTTTATTTTACAAAACATATTCCATGACTGGCATAGTGGTCTCTTTTGTTTTCAGTGCTATTTTATAATCTGTTAATCGTTGCCTATGTGGAAAAACAAAATATGTTCTTTTATCACTATGCTCAGAACAAATCAAGATTCTTAATACCTTTGTTGATTCAGTTGCTAAATCATTTGCTTCCCCTATGCTTCCTCTCTAAAGGTACGAACATTATCTGAGGCCCCAGTACTATAATTAAAAAGAGACAACCAAATGCTTCAGTAACAAACAATATAATAACAAAAAAATATTACAATCAATTAAAGTTGCTAGCTAATAATATGCAATGCAATCTTGTATTCACTCTTATTACAAATAAGAAACTAAATCTTTAATTAATTAAAAAACCTAAATCAATAGTTACAGCAACAACTTACATTGTTTCTTAGAGGCAAACCCCTATGTTACAAAAGGGTAATTATCACAACTATTAGGAGGGAAGGGAGGGAGAGAGGGAGGAAGAATAGAATAGAATAGAATAGAATAGAATAGAATAGAATAAAATAAAATAGAATAGAAAGGGGCGGCACTGCACTGCACATTACATGTCCAGGTGCAAATAAAGGTGCTGGTTATCACTATCATTTCATGGCATGGGACTAGGTTATTTGCAGCATCATTTGTGCCCAAACATCTCTACCTGTCCCCTCTGATCTAGCAGAAATGGCATGCTGTGGGTTCTCTCCATTAAAGGTTGTCATCTTGTAGGATCAAAAATGTCCTTTGAAACACTATTCAACCATCAGTCCTTAGATTGGCCCTGATTCTTAACAGTCTTTTAAAAAGCTGTAAAGACCTGCATGTTTTTCCAGAGATGGGAGTCAGGGGATTAAGCCCATGAGGTATTCTTGGTTTATTAGATTGTTTTGTTTTTTTACTCTGTAGTCATTTTAAGCCACGATGTAAAAAAGATGTGGAGACTCTAGAAAGAGTGCAGAGAAGAGCAACAAAGATGATTAGGGGACTGGAGACTAAAACATATGAAGAACGGTTGCAGGAACTGGGTTTAGCTTAAGAGAAAGAAGGACTAGGGGAGACACGATAGCAGTGTTCCAATATCTCAGGGGTTGCCACAAAGAAGAGGGAGTCAAACTATTCTCCAAGGCACCTGAGGGTAGAACAAGAAGCAATGGGTGGAAACTAATCAAGGAGAGAAGCAACTTAGAACTGAGGAGAAATTTCCTGACAGTTAGAACAATTAATCAGTGAAACAGCTTGCCTCCAGAAGTTGTGAATGCCCCAACACTGGAAGTCTTTAAGAAGATGTTGGATAGCCATTTGTCTGAAACGGTATAGGGTTTCCTGCCTAGGCAGGGGGTTGGACTAGAAGACCTCCAAAGTCCCTTCCAACTCTACTATTGTATTGTATTGTATTGTATTGTATTGTATTGTATTGTATTGTATTGTAAGTCTTATAATGGTTTGGGGTTGTTACGTTGAATGGCATTTTTATTTGTTATTAGCCATCCAGAATCCCTATAGGTGAGATAGGCAGTGACATAAATTTAAATAATGAAATGAATAGCTTCAAAGTATTGTGTGGGAGTTACATGCTGTTTTTATTTTTTGAGAGGACCACCATACCAGTGGTGGTATTCAGCCAGTTATCTCCAGTTCAGGGAACTGGTAACAGCAGCTGCAGGAGGCTCTGCCCATCCACGCCCCAATGTCATACATGAGCATTGTGTATGTGCAGAAGGCTCGCACGCTGACATCTTGCGAACCGGTAGAGAAGGTAAGTGAATCCCACCACTGCACCATACCTATGAAATTCATCATCAAAAAGGCGTAACGGTTTCATTCTTTTTGTCATTCTTTCTATCTGAGTATTTGAGAGCTTTTTCTCACTGCTTCCTCCTTTGCTCAGAATTGTGCAGTCTGGGCTACAATGACTTGTAGAACAGGGTTGTGTATTTATTTGGATCTGACTTGCATGTCTTAATACGCTGCCAGAAATGAATTACAATCATGAAGACACAATAACAAAACTCCCTGCTTTATTGTGCAGTGGGAGGTTTTGTGAGGTGATGGATTTGCTGGTGTCATGTTAGATATGAGCTTTAATACAAAGGAGAAATATGTTTTAATGCAATGATGCAAGAACAATAGGGTATATTCTGTCATATTTTAGACAATGGTAACAATCAAATGTAAAATGACTTAGAAAAATTAAGTGGCTTCCACAGAGAAAATGAATTCCCAAAAGAGGATGAAAGAGAGTAAAAACCTATATGAAATTACCTTATGCTGATTCAATATGCATAGTTGGAAACTGTTAAATGTTTACTAAATTTTAAGGAGAAATTAAATGCAACAACCATAATGGGAAAAGACTGGGATCTAGTGAAATGGTATGTAGTGGCTCAGTGACGTGCGGTGAGGTTTATGACTGGTGAGGCTGGTGACGTCATCAAACCGCGTGGTTGCTCCGATCGCACGGGTGCAGCCCAAACGGAGAAGTTTCTCTTCTCAGAAATGTCAGAAAAGGACGGACAGGCTGCCGCAGCTCCACTGAGAAGACATTTCTGAGAAGAGAAACTTCTCCTTTCTCCTCCTCCCCCCCCCTTCCAGCACTGATGATGTTACCTAGGCATTTTTTGCATCGGGAGAGCCCGGGATCCTTGCAAGGGGAATGGAACCACGTGTGCAGGCGGCTCCTCAGCAGCGCACAGCCTCAGATTAGCACAGCCGCGATCCCCTTCCTCTGCACATGTGGTCCCATTCCCCTCCTTCCTAAGCCAACATGAAGGGGACCGCGGCTGCGCTGATCTGAGGCTGGCATTGAGGAGCCACCTGCACACGTGGTCCCATTCCCCTTGCAAGGATCCCGGGCTCGCCCGATGCAAAAAATGGCGAGATCGGCACACTTGGGGCTGCTGCTGAGATGTCCAGGGAGGCTAAACCAAGCCACGCGCCTCTCCCAGCCACTTTCACGGCTTCCCGGAGAATTTTTTTTTATTTTCATGATGAGAGCGGTGAGGCTCTGCCTCCCCTGCCTCCCCTGACTGCACGTCACTGTAGTGGCTGTTCTTTCTTCTGAACAGAAGCTCAGTATTAAAATGAAACTTCAGGGCATCTATTTTTCCTTCATTATCTTTAGAACCAATTGGACCAGACCATCCGTGAAGCACAGGATGTCTTCAAAGAGATAACAATTCTGTGACAGCACTTCAAAGAGAAGCTGTCCTCTGCAATTATGACTTGTTTCAAATTAGTTGGCCATGTAGCCATCAATGGTAGCTTCAATATTTCATTTGGTTCAGAGTCTCAGAGAAAATACCAGACATTCCTCAAAACGCTTTCCAAGAAGCTACAGCAACACTTGATCAGAATACATGGGCCACTCATGTGGAGATCTCCAGGAGATGCAAGATTGGTTGAAGTGGTGAAAAGATTCTAAGCGGTCATGGGAGGAATCTAAATTTGTCTAAATTCAGATGAAAAGCTTCTATTCTTTATAGCCATTTAGTATTATACCATCCCATATAATAACCATCTCATTAACACGCCAACCAATTAACAAAAAGTTGTATAAAGGTATAGGCTTCTTTCTATTTCCCAGGGATCTGAAGAGCATAAAATACACAAGCACGAAGTTTATTTAGAATACCCCACCTACCACACCACAGTTCAACCACAACAAAACATTAACAAATAAAAGGAGGAGTATAAATAGTATTAAACTGAAAAGTGATCCCATAAACATGTCATGAAATTGTACTTTTACTGCCATAGGCCTATTAGAAAAATCAAAATTAATGGGTATAAATATACCAAACTGAAGGCAATGCTAAAACCAAAAATGGGAAAAAAAATACCAAACGTATCTGTCTTATTAAGAAAAATGAACTAATGTGTTTAAATAGATGTAATTGACCCACAGCACTATGTGTTTTTTTTCTTCTCTGAGCTAATTTTTCAGTTCAGAAAAACAACAGCATCCAATTTATCCTTCCCAAAGCCTCAAGTCTATTTGTTTCTGGTATGAAAAGATAACTGCCCAAGGTTATACTTTTGGTCTAGTACTGTGCCAGTAAAAGTAAAGGTAAAAAAGTCCCTGCGGATTTTACTCCCTAGTCGTTGCCGAATTTAGTGGGCAGTGCTCATCTCTATTTAGAACAGTGGTCTCAACCTTCTTAATGCCACGACCCTTTAATAGAGTTCCTCATGTTGTGGTGACCCCCAACCATAAAATTGTTTTATGTTTTCCGTATTTTTCCCAAATATATGTTTTCCGATGGTCTTAGGCGACCCCTGTGAAAGGGTCGTTCGACCCCCAAAGGGGTCCTGGCCCACAGGTTAAGAGCCACTGATTTACAATAACAGAGTTGGAAGGGACCTTGGAGGTCTTCTAGTCCAGCCGCCTACTTAGGAAGGAAATCCTATACCACTTCAGACAAATGGTTATCCAATATCTTCTTTAAAACTTCCAGCATTCACAACTTCTAGAGGCAAGTTGTTCCACTGATTAATTGTTCTGTCAGGAAATTTCTCCTTAGTTCTAAGTTGCTTCTCTCCTTGATTAGTTTCCACCCATTGCTTCTTCAAGGCCATTGAGCCAGCGCAGTCCAAAGACATTTCCATGGTCAGGTGGCCAACATGACATCACAGAGTACTGTTATTTTCCCACTGAAGTAGTACCTATTTATCTACTTGCATTTGCATGCTTCCGAACTACTAGGTTGGCAGGAGCCAAGATGAAGATGGGAGCTCACCCAATCATATGGCACTTGGGTCTTGAACCCAGCCTGCTGGCTTTCCAGCTGACACTACTGTTCCAGTACTGTCCTCCAAATTCTTGAAAGAGGCTTAGCTTTTGCTCTTCTATCTTATCTTCTTGAGTTTTTGAATATTTCATTACTAATGCTGGATGGAACTTAGTGTGAGAATTCTGTTCCAACATTTCCTGAGGGCACACACTTAGGAAGGCTACTTCTGAATGGCAAAGTAACAACCACAGTTCCCAAGTTTTATTTGGGATTAAAAAGGTGGTGCATGGCATAATGGAACACAGTTCTAGAAGAAAGCAGTAATGGTGCATCACCTCCCTTGGCTCTGGCATACAAGAGTCCAAGCAATTACTTCCGCTCCTTCAGAAACCTTTGTGTCCTTCTATTTATGTGTCAGATGCTATTATTTTAATTGTACCTTATTTTGCCCTTGGAAGCACAGAGCAGTCTTTGAGAGATAAACAATTCGCTATCTGTTTCTTCATTTCCTCTGATTTAAGTTCTTATCATTCACAGAGAGGGGTAGTAGAAAGTCCCCCCCCCAAAAAAAATAACATACTTTATCACACCGTATGTTAACAAGCCAAATTAAGAAAATTAAATAAAGGTTTTTGTCTGAAAGGCAAAGAAAATAATGAAAAGAGAATTTTAATTACTGCAAAGTTAAGGTGTTTTTTAAAGCCAATATTTAGCAAACTAATAATTACACAACACTTTAACCAATGGTTTTGATACAAATACTGTGAGGTGGAATCCAACATCATGTAAATGGACAACTTGCCTCAAGAAGTTGTGAATGCTCCAACACTGGAAGTTTTTAAGATGTTGGATAACCATTTGTCTGAAATTGTATAGGGTTTCCTATCTAGGAAGGCGCTTGAACTAGAAGACTTCCAAGGTCCCTTCCAGCTTTGTTATTCTATTCTATTCTAAATGGAAGTCCATTCACACAGTGAGACTCTTTCCTTATTTTTGCCTTCTTCTAAGACCAAATGCAGCATATTTTGAGAACGCCGACTGATGTTGTCTGAGTGAAAGGAAGCGTGCCATATTTCTGGGCATGCAGGGGTGTTATCTAGATAGCTCAGTTTGGTTCATGAGAACCAATTGTTAAATGGGCACATATGTTACATTACAGGCAAACTGCAAAATCACATTTCTCCTATTTGTCCAACCAGAGTCGCAAGGAAAGTTCAGAGCGCCGTCTATTGTGGTAAAGATGTGAAGATTGAAATGGGGGAGGCAGTGGTGGGATTCAATTTTTTTTACTGCCGGTTCTGTGGGCATGGCTTGGTGGGCGTGGCAGAGGAAGGATACTGTAAAATCTCCATTCCCACCCCACTCCAGGGGAAGAATACTGTAAAAATCTCTGTTCCCACCCCACTCCAGGGGAAGATTACTGCAAAATCCCCATTCCCTCCTGATCAGCTGGGACTCGAGAGGCAGAGAATAGATGGGGGCAGGGCCAGTCAGAGGTGGTATTTACCGGTTCTTTGAACTATTCAAAATTTCCGCTACCAGCTCTCGAGAACTGGTCAGAACCTGCTGAATATGACCTCTGGGGGGAGTAGAAGATTTAAATAGACCATGAGGTCTATCAAGTTAGTTCTTCTATGTCTTGACTTTTCTGATTAAAGCAACCAGAATCAACATTTCTGACACTTTATTGTCAAAAAGTATCATCCAGCTCAAAGGGAATTCTTTACGTGGAAGATTTGTTCTGTCAGTCTTATGTTCCTGAACGAATTTCAAAGCTCTTCCCCCATTAGACTGGTTCTGACTCTACTGACTGCAGAAATCCCTTAAAACATGGTTTTGCCTGCAGATTTGGTAAACCCATGGAAATGGGGAGACTGCAAAATGGCTATATTGCACTTGAGACCTTGAACACATTCTCTTGTATTTGTTTATATTTTAAAATTGTTTTTCATGGTTTTTAAGGCTCCATTTTTAATTGCTTTGTTTCAATTGTATGATTCTCAGAACCATATCCATAAAGTGGATAGCTATATACATTTAATCGATTGATCTATCAATTAAGCTCAAAGTTGCCATGGGATTCCTTTCAATTTTGCAAAACTAAGATATTTGGAGCAAAGGTTTGGTGTGGAAATCCCTGCTAAGGTTGGGGCAGTAATCTGAAGTAATTTACACAGTTGATTGCCCAGAATCTTAACTACCAGCTCATGAGTCAGCTGTGGAAATTACGTTTATTTATTTTTTTAACCCCTGAGGTCAGCATCCATCAACTAACACAGGATATAAACCCTTTTCTTATCTGATTTCTTTTATAACAAGAAAAAATTGTTACAGGAATGTTCCTGCATACAAGAAAGGTTCAGAAGAATCATATTTTCCTCCAGCTAAATATGGTGTAAAATCTTAAGCCATCTTAAATTAGCTTTTTCTGCTTATCATTGGATGCACTGAGTCCTCTTCCCTTTTGAACTCAAGCAGTCTATTGTGCTAGCTGATGGCTCAAGGTACTTCCCGCTGCTATTCTTCACAGCTCTTGAATTGCAGTATGATTTATAGCATTTCATATGAGAAGTATTATAAGTAGCGAATTAACCAATTTTTGCGCACTCTAAATTTTTCCATCTTTAGTATATGTGCTAAACGGATTTCTGAAACCCAGGTAGGCAAAGAAAAAAGAAAAAAAAAACCTTCAAATTTCAAAAATAGCAGTAGTAATAAGACTTGTATTATAGTCACAGACCAGTGTATAAGCATAAAGCATATCATAATCTGTAGATATAATGGTAGCAAAGAATCCAAGAGGCAACCAAAAACAATCAATGGGAGAATGTTTTTTTTTAAAAATTAAAGTTTTAAAAGAACTCAGGCATTTTAGAGAATATTTGCCACTGTGTTTTCATATACATTAAGCAACATTTGGCCATGTTGTCGATAACATGAACACTCTGCTCTACTATGATTGAAGAAATATACCAATCATCATCTCTACCACCTCTATTTTACAAAGCATCTAATTAATACATCAAATGTCAATAAAAATGAAAATGTAGTAAGATGTGCCATGCATCCTCTACAGCTGGCTATGGAATAATGAGAGTTAAAGTCCACAAATCTTCAAGTTGCAAAGGTTGAGCAGCACTGCTCCAAAACATAAAGTCAAATTTACTAGTCAAATGTGGATTGGTGCATGAAAATAGATTGCCAACACTTTTATAAAAAAATAAACTATTTCTATTTTCCATTAATAAACCAACTGTTCAGAATAATTCAGAAATAAATCCTTCCACTCCCCACCATCCAGTCAGAGCTGAAGAAGCTTCTTGGATGAGAAGTGAAACGTCTTCAAAGAAAAACCAGAAAGTCCAGTTGCCTCTTGAAAAAAGCACCTGTGAGACAACCATGACCTGGATGACTGAGAATCTCCATAGACATGTATATACCATATATCATAGGAAATGCAAATAGGTTCAGATGCCAGATTAGAAACCAAGAGTTCATGAATTCTAGTCCTGATTTAGACTGGGTAACTTTAGGCCAGTCACTTTCTCTCAACCCTAGGAAGGAGGCAAATGGCAAACCAATTGTGAAAAGACTTGCCAAGGAAAGTGCAGTTAGTCTCCAAGAACCAAATATGATTGAAAGGAAGAGAAAAAAGAAACTCAACCTTTAACGAATTAAGTTAAAGGTTTATTTAGTAGATGAAAGCAAAATAACACTCTTGATCCAATCCAAATCTCACCATAGAATTAGATTGAACTATTTTTCTATGATTTGGATATCCTTATGGGGGAAAAACCTCAAATTGAATCCTCATATGTATGTATATGCATTCTCCTAACTAAGATCATTCTCTTTTGATCATTATGTAACATTATTATGCACTCAGTTAAGGGTAAAATGCAGATATAGAATAAAACAGCAACTGATTCAAAAACATATTTCAATATGTTATAACATCATAATGTAAAATAAGTAGCTACAACTAAAACTACAACTAAAAATATAATTTGATTAATGGCTACAATAACTGTTAACACTTCAACAATATTCATTTTAAAGCAACTTCATAGGGCCAGAAACTAAATCAGTGGTCTATTCCGATCTTCCATTGCTTTGATGAAAGAGAGGTGCCTGGAAAGGTTGACATGGCTGAATGTCTCTTCCAGAGGTTGCATTCAGTTGATGGAATCAGTACATAGTAGTTCATGAAAATCCAGGAGTCAAGCTAAGCGATTTCACAAGCCAATTGACTCTACAGTATAAAACAGAACATAAAACAGAACATAAAACAGAACATAAAACAGAACATAAAACATAGAATGGACAGAGATTCCTGGTGCTAAGAAAAGCCTTAGGTTAACCAAAGTAAGACTTAAGATGACTGTCTCTAGCGGGTTAAATCCTTATAGCTCTTCTGAATCCCTCTTCTGTTTTAATTAATTTCATTTGAGTAATTTCAAGAACACTCTTTGTGACGATACTATTTTGTCTGCCCACCCCAAGATATGTAGATTTAGAGACTCCAACTCTAATGCACAAATATCTTTACTTGCATGGTCTTGGAGCCATCTCAAATCATTATTCTTATCGGTTAGTCAAAATATGGTCAAAATAAAAAAATTCCCCTTTTAGCTGTGCGCTTTGAGGCAGCAATCCTTTCTGAACCATTTCCTCCTCATTGCCTCTTTTCTCTGTATCGAGATGATTGATGACAAATCCTGAAGGAAAAAAAATAAATTGTGGAGAGTTGTATAACGTAAGCAAAAGTGGATGGTTTCCTGCTTCTGAATAAATTATAAACTGGAACAATCAATGGAGAAAATAGTACCCACAGAAAAAATATGAATGGGAAGAATAAAAGTGGGCGGACTTCAACATGTTCTCTTAAAGCTTTTTGGTAGCTAGAAACAAGGCCCAAGAAATTAGATTGATGGTTATGCAGGCAGGGAAATGAATTTTTGAGAACAAGTTAGATGGCAGGGAGTGAGAGGAAGAATATTTAAAGTTCTGGGTGCCTGATGTACAACAAAAGAGAAAGAAAACAGAAAATCAGTTTTGAGAGGAAACAATACAATCTTATAGATTTTTGTTCTCTTTATCCACATCTTTTTCAGGAATGAGATTTTTTTTAAATTGATGGAATGAAATATATAATCAGGCTAAATCCTCAATTTTATTTGAACCACAGACTTCAATTAAAATGCTAAGAAAAGGTTTCTTGCAATAATATCTAAAAAATCCATTACTTCTTATTTAAACATAAAGCAAGAGAAGCATTTTGAGAAAATGTATTTTTTTACATTAATTACATTCCACAAAATTACGAAGTGATATTGGGTGCCAATTTATTTAATATAATGTAATGTAATATAATATGAATATAAGTTGAACCAAGTATTGCTTGGTTTCTGTTGAATAGTCAAGGACTTAGATTTTTTTTACCAACATTATACATAGTACAAAAGAGAGACACCATTGGACATTAAAAATATACTATATGTCTATCCAGATTCCATTTTTCTCTAATGGAATTTAATGGAAGGAAAATGTTCTTCAAACAGGTTAAAGAAAATAGCTTTTGAATATTTAAAGGTTTTCAGCTTACTCAGTTTTAATATTTTGTTTTAAAATGATAAAATAATTCTCCATAATTCTCCATAAGAATGATGCCAGATAATATTGTGGCTATGAAATGAAATAGGAAAAAAGGACGTGGCCACTGACACTTTTGCTACTGATTTTAAAAGATTCAACAACTTAATATTCCTTTCAGTGTTTACCATTTATTTGTACCATGAATCTACAAGGGGGCTGTGGTATTTACTTTACTTTAATGTAAAGTCCACACTAATGTGGGTTTATTTATTTGTCTCAAATGTCAAAAATCAGCCTAGAAAGTCATCAGAGTATGAAGAGTATTTTTTGCTCCAATAGATCTGTTCTTGGCTTCAAAATAGTGATTTTGAATATATCAAAGAAAAAGAAATACAGATAGTTCTCAATGTATGATCACAATTTTGCCCAAAATTTACGTTGCTATGTGTGAATTTTGTTAAGTGGGTTTTGGCCCATTTTACAACTTTTCTCACCACATTTGTTAAGTGAATTTCTGCAGTTCTTAAATTAGAAACACGGTACTTAAGTGAATCTGGTTTCCCCATTGACTTTGCCAGGTGAGGTATTTTCGATGTCTGTTCCTAAACAAAATCCATATTTAAAGGCGACTAGACAACATATGACCCATTGGGTCATCCTTTGAGATCTTGGTAGTGTATTGTGGTGGAAGAATAACTGAAATTGCAAATGAACTTCAACACTAAGTCAAAATGTGCTGAGGAAGATAAATAGAACGACTACAGGTGGGCAAAAAAGAAATGGTAACAGGAGCGATTTTCAACTTTTTGCCAGTTTCCCCATGGACTTTGCTTGTGGGAAGCTGGCAGGAAATCAAGATCACATGACCGTGGCAAATCGCAGCAGTGTGGCGGTGGTGGTGCAGCGACTGCTTTGCCAGTACAAATGAAGTTCCTTGACGTGTAAATTCCATGGGAGTAATGGGACCCAGATTTTGCATGTGTTTTTTTAACTTAATAGATTTGATGCATCTGGATCCAAAAGTTGTTCTGCTAGGATGCATTGTTTTGTCTAATTGAAGGTTACAAGCAAGCACTGATTTTTTTTTAGTAGACTATAGATTTAAGTAAAAAGTATCATGTAAATGAAAGGGCTGGGGTCTCCCTCATTGGTGTTTCAAGTCACTCTTCTGTTTAGAAAGAATGTTGATGGTAATTGTTAGATATTTGCATAAACGGCTGTAGTCTCCACTCAGGTCCACCGTTTAGGCGGGAACAAAGTGTTTCTCTGATTGGTCGGGAGATCTGCCAAAACCGGCGCGAAAATTTGAATCCCGCTTGCCGCCCTGCGCGAGTTGCGGAGGAAAACATCCCCGATCTACCTGCAGATTCAGGGACGTTGTTTGCCAGCGTTGCGACAAAATAGGGCACATTGCTAAGGTGTGTCGGAGCGAAGTCCCTGCCACAACATGGCAACCGCCTTCTTACCGCCAATAGAAGCCCACCCCAGGGGCTTGGCGGAAAAACAAAGGGTGCCCAGAAAGAGAACAAAGGGAGTCAGCCGAGAGAGAGTATTCCCAGAGAGAGCCACTAAGAACCTATCTCACAACGATAGGACAGGTCCGCACAAAGCAACCTAAAAAGCTGAAACTCACTGTCCTCCTTGAGGACGCTCCATGCGAGCTAGAAGTCGACACGGGTTCATCGCTGACGATCATCTCGTGGTCAGCTATGAAAAAGGCGATCCCCAGTCTAAAGAAGCACCAGCTGCGTAAGCCAGACATCTTGCTACGTGACTACCAGGGGAACAGGGTCCCCATCGTGGGTCAAGACACATTCCGGGTCCAGTTCAAGAACATCACGGCCCAGCTGCCTGTGACCGTGGCCAGCGCACCATTGCAAAGCCTCCTGGGACTGGACTGGTTCGAGGCTCTGAGTCTGGAAGTCACGGGCATCAACGCCGTGGAAAACAGCAGCGCCGAGGAGATTTTTAAGGAGTTCGAGGACGTGTTCAGCCCCGGCCTTGGTAAGTACGTGGGGACGCCAATCTCCTTTAATTTGGACCCCAACGTGGCGCCAATCAGACTAAAACCTAGGAGAGTGCCTTTTGCCCTCCAGCCAAAAATTGATAAGGAAATCGACAAGCTGGTCGAGCAAGGAATCCTTGAACCAGTCGACCATGCTCGTTGGGAAACCCCAATAGTGACCCCGGTAAAGCCAGACGGGTCAGTCCACATCTGCGCGGACTATAAATGCACAATTAATGTCGCTCTACAACAGAGCGCGTACCCTGTGCCCGTAGTACAACACCTATTGCACTCATTGGGGCCAAGAATTTTTTTTGCAAAATTAGACATGGCACAAGCTTAGCAGCAATTGCCCATGGATAGCGCCACGGCGGAGGCCCAGACTATAGTGACGCATAGGGGTGCATTCAAATGCAACTGCCTACAATTCGGTGTGAGTATTGCCCCAGGACTGTTCCAGAGTGTCATGGAACGGCTGTTGCAGGGAATACCAGGAGTCGTTCCATATTTCGACGACATTTTAGTATCCGCTGCAAATGAGGCACAACTTTTAAAACGTGTTAGGTCCATTTTGGCCAGAATTCGTGAAAAGAGTCTCCGCCTAAAAAAGGAAAAATGCCAAATTAATGTGCCCAGCGTAGAATTCCTGGGCTACAGGATCGATGGTTTGGGAATCCACCCGACATCGAAAAAAATTAAAGCCATTCAGGACGCCCCCACACCAAAAAACCAGACCGAGTTGCAGGCCTTCCTCGGACTTCTTAACTTCTACAGCGTCTTTCTCAGACAGAAAGCTACCGTTGCTGAACCTTTGCACTGACTTCTAGCGAAGAACGCAAAGTGGACCTGGGGACGTCCCGAGGCGGCCGCTTTCGCCGCAGTCAAGCGCCTGCTCATGACCGATTCCCTGCTGGTACAGTACAGCCAAACCCTACCTCTAGTGCTAACTTGCGACGCTTCACCTTTCGGCGTCGGCGCAGTACTCAGCCACAGAATGCCAAATGGAAACGAAGCTGCCATCGCATTCTATTCAAGAACCTTGTCTTCGGCGGAACGGAATTATAGCCAATTGGACAGGGAGGCATTGGCTGCTGTAGCGGGAGTAAAGCGTTTTCATGAATACCTCTACAGCCGCGATTTCGAACTCGTGACAGACCACAAGCCGTTGCTGGGTCTGCTGGCGGGAAACCGACCCACACCGGTATCCCTCTCCCCGCATATGACCAGGTGGACTGTTTTCCTGGCTGCATACTCCTACAAACTGGTACACCGACAGGGTTCCAATATGGGGCACGCGGACGCACTCAGCCGTTGCCCCTTGCCGGAATTGTTGGCCGACCCCACTCCGGAGACACCGGTCCTTTTGATTGACTGTTTGGACACAGGACCAGTCTCCTCTGCTGATGTTGCCAGATTTTCAGCTAAGGACAACGTAATCAGACAAGTGCAAACATGGGTATGGAGGGGGTGGCCCAAAGGACTTTTGGGACCTGAGTTTAAACTGTTTTGGTCTAAGCGCGATGAACTGTCGGTATTGAAAGGTTGTTTATTGTGGGGGGATCGAGTGGTTGTACCGAACAAACTTCGGAAAAACGTGTTAGAGGCTTTACATGTGGGGCATCCGGGTATCGTAAGGATGAAAGCATTGGCGAGGAGCTACGTCTGGTGGCCTAACATGGACAAGGAAATAGAGGAATGGGTGGCCACGTGCAATCCTTGTCAGGAATCCAGACCAGCTCCCCCAGAGGCAGCCGCTACGGAATGGGAGAAACCGCAGGCACCCTGGTCGAGGATACACATAGACTTCGCAGGACCAGTTCAGGGCCAAACGTTCTTGATAGTTGTGGACACATACTGTAAACGGCTAGAGGTGGTCCTGATGACCTCGATCACGGCAGAGGTGGTCATCAAGGTACTAGGGAGACTTTTCTCCACTCACAGCCTGCCCGATGTTCTGGTCTCTGACAACGGCCCCCAATTCACGGCCATGCAATTCGAGACCTACTTAGCCAGCCAAGGAATTCGGCATGCCCTAGTCGCGCCATTCCATCCGGCATCCAATGGTCAGGCGGAAAGAATGGTGTGATCCGCAAAAGAGGCCCTCGCTAGGATGGGCCCGGGTGATTGGCAAACACGGGTTGATCATTACCTATTAATACAACACATTACGCCAAGTGCCACCACGGGGAGGAGCCCCGCCGAGCTTCTCATGGGTCGCCGGTTGAGATCTCACCTAGACCAGCTACACCCAAACTACTCTGCCACATCGCCCCCAAACTCCACAAGCAAAATCCGGAATTTTAGCATAGGGTATACACCCACAGTATACGCCCACAACTATGCCGGGGGAACTCTATGGATTCCTGCCAGGGTAATTGGCATCACCGGACCTCGCTCATATCTGTTAGAACTGGAGGACGGTAGGAACTGGAGGCGGCACATTGACCAACTCCGGGGTCGCCTGACCCATTCCAATCTTAGGTCACCCAACGAAGAACACACACCCATGGATGGATTGCCTACACAGACCTTCACACCCCTCACAGACAATTTTAGTTCAGCAGAGCCGACGGAGGGACCCGAGTCCGAAGTAAGAACGGAGCACGCCCCGAACAAACGGGCTCTACAGTCACCAACCAGGTCGACGGAACAAAATAGATCCTCCGACCAGGCACAGGAGCAGGCTCAACCCGAATTGCGCAGGTCTACCAGAACGAAGCAAAAACCCGCTTACTTACAGGACTTCGTAACGAACTGGAACACCCCAGCTAAGAGGGGAGGGGTGTTAGATATTTGCATAAACTGCTGTAGTCTCCACTCAGGTCCGCCGTTTAGGCGGGAACAAAGGGTTGCTCTGATTGGTCGGGAGATCTGCCAGCTCCCCATAAAAGGGGAGCTGCACGACCCCGTATTCAGCTGGGTCTTTATTTATTAGGTCTTTATTAACCTAATAAAGAGCTGTTGTCACCAACGTCTGGAGTCTGTCCTCTCCTTGCCCGAATCTAACAGTAATAACTGTACCGCATATTTGGAATCAAAAACTTTGCAAGACCTTGATGGTATTCTGACCAATTATGCCTCTCCCTCCCCCTTCAGATGACGCTTCTGTAACTCTTCTCTTTTCTGGGCTAAACATTTGGGGTATCATATCTGGGCTGCAAAAGCCAAGGCCATTAGAACACAGCAGGGACATACAGAACTCTCCATGCCATCTAGATATGGCAGATCCTTAGGTACGTAACCCTGCTTTCTTTCAATGTGAAGCTATAGGTGTAGCACAGAAACTAATTTGAAATTTCAGATTGTCTCAGGTTCTAGAAAAGAGTGCCAAGCAACTAGAAGGGAATGACTTTGCATACATACAACCCTGAAATAACTAGGAGCTGGGCTAATTGCAACTCTGAAGAGTCACATGATTGCACACACACCCAAAAAAAAGGTCAATGAAGAGCATCTGAATTGCAAAGATTGTGGCAGAGAATGCTGAAGCAGCCGAGGAGGACATCAATCTGCTTTGCTATTGTAGGAAGCCCTGCACTCCCCAGATTAAAATAGTCTTTATTCTTAATATTAAAAAAGGCAGGATAGAATATTTCCCCTAAAGCAGAGGTGGGTTGCTCCCGGTTTGGCCCAGTTTGGCTGAACCAGTAGTGGTGGCGGGAGGCTCCGCCCACCCACCTAGACCCTTCTGCACATGCGCAGAAGCATTGCATGAGCACAAGCGCGTGCACAAGCACCAGCAAACTGGTAGTAAACTGGCTAGCAACTTACCACTGCCCTACAGGAGAAAAATCTTAACAAAGGCAAAAAGCAACCCCAGGACATATTTTTGCACAGAAATAGGCATCTCAATCACAAAGCCCCAATGTGTAAAAGCCCACCTACTCTCAACCTCATTTTGTCAGCCACCCCAGAAAGAAGCTGCTGTCACTAGTTTCTGGCTACAAAATAAACAGAAACTTCCTGTCCTGCAGCCTGTCTCCATTTTATTTCCAGCCTCTTTCTCCCCGGCATGGAACCTGACTGAATTTTTCTTCCAACACTATTGGATAGGTATCATATGAAGGCAATGTCATGAGGACATTGCAGACAAGAGGTTGACATAGTTAGGTGCAAGAAAGGAAAACCTGCAAATTGTTATGTGATTTGATTGGTATGATTTTAATGACTTTTTTTTCAACTTCGGCAACTTTATTATGCGTGGACTTCAAATGCCAGAATTCCCCAGCCTGAATTCCTCACCCTTGCCAGCTGGGGAATTCTGTGAGCTAAAGTCCACACGTTTTAAAGTTGCCAAGATTGCCACTGGTTTTTAATAAGAGATTGGACAATGATTTGTCTGAAATACGATATGATTTCCTGCTTGAGCAGGGGTTGGACTAGAACAGAGGTGTCAAACTCATGTCATCATGGCAGTGTCACATGACATATTGAGACTTTTTCCTCCTTCACTAAACCGGTTGTGGGCATGGCCAGCATGTGACACATCTGGTTCATTGTCCTGGAGTTTGACAACCCTGGACTAGAAGATCTCTAAGATCCCTTCCAAATTTGTTATTCTGTTTTAAAATGGCATAGCCATTATGATTTATGAACTTTATAGTGTAGTGGTTGTTTTTAGAAAAATCGGCCAATTATGATTTATTCTACAAGCTATGCTTTTTATTTACTTACTAGCTTTATTATAGCTGCCAACTCCAAAAGACTCCGTGGGTGGGTTGAAAATATACAATTAATAGTATAAAAAAACATAGCAATAAAACGCAAGATGCTGGGCTAAATAGCAGTTTGCACAGTTATAAAACAACAAAGGCTCCACAGGCACATTAGCCCCAGGCCTGGGTACAGAACTGGGATTTTAAGGGACTTCTGGAACTCTAAGAGAGTGGGTGAGATATGCATCACTGAGTGGATACTATTCCTGCTCGAACAGACGGATAATAGGAGCACTCTGAGCCAATAAGATATGCACTTTCCTGCCTAAAATGTTCATGGTGGATTTGGCTTGCTGATTAAGATTTTGCTTTCTTTTCCGATATCCTTTGAAAATGTTCAGGGCATACAAAGCCAAGACATTGTTCTGCCATTGATTAGGCCCTTTATCAATGCAGGGAATAAAGCAAAAACATTTCTTGTTGACCAGAAGTAATTAGTGAGCTAGTAAAAAAGCTAGGAAAGATAAGGACAATAATTGCATTGCTTCAGCTATTCTGCCTAGTGAGTTTGGAGTCCACCCACATAATGTCAGGACATATCAGTGCTATTCCTGAGGAATTGGTTTCGGCCCAATACAAGCAGTGACTAAGTGGCTGAGTCAGTTGTTGTTCCTACTCCTCCTGCTGGTGGGCGTGAAGGCAAGTGTCCATCGATCCTTCATTCTTTGAAGGATACCCAAAGTTCTTCGAACCAATGCCAAGTGAGATGCAACAAAGCCATTTTCTAAGAGAGCTCAATGCCTATAAATCTGTTCCTTGTAATTTCTCACACACAACCTTATCCTAAGAGGTGTGGTGTAGCAATAAGTCATTGTCACCCCAATGCCAAGAAGAAACATTGGTGTAGTTAAAATAGCAAAATTGATGTCAACACAATACTTAAGAAATGTAAATTGACTTGGGCAGGAAAATTTAGTCATACATCTTGGTGTTTACTTTACTAACTCTACAAGGCAATTTTGATCCATAATTATAGTGCAACAAAAACACAGTGTACTGCATATTTTATTCCTCCCCCCTTTTTTTTTTCTAGAGGGCCCTGATTGGCCATTTAATAAGAAATGATTTCATCATTAAATGAATGGAAATAAATGAATAGAATAAAATAAAACAAAATTATATAACTACACTGCATATCAATTGATTCCTGATAGAAACATGAAATGCCAATAATGAAAAGTGGCAAGCTTTCTTCATTCCAAAATTCATGGTTATACTTTTATAAGTTCCACTGATAAAGAGAAACAGTATAGTTCTATTAGAAAATAATGGCTAACAGCTGAATACTTCTTGATGAGCCCCAAAATGAATTATAGTTAATTGATTATAACCAGTCAGTCCACTTCAGATCCATGTAAGCTTTTGTATGTGTTTATATACTGCACAACACCATTCTCTCCTTTTTTATATTAAGCTATATTTTTAAAAAATCTACTAACAATACTACTTAAGTATCTACAAATGTTCAATTTTTTTCCAGTTAAAAAAATACTTTCTACAACTCTGAGTATGTTGTTTAAGTAATTGTTGTTTAGACTTTTTCTAACCCCCAACTGGGCAAAATGATGCATTGGAGAGCAACAGTTTTTCAATCAACATGCCTCAAATGGGCTAATTTGAAGAATGCCAAAATCCAGGAACCATAGTTTCCATGGGATTGAAATTTGGCAAAATTGTGCCTGCTTCACTGCTACCATGCTGTTGCAGTCAGCCATAGAAATGCAGTGGCTCACATGGTTAGGATGCTGGGTTGACAAGCTGCTGTGTGATGGGGTGAGCTCCCGTCATTTACTCCAGCTTCTCCCCACCTAGCAGTTTAAAGTGAATTATCACAAGTAGAAAAATAGGTACCACTTCAGTGGGTAATTAATGGGGACATGAAAGGAGTCGCCAACCAGGAATCTCCTGGGCAGCAGTGATGTCACTGCCTAAGCGCCTCAGTGCTTCCGACAAGAAAGGAGGAGCAGCAGTCAACGGTAGTCACATGATTGCCATTTCCAACACTTCCGGCCAGCTTCCAGAAAAGGAAAACCATGGAAAAACTGGCAGGATCTTGGAAGTCCCCCCTTCTCCCATAACATTTTTTACCCACTCATATTTATTCTGTCTCTTTGTTTAGGTAAGGAAATATCTCTGCAATGATGCCCCAGCAAGTCATGCGTTATCTAGAATACTAAAACTGCTTTTATTATAAGGTTACAAAAACAGATTTTTGTAAATTTGAAGGCACTTCTCCCCCCCCCCATTTTTACAGAGAAGTAGGGAGGGTCCATTCTGAGATACTTTCTCAAATTAGAACCTTGCTTTGGACTCAGATTTCATTTATCAGACCATTATCAAGAGAAGAATCTTTCTCTTGAAACCTTATTTTCAGAGACTATTACCTTTATTTCTGATTCAAAGATAAACTTTCTTTTGGACTGGGCAGCTGAGTATACACACCGGTATAATATTTCCCTGCAACTATCCATCATTTTTTGATTCCTAAGAAAGTTTATGGGGCCTTTGTAGTAGAGGTGGGGTTCAACCGGTTCTTACCAGTTTGGGCGAACTGGTAATGGCGGCTTCTGGAGGCTCCGCCCACCCATCCCGACGTAATGCGCAACCTTCTGTGCATGTGAGCGTGCTCACATTTGCGAACCGGTAGTGAAGGTAAGTGAATCCCACCACTGCTTTGTAGGGTGCAAAAGCACTGTAAAAGAAAATGCTACTTGGTGGCTCTTTATTTTCCAGGGGTCAGTTTCCAGTTATTTTTAATAGATATTGGTTTTACTGTTTCTTTTTTTAATTAAAAGCCTCTTTAAAAGAAATAAAAGAAAGTAGAGGTATACATAGCCCTATTAGGTCGGTCACACACACACACACGCACACGCACACAACACATACACAACACATACACAACACATACATACGTACACACATACATACACAGAGTGAGTGAGTGAGTGAGTGAGTGAGTGAGTGAATAAGTGAGTGAGAGTATTGATGAAAAGTGAGCATTTTCATAATGCAAATATTTCAAGATAGAAATTAGGAATCAACTTTACAAAGTTCAGACATATAAATAGTCTTTGACTTACAACTACAATTGAGTCTAAAATTTCTTTTGTGAAATGAGACAGTTGTTAAGTGAATTTGGCATTTTACAACCTTTCTTGCCACGGTTGTTAAGTGAATCACTGAAATTGTCCAGTTAGTAATACAGTTGTTAAGTGAATCTGGCTTCCCCATTGACTTTGCTTGTTAGAAGTTCACAAAAGGTGAACACATGACCCCAGGACACAGCAACCGTCATAAATACATTCCAGTTGCCAAGCCACCCAATTTTGAACACATGACCATGAGGATGCTTGCAATTGTCATCAGTGTGAAAACAGTGTCTTCTAGTTGCTTCTTTCAGTGCCACTGTAACTTTGAACAGTCACTAAATCGACTGTTGTAAATTGAGGATTATCTGTATATTACTATTGGAAATACTAGATTAGATATTAGATATTCTATTCTAATATTAGATTAATATTAGATATTAAATATGTAGATTGCTGTTAGAAATATTACATTAGAACATTGTTAAATGAACTGTTTGCAGCATGGATATAATATATCAAATCTATTTAAAATCCACTACCTCTGCTGAGAATGGATATAAAATTACCCCAAATGTTCACAATGTGCTACATAAATATTATTGTAACTCTGCAGGAAGGCACAAAAGTGAGCATGCAGGAATGAGCTCTCCGTTCTGTTCAGAAACAGAAACAATCTGTTCTAAATCTTTGCCAATGAGCCAAAGTATCCTCTTACTGTAAGCAGTACTCAAACGGCTCTTCTATGCAGTATGTTTCAATTGGACTGATAGCCAAGAGTCATTTTGCTGTACTACAACGCTCAAGAAAAAAGCTGGTTTCCTGCTTCTAATGGCTTAAGCTTCTTATCTTCCTCCAATTTGGTGCACCACAACAATTTTCAATAGCCAGTTAATAGTCATATTTCAACAGTTAACAGTCATATTTCATAGTTCAACATATCTAAAGGCATCAGGTTGGGGAAGGATTTATTGAGTATTTAACATTATTTTTCATGATACATTTTCTGTGCTAGGACCAGAGGTGGTATTCAGCAGGTTCTCACCATTTTGGAGAACCGGTAGCGGACATTTTGAGTAGTTCAGAGAACCGGTAAATATCACCTCTGACTGGCCCCACCCACATCTATTCTCTGCCTCCTGAGTCCCAGCTGATCGGGAGGAAATGGGGCTTTTGCAGTATCCTTCCTCTGAAGTGGGGAGGGAGTGGAGATTTTACAGTATCCTTCCCCTGCCACGCCCACCAAGCCATGCCCACAGAACCGGTAATAAACAATTTTTGAATCCCACCATTGGCTAGGATCTAATATTCTAGAATAGACTGCTGTTTGAAACTATAGTGCTGCTACTTTGCTTTAAGTTCTGTATTTTCAATAATCTGTCTGGTCCGTGATTAACAAGATTTACCACAAAACCTTAACAAACAGATTGATAGCAATTTAGTTTCCCCCTCAAGGGATTTTAATGTCAGAGGTACAATTCCAAACTCAGAAATAGAAAAAGAAAGAGAAAAGAAGTGGAAATTGAGCAGGAAGTATGTCAGGAGGAACCCTAAAAACAGATGATCCTAACAGATGGTCCAGTCCTTCCTAAATGTGATGGAAATTTAGGCTATCCCTGCAATGACTTACATTAATTGTCTTCCAATTCCTAAAAATGCACTGATAAACATTTTATATGTGATAGACAATATTTTTGCCCTAACTTTGGCCTTAGCAGTCTATCACCAAAGCTGGAATGTTAACATAAGGTTTATCAAAAACATCTAGGAATGTTATTTTTTTGGGGGGGGTCCCCTGAGGTCTAAACCAAGGCTGGTAAAATGGAGGCATTTCAATAAAAAATCCTCTAAACTTTAACTGGTAAAAAGCTCAGCTTCACAGCTTCGCTTTGATGTTTTACCAAACTGCTATAAACAAAAATTAGAGTAATAGGAATATTGGATATTTTCTTATGAAAATGGGACATCTAGTGTTTTTATTAGATACTCTCTTATCTTTCTTCCATAAACTAAAGACTCTTGCGGTATATGTACCAGTGATGGGTTACGACTGGTACGCCCCGGTACACCCCGGTATGGGTGTACTGGTGCCTGCTGGGAACACCAGGTACCATTCTGGATATGGTACCCGTGCTTCTTCCTGGTATTTGAGGCTTTCGGGGAATCTGCGCATGTGCACGGAGCGTACGGTGCCTGTGTGACGCTCCACCAAGCAGCTGGAGTGTCGTGGAGGCGTAGTGGAGCATCGCGGAGGCATCGCGGGTGGTAAATATGCATGCGTGCGCTGCATGCATTCATGTGGTGGACGCCCCGCCCGTTGCACTGTACCAGTTGCAACAGGATCCGGAACCCACCACTGGTATGTACATGCATACATGTGGACTACTAGTATCAATTTTTGCCTCCTAATGTTTCCATTGAAGTGAGGGGTCAAAAGTACTGGTCCTCTTTCGCTTTTGAGGTGGCCTGGGATTAGGGTGAATTGTCAAAATGAGTTCCAAGTTTAGTGGATGTTTTATGTTCTGAATTCAACACCTCAGTATCTGCCCCTGCTGAGTTGATGGAAGATCCCATTCAGCAAGATTGCTTCATCACACATCTTCAGTTTATCTACTGGGAACCACCATGTAGCCAAAAATATCCAGATGTTCTAAAAGCAATAGGTAGAACTTAAAGAAAGAAATATCCAAGATGTCCCAGAATGAAGTTTTTCTTCCAGGCAACATTTTTATATGAATATCACAAGAATGGAAATAATCTTAAATGTTAGTAATCTCGAATCTGACCAAATCTTTTTTTTTATTCTCTCTCTCTTACATTCATTGTGACAACAACTTCAGGTTTTCAAAACCAGCATGGATATAAAAACAAATATTAGATCTGATGCTATTACAGCAGCAGCAGGAAAGCTTTCGTGGTATTAAACTTGCCCCATTGATCTCTTTATGGTTTTACAGTCTGCACTCATTTTAATGAAAGAATGCCAAAGCTATGTTTGGCATTTCCCTTTTCTTTCATGGGGAGAACATACAGGTCATAAAAACCGATGCTGTGATCCAGTGGAAATTTTTAATTCGGAGTAGATATAACTGAAAATCTGGAAGCCAGCAGATACAGTGAATATGTGCATGGAGCAGAAAATGAAGATCAAGAACCAGAGTGTGAATATCTTCCAGAATAAAATTCAGTCCTGACCAAGAGAAAAGAATCTGGAAAAAAACAAAAAGAAAAAAACTGAATACAGGTAGTCCTTGACTTATGTCCACAATGGAGCCCAAGATTTCTGTTGCTAAGAGAGGCAGTTGTTAAGTGAGTTTTGCATCATTTTATGACCATTTCTGCCACAGTGGCAAAATGAATTGCTGCAGTTGTTAAGTGAATGATGTGGTCATTAAGGCAATCTAGCTTTCCCCATCAAATTTCCTTATCGGAAGGCAGCTGGGCAGGCTGCAAATGGCGATTACATGACCCTGGAACTGTGCAACTAACTATAAATACATGTTGGCTGCTAAACACACAAATTTTGATCCCTTGGGGATGCTGCAATAGTTGCAAGTATGAAACAACGGTCATAAGTCACTTTTTTCAGTGCCATTATAACTTTGAACAGTCATTAAACAAATGACTGTAAATTGAGGGCTATCTGCAATGAAATCAGCATCTTCAATGATAGTAGGCATCGCCACAAATTGTTCCTCCTCTATTGTCCCTTCTCTTCTAGGCTGACGAAGGGAAACTGAAGAGAGAAGGTAAGTGACAGCACCATAGAAGTTAAAGTGGTTTGGCATTCCCTTGAACCTTCACATGTCCTTTGTGGAAGACAAACCAGTGGGATGGTGAGAAACGCCCAGTTTGAAGAGTGGCCCATGCTGGGAAATGGATATATGCAGTAAGTCATAATGTTCCATTAAAAAGACAGATTTCTTGTAAATAAACTGAAGGAAAAAACTTATGTTAATGATTCCTACTGGTGTACAGATTGAGAGAGTCATCAATTACATGCACTTTTTTCTTTGGTAAGTTACTTCTCTTGTTCAGTTTAATTCATGCTGTGCCCACTTCAATTACAATTTCTCAAAAGGTTTCTTCGGTAAGAGCAAGGCTGCTGATTTTATGCTTTATTCGCAGGGCGCTTCAGTATTTCATTCAAATTCTGGAGGTGCTCTTTTCCATGATTCAGATTGCAAGACGATGAGGCTGCCCACGTTTTCGGCTCTGAGAAAAGTGAATGGGAGGAGTTCCCTCCTGTCGTCGTCCCTAGCAATTGAATGGAAGTGTGGGAGGACAGGAGAACTGCAGATGGCTAGATGAACGATTGCACAATGAAAATGGTTGGACAATTACTTCCAGTTCAGTTTGTAGATTTTCCGTTTAGTTTGCAACCAGAACCCTCCGAGCCAATCTCTCTACTGAGATTGGAGTCAGAACACATGCTAATCATTTCATCTACCAAAAATATATAGCTTGATGTTTATTGATCAAACATTAACAAACATCAAAACCAGCTAACTCCCAAATTGGGACAAAAAGAAGGCCAAAGCAAGTAAAGAGAAAAATAACAGGCAAAATAAAATAAAAGATGATTTAATATCAAAATCTGTATTATCTATATATTTGTCAGCACCAGGGGAATCAGGAGATCCAGGCAGTTCAAATGGATATAAAGATGTATTGTAAACTTAAGCTTTCTACAAGAATCTGAACTATTAAGGGAAATTAGCAGGAGTTAAGAATAGAAAGGAATTAAAGATGGGCTGGACTTAGATCTCTTGTGGTAGTGAAGGAACTCATGACTGATAATGTGTTTGACCTCAGGCTCAACCTGATCAACTCTTACAATATCTATATATTAAAAGGATAGAACTTTCCAGAGCTGATGGAATAATAATGTGGGAATGTCTGTGGGGATTCTCAGTCACCCAAGTCATGGATGTCCCAAAGGGGCTGTTTCAAGAGGCAACTGGACTTTCTTGTTTTTCGTTGAAGATGTTTTGCTTCTCATTCAAGAATCCAAGGAGCTGAAGAAGGTTCTTGGATGAGAAGTGAAACATCTTCAAAGAAAAACCAGAGTCCAGTTGTCTCTTGAAAAAGCACCTTTGGAATAATGTGGGAAATTAGTATGGACCCTACTAAAGGAAATGGCCTTTGGTTCTTCCAATTTTAACTCCTTTGTGTACATAGAAATAGCAGAGTAGAGATGGAAAGTAGGACATCAGGTGATTGGTCATCTATGTTGCACCATCAAGGAAACAATTTTGTAGATGAGGTATCCCAAAAAAAGACGGGATAATCACAAATACTTTCATGATCCCTATTACTGTAAAGCTAAACATGCAAACTCCAGAATGTGACTGAAACTCTTTTCTTTTTTAGAAAGAAATTTCAAAAGCAGACTGCTGTTCCTAAAACTGAACAATGAAACACCAATCTGGAGAATGTCTTATACAAGTGGGTATGGTTATTTTAATCTGTGTCATCCACCAAAACAATAACATGCTGTTGACTAATTTAGCTTCGGTTTCACTTGATTAGAAAGGTTTTGGATTACTTTCTCAGATTAGCAGATTAGAAAGAAAATTTAAAAACCCAAACACATGAGAGAGACAGAGAGAGAGAACGTTGTTTGGCATATTATGTTTCCCTGAGTCTTGCATTCATAATTCATATCAGGATACTCATCCAGGATCTTAACAAAATTGTACACAAATTAAAAAGAAAATCTGCTAATTTTGTTTACAGGACCTTGGATTTACTCTGGTTTCACATTACCATTTCAAGAACTCCTGGTGCTTTGCTTTTAGCAGGCCTTTGGGTCCTGAATTACTTATTTCTGATTTCCACTGGGAATGATGTTTATTTCTCAGTTTGTTGTTCAATCAAATTTTTTATTTTCCATGTCATTCTGGTTCAGTAATTTGTGCACATTCTCCAGCAACTGATCGATAGAGCTGCAGTTGCTGCTCGCTGTGCAATCATTTGACATTTGGATCCAGTCAGCACCATATCTATCTGGGATGAAGTTGGCAAAAATGCCAGAGGAACGGGGACCGGCTTGCATAGTTCTCTGAGATCATATTCCTAACCCCCAAGAACTCCTTCAAAAGCTGCTTTCCCTCATAAAAAAACAGCCTTTACATTATAAACAATACTCTATTAATTGAAAAGGAACAGATAGCGGTGCACCAGAACTAAATGTCTGCTTTTTAAAAATGTTCTTAACTCCTTTTCAGGCTCACTTACTCCACAAGAGTAGGATTCCAGGCCTTTCAGGTCAACTACTGAGAGGTTGCTCTTAATTCTTTAGTTCTAGGAAATGGTGGAATTGAAGCCAAGAGCTACTGCTTTTCAGTGACTCCTTCCAGGGGTGGGTTGCTGTCGGCATTACTGCTGGTTTGGTGCCTCAAAAAGTTTGCTCCGCACAAGTGCGCATTTGCAAATCAAAATCAACATTTTGCACTGAAAAATGTTCTGCGCATGCACAGAAAAAAAAAAGATGGCAGCCCTATAGGTAGGGCCGGATTTTCCTATAGGCTAACTGGGCTTCAGCCTAGGGCCTCAAGATCAAGAGGGGCCTTTTATTTATCCGTACCACATTTTTTATAAAGGTTAGTACCAATTACAACATGTTTCATTTAATATATTGATACATATCACAGTAATGATGTATTTTATTATCTCTCATGTAATTTACAAACTTAAAAATGGGAGGTGAAAGGGCCCCATAAGTGGAATAGCCTAGGGCAGTGATGGAGAACCTTTTTTGGCTCGCGTGCCACAAGTGGGGGGAGCGCAGGGGGGTCGAGTGCGGGCGTGCCGCACCCATAATGCAACGCGCGTCCCCCCCACTGTGCATGCGTGCAAAATGCGTGACCCCCCATTTTTACATGGTTTTTTTGCCCCCCCATGCTCCAGGGGCTTTATAGGAGTCTGGGGAGGGCAAAAAGAGCCTCCCCCGACCCCCCAGAGGCCCTCCGGAGGCTTCAGGGACTGTCCAAAGGCTTCCCTGAAGCCTTCGGAGTGCTTAAAACCACCCTCCGAGCAAACCGGAAGTGACTTCCGGGTTGCTCAGATGGTCGTTTTAAGCACTCCGAAGGCATCAGGGAAGCCTCGGACGGTCCCTGAAGCCTTTGGAACGCTTAAAACGACCCTCCGAGCAACCCGGAAGTGACTTCCGGTTTGCTCGGAGGGTCGTTTTAAGCGTTCCCAAGGCATCAGGGACGGTCCCTGAAGCCTCTGGGGGAGCGGGGAGGCTCTTTTCGCCCTCCCCAGGCTCCTATAAAGCCTCTGGAGCCTGGGGAAGGCAAAAAATAGCTTTTAAAAAGGTGAACTGAGCTGGCCAGCGCGCGCATGCACGCTGGCCAACTGACAGGGCCATAGGTTCGCCATCACGGGCCTAGGGCCTCTTTTCATCTAAATCCGGCCCTGCCCATAGGAGAACTGGTTTGGGAGCATGGCAAACCTGGGTCACTGCTGGCTCCAGCGACTCAGGTCACCAAACCACTACCGGTTCGGCCAAACCAGTCCGAACCGTTAGGAACCCACCTCTGACCCCTTCTCTGGAACAGCTACAGATAAGGCCTCTTGCTGATGGCATTCAGGAAGATGCTGAAAATGTGGTTGCTCTGCATAACATTCTAATATCTTAGTAGTAACTGTAGAAGTAGTAGAAGAAGAACTTTATAGTACAACTCTATCAACAATAGACCAACTCAACAAACAATGGATGTTAGCCACAATGAAATAGAATACAATAAGGTAAAATGAAGTACAATGTGATAAGATAAGAGAAAACAGTGAGAGAAAATAGTGTAAGAGAAAACATTTATGTATTTATAAAATTTATGGCCGCCAATCTTACCACAGAGTAACAGAATACAGAAACATAAAATGTATGACTACTAAAATGCAAAACGGTATGTGCGTAGATAAATCCATCATCTTTACATACGATCCAAACGTGTTCTATAAAACACCTGGGTTTTAAACAGATTAAACAGATTTACATACTATCCAAGTGTGTTTTATAAAACACATGGGTTTTTAAACAGATTGTTTAAAAGCAATGTGTTCTATAAAAAAAAGGTTTTCAGTTGAACAGTCCTGGCTATAAACTTAGCAGCTGTAATGACAACATATGTCTTTGTGCTCTGAAGAAAATCAGATGTTTTTTTTTATAATCCCACATCACTTGTGGTAGAATGTAGTCCAGAGATGCAGGAAAGAGAACATATTTCCCCTCGGTTGAAAAGGGGAAGCCCATCAGACATTTCAAGCTTCTCCAGAGAAGCCTGGAATATCTGGTGGGCAGGAAGAGGGGCAAAGGCAGACCCACCTCCCCTAGCAATTCACAAAGTACATCTAATAGTTATGCAGACAGCTGCTTTAGTCTGGCAAGAGTCTGCTTGTAGGTGAACAACAATGAACTACTTGGAGATAACCCCACATGTAATTCTTGGTACTTTGGTCCTGACAGTGTAGTTGTATTGAGCAGTGCGTGTAAACACTGAGCTCTTATTGGGGCATATATCCTTGAAGATACAGGACTGGAACTTCCATTGCTAAGTGAGATGGTTGTTAATGGACTTGTGCTCAATATAATGATCTCATTTTTACAACGATAGTTAAGCAAATCACTGTGACTGCTAAGTGAATCACATGTTAAGTGAATCAGTTTTCTCCATTGAACTTTGCTTTTTAAAAGCGAGCTGGAAAGGTCACAAATGATGATCACCCCAGGATGCTGTGTTGTAAATAAATGTTGGTTGTTAAGTTCCCAAATTTTGATCATGTAACCATAGGGACTCTGTGACAGTCATAAGTGTATGGACTGGTTGTAAGTCATTTTTTCAGTACCATCGTAACTTTGAACAGACATTAAATGAATGGTTGTAAGTTGAGGATTACCTGCAGTTGGCAGTTGAATAGAACATCCATGATGTCTCCTATTTCTTCTGCTCCACAAAGACATATTCTTTCAAAGTATGGCACTTAGTAGAATCATCTTTAACCACAGAATCCAGAATGCTCAAATCTTGCTCTAAATCTATATTGTGGTACTGAGTCTGATCTATTGTCATGTATTTTTCTCTTTGAAAAGAAATTTTATTCTTGGCCAGCCATTTCAATGTTTTGATATTTGTAAGTGACTCAGTGTCAGTTTGGGCATTCATATCACAAATGTATGGATGTATATTGACACCAAAGATATGTGAATGTTTGGTACAGCCTTGGCCAGTCTATCTGAGAGTAGAAATTTAGTTGAGAAGCCAAGCTATGAAATGATTTTGAGAAGTTGATTCATCCATGTGTTGGGCTCAACTTTCTCCATCTGTTCTTAAAGGCACATTTTTGATAGGCTGTCTGGTTCCATTGGGAAAATCTTCCACCAGTAGTTAAAGATGTTAATTATTATTAGGCTCAAAATGGAGTGGGTATCTGTTTCAACTCTGACTGCTTCTACTGGTATACCTCTACCAATCCCCAGAAATAAATCTTTTAAAATGTGCTTGATTTTGTTTGTAAGGAAGGATTGATAGGTCCCACAATTCTGCACCATGTTAACACTAGTGCAATTTTTGCCTTGTGGATATTTAAAATGTAAGATCAGAGTGCTTGAGTGGTTATAACTGGGTAATTTATTTAGCATTTTAGAGTTTACTTTGGCTTTTGCTGATTTTCCTTTGAAGAAATAGCCAAAGGCACTGTATCTATAAAAAAAAAACATCCCTAAAGAAGCCTTTTGTTCTATAGGATTCCCATCCAAGTGCCAGTTTTATTTTGCACATGTGTTTTCCAAAACCCAACACTTTAGATTTAGTCTTGTTTAATGTTCAAAAGTGGGAGGCAGAATAGAAACCAATTTTTCCCATCAATCTTCTCAATTTGAGAATAGCCCATCAAAACTGTATCATCTGTGAACAAGAGAATGTTGATATATGTTAGAATCTTTGATCTATCACTAGAAAAGAGGAATTCAATCCTATCATTAATATACAAGGTTAAACAACACGGAAGCAAGGTGCATATTTGTCTAACGCCTCTTTATAAGTGGATATGCTCTGAATGAGAGAGCCAGTGGCTCTGATGTGGATTGTCAGGCATGTATTCAACTATAGGACCTTTACCAGGGGTTGTATACACTTCCCTTCCCAACCAGTTTGCAAATGTGATCATGCATGCACAGATCCTTCCACGCATGCACTTTTGATGAAAAAAGGACCTAAATGGGATGCCATAAAGCCAGGATTTCTGCTACCGGTTTGGCCAATCTGGTCCAAACCAATAGAATACCACCTCTGACCTTTACCAGGTATATTTTATTTATTTATTTATTTATTTATTTATTATTAGTGTTTATATACCGCCCCCTCTCCCGAAAGGGACTCGGGGCGGTGTACAGTCCGTACCAAAATACAACAGATTAAAACGTAGAAATAACTATATAAATACATGTATAAGAGGAGGGTAAAATGTGCCAAACTGTACAGCTAATAAATAAATCAATACAAAAGGAGGACTGGGTAGTTAGTTGGTTGATCCTGTGTTAATCTATATTAACCTATGTTGGTTAATCCTGGCCATATTTATCTTTTATTTTTATTCAGTTATTTCATTTCTTATTTTTCTTTTTGATTTTTGCTTAATGTATTTTAAGATTTACTGTGAATGCTTCAAATTCTTTTTATACATGTAATGTAAGTCATGAGGGTTGCTGAAATGCAATGGGATACAAATTGGAGAGGGAGGGAGGGAGAGGAAGGGAGAGATCTGTATATTTTAAAGTCTTTGTCTACCAAATATTTTCTTCTCTACTGGTGGCATAAACTTATCCTGATTATGACACTATTTCTCTTCTTAAACTTCATCAATACTGGTGGATGGTATGCTCCCAACATTTCATATTTACTTACAGATCTCATTAGAGTTCTTGTTCAAGTGAACATTTTCCCATATGCCAGCTGTTTTCAAGCAATTCAGAAAGCAATTCTTTCATGCAAGACTTTTTAAAAAGACATTCAGTCTAACATAAGAGTTTCTGCAGACTTCGGGATAATCTGGAAAAAATGAAGGTATTTCAGAGCCCCTGAAAATGTATAATCAAACATCTAGAGTAGCCACAATCATATATTTCATATGAGTAGCTTAAAATAGCAATGGCCGAAGGTATACTGAAATTTGGAGGGTGTATATTTTCATAACTTCTGAGATGGACAACAGATCAGACAATCCTAATGAATCCTCTACACACCATGCCTCAGCAGAAGATCTAATGAAGACTCTTGTACAACCCATGAATAATTTTAAATATATATTTAGTCATACATGCAGGAGTACAGGACTGTTCCCTCCTCCCATTTTTCAGCACAAGAACCCTATGAGTTAGGTTTAGTTGGGCTGTGTTCAACTGAGAGAGAAAGACTGATTCAAAGTCATGCTGTAAACTTCTACAGTTCAGGGTGGACTTAAATGTGACCCTCCCACATGAGGCACCTTGTCCGAATACCACCTTGGCTGACATGGGTATAGAGAATGGCAGTGATGCCACGTCCTATATAAAAAAAGAATCTTGACTTCCATTAGTCTTGTTTTGCTTTTGAATTTTGCTTTTGGACTGCATTTTTCTCCACATACCTTGTTTTCCTGAAAATAAGACCTCCCTGGATAATAAGCCCAATCTGGCTTTTGAGCGCATGCGCTAAAATAAGCCCTCCCAAAAAATAAGCCCCCCCCCCAATATATTGCAACACAGCAGCAGCCATGAGCTGATCATGCTCTCTGCCTCCTGCACCTCAAAAATAATAAGATCTCCCCCAAAATAAGGCCAAGCACTTATTTTGGGGGTCAAAAGAAAATACAACCCTGTCTTATTTTTGGGGAAACATGGCATTACCTAACCCATCCTAAGGGCAGCACACTTAAACAATTAAGCTAGAAGTTTAGGGTGAATAATGCAAAGGACACTAATTTCATTAATATGTAGTAGTAATTATTAATTATTATTAATTCTCTTCCAGTTATCTTAATATTATGTCATTGCAAACTGAATGAAATTGAAATTCTTCTTCAAAAACTATTTTGACTTTTGGACAAACAATACAAGAGCACTTTTATTCTTGCCCTTTTCCAGATATCTAAACTCTTGCTGCTTCATTCTATTTATCCCTCCTGAATCTTCATCCTCTTCAATCTTTTCTATCCCTTGTTCCTCCCTTTCCGTTTAGTGATTTCCATCATTCTGCTTGGCTTTTGCTATACCAATTCTCTGAAGTTACTCCACGTGCTTGTGCTAAATCCCATTAGTACAACTTCAGTAGTGCAACATCACATTTTGCTCTTGGTACCTTCAACTTCAAAATGTTTCCCGAAGATATGTTCTGTAAGACAGCAGCATTAAATTCTTGGATATTTCTTTTCAATTATTTCCAGCATGCTTTTCTTCAAAGTTCAAAGACTATGTTTTTTTTAATTCCACTTGTAATCTAATGGTAAAGAGAACCATTAAAGAGAACTCCAAAGAGGACTTTCACTTTTTTGTAATGGTTTAATTGAAACTCAGCACCGCATAGAGAGAGATGTTTCAACCTTAAGATGCTGAAGCTTCATTCTAAAGAACCTCCTTTGCTTCAAATAAAGCTCCGGTCTTGGTTTATATTCTACCAAACTAAAAGGGTTTTTTGGATCAGCCTTTCTACATTTTGACTCACCTACTGGTAAGATTTGCACTAGCTTTCAACACTAACTACCCAGGATTGAAAGAAAAGATGATTAACAACACTACAAGAATGGCTCTTGGTTTTGCCTCTATGATTTTTGCTATAAATTCCTTATCACAGCAATGAGATTCTGGGTGGCCAAGACAGCAACCTCCTGAAAATGTTAACAGCTACTCTGGCAGCTGTTGTGAGTGAACTCTATGGTTATAAAATGCCTCAGAATGCCCACCAACACTTATTTGCCCCCGGCAGCAATTTTAGAAGTCATTTGAAGAAACTCCAATATTTATTGAAGAGAGGATGCAGATTTTTAAGATTTCCCCAGACTCAGTCCTAGGGTGCATCCATGGGCTCTGCCATTTTAGAAAGAGGCTGTCATCTCCTCTCCCTTCTTTTTCAATTTTTAAACCTGTATTTCATTTAAAATAATTATTGCCCTGAAGGACTTTTCAATAAAATCTTCTTGGAAATGTGTGATTCTCATTGATTTATTATCATGGCTCCTTTTTCATTTACTTCTTTGACCATTTATCAGAATAATATGTAGGCATCTTGTGGTGTATGTGTGTGCGTGTGTTTGTATAGTATATCAAAATAGATATTTAACAAAGAACATTGTGACCCATCAGGTTTGATCAGCATGAAAACTGAACCAATTACTTAGTGAATGACACAGAAAAAGTCCTTTGAAATCACTTCTATGGATATTCTTTATAGCATTTCTTGAAGTTCTGTCAGATTCTTGGCACGTGCTTACAGTAATAGGCAGACCTTTTATATATTTCCTGGAGGGGAAATCTTACTTTCAATTTCTCCAAAGCACAGTCATTAGCAGAGAACAATTGCTAAGAAAATATCAAGCAAATGCAAACATATTGCCTATACTTTAATGAATTAGTTTTCTGTATATCCCGCTATACTGTAATATAGTGGGATATCTAAATTACACTTTAATAGCAAGGGTGATACTATTAATGTGAGAAGGCAGGTGGACAGGAAGGGATTTAAAGACTCTATTAGGTTGAACAGACCAAGTTGTAAGTAAAATAATACCATAAAAACTCTAAAAGCAAAGTCAGAAGGACCAGTAAAAAAAACAAAAAAGAACAGCAAAACGGTATTATCTATGTTGCACCTGGGCTCTAATATATCAGGAGCCATTTGCTCAGCTCTGCCAAGTTACAGCAAGCCCAGATTTTCACCTGATGAAAACATGGCTGATGTTAATTTAGGGCCGTAATGGCCCAGATGCCGTTATCAAGTTTTAGTTTTGTTAGATACTTCCCCCTCTATTGCTGCCGAACAATAGAAGTCTCCACTCAGGTCCTCTGTTGCCGGCGGGAACAGAGGGGCACCTGATTGGCTGGGAGGCTGGACAGCTCCCGTTTAAAAGGGGAGCCGTCCAACCATCTATTCAGTGGATGTTTGCATGTACTTCAATAAAGAGCTGTTATCGCTAGCCTTTTGTGCCTTTCATTACCCGATCTAACACTGGGGACGAAGGTGGGATTGGAAGGCACTCAGGCGAACAAGAGAACGAAATCTTTCAGACAAAAAGAGCTAAATCGTGCAGTAGCATCCGCCCAGAGTGTAGGAGTGGCAACAACAGGCCATCGCGGATCCCCAGGGAGAATCGATTGACCCAGAGAGATCAGAATGGCCACCTATGCCCAACCGCCTCCATTCAACCCAGCCGCCGATGACTGGGACGCGTATTTACTGCGATTCGAAGTGTTCCTAGAGGCAAACGATCTCAGGGGCATCCCAGAAATTCAGAAGAAAAACCTATTCCTAGGTTACTGCGGACCCGAAGTCTTGGAAACGGCGAAGAACCTCTCAGAGCTGGTAGCCTTGCACACCATCTCGTGGGCCACGCTGCAAGCAACGCTGAAAACACAGTATGCACCAAAGCCATCAAAGTACGTTCGCCGATACCAATTCAATACATGAAACCAGAAGGAAGGCAAGTCCATAAAAGAGTATGTGGCAGCATTCCAGAAAGCCACAGCCCACTGTGAGTTCCGCAAATTGGACAATCTCCTCCTCGATCGCATAATATTGGAAGTCCGGGATCGGGGGCTACAGACATGGCTCCTGGCCAGATCCAACCTCTCCCTACAAATCGCACTCGATGAGGCTAAGGAAGCAGAATCGGCAAGCAAGTCCGTAGAGACCCTCCAGCACCACAATGCAGAAATGGAGGCACCAAGGAACGCCCGCGTCCACCGCGAAACCACGGAACCTGAGACATGCGAAAGCGAGGAGGAAGACAGCCATCACATGCTCAGTAGCCGAACAATGCCACTGCGAAAATTCAAGCCGCAGAATCTGCCCTGCGCCAGCTGCGGAGGGGATCACATCAGATCCTCCTGCCAATTCCGAGACGCAACATGCCAGTGGTGCGAACGGAAGGGGCGCATCGCTAGGGTGTGCCACAGTGATTTCTCCACAGCCTCCGGTCGACCTGAGAGGACGGAGAAATGACCAGGCTGCAGGCAACGCACCAAGCAGAGTACCCCAGAAGGGTGGAGGCAGATGACAGGATCACCAAGCTCACATCGTCCAGTCGAGGCCACCCGGATCGCACCCAAAAGCCAAACATCACCATCCCAGTGAGGCACATCCGAACGAACCGACCCAAAAAACTAAAGGTCACCGTCTTCATCGAGGACGCCCCTTGCGAGATGGAGATTGACACCGGATCGTCCTTAACCATAATCTCCTGGGCGGTACTGAAACAAACAATTCCGTCCATACAAAAGAAGGACCTCCGAAGCCCAGACATCCACCTCGTTCCTGGGTTACATGGTCGATGGTTCTGGGATTCACCCAACCAACCAAAAAGTAAAAGCTATTAGGAAAGCCCCCACACCGAGGAATCAGACTGAGCTGCAGGCATTCCTCGGGCTCCTTAACTTCTACAGTATCTTTCTCAAGCAGAAAGCAACAGTTGCTGAACCACTGCACTGGCTGCTGGCAAAGAACGCGGAGTGGGCATGGGGCAAAGCCGAGGCCAAAGCATTCACTGCTGTGAAAAGACTATTATCCGCAGACTCTTTCCTGGTACAATACAGTCAGACCCTGCCCTAGGTGCTGACCTGCGACACTTCCCCTTTCAGCGTCGGCGCCATCCTGAGCCATCGAATGCCGAACAGTACGGAACCTCCCATCGCATTCTACTCGAGGACCTTGTCCGCTGCGGAGCGGAACTACAGCCAGTTGGACCGCGAGGCCCTGACTGCAGTGGCGGGGATGAAGCGGTTCCACGAATACCTGTACAGCAGAGACTTTGAGCTGATTACAGATCACAAGCCTCTGCTGGGACTATTAGCAGGGGACTGCCCCACTCAGGTGTCACGCTCCCCCCGGATGACCCGATGGACCATATTCCTGGCTGCCTATTCCTACCAGCTCATCCATCCTCCGGGCGTCACACTAGGGCATGCCGATGCATTGAGCCACTGCCCCCTACCAGAACTGTTCGCTGACCCCACCCCCGAGGCCATAGTACTCCTGCTCAACTGCCTGGACTCGGGACCCATCTCCTCCAGCAACGTCACTCCACGAAGGACCCAATAATCAACAAATCTTGAACTGAGTGTGGAGGGGGTGGCCCAAGGGGCCGGTTGGGGCAGATTTTAAACTGTATTTTTCCAAGTGGGATGAACTGTCAGCAATCACGGGCTGTCTGTTGTGGAGGGATTGGGTGGTCATTCCAAAACAACTACAAATAGCCATTTTAGAGGGACTTCACATGGGTCACCCGGGGATAGTCAAGATGAAAGCGCTGGCAAGGAGTGATGTGTGGTGGCCCAACATGGACAGAGACATACAGGCGTGGGTAGCCACATGCACACCCTGCCAAGAATCCTGGCCGGCTCTCCCAGGGGCACCCGCAAGGAAATGGGAGCAGCCCCGAGCACCATGGTCCAGGATACATATAGACTTCGCCGGGCCAGTCCACGGCCAAACCTTCTTTATAATCATGGATGCGTTCTCAAAGTGGCTAGAGGTAGTCCTGATGACATCTACCACCACGGACGCGGTCATCAAGGCACTATGGAAGCTGTTAGCGACTCACAGTTTCCCAGATGTGCTAGTGTCAGACAATGGCCCACAGTTCATGGTGAGGAGTTTTGAGCAGTTCTTAGCAGGGCAGGGAATCAGACATGCCCTAGTTGCGCCGTTCCATCCGGCTTCCAATGGCCAGGCAGAACAGATGGTAAGATCCACCAAGGAAGTACTCAACAAGATGGGTCTGGGCGACTGGCAGACTCAAATAGACCACTACCTGTTGATACAACACATCTCACCCAGTGCCACCACCGGAAGAAGCCCAGCCGAATTTCTCATGGGCCGCCGCCTCAGGTCCCACCTGGACCGGCTACACCCCAACTATTCCACAGAAACACCCCCGAATTCCACGAGCATTCAGCGTAGGCAACCCGGTATATGCAGACAATTACACAGGGGGAACCCTGTGGATACTGGCAACTGCAGTCGGCATTACCGGCCCGAGGTCCTACTCCGTAAGACTCGAGGGTGGACGACAATGGAGGAGACACATCGACCAGCTTCGGGGCCGAGTGACTAACTCCCCACTCAGGCAACCAGCCAAACTCTTCCGCGGCCCGATCGTCACCACCCCCAGATAGTCCCGGAAACATCAGAGCACTTATCTGACGTCGATGAGGGCCGGGAAGATCCACCGCCAGAGGTTCCAGCCGGGACCTGCAAAAAGTTCCAGGAGGTTCCACCGGGTGGATCCGAAGAAGCAACAGGTCCACCCGACCTGCACGAGGGCAACCAGCAAACTGAACTGCGCAGGTCCAGCAGGGCAACGCAAAGGCCCGCCTACTTACGGGACTATGTTACCAGTTAGAATGTTCCATCCTAGAGGGGAGGGGTGTTAGATATTTCCCCCTCTATTGCTGCCGAACAATAGAAGTATCCACTCAGGTCCCCTGTTGCCGGTGGGAACAGAGGGGCACCTGATTGGCTGGGAGGCTGGACAGCTCCCATTTAAAAGGGGAGTTGTCCGACCATCTCTTCAGTGGATGTTTGCACGTACTTCAATAAAGAGCTGTTATAGCTAGCCTTTTGTGCCTTTCATTACCCGATCTAACAAGTTTACTCAGCATTTCTTTTAGGCAAGACATTCTCAGCAGCTAAACATTTTAAATGAGGAAACTGCAATGTTGATTGGAAATAGCTAGATCTCTCTCAATAAATTTAGATAAGTCATGGATGGATTTCGAATTCTCTATTCTGAACAACAGGAATAGGTTGTTGGAAGCTCTGGCACGCTATTTAGGCAGCTTAAGTTAATGCACAGTGTATAGAATGTGTCTAACTGTAGTCAGACGAGTTCTAATAAAAATAGTAGATCCCACAAGACTGTCTACGTTGCCACAGATTTTACAGTGGCATAGAATATGAGTGGATTCTAAGCTTTGTAAGTGAGGCATTCCTCCATATAATTTTTATTATATTTTCATTCTTAGCTTTTTCAAATAATTCAAAAACATTTGCTGTTATTTCCACAAGCATCTAAGTGGGGCTTGCCTGAATGACAAGGGCTTTTGATCATAATACATCTCCTAACCCATATTGATTGAGCTATGCATGTTGGCAAGGTAGATTGTGCAATATTTTCCTTCAAAACAGATTGATAAACATACAGGTGAGTGGATAACCTGATTATTCCCAATATTATGTCCTAATATTTTATTGAAAATAAATTAATGTTCAAATAAGAAAATGAAACACTACCACTCATACACTTTAGGGCAGTGTTGGTGAACCTTTTTGCCACCGAGTGCCAAAACGGGAGTGTGCACACGTGCATGCACATGTGCCAGAAACTGGAAGAGCAGCCGCCCGGCACACATGCACACACCGGGAAGATAATCTTCCAGTTTCTGGTGCATGCATGTGCACCGGCCACCTGATCTTATGGTTTCTGGTGCGCATGCACACATGAAGATGGCCAGTGCGAATGCACCTGTTGGAAACCAGAAGATCAGCTTCCTTGTTTTGTGCATGAGCACCAAATGGCTGCTCTTCCAGTTCCCGGTGCTCCTGAGCACATGAAGACCAGCTGGCCAGTGTGCCGGAACCAAGAAGAGCAATGGGCAATGTGTCGCGTGCAAGGAGAGATGGCTCTGCATGCCACTTCTGGCACGTGTGCCATGGAGTCGCCATCACGGCTTTAGGATTATTAACTGAGCTGCAAGATTCCAACAATCATTAGAGGGCAGCAAAGTAGAGATATTTATATTACTTTGTTGCCACCAGCAGGAATTCAGATTTATTACCCTGAGGTGGTTGTTTGTTTTTTGCAACTAGCGGGAAAAAAATTGCAGGGTTTTTAAGTACTACTGTTTTCACTCCAGAGTTTGCTTGTCTCCAATTGTGTCCCCCCCCCCTTTTTAAAAAAATTTATCATGGGGCCGTTTTAATGCGATGAAGAAAACGTTGCAATGGGCAAAATGTTTTGAGATCAAGTTTCAGATGAATTCCTTCATGGTTTTCACGTAGGACAAATTTAGGCTTTTCATTCCAACCAATGATAACATGAAAGCCAATGTTCACCTTTTGTGTTTGTTTGTTTTTAAATTTATGGAAAGGCGGTAGATCAGGGATGTCAAACTCAAGGCCCACAGGCCAGATCCAGCCTGCGGGGTGCTTACATCTGGCCCACAGGGCCGCCCTGGAAACAGCAGAGGATCAGCCCAGAGTGCCTCTGTCAACGGAAACAGGAGGGCTCCAGTTTCATTCGCGACAGTCTCCTGAAGCCCTCTCTCAGTGAAAATGGAGCTTGGGGGGTTGCAAGGAGGCTATTGTGGGTGAAAATGGACCCCGGTGGCTGCACGTGGCTTTCCTGAGCTCATTTTTTTTCTGGCAGGGGGCTAGCAAAACAAACTATAGACAAAACAATAAGAGAAATGTTCCCCTTTTGCATTTAAGCATGCAAAAAGAGACAGGAAAGAGGAAGGGAAAGAGGAAGAAAAAGAAGGGAAAATGGGAAGAGAGCAAGGACAGAAAAATAAGGAGAGGGGAAGGAAGAAGAAAGAAGAATGAAGAGGAAAGGGAAAAGAAGAGAAGGAAGGAAGGAAGGAAGGAAGGAAGGAAGGAAGGAAGGAAGGAAGGAAGGAAGGAAGGAAGGAAGGAAGGAAGGAAGCTTATAATGAGTGTGGAGGGTCTGAGGGAAATTCTGCCTTAGCAATTGGTATCACAGATGCCCCCGACATGAGTGACATTAAGCTGGCCACTGCCACCCTAGCCATCCCCCCCTGACACCCTCCCCGACTCCACTTATAAAGTATAAATGGAGTTTATTTACAGAAAAAAGGCACTCTTCAAAGAAACCTTTCCTTCCTGGAACATCATATAATCATGTGACATAGCAGAATCATATAGACAGCACAGGAAAGCTGAAATAAACTTCTGTTAAGAACATCTCTATTGTGTAGTGGGCTTCAATAGGCAAGAACAGACCAGCATAGATACAACAGCATTTATTGATTCAAAACTACAACTGTGGAACAACAGGCAAATCCCTTTAATTTTTACTCTGGGCCCACAGGGCCTTAACCAATCACAATACTTGAAAAAAGCCTGCCCAAATATGAATGTTCTTAGTTTCCCTCCAAAACAATTGCAGTTAACAGGGTCATCTAAAGGTTAGCTTCACTTTAGCAGGGCTTAACATAATATATTCAATATATAACATCCCCATATTGCCTTATACAAAGAATATATTCTAAACATTAAGGAAGTTTGAAGAAATCCCTTTCAGGCCCTTTGGGTACTAAAAAAATAAGTACAACAGGACATTATGTCCAACATTTTATCTCCTATGGATTTCTTCTTTTGAAAGCAGCAAATCCACTGAACCAGAAAGATGTGTTGCATAATGTGAGACATAACCATAAAACCCAATTCTCAGCAGAGAACCTACTGCATAAATAACGTACTCAAATTCTAACTTATGGATTCTCTGTGCTACTTTACAACTGGTTCTGTTTATGGCTAAAGGACAATGTTTAAATAAGTCTGAGAAGTTAGTCCTACTGGAATTCTCAGATCAATCGGCAGCCTTCATCAGATAAAGGTAGCCAAAACGGTATCTAAAGGCTTTAAGCAGTGTTCAGTTTAAGTGTCCTGAACATCTAATAGATAAATTTTAATTGGTAGCAAAGGCACAGGCAGTTCTCACTTAACAGCTCAAATGCAGCTTTTAAGCAAAGTGGTTGTTAGATGTGTGGCTGTACCACTTAAGAGACAGTAGTTCCGATAGACCTGGTTGTGGCCAGGACTGCAATGTGTCAGGCAAGGATACTTCTCCTGCCCTGCTGCACCCACCTCCACTTCTATTCCTCCTACTGGCCTTTGCTCCCCACCACTATATCTGCCATTTTGGCCAACTTGGACTCTGCTGCCTACCCTTGCCTCCTCCCGTCACTCTCAGCTGATCTTCATCATCTTCTTCCTGCTGCTATGATGAGGACCACACCTGGCCAAGGAACTGCTGAATCTTTCCAAGAAGGGACATCAAGGAGGTGTGTGTGTGTGTGTGTGTGTGTGTGTGTGTGTGTGTGTGTTGAAATACATACTGCCAGTCCCAAATGCAGTGGGCTACTAGTGGGAACTGAAATTCAGGTCATCTTGAGAGAATCAAGTTGAATTAGGCTCATCTACATAAATACTAAGCACAGTATATATCTGGGAATCAAAATAATATGTATGTATATGGTAGAATGACCATTGGTTTACCTGAAGGGTCGTTTTCAGGGTGCTGTGAAGGAGAGTCCAAGGAAGGGTTAAATACAGCCAATCTGCCCAGAACTGAATTGAAACTTTAAGCCACGTCTCTGGTGCTGATTATCTTCAGATTTTTTCAATGAAGACGTGGAACTGTTGCGCGCTGAGAAGTCCAACAATGGAAACAAATCCAACAAGGAAACAAAGCAACTGGAACCGTAAACATTTGAACTGTCACCAGCGGAACCAGACCCCAGGGTGGGGTGGACTCTCCTTCGCAGCGCCCTGAAAATGACCCTTCAGGTAAGCCAATGGTCATTTTCCAGGGCGCTGCTCTGGAGAGTCCAAGCAAGGGACATGTCCAAGCTAATTATCACTAGGGCGGGAAGCAGCAACATTCAGGGTCTCTCTGCTGGTGTGAATGCCCTGAAGAACTCACCTCCTGAATGCTCCTTCCACTTACGCAAAGCTGTCCAACTTATAATTCCGAACAAACGGGGACAACGAAGTCCAGGTGGCCGCCTTGCAAATTTCCTCAATCGGTTCCTGGGTCGCCCAGGCAGCCATGGTGGCGGCGCTCCTGGTTGAATGCGCTGTAATGTGGCTAGGTACAGGTTTGGACTGTAGGACATGAGCGAGGGCAATGCAGGCCCTAAGCCACCCACCGATTGTAGAGGAGGACACTTTCCTGCCCTGGGAGGCCGGCTGGAATGATATGAAGAGCGATTCAGAGCGTCAAAAAGCCACTGTGCGCTTGATGTACTTGCGAAGCGTCCTGCGAACATCTAGCAAGTGCCAGCGTTTCTCCCTTGGATGCCTAGGGTGCGGACAAAAGTCCGGGAGAACTATCTCCTGTGCGCAGTGGAACCAGGAGTTAATCTTGGGGATAAACGATGGGTCCAGTCTGAGAACTACCCTGTCTTGTCGAATCAAGCATAAGTCCTCTCTGACGGACAGGGCAGCCAGCTCTGAAATACGCCGAGCCGAAGTGATGGCGTTCAAAAAGGCTGTCTTAAATGTCAAATGTTTAAGACTGGCAGTCCTGAGTGGTTCAAACGAGGTCCCAAGATGGATATCTGTGAACCACTGGGGGTCTCAGGTTAGTTGCGCCTCTGAGAAAACTGCGAATGGTAGGATGCCGTCCGAGCGAGGAATGCACGTCCGGAGCCAGAATGGTGGAAATTGCGGCCACCTGACGCTGCAGGGTGTTAGGTGCCAGGCCCTTGTCCAGGTGGTGAGAGAGGATGGGCTCCAGGATGAGTCTGAAAGCTCGGAAGACAAATCCTCTGGTCCCATTGACCAACCCAAATTGCTTATTGTATCTTGAGAACCATTTAGCAAGCATTCCACCAGAATTAATTCTTCTCCATTTGACAATATTGCCAATATCATTAGCGATATACTACATACATGTAGATACTATGTGAGATATTTTACATGAATATAGGATAAATTTTCATTGCCAAACGAGTATGAGCAATCTATATTATTCTTAACCATTGCACAGTACTTGCATTTCAAAGAGGAGATATACTTTATCACAGTGTAAATAGATTATTATTTGTTTAGATATCAGAATAAAAGTTTGATATATTATTGATCTTATAATACATAATGTTATTACATTAAGCCATATATTGGGAGATAAATAAATTGCTCATGGACTCCATCATTCTATTTACAGCAGCCCAGATAATCCTACGTTGGTAGTAATAACGTGTGTGAAGTCTCACACGGCTCCTTAAAATGCTACTGTTCAAAGAGGCAAGCATGTATTTACAAAGAGGCCACAGACCCATCTCAACCCTTATTTTTTTCATTTCCCAATGGAGCCTTTTTCCTTAACACTTTACATGTTATCAAGCACTACCCATGTTCTCTTCTAACTTTCCTTTCCTTACTTCCTTTGGAACTAGAAGAGATGGACTCAGTGGTAGGGATTATTTTGGGAGGCCAGAGAGGACAGTAGCAGTTAATCTTCTGGTAAACATGTTCTCTGATTGAATACACCCAGCAGGAAAGCCACTTTAGATAAGTGCCCATAGCATGCTCTCAAAACTGCAAACATGCCTCCCATTTCCCCCAAAGGTTGGAACCTGGGGTGCATGTCTTCCTAAGTATCTCAGGATTGAAAAGTCCTCTTGAACGTAGGTAATCTCAAAACCAATTTCTGAGGCTGTATGCTGTGTTATTACAGGGCAATTAAGAGAGGTTCCAAAGAATCCCAGACTCTTATTGACAAAGATGCCACATGGCATATAAACGCTGGAGTACAAGAGCTTTTCTCTTTTGATGTTCAGTCTAATAGTACCTATACACTTTTTGTCAATTTCTAAACATGAATTCATGGAACCTTGTGCCACATGCTGATATTGACAATTCCATCATCCGTTACAATACAGCAAGAAGGCAGCCATTCTATCCTGGGGAAATTATTGCTATTTGAAAAAGGCAACGTAGGAGGGGGGAATAGAATTAGGGATTTTTTTTCCCCATCATCAAAAGAGAAAGAGGAAAACAAAGAAGTCATGAAAAGAGCATTATGTTAAGTTGCTTCAGATAAAAAGAACCCAGGCTAATACATTTCATAATAATAATGAAAATCTGTGTGTCTCTACTTTTGTGAAATAGGTAACTGATCGAAAGCCAGAGGGGAAAGTCTGCATTGAAATGGATTATATTCATTCAGTAATCTATTCCCTTCGTAGAAGTAGAAAAAGCATTTTTCTTATGATGTCTTCTTTTTCTTTATTGACAGGAGATTTGCAAAGATGACTGTAATTAATACAAAGAGTATTTTCTTCTTTTAGAAAAGTAAAACTCTTGGTGTGTAAGAAAAAGTAAATGTAGTTGTACTACTAATACTAATTTATTTGAGCTTGGAGAATTTGAAGCTCAGGTTTAACATTTTACAAAGCACCATTAAATCTGCTTCTCTCATTACTTTTACAGGGTCCCAAAGGGATATGTACTGTTGCTTCTGATCAAGTTTCTTTTATTATAGCTTAAATATAATAAAATACAGTAGGCTATAGTGGTTAAACTAAGCTATCAAGAAGATCTAGGCTTAGATCCACTCTACATGAGGCTGTTGGGTGACTTGAGGCACATCATTATCTAATCCAACCACAGTACTGTTACTAGGGGAAGAGTGGAGAGAACAATGGTAATACAGTATGTGTTGCCTTCAGCTCCCCAAAAACAGGTGAGATATAAATGAGTGGGAGTTGAAGAAAATGACTTCCTAAAAGAATGCAAATGACAAGCTGTCTGCAAGGAGTATAAATCCTTCCATTCACCACCATCCAGTCAGAGCTGAAGAAGCTTCTTGGATGAGAAGCGAAACATCTTCAAAGAAAAACCAGAAAGTTCAGTTGCCTCTTGAAAAAAGCACCAGAAAAATGATACAATGAAAGCATTCCTGAAATCAGAAAATTTTAAAATCAATTCTTTCTCAGTGGTGAAATTCAATTATTTTACTACCTGTTCTGTGGGCATAGCTTGGTGGGCGTGGCAGGGGAAGGATACTGCAAAATCTCCATTCCCACCCCACTCTGGGGCCAACCAGAAGTGGTATTTGCTGGTTCTATGAACTACTCAAAATTTACGCTACCGGTTCTCCAGAACCTGTCACAACCTGCTGGATTTCACCCCTGTTCTTTATGCTATGAAACTAATGTCATAGGGTTGGTGCATAAGTTTGGTAACTGCTGTGGCATTTATTTTTCCACTCCCTAGGGTAGTCGTTAGATCAACAGCATCCAACCACCTAACTTTTATTGTGTTTATGCTGATATTATCTCTAAATGTCAGAGTAGCCTCATCTAGAAATTAATTGAGAAATTAAACAGCACTCCAAAAGGTCCATGGACGTGTGTACTGGAGCATAAAAGCAAATCCAAAATTTTCAAGCTATTCTTTACACTCACAAAGACCTTCTCTATTAACAGACATGAAGTCTCCTTGCTTTCCATCATACTTTAGATATTCATCTCCGTGATTTAAAAGAATGCATGAAACAGTGGCCACTTTCTACATTGCATGCTAGCACACACACACACACACACTGTAGTTCCCTTCAGCCAAGTCCATGAGCACACCATTCAAGTGGTGAATTCTTTTTATTAAATGGTGCAGCTGTAAATAATCACAATATTTGAAATGCCGCTTTCCTTACACCAGCAAGGAATAAATTCTACACATTTCACGATACCCCTTTAAAGAGAAGGTAGAATGCTTCAGAAGCATCTGCAACATGCCAAAGCCCATGGATGATATGATCATGGAGGAGAAAGAAAATGACAACAAAGTGGAAGAGAAAAGAATTTAAAAGGATACAATACCTCTATTATAAAGAATAATGTATCATGCAGCTTCTTCAATTGGCAAATTCCTCTATACCTGTCATTTTATGAATTACACCTTAATTTAATAATAATAATAATAATAATAATAATAATAATAATAATAATAATAATTTTTATTTGATTAGCCGCAACCCTCTCCCGAAGGACTCGGGGCGGCGTACAATCAAAACGAATAAAAATACACATAAGACAAACATATATACAAAGAGAACAGAGACATATACATATGTGCATGGAGGAGAGTTGACTTATAAGTGAAAGACAATTAAAAACACAATTTAAAATCCCCTTAAATAAAATTACTAAATTAAAAAACCCATCAGGAGCGATACGAAGTTATGGTTGAGCCAGGCCAGCTATTTGGAAAAGGTGGGTCTTGAGCTTGACACGGAAGGAGCGGAGGTCAGTAGTGGTCCTAATATCCGGGGGGAGGTCATTCCACAGGGCTGGGCCCGCCACAGAGAAGGCTCTGCTCCTAGGCGCCGCCCCATGGCACTGTCTGGTGGACGGCACCTGGAGAAGTCCCTCTCTGTGCGAGCGGATGGGTCGTAGGGATGTATGGGGCAGAATACGATCCCGCAGGTAACTAGGTCCTGAGCCATGGAGCGCTTTAAAGATCGTAATCAAGACCTTGAAACGCACTTGATAGACCACAGGAAGCCAGTGCAGCTCGCGCAGGAGAGGTGTCACATGGGAGTACTTGGTACTCCCCATAATCACCCGCGCGGCCGCATTCTGGACCAACTGCAGTCTCCGAGTGCATTTCAAGGGAAGCCCCATGTAGAGAGCGTTATACAGTGTAATTTTTGTAGTAATAAGCTTAATGATGAGCAAAGCAGGGGAAAGAGAGAAGATATGCACAGCTAAAAATTAGTGTCTGAAACACAGATGTGATGTTTTGGAGAAGTTTATTTCTCTGCTTTGCCCTTCTATTTCTTCTTTATTTGCACTTGCACTTACAATGTAATGTTCTGAGCAGGACCCATATAATTTTCACTCCATTGCTGCACACATGAAAGAAGATACCAAGTTATAAAACAGACCAGGGGTGGGTTCTGGCGGCTGCTACTGCCAGTTTGCTCAGGGATGCGTCGAGCATGCTCTTGATGCACTCCAGGCGTGCATGCCAGTGACGTGCAGTGAGGTTTATGGCTGGTGAGGCTGGTGACGTCATCAGGAAGGCGGAAAATGGGACCACGTGTGCTGGAGGCTGAGGCTGCCTCATCCTCCAGCACACGTGATCCCATTCCCCGCCTTCCTGAGCGCGCTTCACTGGCTCGCGCTCCGCGATCCCCAACAGCAGCTGCTTTTCAGTGCTTTTCTGTGCGTCTGGGGTTTAGGACATCCGGCTATCTACCTAAATGCCAGACGCACAGAAAAGCACTGAAAAGCACTGAAAAGCACTTCGCCTCCAAGCCACTTCGTCTTGATGACGTCGCCGACGTCGCTGCTGGGCGTGGCTGGACGGAGGTAACCAGAGTGGTCCGGGCAGACGAAAGAGTGAGCGAGCGAGTGATGGAGGATCAGGCAGCTCTGGCTACCTCCATCCGTCCGCGCATGGCAGCTGCTGCGACGTCATCAAGCCCTGCCACTTCTGGACATCTATTGCAGTCGCAAGGAGCGCGCAAAGTACAGCGGAGGCAGGAAGGTTATTGGCGCTTCCGAGAACCCTCCTGCCTCCGCCAGTTGCCCAGCTGGCACCGCCACGCGCGTGCTCCTCCTCCTCCCTCCTCTTCCTCTTATATATATGAAACTCCCTCGTGGATATTATTATTATATATTATTATTTCATGATGAGAGGTGAGGCTCTGCCTCCCCTGCCTCCCCTGACCGCACGACCCAGGTGCATGCGCATACTGAAAAAAAGCTTCTGTGCATGCGCAGAAACAAAAAACAAAATGGTGGCGCCTACAGCGCCGTGAAGAGAACCAGTTCAGGGGCATGGCAGGCCGAATTACTATCTACTCGGCCGAACCAGTCGGAACCCACCTCTGAAACAGACGTATAAAACAACAGCAATGAGCTGAATCAAAGCCTGAATGTATTTTGCTAAACAAACAATATTTTTATACTTTGTGGTAAATCAAAATGTGGCTTGCTTGCTTCTGGGTTAGGACAGACCCCAAGCGAAACCTTGCTTAAACACCTCACACCTTAGTGCAGGATGAATCAGATTAGAAAGTCAGTCTAACCACGCTGGCATTATTCCAGCCATTCCTTACCATAAAAAAAAAAAAAAAACAGAACAAAGCATCCAGAATGTATTTAGACTAGTATTTATAGTTCCAATTAAATAATCATTGAGCACTTACTTAAAGGACTTGGTTTCATCAGCAAGTATTTTAACATTATAATGCTCAAAAGAAATGAGGAAAGCAGCTAATACCTAATAAGGGGAAAGGGTATTTTCTTTGGGGTCAGTTTACCTTCTAATTTAGCTATGATTAGAAATTCCAGAACGTGTCACATAAGCCTTTTATTTATTTGGATATGGACCAGAATATTTAAATTCTGAGCTAGGTTTTATAGGTACAAGGTGATATAAATAATTATTTTTCAAACATATTTTTAATGTAGAATTTTATGTTTGTTTGTTTTTTATGTGTTTGTTTTGTTTTTTAAAAAACCTAATTATTAACAACTTGAATAATAATACAAAGAAAAAGCTTGTTGATTCAAAGACACAAATTGTTACCCAAATGCATATAGATGGCATGTTATTTTCATCTGTTGCCAAAATATTTTTTAATGGTAACTTAAAATTAATAATAGAAGAAGAGCAATATATTTTGGACAAATCACAAACCACTGAAAAACTGTAGGATGTTAAAGTAAAGGTTCCCCTTGCACATATGTGCTAGTCATTCCCGACTCTAGGGGGAGGTATAGCTTCAAAGCCGAAGAGCCAGTGCTGTCCAAAGACGTGTCTGTGGTCATGTGGCTGGCATGACTAAATGCCGAAGGCGCACAGAACACTGTTACCTTCCCACCAAAGGCGATCCCTATTTTTCTTCTTGCATTTTTACATGCTTTCGAACTGCTAGGTTGGCAGAAGCTAGGACAAGTAACGGGAGCTCACTCCATTACACGGCAGTAGGGATTTGAACTGCCAAACTGCTGACCTTTCTGATCGACAAGCTCAGCATCTTAGCCACTGAGCCACCGCATCTTATGCTATGTCCACCCTAATTGAAAACCTATTTATATATTATGTTATTTGCCGGTCCTCTGAACTACTCAAAATTTCTGCTTCCAGTTCGCTGAACTGTTCTGAAGCAGCTGAATACCACCTCTGAACATTGTGCAACTAACAAACACTAATGTTATACACTAATAAGCATTGTAGCTTGCAATGTGGTACCTGGCGCTATCAGTAAATCCCAGTTTGTGCAAAATTGTTTAGGCAGAGTGCCCACACTTATTTGCAGGGTCAATCATGTGTCCTTCAAGCAACAGTGATGGTGACATTTAGTGTTTTAAGATTAAATTGTCACCCCAGACCTCCATTTTCAAAATTGTTTGCATGCAAGCATGCAAATGTTCAAAATAATGCCTACAGGCAAGGCTTCTAATAATTATTAAAACCTCTAAGAAAATTATATCATGAAAGTGGGACAAAATTACATACTTTTCAGCCACTTGTGAATAGGTGATTTTACTACTATCTTCAGGAAGCAAAGCATAGTGAGAAAAACTGCCTTCATAATTTCTTTCCTTAGAAGATGTTTCTTTTCTTCAATACAAAACAATAAAAAAATGCTAAATATAATATTAAATTTGCCTGCTGTAGCAGGATGTTCTAATTTCCAAAAGGTTAATTATGAGCTGTGCTCATTCTCTTCTGTTTATTCAGTCCAAATTACCCATTTAGTCAATGATAAAAGAAGGAATAATTTATCATGTTGAACTGGGGTGGAAAACAATGACATCTCTTAAGCAACATAGAAGTAAAACATTGCTAATGATACCACTGAGCTACAACACAACTTTTAAACCTCAAAAGATCAGGATTTTAAATTGACTCAGCCATTATTTTTTAAAAAAAGCCTAGCTATTAAAAAGAAAAGGCTTTTTTGGAAGAAATTTTCCAAGTTCACTCCCCAACCTCAGCAGAAAGATGCTAATACAATGGACTCAGAAGAAGAATTCAGTTACTAGAAAAGCCTACATAGTAAAAGGTGATCCTTTCAGATAGCTGGCATTTACAATACTTTCCGGTATGAGCATGATTTGTTCTTAAATGAATATTTACCAGCAGCAAAAAGAAAAGAAGTCTGTTCTTTCCTGCAACTCAAGAGTTTTTGCAAGGCATTGAAGGGCTGGCTCATTTCCCCAGACATTTGGGTCAGGGGGTTGGATAAGCTCTGTTGCTTTTGGTGGTGAAGGAAGTCAGTGGCTTCCTTGGGGATTAACTGGTGGAGTTTCTGGTTTAAATCTCTTTTTAAAATGTTGTAATTCTATTATTATGAAACCCAAGTAGTAGTATTTTAAAACATGAACAATATATTGAATTGTTTGGATACAGTGGTAACCATACAATGTTGACTGGAGATTATTAATGTCCCAATGATTTAGGTAACTTACACCTTTAAAAATAAAGAAAAAAGGTGGATGTCAATATTAATTATTATTAAAACAATTTATCAATGGAACAACTTGTTTCCAGAAATTGTGAATGCTCCAATACTGGAAGTTTTTAAGAAGAGGTTAGATAGCTATTTGTTTGAAATGGTATAGGGTTTCCTGCCCAAGCAAGGAGTTGGACTAGAAGATCTCCAAGGTCCCTTACAACTCTTGTTATTCTATTCTATTCTATTCTATTCTATTAGAAAGGTAGTATGTAGAATGTGGTCTATTCAGTCTATTCAGGGGGTTCAAGGTTCCTTCCAACTCTGTTATTCTATTCTAGTCCAATTATGATTTCCAAAATATTAATGTTGATAAGCAGAAAGTCATTAGAGTTTACATCTAGAGCTAAATGTGGCATCGAGGAACAACTGCAAAATATATTAAAACGTTTATTAGATCCTAAAGCTTAGTGCTTAATATTAAAGTCTCCACTGTATTGCTTTTTACTGTGGCTTTTGGATATTAAAAAAGGAAAAACAAAAAGAAGAAAAAAATTAAAAACTATTTGGTTTCTAACTTCCCCCTTCCTATGCCACTATCATGCTGTGATATTTACCAGCATTCTCCATTATTTATAAGTCAGATCTCTCCTTCCTTCCCCTTAGATTGTTTTCTTTATCTGATGGAATCCAGGGAAAAGAATGATGCATAAAACAAGGGTTCAGCAGCTGCCTAAGCTTCAACAGCATTTCAGAAGTTCCTGAAGGAAACCAGAGGGTGTTTCAACCTGGAAGTAAGAAAGACTTTCCTGACAGTAAGAATGCTTAATCAGTGGAATAACTTCCCTCCTGGAGTTGTGGGTACTACATTGCTGGAGGTTTTCAAGAAAAAAAAAGGACAACCAGTTGCCCAGGATGTTATAAGGACTCCTGACTTGGGCAGAGAGTTGGACTAGAAGACCTCCAAGGTCCCTACAAGCCCTATGATTCAATGTTTCCATGAAATATGTCAGTCCCATAAACTGAAATTGGATATCAGGCAGATATATTTATTTTCATTAAGCTACTTAAACATCTCAAGACCAATTATGAGCTCACGTCTCTATTTGAGTTTTCTGGGACTTGGAGGAGGTGATAGTATTGTAATGGCCCATATTATGTCTCATGTTGCTTTGGAGCTTCTGATTATGCTTTCCCTCTCTGTATTCGAAAAGATAGTCAAAACTATCCTTCATCTGATTAGCACACAGATCTTCCTCTCTACTTGTAGTGGAATGTAGTCTGGAGTCCCAAGAGGGAGGAGCTGCCTTCCAGAGGGCAGAGACAGTGAAGCTTACCGTATTTTTTGGAGTAAAAGGCGCACCTTTTTCCCTCAAAAAGAGGCTGAAAATCTGGGTGTGTCATATACACTGAATACAGCATTTTTTGCCTCCCTAATCCTAACCACGCCCCCTTCACCAAAATGGCCGTGCATAGCTTTTAGGAGGCTTTCAGAGAGCTCCTGGGGGCTGGGGAGGGCAGAAATGAGCAAAAAATGGGCTCCCCCCCTCCCAGCCCCTAGGAGCACTCTATAAGCCGCCTAAAGGCTATCCATTCCTCTTTTTTTTTTTGACAAAAAAAATGGGTCCGTTTTTAGCAAAAACAGGCCATTTTTTCCTCGTTTTTGCCCCACCCCACACCCTAGGAGCACTCTACAAGCTTCCTAAGCTTGCCCTTTTTTGAAAAAAAAATGAGTCCATTTTCATGAAAAATGGGCCATTTTGGGGAGGTTTGCAGTGTGCAAAAAATTTTTTAAATTTGTCTCTAAAAACCTTGGTGCGTCTTATACTCTGGTGCGTCTTATACTCTGAAAAATATGGTAGATAATTTGGTCAGGGGAAAGAAAGTTAAGAAGGTTCCTCCCTACCAATTATCAGAGTAAAATTACAGTGATACAAATAGTTGTTTAGATTGGCAAAGATTTTTGTCTGTACATGAGGAACAAATAAAGAAAACTGTTCAGTAATAATTCTGTTTGTTTTTCCTGATTCTTTGGGCCTGACACTGTACATTTCTTTTGTATTATTATGTTACTGTTGTATCATTTCTGGTTTGTTTCACTTTGTTCTACATCTCCCATACTATTGGGTGGTTGAGAAGCCAACAAGCAAATATAGTACTTCTTACAAAATAGCTTGAAGCTCTCTACATACAAATTCAGGACTACAATAAAACAACAGTAACGTAAAACAATTAATGTAAGCCATTGACATTAAAACTAAGTGTAATTTAGTGCAGAGAGGTGGAGGGTAATTTTATCCCTGCCATTCATCTAGAGCAGTGTTTCTCAAACTTGGCGACTTTAAGTCCTGTGGACTTCAACTCCCAGAATTCCCCAGCCAGCTATGCTGGCTGGGGGATTCTGGGAGTTGAAGTCCACAGGACTTAAAGTCGCCAAGTTTGAGAAACACTGATCTAGAGAATGTCTGCAAAAGAGGAAGGGTCTTTGTAATATCAGTGGTACCAGGGAAGCCTAGTTCAGATAGCATCAGGGCGTCCTCTTGCTCTCAGTTCTGCCAAGAAGGCTGAGGAATATATTTACTTACAACATATTTTTGCCTTCTTTTCTCTGAAGAATTATGACCCAGGAATTCTATACAAAGAGTCCCTGAGTTAGTCCCAAAAGGTCTGCTTTTGCAGAAAAATCCAATAATTAATTTCCTGACTACTAAATCATCTTTTCATAAACTTCAGCCAGTGTATTATTCAGTATTACTGGTACTTTCCATTGAATTTCCTTCTTGGGTAGGGAGTCCTTCACAATCCCCGGCCTCCTGTTAATTATTCCTCTTGTGCTAGTTCAATATCTTTCCAGTCAATAAGATTTATGAGTGGGGAAATTAAGTCTAGAATTGGGAACTTATGGTTATGAACTACAACTCCCAGAACCCTGGTCAATAGCAAGCATTTCTGGGAGTTATATCTCAACAATATCTGGAAGGCAATGGCTACCCCACCCCTGCTGTGCAGTAAGTGAACTTCTTATTGCTTCTTCAAACTACACACACAATGGTGCTTGATTTTACAAGAGCCTTGATAAACATGAGTTCATCTGAATTGTTTCCATGCAACTGAAGCCTAATGCAGGTTAGAGGGGGAATAGCAGGGATCATGATGAGATGAATAGGAATGCTCAAGTGTAAGCTGCTCACTTAGAAACACTGGATGCAATCAAAATATCATTTTGTCCTTCACTTCAACAGGATTCTGGATTTCCATCTTGTCTACCGAAGCTTCTTTATTCATTGGCTCCTATTCTCCACTCATGTTCTCTATGTGAGATTGCACATGGGGGGGGGGAGTGATTCTGCCATTGTTTGTGAATTTCTGTTGACACTGATTGTTAAAATGAAGTCTGTGGGAAGGTCTCTCATTTTCTCTCAAAATGGTAACCACTTTACAAATACAATCATTCCCTACATAGAAATAAACGTTCCCTGCATTTTTGTGGAAGGTGGGGGATGAGATGTAGAGGGTTGCAGGTCCAATCCTGACATTCCCAGCTAAGTCTGAAAAAGCCTCCTGTCACTGCTTGGTCAGAGCAGACAAAGTTGAACAAAATTAAGAGTTTATTTGAACTAAACAGACAAGCGACTTGACTTCCTATAAGAACATTTCCTATGCTCCCAAAAGCAGCACTTATGTTTCCTGAAATAACTAATCAAGTTCATCCATGAGTCGTGATGGCACAGTGGTTAGAGTGCAGCACTGCAGGCTACTTTGGCTGCCTGCAATTTGGCAGTTCGAATCTCACCAGGCTCAAAGTTGACTCAGCCTTCCATCCTTCCGAGGTGGATAAAATGAGGACTCAGATTGTTGGGGCCAATATGCTGACTCTGTAAACCCTTAGAGAGGGCTGTAGACCACTGTAAAGTAGTATATAAGTCTAAGTGCTATTGCTATCCTTTTTTTTCTGAATATGCAGTCATTTTTTTTAACCCTGTTGATACTGTTGTCTGAAACTGAAAGCTGATGTGCATTTTTAGTGAACTTCCAAGCATCTCCATCAATTCGTTATGAACCAATGTAATAACTACTCACATGTATCTCTACTGCATTAGCTGGGACTCTGGATGCTAGCCAATTAGAACTCCCTCTAGGTAAGCAATCAATGAGCAATTAAAACAGCACCCAGCCCTGCCCTGTTCTGGCCTTATCCCCATCTTATTCTTGCCTTGCTGTGTTTGTTTTCATGGCTGCCCTCCCTTCTGACTTAAACCTGTCACAGTGAAACACAGCTGCATAAACTTTACTGAGAAGGCTCCATATAAGAATAGTGTGGCACCACAAATGCTTGGCAGGTAAGGAGGAAGAAGAATGAGATAGGTGCTTCCACCACTGGGGAAATGGTTTTAACCTGGGCTTCCAAGAGTTCCCAGGCTTCAGAGGGTGGTTTTACATTTCATCTGGCAGCAGTGGAGCAGAAAGTAAACTGGCTTAATTACTCAGTGTGTCAGCAGTGAAGAACCATAAGGGTGCCACATCTATCTAGGACTGAAATTAAAGCCAGCATGAAGTGTTGTGGCCTGCCAGCTGCCAGACTCGGACAATGAGGAGGTTGGGGAGGAACTTGGGCCAGTGCTAGAGTCTGGGGAAGGCTCTGATGATGCAGAGATAGAGCCAGAGCCGTCTGACATTTCCCAGCCACCGGAGAGGCAGCTGCCTTTGGAGGCTGATATGAGTGAGGAGGAAGAAAAGCTGGGGGGCTGTTCCAGATGCACACATGCGCAGAGCAATTAGGAGAGGTGAGCAATGGAGGACAAGGAGTCGACTCGGGAAGTAAAGAACACGCAGATGCTGAATGGTCCCTCCCTGACTGGGGAATAAATAGAAGGAAAGGGGAGAGGTTGTCGTAGGAGACAACAGTTCACATTTCTGAAGATTGGGTCATGGTATTTTGTGCCTCAGAGACTGCTTGCCAGAACTTAATTTGCAGCTTTGCGGCTGGGAGCTCATGGCCTGGCAATTATCACAAGGAACTAATAAGGTCTGTTAACTCTTTGAAGGACTATTGCCTGGACTTTTCGGTGTGTGAATTCTATTAATTCACAGTAGATAAATAAATAGGGGTTTTTCGTGACAAGGAGCCTGTTACTTGTTTCTGCTAAGGCTGGGTCAGAACACGAAGTGCCAGCAGTAAGCCCATGTATCCCCCTATATGGCCCTATGCTAATTCAACATATAATTGAACATTGGCTGAGAGATAATGGTTAAATCTTGATGTTTTAAAGGAATATCCCCAGTGTATGTAAAATTAGCGTGTTGTAAAGAAAAGTATAAAATGAAAAACCCATTTACTTGGCATATCATTTTTCTATAGCAAGGCATTTTTGACACCAGAAAAAGTTATTGCAATGTTTTGCCATTTTTAGCAGTCCCAGGAATACATCATCAGTCAAGTGCTATTCAGCTGAGTTCAAATTTTAGTGACTCTATGAACAAACATTTGTAATCGTGACCTCACCTGTCATCCACTTTTTCTGTCTTTCCAGGAGCTTTCATGATATCCTTAGCACTAATACTAGGCAGTACCCACTGCAGTAATATCCCCAGGGAGACTCTTGTTGATAACTTGACTTGTTCAAGGAAGGGATTTTTTTAATGTGAATTTATGGGGAGGATTAGCTTAGACTGCTCTTCTGTGAATTTATTTGTCACTTCCAGCAATCACTCTTAATAAAAGTCTTGATGAAGCTGCTGGTAGAAACTCTTTCAGGAGATCACTATAGACTTTTAGATTTTTCACCATTGTCCACTGTGGAATTTTCAGAAGATATATACCCTCATTGTCAGTCTGCTGTTTCAATTTTCACTGAGGCTAAACAAGAGTCTAAATTTTATTACACAACTTTATTTCCAAGAATTGCATAATGTAATCCTCTGGCTCATTACAATACAAGGCTACAGCTCTTAATACTTTCGATCAGGGCTGTCAAACTTGGGTCCCATGAGCTGGATAAGTGAAGTGCTGGCCACGCCCAAGCCTGTTTTAGTGAAGGGGGGAAAAGTCATGATACATCATATGATGATGCTGTGATGACGCGCCTTTGACACCCCTGCTTTAGATTGATTTGGATTTTGACAAGGGCAGTGGCAATTTTCCAAGGTTGTTTATCTTTATTTGGGGATGAAAATGACTATCCCCTTTGCTAGCTAGCTAGCAAAGAGGATAGTCATTTTCATCCCCAAAATGGATTATGTTTGAGATCTTTTTCAGGCTTTGTTCTTCCGGCTAGAATAAAAAATATGTGGTCAAATTACTGAAATAGTTCTCTGAACAAGTGCATTTTATTAATGCAGTCTATCATTAATTCATATACCTTTCCAACAGGGTCATAAACTTGTTTTGGCAAAGGTATTATGACCCATAATATAAGTTAATTTCACAGTTTAAGAAAAACTAGAGAAGAGTTAAATGGTGCAGCCCTGCTCAGACATAATTAAAGTGCCATTTGCATCAACAATGACAGAGAATGGATAATGCAGCTCCTTGCTGGATGTGAGGGATTGGACATCTGGAAATTCTACTGTGGGCTACATGGAAGGCTTGCCCAGGTGTCTACCTATGTGCAAAAATGCATAACTATATCGTTATGATAACCACCAGTAAGGAAATCAGCTGCTGATGCTCATCCTGTATATATACAGACAGCTAGGAATAGCATTCAAAGCAACTCTATGAATTTTCCAAAGGATATGTGTTGGCTTTTCAAGGATGCTTCAAGATTTAATTGCACTGATGTGCTCTTTCATGGACTCCTTTCACATGATTGGCACAACCCTAATACACAGGATATGTGTGTAATAATGCCCATATTTGCATCTGTAAGTTCTTTGTAGAGGAAATTTACAAATTTCAAATACTAGCCTACATGTTTTAGCTGCAAGGGCTCAAAACAGATGTGCAAGAGTGCCAATGCAGCTAAATACCACAAAAATAATTCTGCATTTCTAACTGGTTTCGTAGCAGTTTCAGCCTTAAGATCCACAATAAATTTTATTTATTTAATTATTATTTTAAAAAATAGTTGAAGGTAGCAAACATACTGAATACTTCTTTCTTCTCCTATTTTCCCCACAACAACAATCTTATGAGGTGGGTTGAGCTGAAAGGGAGTGACTGCTCAAAGTCACCCAGCCAGCTGTCATGCTGGGCACACTTAGGAACTATCACACTAGGAGGGATCCCTTGGCTTTCACCTGGCCAGTGGTGGGTTCCGGCCGGTACGGGTGTGCCGGTGGCAGCTGGGAGCTTTGGAGGGCCCAGCCACCTGTCTGCGTTCCTTACCTGTATTTAAGCTAACTGGGCCATTTGCGCGCGCACACACAGTGTACCGCACCTGCGCAACCCCTGCCGAGCAGCTGGAGCATCGCAGGGTGGTGGGTGCGCATGCATGTGCTGCATGCGTGCCCAAGGTGGATGCCCGGCCCTGTTGCAGCATACCGGTTGCGACGGGATCTGGAACCCACCACTGCACAGGGCTATAAAAGGAGCGAAAACTCAAGATGAAAGATGGAGAACGACATATTCATTTTTCATTATCATTCAATGTATTTATTGTTTTGACCTCCATCTGTAACAAGTAAGATAAAACATGCACAAAAGTAGCCAAACATTAATAAAATGCATTTTAAAAGTACAAAAATCAGTAAGAATATTAAAACAGAGTGGTTTCAACAAATAAAATAATAGAAAACATTAGGAACTTTTGATAAAATATCCTCTAGTAGAAGCCTCTGCAAAGATTGCCAATTTCCATAGTCGTGTCCCCTTGTCTAAATTTTAAAAATATTCAGTTTTTTTGTGAAACAAGCCAAAGAGATAATGGCTTTTTTTTTCAGTATGAGTTCAGATGCTGTTACAGTATGTAGCTTCTCTATATTAAAACACAAAGTATATAAATTCTTTCCTTCTCCTTATTTATTTCTATCCTGAAAATAAATATTTATATCAGAATATGGACCTAACTAATGTAGTGCCTCTTTCTCTATCTTTTCATCTCTGTTCTTGTTTCTTCATGTATAACTAACTATTCATGATGGTTTGATGGTTTGACCCAGGTACTTCCTTGATCATGCACAATAACCTGTTTCCTTCTATTGTATGAATTGTGTTTATGCCTAGGCAATTGTATCGAATAATGCAGGTGGATGTCCCAAAAGTGCTTTTTCAAGAGGCAACTGGACTTTCTTGTTCTTGTTTGAAGATGTTTCACTTCTCATCCAAGAAGCTTCTTCAGCTCCTTGGATTCTTGGACGAGGAGTGAAACGCCTTCAAAGTAAAACAAGAAAGCCCAGTTGTCTCTTGAAAAAGCACCTTTGGGAGAACTATGACCTGGATGACTGAGAATCTCCATAGACAAATGCAGGTGGATAGTCTTGCTAACTGAGTCCAGCTCAACTGGACTTCTTGGTGCATCCCACACAACCAAGCAGAATTATGCCCCTTGTGTTTTACACTTGATATTGATTCTGGAGATGTATTTTTTTTAATATTTCCAAAAGATGCAAGAGAAATTTGTGTCCTGATCCCTATGGAAACCCTGAACGCAAACCCAATTGTCAAGTCCACCGGTGGCTAGGGACCCTAAAGTTTTGCACTCTCTGTATTGTTGACAGTAACTTTAATGTTTCTGAAAATATTTATTATGCTTCATTTTTATTGCTGAGCATCAGTGTTTTTATAGAGGGTGATTCCAGACAACTGTATCATAATAAATCATAACAGTAGGTTATTTAATGCAGTGTAGAACAGCAGATTGCATCCTTAATAACAGGCACAGATTCTCTTATTTTGTTACACTTGGAGAAGAAAGTCATTGAACTATCTGAAGAAACACTGCAAAGAGGGAAAGCAATTAATTAAACTATAAAGACAGAAGCTGCTACTGACTTATTCAATCAGATCAGGATGTGTTGTGTGTTGTTGGGTTGTTGTTTTTTTAAGAAGGCCTGTCATCTTTAACTTTTGCTGTGATTCATCTATCAACCCAATAGATCTGGAATAGAAGTTTATTTGAGGCTGCCAATTAAAAGACAAACTTTCATACTTCTGGAAACTAGCTGAAGTTTGGAAGATGAGGTACCTGTAATTTGAAAGAGTGAATATTAGGAGGAGAAATGAGTCATGCCCATCATTACACTAAAACCTCTGGTCATGGATTAATTTCCTCAAATTTCCCCATTTAAACCCTTTTCCATGGATTCCCCTATTAAAGAGATGTTCTCAAATGCTAACAGGGAAGTAGGTTCTGTGTCTTTAAATCAATGTCCGTATAGACTATTTTTCCTCCTGCAAAAGTCCAGCACAGCTTCAATCCTTCCATGGGTGAAGGAAATGGATATCTTGGCTGATTCCTGAATGAAATGAAAGGATCTACTAGTTTCTTGAAGTCTGTAAAACTCCACAGAGAATCCTTTGGTCCTGAAGGAAGGAAGGATTACTATCTCCTATGATTTTCAGCACGGCTAACTGCACTCTAATAGTGCATAACTAAGACAATAGTAATTTGGAAATTACTGAATCAAAGTAGATAGAGATGGCTGCTTTGTAGGAAAATGGCAACATGAAGTAAGGAGAATGCCTCCTCCTACACAAATACTCTAAAGAAATAAAAATAGGGAGAACATAAATTCCACTTGATTGAAAGGATCTTCTGAACGGTAATCTTTAAATTAGTTTAAGTCTGCTTTAAAGATAAATAGTTTAAAAAATGGGAATTTTTTTCAAGGAAAATGGGAGATAAATCTCTCTATTATAGTGGAACAAACTGAATACACATTTAAATTATAAAAACAATTCCCAAATTTTGCATCTGGGCATATTAGCATATATAATTATATGCACTTCTGTATCTTCTGTTTCGATGTCATAATCTCATTATAAATGATCAGTGTACATAAATGAGAAAGTCATCCCAATTTTTATGAAGTCAGAAAAAATCATAAATTGCAATTTCTTCAAAGAAAATATGTTAGAATCAATTTTATCCTTCATGTTTAAAATTTTGCTCCCAGTTTTACATATCAGGTAAGTATTTCCTGTCATTCAGATCATGGTTTGATGATAGCGGGTAATTCCCAATGCTAAAATACACCCAAAAGATAAGATTTAGAAGTACCCAACATCCATCAGCTTTTTCTGAGGATATGCAGCTCTATGTTATTTTTGGAATCTTTTTCCCATCCACATTTTTTAGACTTAGTCAAGGTAAAATATTTCTTCAGCATTTAGGAGTCTTCTTGGTCTGGGATAGCCCAACAGTGCCCCCTGGAGTATCTCATCAATTGACTCCATGTTGAGAGACTTAAATGAAATTCAATTTTACACATATTGTGCATAACTGCCCGTTCCATTATTATACTTCAGGTTAAAGAGTGCTTTATGCATAGCACACAAAAAGAATAAGAACTAATGAGCAAAGAAATTTAAGGTACGAAATAAGGCAAAAGACAAAAGCAATCTAATTATATTCAGCTCAGATTATCTCTGCCTAGCCTCTCTGCAATGAAAATGTACAGAAATCCAAGAGCTTACTCAAGGTAGTAATAAGGAATTAGTTTAACTAGGCTGACTATGCTAATGTTATTTGGAACATCATCAGTGTTACTGTCCCTTTTTGCCCCATATTCTCCTTTTCCAAATAAACATTTTGCATTATAGTGTCTTTGGTTGTATACAGAAATATGGCAAAATCTTCCCCATGTGCAAGGGTGTACAATTATGCAGCTGCCTTTCAGGATCAGCACAATATTTGTTAAGTTTGTAATTTCAAAACACCTCCCCATTTCATCCCCCTAAAGTTGAACACAGATATTCACAACTACCCACAAAGATGCCAAAATAATAAAATGTGCATTGTAAGATCATGACACAAGCTGGATTCTTTCATGTCTGCGCTACAATGTCACACACAAATAAGTAATGGGTGGAGTTTGCATCACAATGTCAGTTGATCATTTGATTTTGGTCATTGACCAGCAAACACATCACAATGTTGTGATGTATGTTTTGTCCCTTGCTCCACTCATCTTCCAATGGCTGCCCATAGTCCTGGGTGAGGGATGTCCAACTTGGGCTATTTAAAGATTTGTGGACTTCAATTCCCAGAATTCCCTAGTCAGCCCCATGCTGGCTAGGGAATTCTGGGAGTTGAAGTCCACGAGTGTTAAACTTGCCAATGTTGGACACCTCTCTCCTAGGAGATCAGAAGAAGTCTTGGATAGGAGGCCTAAGAACTCTGCAGCCAGAAAGACCAGGAGACTCAAAAAATCCAGCCTGACTAGAGGTAACCTACTATCTTTTAATAAGGAAATTTTGGAGGATTGCAATGGGGGTGCAAACTTTGGGTGGGCACATTTAGAATGTTAAGTACCATGCCATGGACACTTTTGCAGAAGGACTTCCGAGAAAAAGGTTTTTACAAACCAACACGAGAGACAGAACACCAAATTATCAGCATTCAATTGCTGCTTTCTAGCCCTTTCTCTGGCAGGGCATATGGTACTGCATCTGTTCACTTCTGTCCTTTTATGAGCACAAGCACACATGCACAACACACACACACACAGCCCAAAGCATTAGATTACAGCTGCTTATCATTCTTGTTTCCCAAGAAAGCTTTGGAGGATCATAATTGGAAATAAAGAGTCTGGTGCAATATGTGGCCATTTCCATTTTAAAAACAAGCATTTTAAATGTTACAAACTCTGGTAGGCAGGTGGGTTAGTGGCTACTGGAGAATCTAAATTTGAGCAGCTGGCACGCCACAATGTCACATGAAAAAGCCAGCCTAACAATCTACAGACCTATCAAAGACAATATAGGAGCCCCAATTCAAGCATGGCATCCCACAGATCTACTTCTAAAGTAGAATCCAACATTTAAACTTTTAGGCTTTCCCTTCCAGCTTAATTCAACTTGTTTTCTCCAAACACTCGTCTCCTTTCTGATTACTCCCATTTAGCATTTGTTTACTGCTAACTCTAAATACACAGCTACGGTGTTTAATACAATATAGTTAGAAGTGGTATTCAGCCGGTTCGGACCAGTTTGTCCGAACCGGTAGTGGAAACCCACCCGCCCACCCGTGCCGGCTCTATGTCATCCTATTTAGGCACGTTTTCAAGCTGCGCGGATGCGTGCAAGCCTCACACAGGATCAAAGTGCATGCACAGAAGGCCAAATGCATGCGTGGACGGGATGCGTGCGATCGAAGTGAGCGAACATGTGTGCTCATATTTGCGAACCAGTAGGGAAAGTAAGTAAATACTACCCCTGAATATAGTATAATTGTTTACAGGTGTCCAAATCATTTGGCTCTATTCCTCAGTACATCTAGAAAGTCCTTTGTATAAGAGTGCTGAAGTTGGTGGGTAGGGAGCCACTCATATTCATGCCAGAGAAAGCTGTTTTTTAAAAAAAAAAAAAAACAAGGGACAGTAGCAGAAATGTTCATGGAAGTGGAGGAAAGCAGCCCAAAGTTTTTTCACTCAACAAAGGAAGAAGAAAGCACCCCAGGATTTTTATAACATTGTGTCAGGTCCATGTGGGCCCAAGAGTTATATATTTAAAATGGATGGCTACATAAATTGGGAGGGAGAATGAGTGGGCGGATAGATGCATGGATAGGTGGGTAGGTAAGTGGATGGATAGACGGGCAGAACTATTTCATATGTATCACTTCTTAATTCCTTTGAAAATTCCACTATAGTTCCACTATAACTGCAATTGTGAATTCCTTTGAGGGGCTGAAGGATGGACATCCATTCTCACAATTTTTCTTCTCCTTCCCATCACGATTAGAATAAAATTGTTCCCTGGAGGAGAATATGTCACTTCTAAGGGAGTTTTGAAATTCCTATTGCTCTCCCAATAATTATTTTTTTTCTAGCAGAAGCTATTCTATATTTTTGACACCTCATGAATTTGTATTGAACACAATATTCATCCTTCTGATTGTGATATTTGATAAGGCATAAAAAGAATATAGAAACAAATCAAAATAAACAAACACATATGGCATTTAATAGACTTCTTGGGGGGGGGAAACAATTGGCCATCTGATACTGAAAAATCTGCTGCGAAAGACGGAAATCAAAACAGAGCTGGGATGAAATAATCATTTTTATTCCCTTTTCAGCCAGCCAGCATTTAGACATTGGCCTTTTTAGAATGAACGAACTGAAGCTAGAGAATTATTAGAATTAGAATTCAGATTCAAAGGGCACCGTACGTGCATGTAAACCTATGGAAGGCACAAATAAAAGTTCTGAAAAATAACTTTTATTTGTTTTCAGCCAGGGGTGGGTTCTGGCTGGCTTTATTGCCAGTTTGCTTCTATGCCTGCTTTGTATGTGCGCACTGCATACTCGTTGCATGTGCAGGCACATTTCAATTAAAATTGTTCTGTGCATACGCAGAACCCAGAAACAAGATGGTGGCGGTGGCAACCAGGGAACCGGTTAGGGGGGGGCAGACCTGGGTCACTGCCGGTTCCAGCGACCCAGGCCGCCATGCCACTACCGGTTCAACTGAACCATGCTGAACTGGTAGGAACCCACCTCTGTTTTCAGCAATGATCAAAAAGCTTTTTGCAGAAGAAAAGGCATGGAAAGGAAACCAAGAGCAAGAAAAGTGCAACAAACATGAAACAATCCCGTTCCGATTATATCATTGAGGACCATCAACTTACAGTAGCCCTTCCTTCAGGAAAACAAACCATACTTTGTGATCACTGTTTTCTAAAAGAAAAGATACCAAAAATCTCTTGAATATGTTTGAAGGCTCCTAATGTCATATAATCTGTACTGATAGACTTTTTGTTGATCCTTTTTTCCCTTTAAGGCCTGGCTGTTTAAGGGACTGCCTGTCTCCCTTAGCTTCTACCCAACTGACTCTATCCTACAGGGTTGATGGGCTTCAGGTTTCTTTGATTGAACGATGTCAGTGTCATCAGTGCACCTTCTCTGGAGCCACACTAGCACTCTGGAGCAAGGTTTCTCGTGAGATACAGATGGCCCCCACTCTGTTGTTGTTTAAAAGAACTGCCTCATCACTCAGGACTTTGTCACTGGAGCATGAGACTTCTCATTATATTGCACTTGTCATCTTTGGTCTTTATTTTTTATTTTTTATCAATTTTATTGCAATTTCTCGACTTCTTGTGAGCCACCCAGAGATGTTGAAAGATAGGCAACATAGAACATACTCAAGCAACAAAATCTGCCTATCCAAGGTCTTTGAGAAGGACTCAGTAGGTCAAAAAACTGTCACATCCAAGCTAAATACCTAGCTAACCAGACAAAACAATAATGCATTACCTTGATGTGGTACTGATAATTTTGATTTCAGTGGTAAGTGACATCATTCCAAAGCAGAACTAATTGGAAAAGTACCATTAACTTACAGTGAATATACCCTTTCTTTAGGAATTCCCACCCCTCATTTTTTATCAAGAACCAGCTGGTAGAATGTAGCCTGATAGGCAGTAAGCATTGCCTTTAAATACAACTTTTCTTATAATTAAAATTCATTTTGTTATAATTGTTAATCTGTTTCATTAATCATTGTTTAGGTCAGATTGTCACTCTCAGGAATGTATGTGAAAAAACATCTCAAGCTTCAACAGATTGGGATGGTGGGACTAGATACCAATAGTACAGCTTTCATTTGTTCCTCCACTTACCATATTTTTCAGAGTATAAGACCCCCCCCTAAAAGTGGATGAAAATTTAGGTGTATCTTATAGACCAAATACGGGCGTTTTTGGGCTCCCAAGCCTTCGATACATTGCATTTTCATCCTCCCAGGCCCCCAGGACTCTGCAGTAGTCCTCAAGGCGGGTTTTCGACAAGGCTTCGTTCCCATCCAGCTTGATAGAACTCCTGAAGAACACCTGTGTAAACAATCTGTGCTCTTCCTACTATTCTTAAATGGAGAAAAAACAGTCCAATCAAGTATTATATAAAAAAGAAAAATTTTAATCCATAAGTATAAAAAAGCAAAAAAAGTAGAAGAAAAACTAATCCATTCAGTTTAAAAAATAGGAAACACTTGCAAAAAAACCATCCATAAAAATAAAAATTAAAAAAAAAGATAACACACTGTTTAATGTAGTTTAATTTCACCCCTTACTCTCTTCTGTCTTCAATTTTAATTTAACTTTGGTGTTTTGGGGGTAGTCTCTTTTCTAATAATAAAATTTCCTCACCAACTCGACACACTTTCTCTTTCCGCTTTCTTTCCATTCTGTAGATGTCCCAACTTCAGCAGCTTCAATGGCTACGTTTCTGTCGTCAGAAATAAGAGCTTCTCCTGGATCAATCAGGGAGTTTGCGGTGTCCCTGAGATCAGCAGGATGTACTCTTCTCTATCATCATCTCTATGAGATGGTTTAGGTCCAAGAGGACTGTCCAGCAGCAGAAATATCGACTGCTATCTTGGAGCTCCAAGATCGCATGTCATGTGGTCGTGACATTAGCTCCTCCCTGCACAATATATTTGTTTCTCTTCCTCATGGTAGAGAATTGTCTGGTCATCTTAACTTTTTGTCTTCTTGCAGGACACATCTGCAACCTTTCTATCCTTTAGGGACTCATGTCCCAGCTTCATTCTTTGGTCATTTTGTTTCTTCTCCTAAAAGCTCAGACGCAGTGTTTTATCTGCAAGGGCCTAAAAGCTGTGTTCCATTGGTACATACCCTGTTTCCCTGAAAATAAGACCTCCCTGGATAATAAGCCCAATCGGGCTTTTGAACACATGGGCTAAAATAAGCTCTCCTCCTAAGATAAGCTCTTCCCAAAAATATTGCCACACAGCAGCAGCCATGAGGTGACCACGCTTGCCACCTCCTGCACCTCAAAAATAATAAGACCTACCAAAAATAAGGCCAAGTGCTTATTTCAGGGGTCAAAAGAAAATAAGACCCTGTCTTATTTTTGGGAAAACACAGTATGTATTTTATATTTCTTGCTTATTGTAAACCTCTCCTGGAACATTTAAATATTATCTAAATATTTTAAATAAATTACATTACTGCCATTTATCAGCCTTGCCCCTCTGTGTGACTGTTTCCCTTATGGAGAATGGCTTCCACTGTCAGATCTGTGTTGAACCTCCTTTCTTTGAAGTGATGGATCCTGATCCTTTCTCATTTGTTTCAATGTGGCCATTCACTGTTCTTTGACAGTTATTCTTTGAGAACTGCTATAACCTTGCAATTGCTGCAAATATATGCCAGGTTGCTTTCAGGAAAGATGACAAACACGTCAGAAACACTTCAGATCATCAACTGCAGTCTTTGTGCACTTGTTCATCTTTATGTTTATTTCTTAAGGCACCAGTAGGAGAAAAGGTTTACTTCTTCTCTTCAGGCTTTTCAGGTTCACCAGTCCCGTATAAACTCTTGACCCAAAGAGAAAATATATCCTTAACTTTCCTGACAAACTCTTGTTTACCATCCCTGTTTATTCACTCATTCTGTACAATGATGGCAAACTTCAATATTAGCTTTCACCTCATGTAAAATATATTCAATAAGTATGCATTGATTTTTAAACTGAAATTGAAAACTATAAACCAATCGGAGTTTTGCAACGAAGATTGCACCTAATTGTAGAATGTTAAAACAGGCTCTAACATGCAAATTACAATCTACTAAATAGTGAATGTAAACTAAGTGGAGATTCAGGTGGTTGTACAAAACTATTTTTGGAAAATAATGTCTCCTACCAAGAGCTCCATTTTCTTCTAATGTCTGCTACCCAGAATTGTCTCATCATACTTCATAATCAATAACTTCTCTAGGAATAAAAAGTCTTGTGATGCCCGAGAGCTCACATCACCAGCAGATAAATGGAAGGAACAGAGGTGATAACCTAAACAATGATTTTTGAACACAGAATTTCAGAACAGGAAGCTTTGTAGAATCAACTATAACATATATACAAATCTTGTATTCTAGTTAGAGCACAGTGCAGAAGCTCTGAATCTTGCAAGCATGAGGTGCCCATCAGTGATAAGTTTAAAATCTTCCTTAGGAAACAAAGCAACCTAAAAGCACCTCCCAGCAAAAAGAGAAAACTTTCCAACCCATCAATGCAGGTTGCAATGAATGGTGCTGATAGCAATTGACTGAAAGGGAGGCAGCTCTTCTCAAAACCCATAAAATTGCAGTCTTCTATCAAAAGCTATTTCCTACAATTCACAACATTCCCACACTTTAACAATAAGCCTAGAAAAAGACTGAGGCATCTGTCATGCCCAGATGGCTCTAACTGAAAATTATACATGCATGTGGAATTGAGGATGGCGAGGGGAATACAAGTAGATAATCAGAGAGGGTTTTCCTCTCTTCAGATGAATGAGAAATGTTCAAAGTGCTGATGAGGACAATTAGTTTCAGATATACTTGAGCAGAGGAGGAGAAAGAAAGAAATATGGATGATGACAAAACACTCTGTTGGCCTGGCTCTGGCTGGTTGTCTCTCCAGGAATAAGACTGAAAATAAGATGGAAAGGGAATTCTGAAGACACCAAATTCAGTTCCCTTTCTGCTTTGTGAAAAGTCCTACAAGGCAAAAGGATGAGTTAGATTGACAGGATCCCAGGATGGCTCTAGCATGTTCCTTTTTTCCCTTGGATGGTGGAGCTTCTGGCATAAACTAATGAGAGATTCACAAATAATGTTTCAATAATGCTTCAAACAATAGCCCTCCACTGCATGTTGGCTCTAAAAAGATTGCATGAGAAGAATTTTAAATAAAGAGTGATGAAAAGGTTTGACATCTTTCATATTGTTGGAAGAAATTGGAAAGATGGTTTAGTGGTGGACAGGATCACATAGTTTGAGGTCCTGGGCTAAAAGGGCAAAAATGCTGAGAGTGCCTGGGTTTTATGCCCTCTCTGGGCTTTTGAGGTTGAGTTTGTGTTCTGATTGGTTGTCAGACTCCCATGGGGCCATGCAGGGGGAACTCTGTAGGTTGTCCTGAGTCCCAAGCTTGGTTGAGGCTTGCTGGGTGATAATGTAATGAAGAGGCTTTGGGCAATTCCTCCTATGGCTCTGTCTGAAGGAGGTAAATATATGTTATGTAAAGCCGAGGCCTTAATGGCCCATTAACAAAGGGGGGGGGCTGCATTTCTGCCTACCTTTTAGGGGAAATATTCTGCCCTTTTAATATTTCCTAAAATATTTCATTTTCCTAGGAGTGGGTGCTAACTTTCAACAATATTAACCTGATTCTATAGGGTTCTGTCCCAAGCTGAGGACATCCAGAAGTACGGTGAGTTCTATCATTAGCTTTAGATATTTCCCTCCTGCTTTTGTTTTGGTAGTTGAAACTTCAAAATGCAGAGCAATCTAAAGACCAAAATTATAATCATATAATCCTCATGAATGAAGTAAGGAAACAGACCTTCCAATGATATTGGTTGTGGAAGCTGATGTCCACACATTTTAAGGTTGCTAAACTGGAAATCGCTAATCTGCAGTAGATAGACAAATTGTTGGAGATGATGTATCCCTGCATTCTTGCAATGAGCAAGGTTTGAACTGGATGATATTCAAAGTTCCTTCTATTTTATTTTTCTAACAATAGCATCAAATTCTTTCAAGTGTCCACTTTTTTGCTTTTCACTATTATCGGGGTGTATAGAAAACCTAAGCCACCATGATGGCAAGGTGTATGCCAAACATAACTGGAGCAGCATTTTTAAGCTGTATTTCTTTTAACAACTGGGGTTTATTTATTTATTTGAGAAAGAGAAAGATTAAGACTTGGTAACAGAACATCTCCCTAATGAGGAATAATCTGTGAAAAATTGCAGAAAGAGAGGTTGATGGGTTTTAGTGGCAAAGGGAGGTGATGATGGTAAAGAATGATTATTTCCTTTCCTGAATGTGATGCAGTTGATTGTTGGGCGCTGAAGACATAAAGTATGATAGATTAACTTGCTGGTTTCATTTGCATAAAAGAAAACAGTAATTAGAGCTAATCAGGTAGTTCAGAAAGTTTGCAAAATATCATTTGACTACCAAGGATTAAAAACTGGAAAGCAATGTGATATAATGAGCAGTAAAATTAAAGATTTCTCTCTCCCAAGACTCCCCTAACCCTCCCATGATCTTTTTGATTGAAATGAATGGTGGTGAGCTGCTCTCAAGTTCACTTGGACAGAGGCAATCACTGGTGGTATCATGATAAGGGTCACCCAGATTCTGCTCTCTGAATTCAATCCTTCTCGATCGTTCCTTCCCTTTTTAAAAAAAAACTGCCCTAATTTGGACTTCTCAAATTGTGCATTTATCAATGCAATTCTCAGCTCCAGAAAAGCATTTTAGAAAGCGCATATTGAAGAAACTGTATGCCATACGTGCCCCAAAGCTGCTTTTTTCAAGAGGCACCTGGACTCTCTGGTTTTTCTTTGAAGATGTTTTGCTTCTCATCCAAGAATCTTCTTCAGCTGGATGTTGGGGAATGGAAAGATTTATACTCCTTGCAGACAGCTGGTCATTTGCAGCATTTTAGCAAGTCATTAAGGCCTCCTGGAGGTTTATCTGTGTCATCATGGTCACCTGAGTAGTGCAAATGGGTGTGGAGCCTTCTTGGAACTGTTGAAAGGACTGTGTTGTAGATTAGAGATAGATGATGCCATATCCCTCCCCCTCTGTTGAGAGAGGGCTGTTCAATTTTGACATAAATGGCCTCTTTAACCCTTCTTTCAAATTAGCGATCCTCTCTGTCCAAAATATGGACTTTGTTGTCTTCAAAAGAGTGGCCTTTGTCTTTTAAATACAGACAGACTGCTGAATCTAATCCTGATGTATTTGTTCTTCTATGTTGTGCCATGCACTTATGAAGTGGTTGTTTTGCTTCCCCAATATAAAGATCTACACATGGCTCACTGCATTGTACTGCATTTACCAAGTTGCTCAGTTTCTGTCTTATCCTTGGGGTGGACAAGCTTCTGCCTGAGTGTATTCTTGGGTTTGAAGTGTGGACGTATGTTATGTTGGCCACACATTCTGAGGGCTTCCTTGATGTGTTTATATTCTTTTTCTTTCCCATCTTTGCTGGTAGGCAGGCCTTCAGCTTGGTGACTAAGGTTCTGAGGACTCCCCTTTTGTGTTCTAGTGGGTTCAATGTGAAGGCTTCTGTCTTTCTTAATATGTAATAATGTGTAATGCAAATGACCAGCTGTCTGCAATCCTTCCATTCCCCACCATCCAGTCATAGTTGAAGAAGCTTCTTGGATGAGAAGCAAAAGGTCTTCAAAGAAAAACCAGAAAGTCCAGTTGCCTCTTGAAAAAAAGCACCTTTTGAACAGCCATGACCTGGATGATTGAGAATCTCCATAGATATGTATACCATATATCATAGGAAATGCAATGGAAATTATAGAAAATGTTTTTTGAGGGAGGGAAAATCCAGGAGTTAAATGACAACAGGTCTGTGAGTATCTTTATGTCTGAAAATAGATGACACTGGTATGGAGAGACATTCAACTACCTTACCTTGTTTTTTAGCTTCTTTTGTTATTTGCCATCATAACTACTTTGATTTTTTTTTATTCTTGGATTCCAGAATTAATTTTTATTTTATTCATCCATAAAAATCTGAGCCTTAGGTAGTTTACAAAAGCAAATGCAATGAAAACCATAACAAAAGCAATAAAATTGTAAGCAATGACAGACAAAATGGCACCAATCTTCTTCTAGCTCAGGGATGTCAAACTCATGGCCTGCAGGCCAGATGCGTCACATGCTGGCCACAACCATGCCCGGTTTGGCGAAGGGAGGAAAGTTACAATACATCACAATGAGAGTTTGACACCCCTGTTCTAGTTTGTTCATCACCAAAGGTCTTATGGAAAAGCTGTACCCTCCAGCTAGCCATTACAACAAGGACTATTCTTGTTGTCCTAAGGAAGGGCACCAGCCATCAAGAGTATGCGCCACAATGTTCTTCATACTGTATGTTCTGAAAGCATCTTTTATCAAGTCACCCTATTCACCTAGGCCAGGCAGGCCAAATAAAGTTAGGATAAATGGTCTCAAAGATATCCAAACACTGAGCCATATAAGGCCTTATAGGTAATAATCAGCACCTACCCAGAATTATGCTTTCAGAATAGGCGTGTGTCCCCCCCCCCCACCTCTCAAGTATAGGACAGAAGAAAATATCTAAAAACATGAACTATGAATCCCTCTAGAGGAAAATACAACCTTGATGACAAGACTTAGGAAAATGGATATCCTTTCCTCAAATATACGTTTACAATTTCAGTCTTGATTTCCACAATTATTTATGAGCTTACGTTGTGCAGGTATAATTATACAATAGTGGATGTAGGCTTCTAGACACTTGGAGGGCATATTTTCACTTGGTGCATTTTAGAAATAGCTTACAATCATAGGATTATCTGCAAGCAAGGGAGGGCACTCATGAAACTCTGCTTGTTTTAACAGAAGTAAAAATGAATTCATAATTACTATCTTTTGGGCGAACAGGTAGCTACATCCCACAAAGTAGTCTTCGTAATTTCCACTGAGATAATGTTGCAAGAAATGTCCTTGCAAGCATTTTGTTCACTTCAAGATTAAAAGCAACCATGCGTTACAGATCATTAGTTAGAGCAGCCAGCTCCAGCAAGGTTTGGGTAGCCTGCCATCTCTGATAAATCTCTGTGATGCTTCACTGTCTCCTACCAACACAGTTTGTTCCTGGGCTGATGATGGGTAGTTCAGAGGCATTTTTCTCCAAGTTGAAATCTTCATTATCAATTACAAGAGAGATAATAGCAAAGAGAACATTTTAGCTACTTTGCCATAACTAGATTGGCTCAAAAGATTGTTGTGTTCCACATTTTGGATGCAGTAGACATATAATCTTGCTGTCAGATTCCTTTGATAAACTTGTTATAAAAATGATTTGGCAATTGCCTCTTCCTTTTTTAAAAAATTCAGACCCCTTTTTGATTCATCCAACAATTCAACTTGCATTATACAATGAGGTCCATAATCCTAATTGAGGAGGTTATCACAAATATTCATCTGTGAAATATGAGGAATGGAAAAGGATAATCGGAACATGCTCAACTTCAGCTCCTAGGACCCTGAACTTTTACGGGTAAGGGGGCAACTTTATTACAATTTTTTTAGCCCAGTCACAAATCCATGTAGTTTCCATATCATACTAAATCAAACACATAAAACTATGTGTTTGATTTAGTATGAAACTAAATTTAGTATAAAACTATATTTTGACTTACTCGGAGATGCCAGCAGTTCTAGGTGTAGAACTAGAGGTTCAATTGGACATGTTGGCAGAGAAATTGGTCACCGTTGTACCTACTGCACTCTTGATGCCTCTCAGTTGGCTCATACTTGATATCAAGTGAATAATTATGTTGAAAAACATAATTCAAGTAATGATTTCAGCAGGAGAAACTATATATTACACCTTTAAATATCCAGTAAGGTTACAAATAAACATGAAGACTCAATTCAATCTTTTATAAGACCAGAATTAAAAACTAAATATTAAAATAAAATAGAACAAGACATAATGGTATATGACAGTTAGTAATGAGATCATCAGTGGACGGCCAAAGGCTGCCACATTTTACAGGCACTGCAGCAGAATTTAGCTATGTTCAAAGAAATAGTATCACACCAATCCAATAGCAACAACTGTATGTAAAAGGCAGCAGAATTTCTTGGATATTTGTTCAGGTAAGGAATTACAAAATTAGTCTGTGAATCCTTATAAAGGGTATAATATAACAGGAGATGAGCTGTGGTTTCAATGGCGCCTTGTCCATAGGAGCACAATCTCTGCTCATATGGGAGTTTTGGTATCTAAACATGGAGACATTTTTCTGCATTTGAATTTCCTCCTAGTAGACTTGGGAAAAATGGAAGAGGGTGGACATGTCAAAACGAAGAAAAGGGAGAAGGCAGGAATAGAGAAGTGGGACAAAAGACTTACTAGAAAAAAAATCAGACAACTAGAAATTGTTATATGGGAAAATATAAAGCTAGGATAATGGGTTTATTCCTAAATACGACAATAAAATGGAGTTGCTAACTGACTTAATATGATAATGGAAAGATAATTAAATAAAGATTAAAACATGGAATATGGACAAACATGAAACTGATATGGGGAGATTGTAAAGCAGAGGTTTGTGAATCACAAACATGGGTTAAAATATATGAAACATGGACATATATAGAACTTTTAAGATGATGAACAAAGTGAGATGTGTACCGCTTGTTATCCTATATAGTAGATTAAGGGAATTGTAATGAACATTGAACAGTAAGGATTGCCATTTATAGACAACTAAGGGTAATCTAAACCAAGATATGGAAAAATGGAGAGGGAACATGAAATACACCTACAATGGGAAACTATTGAGATTTAAAGACAGAATCACAAATTGGGGGCATATAAGGATGTATAATTATATAAAAATAATGATAAGAATAGCTGGGAATGGTAAGCAGGTCTACATCTCGGCCAAAATTAGGCGGGGGGGGGGGTTAAATATAATGACTATGTATTTATACTTTTTTGTTCTCTTTTTTTTAAAAAGGAGGAAGATATATGTTAAAATTAAATATGTATACTGAAAAGGAATTATAAATACCATCAACATAAAATGGAGCTCACTCAGAAGCTGAAATACAATAAGTAAATGAGATGAAGAATGTGAGGGATAGGAGAGAGGGCGGGGGGGAGAGGATGAGAGAAAGGAGGAGTGGAAAGGGGAGAGAGGAAAAGGAAAGAGGAAGGGGAAGTAGAGAAGAGAAGGGTGACAGAGGAAAGAAAGGAGGTAGGGAGTGGGAGGAGAGAGAGAGAGAAGAAAGTGATGGATAAGGTACAAATATGGTGTATGGAGAGCAGAAGAGCCAATAATTATTTTTGGGAGTTGATGGTAAGATGAATTGATGTAAACATTTAATAATACAATATGATTTTGGCTATGTAATAGTATACATGTGGTTATATGTTATGAAAATGAAAAAATAAAAAACTTTATATATATATATATATATATATATATATATATATATATATATATATATATATATATATATATATATATATATATATATATATATATATATATATATATATATATATATATATATATATATATATATATAAATGAATTTTCTCCTAGTGATGTGCATTGCATCGTATCTCCTTCTAAACAATTCAGCAGCTAGTAAGCAAAGATGTGTCCAATCACATCTGCTATTCCAAGGGATTGCCAACATTTAAGTAAAATAACCGCTGATAATAAATCTACCACTACTCCTAAAATAAGGTTATGCTGATAGTAAATACATCAAAGAAGGAATTTGATTCTCTTTCTACAAGCTTCTGTCAAGTAAGCAATAATGATAAGTTATTCACTCAAACTGTTTGAGATTGGGAAGTGAAAGGAAATCTACAAAGAATCCCATCAACATCCAACCCAAAAAGAGTATCACTTTCTTTAATACCATGAATATGGTTGGCAGATGCATCTTTCCAGCAATGAAAGAAAATGTCTTTATTTAATTTAATAAACTGGCCACACCACCAATGCATCAAATATTTTTTTAAAAAAGGATTGATTGCTGTTACGCCTTTCAACCCAATGTTTTTAAGACTACACGGCCAATAGCTCCAAGAAAAAAAATATTTCTATGTGCATGGCATACAGGCCCAAACATACTGATAAATGATGGGCTTTCATGAGTCTTTAAACATTTGGCTCTGTACCCAAGCCTGGAGCTCTCAATGTGTTAAGGACACAGTTCCTTGGCTTTACTGTTAATTGGTTAATTATCTCTGCTGCTGTATATATTTATTTCTGTATATTTTTATTGTTTTGAATATTTTTAGTCTCAATTGTTTTTATAGTTTTAGATTGTAAGCTGCCCAAGCCTGCTGGTTGAAATTGGCAGGTGCAGAAATGGAATGAATAAAGAAACAAATAAATGCCTTTCTGGAATTTATTTTTAATAACAATCTGAAATTGAAGAAAAGATTGCAGTTGGTATTACCACAAAGCAAAGAAAAGGAGGGAAGATTAATCACTCTCCTAATAAAAAGATCTTGAAGACATACACTGATGATGTTACTTAATTTAGATAAAGAAATGTCTATAAGAAAACATCCAAGAGAGCACCAAAGGACCTCTACACTCATTTCAACCCTGAGTTACAAATATGATTTTTTATTATCATGATTCTTTGGGAAAGAAAACATGGCATTCACCCAAAAGGGTTGAGTGATGTCACATGAGTAATTGAGTCTTTATATAAATTACGCAATTGATATCAACTGACATGGGATATTATTTGTGACTTTAATCAAACACCTATGAAGGGTATTTTCATCAAGGTTGGAAGGAAGAATGGAAGTATTAATTCACACATACACATACACACTTGAACTATGGTGCTGGAGAAGACTCCTCCGAGTCCCTTGGACTGCAAGGCGATCAAACCAGAGGAGATCAACTCTGACTGTTCTTTAGAGTGCCAGATACTGAAGATGAAACTCAAATACTTTGGCCACCTAATGAGAAGGAAGGACTCACTGGAGAAGAGCCTAATGCTGGGAAGGATTGAGGACAAAAGAAGAAGGGGATGACAGAGAATGAGGTGGCTGGATGGAGTCACCGAAGCAGTAGGCATGAGCTTAAATGGACTCCGGGAGATGATAGAGGACAGGAAGGCCTGGAGAACTGTTGTCCATAGGATCACGATGGGTTGGACATGACTTCACAACTAACAAAAACAACAACACATACACACACACAAATGTGGCCAAAAAATTAGAATTATTCACACTCAGGCATGACCAGGCACTGGTACATAAATATTTTAGTAATATCAACATTGCCAAAATAATTTTTGTACGTATATTCTTAATCACCTCAATGTAATGTTTAATTTTGGTTTACAGTAGTTTGTTATGAAACAATGAAATGCTCTGGATCTCTTTTCTAAATAGTAATCTTCTATAACAAGGTCTTTATTATTAAAATAAATTTGTTTTTTTCAGTCTGTGTAGCATGCTAAATTTGAAAATGTCTTCACCTGAACTATAAAACTGAAATATCCTAAAGAAACATAGATGAAGATTGACCTGAATGAAGACTTCCAAGTTGTGACCCAATGATTTTAACATGTTGGCTGCAGAAATTCTTCTCAACTCTACTTATACAGACCATACATCCCTCCCAAATTGCACTGTTCAGACTGTAAATCAATCTATTGTCCCCCTGTTTTAAAGACAGAGAGAACAAGAGGGGAGCAAAATATAGGTCTTTTGAGTCTTTGTTAGATTCCACACATCTATTGTACCATAAAACAATCATCCCAAACTCCACAAAAAAAAGGGGGGGCACAACTATCCACTGACATTGTATCCCCATAGTGCACAGGTATCAAATTCGCACTATCATGTGACATATCGTGGCATTTTTCCTCTTCACGGAGCTGGGGTGGGCGTGGCCTGTGCATGGGCCACCAGTTTGACCCCCCTGTCATAGTGTATCCTTGAAGGCCTAAAATGTTTATTTTAAATCTACTGGCCTCAACTAGAAACCGGCTGTCCAGCCTACTTTCCACACTTTCGTCTCAGAGGTGGTATTCAGCAGGTTCTGACCAGTTCTGGAGAACCGGCAGCGTAAATTTTGAGTACTTCAGAGAACCGGTAAATGCCACTTCTGACTGGCCCCGCCCCATCTATTCTCTGCCTCCCGAGTCCCAGCTGATTGGGAGGAAATGGGGATTTTGCAGTAACCTTGCCCCGGAGTGGGGTGGGAATGGAGATTTTACAGTATCCTTCCCTTGCCATGTCCATCAAGTCATGCCACACCCACCAAGCCATGCCCACAGAACCAGTAGTAAAAAAAATGAATCCCACTACTGCTTCATCTGTAGAAATGAGATGGGGACTTTTTCTCAAAGTTGAGTGATACAGGAGGTGAACTGAAAACAGAGTAAAATCAAAAGTAAAACTGGCACTCTTGTACATTTTCTATACCCATCTCCAAGACAACTGGCAAAAGAGAAATTCCTCCCAGTTCTTCTAGATCAGGGCTGTCAAACTCGCCCATGCCCGGTTTAGTGAAGGGAAAAAAGTCACAAGACGTTACATGACGATGCAAGTTTCACATCCCTGTTCTAGATCATTTTTATCAGCAAACCTTACAGATCCCTGTCATTAAAGGCTTAGCTTATAAATAAGGTTCTATTGGGAAGAAAAAAGAATCCTCCCCCAGATTTCAAGACATTCATGAAATGTAGAATTTGTGCTGAAGTCCATCCAGTAAGAGTTGTCATTTCTCCAGAAAATTAACAGGCAGCACACAGAATCCCAGGCAAGTCAGAAGCGAAGCATTCTATTAGTTAATCTAATTCAACCTGTTCATTCTGAATTTCATTAACTGCCACTGCATAGGAGACTCATTAACAAGCCTCAGCTACATTAAGAACCACTCTTTTTTTCTGCAAGCAGCAAACAGCTTGAATTTGTAGCAATTAGGCACATCATTTGCAAATAAACTTCAGTTGCGTTGTGTTTAAGAAGCCAAGGAGAAACAAAAGTTCACACAAAAATTGCAATTTTGTACAGCTTCTGCCAACAAGCTATGTTGGATTCCGAGGCCTATTAGCCCCAGCAAGCACTGCTGGGAGCCTGCCAGTTGTGGGATATCATAGGAGTTAAGAGTGCAACAGCTGGAGGATAGCAGTGAAGCCAACAGGCACTGGAGACCCCAGATCAATTTTTGTTTAATTATTTCTTATTGAAGGCTTCTCCAACTTGGCATTTTTGTTTGGTTAGGAAATGAAGGTCTTGAAATTCTTAATGTGCTTGCTAGAAATTTTGGAGTTTCAGTTCAAACATGTGTGAATAAGATGGGGAAGCTTCATTATTGAAAAATGGAACAATCTTTAACATGAAGAAAAGCAGCTTGAGGAAATGTTCCACTGCATATATTTTACCCCCACTCTTTATTGCTGAAATAGAACATTATTATTTTCTCTACGCTTTATCCTTCTCTAGGCTTTGAACTTTCCAGGGAAAGAGAAAGATAGGAATTGCTTCACATAAATAAAGGTTAAGTTATTAAACAAGCACATTTAACATTTTCTATCGATCAATACAGAATTTGAGCAAAACAGGAAAGAACCAAAAACCAATTATTCTATTCTCAATGGCAAGAAAAGAGCCAAATTAAACAGCTGATTAGCATCTGTTGGTTCTATAACTTAATCCAAATGCATCACCAACCTCTAAAGCAGGGGTGTCAAACTCACGTCGTCACGTGACGTATCATGACTTTTTTAGCCTTTGCTAAACCAGGCATAGGCATGGCCAGCGCATGATGCATACAACCCATGGGCCACGAGTTTGACACCTCTGCTCTAAAGCTTGGAATTACTATCAGAACTGAAATGTGCTTTGAAGTCTATGGTATTTTTTTATAATAAACATCCTTAAGGTTTGCAAGAAATCTGAATAAAAAATTAGAACATCCTACATAAACAAATCAGTATTAAAAATATTTATTTTGAATTTAAGAGATGGGTAATTCAACAAACTACTATTTTTAGTTTTTAATCTCAGATTAAAAATGGATTAAGAGTCCCATTCAAATAGGACAGGGGTGTCATCACGGTGGTATCACATGACGTATTGTGACTTTTCCCCCCTTCGCTAAACTGGGTGTGGGCGTGGCCAGCATATGATGCATCCAGCCCCTGGGCCACGAGTTTGACACCCCTGAAATAGGTCAAGAGACTTTTACGGATACGAGAATAGGTTTTCCCTTGTACTTGAAAATTATATAGTAAACCTGCAGAAGCTGTCACTATATGAAGAATTGTGGATTTATTGGGGAGGGAGCAACAAATTAGTTTACAATGTTGGAATAGTAATGTTATCCCAGATTTATAATCTTGGATAGCCAATTTGTGTTCTTTCTGCTTATGAACTGATTCCTTGTTGATGTAATGGAAAAACTGATCAATATTATTCCATGCGGTCAAGTTTTAATGTCTGTAAGTTAATGTGATAGCTCCATGCAACCTTCATGAGCTATGGGATGAACTTAAATGCATCATTAAATTCTGTGCACATGAAATATTGATCAGTAGAAATGGGGGAGGGATTACTTAAACCTAAAAGCTCTCTAGCCCTTGTTCCTCCATTTTAACCAAATAATTATCTTCCCCTCCCATAAAACTGGCATAGTTGGGTCCTTCTGTAGCTTGAATAACAAGGAAACAAATGTAAAACAAGCAATGGCCTAAGAAACGATTGTTTCCTTCAGGACTATTCCAAAGAGAGGAAAGGTTAATTCTTACATGCCTACTTGGATTCTATTAATTACCAGTTCCCCCTCAAAACTGATAGAATTTGCATTTTAAACAGTCCTTTTCTTCCTCTCCCATTTCAGGCTATTTGCATTTTTAAAAACCTGCTAGTTAAATGCAGCGACACCTATATTCTCAACCTCCAGTTAGTCTTAACTCAGGGAAAGAATAAAGAATGGAGAAATTCTTTGTTAATCCAGCATGTTTACCCAGGATCACCTGGTCAGCAGCTTACCCAGCCCAATGTGGTTGATTCATAGGACAGAGTGAACCAAAAACTGACAATACAGGCTGAGTTCACACCACAGACTAGGCTAAATTGTGATTGTTAAGTCTATGATTTAGTGCAAGGGTGTCAAACTCAAGGCAGCATCACATGATGTATCTGGACTTTTTCCTCACTAAACCAGGCATGGGCGTGGCCATTTGAGTTTGACACCCTTGCACTAAATGGCACATCCGGACCATGAGCCAGGAGTTGGACAGCCCTGATTTAGTGTACTGTATAAACCTAACTGGAAGCAGGATACAAGAAACACAGGGGGAAAATATCATAGTGATTAAGTCAGCTTTCCCAATCAGGATCTCTCCAGATGTGCTGGACTGTATCTTTCTTTGGGCATATGACTGGAAATCCTCAGTGATAATCACAAGGAATCATCCAGCTGGGGAAATCTGCCTAAAGGTAGGAGATGCTGGAGGCAGGAGAATGGCAGGAAGAAGATACCCAAAACGCATCACAGCTTCAGCTTGGAATCCATTTGGAGCATCCAATGAACTTTGACAATAAGAATTGCTGCAGTAATTTGATTAGGTGAATCAAAGTAATGAATCTACTTCTAAATCTAATCCTGGAACTACATATTCACACAGCAGTAGTAGAAACTTAACTGAGAAGAATAAAATGAAGTAAAGTTAATTATGGGTAATGGCAGAAGCCTTGAAGTTTTCAGGAGAACTGTCAACCCTCTGATCTTTTTCGAATTCACATTTTTACAACCAACACGCCAACTACAACCGTGGGCGTGAAATATTCTGCCCCATCCTACTTCTGATGCTTTTTTCCCTCTTTGTGTCTTTTCACCATTGGAGGTTTTTAAGAAAAGACTGGACAGCGTCTCCTGCTTGAGCAGGAGGTTGGACTAAAAGATCTCCAAGGTCCTTTTCAGCTCTATTCTGATTCACTTGCAAAAAATTTAGGGCTTATACTCGTGTGGATTTTCTATCTCAAGCTCTCAGTGTGGCTGGATGGGAAAGACTACTGTAAAACCTACAAAGGCCAACAGGTGAGCGGGGACTGCAGAGTACTCCCTCAATCGAAGTCCTTTGCCTTTGGATGAATTCACTTCCAGTCAAAAGAAAACTGATCCTGAAGATGGAGTCAGGGTACTTCTTTTCCCCTTCCACATCTTGTGTGACTAAACCCACTTGTTGTATTTCAAGGTGCATGCTTCCAGCTTGCAAAGTTTGTGGCATATATAAAGGATTGTAAAATAATAACTATTAAGGGTGGGGGTTTGCCCTAATCAGCCGATTCTAATTGTAGGCAGGTTTCTCATTTAGCCTAGAGCAGTGATGGCTAACCTTTTTGTTCTCACGTGCTGAAATTGTGTGCATGTGTGACAGCACACATGCACGTGCCTACACCCATAATGCAATGCGTCCTGCCCACTGCGCATGCACGCATGACCCTCGTGCTCCCCCCACCCCTCCGTACATGCACACGACCCCACCCATGCTCCCGGTGCATGCATGTGACACCCCCCCCCCGCATCCCTTTTTGGGCCTAGCAGGCCACCCTGAAGCCTCCTAGAACCAAAATGGGGCACAGGGGTCACGCTGCACCCCCCACCTTTTCCCACCCCTCTGCATGTGCACGCATCTCCCGCATGTGCACAGAGACCTGAAAATCAGCTGGCTAGGGGGAGGCGCACGTGCATGCATGGTGAAGCTGTGCTAGGCAACACTCGCGTGCCCCCAGAGAGGGCTCTGCGTGCCACCTGTGGCACATGTGCAGGGGTGGGTTCCTGCCAGTTCTAACCTCTTCTATAGAAGAGGTTCCACAAATCTACAGTGCCGTTTAGAACCAGTTCCAGCTCCCTCCCTCCGCCCATCCGGACATCATCAAGATGAAGAGCAAGAGGAGGAATTCTGGGAGTTGAAGTCCACAAATCTTAAAGCTGTCAAGTTTGAACATCTCTGGGTTTTTTTTTTAAAGGGTTAGGGGTGCAAGGGCCTTGTAACATGACACTTTTAAGACTTGCGTGCTTCAAATGCCAGAGTTTCTGAGCCAACATTTTGGTTGCTAAGCGCGAGCGTTGTTAAGTGAGTTTCACCACATTTTACAATTTGGCAACGCCCACCCAGTCACATGGCCGGAAAGCCACTCCCACCCTATCACATGGCTGGCAAGCCACTCCCACAAAGCAGGCCACACCTACAGAAGAGGTTCTAAAAACTTTTAAAACCCACCACTGCACATGTGCCATAGGTTTGCCATCACAGGACTAGAAAGTTAAGGTGCCTCCAATGGACTTGGAGTTTTAAGAGCTAAGCAAGCACTTAAGTAACTCAGCATTCCACTCTTTCCTTTCATCTCTAATGGGACAAATGATGAATATACTGTCAGATGTAATTAGCATATGGTAGAACAGAACATGCTAATCAAACAAGTGACCACTCAGTGCAGTATATTCACTGTACTTTGCTCAAGTGTATTGCTGCAGAAACCATCACCATAACCTACATTCCCCAGACCTCTTAGATTTATGTATAAGGAAGACATGTTGGGATTTAGCTGAGATGGATCCCTATTGGGCTGCTGGAGAATGAAAAAGTGATAATTTTGGTTAGATATTAGGCAATTGAAAGGTCTGGGCTGACATTTTCATTTAGTAAATGCACTGGGAAAGAAATACCTTTGACTTAAAGACTATACATATTTCTGAAGACATTACATCATCATTTTCCACCTTGCTAGGCAAAAATGTTTCATGATCCACTTAGAAGGATGGTAATGGACAACTCCCATCTCTCCAATTTAGCACATTTACAGTATGTGTATAAATCTTATTTACCTTGGAAATAAATAAATAAAGCTACTGCAGCGTTCAGTCCAGTGGTGGAATTTTTAAAAAAAATTACTACCAGTTCTGTGGGCATGGCTTGGTGGGTGTGACGTTGCTTTGTGAGTGTTTTTGTGGATGTGGCAAGGGAAAAGATATTGCAAAATCCCCATTCCTTCCCCACCCCACTAACCTGCTTTCCAGCTTCGTTCTCCTGTTCAGGACAATGAAAGAAGATCAGCTGGAAAGCTGGGAGGCAGCGGGGGGGGGGGATGGGGGAGGTAGCCTATTTGAGGGTTGTCCGAACTACTCAAAATTTCTGGTACCAGTTCTCCTGAACTTGTCAGAACTGGCTGAATACCACCTCTGGTTCAGTCTCACAAATGCATCCATACCTGAGACCTATCGGAAGAAATTTCCTTCTTCGCTTATTCTTTCTTCTGCGATGAACATTTTTTGCCTGTATCCCATGTCCCTTCCTTGGGCTGCTGCACATGTTTAAATGCAACTAATATAGATGGCTCCCAACCAGACTGACACTTTATTCCCTTGCATGGATGACTAGTTTGTAATATATTCAGTTCCCCTAATTATTCTTCTCCATGGACCAAGGATATTCTTTTTGGTACTTATTAAGAATTATGGTATTTGAAAGAAGCCACAGCTCAAGGGACATGGATGAGGAAAGTTTAAAATCATGTTCTCCTAATCTTACTACTTTACAAAGCAAGTAAAAGGTAATGGTAAATTATCCCTTGAGTCAAGCACTATTTTAAGTTATTTTCTTGGCAGCAGTAGAGGGTTTGCCACTATCTTCTTCACCGATGGTTTTTCAGCTTCTCAGACTAACAAATGAATTTGTTCACCTGGGTGGGCAAAAGCAGGATATGCTCAAATGGATACTTGAATAGTCACTGTATTCCTTTTTTCCCCTTTCTAAATGGCACAGGGAAACCTTGGAAGATTGTCCGTATCTTCTCCAAAGAATAATATTTGCCCTGAGGCATCGGTATGCTTACAGCCATGCTTCCAAAACTTCTTTCTTCATTACCACTGATAATATACAGTATATAAGAATCACTTATCACAAAGTTCTTTTTACCCAACGTGATGTAAGGAAAACACTTTAAGTTAATTTAAATGTCCCTGTTGTAAATGGGTAATGGGTTTGTGTGTCATTACCCAAAGAAAAGCTGCTTTTACCCAATTTTGGGTAATTTACCGTCTGGGAAGCACTGACATACACGGTAGCCTTTAAGGGAGCAATTTTATATGATTATGTAGATGGTGGTTTCAAGAAAGTGCCCACTGAAGACAATTTTGAACAATAGCTAGCTTTTATTGTAGTTGTAGTCTGAAACCATCTCTGCACTTCATTGAGCCTAATTTTAAATGTCTGCAGCCTGTGTCCACCTGCCATCTTCGAAATGTAACTAAATGCTGACTCCATATTAATCCTTTTGCTTCTCCCCACCGTTTTTCTGCTTGATTTAGCACCTGTCCTAATGAAGAGCTTTGGAGAATCCAAAAGCTTAAATTCTGTATTATGACCTTAAGGCAACTAATATCTGGTTATGTGATTTCTTTTTCAACACAGCAACTTTTGCTCTTGGTTCTACTATAAAGCAAATATACATACATATCAATTTTTGAGTAATTTGAGACAGTAGAGATTTCTCAAATTTTCTTTATCTTCTGATTTATTTATCATTTATTTATCTTCTGATTGTTTCCTTTTTAACTTCTCCATAGATATAAACAGTCCTTTGGGTAAGTGCTAAATCACAGCTAGCTTTTATATATCAGAGTGCATTGGAGAGAGATACTAAAGTTAATAATTTTAACTTTTATAGGACAAAATATTGTGACTGGAGCTTTTCTGTGGACAAAAAATAAAGATTAACTGAACTTAGGAAATAATAGTGATAGGACAGGCTGAGTTACTAAACATGATACACAGCTGCTTGTAAAGTGCTCTTCCTCTTACTGTAGAGGGATCAAATCTGTTAATGCCTGTCCTGCACAGGTCAGAATCAGAGAAGAAAAGGAGAATTGAATGTCAAAGAAAGGAAATAAAGTCCTGAAAATATCAGTCAAACTGGCTGAAGGTACATCCCACAGAGATATGCCAAGTTAAGTCTTTTAGATTTTTTTAAAAAATGATAACACAACAGAAAACATACTTCTCCTTGCAGTCAATAGACTCATATGTGCAGAAAGAAATTGCTTACATGTTGAATATTAAAACTTCTTAATTGGCACAAATAGTCCATTTTCTCAAGTTCATTAGTAAAAGGTAAAGGTTTCCCCTGTCCAGTTGTGTCCAACTCTAACAGGTAATGCTGATCTCTGTTTCTTAGCCAAGGGAGCCAGAATTCTCCAAAGTCATGGTCATGTGGCCAGCATGACTACATGCCAGTGATGGCTAACTTTTTTGTTGTTGTGTGCCAAAAGGCCGGCAGGAGGTGCACATACATGCGTGGTGGAGCTGGGCTGGGGCGACAGCTGGCATCCCCGCAGAGAGGGCTCTGCATGCCACATGTGGCACGTGTGACATAGGTTTGCCATCACAGCTATATGCTGAGGCACACAATGTTGTTACCTTCCCAACAAAGAGGTATCTATTTACCTACCCGCATTTGCATGCTTTCAAAATGCTAGGTTGGCAGCATCCCAATGTTTCTCATTCATGTTTTTTTTTATTCTGCTCAAAGTACAATGTGTCATCTTTAAAAAAAAAAAAAAACAAAACTAATCACAGCACACACACAAAAATAAACATGAATGGTAATGTCCCATAAATACTAAGGAGCTTTTATTGTCAGTATTCTTCCCCATGGGGAGAGTTTGACCTTGTCAAATTAAACTCCTTCTCCAATGTCAAAGAAATGCACTGGAGACCAGGCTCCAGACAAAGTACAATAGTGATTCTATTATCCACTAGCATGTCTTTTGAAAAACTGGTCACATAGGAAGATGACTTGGAATTAGTTAGTCTACAGGTAGTCTTCATTTAACAACACTAATTGGGACTGGAAATTCTGTCATTAAACAATGCAATAGCAACTTGAAAAACCATGACACTGTGCAACTTAATGATGGCAGTTCCAACAGGCCTGGTTTCCATAATTAAGCGAGGACTGCATGGTTTGTTAAACAAGTACCTGACATGGCCACAACTTCTGACTTCCTGCCAGCTTCCCCAATGACTTTGTTGTGGAAAACCAGCAAGGAAGGTCTCAAATCACAATCACAGGACGCTGCAGCAACAATAAGTACAAGGTATGGTTGTAACTACTACTTTTCAGTGCTGTTGTAAATTCAAGTGGTGGCTACTTGAATTCAGCACTTTTTATTTTCAAGGCAAGATAACAAAACTTTGAATCTGAAGGCCAAAGCTGAATGAGGAAGAATTGGAGATGTATGCATATAAATCTAATAAAATGATAATCTAAAGAATGATAATCTAGATTGACAATTTAGATTGGCTTTTTAGAAACTATCACAGATTTTCTTTATGGAGCAAACAACAGTGACTTCACACATTGTGGTAAATCACAATGTTGGTGGTTTAGAATGATGCATCAATTCAGTTACTGTAGTCTATAAACCATTGTGTATGACTTGGCATGATATACGAATCCAGCCAGTTGTAATTCATTCAGTAAACCAAGGTCAAGACAGTGTTATGAGTTACATAAGAGTATTTTCATATTTTCCTCTCTGCCACATTGGTAAGGGTCAGCTTTTGTAGTTCTGCCTTGCCTATTAACCTATCATGTTTCCTATCCCTACAACCCAAAGAAGTTTTGGATATTCTAATAAAACCATATAACATTCTGGGTGACTTCATCCTCTTCACAAATTGTATGCATAAAAATCTTGTGAAATTTGCTAGAGAGAGATGGCAAGTATGTGTACCGATAAGTTAGGCTCTGGTTAGCCTAACAATAATGTGTTGACTGAACCACAGCCAGAAGTGAACAATCCATATTATAGTTTACTAAGATGTGCCATTGCCATCAGAGATAAAGAGCAAAAAAAGTGTGTACCGTGTTTTCCCCAAAATAGGACATGTCCTGATACTAAGTCCAATTTGGCTTTTCAAGGCATTGGCTAAAATACCCCCCCCCCTCAAATTAACCCCCCTCCAAAAAAACACGGCAAAAAGAGCGGCTGCTGTAAAAAGAGTGCCCGCTGCACCTCTCGCCCCCACCTGCCATCCCCAAAATTGCGCCCCAGCATGAGACGTGTATCTTACTGGACACTGGCAGCTCTGTCACATCTCTCAGCTGGTCTGTGGAGGGAAGCACCTTGCACAGTACAGAAAAACTTGCAAGTGCAAGCAATTGACAACTTCTTGAACTTGCGGGAAGTTTTTCTTTACCGTGCAAGATGCTTCCCTGCACAGACCGGCCGAGAGATGTGACAGAACTGCCTATCCAGTAAGACCTGTGTCTTGTGGCCTACCCCGCTCCATCCCCTGCCCCACATTCCACCCCCCAAATTGTGCCTCAGCACAAGCCGTGAATCTTAGTGGACAGTGGCCGTTCTGTCACATTCCTCGCCATTGTATCCAGGGAAACAAGTTGTAAAAAACTGTTCTCGCAAGTTTGAGAAGTTTGAACTTGCGAGAAGGGTTTTTTTTTACAATGTGTTTCCCTGGACACAACGGCAAGTAACGTGACAGAGCTGAAAAGACGTGCATCTCGCTTCTCGCCCGCCCCACCTGCCACCTGCCAGAAAATAATAGGGTAACTGCAACAGAGCTAGAGAAGCAACATTTATTTGAGACAGCATTACCTTAGTCATGGAGGGGAAAAAAGTATTCCATTTTGCTGATAACTAACAAGAATGAAGTTCGGTGCAACATTTTTCAAAACAAAGAAATCAACTTTGCCTTCGCTTGCTTTAAAAGTCTCTTCTATGTAAAAGCTATTCTTTCATCCCCAGTGCAAAACGAAATGCGTTTAGTAACAAAAAGGATGTTGGTCCTTACGTCAACGATTCTTTTCTGTAGCATAGGCAGGAGGGGCTACAGCTGGGTTTAGTCACAGCCTGATTGGTCCAGAGACTGAGGAATCTTTCTTAAGTACTTCCTTTCCCTCTTGGCTCCCAGTTTCATGAGGTCGAATGGAAAAAGCTGCGAGTGGTATGTAAGGAAAACCAAGGCACACACAGACACATTCCCAACCATCCTGACCCCTACCGATCAAGACAATGGGCGGGACATAGCCCCTCCTGCCTATGCTACAGAAAAGAATCGTTCAGGTAAGGACCAAAGTTCTTTTTCCTGTAGCTTCGGCAGGAGGGGCTACAGCTGGGACATACCCAAGCTAGGTCTCAGGGTGGGACGTTGACCCCTGGGGAGGGGAGGTCACCACCTGTTGGAGTACCCTACGGCCAAAAGCCGCATCCATCGAGGCGAAGTGGTCCAGATGGTAGTGTCTAATAAAGGGAGGTGGAGAGGCCCAAGTGGCCGCCCTGCAGATATCTTCTAGAGGGACCCTGTGGCCCAGGCGGCCGTGGTAGCCATGCTCCTAGTGGAATGGGCCATAATCCCCTGAGGTGGAACCTGATGTGAGGCCTCGTAGGAGGAAGGACTGAAACCCCTGGGAGGGGAACCTGAGTGGTGGGAACTATGCCCTATAGGAGATCTGGATCTACAAGGGAATTCAGCCCTGGTTGCTTGTGCCAGCCTCTCTGCCCTAGCCACCTGCTTTTCTAAGGCTTTTTGCCTCCTGGTCTCATCCCTAGTGGCCGCTCTGGAAGGGCGCTGTTCAGCTGCAGGCTTGGAGGCCGCTGCCCTAGGCCGAAGCCTGCCCTCCACCACTTCTCCCGGGGCCTGGTTTGAATCTGATGCTGTGGAGGCCATGCCTCACTCACGTGTCTTGCGGTGCTGTTGAGAGCTGGACTGGGAGTCTCGATCTGCAGCATCAGTGCCAAACCCCAGGGATGAATGCAGCCTCGTTAGTGATCTGAGTGTGGCCGCAGTCTGGTAAAATGGCTGCCGCCCACGAGGTTGCCCCAAAATGATCGCCGTGCCTCATGGAGCAAAGTAGAAGATGGAGGCAATTTTCTTCTTTTAGATGGCTCTGAGGTGTAAGCCTCACGCTGAGCCATGCCCCAATGCTGCTGAAATCCTTTCGCTGCCTCTCTCTCAGCCTCGCTGCGTTTTACTGGTGAATCTGTGCGCCACGCACTTCCGTGATCAAAGGTGGCTTCCCAGTGGTTTAAAATGGCCACGGCAAGGTTTTGAAGCCTCAGCGAGGCTCCGGCGGTTGCTCAAAGCGAAGAGGGGGCTTGCAGCTAGTATTTAGGTTGAGGTATTGGGGCTGCTAAGAGCTTTCCACTCCTGCGCCCCCACGAATCAGTACAGCTCTTGCTGGCTCAGGGTGGAGCCAAAGCCCTCAATGCCCTGAAGGGACTTTATCAATTCCCCTGGCCGCAGTCAATTTCTTTCTTTAAATTGTTTTAAATTCTTCCAATTAGTCAAATCTTGTTATATTAATTTATATTAAATGATACCTCGCTGGAGCCACAGCTAGTGCTTGGACCAAAGACTGAGGAAACTGGGAGCCAAGAGGGAAAGGAAGTACTTAAGAAAGATTCCTCAGTCTCTGGACCAATCAGGCTGTGACTAAACCCACCTGTAGCCCCTCTTGCCGAAGCTACAGGAAAACCACTTATGGCCAAAACCTACTTCAATTGCCTACATGCTGTAACAGAGTCACATTAATATTGATTTCAGAATTACCTTTGAATTACAAGAGCCCATAATAAAGTTAACTGTGTGAGTTTTCAAGTATTATTATGCTTCTCTGGTGATTTCAATTATCGATCAAGTGCCACAGTGGAATCATTACACTCCGAGGCCTTATAATAACAGTGACTGTAATACTGCTGCAGCTCATTTCTAATTTTTTTTAATCCTATTAGCTTTCTAATACTAGGCATTCTGGGAGATGTAGTTCACTGGGAATGCCACTCCAAACAACATTCAGCCAAGGGACTTCTACAGTGAGTTTTTCTTAGCAACCAAAAACATACACTGTATGCTGGGAAAATACTTCTGCCCTTTCCTGGAACCTTTGTACTTGGAGGACAATTCTCTGAAGTGCTTACACCATACAAGGGAATTGCCTGTGAAGGAGAGTCTCATGGGGTTCTCCTGGGGACTAAAAATATTCTGCAAATATTCCCAGGTAAAAGAAGAAAGAACATTAGCCTGCACATCTCACAACAACATTATATATTACAAGATACATTGCTCATCTATTTTCTAGATTTGTTGTGATTTCCTATGAATTCAAACAAGTCATAGTCACATAGTTGAGGGATTGTCATTTGTTCTGCTAGGTGGACCAAACCAGAAAATCAACTTCACAGAAAGATAGAACTTTTCTCAGCCTCTGTTTGCTTGCTATCGGCTGCCATAGGAACAGGGGGGCATGGTATTGGGGAAGGGAATTATATTGTACTGGAAGAGTCTTGTTCTCATCATCTTCTGCACATGCTGGTGGCTGATGTTTGGACTTGTTCAAGGCCAACCGTTTCGCATACCAACTTGATGAGACTGTTTGAAGATGCACCCCACATGACACCTTAGGGAGTTGCAGATTGGACACTGGGTTGGGGAATTGGGGGGAGGGTGCTGGGTAAACGTTTCATATGTATATGTTCCCTCCTTTCTGGCTCAGATCTTGCTTTCCTTTTTGCTGCATTCGTTTCATATCTAGTAAAAGTACTTTATCTCTATTAAAATGGAGTTGAGGTTTTTCTTTCTTGGATATTGGAGGAGACATGCCTAACAACTTTCTTGAAAAAGAGTCAGGCTTACAAAATCTTGCAAGCCTGGCTGTACTTGACCTTCCCTCCTTCTAATATCCCCAATGAATTAGGGAAGAGAATGTGTTTTTTTACTTTTTTATTTTTATATATAGGTAAAGGCAGAAGCTGGGACAAATAACGGGAGCTCACTCCATTATGAGGCACTAGAGATTTGAACCGCTGAACTGCCGACCTTCTGATCAACAAGGCCTTAGCCACTGAACCACCGCGTCCCTTTTCTAAATATACCTCAACATTATTACAAGGACTGTGTGGCATCTGAGCGTCATTCATTTTGATACAAAAATAATATTTATACAAATGAGAATTACTATATTAATCAAACTTAGGTGGTTCTAAGTTATTATGCATATTTATGTCAGCACATAATCCTTCATTCTTCAGTTATTCAATATTTGCTACACCCTTCTAATAGTAATAGCATTGTTTTTGAGCATACCTGATAATACTCTTTTTCAAAATCTGATTTTAACTACCTTTCACTTTGAATGCATTATGCAAAAATATGTATAACAATATCCCCCCTATTCCTAATTTCTTAATAAACTCTAATTTTTAATACAGCCAGTCCTGTTTTAACAAAAAAAAGAGGCTCTTTTCTATCCATCGCCTCTCACCCTCTTAAAAGTTTCACTTCTTCCCTTTTTCACTTGCCTCCGATACTCCTCCCTTGGGTCCTTAACTACATCTTTTATATTCAACCCAGCCTTTGCTTCCAACTCCACTACTTTTTGCTGCCAATCCACCCCTCCCCACCCCGAGTCTGCCAAATCCTCCATCTTTTCCCCAAAAATATCATTCAATTTATTCAATTCCATTTTTCTACCTCCTAGTATATATTCTCCAAATTTTATTTCACCCAACTTTATTATCTCCTTTTTTTTCTCCTTGAGATGTTTGTTGAGTAGCCTGTTCTATCTCATCCTCTGAGCTTCCAGTTGCCTCCCTTGTTTCATGGATTTTATTAGCTTGATTCATTATTAAAAAAAGGGAAGAGAATGTTTGAATCCTTTCCAAATATGTTCTTGCTTCTCAGGATTTAAATACTCTTTCAGATTTCTTGGCTTATGCAAAATGGTTCTTGCATATTTCTGTCAAAATGATCTCCCCGACTCTCTGCATGAGCCCTGGAAATGGTTTCCTTCTTAGGACTGAACACTGATTTAATACCAGATGACTTTTTCAGGGCTGGGATTTAATGACAACCGTGTCTTCAGCGATACCGTATTCAGAGTATTATCATGTATATTTGCCAAACACCAACACAACTATCAGAAAGAGATTCACTCATTTTCGGTTGCTGAATGGCTCAGTGTATCACAAGAACCCGAGGTATTCAGACTGAGTTCAGGAAACTATTTTCTTCTCATGGTACTGCTTTAAGGCTAATTCATAATCCTAAGAGTTTTTGACTCTGTTGTGATGGTAAGATCATAGTGATGAACAGATTTACACAGTCATCCTAAGCAAGGTAAGTTTTTTTTTTCCTTTTGAAAAGATTACTAAAGCGTGTTCGGACCTTCCAGAGATAAGGCTCTTCCATCTCTAGTTCTGGGTGGGGTGGCACTACTTCAGATAGACCCAATCCATGGTGGGTTGCCAATTGTTTTACTACCAGTCCGGGCGTGCTGGCGCTTGCACATGTGCATACACTCACAACACTTTTGCTCAATGTTGACTCAGCCGTCCATCCTTCCGAGGTGGGTAAAATGAAGACCCAAATCATTGGGGGCAATATGCTGACTCTGTAAAATGCTTAGAGAGGCTGCAAAGTCCTGTAAAGTGGCATATAAGTCTAAGTGCTATTGCTATAATGTTTGGATGGTTGTAGTTTTTCTGACTTCATTTTTAGAGAGCTTTGCTTATACCAGCCCTGCCTCCAGTGTTCTCACGTACTGACATTGAGCAGGAATGCTTGGATATGTATGGAATTCTTTGTAGAATGGGGAATTCTGAGATGGCAAGGTCCCAGGTGCATGAAAGTGAAATCAATTACCAAACTCCCCTACACTGGATGCATTCAGGAGGCATACAGACTACACAGCCATCAATCAGTAATATTTAATTTGGGTTCCTACATAGAGCAAGAGGCTAGATTGGAAGATAAATGGGTCCTTCTAACTTTGTGAGTCTATTAAATGAATATGAGTAGAAATCTATCATAGACATCTCAACATAAGAAGGCCACAGATCATGAACGCCAAGGACCTCACATACATGACCCCAGCCCTTTCATTCATGTCAGTCCTATAGGACTCTGCCTATAACTGAATAATACCTGTGATTTGATAATTATGCATCCAATGAGCACAATGACTCTTTTCAAGTCATGAACAAAAATACTAGGTATTTCTGAGGAACATATGAAAGGAAGTTCCTTCAAAACACAGAGATATTCTTTGACTGAGCACCTCACCTGAAAATGAATTATATATGAATTGAATTACTTTGTTAAACATGCTTCTTTTGCTATTGCCTTAAACTGTTCTATTAAAGCTTCTATTATAGAGATTCAGCAGCCTTCAGATCAAATCCTCATCTCCTTTCATTTCTTAATTATAATACTGCATATCAGAAGTTAAGACAGGGAACTATTAACGTCTTCCTCTTTTATCTTTATCAAGCTGGCTCAGCTTGGAGCTAGTCTTGACTTCAGGCAGAAAGGATTAGAAACCCACAGACACTGAGCATAGCATACAGGATTGTAATTATATTCATTTATTTGGAAGAGGAAAGTCACATTTAACTGTAGAATAAAAGCACAAGGATTACTCAAATTCATGATGTGGCAGGCAGAACTTGTGAAGTTCATCTTGGCAACTCCTTCCCTTGGCAAAGCTAGCTCCAGAGCTCAGCCTTATCTGAACAGCCTAGCCACCTTATGCAGAAGCTCTTCTGCAACGAACACTGAATGTTTCCCAAATGGTTATAAATAAAGCATCACTGCTCATGCACAAACAAGGCACAGCATTTTGAAAGCTCTGACGGTGGCTTGAATTTCTAGCATTCTTTTCTGATGATTATTCAGTCTGTGTTACGAGTACAATTTTCTTTAAGAGTAAATAACATTAAACAAAATACATAAAGGAAGGAAGGAAACACTGAATGAAATTTAGAAATTAAAGACCAGAGAGATATGAGAAAAGAAAAAATATATATGACCAAATAAAGCTTATACTAAAACTATTCATCATAGCTTTTTATAACTTTCTATTCTGGTAAACCATCTTTGGTTCCATCATGTCCATCAATGCGTTTATTTATTAGATTTTTATCCTACTTTTATTATTTTATAAGTAACTCAAGGTGGCAAACATAGATGAGACGCCTTCCTCCTGTTATTTTCCCCACAACAATCCTGTGTGATAGAGTGAGAGTCACTGGCCCAAAGTCACCCAGCTATGCCTAAACCTTTGTAAAAAGTTAGCACCCACCCCTTGCCTAGAAGAATGAAAAATTTTGTGAAATATTAAAAAGGCAAGAGTATTATATTTCCCTGGATGAGAAATGGAGAAACATGTTTTTAAGAAGGAGAAAGCAGCCCCCACCTTTCTTAATATTCCTCAGCCTAAGAGATAAAGAGCTTATTGAAAAAAGCCAAGTATCTAGGTAGCTCTATTCATAGGCAAAAATTCCCTGCAGCAAGGTCTGAAAAAAGGTAGGATTAGCCCTCAGCCACAATAGGAATTTCCCAACACCCCTTCATTGTGTCACCCTCAGAATCTTCAACCAAACTTATCTCAGACAAACACCTAGGATTTGTACTTTGTCTATAGAGCCAGCTATGACTCCTACATGGCCCCATGGGAGTCTGACAACAGACAATAGAATACATGTTCTTGCACAGGAACAGGAAGCTCATGTGCAAAGCCCAAGAGAAGGTATAACCCCCCCCCCCTCTCAACTCTCAGCTGCACCAGAAACACAAACATGTGGTCCTGTTCATCAATAAATGGAACCTCTTTCCAATAGCCTCCAGCCTCCATTTTGTCTCCAGTGCCTTTGTCTCAGCTTGGAACTGAACCAGATGGATATTTATTCCCACACTTTCATGCGTAAAATGCACTGTCTCCTAGTTTCTGGGCCACCACCTTACTTTTATTCATCCAACCATGACTTGTCCTTCCTCTCAATCCATTAATATTTTCTCCACATAGTATACTTAGTATTATGAAGTACTACTTTTTTCCTTTCTGTATGACCATACCACCTCAATGTGCTTTTTTCATTCTGCTCACATATACTTTTGCATCTGATCCACATTTATTCAGCAGCCATTTAGTCTTGACCCACTTTATTTGGTTTGGTTTTATTGTTCCACACATTCCTCTTCAATATCTCATTCCCCGTGCAGCCATTTTGTTTTTTTTATATTTCTCCAGACATATCTAACTCTTCCTTCCTCATATAAGTGGGTGATGCATGCTCTACCAAGTAGTCATTTTCACTTCTCTTGACACACATTTATTCCTCAAAGTGGTCAATATAAAACCCACTGTCACTCTATTGCCATGTTTATATCTTGTTTGTTTACTGAATATATATAATACTGTGCAAAGGTTTTAGACAGTTGTGCAAATATGCTATAAATTAAGAATGCTTTCAGAAATGTGAGTGTTAATAGTTTATTTTTATCCATTTTAAAAAATGGAAAATAAATGAACAGAAGATAAATCCAAATCAAATCAACACTGAACAGCACCAGTTCAACTGGGATGGAAGAAAAATCATTGGCCATGCCACTATGCTCCACACACGCAAATTCATCAAAGGCTGGTATTCAACCAACAGATCTACCCTGTTTCCCCGAAAATAAGACTTCCCTGGATAATAAGCCCAATCGGGCTTTTGAGCGCATGCACTAAAATAAGCCCTCCCTGAAAATAAGCCCTCCCTGAAAATATTGCAACACAGCAGCAGCCATGAGGTGACCACCCTTGCCGCCTCCTGCACCTCAAAAATAATAAGACCTCCCTGAAAATAAGGCCAAGTGCTTATTTCAAGGGTCAAAAGAAAATATGACCCTGTCTTATTTTCAGGGAAACACGGTATCAACAAACATGTCAATTTGCATCTGCAACCTCCAGTCCTAGTACACAATCAATGATAACAGCTTTGATGCAACCTAAACCTCCGGAGATGGAGTTTCAACAAATGTTCCAGCAAATTATACAGGGACAAGAGGAAATAAAGAAACAACTGCAGGAGATGAAAGAAGAAATTAAACAGAACCAGGCCAAAATTAACAAGAACTCACAGAGATTGGACCTTTTGAAGGGTGGGGCGGCTGAGATGAGGGAAGGGATGGAAGGGATGCAGAAGGGAAACAAAGAACTTGACTCCCAACAGATGAAAATAGAGTTTGAGAGAATGTCCTTTTATCTTAGATTTCAAAATGTGATGGAGACAGATGATGAAAATATAAGGGACATCATGATAAAACATTTTGGCTGACTACATCCAGAAAGAGAAACAACAGATGGGGTGGGAAATAGACCTGGTTTATAGAGTGAATTCAGCTTATGCTAGGACACACAATGTTCCCAGGGAGGTACACATTAAATTTCTTAGAAAAAGCACAAGAGATGAGATTCTGAGTACACAAAGGGGGCAAGCCCTGACATACGAAGATAAGGAGATAACCATTCTGAAACAGATCCCCAAGAAAGAAAGAGAAAAAAGAAAAAGCTATTCGCAATTAGCGAATAAATTATACCAGAAGGGGGTGTGGTTTAGATGGTTGATGCCTGAAGGTATGCTAATATTCTGGGAAGAGACAAGAGTTAGAATTAATACACCCATAGAGGCACAGGCCTTTATGGAAAAAAACAAACTACTCCTAGAAAAACCTGATGATCCTCCACCAGATACACAGGACACGGGAGGGGCCGGAGCTCTGTCAGCGGGGAGAGATGGGGCAACATCGAGAAAGCTCAGATCACAAAAATGAGTAAGAAAATACACCTGACATAAACTGATCGAAATTATTAACTGAACTTACATGCTGACTATATGTTATTATGTTACTACCTAATAATGAACTATGTGCAAATGTATACTATGAGTATGGAGGGGGGGCGCACCTACCGCACACTGCAGTTGCCAAAATTTGTAACCTATCCCCTACCTTTTTCCTTTGTAAAATATTAAAAAACCAATAAAACTTTGCTATAAAAAACAAACAAACGAACATGTCAATTTGGAGCCAGTCTGTGAATCCATACGGCATCGTATCAATCAAGCAACCAACCAACCATAACATTGACCACCTCTTTACTTAGTGACCCTCACACAGAATGACCAGCTGGTCACATGACCCACTGACCACATGACCACATGACCACATGAGATCAATAAAAGTTGTGAAGAACTGAAACAAGACACTTCAATTGAAGTCCCACTGAGGATGTCACCTAGCCTGATGATGAAACATTTGAAAGCTAAACAGCAAGAGAACAAACTACCATGGAGCTACAAATATTTTCTATAATTTCTAAGGTTCTTACTTCCAAAGGAACTGCTACATGTTTCACACTGTTAGCATTCCTATAAATGTCTACTACAGTGGTGGGATACAACCGGGATGCTCCTGTACGGGCGTACTGGTGCCTGCTGGGAGCACCAGGTACCGTTCCGGTAAGGTGCTCCAGAAGGCCCACCCGCCCTCCTTACCTGTATTTGAGCTGATCGGGGGTTACCTGCACGGAGCATACGGCGTCTGCGCAACAGTCCGCTGAGCAGCTGGAGCATCACGGGTGGTAAGTATGCCTGCACGCACTGTACACGTGCATGTGGTGGACACCTGGCCCCGTTGCACCATACCGGTTGCAATGGGATCCGGAACCCACCCCTAGTCTACTAGTAACTTGCTTCAAACATCCTCCTAAGGATGGAACTATAGTTTCACTTTTCAATGAAAGATGAACAATGATTGAACCAAGGGGCCAGCTATCATGATAAGAGAAGAGATAAACCCCATCTTTTCTGATTCCTGGCATCACTTCTGCAAGCACAGGAAACAGAATGCAATGTATAAGTGCCATCTTCTTCTTCTTCATCATCATCATCATCATCATCATCATCATCATCATCATCATCATATTTTAATGACCCCTTGCAGGGTGGAGTCTGGGCAACTGAATGGAGCTAGCAGAGTGTTTTAATGGCTAGATGTCTTTCCTGTTGCCAATGCAGAGCTTTGTTCAGCAGATATATTCTCATTGTGCCCAGACAGAGAAATATCTGCCTCTACCTAGGATCGAACTCACAGCCTCCCAATTGTGAGGCGAGAGCTCCACCTCTAGGCCACCCAACCACATGTTAACCCAACCATATTAACATACATTAATTATATTTATAGAAAGAGTGTTATGAGTTTTAAGTCTTTCTTTCAAGATTGTGGTTTTTTTTAAAAAATATGGCACTTTGTTTCTTTAAAACTAATTTAATAAATAAAATAAATATAAGTTCCAACAGTATTTGACTTAGATTTCATAAGAACAATACTATTTAATCTTGAATATGATGGTTTCATGCATTATAAGTCTTTACAAATGTATGAGCTTGAATTTGACAGCATATTTCAGAAATATCTACAGTGAGATTTGTTCAACAAAGTGTAAGAGTCAGCATAATTTAAGCTATTTCAGTATTTAGTCCAAAATCCATTTTTAAAAAAAACCCTCTTTTCTTATTATGCTTAGGAGGAGGAAATGTTTGGGCTCTAGCACTGTTGCTATAGCTAAATAATCTCTAAAAGCATTTTGATATTAAATACAAAAAAAATTCTGATCATTCTGTTAATATGGATTTATTTTATTTTATTATTTCATTTCATTTCATTTAGCCTGCCTATCATGTAAAGCAGTGGTTCTCAACCTTCCCAATGCCGCGACCCTTTAATACAGTTCCTCATGTTGTAGTAAACCCCAACCATAAAATTGGTGTCTTGGTTCCTAAGACCATCGAAAATATGTGTTTTCCGATGGTCTTAGGCGACCCCTGTTAAAGGGTCGTCCGACCCCCAAAGGGGTCCCGACCCACAGGTTGAGAACCACTGATATAAAGTATAACTCTGGATTGCTGATCATCATCATCATCTAGCTTTGTAATCAGTTTGTGCGATTTTGCTGTTTCACATTTAATATTTGAATGCAGCAAAATTGCACAAACTGATTACAAAGCTAAACACGACTGAGTTGCTAAGTTAATCCACTGGTCATTAAGAAAAAAATATGATTTACCTGTTTCCAGAAAGTCATGGGAACATAAAGTGGAAAAAGTTAACGAAAATGAGAAGGTGAAGATCTTGTGGGACTTTTGAATACAAATGGACCATCATTTGGAACACAACACGCCAAATATCACGGTTGTAGAGGGCCGAAGTGTACAGTTTATTGATATCGCTGTTCCGGGAGATGCCAGAGTCGAAGAAAAAGAACTAGAAAAGATCATGAAATATCGCGACCTGCCCATCGAAACTACACGACTATGGATGAAGCATGTAACAGTGATACCCATTGTCATCGGGGCACTTGGCACCATGTCCAAGAATTTTACAAGATACATCAGCAGCTTCCTGCAATAACACCAGCGGAACTGCAAAAAACTGCACTACTCGGAACATCTTATATTTTAACTAGGTATTTGGTTGATACCTAGGACGCTGGCAGCAAACCATATCAACCATTTGCACCAGTCACTGGTATTTGTAATACATTTTTAAATGTTCAGTTGGCTGAGTTTCACGTTTAATGAATAAAGAATATAATAATAATAAAAAATTGAAGATAAGCAGCAAGAAAAAATCACAAAATACCAGGACTTGCAAATTGAGGTTGAGCGACTGTTGACAAAGAAATCGAGTGTTGTCACAATTGTAATTGGAGCCCTTGGAGCAATACCTAAAGGGCTACCTCGCTATTTGGAAATTCTAAATTTACCTGACTTGAACATTCTGATTCTACAAAAAACCACCCTACTTGGAACAGCTTATATCCACCGATGTTACCTTAACAGTTCCTAGGTCCTTGATTAGGACTCGAACTGTTGAGCTACCAACCAGCCCCAAAGGCTGTGAATCTAACCAAAGATTAACATAATAATAATAATAATAATAATAATAATAATAATAATAATAATAATAATAATAATAATAATAATAATAATAATAATAATAATAGCTAGCTAACCCACACAATATGGTGAAAGAAACGACTAAAAATTCTATACCGCATCGGTCATCACGTGGGTTAACAAGGGCCGCGGGGGATGTTGAGGTCCCTGGGCATCCATCGACAAGTGGGCTACAAGTGGACCAGCCAACAAAACGACAAAAATATCATGCCTAAATGGCCTGTTATTACAACTCAGAGCCAAAAAAAGAGGCTACTTAAAGCGAATGTATGATTTATGGAAACAACAATATCCAGATTTAAATGTTAGTGAACAACGACTAGCAGATCAAAGGCGATTTATTATACGGAATAAAGTGTTTAGCGAAGTTGAACTTGAGGAAATTCAGGCAAATTGCAAAACAAAACAAAAAAATCACAAGAGGAATTAACTAGACACAACATAAGAAATCGTAGTAGAACTCCCAGAGGAAGCTGTCGGAGAGGAAATAACAACACTACCACCCTAACCAGTTACCATTGAACCAACTGATGAACCAACTCAAAAACAAAAAGAACTGAAGGACAAGATCATGGAGCATTTTCTGGCTAGTGAGGAAAGGCAACGTTTAGCATCATTAAAAACTGTCCCTAAGAAAAATTTGGGTCCTATCATGAAAATGGTTAATGCAGTGCTTTCAACAATTGAATCGGGATACATCTTGGAAACGAATCAGTTAATGTACAGTGCAGCTGTAATAGTCACTAATGAACTAGGCATTAAAATCAAAGCACCTAAGCACACAATGGAAAAAGCATCAAAGCCAAAGTGGAAAATCTGATTAGAACAAAAAGTCAAAAAATTAAGGGCAGATGTTAGCAACTTAAAAAACATGCATGAGCAATGGCTTAAAAACAGAAAAATCATAGATCAGCTAATCAGAAGGCATAGATTGGATACAAGAAACATCAATGAAGCTGTAGAGATTGTAAAACAGCAGATAACAGCAACAGTTAGAAAAATTGAGAGATATGAGGCACGAATCATTCAATATAAACAAAATCAACAATTTCGATCAGACCAACGGCATTTTTACCAAAGTCTTAATGTGAATGGTGACACCAAAAGTCAAAAACCAGAAAAGCAGGCCACAGCTGAATTCTGGAAAGGATTGTGGGAAAATGCAAAGGACTACAATAAGGAAGCAAAGTGGATACATGACTTTGAGAAAAGCATTGGTAACAAACAAATGCAAGTATTAGAAATAACAACTGAGATGGTCAAAAATCGAGTAAAAAAAGTAAGGAATTGGACATCACCTGGAAATGACCAATTACATGGTTTCTGGCTCAAATATCTGACCAGTTTACATGCAATATTGGCCAGGCAACTGAATGAAATTTTACAAAATGGTCAAATTGATGAATGGTTGACAACTGGAAAAACATACTTGATTCAGAAAGATGCAACTAAAGGAACAATACCTGAAAATTACAGACCAATAACATGCTTGCCAACAACCTTCAAATTACTCACAGGCATTATTGCAGATAATATTATGGATTATTTGGAAACAAACAACATCTTGCCAGTAGAGCAAAAAGGCAATAAAAGAAGGAGCAGGGGCACAAAAGATCAGCTTCTGATTGATAAAATGATATTAGAAAATTGTAAGAAAAGAAAAACGAACTTGAATATGGTCTGGATTGATTATAAAAAAGCATTCAACTCATTGCCACATAGTTGGATCATAAAATGCTTAGAAACAATTAGCATTAGCAAAAAATATTACATCCTTCACTGAAAAGGCGATGAAACAATGGAGAACTGAGTTGGCAGTAGGGAATGAGAACTACGAAATGGTTAATATCAAGCAAGGAATTTTCCAGGGTGATTCACTTTCACCTCTTCTCTTCATCATCGCGATGATCCCGCTATCAGTAATCTTTTTAAAAAATGAAATTAGGCTACCAAACAGCCAAAGAAGCTGAAAAAATTTCGTATTTATTAGATATAGATGATTTGAAACTCTATGGTAAGTCAGAAATAGAAATCCAATCACTGACAAACACAGTCCGAGTATTCAGTACCGATATTTCAATGCAGTTTGGCATGGAAAAATGCGCCATTGTATCCATAAAAAGGGGCAAAATCACTGTGTGTGAGGGAATTGAAATGCCCAATGGCCAACTAATTAAATGCAATGAAAATGAAGCCTACAAATACTTAGGCATTCTGCAGTTGGATAACATCAAACATGGAGAAGTAAAAACTATTGTCAGGAGAGAGTACACCAACAGAGTTAGGAAAATTTTGAAATCTAAATTAAATGGTGGAAATACAATCAAGGCCATAAATACCTGGGCAATACCAGTTATAAGATACACAGCTGGTATAGTTAACTGGACACAAGCTGATTTGGACATTTTGGACCGAAAAACCAGGAAACTAATGACAATGCACTACAGTTTACATCCACGCGGTGACACGGATAGATTATATTTGCCCCAAAAATCAGGTGGCAGAGGATTATTACAAGTGAAGCAAATAGTTGAGGAAGAAAAACATGCACTGGCTGATTATTTAAAAGAAAGTCAAGAACATCTATTAATCGAAGTAAAGAACAACAATCAACTGAAGGCCCAACAGACGAAACAAGAATACAGAAAAGGTGTGATAAAATCAAGAATGGAGAGTTGGCAGAACAAAGCATTACATGGTCAATTTCTGGAAAAAATAAAAGTTAAAGTGGACAGTGAAAAAACTTGGTTATGGTTAACAACAGGTACATTAAAGAGAGAAACAGAGTCACTAATCCTGGCTGCGCAAGAACAAGCTATCAGAACAAATGCCATTAAGGCCAAAATCGAAAAATCCTCTGAGGATGCCAAATGCAGACTCTGCAAAGAAGTTGATGAAACTGTTGACCACATACTCAGCTGCTGTAAAAAAAATCACGCAGACTGAATATAAATTGCGGCACAATTCAGTAGCACAAATGATCCACTGGAATTTGTGCAAAAATTATCATATTAAAACAACAACAAACTGGTGGAAACATAAGCCTGAAAATGTCACCGAAAATCAGATGGTCAAGATCCTATAGGATTTTTGTATACAAACGGACAACATACTGGCCCATAACACATCAGACATCACACTGGTTGAGAAAAATAAGGTTACAATCATAGACATCACAATACCAGGTGATAGCAGGGTCGACGAGAAGGAACATGAAAAAATTGCGAGGACCTACCAGGACCTAAAAATTGAAATTCAACAATTATGGCACAAACCAGCAGTGGTAATTCCAGTGGTAATCGGCACACTGGGTGCTATTCCAAAAGCACTGGAATTACATTTAAAACAGTTAAAACTTGACAAAATCACCATCAGTCAAATGCAAAAAGCTGCACTGCTTGGATCTGCACGTATATTATGAAAATACATTATGACGTCCTAGCCCTGGGTGGGGCCCGACTAGTGATCAATGCCAAATGCTTGGGTTTAAAGCGCCGTGGATCCTTTTAGTCGTGCTGTGGCCTCTAATAGCCTCCGCAAGCCTCTGCAGGCACCAAATTGGTGCCGCGCTCCCTTTAGATGCCAGGGGTAGCACGGCTCGACTAAGCGGCAAAATTGAGGCAGGCGGCAAACGGAGCTCTTCGCGCACTTCCCAGAGCCGGCAAGAGTTCACTCCTCTTACACATGGCCCTGTGAGCTCCCAAGGCTGCCGTTTAGAGGCCGACACCCCCGCACAGCGGGGGATCGGTTTGGACTCCTGGCCCTCAGAGGGGGAGGGAGATTGCCCCACAGGGCCCTCCCCAACTGCCCAGACAGGGAGACTGTCCTTTGGGCTGTAGCCTATAAATTTAGAATTTAGAATACCCAATCACAATCCAATTAAGTTATTTAAAACTGCAATGAATAATTTTAACAAATTTTTCCTACCTAAGAGCCAAAAACACACAGTGCTTGGACCAAAAGACTGAGAGGAAACTGGGAGCCAATGGGAAAGGAGGAAGGTTGAAGAATTTCCCTCAGTCTAATGGACCAATCAGGCTGTGACAAAACCCTCATGTAACCCCTCCCTCTACTCTACTGGAAAATATAAAAATTTCTGCTCCACTTAAGCAAACAAAAAGAATGAATTTTTTGTGCCATTTACAGGATTCATGACCAATATTCTCTTGAGAACTAAGGGATTAAACAGGATATTTTGCCTTTTGCTTCCAAAGTAGGGAATGTTTATTTAATTTTTAATTGGATTTATTTTTCACCCATCTTTTATCAAAATCACCCTGGGTGGCAAATAAATTTTCCCGAGGTAGGAAATCTTCATGAACAAAGCTGTGAAATGCAACATTATAATGACATTATCTCCCTGCCATGGCATGTTGAGCTTCCAGAGATATGAATGAAAGCAAGAGCCATAATAATTTCAGACATCTCCTCCCAAAGCATAGAACTATATAGCACCATTTTGGCTTCTTTGTTTTTCCTGTGCTATCTCTTTCCATTATCTACCTTCCCACAGTAATTACATTCCCCAGGGAGGGAGTGATAGACACTGCTGGATGAGTTCTGTGACCTCTCTGGAAACAAAAATTTAAAAACCAGAGGAATTCATTACAATAGAAGAATGGTATCCTTCATAACTACATTTCTGCCTGAAGCTTAACTGATAGGCTGGAAATTTTAAATTGGCAACTGGAAAATCTGGCCAAGGTTTCTGCTGCCACAAGGACACAATCTTTCTACTCCTGGGCTACTTGGCTTGTGCAAAGTAGAAGATGCCTTTTAATGTGACAGTATTCTTATAGCTTTTTGCTTGGGGACATGGAATTCCACACTCCATTAATCTGTGCAGATGAAGATTTATTCAGGCATTGTGAATACATGTGTCTTCTCATATCTGCCTGGAAACAGGATTTGGAAAATGGGATTCTTGGCTAATATTACTCAACATGCAAAATACAATAACATTCCAATTTACCAATGAAAAGGGTGTTTCATAAGATCACATGGAACCTTTGAATACAATATTCTGCATGAGGCAGAATCTTTGTGTGAAATCTTTATTTACTTATACTTTTTTTAAAAAGTATTCTTTTTTTAAAAAAATGAAACAATAACCACCTGTATATACACTGGCTTTAAGAGATGCCGAGCATCTCTCCTGCAGAAAGTCTGGGATATGGGGAATAACACATGCTGGAGTTCTAGAGGGCAAGATGTGAGGATGGTAACAAGAATTCACCTAAAATGGTGGCAGAAAATATTGAGACCTTCAGGAGGCAGCAGATGAATACAACTGGTCTGCTGATAGAAGACACAGCACATCAAATACTGATCAGTAATTTGTTCATTTCCTCCATTTACTCATCTGATGCCTGATGATACAAAGTTTAAAAGTCTAACAGCTGGAAGAGAGCTTTCCAAAACCTCCATATAAATTGAGAGTCAAAATCACATGATTGACCAATTCCCTATATTTAAAAACTTGGACAAGGAAAGGCTAGACAGTCTCATGAGCTAACAGAAGATCCTTTCACAATAAAATAAGCCATCATAGCAAACAAACTGACTAAGACAAAAGGAACGGTGCAACAGTGTAGTGTGTGTGCGGGTGTGCGCGCCCATTTGCGTGTGGGTACATTGAATCAGAATTCCGAGATGTTACTGGTGAAGTGAGGGATTTCAGCCATACCAGGGAGACCAGGAAAGAAACAGGATCAGATGAGCTAATTCTATTTTATTTTCAAGATAAAGGTTCCCCTCGCACATATGTGCTAGTCGTTCCCGACTCTAGGGGGTGGTGCTCATCTCCATTTCAAAGCTGAAGAGCCAGCGCTGTCCGAAGACGTCTCTGTGGTCATGTGGCCCAACATGACTAAACATCAAAGACGCACGGAATGCTGTTACCTTCTCACCAAAGGTGGTTCCTACTTTTTCTACTTGCATTTTTACATGCTTTCGAACTGCTAGGTTGGCAGAAGCTGGGACAAGTAACAGGAGCTCACTCTGTTACACGGTGCTAGGGATTCAAACCACTGAACTGCCGTCCTTCTGATCAACAAGCTCAGCGTCTTAGCCACTGAGCCACCATGTGTTGTAGGGCTACATAAACATAGTCTTGCAAGTTCTGAAAGTACAGTTCCTTCCTGTCTCCTTTTCTCCCACAAGAAATTAGGGTGGAATTCTTCTAAACCTCTTGCCCTGCTCACTATCAGCTATGGACTACACTGCCTCTTATCTGGCCATTATCTAGGCAGCATCTCTGGCCCAGCCCCCCAAGGTCATTCCCACAAACCGTTTTAGGGATGAAGCAAACCAGCTGACTTTTCAGGAACAATGTTGGCCTAATAACAAACATGCAAAATGAAATACTATTCTTGCAATCTAGTCTCATTCTCAGCCATCAGAACTCTCTAAGCACCTGATACAAAGTTTTAAACCCTCCCCTGTATTCGGTTTTCTATTATGTAGCATAATCTTTCGTATTGAGTGCCATATTTAGTATTACAAGACATGATTGAGGTTCCCTTTATATTCCCTGTTAGGTTTTTTGTTTTGTTTTTGGGCACTTAAAACTTGACTGTTCCCTCAGACATTTGGGTTAGGATGTTAATTCACTCAGTTGACTGGCTGACTGATACAATGCTGCTTTGAGATGTTTTTTTTTTTCACCTTTTACCTGGACTTTAGTTTATGAATTATGGTTGCTTGTTTTATTATAGTGAACTTCTGAAACTTTGTACACCACTTAGAGGCATTGTTAACCTGTTCAATAAATGTGCAAATAATACACATTTACATACGTATTTGCGTAGCTGTCTTTTTCATGTTTCAAAATAGAAAACAAACGCATCTTCTGCTGCCTACAAAATTGTCAGGTTCTGTCCCCATTGCTTGTTCAGAGTTTTGAGGGAAAACCATTTCTTCCCATGCTGTATTTTCCAGGGCCTTTTCTTACAACATTCTTTGTTTTCTATTTTTTTGGGGGGGTTGCATATAATTTTATTAAAGATTTTATTACATGTATAAACTAATACAAGCTAAACTTAAAAGAAGATTAAGAAAGAAAAAAGAAAGAGAAAAGAAAGTATATAGTAAAGAAGAAGAAGAAACATATTAAAAAGTGACTCCAAACCTTTATTAAAAGTATTGACAATTCAGTCACTCTTCACCCTCTATAACTGTGATGGTGAACCTATGGCACGCATGCCGGAAGTGGCATGCAGAGCCATCTCTCTGGGCATGCCAGCTGTTGCCCGTTCAGGCACACAAATGCGCCCTGGCCAGTTGGTCTTTGCACATGCAGGAGCACCAGAAACTGGAAGAGCAGCTCCCTGGTGTGCATGCGCGTGTCAGGAAGCTCAGCTTCTGGTTTCTGGTGCACGCATGCACAAGGGCCAGCTGGTCTCCGCATGCACATGCACACCAGAAACCGGGAGACTAGGTGGCTGGCATGCATGTGCACGCCAGAAACCAGAAGCTCAGCTTCTCGGCACGTGCATGCATGCCAGGGAACTGCTCTTCAGATTACCGGCACTCCCGCACATGTGCATCATGCACTCCCGTTTTGGCACTCGGTGCCAAAAAGGTTCACCAACACTGCTCTATAATATTACAAACAAGTATCTTTTCATCCCATATTCCATTCCTTAGCTGCAAACTATAAAACTTTTTCAGTTGGAGAGGATCCAAGCAAAACGTCTGTAAAAAATTGCCAGAATTTTCCAAATAAATATATTATTTTAACCTTGATCAAGTACAACTTTACATTCCTCACTTTTGCTTCTAATAGTATTAATCCTTAGTTCATTCAAATTGCTATAGGATTTGGTTTCTCTTTAATTCTTCTATATCCTATCATAAGGAGTTCTTCCATGGTTTAACAAGCCTCTTTGGTAGATAGAAAAACATTTTCCGGGACATTCTCTTTGTCATTTGTATTTCTCTTTTCATTTTTAAAACCTCAGCCGATTTCTTTTGTATATACAAAATGTTCTTTTCCAAATTGTTCTCTTAGCCTGTCATTTCTAGTTTCACTTTGAATACTTTCTCTGTCTTATCAGATAAAAACTGTTCCAGCTCTGTAATTTCCTCGTTGACATCTTTTGGACACAATCCATAGAATTAGGTACCATTGCTGAGTGTGTTGATACTATAGCTATTAATATCTCGCTCTATTCTTTAAAGATCTTCTTTAATATTTTCATTGTTATGATATTTTGTATCATTTTGTAAAGTCTCAGTTAGCCAATATCATAAACTGGTTTGTATTTTTTTCCTTATGCTTAGAATCTTTAGTCTCCTCTAATTTTTAAAATAATAAAAGTCTTTATATTTGTTATTAGCCAAGATAGCCAAAATAATTCTGGTTCCCAAAAAGCTATTTATTTTTTACAGTTAATTCCAAAATCTTATAGTGCAAATCAATATTCCAAATTTAATTGAGCCCTTAATCCATTTGTAACTTTCTTAGAAGATAATCTTATTTAGTTTCCTGCAGTTTATTTCAAATTATTCAGGTTCTTAAGCTTGTAATTAATTTTTCTTTTCTTCAGAGCTAAAGCTAAACTGACCCAGAAACTTTTCAAATTTGTTGTTCTGAAGGTCTCATTAGAACCTCCTCTAAGCTCCAAGATGGTTAATAGACAATTTCTGACAGTGTTTAGAAAATGAGGCTTGCAAATCTAGTCTACTTTAAAGGGCTCCACCACAGTTGCAAGCCAGATAGCTAATCCCTTCCTCTCCTGGTGCTCAACCTGCAGAAGACTGGTGTCCTGAGGTGCAGCAATCAGAGTACATCTGGGTGACCTCCCATCCTCTCATTATCTGGAGAGTTTCTGAAAAACCAGGTTCTTTGGTCTTGCTATGGCCATCATTTCCTCTATTGTGAAATGTCTTCTGTTTGCCATGCCTTCCCTGGAAGTCTCTTTTCTTACAACATTCTAACAGTTTGTTGTGTTTACTGCTACTTATCTAATTATGGAATATTGTCTGCTTCACAAGACGTTATTTTCTAATAAGGGCAACATGCAATATCCAAATATGCCCTCTTGCTTTTAACTGGTTCCTTTTTCTTTTCTGATGTGGTGATTCAGAAACATGGTGTTTGCTACAGGGATTGCATTGCATTTTATAGATATTCCATAAAATGGTTGACTCCTCTTTTTTCTTTGTTTAGCTGGATACCTGTGATTTGCTACTTATGACCATTTTCCACACTTAAGACCATTGTAGTATCCCCATGGTCTTGACAGACTCTCATTGTCATGATCACCAATGAAGTATATCTGGAGAAATGAAGGCTGCTGCTGAGGCCCCACCATGATACTCCCCATCCTGTGGTAGACCTGCCCCTGAACTATGAATGTTGGCATAAAATTTTCCTCCTTCACCTCTCTGGCTCCAAAATATGTCATTTTGAAGCATCCATTGTACTTCGGGGCAGCAGAATGACAGTCTTTTCCCTTTAACTGGTATTACAGTAGAAGGAACAGATTCGCCTGAACTGAGGAGGTCAGTGTAAGATGTGAGTTGGGGCTGGGACACTATGCAGGAGAAATTTGGTTCACAATCCGTTGGCTCAGTGGTGGTCAGTAATTGAAACACATAAGGGAATATCTTTCCCGCTGCCTTGACTTTGGAAGCAGTTGCATAGGTGGAAGGTGTAGACATTTTGGTTAGGTAGCAACATTTAGTACTATAACTGAAGGAGTGGAACATCTGCCTAACAGAATGTGAGGCAAGTGACAGTTGGAACTTTTCAAGTGGAGAGGGGGAGTAGAACGTCTTAGCATCAGAGCATGTTAATATACTGTATATGAATATACTGTATGTGAAATACTAATGATCTGATGATTATTTTGAAAAATCCTTTCTTAGCGAGCACCTAGAACCCAAGAGCACCATACGTGCCAAATTTCAAGCTTGTAGGCTTTACGGTTCTGGAGATTTCATGATGCGGCATGGTTTTCACTTTGATATATAGAGATAAAGCATAATTCCTACCTTCATTGTGATAAACAAACAAATGTCTATTTTTCATTGGCATGCTAAAATAGTACCAAAGTTACAGTTATTGGAAAGAAAATAATGCCGTTTCCTGATGCTCAGAAGAGAGCATTTTAAAGAAGACTCGATCACTAAAAGATCACAGTAATTTTTGTGATGAATGTGACTAAATACATTTTATAGTCTGTTGAGCATCAAAATAGGAAAGTGTCCCCTGCACAGATCTTCCACAATGGCGGAATGTAAAGTAGAAAATCTTTATGCTTAATGGAATGAAAATTTCATATAAAGCTCAGTTGGTTTTGCACGCTTGCTTACTTCTTTACTTATTTGTCTCTATCTGTCTGCGTGTAAGTATGTACATGTGTAAACATGAGCATGCATTTGCTGGCTGATTGTAATTTGCTCAGTTGAAGATATTATCTACAAATGGCCTCTTTGATTCTTATCTTATAGTATACAATAAAAATAAAGAAATCTAACATGTTTTTAAAATATATTGGCAAACATGAAATGAATTCTCCGGAACTACTGTTTCCATCTAGAAGGAATAATACTAAAACAGAATATGTAGTAATGGATTATGGTTCACCACATTACTGATATTTATATGAGAAGAAAAAGTCAGGACACAAATTTCATCTGTAGATTCAGTTTTTAACTCAGATGATTTGTTGTATTTTAAGAGAAGTTTATAAGTTATTAAAATTGTTTATACTTATTGTTATGAAAGAGGAAGTGATTTATGTATGTACGTGTGTATGTATACACAGTATATACATACATACATACATACATACATACATACATACATACATACATACATACATACATACATACATACATACATACATACATACATACATATATATATATATATATATATATATATATATATATATATATATATTTGTGTTACAACCCCTGGTATGCCTAAATATGGGAGGAAGGTCACACTCCCTCTTTCTGTCCTTCGGCTTCATCACAGAAGACCATGCAGGCAGAAAACCATATTTTTTATTTTTAATGTTGCCTTTTATATTTGTGTTGTATTTGTACTGATAAATAAATAAAGGGAGACTAGTATAGATCTATTTCGAGCTAATTAGCTCTCATCAGCTAGCCATACCCTTACTGGGATTTGAACCTGTGCTGTTATATATCAGGGGTTGTAACACAAATATATACTTATTTCCCTGGCTCAACTGATAAGGAGGCGATCCTGTGGCTTAGTGGCTAAGACTCCTGCCTGAGATATATAACAGCACAAGTTCAAATCCCAGTAAGGGTATGGCTAGCTGATGAGAGCTAATTAGCTCGAAATAGATCTATACTAGTCTCCCTTTATTTATTTATCAGTACAAATACAAAATATATATATATATATATATATATATATATATATATATATATATATATATATATATATATATATATATATATATATATATATATATATATATATATATAAATATATATATATATATATATATATATATATATATATATATATATATATATATATATATATAAATATACATACATACATATATATACATATATACATGCAAGCATGCACGCACGAGCACACGCACGCACGCACATATACATGCATACATATTCCTAACTTTTCCTCTTTCTTTTTTACACTTTCTGTTATTTTGGTAGCTTTTTTTTTAGTTTGCATTAGTTTTATCTTTTTAATTGACAGGCTTGATTTTTCTAGTCCCATACATTCATACACTTCTCAATCTCTCTCTCTCTCACACACACACACACAAACACACACACACACACACCCCTTATCACTGCTCCCCCCCCCTAATGGAAGATTATTCTATCTTCTTTTTAATCTGCCAGTTTTAGACATTGCTGACTCACATAGTCCAATGTTCTGACTCTAGCTATGGCAGTTTCAAGTGTTCTGACCATATTTATCAAGGCTACTTATACAGATTGAGTTTAAAAAACTATTTTAAAGTATAATGTGGCCTGCTTACTTCTGACCTGGCCCAATCTAGACATTTCATGGTGCATACCTGCCAGCAGTTTCCCTCCTATCACACTTTGTTCAGTCATCTATGTTTCTCTTTAGCTTTAAGACAGGGATGTCAAACTCGATTTCATTGAGGGCTGCATCACAGTTGTGATTGACTTCAGAGGGGCAGGGGGGACATGGCCCGCTCAACATTACTCATGTCATGGGTGCCTGGGGTGGTCGAGCACTCTGCCAGTGAAAATGGGCTCCCCAGCTCCATTTCCTGCAACCCTCTGCCAGCAAAAATTGAGCTTGGGAGGGCCACCCATGGCCCTCATGAGCTCTATTTTTGGCTGTGATGGCCTCCTGCAACTCTCTGCCAGCGAAAACGTGAGCTCCATTTTTGCTGGCAGAGGCACCACAGGCTGGTCCTAGAGTGGTCCTGCAGGTCAGATCTAAGTACCTCGCATGCCAAATCCAAGCCTTGAATTTGACACCCCTGCCTTAAGACATTTGGCTGATGATCAACTATTCTAACATGAACATAATGTCATTTGCTAACTTGATTGTACCTGGTATCTAACCCACATCCTGTTTGTTGAAACTGTGTCAGGGTTCCAAATAGCATCTAAAAGTAAATCAGAGTCCAAGGCACAGTATTGCTCAAACTTCCAATTTATTAAGAGAGCCATGCTGGCACATCTGGGAAAACCCGAATCTGAAGGCTTCCCGGCTTTCCCACGCAGTTGAAAGTTCATGATTTTGCCCCCGATACCCACACATCCATCACATGGTCCAATCTTCCACTGCCATGCTGGCAACTTCCACCCATCCAGTTCCAGTCAGGTGCAGAGAAAAGGATGACCTTTGCTTTCTAGAAAGAATTTTGTTTTGGCTACATATCGTCTAACTCCATACAATCTCTCTTCCCATTTTCACACAATAGAAAATGCATATTAGAACAATAGAAAGTATGGCAGGCCTGTGATCCCCAAGAAAATATAGCTGCAGGCCTGACACACTGAAGCAAAGAGTGAATTTTCTCCCATTTTTCACAAAATCCATTTTTCCTCTCTTCTTTCACCTTAGCCTCTTGAAGCAAATCTCTTAAAATCTGTGGCTGCTTTCATTCTTGCTTTCCAAGAGATGGGCAAATGTTAGCATGGACAATGCTCTTGGCTTCTGTATTCTTTTCCTATGCTGCAATCATTTTGACACAGAGACAGCCCTTCTCAACATCAGTTTACAGATGGGTGAATTGAAATTTACAGAGATGCCTGTCAGGTGATGGCCAATGAGCAATAGATTCAATTTCTGAGCATCAAGGATTGACTCTAAAATTTAGCTCAATTCAGATTCAGAACTTAACCTGTAATGCTGCATTGCTCCTTAAAGAAAGGAGAGCCACTGTGACACAATAATTAAGGTGCTAGAGTGGAACTAGAATAAATAATAATAATAATATTTAATGCTTCTAGACCGCCCCCTCTCCCACAAGGGACTCGGGGCGGTATACAGTTCATACAAAATATAACAGGATACAATAAAATTAAATTAAATATGTACAGTTGACAATTGACATGGAGGAGGTTAAAATGTAGTTAAAAGAACTGTACAAAGCAGATATAAAATAAATTCAAACCCCTAAAAACAAATACAGTAAATTAAAAAAAACCTAAAATAACCAGATATAATACATTTGCCAGGAGGGACAGTTGAATTATGCCAGGCCTGCTAGTCGGAACAGGTGGGTCTTCAGTTTTTGCCGGAAGGAGCGGAGGTCAGAAGTGGTTCTAATGTCGGGGGGGAGGTCATTCCAGAGGGTTGGGCCCATCACAGAGAAGGCCCTACTCCTCGGTGTCGCCCGCTGGCATTGCCTAGTGGACTGCACCAGGAGAAGTCCCTCCCTGTGTGAGCGTATTGGCCGCAGGGATGTATGTGGGAGGATGCGATCCCGCAAGTAACTAGGTCCCGTGCCATGGAGCGCTTTAAAGATGGTAATCAGCACCTTGAAACGCACCCGGAAAACCACAGGCAGCCAGTGCAGCTCGCGCAGGAGAGGTGTTACGTGGGAGTACCTCGTACTCCCCATCACAGCCCGCGCGGCTGCGTTCTGAACTAACTGCAGTCTCCGGGCGCGTCCCAAGGGCAGCCCCATGTAGAGAGCGTTGCAGTAATCCAGGCGGGACGTCACCAGGCATGAGTGACCGTGCGTAGGGCATCCCGGTCCAGTAGGGGGCGCAATTGGCGCACCAGGCGAACCTGGTGGAACGCCCCCCTTGCCACGGCTGCCACATGGTCATCCATTGACAGCCGGGCATCAAGGAGGACGCCCAAATTGCGCGCCCGTTCCACAGGGGGCAATTCGCCCCCTATGGCCAGCGATGGGATCAGCTGGCTGAACCGAGGTGCCGGTAGCCACAGCCACTCAGTCTTGGAGGGGTTGAGTTTAAGTCTGTTGTCCCCCATCCAGACCCCGACGGCCTCCAAACACCGGGACATCACTTCGACAGCCTCGTTGGGGTGGTTTGGAGTTGAAATATACAGCTGAGTATCATCAGCGTAGAGGTGATACTCAACCCCAAAACCACGGATGATCTCACCCAGCGGCTTCACATATGTGTTGAACAGGAGAGGCGAGAGGACCGACCCCTGGTCGGAAAAACCCAGGTTTCAAATCCACACCCAATCATGGACCGTACTGGGGAGTTAGTCATTTGAGCTGTTATTGTTGGGATAATGGAGTTGGACAGTGGTGGGATTCAAAAATGTTTACTACCAGTTCTGTGGGCATGGCTTGGTGGGCGTGATCACAGTGTGGTTTGGTGGGTATGTCAGGGGAAGGATACTGTAAAATCTCCATTCCCTCCCCACTCCAGGGGAAGGTTACTGCAAAATCCCCATTTCCTCCCGATTAGCTTGGACTTGGGAGGCAGAGAATAGATGAGGGTGAGGCCAGTCAGAGGTGGTATTTATCAGTTCTCTGAACTACTCCAAATTTCCATTACCAGTTCTCCAGAACTGGTCAGAACCTGCTGAATACCACCTCTGGAGTTGGAGTGGGAGAAAAACCTCATGCATTTCTCAGAGAAAAAGAGGAACAGAAATTCAATAAAGAAAATATAGCTTTGCCATTTAGCTTTCCTTTCCATTCTATTTTTACTAATTTTGCTTTTGGTATCTCCCTTACAGTACTCTATCCAGGAAGGCCTGGATGTTCAAAAAAATTACACTACGTGACAAACATTGAACAGAGCTTTTCTCAACCCTGATTATTTGTTCAGATTTTCTCTTTGGGGACAGAGATCATCCCATAGGTAGACATTCAGTAGATCTGACTTTTCTTTCCTTTGCTGATTGGGAATCTTCCAGAACTGGCAGGACAGTTCACATTTCCACTTCATTACAACATATTGGCTTTCAGAGCCAGCATGGCCACAAGAATAAAAAGTCCATATTGATATAGGATATAGGATCCAGCTGCTGATGGCTCAAAGAATCTCTGACACCAATTCTCTCTATATCTGCAGGCAATTTTATCCTTTAGGAGACTAAAATCCATTTAAGTGTTTAACTATGACAACCATGACATTTTGAGTGACTGTATGTGATATAACTGAGACAAAATACCTGAAGAATTCAGAGGGAGACTAAAATACCTAATTTATCAAAAGGTGCTTCATATCCTAGGTTCACTATAACTTTGTTTGTCAATTGAAATTGAATTTCGGTTTTTTCCCTCAAGGAAAAAAAAAACCGATCCAAAATGTCAAGAGAAGCAAAAACAATTTCGTATATTATTTACCACTGAATTATGCTGGAAGGAAAATTAAACATAAAACCATCTTTTTCAAGACTAAATATCAGAAGAGTTCAGAGGAAGCTGAAAAAAAATGATAGGAAGATGCATAAAATAATTTTTGGAGAAAAGGTTTATTTAGTACATTTTAATCCCATCCTTTTCCAAGCAATTTAGAATCCTTCGTATCTACACACAAAGGCAGAATATTCCTTACCACAGTCCTGTGAAATAGATTTGACTGTAAATTGTTGGCCTTGGGCTGGTTATCAACCAAAAGTGAAATTTGGGTTCCGTTGATCTGATTTAGTTATTACCCTTGTTAACGTAATGTGAAAAGAAGGACAAGGATTTTTCCCCCTGTAGACACTCTGAACTATAGACACCCTGGTGGTACAGGGGTTAGAATGCAATATTGCAGGCAAACTCTGCCCACTGCCAGGAGATTCTAACCAACTCAAGGTTGACTCCAGTCTTCTGAGGTCAGTAAAATGGAGACTCAGATTATTGGGGGGAATATGCTGACATTTGTAAATCATCCAGAGAGTGTTGTAAAGCACTATGGGCAGTATATGTCTAAGCACTATTGCTATTAAAAGCAAATGGTAATGTTTCCCTTCGTGCATATGTGCTAGTCATTCCTGACTCTAAGGGAGGTGCTCATCTCCATTTCAAAGCCGAAGAGCCAGCGCTGTCTGAAGTGCTGTCTCCATGGTCATGTGGCAGCATGACTAAATGCCGAAGGCGCACGGAACGCTGTTACCTTCCCACCAAGGTGGTCCCTATTTTTCTACTTGCATTTTTAGATGCTTTCAAACTGCTAGGTTGGCAGAAGCTGGGGCAAGTAATGGGAGCTCACTCCGTTACACGGTGCTAGGGATTAGAACCGCCGAACTGATGACCTTTCTGATTGACAAGCTCAGCGTCTTATGCGCTATTACTAACTTCCAAACAGCCTCCAAACCAAACCTAATCCAATGTTAGATCCTCAGAATTGGAGCACAGTTATAAGTTCACTTAATATCTTGTTAGAAAGATAAGATCTTCCTTGTTCAGTGCATTTGGGCTTAGTCCTCTGAATCATCAACAAATGGAACAGGACTTTGTATAAATCCTTGTGAATTTTGCATTCCTTTCCTTGGCAGCAATTTAACAGCTCGTCTGCAGATGGCACTTACTTTATCTGCAGAAATATTCCCATGAAAAGTGAAGAGAACTTTTTAGAAAGAATGCAAACAGAGCGTGAAACAGTCATCATGGACTATTAATGTATCCTTAATACATGAACTGAACTGGAAACACATCACTGAAAGAAGGAGGTAGGAGAGTGGCTGCAGGCATGCAGCTGCCTCTCTGCCCTCTTCTCCCTGCTATGATCTATGGATATGACATCCAATACACTATTTGCCTTCTCTCTCTTCCTTCCTCCTTCAGGAGCAGTGAAGAGATCCAATCAGACTGCAAGAAATGTTGAGAGAGGGAGGGGGGAAGGTCATCCTGAGACATCCATTGTGATTCTTTCAACAGCACATCCATTTATGCACAAAAATATATGTCAGTACAATGAACCTGTTTCAATGGATGGGTTGGATCTGCCTCTGAACTAACAGGTGCTGTCAGTCTGCCTTTTACCTGGTCTAGCATTGCAATCGATGGCAACTACTTCTTTATTTGTCTGTTTTTTCAGTATCTTTTTCCAGTTTATTCCAGTCCATTATGAGTTTATGGCTCTGACCGGAGGTGGTATTCAGCCAGTTCTGGGAGGTTCTGGAGAACCGGTAGTGGAAATTTTGAGTAGTTGAGAGAACCGGCAAATAGGCTGCCCCTGCCCCTGCTGCCTCCCAGCTGATCTGCTTTTGTTGCCCTGAACAGGAGAACGGAGCTGGAAAGCAGGTTAGTGGGGTGGGGAGGGAATGGGGATTTTGCAGTATCCTTTCCCCTGCCACGCTCACAAAGCCACGCCCACAAAGTCATGCCACGGCCACAAAGCAATACAATAGCAGAGTTGGAAGGGATGCCTACAGAACCAGTAGTAAAAAAAATTGAATCCCATCACTGGCTCTGACCCACATGCTGGGGCTCGTTTACAGAGAAAATTATAGGCAGTCCTCAACTTTCAACTTTCATTCAGTGACCATTTGAAGTTACAAAAGCATTGAAAAAAGTGACTTATGACCGTTTTTCACATTTTCATGGTCACTTGGCAATTGGCATGTATTTATGACAGGTGCAGTGTACCAGGAGTATGTGATCAACTTCTGCAACCTTCTGACAAGCAAAGTCAATGAGGCAGTCAGATTCACTTAACAACTGTGTTGCTGATTTAGCAACTGCAGTGATTCTCTTAACAACGGTAGCAGAAAGGTCATAAAATGGGACAAAACTCACATTAGCGACAGAAATTTGGGGCTCAGTTGTGGTCGTATGTACACATAGAAGCTTAACTGTAAGGGAATTCTTCACATTGTGCCCATGGAGTCCACATATCTGCTACTGGCTTCCATAACTTACATGCAAAACATCCCATTTTTAATCTTTGGTTGGGAGAGAGCTTTGTCTAAAATGCTTATTGGCTCCTAACATCTGTTCTATATACCAGTCTCCCACAGTCTGGTACTCTCCAAAACTGCTAGGGTGGAAATTCTCCAACTTTGTGCTTACGTAGCATGCTAATTAGCATGAGGGGTGTACTGCATAGACAATACTATGCTAGATAGATCTGCTTTTCATGCTAACAACTCTAAAAGCTAAAATGTACTGTATGGTTAACAAATACAAGGCCTGTGGGTTCAAATTCTATTAAAAGGTTGAACATAGAATATCTAGCATGAAGGTACTTATACCTTATGAGTCCCCATAAGGAGGAAATTATCTGTGTGGTAATCAGGGGCTAACACAACATCATAACATAATATCAATAATAATGACTGCTATCATCCAGTTGTCATATATTGCAATGCCTGAATAAGAGAGAGATTATTTTAAGAAGGTCAAGAGCTGAAATTGCAGAAAACAACCTCAAGCTCTGGATAATTCCTAGTTTTGAGAACACTGAACATTTTGGGGAGGAAAATGTGAGCATGGAAGATGCAATAAATTCTAGCATTGGATTTTCAACAGTAATATGAGTGTGTACGAGGGGACAGAAAAAGAAAATATAGTCACTGCTCCTAGCATTCAAAAGATATTAATTCAAAAGAGATCAGAACACTGAACAGCTTACATGTATATTTTTGCAGTGCGGTTTCTAGGGAATTGGACCTTAGTGGCATTTCCTCTAATTTAAATGTAATGTTTTAAATTTAAACAAAATGTTTTGGATTCAGAGTGTGCTATTATCCACCTCCTACCTGATATGATTTCAGCCAAAACACCAGAAAATGAAAAGTCCAAATTGACCTTTTAGAAAGTAATAGGCATAACATTATTATAGTTATAACAGTAGATTATGACAGCAGAGTCACTCGTCTTGACTTTCAGTATTTTGAATGAGATTCCTATCATGAAATTAGATTATATGAAAATGGCAGAATGATAGTTTTGCAAGGGGACATTTAGACCATCAAGTCCCACCCGCTTCTCAATCGAGAAATCCAATTAAAGGATTTCAAACAATGACAAACAATACACTTCACTTGAATGCATCCAATGCAGGAGTCTCTGCATTTCTCCTGGTAATTGGTTCCATTGTTTTGCATTTCATTAAAATAGCAAGAATTTCTGTAGCTCAATATTGAAGGAAATTAAGTTGTATCTGTATGGCAATGGTTAGAAAACCCTGCTGTATTATCAAATGTCTAAAATTAACATACATTCTAATGCATTTTTATTTAGCCTGAAGACAAAATGCCTCAGGGGTAGAAATGATAACATCCTTCAAATTATTAAAAGGCTTTCAACCCATAAAAGCAGGGCGGGGGGCGAAATCTATAGCAGGTAGAAACAAGTCCAAATGCACAAATTATAAAAAGGTTGTTGGCATCTGAATATTTTCCTAAATTCTTAAGAGCAGGAACAATTATTAGCATGAGTAAATTTGAACTGCCAAATTGCAGGCAGCCGGCAGGAAGCAGAAGAAGTTTGCAGTACTGAACTCTAACCACTGTGCACTGTAGCTCCAAGGCAACCCACTTCAATATTCAAGAAAACCAACTGGACATTCACAATCAGGACAATGTTAACAAAATACTGAAGACGAGCCCTAATGAGGGTGAAGGTTCGTTCTCTGAGCTTTTGTGTTGATTTCCAAACATTAAGTTACCAGGTTAGGTAACATCTTCAGCAAAGTTTAGGGGATGTCAGTATCAAGGTTCTTCTGTTTATAGGGGCTTCAGGTGTGGGTGTGTCAAGTAAGGGTCTTGTGATGGATCAGGTGTGAGTCAGCGACAGTCTTGTGATGGGTTTTGTGATAGGGAAGGGGTGATCATTGTCAGGGGGGATCATTGGGTGGTAAAGTGCTGGTTGTGGGGCTTGTGTGGATTGGTTGAGAGTCACTGATGTTTCTGATTGTCTGTGTGATTGATTTGGATTCTGAGAGATGTGTAGGTCCTAATATCAGAAAATATCCAATGGACTAAGTGGGAAGAGCACAGGGAAAGTACAAGTAGAACTGGCGGTTATTTTGTAGTTAAGATTAAAGCTGAAGGTCATCCAGCTCTTGATGTGACCAAAAGAAAAAAGGACAGGGCAATGCTGCAATTATACTATTATTATATGGCAAGAATCATGAATGAAGGCAAACTTGATGCCGTCAAGACTGAATGATGACCTACTGAAACAGAGATGGATTGGAAAGGATCACTTCCTATCAAAGAAGAATCCCATACTATGGCAAACAAGGAAATCACTGATGGAATGGAAACATCATCACTACTGTATTAACAAAAGAGTATAAAAATCTGTCTCAGATACAACTCCAAAAGTGACATAATGATCTCAGTAAGAATCTAAGGCAAGCCATTGAATAGTAGGACAAACTAAAATTCTGATTTAATTACAGGTGAAAAGAATGTGGGAGGTGAACAGTTTTGTGATGACTTGAAATACCTTGTTGACACAACATCAAAAAAGAGATTATACTAATTATAGGAGATTGCAAAGTTAACATGGGAAGGAAAACAGCATCTCAAAGTATGGGAAAAATAATTTCAGTTTATGAAATGAAGCTGAAGAGACTAACAAGGTTCTACCAAAACATACAATGTTTATAACAAATATCCTCTTCCAACAATGTAAAAGCGTATATACATGAACATCACAAATTGGACAACACAGAAATCAAACTGTTGTACAGTCTGCAGGCAGGAATGGAGAAGTTAATTCAGCAAAATCAACATCTGGTATTGACTTTGGCTCAGATCACAAACTCCATCTTTCCGAATTACAAATTAAGCCAAAGAAAACAAGTAAAATCATCAGACCATAAATATATAACCTCAGCAATACTCCATATGAGCATGACAGGAAAGGAAAAGAAAAAATTTAATAGATTAAATATAAGTAAATGGAGGGTCTAAATAACTGTGCAGTGAGATGCATGACATCATTTAATTGAAGCAAACAAAAATATCCTAAAATGGGAGGGGTGGGAGAGAAGTCAGTTCATTGCATTCTTAATGAAAGATAGAAAGATAGATTCTTCTTGATGAAAGATAGAAAGCAAAAGTAACTAAATTGAGGAAAATTTCCCCAACTAAATGCAGAGTTCCAAAAAAGAGAAAGAAGACACACAGAATTATATTTAAATAACCAATGCAAAGAAATTGATGAAGGACCAGAGATTTCTTTTTTTTTTTACTACAAAAAATCAAAGGCGGTGCAGCTAGTGGTAGAAAAGGAAGAGAAGATCGAGTTCCACTAGAAAATATATATATAAAGATGAGACAATATATGGATGAACTGCATTAAAAAGTTCCTAAATTTTATGATGCATTGACAATTTGACCACTGAACTAGAGACAAGACATTTTAGAAAGTGAAATTATATGGGTCATACAAAGCATTGTTAACAATGAAAGACTTGATTAAATACCAGCAGAGTTCTTTAAAGTCTTGCAAAATGATGCAGTTAAATTGCCCTTCGCAGCTTGCAAACAAACATGGAAAACACAGCAGTAGCCAAGCACCTGGAAAAAAAATAATTTCCATTGCATATCAAAAAGAGAGAGAGAGAGAGAGAGAGAAAGTACTAAAGATATGCTAGTAAGACAGTATTCAAAATTGTGAAGTTGAGATTTCAACAATAGAATAAAATGGTCAGATACACAAGCTGAATTAAAAAGAGGCAGACACGCATAACTGACATTCAATGGATAATGAAAAATGAATGGGAATTCCAAAATAATGCCTGGTTTGTTTTATTGATTATTGTAACACACTTGATGGCATATAGAAAGAATTGTATAATGAACATTCAGCCAAAACAGAGCAACTGAATGGTTCAAAATTGGGAACGGGGTGTGCCAAAGTTGTTTATTTAACCTATATGCAGATTATTTAATTTACATACCTGTCTCATATCCCAATATAAAATCTTATATAAATAGGCAAAGCCAACTGAACATAAATAATTAAAGCAGATGAAAGAGTAAACTACCATATTTTTCGGACTATAAGATGCACCGAAGTATAAGTACACCTTAGTTTTGGGGGAAGAAAATAAGAAAAGAAAATTCTGCCTCTGCCTACCAGCCTCCATGATATTCATCTGGCTAGTGACCTGTCAGTGTGTGAGAGAGTTGAGGGCTGTTTGGAAACAAATAGTATTTGCTGTGTGAGCAACAAGGAGGAAGACAGCTAGGAGCCTGGGCGTGGCTTGCTCTGACTAAAGCTGCATGCTGTGCTGATATCTGAAACTAAAACTGAAAGGTTTAGTTTTTGCTAAACTACCACATTGGAAAACCTGTTTTTGGTATTGTATATTTACTTAATGTGTTATATTATATATAAAAAGAAGTTATTGAATCCTGCTGAATCAGTTACTTGTGCGTGCTTTCTGAATGATTGCTGCTGCAAACTCTGACACATCCTTGCAGCAAACAGCAAACAGCCAGGTCAGCTTCAGCACATTATTGCAGCCTGATTCATCATGAGCAGTTGATTGGCGGGTGGATCAGCCTCCTGAAATACCCCCAATCAGCTGTTCCAGCTGCAGGGATTGCCATAGACCAGTGGTGGGCAACCCGCGGCTCAGGAGCCACATGTGGCTCTTTACACCCTTTAATGCGGCTCTTCTGTGTGCCGGGTGCCCGCTCCTCTCCCTCCTCTCGGGCTTCGGAGGGAAGCTTCTGCAAAAGCCCGGGCGAGTGACAACCAATTTTGGTCCTATGACTGCAGAATGCTGCAAAATACCATAAATGCAGGCCAGTTGTTGAGTGTTTCAAATGTGATTGGAACACTCAACAAGGTGACCACAGTGTGTGTGTGTGTGTGTGTGTGAGTGTGTGTGTGAGTGAGAAAGACAGACAGAGAGAGGAAAAGAGAGAGGGAGTGAGGGAGGGAATCAGAGAGAGACTGACAGACAGACAGGCAGACAGACACACACACACAGACAGAGAGAGACAGAGAGGGGGAGGGAGGGGGAGACAGATAGACAGACAGAGAGACACACACAGAGTGAGTGATTAAGTGAATGAGTGAGAGACAGACACACCCACATACACAGAGTGACAGAGAGAGAGGAAGGGAGGGGAGAGAGACAGAGGGAGAGACAGAGACAGACACACACACACACAGAGTGAGTGAGAGACAGACAGACAGACTGTCTGTCAGAGTGACAGAGATGGGGGAGGGGTGGAGAGAGAGACAAAGAGCCAGAGAGAGAGAGAGAAAGAAAAAGAAAAAAAGAAAGAAAGTGGGAGAGAGAGATGAAATTAAAAACAACAACATACAAACCTGACTTACTCAAGGAAATGCAAGGCCAATGTTCACATTAGTGGTTGTGACTTTGTCAGTCAATGTCAGGATGTAATTTTCTCTACATTGTAAGGCAAATTTTACGGAATTTAACGTTATCGATAAATAATATCGTTCTAAAGTTTTTGTTTTATTAGTTGTGTTATTTGTATCCTCCCGACCTATGTGGATACTTGCATGCAGAATATTCTCAATAAAAACTTATTGAAATTAAAAACAGTGTACCATCCTATGTATTTTCGGTTTTAAAAATGTGGCTCTCAAAATAAATTTCAATTGTGGTTTTGGCGAGATTTGGCTCAGTTGAAAAAAAAGGTTGCCCACCACTGCCATAGACCATCGCCTCCTCCGTGCCTCATGTTTTTGGCTACATTCAGCGTGTAAGACACATCCAAATTTTCACCCTCTTTTAGTGTGTGGGGGATGTGTCTTATACTCCGAAAAATGTGGTACTTCATTTCCTAGGCACTAAGATTCCCTGGTTAGCCATAATATACCTGCTGTTTTGGAGAAATAGACAAAAATACCAAAAAGTATAAAGATTTCATCTGCATTACAGAGAATATAATGTCAACAAAGGTCCATATTGTTGAGTCCATGAATTCCCCATTTTAACATGCTCTATGGCTGTGAATGCTGAATCATCAGAAAAGCTGAACAACAACAAAAACAACAAAAGAATGAAGCCTATGTTTTTGTTGATGGAAATAATCTTAAGAATAACTTAACAGACAGTAAATAATTCAATACTACCAGATGTAAAACCAGTCTGGTGAGAGAAAACAATAATAATGAAACTGAAATGAAAATAATCCAGACAGTTAATGTGAAAATTGAAAAAAAAAAAAGACCCTGATGCTTAGAAGAACGGGAGAGAATACTAAAAAAAGCTGAAGACAACTTTGGATACTCTTACTGCTGACACAAGCATGAGCTTTCAAGAACTTGAAAGAAGCAGTCAGACAGTTCTGGTGAACTGATGCCTTTCGGGTTATGAAGAACTGGACGTGACAGAAAGATCAAACAAGCCATAAATGCTTCCATAAATATGAAATATAGGTGGAAAGACACACTGGCTGAAAGATGTCTAAAGTGAACCAACGTTGGAATCTATATCTCCTCAATATAAGTCTAGCATTCACTTTTCTAACCAGTCAGTGCTTCTCAAAACATCCATACAGGACTGACTGCAAGTGCTATTTTATCTGACTCTCTGTAGAAGAATGCCATTCTAACAGCTTTAAAGCATTAAAGAAATCTTTAAATACAAATCTAATCATCAGGAAATAAATAATTGAGATATGTATGAGAAATTACATAGAATTACCACATTTTTCAGAGTATAAGATGCACCAGAGTATAAGACACACAAAGGTTTTGAAGAGGCAATTTAAAAAAAAAAAAGGTTTTGCACTCTGAAAACCTCCCCCAAACGGCCCATTTTTCGCGAAAATGGGCCCGTTTTTTTTTTCAAAAAATTTTTCAAAAAAAGGGGCGGGCGGGGGGAATGAGCAAAAAATGGCCCTTTTTGGCAAAAGAAGGACATTAGGAAGCTTATAGAGTGCTCCTGGGGACTGGGAAGGGCACTCTATAAGCTTCCCTCCCCAACCCCCAGGAGCTCTCTGAAAGCCTCCTACAAGCTATGCACGGCCATTTGGGTGAAGGGGCGGGGTTTCGGGAGGCAAAAAATGCTGTATTCAGTGTATAAGATGCACCCAGATTTTCAGCCTCTTTTTTGAGGGAAAAAGGTGCGTCTTATATTCTGAAAAATACAGTACCCGCAATATACCAACATTTCTATAGCAAACTTAGTTCAACATAGCTGAAGTGCTGAAAATACATTTCTCCTGGATTTTTTAAAAAAGGATCTTTATTACACAACTTTGGCTAATTTAATCATCATCATTCTTATGACAGTTGCGAAGTTAAACATTTACCCAGAGGCTGCACTTATGTTCACAAGTGGTTCACTGTTTGTGAGCGTGCATGCACTTGAGTGCTAGCTTTGCTTGCACACACCCCTTTGGGAGTGAAACAAAGTTTCAAAGATGCAGGTAATCAACTCAGGCAGCTCTGGTGAGTAAAGCAGGAGCAGCGTGAAACTCAGCTGGGCAGCGAGGGCAGAGGGAAACGAGCCAGAAAGTTAGTTATAAATGGATAGCTTAGCACAGGAGCAGGCCCAACCAGCGATCAAAGCTAAGGGTTCGCCCGAACCCATAGCAGCCACCACTGCATTTATCCTTTTCATTCCTTCATACTGTCTTCATCAAACACAGCATCCTTCCATCTGCCCATAGCTTTTTCAACATTCCCAAGCAACATGATCAAATTCCTCATCCTTGCAAGAGGTCACTGGACATTCAAAAGACCTGACTGTATGTATGCAGGCATGCAGGCGTGTGTGCATGTGTGCGTGTGTGTGTGTAAATGTAAAGAATGTTAAGAATATTTGAAAAGCAACAATGGTATCATTTCATAATTGAATAAATAACACAAATTATGTAATTTGCGTCAAGGTCACAACAATGAGCATGAAAGACATACAGTATAAACTCTGCATCATTTCTGCAAAACCATGACATCCACGTTAACCGGTTCTTTCTCCTTGCCCCGGTCATCCCTGCAAAGCTTACAGCTAACAATGGGATTCCATTCCTCCAAATTCATGACCACCAATTCTGAAAAGTTCCCATACAGTCAATCTTTCACTGTCTAGACAATGTTCAAGATGTATAATGAGGCCATGAATGACACCTTGCCCTTTTGATTTAACGTATTCATCATGATGTGACAAAATCATTCAACCCGAACCTGTTCAACCGTAGTCACATCTCTGCAATATTGAAAATCATTCAACCCAGACCTGTTCAACAGTAGTCACATCTCTCTGATATTGAAAGATCTGTATTGATGCTAGATGCTTTCCCGGTTCATTCAGGATGTTGGTCTTACCTTTTGAAGCTTAAAATTGTTTTGGGTGTGGCTCTTTGAAGAATCATTGTAAACCTATTAAAATTTGCAAGAGATGCTCAAGACAACTCTACATGCAATGCATGAAAGAAAAGGCCTTTTCCAACATCACTTCTCAAATATGGAGTGCTCTTCCTTGAAAGCCAAGATTGGGTTAGATTTATACAGCACTTTTGCATAAGAAGTTTTAACATGGTTGCTTAATTCAGCCATTTAGAATTATTGTTAATAAAGTTTGAAATGATGCTGAATTGCGTTGCTATGGTGTTTTTAATTATTAGTACTGTGCTTTTTCTTACAAAAAGTAGAATCAACATTGGAAACAAGCTTTTCAGCCTATGAGCCTATTGAAATCTTTCATGAATAAAAACATTCGGAGTTCACTGTAGTGTGACACCTTCTTTAGAAACAAAGTCTTCATGGAAAGACAACTTGCCATCACAGTAAATAAAAAGAATGCTAGGAAATGGTGAATAAGCCATGTTTATTACCGGTCCTCCTAATTCCCACATATTCTTGGCAAATGTTTTGGGCTTCTTCTACAAAATAAATCTGTGCTTTGGCAGCAAAACAGGATGATGCTCAGTCACTCTGAGTCACTTTTTTTCCAATTTGTTTCTTCTCCTGAGCAAAGTACCATATTTTTCAGAGTATAAGGCGCACCAAGATTTTGAAGAGGCAAATTTTTTAAAAAAGTTCTTGCACTCTGCAGACCTCCCCAAAACAGCCTGTTTTTTTGCAAAAATGGGCCCGTTTTTTTATCAAAAAGGGGGGGTGTATAGCCTTTAGAAACCTTATAGAGTGCTTCTGAGAGCTGGGGGGCAAAACCGAGCAAAGATTGGTCCATTTTTTGCTCATTTCTGCCCTCCCCAGCCCCCAGCAGCACTCTGGAAGCCTCCTAAAGGCTATGCATGGCCATTTTTGCAAAGGGGGCAGGATTTCAGGAGGCCAAAAATGCTGTATTCAGCATATAAGACGGACCCAGATTTTCACCCTCTTTTTGGGGGGGGGGGGAAGGTGCATCTTATACTCCGAAAAATACAGTAATACGAATATAAAACAGCAGTGTTCACAAAGCATTCTGAAATAAGCAAGATGGCGATCACAGCACAATGATCCAAGCCTTATGCCTTTGTATATGTATGTGATGCTGATTTATATACAGAGGGGGCAGGGCTTAGATTGTGCTGCCATGGCCACAGTTTTCTGTTTTGAGCTTTTGCCCTGCTGAAACCACCTATGACAGATCAAAGCAATATTTCTCAAGCTTGGATACTTGAAGATGTGGATTTCCTCTCATGCTGGCTGGAGAAATCTGGGAGTTGAAATCTGCACATCATCTTCCAGTGGCCAAGAAACAAATTGGAAAAACACTGAATCAAAGTCACCAGCTGACTACTTTTATTGATCTGGATAATCTTCTCCCTACCAGCAGTATTCATCTGCTCAGTGTGCCTGACCATGTCAATGCTTGATTTGCTTCCCATCCTGATTATTCCACCTCAGGGCTCATCCCTCTATTGCCTCATTCTTAATATGACATGGCATGCCACACAAGAAGAACCCTTCTGAAACAGTAAGCATAAGTTCTGTAACACATTTTTTTTAAAAAAATGATACGTTCATGCCTTTTGCACAGATTTATACATGCACTGCATACCATTCAGTTACCTTCTGAGTACTTACTTCTGTTTCTTATTGAGGTTGTCAGACTGAAATTGATCTGTTTTGATTTAAGTAACCTGCCAACATTGATGAATGAAAAATGAAAGACAGATGACCCTGGAGAGAATACACTTCATCCTAGAACACACACACACACACACACATACACACATACACACACACACACACTCACACTCACTCCAAAACAGAGATCTGAAATATCATGTCCAGATACTGAGATACTGATGACTGATTTAAAAATACTCTTTACTAATTGACATAAGCTAAGTTTACCCTGCTATGAGAACTTTCAAGAGAAAGTGTCTAAAAACCTCCCGAAACACACAAACAAACAAAAAAGACTTCTGTTCAAAGAAAAATGCAACAAGCCCATAACTGGAGACTTTGGCAATTTGATCACTATTGTTTTTTGAGACTTTTGTTCAAGGCTAGTGAAACCTTTATCCATAATAAAGTTGCAGATGCAGTTGAGTGGTAAATACTTCCATGAATACATAGAGGGTGATACCTAACCAGTCTTTCAGAAAGCCATGAAGACTTGGCTCTTCTCCCAAGAAATGGGGCCAAGCTGTTGTGGCCTGCCAGAGTCAGACAGTGAGGAGGTTGAGGAGGAACATGGGCCAGTTGAGAAAAGATCAGACGAGGGCTCTGCATCAGAGGCAGAGAGGGAGTTAGACAGGAGGAAGTCAGAAGAACAGCTGGAGCCTGTTCCCAGTATGCGCATGTGCAGAGCTGCTAGAAGACAAGAACAACTAAGAAAGCAGAGGTGACTTAAGAGTAAAGCCACACCTTGGAGGTGATTGGCCCCTCCCAGAAGAAACAAAACGGGAAGTGGGCTTTTGCAGGAAACAATTCGTTCATTTGGTACGGAAATGTTTGTGATTATAAGAGACTCTGTGCCAAGTTTTGCTTTGCCCTGTGTTTTGGAAACTAGTTATCTGGCAGCACTCTAAACGAGATAAGGTGCGTGTGGATAAACATTCCTCTGAAAGACAGTTTGCTAAAGCCTTGCTGACTGTGAATGAAAGGAATTCACAGTCATGTAAATAAAAGACGTTTTGCAGGAACCAAGACTTTGCTTCTTGCTTTTTAAGGAAGCCTGGGTCAGAACACAAGTAAGGATCTTGGCATAAGTGCCCTGACATTTTAATGAGGGGATCTCAACATAGGAATTTTTGTCTCTGTACTTGAGCTTATCTGTTTTATTATTATTGATGTTTTATATATTGTATGTTTCATCGGTCAGATACATAGTCTTTTAAATGTGATTGATACACATATATAATACATACAGACACAGAACCCCCAAAGCAGGGATAGATATCATTTTAATAAGAAAAATCCCAATTGACAATCAATTTTAAAAGCTTCTTTGTTTCTGTGAAATAGAGTTTAATCCCCCCTTACATTTTTGTGATCTAAAACAATGTGAAATCACAAAACAAAGTACAATGGAACCAATTATATTGTACACACCCAGCAATGTAGGTTTGTAAAAAATATCAAATGTTTAGCAAAGGAGTTCCAAGGATGTGGGATATAGTCCACAAGGGCTCCACCTTGCTGTCACTACTGAAGACTTTAGGAGAACTCTGAAGATGAATCAGCTGGATGGATTTTCACCTATGATCTTCTATCCTAACTGGAGTTTTTAGTTATCAGAATTGTCAGCCCTATTTGAACGCAAGCACATAACTGAGCTACCGCTTACCAAGATGTCAGGAATAAAAAATATAGGCCCAGAGAGGGAAAGCCCAGCTTCAGAAACAACATAATCACAACTACAAGCAGAATGATTTAAGCTTCTTAAATGTTTCATGAAAATCCACTGCTTCTATTAATATTTTGCTATTCATTCTGAATTTGCAGAACAAGAAATTCTGCACAGCAGTGCCTTCTAATAGCTGTTTTAATCAGTACATACAGAGGAATGGGTTAGGATAATTATTCCATATTAATCTGAAACTCAGAAAGTCTGCATTAAGATGCAGGTTGGTTTTCCATGGCCTTAATCCAGTTGGATTCAAATGTAGGGACGTAATTTCAGGCTCTATGCATAGCTTGAACACAAACTCTATGTGCAAAATCAAGCATCTGGTTAATTTGTGAAACCATAGTGGATTAAAGCTGTTCATGCTGTGAAAACAGTCTTAATCTAGTTTTTACTTACATGTGGTCTGGTTCGTTGTGTGACCAAATTCTTTCACTCTAACATCATCATCATCTCCTTTTAATGACCCCATAATCCCTTGTGGGGGTGGAGTCTGGGCAAGTGAATGGAGCTAGCAGAGTGTTTAAACAGCCAGATGCCCTTCCTGTCGCCAGTGTGGAGTTTTGTTCAGCAGATATATTCTCACTGTGGCTAGAGAGAGAAAAATATCTGCTGTTACCTTGGATCAAACTCACAGCCTCCTGATTGTGAAGTGAGAGCTCCACCTCTAGGCCCACGCACCACTCCTCTATTCACTCTAACATGATCCAACCCTATTGTCATCCAAACTTATTGAATGGTAACATGCATACACAACTGTCGCACACAAAATTTACCTTGTCCACCCTTTACTTTCAATGTGACCAGAATCATTAGGGAACACCATATTATGAGACCTGCACGCTTCCATATTATCAAAATTGCAGCCACTGCTGATTTTACACAGGATTCTGTTTCGTTTCAATACAGACATCTAGGATTCTAAGAATTCTGGGGTGATAGGGCTATTGGATCTGGGTTGCAAAAAACTGAACCTCGACTTACAACAGTTTGCTCAGTAACTGTTAAAAGTTACAACGGCATTGAAAAAAGTGACTTATGACCATTTTCTACATTTCCATATTTTACATTTCCAGCATCCCCATGATCATGTGATCAACATTCAGATGCTTGGCAACTGGTTCATATTTTTGACCATTGCTGTATCCCAAGATCACGTGGTCACCTTTTGCAACCTTCTGACAAGCAAAGTCAATGGAGAAGCCAGGTTCACTTAACAACCAGGTTACTAACTTATCAACTGCAGTGATTCACTTAACAACTCTGGCAAGAAAAGTCATAAAATAGGGCAAAATTTACTTAACAAATGTCTCGCTTGACAACAGAATATTGGGCTCAATTGTTGTCGTAAGACAACCTGTACTATTTTTTTGCTTTGATTGAGTGCTCCCTTGAACTTCTGCAACCCAGATCTGATAGTGAATGCTAGGTTTTATATGTGAATGCTAGGCTTTTAAAAGCCAATATTAGAAAATAATAGCAGGACAAGTGAGGAAGCAGAAGAGAACCATGGGATCCTATGAAGACTTTATTTGCAACGTCACTAGGGATTATCTTAGATGCTCTTAATGAAGATACTATAGTATCATACTGTGACTGCTAAATGTTTCGGGCTACCACCTACTACATATTCCTGCGAAGTCCAGGTCTTTGGTAAGAGACAGATAGGGTTTCTCCCATATCTGTCACTATCTTATTTTCTTCGCTTTGACTTTCCTGGCAGATCTATTTCAGACCCCTACCCTACTACTCTTCATGCCAGTTGAGATCATGCAAATCTCAACTCTTTGATAGGGCCATGACTTTTTATATGTGCAAGCCCAGAGGGGCAGAATGAGGTTAAAAAGTGTTCAGGCACATACTGATGTGGAGCAAAAACAGCAGAAAAAAGTGAGCCCAGGACATTGTGTCTAAAATTCCATGGGATTAGTTTGAGAGATCAACTACTGTAAAGTTCTCTCAGTAGAGAACCCACAGTAATGGGATAGAAATCTTTCCTTCAGCATTTTTTTCTGAGGATGAAAGGCCAAAGTTACTGGGTTTTAAGCCATTTTGCTTTCCTAACCTACACTATTATTACATAGCCTGTGGTTAGATTATTGCATTGCTTTGTGTGGGGAGGCTGATGCATTAAATTAAATAGATTGTCCATCCATCCATCCATTTTCTAACCCTTAGCTGCATTACAATCTTCTTATTTTTAATTAAAATACAACGAACAGAAAAAAGTTCAAGGATGTGAAATGTATATCATGGAATATAACTGGAAAAGATGGTCTGCAAAGGGCAGCTTTGTTGTTGTGTTTCGCAGCCCCAATTTTCAGACCTATTAATATTGCAACTGGATCCAGTCCTGAAATTCCAGAGCTGATACTGTTATGCGGAGAACCAAAATGAGTTGTTAACTGCCCCATCAGGTGTCATACATCAATTCACCTGGCAAACAATTAAAACAAAGAAGTTCAGTACAATTCATCTACAAGAAAGAACCAGAAAAGAACACAGAGATGGATCCTAAAGTTTTTTCCTCCAGAAAACAAGATGTAAGAAAAGGTTCATACTATATTATGTAGACTATAGTCAACCTGAAGAGCTCTGGATGCTAGTCTTTTAATTTGGTGGGTTGGCCCAGGAATGATGATAGAATTTATAAAACATCCTTGTGTAAATCCCAAAGATGCTTTTTTCCAGAGGCAACCGGACTTCAGCTCTGAGGAAGCTTCTTGGATGAGAAGTGAAACATCTTCAAAGAAAAACCCAGAAAGCCAGTTGCCTCTTGAAAAAAAAGCCCCTTTGAGACAACCATGGCCTGGGTGACTGAGAATCTCCATAGGTATCATTGTTCAATTATAGAGAGAATGACATAGGAAAACTACTCATCCTACTGTCTTTAATAAAAAAATACAGAAGCAGGTTTAAAAAGCCCATTCAAGATCGAGAAAATGTCACATGATTCACTTGAGGGCCAGAATCAAAGCTGCCACAGATGGGCTAATAAAAATCCAAGGATAGTATAGGACGCATTAGACCAACTTGGAGCATAAACTTGAAAAAACTCAGTGCTTCATTCTAATAGAAAGTTCTATTTTCCCATTTCCTGATAAATGTTACCCTTTTTTCTTGCAAGCAAAACCATAAAACATGAAGACTTTTATGGTAACACCAGACAAAAGAAATATTTTCAATGGGCAGCAGAAATTGTCAACAAGTAGAGATTAATTGATTCTAAGCCAAGACATCTCTACCAAAATTTCACTTTTCTTTTTATTTGGTATTATTAGATACTTTAACACTGGGATTCCATTGGGTTCTGTATTCAAAATTAATATCACAAATGGCACATATCTCTAACCGTAGAGATTCTGTTCTTGGTGAATAACCTTATATTGGTGAATAACCATGGGTACTGAAATTCACCATGGATTAATTCTGGCAATTCTGGTCTAACCTGACATTATAAAATTCTGTAAAATGTGTAAGTACATATGTATATCAGACTCTTTGTTCCAGAAACATAAAGTACTAAATTCTTTGCAACTGTTTACAGTTATAAGAAGAGACTGGATAGCCAGTCATCTGGAATGGTGTAGGGTCTCCTGCTTGAGCAGGGGGTTGGACTAGAAGACCTCCAAGGTCCCTTCCAATTCTGTTATTATTCTATATTAACTACCAGGAATCAGGCATTCATTTTATTTGGGAGATGTCAGAGTTGGGTAGCTATGTAGTTCAAATCCCCATTAAAGGAAATTCAATTCACAGACCTTTGCACTTTTGGTGATTACGTGCAATAGAATAACTTTAGGGTATATCCAAAACATGGTAGTCAATGGTTACAGGAAGGGATATCTAGATGCTGTCAGAATGGTATATATATTCCACCTTCACTTAAGCTCTCAGAGAAGAGATATATAGAGGTCACATTATGACATGTCCCCATAACAGGATTTTACATGACTTCCACTCCCTTCTGCCTGCCTCCTGGTGATCAATGTAACTGAAACCACTGAGTAAAAATAGAAAAATCCTTCCCACCCCATCATTCTGATAGATTGTTAGGCTATCTTTATGTTGTGCATTAGAAAATAAACCCCCCAGCCAAAAGCTACAGTAGTCAGTATAGCTACTTTGAGGGATTGCCTGGAGAATTCTTCAACCAAGCATCTGTAGCTGTCAATAGTGTATTACATAGCTGACTTTCAGAAACCATGGTTTAATAAAGGAGTCAAAGGTCAGGAGACATATGCTAGGTGTGACATTCCACTAATTACTATACTTCCAGCCAGGAAACAAGCTCAATGCATAATCCAACCATCTCAAGAAAGAAAGACAGATGAAGCCATTTCAGTAGCGTAACTAGCTAATGCATTTTGCAAGCAGTGACTATTAATTCATTGATCAAATTTTGTGTCCTGCTGTTCCCTGAAGAATTTCAGAACAGTATATGCAGTAATTTATTCTCATAGCTGCTTTGACAGAAGAGATATTTCTTGGTACAAAATTGTCCATCAATGTAGATATCAATGATTGAAATCTAGCCCTCAATGTGCTTCAGTAAAAAATCTGGGAGTAAATGAGAAAAATCAGATAAGTTATAACAGGCAAGTGATTCCCAATCTGAGGTCTGTGAGGATATTGTAAGTGGTCTCTAATGAATGGAAAAATAATGTGATGATGATAACAATAATACACACTGTACTGTTAAGAATCATACATGTAGTCCTCAACATACCAACATTTTGAATTCTGCCTATTGCAATCATATGTTGTGATAGTTGTAAAACAGGTCAGGCACATGACCAACCCAATTTTACAACTCTTTTGTAGTGATCATTAAGCAAATATGATGTTTGTTAAGTGAACACCATGGTCATCAAGCAAGCCAACGATTTGCTATGGGAGCACTTTTGCTACAAACAGGTACTGGGTTTTCCCAAAAATAAGGTCTTATTTTCTTTCGATCCCCTAAATATGGCCTTGGCCTTATTATCATGGGGGGCTTATTTTTTGGGGGTAGCCAGGTGGCTGCTCTCTTGCGAGCGGGCTCCTGAAGAGTATGGCACAGCCTCAGGGGCGAACGGCCACTCACTGACCCAGCGGTATCCCGAAGGCACCAAGCTGCACGAACACCTGTTCCCCCCTAGCTCCTGTGGCTTGGCACCTTCAGGATATTGCTAGTTTGGTGAATGGCACTCTACCCATATGGAGAGGGGGGTTGCTGGGTGGCTGCTCATGAGCGTGCTCACCTCATGGCTGCTATGTTGCGCTGGTATGACAGCACAACACAGTCGTCAAGAGAGCAGCCACCCAGCAACCTCCCTTTCCATCTGGGCAGAGCGCCACTCACTGACCTAACATTCTCTGAACTCAAACCATGACACTTAAGGGGAATCATTGTTCTTTGTATGTTTAGTTTTTAGAATGTTAAGAGTCCAAAATTGAATTCAATGGGTTTTGTGTGGCACACTAAAAAAATGTGTTAAAATGGCTTCTTCATATTGGAATCTGTAAATGGCTTTGAGTCACAATGCAGCAGGTCCTTGTTAAAGAAAAGATTGAGACCATAGAAGGTAAGCTGAATTTAGCCTTTTCTTGTTATTATTTCTGATAAACTCACATGGATATTGTTGTCCTTTCAATTAAAAAATACAATATTTCCAGATTATTTTAGTATGATTTCAATATAGTTGCAATAGTAATAATAATAATAATAATAATAATAATAATAATAATAATAATAATAATAATAATAATAATAATAATAATAATAAGCCCAACGAGGCTGTCGAAGTGATGTCCCGGTGTTTGGAAGCCGTCGGGGTCTGGATGGGGGACAACAGACTCAAGCTCAACCCCTCCAAGACTGAGTGCCTGTGGTTACCGGCACCTCGGTTCAGCCAGTTGACTCCATCACTGGCCATAGGGGGCGAGCAATTGCCTCCTGTGGAACGGGCGCACAATTTGGGCGTCCTCCTAGATGCCCGGCTGTCGATGGACGACCATGTGGCAGCCGTGGCAAGGGGGGCGTTCCACCAGGTTCGCCTGGTGCGCCAATTGCGCCCCCTACTGGACCGGGATGCCCTACGCACGGTCACTCATGCGCTGGTGACGTCTCGCCTGGACTACTGCAATGCTCTCTACATGGGGCTTCCCTTGGGACGCGCCCGAAGACTACAGCTAGTCCAGAACGCAGCTGCGCGGGCCATCATGGGGAGTACTAGGTACTCCCACGTAACACCTCTCCTGCGCGAGCTGCACTGGGTACCTGTGGTTTTTCGGGTGCGTTTCAAGGTGTTGATTACCATCTTCAAAGCGCTCCATGGCACAGGACCTAGCTATCTGCGGGATCGCATCCTGCCGCACACATCCCTGCGACCAATCCGCTCTCACAGGGAGGGACTTCTCCTGGTGCCGTCCACCAGGCAATGCCAACGGGCGACGCCTAGGAGTAGGGCCTTCTCTGTGATGGGCCCAACCCTCTGGAATGACCTCCCCCCCCCGACATTAGAACCACCACCGACTTCCGCTCCTTCCGTCAAAAACTAAAGACTCACCTGTTTCGATTAGCTGGCCTGGCACACTCATAGCTTTTACCTCCTGGCAGATATATTTTAATTGGTATTTTTGGGGAACCATTTTAAATTTAACTCTTTGGGGTATTTTAGGGGTCTTTTTAAAGATTGTATTTTAAACACTTTACTTTAATGTACAGTTCTTTTAACCTCCTCCATCTAAGTATCTAAGTATTTAACTATTTATGTATTTAAATATTTGAGTATCGATCTATCTATGTATCTTTTATGTATTGACTGTACACCGCCCCGAGTCCCTTTTGGGAGAAGGGGCGGTCTATAAATATGAATAAAGTAAAGTAAAAGTAAAGTAATAATAATAATAATAATACATCAGACATCAGACATCAGATATCATAAGGCACCAGACATCACACTGGTTGAGAAAAATAAGGTTACAATCATAGACATCGCAATACCAGGTAATAGCAGGGTCGACGAGAAGGAACATGAAAAAATCGCGAAATACAAGGACCTAAAAATTGAAATTCAACGATTATGGCACAAACCAGCAGTGGTAATTCCAGTGGTAATCGGCACACTGGGTGCTATTCCAAAAGCACTGGAATTACATTTAAAACAGTTAAAACTTGACAAAATCACCATCAGTCAAATGCAAAAAACTGCACTGCTTGGATCTGCACGTATATTACGAAAATACGTTACGACGTCATAGGCCCCCGGGTGGGGCCCGACTAGTAATCAATGCCAAATCCGGCAAAACAACTGGCCGCTCTGATACAATTGAATAATAATAATAATAACCAAGAATCATAATAATTTATATTTATCAAGAAAGATATTTCATAAGACAAGATCAGACAAACTAATATTTGTACACAGCACTACAAATTGGTAAATGTTGAGAAACATTGATGCCCAAAAGAAAATACACACAGAAATAGAGTTTACCAAAATGTTTACTGAGTTTCCTTTTAAACTAAAATACTACCAAGACAATTTCCTATAATTACCATACAGTCAAAATAACAAGTAACTTTAGAACAATGAAATGTATTCATTCAAATAAACACAAAGAAGCATAAGCCTTATTTCAATTGAAAGAATAAGAATGGGCATCAATTAGCCTTGGATTTTATAAATAATATCACCACTCTTGCTATTTAAAAAAATCAAGCTATGTTCTCCTGCATTCCTATAACCATGGTATGCTAGAGATCACTTTTGCATTTGGAAAACTCCCTGGCCTACAGGCAGCTTGGAGCCTTCTGTTACTAGCTTTTTGGCTCATTAGATGGCCTTCAGTAACTTAACAGCCTATATATCTTCCCCAGAAAAGTAATTTATCTGTATTAGATTTCTTGTTCTCCAATGATAACATTCTCTGCTTATTCTCTATTTAAAGTTCTGTAATATTTTGGCAATAAAGTAGAATGTAGGAAATTCAATATACATGTATACATACACATATGCACACATGTACATATACCAGTGGTCGGTTGCCAGTTTTATTTACTACCGGTTCGGGCAGGTGCAGCTTCTGTCTGGGCGGGTGGGTGGAGCCTCCCGCCACCGCTATCGGTTCACCTGATCTGGGCCGAAACAGGAGCAACCCACCTCTGATATGCACAAATATATCTGTTTGTTTATAAAATTTGATGTAAATTCAAATAGGAAAGAAAAAATCATTTTTCTTTCAAGTTTCAAATTAAGTTTTTTTAATACAAAAAAAAATTGTTGAAATTTTCCAGACCTCTATGTAATGATAAAGTAGATTAAGTTCACTCCAAGAATTGTGGTCACAGTTGAATGAGTCAGGCAAGTACTAGACAATCTGAATTACTCAAGGAAAGGCAAATTCCAAGCATAGAATGACAAGGCAAGGAATTTCAGAACTCTTTTCAACAATTTCTTAAGAAAGTTAACAGGTTTATGTTCCAAATGTTGAAGTCCCAAGAAAGTTTTGATGGCTCATGATTAATCTATAGCGATGGAACTAAAAGTTGCAATCAAATGTTTTCAACTTTGACGTACAGAAACAAAAATCTTTTCATTTTATTTCTGCTTTGAAGGGTTTTCTGATTTTGAGATATTCAATGTCGAGATCAGAATATTTAGTTATAAGTGTAAATAAATCAAAATAATAACAAGAAATGGATTAGTATATTCTGGTACTGATTAAAATACTTGTTTATACATCATAAAGAATATGAATATGTGTGTGTGTGTGTGTGTGTGTGTGTGTGTGTATGTATATGTATATGTATATGTATATGTATATGATGTATATGTATATGTATATGTATTTGTGTTACAACCCCTGGTATGCCCAAATATGGGAGGAAGCTCACTACTCCCCCTTTCTGTCCTTCGGCTCATTAGTGGCTAAGTGGCTAGTGGCTAAGACTCCTGCCTAATATGTAATACAGCCCAGGTTCAAATCCCAGTAAGGGTATGGCTAGCTGATGAGAGCTAAATAGCTCGAAATAGATCTATACTAGTCTCCCTTTATTTATTTATCAGCACAAATACAACACATATATGTATATGTGTATATATATGTGTGTATATGTTTTCGTAGATTTTCACGGGTGTAGGTATGCTGGTTTTGTTGTATTCGGGTCTTTTCCCGTGTAAGATTGAGATTGTCTTTGCAACGTTTCGGCAAGATCTCACCTGCCATCTTCAAGCTTGGGCTTAAAATGGGAACGGAGCTGCCGTCTTTCTGTAAATCTTGGTGGGAGGGGATGGGGTGCTGGCTTTGTTTCAATACAATACAAAATTGTACTGAATTTTGTTACAATACAAAACAACAATGCACACACAGCCAGCACCAATCTACCAATTATGATACAACCACACAACCAATCATTCCACTTACTGAAACAAAGCCAGCACCCCATCCCCTCCCACCAAGATTTACAGAAAGACGGCCGCTCCGTTCCCATTTTAAGCCCAAGCTTGAAGATGGCAGGTGAGATCTTGCTGAAACGTTGTAAAGACAATCTCAATCTTACACGGGAAAAGACCCGAATACAACAAAACCAGCATGTGTGTGTGTGTGTGTATGTATGTGTATATATATATATATGTGTGTGTGTGTGTGTGTGTGTGTGTGTGTGTGTGTGTGTGTTTCCGATCTCATACTGAATATATATATTAATCTCAAAATTCAAATTCTTCTTCTTGTGTCATCGGACTTTGGAATCATGTTGGTGTCCTATTTTTATTAACAGCCACATGAAAAAGTACTGCTGAGTTTTCTCCAAACAAAATTCAAATACAAGATTTTAAATTTGTTGCAAGATTGCTGAAGGATATTAGGAATTGCTACTGCTGGAATCAGAGAATTCAATATGTTCAGTTCCTCCATCCACTGACACCACAATGACAGATAGAAGTTTCCTTAGTTCATCACAAATCTTGTGTCCTCCAAACATAGATAGATTGGCTAGGGCTGATCAACATCTGGAAGGCTTCAGGTAACCTTTCCATAATTTCTCACGTTTTTATAGATAAAGGAGTATGTCTGTCACCAACTGTCATCAATAAGAACTGCTGATAAAATACATAACCTCATTATACAGCAAAAGATCAATGACGCAAATGTCCTAGTCCCAAGTTTGAACAATTCATACAATTCCAAATCACACAAACAGCCATGCCGTGACTTTATTATTTAATTAATAACTGCTGAAGTGTTTAACTTTATTCCAGTGTACTGGGCAGCAATCCTAACTATCAAGCAACCATGGAGAAATAATGGAATGCTACATGGTAGCCACAGCGCTGCCTCTGTGAAGCTCTCTACTTATTAACTAGGAGAAAGAACACGAGAGGAAAAAGATCAGGAGCTTAATTCTTTGCCTGAAAAAAGTCAATCACCCCTTGGGTTCTGTCCAGGGTGCTGAATAAAATACTCCATCTGCCCTCAGTAAAATCCTGAGGCCATGTAAGTCAGTGTTCTTTATGACTTCTCTTCAGATCCATTGTTGAAGATTTACAGTTTTTTTCCTGATTTGATCATGGACTCTTATTGACAATACTCATCAATGAAACCTCCCTATTTAGATTGCAGTCTTGCTTAAGCACTGGCACCTCACTTCCTTTGTTGTTCTGGGCTACTTTGAACTGAATCTTCAGTTCTAGGAACAACCAAAACTTATGACTTATTTTGGGCAGAGGGGTTACTAGTCTACATATTTTCTTTGTAAGTGTTCTTGCCCCAGAATATTGGTCCTGAGGTCAAGTGCTAAAAGGGAAACTTACATAAATGATTATAATTGCCATCATTGATGAATTGTCAGGAGCTTTTAAGCTTGTGTGCTGAGCACATTAGCAAGTCATGATACTCACAATTTGGTTTAATTCTTCTCTATCCAGTCTGGCCAGTGGATTTTTTAGGAAAGGATGAGTGAAAGTAGTTCTGTCATAGTGATATAATTATTGCTGTAAAAGTATGTGCTTATGAATTGATCTCCACAGAGCTTTAACACAGGGAAGAATGAGCCATTCAGGCCCCATTGGAAAGGCGTGAGAAGCTTTGATAAATTCTTTAAGTTCTTTCATTTTTAAATATATGGCAGTTATTAAATGTGACAATGATGTATTCAAAAACATATTAAATATGTCGACAGTTCATTTATCATTTTCATGAGTTGCTCATATATAACAAACACTCCTTTAAAATGTTTTTTAAAAAAACTAATGAAAAGATTGTACACTTAGATGAATGTCACAACTTCATCTCCTCTTTCAAAAACATACATTTGAAAAAAATGCAATGAAAATAAAAAATACTTTTTAAAGGAGTCATTTTGTGTAAAATTCTGAAAAGTGAAATAGTCACAGTATATAATAAAACTGGTGGATGTGATTATATATGGGCCTTAGTGATAAATGTCTGATTCTATTTTTAATAATCAAGTGATATAATAAAACTATTATTATACTGTGGTTGCAAATATGCCTTGTGAAGGCGTGCATATTTAACCCAACTGACATGATGAATAGTAGACTTGTCTCCAATTTACCAGACAGAAATAGATCAATTTGTTTAAATTGGTTTTAAGAGTGCATATACAAAATTTCTATTATTTTAATATACTAGATATATCACTGGCAATTTAAGTAAATTAATGTTTAGAAGTGGTCCTTCATAAATTTAATCCCCATCTTTTAGTTCATTATATATATTTGAAACAATGTATTCTAAACAAGCATTCTAATGCCTTTCTCATCCTACATATAAATAAATTGCATTGCAATTACAAATCAAACCATGATTCTCAGTCTTCCAGAAAAATCAATCTGAAACTATTTGCTATTTTATTATTTTGACAATCTGGCCCTGGATATTTGACTGGTCCAAATATTTTATGTTATTGACTCCTGATATTAGGGAGCCATATAGTATATGCAATTATTTCACAGCTTTAAAAAATCATGTATTGCTTATTTGAAAACATGTTATTCTTCTCTAGTATTAAGCAGTGCTAAATGAATTACTGTTCAATGAATTCATGAATTACAAATGTTAAAATAATTTATAACATCTAATCACGTGCTTATTAAAATCCATAAATAATGACAGCACACTCTCTCTAATAAAGTCAGTTCGTATTTTATCATTTGGTTTCTGTCTGTCAACTAGACTAATTTTCCAAATTAGGGAGTATTGTTCTGACTTTAGGACCTCTCGCCTAATGATCCTCAAAATTGCACATTTTGCTTCCAATTGCAATGGTATGCATTTAATCAAACTTTTTGGATAGTGATAAATGAATGCAACTTGTTCCCACTACGTAGGGAAGTACATGTCTAGGATTTTCTCCCCATCATTTACCATTAAGGTTACATTTGGAAAAGCTTTTAATAGAATCTGAGATACCGACAACCAGAATTTTTTAGAGCAATGCATGGAAGGCAATATAAGCCAGGGCTCTGTAAATCCTTTGCAAAAGATGCTTCAGTACACATATTTTCCCCAAGTGATATGCTTACACCTGGAAGAATATGTGGGAAAATCTTGGAGTAACTTCTGAAATAGCCAGACAAGCCTATAGAAAAGTACAATTGCTTTGAACTATTCAAAAAAAGAGGCTCTGTGCATTTTCCCAGGTACCTCTTGCAAAGGATTGGCACAACCTTACTACAGAGCAAGCAAAACGACTATTAAGTTTCCTGAAAGTGTTCCAAATTTGGGGGTTTTAGGGCATTTTCTTTCTTTTTTTCTTTCTTTTTAAATGAAAACCAAGTGAATTTACATTTTAGCAACATTAAATTCTTCAGTCAGCAATGTATTCATTAAAACATTAGAAGGCCAGACGTATTCCCTGAGATATTTTTTTAGGTAAAATTCACCTTCCATTATTGAATTAGCTCTCCCAGCAGACCAGACTTGGCTTTGCCATTAAGGAAACTGCACAGCAGAGCACTTTAGAAGTTCCAACAGCAGCCAGGGAGAGGAGAGAGCTTGCTGCTGCAACCTCCCTTGCTGTATGCATTTCCACTCATAGGAGCAGCAAAAAGAGGATGAAAACCTTGAGTTGAACTCAAGCAGCTTAAAATAGAGTATCAGCAGGACACGGTAAGCAAGGGCCCCAAACAGGTTGCCGGTGTGAAAATCAACGTTCAAAGGAAAGTACCGTAGCTGTCCAAGAGGAAATTAATTTTTAGGTTGAATACTCACAAGGTGGTGGTTCTCCTCACTTTCCACCTGATAAAAATGGGTTGTTGTTTTTTTGCAACAGTATAAAAATTGCCTGTTCCTTTCAATGTATACAGCAACATATAGTTACTTTGACTCAGAGGAACACTTTCAGACACCAGTTTGATCATAGTTAAAAGAGAGAAATAGAAAGGAAAATAATGGAGTCTAGTAAGTAGCAAGTAATGAGTTTAATAATTAGTGTTTTGCAGAGACAGAGTGGGAGAGAGGGAGACAGAGAGAGGGGGGGAGAGTGTATGTGTGTCTTGGAGGAAAGGAAGAAGAAAACTGGCAAGGATTTCAAAACTGAGAGAACTGCTGAAAGTCTAGAAGCTGAAACAATTTAGATTTTGAACAAACCTTTTTATACAGTACTTTTCTCCTTTATCTACCAGCTTTAAAACAGCTGCTTTGTGATTAGATGTTGATAGTGCTTTGAAGGGCTGATCCAGACTGACATGTTACAATTTGGATTCAAAACTAATTTTAGAATGACAAAGGTCTTAGCCTGATGGATGACTTTTATCCATGGAGAAATGAGATTCTGTTACTCTGGCTCAGACCCTCGGGGTTTTTTTATTAGTGTTATGGTATTGTTCCTCTTCAACTTCACCCTCCTGGTAAAGAGGGATGAATCAGTATGTGACTTGAGGATAGTCATAGAACACGGGTGTCAAACTCGATTGCATCACGGGTCGGATCATGACGTGTCACAATGTTTTTTTGCCTTTGTGGAGCCGGTGTGGGTGTGGCCTGTGTGTGACATATCTGGCCCATGGGCCACCAGTTTGACAGGCCTGTCATAGAAGAATCACCCTCAGAAAAGGCATGACAAGGACTACTTTTTATCATCTTTGGCTGATAAGCTACAACTATTTCCCAACAAGAATATTTAACCATCAATACACTGCAATCTCCCAACTCAATTATTGGCATGACCTGTAAGTGGTTACCTCATGTGTAGTCAGGATGTACAATCTAAGGGGGCTTCCGGTGGCACCGTCGACGTTGGAAGACGCTCCCTAGGAAACGCCAGCCAGCAATGTATTCATTTATTATTGAGTAATAAACTGCTAGAACAGCGTAAATCAGCTGTCTAGCGGTTTGAAAACTCCCGCCTCAGGAAAAGAGGGGGGTGAGCAGACGGGCGAGGGCACAGCTCCCCAGGACCCCCAGGAGTGAACCTGGGGTACGAAGGGTGAGAGCTCCCCAGAAGCCCGACATAGCTCCTCATCTGGGACACTTCTGCTTTTGCAGAAACGAAAGGTCACGACCACCCTTGCTGCTAATGTTTAGGGTGTATCGAAAGTGAAACTTAAAAGGGGCAGCATTTGTTAACTGCCTGTTAACGATGTTAAAAGACTCAAGAGTTTAAGATCAAAGAAAAGAGTTTTGGCTAACAAACGTGGGGGAATAGGTGGACTTTTTGGATTTAATAAACTTTGTTTGAATATTTCGAAATGGCTTCAAAGCAAACAAAACCAAGCGCTTTTAAGAGCGCTGGCAATTCCCCAGCCCAGACACCTAGATTACAATCATCATTACCCCCAGTAGAAACAAAAACTCTGACACTTGAAGATCTCCAAAAGGCATTAAAAGATCAGGCCGTTGTCTTGCAGGAAAGGATTTTAAATGCTTTTAGAGACGTCTCTGAAGAAATGTCTGGAATTAAGGATTTAATCCAAACCTGTAATCAACAGATTAGGGAGGACATTGTTGATGCACTTAAGGGTTTACTTGGTTATGTAACATCTCTGGATGAGAAGGTGGAAGAAATTAATCAGTCTAACATCAAGTTGGAGAATAAAGTTGAAGAGGCACAAAGTAAAATTGATAAATCAGAGGCAGAAGTTACAATGATACAATATAGAACAATGGAATTTGCTTTAAGAATAAAGATTTGAAAGAACAGAACCAGGAAGATTTTAGATATATTTTTGCCAAAGCTTTCGCTCAATTAACTGGTGAACCAAAGGTGGAGTGTGCCTGGCAGATTGATAAAATTTACCATGTTAATTCATGGATTGCCAGACAGAGACAACTACCAAGAGATATTGTAATTTATTTTGTCACCAGGAAAACCAGGAATGAAATACTGCAAGCAACTTACAAAAATAAGTTACAAGTGACAGGACAAGATGTGGTAGTATTGAAGGAAATCCCCCCCAAAATGTTGAGATCCAGAAAGGATTATGCATTCTTAGTGGATGAACTTAAAAGTCGCCAGATTCAATTTAGATGGGAGGCCCCAGTCGGATTGGTGGTGAATTATCAAGGACAAAGATATCGTCTTAACACAGTTTGGAAAGCAAGAGATTTTTATAGCATTGTATAAAGGCTGGATGCCCCCCATCCCCAGGACCTAAAGGAAGAAAAGAAATAGACGAGACCGGACAACAAGATATTCAGGTACAAGGGGGAGCTGCTCAAGCTCTGGATTTACCTGAGGAGACAGAAGAAATTATGGAACAAAGACAAACTCGAGCAGCCACTAAACGTAAAGAGCAAGAATTAAAAATGGAGCAAACCCAGACAATAATACCAGAAATTACAAACACAAATTCAGAAGCTGGGGGGGGGGCAAGACCGAACGTGAAATCTCAACAAGATTTCCAGGCAGCCCTTAGAAAGCTTCAGGGAGCTGAAGATGACAATTAAATTTCTAACCTGGAACGTTAATTATTTAAATTCACCACAAAAAAGGAAAAAAATATTTCACTACTTGAAACAATTTAAAAACGATATAATTTGCTTGCAAGAAACTCATATTAGAATACAGGATCAGAAATACTTGATGAATGAAAGATTGGGATCATACTTTGTGGCATCTGCTCCAGAGAAGAAAAATGGTGTAGTTATATACTTAAGAAAACACTTAAAGGCTGAATTAATCGAAGCAGACCCTCAAGGAAGATATATTGCAATTGAATTATTAATAGAAGGAAAGAAAATACTCTTAACAGGAGTATATGCTCCCAACCATCAACAAGAAAAATTGTATAAGTTGCTTCATACTAAATTAACACAATGGGATTATAGATCGTGCATACTATTGGGTGATTGGAATGGAGTAATGGACACTACCAAAGATAAGAAGAGACTACTGCAAAATACTCAAACACGAACAAGACTACCTAAATCTTTTTTTTGAGTTGATGGATGATATGGAACTGAGAGACATTTGAAGAGAACGGAATGTTAAAGAACGGGACTTCGCATTCTTCTCCGATAGGCATCAATCCTTTTCCAGAATTGATTTTATACTAATTACAAATGATTTGTTTTCTAGGGTGAAGAAGACGAAGATATGCTTGAGAACTCTAACAGATCATAATCCGGTTTGGATGGAATTGGAATATAGAGAGGGATCTAGGAGATCTTGGAGGTTAAATGAGAATTTATTTAGATATGAGAGAAACGTTATAGAATGCAAAAAACTATTGAAAGAATATTTTGCTTTTAACATGCATGAGGGGACATCGATGGAAGTGGTTTGGGATGCAAGCAAGCTTACATGAGAGGTGTCTTAATAAATCTGAATAACTTATATAGGCGTAGACAGGGGGGAAATGAAGGGAATTAGAAGAAGAAATAAAAAAGAAGGAGCAGGCGTTAATATCTAATCCAGACAACAAGAAGATAAGAGAAGCAATTACTTTACTGCGAGGACAGTTCAATATGTTGATGTCAGACCAAGTAGCGACAAATCTGATATACGCTAAATATAACACTTTTTGCAATGCAAATAAACCAGGTAGATGGCTAGCATACATGTTAAGGAAAAACAAAAATCTCGTACTATAGAGAAAGTAGAATATAAAGGTAAAGAAGTTTATCAACAGGATATGATTAAAAAGGCCTTCTCAGAATATTATACTAGATTGTACGCTGGTGATAAAATACAAGGTTTAGATATAGATAGATATCTGGAGAAAGAGAAAATACCTATAGTTACAGATGAACAAAGGGAAAGGCTGAATCAACTTGTAACCACGAAGGAAATTCTCCAGGTAATTAAGCAATTAAAAATTGGGAAGGCCCCAGGTACAGATGGATTGACAGTGGTTTATTATAAAAAATTACAATTAGAAATGCTAGATCCTCTTAAGGAATTATTTAATAAAATTCAAATGGAAGGAAGGGTACCGTCATCTTGGAGAACAGCCTTTATTTCCCTGATCCCAAAAGAAGATCAGGATCATACTCAGCCAAAAAACTATAGGCCAATTTCATTACTTAATACCGATTATAAAATCTTTGTTAAAATATTAGCAAATAGGTTGATGTCAATTGTACCACAAACGATTCATAATGATCAATCCGGTTTTATACAGGGGAGACAAATGAAAAGTAATGTTAGACAAATTGTTAATATATTGGAATATTTGGGGAAGAACAACCAAGTCCCCGCAGCACTTTTATTTTTAGACGCGGAGAAAGCATTTGATCAAGTGAATTGGCAATTTTTAATAAAAATAATACAAAAGATGCATTTTGGAGAGTACTTCACACAATCTATCAAGGCAATGTACCAGAAACAGACAGCACAAATTATAGTTAATGGTAATTTAACAGAACCTTTCAAAATTGAAAAAGGAACAAGACAGGGGTGTCCCCTGTCTCCATTATTGTTTATCTTAACCTTGGAGTTATTGTTGAATAGAATACGTGGGTCAGATGACCTACATTATGAATATAGAATACGAGCATTTGCGGATGACTTGGTTGTAACTTTAACCCAACCAGGGAAATCAGCTATAGGTCTAATGAACATAATTAATCAATATGGTCAAGTATCTGGGTTCAAAATAAATCTAGGAAAAACAAAGATGATAGTTAAAAATATGACCACAAATCAAAAAGAAGAACTAGAAAGAGTAACAGGATGCGAGATAGTAGAAAGGGTTAAATATTTAGGAGTTTACATTACAACCTCAAATGGGAAATTATATAAGTATAATTATGAACCATTATGGCATAAAATACAGTTAGAGATGAATAAATGGAAAAAATTACAATTGTCATTGTTGGGAAGGATAGCAGCAGTAAAAATGAATGTTTTGCCTAAGTTTCTATTTCTCTTTCAAATGATACCAATACTTAAAAAAGATGCAAATTTGGAAGAATGGCAGGAAGGTATTAATAACTTTGTCTGGGCAGGCAAGAAACCAAGAGTAAAACTTAAAATAATGCAAGACATACGGGAAAGAGGAGGTTTGAAAATGCCCAATTTAAAATTATACTATGAAGCAGTAGTTTTAACAACAATTAGTGATTGGATTAATTTAACAGAGGATAGAATTCTGAATATTGAGGGATATGATTTGGTATATGGTTGGCACGCCTATTTAATATATGATAAGAAGGTGGATAAGACTTTTAAAAGCCATAAATTAAGGAATGTTCTATTGTGTGTCTGGAAAAAATACCAATATGGGTTAAATGATAAGATACCTACATGGGTAGTACCCAGACAAGCGATAGAGAATATAAGTATAGAACAAAAACAGGATGTAATTACATACAGAAAACTTCTTAATATAGAGAGAGGTGTACTACAGTTAAAGCCTCTGAATGTACTAAGAGAGGAAGGGGTAACTCAAACCTGGTTCCAGTATGGACAGTTACAAGATAGATGGAAAAAAGACCAGACAATTGGTATCACGCAAAATGAGGATAGTCTGGTAAAACAAATTAGGGACCAAAGTCAAATGCACATAAAAAGGTTGTATAATATACTGATAGAAATAGATTCTGAAACAGAGTTAGTTAAAGACTGTATGATAAAATGGGCACAAAATTTCGAAGAGCCAATAATGATGGAAACATGGGAAAAGATTTGGGTAACAAATGTAAAATTTACGCAAGCTCAGAATTTGAGAGAAAATTTTTATAAGATGATGTATAGATGGAATTTAGATCCCAAAAAATTATCTTGTATGTATCCAAATTTACAACCTAAATGTTGGAGATGTGATTGTGCTGATGCTACGTATTACCATATATAGTGGACTTGCAAAAAAGGCAAAGCATTTTGGATAAAAATATGGTGGGTTATTCAAAATATACTTTAAAAAAGGTAAGTTCACACACACACCCAGTTGTTTTTGTTAGGTATAATTACAGACTGTACAGTTATAGAGACTAATTTGATTTTGAACTTAATGACAGCATCAAGATTGTTGGTGGCGCAGTACTGGAAGAGGGAAGAATTGCCTACTATTCAAGAATGGATGCTAAAAGTAATAAATCTAGCAGAGATGGTCAAAATTACAGCATACTTGAAGGACCACTCAGATGAGAAATGCAAGTTCGAATGGAAAAGATGGATTGACTATATTTAAAATAAATATCGGACTAAAAAAATTCAATTAGTTTATGAGTGAAGGAATAAGGAATGTTACAACTTACTTAAAATTAGCATAACAAAAGGGGAATTAAAGCACAAGAGGAGGTAGGATGTCGAATTCAGTTAGCTTATGTTAGCATATGATTGTTAAATGTTTATACCCTGTATTTTGCTCTGGGAGGTTGGGGGGAGGGTGGGTGGAGGGAGAGAAGGTGAGGGGGCAATATTTGTAAAATTTATTACAACTTTTAATTTAAAAAAAGGATGTACAATCTAAGGGAAAGTTGCTATGTGATACATTGATAGGCACCATTTCACATTATTGATGAAAGAACTGCCTGGGAAACTAATTTGCTACTAATCAGGTTTATGATTTTAACATATAGACAAATCAATCCTGTATACCTAAAATAATTGCTCCTCCAAGGGAACTGCCTGACCATAGCATTTATCATCAATATCCCAGTGATACTCCATCTCACAGACATTCATTTGCCATTGGTTTAAAATATTTATGAGGTTTATCTTTCTACTTACACAAGCACTCCAGGTGGTTTAGAACATTGCAAATAAATATACATTTAGATAGAACACTGTGCTATATATATAAAACAATGTGCATGCAGTTAGTAAAGGGGTTAGATTATAATTAGAATTGGGGAGATGCAAGTTATAGCTCATCATGAGCCCTGGTGGTGCAGTGGTTAGAATGCAGTACTGCAGGCTACTTCTGCTGACTGCCGGCTGCCAGCAATTTGGCAGTTTAATTCCCACTTGCCCAAAAGTTGACTCAGCCTTCCATCCTTCCGAGGTGGTAAAACGAGGGCCCAGATTGTTGCAGGCAATATGCTGACTCTGTAAACCGCTTAGAGAGGGCTGTAAAGCATATAAGTCTAAGTGCTATTGCTATCATTATTTTATTTATTCATTTGATTTATATCACTGCCTATCTCACTTTTACATGGTGGAAGCTCATTGGGTAAAGATGGTCAATCTCCAAATTATGGCTATGGGACAAAGAGTAAGAGGAAGGAGAATGGTGTATTTCATCATGAACTTCTAGAGCAGGGGTATCAAACTCGCGGCCCGCAGCCTGGATGCATCACACGCTAGCCACACCCATCCCCAGTTCGGCAAAGGGGAAAAAGTTGTGATACGTCATGCGATGGCAACATGATGATGTGAGTTTGACACCCCTATTCTAGAGTTAAGGCAGGATATACAAACTAATTAATTAAACTCTTGGTGAAAGAGATATGGCTTAGCCATTTTCTAAAATTCTGAGACAGTGGGAGTCAGATGAACTTCCTTTGGGAAAGCACACCATAGCCTGAAAGCCTCCCAGGAAAGGGAGCTGCTCTGCATACAGATGAGCAAACCTCTGGCAGCAGAAGCATCTCAGAAAGCATCTCTGCTGCTGCTAAGTGAACACATCAGTGCCTAGCAGGAGAAACAGTCTCTCAAATACTTAGCATATTTAGGACTTTAAAGGGCTAGGTCAGCATCTTCAGTTGCACCCTGTAGGCAACTGGCAGATCGTCAAGTATAAGCATCAGGTGATCGATGTCTGTTTAATTGGTTAGTAACCTGCCTGACACAATTTGCTCCAATTGCAATTTCCAGATCCTTTTTTAATGGTCTGGTAACTTTATGTAAAGCACCCTGCAGAGTCAAGATGGGATATAATCTCAGCATGGATAACCACTGCTAAGTCTGATTCAGTTTAGGAAGGGTTGCAGCCGGTACTGTGCATGCACATTTCTTGCCACAGCCTCTACCTACAAATTCAGTACAACTGAACTGGGGACTGTAGGTCCATATGAAATAAATTCAATCTTCATCTTTGAATCCAGTTTTCTTCTGCCAAACAGTGTCTTCATTTTGTAGGTAACTTGATCTTCTTCCTGATCCAGCCCCTTATTGAAATTGGGCAATATTGCAATAGATGCTTTTCTTGAGTATGGCAATAACACCCAGTAACATCAACCTATCAATGGTGTGTAAATACCCACTCTATTCTAAAACTGCAAATGACCACTTCCCTGTAGATGGTAAATAATAGAACAGGAGCTTCCAGGGCCAAATGTACCAGACAGTTCAAGAAAATACCATACTAACAGAACCACACACCACCAAGATATCCCCCAAAATTAGCACCACTACACCCTGCCCATCCAGTTTTCAAGCAATACCCCAAGCAAAAAGCCAAGTAGAATACATCCAGATACAATAATACATTTTATCAAAGCAAAACAAACTAGGAGGCCATTACTTTCCCAATAACCTTTCCCTATCATTTAAATATTTGAGACTGGCTCAAATATTTCAGATATTCCAGATGACTTTTTTTCAATAAAGGAATATTTACTTTTTTCAATAAATGTCTTATAACTGCTTCCTTTAAGCTAAGAGGACTACATCCCACCTTTTAAGAAAATATAGATCATGAGGCTAGTCCCCTTCTATTTGATTATTCGGCAAAGAGAGGTCCTGGCAGGAGGCAACTAAGCAGGAGATGGCCTTCATTTTTTTTAATGTCCTATCCATGTCTTCAGAAATCTACAAGCTGAAAAGAGTCCTTATGAACAGAATCAGAAGCTGCCAATTTTTCCTCTCCATCACCTGCATGTAGGAGTCCACACTGTACTGAGTCCAATTGACTTTGTCTATAAAGAATGATGAAAATTACTCACAGCAAGCCTCAATTTTTCTACTTTCCTTTTTCCAGTACCTTGATTAAATGATACATGATGAGAAAAATATTGCCAGCTTCTTTCATGCAGATGTAAAGAGAATGGAGAAATAAGCATTCTCTTCTGTATCCACATGTTAAGACAAGATGTCAAATAGCCTTTAAAATGTGCTGCGTTCCATGGAAACATAGAAAACTGATGGCAGAAAAAGACTGAGTGGTCCATCCAGTCTGCCCTGCCTTTGATTTTTTTTTCTGTGTTTGTTTTCTTTCTAATTCACTTATTATTTTTAATTATTAATTGTTATTATTTCTTTTATTTTAATTTTATTATTATTATTTTATTAATGTACTATCTAATCCATCCCAACAGCTGTCCCAGTTATGTTCCCATCCTCTGCTTCATTTCTCTAAGGCAGGGGTGTCAAACTCACATCGTCATGGCGGCATCACGTGACGTATCGGAACATTTTTACCCTTTGCTAAACCTGCCGTGGGCATGGCCAATGTGCAACGCATCCGGCCCGTGGGCTGGGAATTTCACAGCCCTGGTCTAAGGATAAACCAAGTCATCAATTTCACTTCTAGCTAGGAAAAAGGCCAGATCCCTAGTAGCTTCTGTTCTCTGGAAGCTCTTCCCTGATATAACTATTTATAAGTATAAACTAATTTTCTTACATACACTAGCATGTATATGCTGAAAACATATATGTTTAATCATTTCATCATCTCATAGCTATTATGGTGAAGAAGAATTAAGATTGTAATTTGTACTTGGGATTTATACACTATTCCCAATTCTATTATATTTTAAATATTTTAGATTATACGATGCATAAGAGACATGAGTATATCTTCATGGACATTTTCATCCATTCTCCTGTTGCTCTTCTGTTAAATGGTGCTTCCTCAGTCACAGTACATTGCAGCTGCAGTACAATATATAACTGGAGGATACCAGATCGGGGAAGTTCCTACTACAGAACGAGTCATTTCTGCTCCAGCAAAAATTAACTTCCTATTACTTCAGATTCTGAAATGATATGTGCTTCAGAATGGATAAACTAACGAGCCTTGATAAATAATTTTCAGGGAAGCCTGTCCAAACAGTGAAATGGGGCGGAGGAAGGATACCAGCTTTATATTTTCTTGTATGGATCTTTTAAAAAGCAACATTATGTGTAACAATTAAGTCAACTTTAATACAATTAACATTTAGCACCTGGGGGAATGCAAGATCATACAGATTGTTCACAGCAGAAATGTAATTTTCCATGAGAAATTGTTTACAACTGGTTTACATGCTTGATGATAACATTCCTCTAGAAAAAGGCAGTTGGGCAATTGATGGATACTTTCCATAAAAATTTCCATAAGATAACATTGGAAACCAGCTTTCTAAAAGTAGATTATGTGTTATTTCTCTCACAAATGGACTGAGATATATTCATTTCTTTGGCACCAGCTGTTTTCTATATCCTGAAAGACATGCTATGTTTTATGCACCTGCTCCTATTTTCCACTCTTTTGTTCCTTGAAATCCAGCTATGGTAGTCAAGAATCGGACAAGCTCTTCAAAAAAAAATACTTTTCATGATCTGCAAACACACACATTTGCTCCATTTCATGTTTCCATAATTATATTGTGCCTTGAGGGCATTCAAACCAAGCCAGCTGACCCTTGATTTGATTATATGTAACCTACTGCCCCATAGACTGTCTCCATAAATACTATAGCCTTTTAATATGAGGATTTAATGCCTCTGAGTCACAACATGACAGCATAATGGGTATTCCAACTTCCTTTTTGGTAGGTTTTAGGACTCCATCAGAGTCAGGCTAAGATTCCAAGTTTCCTAACTGTATGCCCATACTGTTAAAACATTGAACATCTGGAAGATATTGTACAATTAAGTGAGAAGAGTCCTTGCAATGGGTGAAATAACCTACTTCAGGTGGCACGGGAAAGATATGGCCAGTGGTGAGATTCAGCCAGTTCACACCTAGTCGGGAGAACCGGTTGTTAACTTTCTAAGTAGTTTGGAGAACTGGTTGTTGGAAGAAATCTCATGTTGTTGTTTTTCCACTTTTCAGGACTAATCCTGTAAGAAAGGCAGGAAGGAAGCATTCTGGTGTTGTTTCTAGCCTAATCTTTATTGCCCTGCTTACAGAAACTGCCTCTCCGCTTAACCCTTATTGTCAACTCTCTGTGTTGACATTCCATGCAGAGCCTCGGCAGAGCCGGATCTCAGATTACAGTAGCTGGGTTGAGATGAATGAAGCTATTGGATAACGTGATTTATGACAAAGACATGAAGGGGGGACAGAAACACCGGAAAAGTTCCAAATCAGGTAAAGACAGCAAAAAAGATGGCTGCGAATAAGAAATGCCTAATGAAGAATGCCCAATGAAGCTGTTAATAAATCACTGCTTTTTGTATTACAATATCGGGTCACTTATTATGAAGCAGGGATCGTTAGGATACTTTACACTTATTACATTGTAACAGCTAATCAACATGAGTGATGTTAGTTGGACACACCTTCCCAGTCACATGACTACCGAGCCCCACCTACCCAGCTGGTCATTAGGGCAGAGAACCAGTTGTTAAATTATTTGAATCCCACCACTGGATATGGCTCACAGATGGAAGTGTTAAACCTTAAAAAGGGTTGGGACTGCTGCAGAGGTGGATTCCTACTGGTTTGGACCGGTTCAGCCAGGTAGGTAGTAACTTGGCTGCCCACGCCTCTGAACCAGTTCTATTGGCAGCACCTCTTTTTTTTCTGCATGCGCAGAAGCATTTTTTTCACTACTGTGCATGCCCGCATAGTGCGCATCAAGCACGTCCCTGAACAAACCGGCAGTAAAAGAATCTGGAACCCACCCCTGGACTGCTGGGCATGGAAGAGCTAAGGATGGCAACTCTGGAGGAAAGCTTCAGTCAACCCTGGTATCACCTCTGAGATGATACCAGCTTTAAAATACCAAGAGGCAAGGGGAAAGAGCATTTCATAGCTTCATCTGGAACACTGAACCGTTCAAGGCAGCCTCTGCTGAAGAAGACTAGCCTTCAGCCTATTCCCCTGCTGTGGGCCTCTGACTGTCTGCATCTGCTCTTGACAATGGTGCTGGCAGCAGCGAGCATCTGAGGTGGCAAATGGAGTAGGAGAAACAGCAGCAAAAGGAAGCAGAGCAGCCCCTCCCACCCCTCCCAGCTTCCTTCTCTGTTCAAAGCTAGATTTCACCCGTGCCTTAATTATTTAAAAGCCATTATAATACTGCTGTTGGTGGGTGCTTTATCAATGTCTGCATTGCAAACCATGCTGCACGACGGGGTCACTAGTAAATGCCAAAAAAAAAGGCTGTGTGAAAAGTTGCCACAATTGGCTGCCCCTGTAAAATGATTGGAGGACAGAAAACAGCTGGGGCTGCAGCCAACAGGGAAGGGAGTGAAAGCGCAAAGCTGACCAGAGATTGGCTGTTTGTTTGTGGTTGAGGGCTCCAGTGTTGTTGGGGATGGAAGAGATTGCAAGGAAATGAATGGAGTGAGGCTCCCTGGCGACAGCCTGATTTCTACCTTGCAAATTATTGGCATTCCCTTCTGACCACCACTCCTCCATTAATTGGAGGAGGTTGAGAAATGGCATTTCATTTCTGATGGAATTTCTTGCCAGGATCATGAAATTTCATCATGATCCTGGCAAGAAATCCTTGTTTAGTGACTTCCTCATTTCGTGACCATTCAATTAGGATGGTGATGAAAAAATAGCTTTGCAACCAATCCTCACTTTTGCAGCTCTGTAAAAGCAAAGGAAAACTGAAGTAAGATCCTAAAATCTTGGTGCTTCACTTAGCAACCGCTTGCTTAATGATTGAGTTGCCAGTCCTGTTTGTGGCCTCCAAATGAGGATTACTTGCAACTGGAAAAAATATAAACAAAATTGTTTTGCGTAGACTAAATTTCATTGGAATTTAAAATATTCTAAATATGATTTCTTGCTAAAGGTAACAGAGAGGGGAGAGAATGAAAGGAATTAGAAGCATTGTTGTAATGTCTCCTTTTCTATGGAAATAAAATTGCCTTTTCTGAGTTGCATAAATATGAAACTGTGGATAAAAGAGATATTTTATTATCTACAAAAAGCATACCACCCACATATAACCCATCAAACTTTTGTCTAGGTTCTGATATTTTTAACGTGTACAGCATGGGTGTCAAACTCAATTTCATTGAGGGCTGCATCAGCGTTGTGTTTGATCTTGGGGGGCAATGTGTGTGGGGGGGCAGGGGCGTGTCCAGGGGGCATGGCCAGCCTGACATCATTTATCAAGTCTCCGTTTTTGGCTGCGATGGCCTCCTGCAGCCATCTGGCAGTGAAAACGGAGCTCAGGGAGGCCGTGTGCAGCCTCCACAAGCTCCATTTTCATTGGCAGAGGGCTACAGGAGGTCGTCGCAGCTGAAAATAGAACTCAGGTGGGCCACACGTGGCCCTTCCAAGCTCCATTTTTGCTAGCAGAGGCACTGTGGGCTGGTTCTTTGCTATTTCCAGCGTGAGCCCTGGATCTAAGCACCCCACAGGCCAGATCTCACCCCCAGGCCTTGAGTTTGACACCACTGGTGTACAGTATCATACATTAAATGAATACAAACCATGATGGCCATATAAAATAAAAACTCTAAGTGACAATGATAATACATTGTGTCAGTGAAGTTACTTGCAATTTTAATTGTAAGTGACTTCCCTCCGGGTGGTAGTAAGTCAGCATGAAAAAGGCTCATCTCGGCTAGATTGACTGCTCTCCCTCATGAGGCCCTGTTGCCCATCTCATCACAGAAGGAAGCTGCTGCACTCAGAAGACCTTCCCATAACAGTAAGGTAAAGGTTCCCTTCACACATATGTGCTAGTCGTTCCTGACTCTAGAGGGCAGTGCTGAGTTCCATTTCAAAGCTGAAGAGCAAGCACTGTCCAAAGACATCTTCGTGGTAATGTGGCCGGCATGACTAAATGCCGAAGATGCACGGAAGGCTGCTACCTGTTTCCTAAAAATAGGAAAGGTGGTTCCTATTTTTCTACTTGCATTTTTACATGCTTTCAAACTGCTAGGTTGGCAGAAGCTGGGACAAGTAACGTAGCTCACTCCGTTATGCAGTGCTAGGGACTTGAACTGCTGAATTGCCAACCATTCTGATCGACCACGTCCCTCTATAACAGTATCTGGGCCAATTCTTATATCCCCTCCCAAGAAAGGTGAAACTGGCTCTCTCAGTGGTCAGTAAATGCTCTTTTATTTCATCGGACTTTCCATGGGCATTTTGTCATTTGTAGCTCTCAGATTTGATTTTATTACGCCCACATTGCTGTAGTTATTTTAATGGATGTTTTTGTTTAATGTGTGCTAGGATGTCTGCCAAGCAGAAGGTGAGATTCCTAGACGTATCAAATAAAATAAATATCTGGCTTCAGTGCTTTCCTAGATAGGAGGCATCATAAAATGTTTCGCTTTCTAGTAATCTTTCCTATTCTTATGGGCAGAAAAAAAAGAGCAGCCTACTTAGAATGAGAATTCAACTACAAGAAGCAAAGGAAGTAAAAGAGGAGCCTTTTCCAGCATTATTTCACATGATCCTGGCAAGAAAGTTTAATAGTGCATCTGGCCCAGTATTACGTATCTTAAAAGTACCAGCCCAAATCCCTAAGGCTAATGCAGCCATGCAAAGCTTTTGGATGAACACCTCATATCCTTAAATTCAAATTTAAGGATACCCAGGCTTCATTAGGGATTTTACCACTTTTCCCAGTCAAAGCATTTCCCCTAAAATGCTTTGCAAACCTTTAGGTTCTCCCAATATTGGGATTACATTATTCCCTTCTATGAAGGGATGGTACTGATTTGTCTTCATAAGGAACTATACTAAGGGTGTTATTCAGCAGATTCTGACCAGTTCTGGAGAACCAGTAGCAGAAATTTTGAGTAGTTCGGAGAACTGGCAAATACCACCTCTGTCTAGCCCCAGAGTGGGTGGGAATGGAGATTTTGCAATATCCTTCCCCCAGGAGTTGGAAGGGAATGTGGATTTTGCAGTATCCTTCCTCTGGAGTGGGGTGGGAATGGGGATTTTGCAGTATTCTTCCCCTGCCACATCCGCCAAGCCATACCCACAGAACCAGTAGTTAAAAAAATTTGAATTTCACCACTGAACTATACTCTGGGAATCATTCTATTAGTCTTTAGAAGATAATATTATCGGGCCATTGGAATCTCAGCAACCCATAATTCTAAACCTTGTTCCAAAACAATGTGTTGCTTCAGCACTGCAATTAAATTTGATATATTCATAGACACACAACACATACACACACACACACAGCCTCAGAAACATTAGCATGTGAAAGGACATAATCTTGCTTGTGTATATATGTGTGTATATACACACACAGAGAAAGCACACAGGTATATTCCAATACAGTTTTCTTTTATCTTCATTCACTTTTCATCAACGGCTATTGATTCTGCATTACTGGTTGTAACTATATTGTAGCTGTAAAAGCTATTGTCTTTCACTCTTTTTCAGTGGGAAGAGCTTTTTAAATTTTTTAATTCTCTGATGAAGCAAATACAAGCTATAAGTCTAGGTTATGTATGAAGGTGAATATACGTGCCCCAGGATAATGTTGCAGGATCCAATCTAGGTCGGTCACTGTGAACAGAGGTTTAGTGTTCCAAGATTTTGGACTCATGCTGGAACCCATCTTCAAGGAACTTCTCTCTAGCCAGAGAGAAGTTCCCTGAAGATGAGCTTCAGCAAGAGTCCAAAAGCTCAGAAGACTAAACCTCTGTTCACAGTGACCGACCCAAATTGGATCCTCTAAGTTTCCTAGATACTATAGATACTTTCATACGCACTATTTGAAATTAAACTTTCTATTGACCTTATGATGGATATATCTCCCCAGAGATCTTATTGTTACATATTGAACTCAATTTTCTTTGACTTTTCCAGAGGAATTTATATTACAAATTTGACATATTTTTTAACTTACCAAAACATGTGTTAATGCAACTTTAAATATCACTGAAATACATGTGTTTAGTTTCCAAAACTTTATTAAATTTCAAAAAAGTACAAAATACAAAAATGGGGAGAAAAAAAGAATTTAAAATAAAGAGGCAACAGGGAAGAAAAAATAATTAGGAAAACAAAAAGGGGGAAAAGTTACAGAAAAAATAATGTTCCACTTTCTTCAGTATAGATAAAAAGCTAAAAACCAATAATCCTTTTAACTGGAATAAATCATAACTAATAGTACTTCTACCATTACAAACAATATCTAACCATTAAAACCCAAGGTTATAATTTAATTTCTTTCAATGAAAAAAATCCAATAGTAGCTTCAAAGCAAGATGAAAATAGACGAAGTCTTTTCTTTAATCAAAACAGTCAATTTAGCCATCTCTGCCAAACTCCATTAAGTTCACCATCCATTCTTCCATTGTGGGAATATGTGAGTCCTTCCATTTCAGCAAATAGAGAAGCCTTGTTTTTGTTGTTATATTAAAGGATAAGGTTCCATGGATGTGTTTTCAAATCTGTTTTTCCATCAAACCTAAAAGAAAAGCCTCTGGCTTCAGTTGTACACAGTTTAAGAATTCTCTGAGTTAAAATACACATGTGATTCCAGTAAATCTCAGCTTTCTGACATTTCCACCTGAGGTGATATAAAGTACTTTCAGATTGTTTACATTCATATGTTAATGAAGTAGTTCCCTAAAAGTTTCTGGCACTTTTAGAAGATAAGTCAGCAAAATATGTTTTTTAAAATGATTCATTCTTGTGAACTTGCAATAATATACATTAAGGAAAACAATTCAGAAGGTTCTTTAATGTATTGAAATTTGGTCAACTGTAAGTGGTTCAGTTGCAGGAAAAATTCCACAGCTGACAATCTCCAAGAAAACTCTAAACAAAATACACTTCCCAGAACTAATCAATTCTTCTGGGCCCATCCTGGATCCACCTGGAAACTCAAGTGTGTTATCCTTCTTAAAGGAAGATCAATGAACTTTAGTACTCTATGGGAACATTGAACTTTCTTAACTGCTTTTAATGAACAATAATTTGACCTGGATTTTATTTTTCTTCTGAAGAAAGGCAGCTGTTTAAGTGAAATTATTATAAGGAGATGAAAGATCCTCATTTCTAGAGATCCTCTGTTCCCTTCCCAAGGAGACTTTCTTTCTGATTGGGAAGTGGACGCTGCCCAGAAAACTTTAGGATGACTGAATAGAAACAGCATCTATAAACCACTGCACCATAATCATGATTTTAAAAAAAAAGATAATTTAAAGACAATTGCTGGCATAATTTGATCTGAAATATTTCCCAAATGAATTTTCAAAGCACCAATCAAAATCAAGTCCCCTTTTTGTTGAGTTTGAATTCTGGAGATTTCATGGACATATCCATAGAATATTCTTCATGTCTTTTTTTTAATCCCATTTTATCACTGATATTTCCTGGTAGTCTCCCATCTAAATGTTAACAGCCTTCCTTAGTTTTTCAAGACCAACTAAGATTGGTTAAGCACTTTGCCTAATTATTATTCATTTTTGGTTGACGTGGGAATTGTCTGATATCACCTGAATTTCTCTTCTTTTGGTAAGATGAAGTGGGGGGGGGGAACCTTCTCATAATTAAAACATTTAATTAGCATCTACCAACACTGTCCAAAGGACAGTATCCATAAGCCAAATAAATGTAAGAATTTCCAGTGTCTTCAGTCAAAGGTATATCAAGGTTTGTACAAGTTTCAAACTGAAATAAACCTCAAATACTTTGAAGCCCTGCTACAAAATGTATATTATTAATAGGACAATTTCTGCCAATATGAGACATTTTCCTGTAACTTTTAAGGGGCAGTTCATTTCTTCATCATAACATTGTTTTATTCTTGCCAGTTGCAAGAAAGCTACTGAATTGTCAGAGAACTTGAAGAGTTTCTCATTATTATATGAATATAATCATATTCTGATTCATAAAAAGTATTTGAACGTCAGAGATTGTTTCTGGTGTTTATCTCCTTGCCTAGTGCAGAGAGAATGCAGAATACCTGGAATGAACTGCATCAAGAAGCAGAAAGAATTCCTGAAGAAAGGTTGCATTTTAAGCCCTGTCGTTTGAATTATTGATGTTTGCTGAAACCAAACACAGTTCTGGCTACTGATCCAAATTTGATAATTGCAGGCTGCCAAAAATGTATGATGTTAATAAAGGAAAAATAATGGGTGAAATGGGAATCTGTATAAAACCTACAATTTGAAGATATCCATCCATCCATCTATCCATCCCCAGCTGCAACATGAAATGGGAGTGAGGGGGATGAAACAAGTTTAATTCTTTTGCAAGCACAAAAATATCATTTTTCTTGAACTATGAAAGTTTTATTCCACTCCCTTCTAAAAAATTAATTGCAGGGCTTTTTCCTTCAATCTTAGGCTCTAGGGCAGGAGTGTCAAACTCAATTTCATTGAGGGCCGCATCAGAGTTGTGTTTGACCTCGGGGGGCAGGAGGGCATGGCCAGCTCAACGTCACTTGTGTCGGGGGTGCCTGTGGTGGCCTGAGTGCTCTGCCAGTGGAAACGGGCTCCCGAGCTCCATTTTCAGCTGTGAAAACCTCCAGGATGCAGCCCTCCCAAGCTCCATTTTTGCTGGCAGAGGCACAATGGGCCAATCCTTTGCTGTTTCCAGGGTGGCCCTGTAGGCCAGAGCTTAGTACCCCACAGGCCGGATCCAGCCCCCAGGCCTTGAGTTTGACACCCCTGCTCTAGGGCTTTATGTGGCCCCCAAACCTCCTCTAAAATACATAACTAAATCTTGAACCTTAACTTAATAAAAGATAATGTTTATTAAACACATGGAGAATAATCTTATTCACACAATTTAATTAGCATAAATTAAAAGTGCCCAGAATATTCTTCCATTTTTGTTTACACTGTCTGCAACAACTATAGCAAGATCAGGCTTCTTCCTGGAATAAATATGGAAAGAAGCAATGTTGCAGAATCACATGGACATTTCACAAAGCACCAAGGAAGAAGCCTCTTGGCAACAAATATAATGTTACTATAATAAATATAAAGTAACATTTATTTATTTAGGAAACTTATGCAGCCGCCCAAATCACTCACTGTGCCTTCGGGTGACCTACAAAAATAAAAACCCAATATAAAGCTCAATAACCCCCTCTCTGGCAACAAGGTAGGTAGGTGGCTGGGTGGGTGGATGGATGAATAGATTGTTGAATAGATGGATGGATGGGTGGGTGGGTGGGTGGGTGGGTGGATGGATGGATGGGTGGGTGGGTGGGTGGATGCAGGCAGGTAGACAGACAAACAGACAATGTGTGTATATGTGAAATCCTGACTACCAAAAGATCAGAGGTCCAATTACAGATCTCATTAGAGGCATAAGGAAGTATTGTGAACAGCCCCACAGTTTCACTTGCACCCCATTTTCTCTATATTTTAATGAAATGTAGGGAAAACTCTTCAGAATCATATTTGTTCTTGCTGTCCTATCATTTTGATGAATGAACATTCCAGCTTTGACTTTTAAGCCATTGTTATTCTACACCACAAAGTGAATATGTAACTGAAGGTCAGATTCTCCATTTTAACACTTTATTCAAACAGCAGTGGCCTGTATAATTAGAATTGACAACAAACAGTAGCCTGTACATTCTTAACCATTCTGTGAATGATTCTTTCTCGGCCAAACCAATACACAGTACTGAAATGAGGGACTGGAATTTTTTTAAAAAATCATAAAGATTGATGGCACAGTGTAAAAAAAAAAAATTGGGAATGCTCCTTAGCCATCCAGCAGCTTATTGTTTGTTTTGTTAGTTTAAGCAACCACAATCCACATGACTGTACTTTGCTAGGCAAAGTTGCTGTGCCAATTCCTAAATTTTGGACAATGTCTAAAAGCCAGTATCAAGGAACTATGTAGAGAAGAATTCCAGACCAATGAATCCAATAGGAACACTAGATAATTGCTAATGCTGACCAATTAGTGAGATGGAGTGGCTTTGGGGTTTGCACCATCCTGAGTCTGGTGAGGTTTATCTTTAGCTCTCAATGGAGCAACACTTCCCAAGCCATTGGTGCAAAATTTAGAGACCTTTCAGGACCCATTCCTGGACCAGTCTCTTCTACTTGATCTCTTTTAAGTTGAACTTCCCTTTGTGTGGTCTATATATGACTGCCCTTGAAAATCACCCAGAAGTTACAATTGGCTCAGAACCCAGAGAATTGTTGTAACTATCATCCTAACATTGGCAACATCCTAAGCAAATGAACAGAAAGCATTACAGCTAAAATTTAATAGAAACAAGTTTATCTCTGGAAAAATTATATTCATTCATTCACTAATACATTCAATTTGAATAGCCACTAATCTCAAACCAGTAGCTTAATAAATGCTATTTATTCATTTAATTTTGCTGTTGCCCAACTCCAAAGAGCTCTATGAGTGTCTGAATTCTGTGGGTGTCAAAAACCTTATAAAGAAGTACAATCTGATAAATGTTACAGATTCAAAGTTCCCAAATTCTTCACAAAATCCCTACTCAAGGCTTCAGTCTGAACAGGTGAGGGCTCAAATGGTATAGCAGGACTAAGGCAAATGGTAATCCCCTACATGTAAACTGCACCCCTTTCATACCTGATTTGTTCATGCTTTATTTATGAGTTTGGTATTAAGGCCTACTTTTTTAAAAAAATCAGACCCCACATAAACGTCCTCCAGGGCAAAGGAATTGTCAACCATATTTGCCCTGCCCATCCTATACTCAACATATGAGTATAAACCCATTAGGGCAGGGGTCCTCAAACTTTTTAAACAGGGGGCTGACTTATAGTCCCTCAGACTGTTGGGAGGGGTGGATCAGTTGGGTGGGCATGACTAGGTGGTCATGTGACTGGGTGGGTGTGGCCAATTTAGCAGTCCATTTTGTCTTTGTCCTTGCTGTATTTGCCCCTCCCCTACTCACCCACCGGTCCTGGATCACAAGGCTGTGAAAAACATCCTGAAAGGCCGTTTTTAAAGACTTTGAAAGCACTACTTTACAAACTGGGAGCAGAGCTGCTTTTCAAGCCAGCAGCAGCCCCTCCCCTACTCACCCACCAACCCTGGATCACGTGGCTGCACTGGCGAGATCACCCCTCAGTCAGCTGGTCCTCCCCAGAACCCTTCGGCCTTACCTTCGGCAGCAGAGGTATGGTCAGAAGTGCAGCTCAACTGGTGAAATAACTAACCAGAAGTGCAGCTGGAGTGGATGCTCACTGGAGGATAAGTCTGATAGTGAGAGGCGGGGCTGAATCCCACCACTTTGTGAGCTGGATACTTTGCATTGGCGGGCCGTATCTGGCCCACAGGGCATAGTTTGAGGATAGGTGCATTAGGGAATCACTGATTTCCAAAGTAATTGGGATACAGTTCCAATGTATGGGCAAATATATTGGAACAGCATCTTATTACTATGTATGAGCCAACCCTATCCAACATCTTTCGGCTTCTCCTCACCCACAAATTGCATTCAGTATGCATACACACAAACAAGCAGACAGAGAAACTGAGCCTCCACGATTTGAGAAATCCTATATTATTCAATCAAGAAGAACTTGTCTTTATAAATGTTCTCCATATAACTCTTGTGTTGAGATATGGTACAATTTATTTGATTCGGTTAATTAAAGGACTGGTTGGTTAAAAGCAAGCCAGCTAATTATTGGCTGGCATGCTAATAGTAATGCACTACTTTATAATACCCAGGTGAGCCTTCAGGATAAGCGATAAAAAGAAGTCATTAAAGTCCCTGAATGAACAAACAGCTGATCAACCAAACCAGTTAAACCCAAATACTAGAATTTAAACTGTATACAGAATTTAAGATGTATACAGAAGTATTTATTACAACTACAATTTTCATGCAATTGTATAGAAACTACCTGTGTCATCAATATGTAAATAATGTAGAACTTGCCCTGAATTTGGCAGAATCCTAAATCTAGAACTAGATTGGCCTTGTTCTGACATATTCCGAAAACAGAAGAAATGAAGCAGAATTGTAGAAAACCTAAAGAAGAACTAAAGGGTATTTGTTCTTTTACAGTTAGAAAGACACAATGATTCACAGTGCCTACAAAATTTGATACACTTGTGCCCAAGGTGTCTGCCGAAAGAGAACTCTAGAAAGGGACATGGAGGGAGAAAGGGGGATGAGTATTGTGATGGACTATGCTAATTTTTAATTGGATAATTTAATTATTGAATTATTTTATTCAATATTTTGGCAGGATCTGTAAAATTGCAAAACTGTGCCAATTGTCAGCTTTTATATGTATATGTGTATGTACAGCTATTTATAGATATATAGGTATATGTAAGGAGATACATATTCTTCTCTTCACTGGAATACTGGATTTTATATGGTTTTCCCGAACAATTATATAAATACATTATGTATTTATTTATGTTGCATATATATATATATATATATATATATATATATATATATATATATATATATATATATATATATATATATATATATATATATATACACACACACACACACGTATGTGTGTGTGTGTGTGTGTGTGTGTGTGTGTATATATATATATATATATATATATATATATATATATATATATATATATATATATATATATATATATATATATATATATATATATATATATATATATATCACATTTTAAGCCCACAGCTTGAAGATGGCAGGTGAGAGCCTGCCGAAACGTTGCAAAGACAATCTCAACCTTACACGGGAAAAGACCCGAATACAACAAAACCAGCATACCTACACCCATGAAAATCTACGAAAACAAATATATATATAGAGATGATAGATAGATAGATAGATAGATAGATAGATAGATGATAGATAGATAGATAGATAGATAGATAGATAGATAGATAGATAGATAGATAGATAGATAGATTCACATAAAGTCAGCCCTTAGGAACGATTTCAATAAATAACAATCAGAACTCTGAAGAGAAACTCTGAGACACAAAGCACAGCATCATAAAACAAGACAAAATCATAAAATATACAATATCACAGCATCAAACAATACCGTAAGTAATCAAAGAACCACCCAGAACACATGGCATCAACACTAGAAATGTGGCAGTAGATTAAATCATTGCTTTTATGCTAAAAAGCTATGATACAAAATGAATTTTTGGACTCTTCTTAAAACACACAATGAAAAAAGGAACTGAACTGTTTCAAGGAGGGAAAAAGCCTTAGCAACACAGTAGTTGTTCCCAGGCAAGTTTCCTTCTTGGTGCACAAAATTCCTTTCTTCCTTCTCTCCTCCCTCCCTCCCTCCCTTCATTTGTATGACTGTCCAACTCAATAAGTGACTCTGACCAGTGAATAAAATTAAAATAAATTCTGTAAATCAACTATACACACAGATGTGGCTTGGGAGTTCAGCAGTCAATTCTAGTCAGCCCACAAGGCATTATCCAAAGGTTCAGTGCACCATCAAACAGATTTTGGAATTCTCCCAGATTCAGAAGATGTAGGAATAGGCTTCAAAACTAGCCAGTGCCGCTGTGAAGAAGGGATGCAAAGACCAGATGGTGAGATATCCGTGACAAAGGAATCACTTCTGTCTCCCCAACCAAAGACTATCATTATCATTGCCAAAGGCCTGGTCTAGAGAATAACTCACTGGATAAGTGAGGGCAAATGTCTGAGACAGGTCCAGGGTGTTGTGGTGGTCATGCACTCCTGACCAGTTCTGAAAGATGGTATTGCCTTTAAAATCAGATCAGGAACTAAGATTGCATGAATAAAGTATATTGAAAACTAAAACTTTCGAGACTCACAATACAACCTCCAATATCATTCCAGGCAGAGAAACTGTTTAGTAATCGCTCATGGTACACCAGCTCATAGAACACCATCAGAATTCCCAGATTATCTTGCTTTCTCAGCTCTAGTCAAGCACACTCTAACTTCTTAGCCTTTCACATCTTGGACCTGGAAAGGAGATCTGGGTTATATCGTCCGTATTTCAGATCTCTATTACCCAAACCACTCTACCTTACTACTTGGAATCAAATCACCCAGAAGATGGTTCTTAGTCAATAATTACCCAGAATTCAACAGGAGAAGAGAGAAAATGCAAGAGTGCTTCCCCTAAGTTGGAAACAAAGCACCACAGAGGGATAGGCAAACTCTCTGACTCTTAATTTTGTATGCTGTTGGCCCTCCCACATAAAGCAGACAGGAAACAGGATTAGTTGATATAAGTCTACCTTATTGTAAGGCTACATTAATAGAATCTTGCCAAACTGGAAGTACAAACTTCCTGCCCACCAATTTCAACTGCCTGGTCCATTAAGGGCAGGTCCTTTCTCAGTTTCTTTCTGTGGCTAGTAAGTGAATGCAGAATCCTGCCTCTCTTGTCTTACTGATTTCCTAGGCAGCATCTCTCCATCTCTTTCCTCAAGATCATTAATACATTCCATTACATATATTTGTTAGGCATTATGATGCCTAACTCAGCACTTACTAATAGCTTATCCCTCCTTCAGAATGTACCTTCCAAGCAATCAAAGAAACTATTGTCCTGAATATACTACCCACTTTCACCTAAAGCAAGGGTGTCAAATGCATGTCGTCATGCTGTCATCATGTGAAGTATTGTGACTTTGCCCCCTTCGCTAAACCAGGGGTGGGTGAGGCCAGCATGTGACATGTCCGGCCCACTGGCTGCGAGTTTGACACCCCTGATCATAGCCAGCAGAGCAAGACCGAACAATGTCACATTCCAATTAGTATGTTAAATGCCTTCCAAAATTACAGTGAATAATAATTCCTTTAACATTAATTCATCAAGCTCTTCCCTCTTCTTCTTTTTTTCTTCTTCCTCACTTACTCCTCCATGTCCATCTGGCCCACCAACTTCAGATTTTCCAGGAAAATTTCAAAAAGATATTATGATTCATTACAGCATAGCCTGGCTAAGGCTCCTGGCAAAATCCTAAAAGAGTGCTGTCACTCAGATGCCATTTTACTGCTTTTATTATTTTACTGTTTTTATTTTTTAAAGAAAGTTAAATATTTATAATCTACCCAAGAACTTTGCTTAATGATCAGATTAGATTTATCATAACCATAATCTCATAAATCTTGCAGTTTAGCCTATAATGGTTATGTGGCTAGACATTATCCTTGACTACAAGGCAACATAGTATATGATATTCTATATTTATAAGGCTTTGTCCAAACATTGCATTTATTACTCATGTAATACAATTTTCCTTGGTGTAGAGATGATACAGTGAGAAATGCTTTTCATACTCTGTAGTAAAAATGGTATAGTATGATGTTTTAGGAGCTCTGTGTATGTGAGATCATACATGTGCTTATACACACAAATCTTCAAGTCAGTATTGACTGCCTAGACAAGTCCCTGCATATTTTGGGGGGTAAGTTTTCAGAAGTAACTTGCCCTTGCCTCCTTCCTAGGGCTGAGAGAGAGTGACTGGCCCAAGGTTGCCCAATTGACTTCATGTCCAAGGCAGGATTACAACTCACAATCTCTAACCACTACTTCAAACTCAGCCATGGAAACACATAGTGTGGCACTGGGTCAATTATACTCTTAGACTCATCTACCTCACAGAGTTGTCGCTGCTAGTATAAAGTGAAGGATGATTCCAATATGTATTGTCTTGAGCGTTTGGAGATATCCAACATAAAATAAATAGAACCTATAGCCAGTCAATTAAGCTGAATGTGGGGAATTCATGAAAAACCAAAGGAGTTACTCCTTCATATAGTAGAACTATATATATGAACAGCAGTACTGACACTCCAAGATATATTGATGGTTACTATATTAGATGTTTTTTGAATGAGAATGGTTCCAGTAGTCAAATGTCTGAGGAATATCCATATGACACTGCTGTTCTCTTTCATAACCTTCTTGTGAATTTCCCAAGAGGCATCTGTTGCCCACTGAGGAAAGGTGAGGCTGAATGAAAAAGAACTTTGCTTTGATTCAGCATGGCTCTTCTTATGTTTACTAAAATGTTTAAGATCCCTACAAAATGTTAACAAGACTAAATTTTCCTGCAACTCAAATTTTTTAGTAAATCTGTGGTATTATTTTAATTTGCAGCAACCGCTCACCTGTAAAATGCCTTTAATGAATAACAGGTTACATAAAAATAAATAAACATAAGATGTAAATAAAGAAATATATAAATAACAGGAGCGGGCATTGGGAATAACTGGGATCCAACTCATAAAGTATTCTTTAATACTAGAATTGCCCCATACAGTGGGGCAAAAAAGTATTTAGTCAACCACCAATTGTGCAAGTTCTCCCACTTAAAAAGATGAGAGAGGCCTGTAATTGGCATCATAGGTAGACCTCAACTGTGAGAGACAATATGTAACAAAAAAGACCAAACAATCACATTGGCTGATTTGGAAATAATTTATTTGCAAATTATGGTGGAAAATAAGTATTTGGTCACCTACAAACAAGCAAGATTTCTGGCTCTCACAGACCTGTACCTTCTTCTTTAGGAGGCTCCTCTGTCCTGCACTCATTACCTGTATCAATGGCACCCGTTCGAACTTGTCATCAGTATAAAAGACACCTGTCCACAACCTCAAACAGTCACACTCCAAACTCCACTATGGTGAAGACCAAAGAGCTGTCAAAGGACCCCAGAAACAAAATTGTAGACCTGCACCAGGCTGGGAAGACTGAACCTGCAATAGGCAAGCAGCTTGGTGTGAACAAATCAATTGTGGGAGCAATAATTAGAAAATGGAAGACATACAAGACCACTGATAATCTCCCTCGATCTGGGGCTCCACGCAAGATCTCACCCCGTGGGCTCAAAATGATCCCAAGAACGGTGAGCAAAAATCCCAGGATCACACGGGGGGACCTAGTGAATGACCTGCAGAGAGCTGGGACCAACGTAACAAAGGCTACCATCAGTAACACACTACGCCGCCAGGGACTCAGATCCTGCAGTGCCAGACGTGTCCCCCTGCTTAAGTCAGTCCATGTCCGGGCCCATCTGAAGTTTGCTAGAGAGCATTTGAATGATCCAGAAGAGGATTGGGAGAATGTCATATGGTCAGATGAAACCAAAATAGAACTGTTTGGTAGAAACACAACTCGTCGTGTTTGGAGGAGAGAGAATGCTGAGTTGCATCCAAAGAACACCATACCTACTGTGAAGCACGGGGGTGGCAACATCATGCTTTGGGGCTGTTTTTCTGCAAAGGGACTAGGACGACTGATCCGTGTACAGGACAGAATGAATGGGGCCATGTATTGTGAGATTTTGAGTGCAAACCTCCTTCCATCAGCAAGGGCATTGAAGATGAAATGTGGCTGGGTCTTTTAATATGACAATGATTCCAAACATACTGCCCGGGCAATGAAGGAGTGGCTTCGTAAGAAGGTCCTGGAGTGGCCTAGCCAGTCTCCAGATCTCAACCCCATAGAAAACCTTTGGAGGGAGTTGAAAGTCCGTGTTGCCCAGCGACAGCCCCAAAACATCACTGCTTTAGAGGAGATCTGCATGGAGGAATGGGCCAACATACCAGCAACAGTGTGTGCCAACCTTGTGAAGACTTACAGAAAATGTTTGACCTCTGTCATTGCCAACAAAGGATATATAACGAAATATTGAGATGAACTTTTGATACTGACCAAATACTTATTTTCCACCATAATTTGCAAATAAATTATTTCCAAATCAGCCAATGTGATTGTTTGGTCTTTTTTTTTACATTTTGTCTCTCACAGTTGAGGTCTACCTATGATGCCAATTACAGGCCTCTCTCATCTTTTTAAGTGGGAGAACTTGCACAATTGGTGGTTGACTAAATACTTTTTTGCCCCACTGTACATCCCTTCGGCCGATTCGCTCACACAGAGAGGGACTCCTCCGGGTGCCATCCACTAGGTTGTGCCAGCGGGCGGCGCCTAGGGGAAGGGCCTTCTCTGTGATGGGCCCGACCCTCTGGAATGACCTTCCCCCCGACATTAGAATGACTACGGATCTCCGCTCCTTCCGTCAGAAACTTAAAACCCACCTATTCCAGCTAGCCAGCTTGGCCTAATTCCATCTTCCCACCTCAGTTTTATTTCTAAATTTTTTAGGGTCTGTTTTTAATGTTTTTAATTTTTATAATTCATACAGGGGTTGTTTAATATGATTTTTAATTATGTATATGATTGTTTGTATGTTTTGTAAATTTATTCCTGTACACCGCCCCGAGTCCCCCCGGGGAGAGGGGGCGGTCTAGAAATTTAATAAATTATTATTAATTATAATTAGTTTTTTAAAAAAAAAACTTTAGCTGATAAGCAATTTTCTGTCAGAACCAAGCATGGAACCTGCTTTATAAGCATTCAATTCAATCTTGATTCATCTGAAATTCTCTCATTACAATCTGCTCTCCTAATGTATGACATGGTTTGTACTTTTAAAAAATCAAGTAGGTACTGCACCTTATTAAAGATTGAGCAGCACTGTTTCATCTTACAACTCAAAACAATCTCAAGGCTTCACTTGCTCAGACTTCCAATACGGCCCACAAATCTCACAGTCAGTCTAATGGTGCAGCCAATGAAATTCCATTGTATACTTCTACATCTGTTTCCTAGGTAACCATCACAGAGCAATATAAACTGGAGAAGCACAGCAGAAGGAAAGGCACAATGCAGCACCAATCCTAGCCTGTGCTACATATCTCTGCCTTTGAGCACTCTGGCACACTTCTTTTCCAGCTGATTCATGCAGAGAAAGTTATTCACAAACTTAAGAAATTGCTCTCCTCTTTTCCCCCCTCCCCCCTTTTAAAGGGAGGACATGAATGCTGAACAACACAAAATATACATTTCATTTCTTTCTTTTTCAGAAGTGAAATAATCACAGGGATGTCCTAAATGTTTGATTGGGAAGGGATGGATAGGCACATTGTTCAATACTCATAATAATAAGAATGATGTGCGAAAGCATGAAGCATGTGGGCCTGGTGTCCTGATACCAACCTGCTCAGCAGAAACTGGGGCTAGTTGTCACAAAATGTCTTGCATTGAGCAACCAAAGCCTGAATGTTTCCCTGAATGAAAAATTGCATCTGCATATTTCATGCATGCAATGTCTGAGTAGCTACAAGGCTGAACAATAATCTAAATCTTTTCTCTGCCTTAAACAGGTCCCTAAACCTCAACTTTATGACTGTAAAAGAGGAGGCAGGATGAGGGTATTAATAAAATTGACTTGCCTTACAGGACATTTTTAAGGTAGTGACTAAGACACATCTGGTGTATGGAACTGTTTTACTGTAGATGAAGGTAGCAATCAGACAGTTCTAGCAATGACAGCCTCTCAAGATCCTTCTTGTTCCTACCCACCTATTTACTGGAATGCATTCCCCACATATTAGTTATTGGATGGAATTTATTTCCTATATTTACTATTGGTGAATAATTATCTATATTTAATCAAGTTAACATAATGCTATTAACACCGGAGCAAATCAAATCCATCCTTTCTCCATCTTTTTCGCCCATTACTTTGTCCTTATCTCATCTACTTTTAGCATAAAACCTCAACATGCTATCTGAAGGCCAGGGGTAGCCATGGACTCCCAAACTCCTAACTCTGTTCTAAAATGTTATACTGTACAAGGGGGACAAGGTCTTATCTTCATCAATAATACATTTGAGATCAATCTTGAGGCAAAGCAGAATTTGTCCAACAAATCCCTCTTAGTGAATGTGTACAGCTGGCAAATTGCAACATTTTCTTGTGAAGGTACCCTGATACATAACTCTAAGAACTTACCAATGAATGCAAAATATTGTCCCTAAACATGTCTGACACCTAATGACGAGGCTATTCTGCTTGGTCCATCCTACACAAAATAGGTAGCTTTGCTACTATTAGCTGGGTAAAATCCAAAGTCATATTTCACTATACACATGATCAATAAAGATCAATAAAGTCAATAAATTGGTATTAGTAAGTAAGTAAGTCTTTTGTCTCCAAATCCTGGTTCATTAAACTGGAAATGCCATGTTTTCTGAATTATACTAAGAGAACAGGCACAGGCAAAAATACACAGACATATATGAATTGGGAAGAACTATAACAAGTACAGTTTCTCTTTTAATATTAGAGTTCATAATACTATTGTAAAGTTTTCTTGGAGTCCAGATGCAGTGTCATATTTGATGAGCTGCCTCTTGTTTTCCCAGTGGAAAAACACTGTCATGGTCTGTTGTACAGGAATATTATTGCTTAGTGTTTTTGTTCTTGGTGAAAAAGGAGATGGAAAATAGCAGTTTAGAAGATGAGAAGGGAAATCCCTTTTCTAGTTACTATGCCAGAGTGTATATCTGATGTTCCAAATTCATTCTGACTGATTCGGACTAATTTGTTTTCCATGCCTGTGCATAATCCAATCAGTCTAAATCTAATTGGACTCAGAATTAGATCAATATTCCCAATTGATCTGAATGTTCAAATTGAATTGGGTCCAACACAACACACCACTACAAGATATTCAGCACATCAGTATATCACCTAAACACTGATCAGATTGCTTTTTAATTCTCATGGAATCTTAATGAGCCTCTAAGCTCAGGAATTTATTGTGCATGAAATGTCTCCTTGGTTTCATACACATTAGAAATGATAAGAAATTTGGTTAAATGCTAACACATTCTTTTATCAGGTCAATATTCTCAAGTGAAACAGGAGTAATCATATAGAAATTGCCATGTTTTATCAGCTTTGTGATTTCTTTAATCCGGGTTTTATTTAGTCTCTCCAACAGTAGCCAGTAAAGAGCCACATCATCAAAGTTTCAGTAAAAAAAACAAAAAAAAAACAAAACCAGGCAAGTGATAGTTCTACAATGTTTAGCAATGCAATGTTTCTATCATATTCTCTACATTTCTATATTATATTCACGATATCACAATATGATGCTTGCTTCTATCATATTCTCAGAGGCTGGGAATCAATATAAGCAACCTCTGCTGTTCTTCTATTGCTTCAATTCAATATTTCTAACAATCAGAGAAGAGGTCTGTAGTGCATTTTCAATCCAACACAAATGAATTCTTACCTGTTTTGCCTATCAAGCCCATCTTATATAATATATATCTGGGTGCACATATGCAGCATGTATAAACCTCCCCAAAGGGGGAAAATCCATAAAGTAATAGAAAACAAGTTCAACAAAGGAGAAGGAAGTGAATGTGTGTAACTTGCTGGGGAAGGCAGAAAAATATGACAGACTATGAGTTCAGTCAATGGTTCAGAGCGACTAATGCGTATCTCGACTAATGCGTATCTCTTGCAATGTGCCATTAAAGATGGTAGGTTTTGCTGTAATATGACCCTGGAAACTATGTACAATAATTTTAAAACCAGTAAGCAAAGGGATCATCTTTGAACCACATTAACAATCCCACTCCATAAAATATCTGAATTGCCAGTTGAAAACACAATGATCAAATGATGCTAAAAACAAAAACAAAAAAAAAACCCAAACCCTCATATATTAACAAAAGGACGCTGGCAGAAACTTAAATACTTAAAATCATTTATTTACAGATATGGTATCTATCTCATAGAATATAGAAAGTTGAAAACACAATCTGGAATTTGTAACTAGCCAGAGCAAGACCAATTTATTGGCTTAATATAGTTCTGTAGCTTCGTTGACATATATTAGAACACCATTGGTGGCAAGAATAAGATGCATTAGCAATAGGACCTTCAGCCGCATCAAGGCAAAAGAATAACACACTTTGCCCACAGGTATAAAAACACAGAGCTCAACATTGGAGGCACTGTCAATTAATCCCCAAAGCCAAGCACATTCCTTACTCCAATCTACCTTCATATCACTCTTAAATACAGGAAGAAAAATCAACTCTGGTGAAAGGTTTTCAATCTCCTTCCCGTTCTGCCACCTGGTGGGACATTTCCTCAAACTTTTATGAGCCGCTGGTGCAGCGTTAATTTGACATCTCTCTCTGCAGATCACACCAACCCTCTCTCTCTCTCTCTCTCTCTTTCCTAACTCCAAGAACTATCCATCAGCAAGTAGGACTTTATAGTGACCTCTCACAAGAACCTTACTTAATCCCACTGCAGAAACCCATCCCTGGCCACCTAAATTGCTGCCTGGCCCCGACTGACAAAAAACAATGCTTTGGGCTTTTCTCTTTCATTCGTCCCCAATTCACTTGCCAAATCGGAACAGTCCCATTCCCATTCTCTTGACAAGAGGACAAACCGCTGTTAAATCCCAAAGGGGCCCCCTCTGTTCACTCAAAGGACCAAATGAAGGCACATTTCGGTGGTCGGTTTTTTGTCTGTGTTTTGTTTTGCTTTTTAAGGTGACTTCTCTTGCTCACTTCACATGAAGACCTGCTGTCTTATGCACCCTGGAAATAAATCAATATCCAGCAGCCTCAACACCAACCTTCAAAGGCTGCATGCATTTTTTTAAAGGGTGCCCCAGGCCCAAGCCCAACAGACCAATGCAGGCGTCCTCTTTCCTCCCACCCACTCGCCGCCCTTCTTCTCAGCATCTTCGCCCCCCACCCACCTAAACACAGACATACACACCTCCCCGCCCCGCTCAGCTTCAAAGCACTTTCACGCATGCCCTCCAGCGGTTGGATTTGCCCCGGAGGGGCTCCGCCGAGCCCCCCCTTCCCCCCTTACCTTCTTCCTGCATTCTCTGCAGACACAGGGTTAGATTCTTCCTCCAGCCCGGCATCCCGGCAGAGGGTCAACTCGCCAAACGGCGTGGAGAAGGGTCGGAGGCTCCCGGGGAAAGGCTTGAGCAGGGAGCTCTCACCCCCTCCCTTCCCGCTTTCTTTTCTTCCCCCCACCCTCCCCGATCCCCCCCACCTCCCCCCTCGCCAGGCCAGAAGTGCAGGGGGGCAGACGGAGCAGCTAAGGAAGCGAGGCTGTCTTCGGAGCGAGCCGGCTAAGCATTGGCGGCCGCCGCGTGCTCCATCTGTGTTTTGGACCGGTAGGAAAGCCAGGAGGAGGGGGAGGGCAAGCGGAGGGGGTTGGCCGAGGTGGCGAGGAGGAAGGCGCGAAACCGGCAGACCCGCTCGCTGCCGCGCGAGACGGGAAGAGGATCTCCCCCGGTTTTGTAGCGCGAAGTCTCTCTTTCGCCCGCCCTGGACAGTAGGGAGATAGGATAGAATAGACCGACGGCCGCGGGAGCTGCGGTTGGCCGCGGGCGCCGGAGGGGGGGGGATCCTACAAAGTAGCCGCAGGAGCAGACAGGGGAGCTGCGGGAGGGGACGGGGAGCCTTGGCTTGGTTCTTCCTTCCAAGACCAGCCTTCCTCCGACGGAGCGGGCTTCCCAAGCGCGGTGACCCGGCTTGAGGGTGGGTAGTGGGAGGCTTTAATAGACTAACAGAGTTGGAAAGGACCTTGCAGGTTATCTAGTCCAACCCCCTGCCCAAGCAGGAGACCCTACATCTGCCTCTACCTAGGATTGAACTCACAACCTCCTGATTGTGAGGGGAGAGCTCCCCCTCTAGGCCACAGCAGCAAGCTCTCGGAGCTCGATCCGGCGCCCTCTCGTCCTGCGCTCACATTGGCATTCCACGCTTTGCGGGAAACCGCGCGAGGTAGCACAATCCCACAATCTCGGAGCGGGTAGTTAGTACTGGGGGAAGGGTAATCCGAGTTGCGAACTCCACACATGCCTCGCTCTTTTGCCTGGGGTAGGGAGCAAGTAGGAGTGCGTTTTCCCTCCTCCCCCCCTTCTCTCCTCCTTTTAAAAAGGCAAGTAGTCCTCGACTTAACACAGTTCATTTAGTGACTGTTTGAAGTTAACAGCACTGCAAAAAAGGTGATTTGTGACCATTTTTCACACCTACGGCCATCGCAGCATTCCCATGGACCCATGATGAAAATTCAGATGCTCAGCAACTAGCATGCTTGGTATTATGGTGGTCCCAGGATCATGGGAATCGTCTTTTGCAACCTTCTGACAAGCAAAGTCAATGGGGAAGCAGATTCACTTAACAATTGAATTACTACATAATAACTCTGGTGATTCACTTAACAACTGTGGCAAGAAAGGTTGTAAAAATGAGGCAAAACTCACTCAACAAATGTCTTGCTTAACAACAAGAAATATTTGGGCTCAGTTGTGGTGGTAAGTTAAGGACTACCTCTAATGTTTAGAACAGGGGTGTCCAAACTTGGGAACTTTAAGACTTGTGGACTTCAACTCCCAGAATTCCCCAGCCACCTGGCTGGGGAATTCTGGGAGTTGAAGTCCACAAGTCTTAAAGTTCTCAAGTTTGGACACCCCTGGTTTAGAAGCTGCTGTCTGGCCACCTCCCACAGAAGGTGAACTCCTGGTCCTTTGGTTTCCTCTCTAAAGAAGCTGAAGTCCAATTGTGGCCTTCGCTTAGCAAGGCTAAGAAAAATCCCAGGTTGTTCCCCTGCGATGGCTCCCCTCACCTGCTGCCCTCCCATCATTCCCAGCAGATAGGGATGATGGTTTGAGGGTTAGCACTTCACCCCATCAGGTGAGGGGAAACTGGGGATAGTCATTAGGGCAGGGGTGTCCAAACTTGGGAACTTTAAGACTTGTGGACTTCAACTCCCAGAATTCCCCAGCCAGAATTCTGGGAGTTGAAGTCCACAAGTCTTAAGTTCCCAAGTTTGGACACCCCTGCATTAGGGCATGGTCTGCATTGGAGTGAGGTTGATGGTAAAAGGGAGCAGCATGTGTAGCTCCTAGTTTAGGAGAGTTTTAAAAGATGACACAGCCCACACAGTCTAACAGCAAAATTCCAGATGCCTCTGACCCAGGGAGAGATAATCTCTGTCTCGATCCACATTGCTGGTGCAGGTTTTATTTTTCCTCTCAGCCAAATCAAGGGAAGACCATTCATCAGTCTTCCCCATCAGGTGCCCTGTAGAAGGTGTTGAAGGCATCCTTCTCTGCTCCCATCCAGCACAGAAGGAAACAAAAAACAGAAACAATGATCATATATTCTTGGTGTGTGAAGGTTCTGTTCAACACAGGGACTACACAGTATCTGTGGAGTTTCAAGTTAAAACAGTTAACAAGTGTTGAAAAGTATTCAGTCTAATTTAGAGGCAGGACCTCCAAAACAACCAGCAACATTTTACATACTCTGCACCATCCAGATTTAAAGAGAAATGACCCTGTGCTGTTTAGCTAATCTGTTGATTTCTGCAGCATCCTCCTCCCTCAGGAACGGTTTCACAAAAATTCAATATTATAGCAACCTACTAGAATCCGAACACGAAAACTGATCTTTTTGTAAAAACAAACAAATGTTCTAAATTGATGTCCCTTTGCTAGATAGAACTGTCACAATAGCATCTTATTTAAAGGATGTGCAAGCCTTTTTTTTAGATGAAGGATATACCCAGGGCTGGACTCCAGAAGGCGGGTGGAAGAATTGTGAAAGGGCATAAGAGGAAAGAAATGTGATTCAGTTCAATTGAAAATGAAATGAGATGAGATGCAGTTCATATGGTTCTGGTATAATTTGATGCAGAGACTTAGAAAACTAAATTGGAGATGCTGGAGAGCTGGCTCAAGAGTTTCTCCTCATTATAACTATTGTCCCTAGAACCCCATTAAGCTACCTTATAGAGAACGAGATTAATAGTTAATCCAGCTCTTTATTGTTGGCATTGATTGGTAGCTATTCTTTAAAGTTTTATATGATCTTCCCAAGTTTTACCAGGGCCTGATCCTGGAATCTTCTGTATGCATATCATGCCTTGTCTTTGAACTGTAACACTTTTCCAGAGTTTTTACAACTTTCCAGGGACAGACAAATTTGACTTGTCTATATGTATCCTTAGTAAAATGCTGTAATTGTTTTGCTTTTAAGGGATATTTTGAGAATGTCTTTCCAACAGTAAAAAATAATAATATGAGCTGTCAGAGTATTAATTGTCCAAATTTCAGCTGTCCCAGATTTTTAAAAGTATAATTTTGCAACAGGAAGATGGATGCTTTCTTATCTCTAGTGCATATCCTGGTTCAATACATCACATGAACACTAAGCATCATAAAAATGCAGATCCTGTCCTTTCACAGAAGGCTTTTAATCATGTTGCTACTGTTGAATATTTATCCACAATCTGAATCCATACAAAATATTCTATACATAAATGCACAACTGTACCCGAATATGTTTACCTCCATTATTGTACTATCCAATCTGAATGTTTGGCCATGTTTTTCTTTTTTAAAAAAAATATAATGTCATCTATTTTAGCATCACTATAATTTTAAATATGCTTAACTTTGTCATCCCATTATAATTAAATTGCAGTCTGTTTCTTACTTTTGATACCCTTTGCCTTTTTTGCATGCCATCTTATATTTATCGCTAAGAATACGTATGGAGTAAGGACTTCATCCTAACTGGGATTGCATTTTTGAATATTATCCAACAGTAATTTTTCCAATTATATCTTGCTCACTTTTCATCTAGTAAGCTTTAATATTTGAACATCTCTTCTCCTTTTGTGCCTTTCTATTATTATTCTTGCCTAATGTCAACTATACTTTTAAAACTGTCCAAGAAGTAAACCATCATCAAGCCACATGGATTCCCAAATGAATGTCCAAATATTGATAACAACTCTGAATCCCTTTTCATCCTCCTGTGTTATAGACAACATGACTAGCAAGCAAGGAAAAATATTATATGACTAGCAAGTAAGGAAAAAGCCTTTCTAGCACTTGTTTGGGATATTTGTCCTTACTTCATACTAAATCTTATGTATAATATTTTATGACTTTCTTATGTCAGTTCTTACCATTGGTTTAAGCTTTGGGCACAGCAATCTATCATTTTGGACAGCTCCATTGTTAGATCTTCCCTCATAGGCAGAAATCAGGGAAAAGTAAAATTCCCACTTCCCTTTGCAAATGTACAAAATCTCCCACCATACTAGGTTCATGCCTGAGATTAGGAAAATACTAAATCTTGAAGGCTGATCCACTCAGTCAGACCTCCAATCTAATTGTTCTCCTGAGTTCCAAAATCTCGGGTGATGGTTGTAGTAAATAATGCAGAACTTCCTGTGGGACACGGGAGGAGAATCTGAAGTTAGATCTTCTACAAGATGCCTGCCTGGCTGCCTGCTGCCTCATTCTTTTTCTCTCAATTCACTTTCAGAATGAATTGTTCTCCTATATTCTGCACCTTTAGAGTGTCTCAAGGGCCACAGGAATACAATTAGATTCACTTAAAGCTCTTACTGTTTAGGATTCTGTTAATTTAATATTGGTCAAGTTTCCATTGCTCTGATTACAAACTAGATATGTTTTGGAATTGGATTCTAAAGGATAGAATGAGGTACATTTTAAATGAACAAATGGGGTATATTTTAAATGCGCAAACAAGCAATCACTTTGTTTGTAGATCAGGTAATCAAAAGCAGATTAATAAAGTTGCTTTGAGATAGGTGATTCCTAAAGCTAATAAATTGTTTATTAAGCTGCTGTATATACAGAATTGCAATTAATTTTCATACCAATGAAAACAATATTTCCTTCTCTATCAGGCTATAACTCCCACATGTCTGTCAACAGCACTGTTAAAGGGAATTTAGAGGGCATCAGCTTGGCAAAAACTGGGCATCCCGTGAGAGAAATTCTGAAGAAAAAAGTTCCTCAGCTCTGAGTTCAGGCTCACCTTGACCACCTGGACAAAGATAGCCAAAGCACGCATGTCCAAAAATGTAACAATAAAAATACTACTGTTTCTTCACATACCCTTTTATCACTGAAATCTGTACTACTTGTGCAATTTTAAGATTAAGCTGTCCCCTATAAGACTCTGAACTGTAGTTTGGTTCAAATGGATGATTAAACAGATTAACATAATTCACCCTAACTGGGAGCCTGAAGTAAATAGTCTGTTTATATACAGAAGTGCAACATGCATCATTTGTTTTCAAGATCCAAGCTGCAAAGAAAAAAGCATGCAGTAAACAAAATATCACAGATCCTGTCACTAAAAGTGTTAAGGAATTTGAGTCTTCTAGCACAGGGATCCCCAACTCCTGATCTGTAGACTGGCACTAGGCCGCAGCATGGAGGCAGCATGCAAAACCACACCCCTTCTGATCCTAGTGCCCAAAGGTTGGGGGCCACTCTTCTAGCAGATTGCCCTAAATTGACACTTTTCAAAATTCCCCTCTAGCATAGCTGAGGATAGCAAACTGTAGAAGGCAGGGGTGGGTTCCTGCCAGTTCTAACCTCTTCTATAGAAGAGGTTCCACAAATCTACCGTGCTGTTTAGAACCGGTTCCAGCACCCTCCTCCCGCCCGTCCGCACATCATCAAGATGAAGAGTGAGAGGAGGAATTCTGGGAGTTGAAGTCCACAAGTCTTGAAGCTGTCAAGTTTGAACACCCCTGGGAGGTTTTCCTCTAAATGGTTAGGGGTGCAAGGGTTTTGTAACTTGACAGCTTTAAGACTTGCGTGCTTCAAATGCCAGAGTTTCTGAGCCAACATTTTGATTGCTAAGCAAGAGCGTTGTTAAGTGAGTTTCACCACATTTTACAAGTTGGCCATGCCCACCAGTCACATGGCCAGCAAGCCACTCCCACAAAGCAGGCCACACCTACAGAAGAGGTTCCCAAAAAAATTTGAAACCCAACACTGGTAGAGGGTTATGATCAAATAAGTCTCGGACACTTCAATGAGACCTTCCTCTGGGGAATATTAGTGTAGGACTATGACTAAACTAGCCTTCACACCTCTTCATTTTGTATTCTTCATTCCAATTAAACACAAGTATACACATAGATTAAACTTATGGAAATAAGTTTGCAAAATAGGACTTTACTGTTTTCATTGTTTGGAAGCTTATTACAAAGTTTTAAGAATAAAAAAATACTGAATAATTTCATATTATTCTATCACAGCCTTAATACTGTAATAACAACAACAAAGGTATTTGCAATGAATGCCATACAGTGTTTAATTTCCTGAGGATAAAATTTCTTAGCAGAGAGGAGAAGCTATTTCTGTGCTTTCTTAGAGCCTTTATTAGGAGACTGCTGTATCTCAATATGGCTCCATTTGTATTATAGCAGTGATTTTATAATGTTTGTGACAGATACATTTGCACGATTATTGTCAAATGCTCAGTGAAATGCACTACACAGATTTGCCAAGTTTCATTGCAACTATTCCTCTCTGCCCTTGGACAATATGAACTCAAACCTGCAAGGTTGAACCCTTAGTACTAGAATGGTAAATCATCAGGAAATCTCAAAATTCTGGATACATCTGCAAGAAAATAGAAGTTCTAATCTATTGCCAATAAAATTACATGGCCTCTCTCTGGTAGCCACCAAGATCAAGTCTCACTTCACTTTTAATATTTTTCAATTCTTGGTTTTCGCTGCTATGGTAATGCAGATATAATTAATGAAGGCATTGCTCATCTAAATCAGAGAAGGTCTCATCTTTGCCTTATGTCTCTGAGTTAGCACCTAGAGGGAGTAAGTTATCTTCTCTCATGAGTACACTTCTAATTTAAATCCTCTTCTAACTTTACAACAATGATGTCTCTTCATCTGACTAGGATTATAGATGATTGAGAGGGACAGATTATCTAATGAGAGAGAGAGAGAGAATTTGTGAGTTGGTATGATCTACCCTGCATTCAAATTCTTGGGCAAGTTATTCATTGGTCAACTTTTCTGTGAAAATGTGTTTTGGGTCTTGCTTTATCTATTATACCAGCTACATCGTCAATAAGCCTCAATTCAGTCTCCTTCTTGTCATTAATGACAAACATTGTGGTAATATATAAATGTTAAATAATACTAAATGATAAAGTGAAGACTTTATAACGTTTAATATACTACTGTTTTGTGTATTTGTGTGATGCATTTGCATGGGTATGCAGTGTTTTGTCCAAAATACTTCATGCATTTATAGCTGAAATGAATAATTAATAATTCTTACTTTATGTGTTCAATTTCCCATTTCTCTTTATATTAAAACAACAAGGCTAATAAAGCAAGAGAATTCTTAAGCTAAAACCAAGAGAAAGAATAAAAACAAGTAGCAAAGAAAATGTGTTCTCCCATTAAAAATAGCAAGCAGAAAAAAATGATATATGAATGATTTGACAAGCATTCAAATGTACTAATTGATCAAGTCAAATGTACTTCAAGACAAAGGGCCTGACTTTTTAACTGCTGAAAAACAAATATAGTGAATATGTGGTGGAAGACATAGACCAAATCATGGGTGTTTGTTTGTTTTTATGCTACCCATTCCCCTTGTGAGGTGACTCTGGGCATCTTATAAATTATAAAACAAATATAAAAATAATAAAAATATAAAAACTATACAGATTAAGATTTTAAAAATTATACTGAAACCAGAACTAAGAAGTGGGGGGAGGGGCAGAAGATGAGGAAGAGATGTTCTTACCCCGTCAACCCCTTCAAGTGTTGAGTGCTCCCCTCAGGTTCTCAGGCAAACCAGCAAAGTCAAGTTTTAATACTTTTCCAGAAGGCCAAAAGAATGGAAGCACTTCCAATGGTAGAGGGTTCCACGGGATGGCCACCGGAGAAAAGGCTCTTCTGCTGGAACCTGCCTGCTCAAATTCCTCAGCGGGCCTATTTTGCTGGTGTGAGCTGGGTGGGCTAGTGTCACTGAGGACAGATGGCTCCTCAAATAGCCTTGATCCATGCCATATAGGAATTTAAACAGTGGTGGGTTTCAAAAATTTTTAGAACCTTTTCTGTAGGTGTGGCCTGCTTTGTGGGAGTGGCTTGCTGGCCATGTGACTGGGTGGGAGTGGCTTGCCAGCCATGTGACTGGGTGGGAGTGGCTTGCCGGCCATGTGACCAGGTGGAAGTGGCTTGGCAATCATGTGACTGGGTGGGCGTGGCCAACTTGTGGTGAAATTCACTTAACAACGCTCTTGCTTAGCAACCAAAATGCTGGCTCAGAAACTCATTTGAAGCATGCAAGTCTTAAAGCTGTCAGGTTATAAGACCCTTGCACCCCTAACCCTTTAGAAAAAAAAACCCTAGGGCTGTTCAAACTTGACAGCTTTAAGACTTGTAGACTTCAACTCCCAGAATTCCTCCTCTCACTCTTCATCTTGATGATGTGCGGACGGGCGGAGGGAGGGAACTGGAACCGGTTCTAAACGGCACTGTAGATTTGTGGAACCTCTTCTATAGAAGAGGTTAGAACTGGCAGGAACCCACCCCTGGATTTAAAGGTAACCAACATTTTAAATTGGATCTGGAAGCAAACTGGTAACCAAGCAGCTCACAAAGTAGCCGTGATACATGTGCAGCCTTGGGGGTTCCCAGGACTGTGTACACCACTGCATTATGCTACAGCTTCCAAATATCCTTCAAGGGTTAGCCTAATGTAGAGATCATTGTAGTAATTCAGTAGAAAGATTACTGAAATGTTGAATGTTAAGATGTTGAAGAAAACATAATATGGCAGGCAGGGTACAATGCAAATATATGGGAAAGGTTTTTAGTGCATCAATCCTGGTTTCAAAGTAATAAGCAACTTTAACCAATGCCAGAAACAAACTGAGAACAGGTACAGATTGAACCATCCTACCAGCTCATAGTTCTGACTGACCTATCTCCGATACGTTTTTCACCAGTTGACTTTTTCTGGTGTTTCTTAAAGGCAGACAATTATATTGTACATTAGAAATGAGAAGGATGGAGCTACTCAAGCACAACTCACTAGAATGACCTGGTTGCATTTCCTTGGGAAAGGTACTAATATTCTTCAACAAACTAAGAATTTAGTAAAGTTAATTGCTGAGACCTTGCTCCCACTCTAAAATACCATTGATTCTAGATATAAACAAGATTCCCATCTTCATAAACAGCGAAGTTTCATCAAAAGTAAGTTATACATTGAACAATGCATGAACAGATCTTCCAGGGAATAAGATTGTCATCTTGTCTACACAAAGTTCCAGTTGTTCCATGTAATCATTTACCATGATCAGCTACTAATCCAGATTTTCAATGCTTTCTTAGAATCTCATAAAAATGACTAATCTGTTGGGCATCATCAGTGATTGGCCTTCTTTGATTTTCAAATATATGCTACAAACAAGGGAGAAAATGTAGCTATGTAGCATCCCCAAAACAAGCAGCTATGGAAGAAGAAAAGTAATCCATCAGAATCGATTTTACTCTCCATTGCCTTCAAAACAATCTAAAGTACACTCCTCAAATATTGAGCGTGTTAGCTACTTTTGGGGTTCCCATTTGCATCTGTTTGAAGTTGCAAAAACTGATAGGAGGATTCTACTGACTTTAGGTCAGATCTAGCGGGGATCTTCTATTCTTGTCTTTATAAATCTGTGACACAGTCCAAGATACCAAGTTCGATTACCCAGATTAACACTGACCTGCAAAGAAAACAAAGGGATGAAACATTTTGTGCACCTATTACTTCTTTGGCAGAGAATGGAAACAATTTTAATCCCTAAATTGAGCAGCAGCTAAAAACAACAGTTGCTTTCTGGATTACTTCTCCCTTCTTCTTGACATTTTTGAACAAACCCAACATCCTTGACGATGGCCTATAGCAAACCAAAACAGGCAAAATATTCATTTCATCTTGCTTCTACTTTTCCTAAGCGTTCTAGCTTTTCTAGCAAGAGTGTTTTCAACCTTCATTATGATTGATACACACCTCTTTCTGATTGAAACTTGGGTTCATAGTTAAATCTATTGGCACATAATGATCATGCCAAAGTATCATCCTACAAGATCCCCTGTTCCAAGTCATCAGCAAAGAAATCAGCACTCAAGGGGTTTAAACAAATGCTTCATGCTATTAACATTCATTCTGGTGTCATTGCATAACATTGGAGATAACAGCTGTTCTTCTATTCATTTTGATTGGATCAAATCTTAGCTGTTGGCATTTCAATCATGGAATGCCACCACAATATTTTCCATAACTAATTCAGCTCAGATGTATTGAACTGTATACAGTAAAATCCTTTATAAAAACATAGCAAAAATTTTCCTGCCTTTGGGACCGTTTAAGATAGGTTATGTTAAATGTGCAAATCTGCAATTCTATGATTTTTTTTTAATCCATTGAAAATTGATCCAGTGGGGAAATCTTTTGAGAGCTAAAGAAAATCTGACCAAGTTGTTTATCTGCTCCCAGCAGCTTCAGCCTGTCCAATAGGATAGAGGAAATGATCGTTTTGCAACCTCTGAAGGGAGATAGATTTCCCTGCTGTAATGCATCTCTGTTTCTGTAAAAGTATGGATATTTTTAGTGCTTCATTAAATCACATGGACATATCTTTTTTGTAATGATATTTGAGAATGATTGGCATCCTCAGTATGGAAAAGCATGTGTGAAGAATGGGATGAGCAACTCCTTCTGTATCTAACAAAGTAGTTACTGAATGGAAAGGAATTGTATCATCTGCTTATTCTTAGTTTGTGCTTATAGCATGTGCTTTCTAATGGCAAAACTAGTATTGTTAATCAAATATCTGCTTTTTTCCCCAAAAATTCAAGTTTTTTTTTAATCAACCGAGTGCAACCATTGGTTGAAACAGGAATTGATCAATCAGCTTGTCGCCCGAGCCTGATGTTATGGGCTGACATTGACTGGCTCAAAACACTCTCCACAAATTTAGGTCTTTTCCTTTCTGTTGGTATTTATAATTCATTGGTATGTTTTGGAAAGACTTTGGAACAACAGTCCAAGGTTGGTGTGGACTTGGAGGAGCTATAAGTTGTGCACCCTAGTTGGATTGAGATCATTTTTCCCCTAGTGTCTTCTGGAGTTATCCAACCATTCTAACCCCAAAGTAATATTTTATCTCAATTCAGTGGTGGCTGGGTGACAGTATAAAATGCTATAAGTGAGCATTTGAAAGATGCTCTTATTCTTTCATGAAGGAAGAGCATTAACAATGTGATTGCAGACACATCATGGTATCATCATTCTCCACCTCAACTTCCTGCTTCCTTTATGAAGCTGTTTGCTGAGACGAATGGTGAATGATGGAACGCCATGCTCAGGCCACAATCTGTCCACTATCCTACTTAAAACTGCAGGTTTCTTTTCCACAGGTTTAACTATTCAAATGTGAGTCTGTCACAGTCAGTCAAAAGTTGGGAAAATTCTGTGCCAATGTGACTATATCATTAATTAGCATAAATCAATTCTTTCCAGGTTAATAATGTGTTTTCCACAGACTTTTATTAATTCCTTTTGCTAAACTACTTCTTCATTGTTCAGACTACACAGCCCAAGTGTACCTCTTTCTTACTCCTGGAAATATAACAATATTTATACTAGATTGTATAGTCAGATAATTACACTAAGTCATCCTTCCCTAAAATGATGCATTTCTCCATAAACCTTGGATTGTTCCACATTTCCAGACATCAATCCAGGAAGAGCTGATCATGAAAATCTCAGAGGTTGCCACAAAGAAGAGGGAGTCAAACTATTCTCCAAAGCACCTGAGGGTAGAACAAGAAGCAATGGGTGGAAACTAATCAAGGAGAGAAGCAACTTAGAACTGAGGAGAAACTTCCTGACAGTTAGAACAATTAATCAGTGGAACAGCTTGCCTCCAGAGGTTGTGTGTGCTCCAACACTGGAAGTTTTTAAAATGTTGGATAGCCATTTGTCTGAAGTGGTGTAGGGTTTCTTGCCCAAGCAGAGGGTTGGACTAGAAGACCTCCAATGTCCTTTCCAACTGTTATTCTATTCCATTCCTAAATAGAGACTTGGTGGCTCCATAGAGGTTAGAATGTGGTATTGCAGATTAACTCTGCCCACAATTTGGAGTTCAATACTGACAGGCTCAAGGTTGACTCAACCTTGCATCCTTCCGAGGTCAATAAAATGGGGACCCAGATTCTTGGAGGCAATATGCTAACTCTGTAAACTGCTTAGAGAGGGCTGTAAAGGACTGTGGAGCAATATATAAGTCTAAGTGCTATTGCTATTGCTAACTGTCTTCATTCTATTCCAAGTAACGAGTCATTAGTCATACATATTCATAAAAGAAGAAAGTTGGTTTCTAGTTGGTAAGTGTGATATGACCTATTGATTATCCCTTGAAGATAATGTCTGTTTACTAAAATGCTAAAAGTTATGTGGTTATAAATGATTTTATGCTTACAAAAGTGGGTAGAAATATTTTTTGAAGTATACCATGAAAAGACATGCATCATATATGGACAGAGTCAAGGCTGATTATGTCACTCTGCTGAACATATAATCTCTCTGCAAAATGTGTAAAATATCCCGAGTTAAAATTTTTGTATTTTTATTTCCAGGCAGAGGCTTGTATTGACAAATGAATAATGCCCGATGCTCACTTCATTCATTCGTTCGTTCATTCAGTCATTCTCATTCTTTCATTCATTCATTATATAGGTCGCCCATCTTACTATGAAAGTGGTACTTACTTATTTAAAGATCATAGGAGCCCTTTCTGGTTGAAACCTGGAATAGCTGAATCATTCAAAGAATACCAAAAGTAACCAATGGTTGAAGCAGCATAAGAATATTACCATCAGACTGTCTTATTGAAATTTGTTCCTATGGATGAAAAAAGAATCTTAGGTTTTTTTATACAGATAGTCCTCAATTTATAATCATAATTTAGCCTGGCAATTACAATTGTAAGTTGTGACAATTGTAAAGCAGCTCACTATGTGACTGGACCTGTTTTTTGCAGCAGTCATTAAGTGAACACTATGCTAATTAAGCAACCACTGTGATCATTAAGCAAACCTATTGTTTACTATGGACGTTGTTGCTGGAAACCAGAAGTATGTATGTAGAGAAACACACCCATCCATTAAATGGCGCTGCAGTGGTTAGAGTGCAGTACTGCAGGCCACTTCTGCTGACTGCTGGCTGTCTGCAATTTGACAGTTCAAATCTCACCAGGCTCAAGGTTGACTCAGCCTTCCATCCTTCCGAGGTTGGAAAAATGAGGACCCAGGGGGCAATATGCTTACTCTGTAAACTACTTAGAGAGGGCTGTAGAGCACTATAAAGCAGTATATAAGTCTAAGTGCAATTGCCATTGCTATTGCAGAAGGATAAAACTGATTTGCTACTGCCTTCTTGCAAGATGCATTTCAACTTCCTAGTGTAATGTAAAGACTTATGATTTTCTGATAAGTCACGTAGCCTAACCAGGCCTGCCCTTGCATAGCTTTTGAGCCAAAGTCAACCAAGTGCTGCCATCTATGTGTGTCTCACTGCTAAGAAACGTACTAGCTTATACATACTTTGCTGTCTTTTCATGACATTCAAACTATTCGCTTGAGGCTAATAATGCCTTTTTCAATTATGTAGCAACTGTGGCCCCCCTCCCCATATTACATTTACATTGCTCTCAGTCTGAATACATACTTGGTAGCAAATACAAACAAGTTGAATACAAACGCAATACAAAATGAATACAAATTCGGTTCCTATGAAGTAGCCATTCTTCATCCTCAGCTGTTTGGTTCCTTTCACTTTGCAGAGGATGCAATCTTATAATACAGAGTTAACTCATGCCTGCAGCACACTGGAAAGACAATGGCAAAATCAATTTATTTCTCACAATACAGTGTATGTAGCTATTTGAGAGAGGAGATTGGCTAGAGGAGTGAAACATGTTCTTGCTAATAAGCAGAATGTTCTAAGTTATCACTACCCTGCTAAGCTGTGAGTCATGATGTCTAACAACAATCTTTTACTGCCACCTATTGAGAGGAATGTAATTCTAAATATGTTATTACAGCGATAAAAACATACGTGCAAACAAAGACGCCAATCATATCATTATTTTGGGGACAAACAGAAAATAAATTAAAAAGTAAATGAAAAATTAATGGCATGAAATAAGAAAAAGAAAAGGAAATATTAAACAAGGTAGTTCATACAAACACCACTTGCTTTAATTCTCTTTATCTTGCAAACCATCCTTGCATCATATCCATAAACGGCTTCATATATTGCTTTTTAAAAAAAAAAACTTTTCACCAGCTCATCAACTGTATTCAATCAACCATTCTTTTTCCTCTTTACCCATTCACTCTTCCTTCAGAAATTGGTTTTGCAATTCATTTGTCATTTATTGTCTCTGTGGCCAAACTTCATTTTTGCATTCAGTTTGCATTAATTATGGACTAAATCTCTTCAGGTTTTATAATGTCCTCTTAATTATGCCAATCCTGCAGTACTCCAGTTTTATGTTTCTCCACATACCCACTTCTCATTTCCATATTGAATGGGACAGAAGGGTGGTTTTACATACACAGAAATTTTCATGTCCTCCAAAAAAGTTCATTTTATTGATTAAATGATTAAAATGCTGGCTTAGTAACCAAGGAACTGTGAGTTCTAGGCCTCCCCTAGACATGAAAGCCAACTGGCTGGATCTTTCAGCCCAATCTACCTCACCAGGTTGATGTTGTGGAGGGAAATAGGCAGGAGTGTTAGGTAGGCTCACTGCCTTGCATTGACCAAATATATAGAGATAAAAAAACAAATATTAACAATATTAATAACTTCAACCAAAGCCTAGTTTCATCTCAAGCCAACTCTCTTAAATTCATGACTGAAGTTGTACTATCGCAACTATCTTGCAAGCAAAAATGCTGCACCTGTATCTGCTTTAGGAGAGATACGCAGTGCATCATTCACTATCAGTATACCGAAAAAGAAACTGAAAAATAAATAAATTGCGATGCGTCCTTATTTGATTCTTCTTCCTGTACTCTAAACACACTGAGTATCTCAGCCCTTATAAAATGAGACCAGTTAGTATGCAAGGCATTGACCCTAGAAAAACTAGTTTGTGGATCAAAAACTATTATTGCACAGAAGTTGTATTAATTACAGAATCCGTAATCATAGAATGTAATCCATACAATATTTATAGTGTGATTTGAGAAAGAGTGAACATGATAATTGAATATTGGGGAGAGGGAACTCTTTCATTTCTAATGTTTAAAATCATCCCAGAGCATACAGAACAGTTTCCATCAATTCACAGAGAAATAAAGATACATATGTGTCAATCTCTAAGATAATTCTTACTTTGGAAAGTATTCAGCTCATGCTGCCAGGCTTTTTAATAGTTCTGTCTTTACCTCTGCCAGCATAACATTTCCTGCCCCTACTGTCAATCTTTATCCAGTCTCCATTGCTGAATGAAGGCTGATTTCTCTCTTTGCCGCATATGAAAAGTAAAGTTGATTCCTTTGGCTTTTTATTCTTCCTTTCTTGCATGTCATCAACTAATTGGGGGGGGGGGGCATCCACCAATCAAGTCCTGGAGCAAGAATACGACTGGAACTGCCTGCAGGATTCATCATCTTTAGCTCCTTCCTTTGTTCCTCCTAATCCCAATAAATTATATTCCAAGATGAATTAAAGCTTGGGATTCTTTCGTTTTTAAAAGATTTGGGATCACAGAGAGAGTCCGAATTTCACTTTATTTTCCATTTGTCTCTCATTCTTCTCTTTTACTATACAAGAAAAAAAGGACACTTTCAGATCCTTTCATGCTGCATTTGAAAGGTTATGTTGTTCAAGGTTGACTCAGCCTTCCATCCTTCCACGATGGGTAAAATGAGGACCCAGATTGTTAGGGGCAATAGGCTGACTCTTTAAACCACTTAGAGAGGAACGTAAAAACAATGCGAAGTGGTATATAAGGCTATTGCTATTGTTGACATCATTTCAGTGTTGCAGTGTTAATCTGTTGTATCACTTCAGTACTCTTTGTTGCACTATTTGAAACATTTGCAAATAATTTTCTTTTTGTTTCCCTACTTACTATGTTCATCCCTTTATAGAGGCTACAGAGTGGTGGTAGGTGAAGTTGAATGTGGAACAGAAGACATCCTGCGTAGTCTGAAACAGCTAATAAATGTCTCTGTGATTCCCCCTCCCCTAAGTAGTAATCTAAAGATTCTATTTCTAAAGCTTTACAGTAAAAGTAGTACTGGCCTACATGGCATTGCTTGCCTAATTTGGTGTACCTTGAATGGCTGACATCAATCAAATATACTTCTCTCCTCCCTTCCCTTTATCTTTGTGTGAACTGAAGAGTGGCTTATCTGAGCATTTACTCAAATTACATCTTTTATCTGACTGTTGCCTTGGTAGCAGTTCTTCTTCAAGGTCATTCCCTCTTCCCTCCACAAATATCTATAGCAATATTATATTGATCCATTGCCTTACATTCGATATTTCCAATACAACACTACTGTACGTTTATATGAATAGTTCTTTCATAAAGTCACTTCCATTTTTCAACATTTCTGTTTTAACATGTCAGTACATTTCCACGTATAAGACAGCAGAATACTAGTCAAATATTTCTGCCATTTTGAAAGGCTCCTTAGAGTTTCTAGGCTAGGTGCCATCAGCTTGAACATTTAAAAACAATTCAGCTGAAACACAGAGGAATATAAACAGTATAATTTTGCAAACAGTGTCTGAGACATGTATAGTTCTGTGACATCAAATTGACACTGCAGGAATATAAAGGTTTGAGCTGAAATGTTTTGAGACAAGAAAATAATCCCTCTGCCAAAATCAAAATTAAAGCTTTAAGTATTATTTTAGAGAAATGTCAATTGAGCTGAGAGTAGAAAAAAGTGAAATATGAGGCATTTAAAATCTGAATAAACAGAGATTTCATTTATAAGTGTTTAGGGTATTCTACTTATATTTCAAATGTATTTATTTAATCATTGTATAATTGTAATTAACCCAAATTGGTTTCGAATTACATGACAAGGTGCTGGAGTGAGATAACACAGTACATTTTCATCATGTGTATGGGATATCTGAATTTATAACCCCAAGAACTCACCTAGTATGTGATCTTTTCCAGTTAAGTAGCTCATGTACAGATTTCTGCATTTCATTTCAAGGGAAAAAGATATTCCTCTAGCAAAGGTTCCAGTCCCCCAAAAGGTATTATAAACAAACATATAAGTTCATATATTATGATGAAGAGGAGGAAGTGTGACTACGCTATTCACTTCACTTCGTAAGTGAGCTGCTCTGTTATTCCAAACAACCTTTACATATGGATAGACAAATACAGACACTAGGGAAGTTATCCATCTGAATCTGTTTTGTGCTTTCCCTTGTTTCCTAATTCACCATTTTTCAATCTTATGCTCTATATCATCTCTACCTGTATCCTTCTTGATATTATTCAGTTTTGGTTTTCTCCATCTTATTATCTCCACTAACACTCCTCTCTTACTTACATCTTGCAGACAAACAATTATGTTAATATCAACAGATTTAATGCAGTATAGTAAACAAAATGCACTTCTAATTTATTTTTTTTGGGGGGGGGGGAGAATGTAGATTCTCTGCATCACCATCAGCAATTAGTCTAAAACCAAAATTATTAAATAAGGAGTTCCCAGGTCATGCCACAGACAGAATCAAGTTTGAGGTTCCAAGGAGTATTTTAATAGAAGAAAAAAGCTCATTTTGGGGCAAACAAAGCAAACATATTTTTGACAACAGAGGTAGTTATTTCAAGGAAAGAGAACTATGATTGGGATATTTGAATTCCAGAGCCAGACTGAGTTGGAAATAATGCTAAGAAAGGATAATGAAAAACCTTCATAGAGCCTAGATAAATACCAGACTGATGTTAGAGTCAAGCTAAAACTTTCTCTTAGAAGCACACAGCAGCAGGGAAAGAACAAGGGAGATATTGATTTCATATATTAGTCATAACAAAGTGAACATAAACTAGACAGTGTTTTTAAAAATGGAGAAATGAATTCTCAATTTTCTGTTGGACGTTTATTTTTTAAATAAAATCTGCTCAAAACAATTATGTTTTGTGCTGTGAAATAGCTTTATTTTGTTACAATGCTCTTTTATTTATTTAGCGTATGTTGCACTAGCCAGGAGACTACAATGCTAATGCAGAGAGGTAATTAGGCTGCCTGTTTTGCTAGCCCTGTTTGGTTTACACTTGCGTGCTTCCCAAGTTGTGCCACGGTAGCATGAGCTAGCTCTGTACCAAAAGAAAAAATACAAACAGTTTTCCTGCCGCGTCACCCAGGGCTCTCTCCCTGGGGCCCCGTCACAAAATGATATCACAACTGAGACATATCAGCATTGGCTGGATTCTGGTCATCTGCATGAAGTGCTGGCTCATCTCTCCACCAAATGAAGAGATGGTACCTATTTATCTACTTGCATACAACATGCTTTTGAACTGCTAGGTGATCAGAAGCTGATGCAGGTGACAGGAACTCACCCTGCCACACAGTGCTAGTGTTCAAACGGGAGAAGCAAAAAACATCTCCAGTGTCATTAAGCCACTGAGCCACCACCTTTCCACAAAGTTCAATAAATGACAGCTTCATGAGCCATGGTGGCACAGTGGTTAGAGTGCAGTACTGCAGGTTACCTCTGCTATCTGCCAGCTGCCTGCAATTTGGCAGTTCGAATCTCACCAGGCTCAAGGTTGACTCGGCCTTCCTTCTTTCCAAGGTGGGTAAAATGAGAACCCAGATTGTTGGGGACAATATGCTGACTCTGTAAACCATTTAGAGAGGGCTGTAGAGCACTGTAAAGCAGTATATGTCTAAGTGCTATTGCTATTGCTATTCATAGCACACACAGCAACATGTACATGGTTTGCAAACTACGCCAAATGCTCCCAGATGAAATTCTAGGGAATTTCAGTAGGGAATGAAAAATACAGTGTGCATATTTTCTAAATGTATCACGATACTTGTTTTAAGTAAATACACTATAATGTTCTACAAAATTGGTACTCTCTATAGAATGAAATCACTGGGGTTTAAATAATTTTACCGTTGATTCTGCATTACATGGTAGCAAAAAGTGATTTCCGCTTTTTTAGGTCAGGTACAAGAATACAAAAAAGAATGCAAGACTTCAATGGTACTAATTCAGACAAAGGTTGGTCAGCAGTGTCTGTTGTGGAGACAATGATATTTATTTATTTATTTATTTATTTATTTATTTATTTATTATTTAGTTTTTTTACAATTACAATAGCAGAGTTGGAAGGGACCTTGGAGGTCTTCTAGTCCAACCCCCTGCCTAGGCAGGAAACACTACACCACCTCAGACTAATGGCTACCCAACATCTTCTTAAAGACTTCCAGTGTTGGAGCATTTACAACATCTGGAGGCAAGTTGTTCCACTGATTCATTGTTCTAACTGTCAGAAAATTTCTCCCCAGTTCTAAGTTGCTTCTCTCCTTGATTAGTTTCCACCCATTGCTTCTTGTTTTACCATCAGGTGCCCTGGAGAATAGTTTGACTCCCTCTTCTTTGTGGCAACCGTTGAGATATTGGAACACTGTCTCCCCTAGTCCTTCTTTCTATTAAACTAGGCATACCCAGTTCCTGCAACCGTTCTTCATGTGTTTTAGTCTCCAGTCCCCTAATAATCTTTGTTGCTTTTCTCTGCACTCTTTCTAGAATCTCCACATCTTTTTTACATCGTGGCAACCAGAACTGAATGCAGTATTCCAAGTGTGGCCTTACCAAGGCATTATAAAGTGGTATTAACACTTCACGTGATCTTGATTCTATCCCTCTATTTATGCAGCCTAGAACTGTGTTGGCTTTTTTGGCAGCTGCTGCACACTGCTGGCTCATATTTAAATGGTTGTCCACTAGGACTCCAAGATCCCTCTCACAGTTACTACTATTGAGCAAGGTACCACATATACTGTACCTGTGCATTTTGTTTTTCTTGCCTAAATGTAGGACCTTACTTTTTCCACCATTGAATTTCATTTTGTTAGATAGTGCCCGATACACACACACACACACACACACACACACACACACACAAGATGATTTAGGAAAGTGGTGCTAAGACCAATTGTCTTATCTCTCCAAAAGTTATGGTTACCAGAAGGCTCTTTCTTTTCAATCTTCCTTTATTTTAGGTGGGGGAAATGAGGGAAACGTAGGAGCAGGAGAAAGAAGGGATGTTGGTTCTCAAGAAAATGAGATTTGTCTCAATTATTTCCCCAACCCACGATTAAAGAATGAGTAACCCTCACTCATGTGCAATTTACCAAAAAAAGTGGGGTGGCTTTCTTGCAGAATCAGAGAGTAAATCAGGAGGATTAAAACAGACTCAAAACTTTCTTTTCTCTTCATTCATGTACTTGATGGCTTTGTTAAGCTATCAGGGGTGGATTTCAACCGGTACAGACCAGTACGGCCATACTAGATGGTGAAATTTAGTGTGCCTTCCCATACCCATTGTTCCGGGGGGCCTGTACCGGAATGCTCCCTCCCATGGCCTGCCCCTCTGCTCGTTCCCCCCGCCCACCCAGTCGCCGCTCGCTTGCTTGCTCTGCCTGTCAGCACCAGGCTTGCCCCGCCCACCCACTTCCTTTGCCGAGACGATTGGGAGAAGCCCACGTGGCGCATGCTCCCTTCTCTTTGACAGCCACCTGGTTTCCAATGGGGGTGTGGAAGAAATCCATGTGTTTCTCCTCCCTCTGCATGAATCCCCCCCTCATTGGAAACGAGGCAGCTGTCAAAGAGAAGAGAGCAGTGCGCGCCACGTGGGCTTGTCCAACAGCTGAATCCTCACCTCCTTTTCCTTCTTCAGCTGTTGGACAAGCCCACGTGGTGCGCACTGCTGTCTTCTGTTTGACAGCCATCTCATTTCCAATTGGTGGGGATCCATGCATTTTTCCTCCTTCTGCATGGAATCCCCCCCATTGGAAACGAGACAGTTGTCTCTCTCTCTCTCTCTCACACACACACATACATACATACAAGAAAGGAAGGAAGGAATGGAGGGAGGGGGAGGGAGAGAAAAAAGAGAGACAAAGATAGAAAGAGAAAGAGAGAAAGAAAGAGAAAGAGAAAGGAAGGAAGGAAGGAAGGAATGAAGGAAGATACATACAAGAAAGGAAGAAAGGAATGGAGGGAGGGGGAGGGAGAGAAAAAAGAGAGACAAAGATAGAAAGAGAAAGAGAGAGAAAGAAAGAGAAAGAGAAAGAGAAAGAGAAAGGAAGGAAGGAAGGAAGGAAGGAAGGAAGGAAGGAAGGAAACTTGAGCCCAAAATTTTGGTTGCTAAGCAACAGCATTGTTAAGTGAGTTTCACCCCATTTTCCAAGTTGGCCACACCCACCCAGTCACATGACCGCCAAGCCACTCCCACCCAGTCACATGACTGCCAAGCCACTCCCACAAAACAGGCCACACCTACAGAATAGGTTCTAAAAAATTTGAAACCCACCACTGTAAGCTAAGAGTTCTTTCTCCCTTCCTCGCATCCTGTCCCCTCCCCCGACACCAATAATCTTATTTGTTATGAAGTAAGTCAACCATTTATTCATCTATAAGCTTCATCTGAAAGAGAATATTTTATGATTTAGTCAAAATGGGGTTTTGCCAAACTTCTCCTCATCAAGCTGAATGGAAAGTAATAAATTTGGCTTCTCTATAATCAAGGAAAGATAATAAAAAATATATTTATGAGCCATCAGCTGTATGAACTGCTTACTAATTCAATTTTTCTTTCTTGCTGTTTTTCTTTCTTTCTACTACTTTATAATTGCATCTTCATGTCACGAACAAAATGTTTCTGGCTTGTAACAGAAGTGCTAGTTTTGGTTTTTAAAGCCCAAAACATGGGTTTCTACTAGCGTTCACAGGCCTCTATGTGCCAATGTGACTTTCCCTTGTGGTCTACAAAATTCTATGCAACACCAGATGTTTAATTTAGTGGGAGAGGGGGATCTTTTTAATTAAAAGTATTAAAAAGCAAAGTTCCAGCCTCCGGGATAATTTAATTTCTCTACCAAAACGCCTCTGAAATTCATATGGATTCTAAAATGAAATCAAATGATTGCAGGAAACTCTGAAAGTTCACACCAAAACTATAAAACAGGAGAAGGATGTTCAAAACTCCAAAATGAGGTGCTTCATCCCAAAAGCATGACCACTCCAGAGTCACATGCCTTTATGGGAAACTAATCAAAGTCTAAAATCGTTTTTGGAGATTCTGCCCACAAACTAGCCAGAGGCTATAATTGGCAGAGAAATAAGACAGGCCATTTTTTTTCCACGATAGCTTTTTATTTATGGTGCACCTTCTCTATTTAATCAGTTTATTTCTTATTTTCAGAATGGAGGGTGGATGTAATCTTCTTTTATTGTATGTAGTTTGAAATAAATTTTGGACATGAGGAATAGCATGTACAGATATTTAAAATAAAATAATAGCATAAGTTTCGAATGTAAAGGAATCTGTACGATGCGGTAAAATATATGTTATCTTTGCTAGTAGTATTATAAAATGATGCCTAACCAACTATACTAATCTTTAAACGCATTCATTTTCAAAACTATTCCTCTCTGCCTTACAGTATACAAGCTGTCTAAATTTGTTGCAACCAACCATTAGCTCTATATTCATGCAAAACATTCCATAATTCAAGCCTATTCACTTTATTATATGTTTCTCTAAATCAATACATTTTCTTTTGGTCAATAACATTAAATCAACTATCTTACATTTACACATTTCTCGGGGATTTGTTGGAGGGCAAAATGTAGGTCTGTTTAAACCCTGCCTGGCATCTGGCGACCTGCACTTCACCCATTTTGCTTACTGTCACATTTCATAGCGATTTTATCAGAGGTCTTGCCAACAAAGAACACTAATCCTTAGTTTTTGATGAGCCTTCTCTCCACATGGAATATTGTAACTGCATTCTTCAAAAGGCCAGATAAAGTCTTCACATTTTAAACAAATCATATAACCAGCTTCTAAACCAGGGATGTCAAACTCGATTTTAGTGAGGGCTGCATCAGGGTTGTGTTTGATCTTGAGGGGCCTGGGCAGGGGTTGGCCAGGGAGGGCGTGGCCAGGTCGATGTCACTCATTGAGGCTCCATTTTCAGCCATGATGGCCCCTGCAGCCCTCTGCCAGTGAAAAGGGAGCTCGGGAGAACCACATGTGGCTTCCGCAAGCTCTGTTTTCACTGGCAGAGGGCTGCAAGAGACTGTTGCAAACCAAAACGGCATCCAGGAGGGCTGCACATGGCCCTCCTGAGTTCTCTTTTCACTGGCAGAGCACCGCGGGTCGGTCCTTCGTTGTTTCCATGGCAGGCCCGCGGGCCAGATCTAAGCACCCCGCGGGCCGCATCTGGCCATCAGACCTTGAGTTTGACACCCCTGCTCTAAACAAGCCATTTCTAAAATTTAACGTTTCTCCAATTGCACCAGATACATTTGCAGCATTACCATTTTTCCATATTCTCACTGCATTTAAGAATTCGTTTTCATTAATGTTTTCTTGGCTACCAACACTTACAGCATTCATTTCAACAGCACTTTTCAACACATCACTAAAGTATTCATTGCAGCATATCCTAAATCATCGTTTTTATTTATTTTTAATTTGTTCACTCTGTATGGGGCTCCTTGTTTTGCCCTCTTCGACGCCTTCCAAAATTGTTGCAATGCCTATCAAAATCATTCTGCAAATGAGCAAAATGACTTTTTGAAACAAATAAGGCCTGGAGGAAAACGAGATGTTCGGGAAAATAAAAATCCCATTTAAAAAAAAAATCTACCAGATGTTGAACTGCCAACTTTTTCTATGCTAAGCAAAGATCATAGGAGCAATTGTGCTGTTTCAGCTCTGCTGAGAAAATTGGAGGTATAAACCATAGAACGGAACAGGGTGGACGAAAAGAATTTTTCCTTTGAAGCATGTGTTGTATATACATATATGTGAACTGTATATATTGAACTTTGAATATATGAACACACATGTACAGATATATGTGCATATGTTAAGGAAAGAAAGAGATTAGAAATTTCTTTTCCAGAAGCAAAATGCAGCTCACACTGGGAGGGGATTAACTAATGGGAAGATATAGAATTTGCAATTCAGTGTTTGCCGAAGCGTCTCATCTGGACTAGATTTGTTTCAGCTAGCTTAGAATCAAGTCTGGCCCAATATAATTGGCAGAAGGAATAACCTCAAGGTAGAAGAGCCACGATCATGACAATGGCCAGATAAAAGAAATCCAGGGGAGAAAAGAAATTTGAAAACGTGACTTCTCACAAAGTTAAAGGAAGGGAGAGGGGAAGCGCATTCCAACTTATACATTTCTGTTATTATGATTATTATTTGTAATCAATGTATTAGATTGTGTTTCTTTGGTTTCCAAATGTGGAGGGCTGGCACCAGCGGTAGGATTCACTTACCTTCCCTACCAGTTCGCAAATGTGCATGCATGTGCTTTGCTTGCACACACTGCATCTCCACATGCGCACCGCCTTCTGTGTATGCACAGTGCTTGTGCATTACGTCAGGATGGGTGGGCGGAGCCTCCCGCAGCCACCACTACTGGTTCGGGAGTACCGGAGAGAAGCGGTTGAATGCCACCTCTGGATGACACCCAAGTCCAGGGACAAGAGCCATTTAATTAATAAGATAAATGTAATAAATGTTTTCATGAAGCATACCTCCTTCCCGAGATACTTGTTGACTGGATTATTCATTAGGTTTAAATATTTACTTATACACATAAACATTTATTCTGTTTGGACTTTACAGATGGCCTATTTTTAGGATTTTTCTCTCTCTTAGACATGTTGTGGCATATATTGTTCTCAGTATAGTAGGCATTTGTTCCAGTAAATTATAGTTTGCTAAAAATATTTCTTTAAATTGCTTGTTCTAAATTAGCGATTCTTCCGTCAGCCCCAAGAAGCAGAAAGGAAAATTAATTTCTTGAGAAATTAAGATACCAATTTATTTGTCACATTCCAGATCCAAATGACTGATATTTCAAACCCCTACTGACAAATCTTTTATAATCCCAGAAAACAGTAAACAACTTTCAATTTGCTCTTAAATAGAACTTCTATATAGGGATATGAATGCATCTTAGTGTTTTTTCACTAACAGCAAAAATAGCACATTGAAACACTAAATTGATTATTCCTAAATGGTTCGTGGCTATCAGAAATAACAGGTTTGCTTTGCAGCTAGTGGTCTCTGCTAAAAACATAACATTCAAGTCGGCAGCTACTTTATTTTGAAAAATCGCTAACAGCACCATTTTTTTCACCCCACCCATAATAGGGGACACACGCTTGACCTGATTTTTGTCTCTGGCCAGTGGATGAATGATCTAGATTTAGGGGATATTTCTATTCAACCCTTGTCATGGTCTGATCATTTCCTCATCAGGCTTAACTTCTATACTGCTACCCCTCGCCACAGGGAGGCGGAACTAATTAGATGGTTCCGCCCCAGGTGCCTGATGGACCCCGAAAGGTTCCTGATGGAGCTTGGGACTTTTCCTGAATCCCTTGCTCACAACTCGACCGAAGCCCTAGTGGAAGCCTGGGATAGGGTGGCCACTGGGGCCTTGGATCGCATTGTGCCTTTGCGGCCTCTAACCCGGTGTCGATCCCAGGTGGCCCCCTGGTTTACCGAGGAGCTCCGGGAGATGAAACGCTGGAAAAGAAGCCTAGAAAGTGGTTGGAGGGCCAGCCGGCCCAAATCTGATCGAACACTAGTAAGAATTCATATTAAATCCTACTTAGTGGCGATAAAAGTGGCAAAACAGCAACATTTTTCCGCTCTTATCGCGTTGGCAGATAACTGCCCAGCCGCCCTGTTTAGGGTGACCCGTTCCTTACTTAACCAAGGAACTGGGAAAGACCCCTTGCAGGGTAGGGCTGAAGAATTTGTTCAGTATCTGCAGGATAAAATCGCTCAGATCCGGACAGGCTTGGACTCTGACTGGGTAGATTCGGGCGAGTCAACGGGGTTGAATCTTGTGGAGACAATCTAGGATGAGTTTGACCCTGTGACCCCTGAGGGCATGGACAGGATTATGGGAAGACTCAGTGCTGCCACTTGTGTGCTGGACCCATGTCCCTCTTGGTTAGTTTCGGCTTCCTGGGAAGTGACACGAGACTGGCTCCAGGCAATTACCAATGCTTCATTGAGAGAGGGGTTCTTTCCCATTGCCTTGAAGGAGGCAGTGGTGAGGCCCCTCCTCAAGAAGCCTTCCCTGGACCCAGCTTCTTTAGCCAACTATCGTCCGGTCTCCAACCTTCACTTTGTAGCAACGGTTGTCGAGAGTGTGGTAGCATGTCAGCTTCCCCAGTACCTGGATGAAGCTGTCCACCTGGATCTGTTTCAGCTGGGTTTCAGGCCCGGGTACAGCATGGAGAAGGCATTGGTCGCGTTGGTCGATGATCTCTGGCGGGCCCGGGACAGGGGCTGCTCCTCTGTCCTGGTCCTAATAGACCTCTCGGTGGTTTTCGATACCATTTACCATGGTATCTTACTGCGACGACTTGGGGGGTTGAGAGTGGGGGGCACCGTTTTATGATGGTTCTCCTCCTACCTGGGGGTATTAGTTTACCTGGATGACATCCTCGTGTACACGGAAACACTCGAGGAACAAGTAAAACTTGTACGCTCAGTCCTCAAGAAACTCCGAGCCGCTGAACTTTATGCCAAGTTGTCTAAGTGTGAATTTCACCAAGAGAAAATTGATTATTTGGGGTACTGCATCTCTCATGAAGGAATCGAGATGGATCCAGAGAAAGTCCAAGCGGTGACCGAATGGATGGCTCCTCGCACCCGCAAACAGCTACAAGGTTTTTGGGGATTTGCTAACTTCTACCGCCAATTTATCCCCTCATTCGCTAGCATTGCACTGCCAATCACGAATCTCCTGAAATCAAAAGGAGAGGCAAAACCAAGGCCTGGTAAACCTCTGAACTGGACTATGGAATGTCAAGCAGCTTTCAAGAAGTTGAAGCGATTGTTCGCAGCTGAGCCTGTTCTGAAACACCCTGACATGGATGCACCATTTGTGATTCAAGCGGATGCAAGTGATGTGGCAGTGGGGGCAGTGTTGCTCCAAACAAATGCAGAGGAAAAATTGCAACCTTGTGCATATACCTCCCGTAAGCTTACAGAAATGGAAAGGGGGTGGGCTATATGGGAAAAGGAAACTTTTGCTGTCCGTTGGGGCTTGATGACCTGGCAACATTTCCTGGAGGGGGCGAAAAACCTTTTTGAGGTATGGACTGATCATAAAAACCTGGAAGTATTGAAGACTCCCCGTAAGCTGTCACCTAAACAGATACGCTGGGCACAGCATTTCAACCATTTCAACTTTACCCTAAAATACATCCCTGGTGGGAGGAATTTTATGGCAGATGCCCTGTCCAGGCAGTACTGTCCCCAGTACAACAGCACCAGACCAACCGTGGTTCATCCAGTCATGCCAGCTAAGAACCCAGCTGCCCCAATGGTCACTAGAAGCCAGGGGCCAGTGGATTTAGATGTGACCACGGACTTGATGAACAAACTTAAGGAAGGTCTCACATCTGATGACTGGTTCAAAGAACATTCTGATGAATGCACCATGAAAGACGGACTGGCTTGGATAGGGGCTAAGCTGTATGTTCCTGCCAGCTGAAAACTATTGTCCTTCAACGGGCCCATAACTCGAGAATGGCGGGTCATTTTGGATTTGTAAAAACTTTGCATCTGATTAAGAGGCAGTTTTGGTGGCCTTCCCTGAAAAAGGACATTGAGTCCTATATAGCCAGGTGTCCTGTTTGTGCAGCTGCAAAGTGACCACCAGGAAAACCCCAAGGTTTTCTTCAAAGTGTTGCACGACCTGGGGCCCCGTGGAAGGAAATATCAATGGATTTTATTGTCGAACTACCAGAAAGTCTTGGAAATACCGTGATTTGGGTGATCACCAACCTGTTCTCCAAAAAGGTCCTTTGTACCTTATTCCAAGATCCCATCAGCAAAGTTGTTAGCTAAATTGTTTATTTTACATGTGTATAGGTTACATGGAGGTTACTTTCCTTCTTTTGGAAAGAGTTCCTGAAATTAATAGGCTCCACCCAGGGACTAAGCTCCGCCCACCATCCGCAGACTAATGGGGCTTGTGAGAGGACTAACTCGGTTCTGGAGCAGTACCTTAGTTATTATGTCAATTATCAACAGGATAACTGGGCTGACCTTTTGTCACATGCAGATGTGGCGTACAATAATTCAGTACATAGCAGTACCCTAATGACGCCTTTTAAAGTTGTGTTTGGCCAGGACTTTGTGCCCATTCCTGAATTGCCTCAAGAGAAGCCGCAGATTTTGTTCTTGTCCAAGTGGAGTGATCAACTTCAAAGGTTTTGGCCAATGGCATGCAAGGCCTTAGATGGGGCTCACCAAGCACACAAAAAACAAGCTGACAAAAAAAGAGCCAAGCCAAAAGAGTACAAGGTTGGGGATAGGATATTTTTGTCCACAAAGTTTTTGCAAACCACCCAGAAATCGAAGAAATTGGGTCAGAAATATGTGGGTCCATTTCCCATTGTCAAAATTATAAATCCTGTATCAGTAAAATTGGAACTGCCAAAGGCCCTTAGAAGGATTTATCCTGTGTTTCATGTGAACTTATTGAAACACACCTGCCATGTGTCCACCCCACATAGAGGTCGCACCCAATATTTGGTGTCCTGGAAACATTTTCCCCCTTCCCAGGCTTAATGAGTGAACAAATCTGACGTTAGAGATCCCAGACTTCTACAGAAATTCTATGCCAAGTATCCTGATAAGCCTTGAATTTGATGTTATTGGTTATTTTTGTTTTGTTGTTATTTCTCCAGGGGTGATGTCGTTTCTGAAGGAGGGCCATATGTCAGCCTCTGCTTCGCTTGCTTGGTATCGGCTGTCATAGAAACAGGGAGGGTGGGGGCATGGTATTGGTAAAGGGAGTTGTTTTCACCATCCTCTGCGCATGCGGATGGTTGATGTTTGGACTTGGTGAAGGCCAACCATCTCACATACCAACCTGATGAGACCCTTTGAAGATGCATCCCACATGACACCTTAGGGAGTTGCAGATTGGACACTGGGCTGGGGTAACTGGAGGGAGGGGGAGGGGCAATCATTTGATATGTATGTGTTCACGCCTTTCTAGCTTAGATCTTGCTTTCCTTTTTGCTGCTTTCAATTCATATCTAGTAAAAGTACTTTATCTCTATTCAAATGGAGTTGAGGTTTTTCTTTTTTGATATTGAAGGAGGTAGGCCTGTCATCATAGCAGCACCCATAACAGCTGAACTTCATCATTAACACATTGTCATCACTGCATTTAGTGAGACTTGCTGATGATGGTTCATTGCAGAAAGCAGTGAGTGGACATAGGTTCTTTTGGAGAAAGAAACCCAGAGATTGATAACAGAATTCAGAGAGTATTTTTTTCCAATCAAAACTGCTCTGATGAATAGCATCTCTACTCACTAGAATAAATGAATGTATTATGGGGTTTCACTTTCCTTTCACCAAGTACAGGTATATCGCCATTGTCTTGTGAAAAGGAAAGTTTCTATTTGTAAGCAGATCTGGAGCAGACAGTTTGGATAATCTCTGCCAGCAACCAACTCACCCTCTCTAAGCAGTTTTCAGAGTCAGCCTATCTCACCCAACAATCTGGGTCTCATTTTACCCACCTCAGAAGGATGGAAGATTGGTCAACCTTGAGCCTGGTGAGATTGGAACTGGCAAATTGCAAGCAGCTGGCAGTCAGCAGAAGTATTTATTTTATTTTTATTTATTTTATTTTGTCAAGCATGAATTAGATAACAGATATAAGTATAAATATGATTATGAATAAATGAAATGAATGCGAATACAAGGGAATATTAGGACAGGAACAGTAGGCACGCTGGTGCGCTTATGCATGCCCCTTAGACTTCTTAGGAATCGGGTGAGGTCGACGGTAGACAGTCTAAGGTTAAAGTTTTGGGGGCTGGGGAAGAAACCAGTGTCAAGTAGACTATTCCAGACATTGACAACTCTGTTACTGAAATAGTATTTTCTGCAATCAAGTTTGGAGCGGTAGCCTGCAGTACTGAACTCTAACCACTGTGCCACCGCGGCTCAGCTGACAAACGTAAACAGCTTCAAATACTTTGAAAGCATCTTCTCAAGTGATGGAGCTTTGGACTCCAAAGACTACAAGGTCTGAGAAGCCAGCTAGGCTCTGGGTGGCTGCATAATAGAGTGCTAAAGTCAACACGTCTGTATCTCCACCGAGCTGTGGTTAATCTTTCCTCCTATGTGGATGTGAGACTCAAATGTAAAATAAAAAAATAAAAAATCCTGGGAGATGTTCCCTACTCCTGCTAAAGAAACTGCATGGATGTATCCATGAAATCACCAGGATTTTTCTTTGTCACAGGAAGTGATTTCCTTGTGGGTTTGTGAAGGTATATCTGATTGGTTGCTGCTGTTTCTGCAAACCTTTCAACTGACCCAGCACTTCAATCTTATATTATTACTAAAAAGGACATCAGATTATCCAGAAACATCTGAAAGTTGTCTACCAGAGGAGGTTTTTTTTTAATCCAGGCTAGTCTTCTGAAGCCTTTTTCAAAGGCTAAGTGTCATGAGGCTCTGCTGCAGGAAAACACCAGCATTGCAGTGCTTTTGAGAACTACTCCTTAAGGATTCAGGCTGCATCTCAACACAGCCATTAAGGATACAGTGAACTTTTAATTACAATCCAGCATGAGTTATCAGCTAGTACAGCAGTTCACAGAATCAATCTGAAAAAATAAAATAGAAACTTCTCTTGGTAGAAGAACTGAAAAAGAGGTAAAATAAAGGAATACCCTGAAGGGATCCTTTGTGAATGAGTACAATATTCCCTGTTTATATTATGTTTGCTATTCTTAATCTCTATAGGTGAAGGTAAAGGTTCCCCAGCACATGCATGCTAGTAGTTTCCGGCTCTAGGTGGCAGTGCTCATCTCCGTTTCTAAGCCAAAGAGCCAACATTGTCCAAAGACATCTCCGTGGTCATGTGGCCAGCATGACTCAATGCTGAAGGTGCACGGAGCGCTGTTATCGTCCCACAAAAGTGGTCCCTAGTTTTCTACTTACATTTTTACGTGCTTTTAAACTATTAAGTTGGCAGAAGCTGGACAAGAAATGGGCGCTCACCCCGTTACGCTACGCTAGGGATTAAAACCGCTGAACTGCCGACCTTCTGATCGACAAGCTCAGCCACTTAGTCACTGAGCCATCGCATCGCGTAATCTCTATAATAGTGCCAAAAGGATGATAGGATGCTTAAATGATATAGCTTTCTGAAAGGTAAACAGAATTCTGAGAGAAGAATCTCTACATTCCCATAGAAATACATTCATCAAATTTATAGCAGGCTTCCAATGGTGGCACACTTTAATTCTATTGGACTACACATTCCATATTTTCCAGGGTTGGGAATTCAGGGATATGTATGGTATGGTGCAATACACCAGAAGAGCTTCAAGGTGGAGATCACTGCAACTGTATCAAAAACGTTTGCTAAGCATCAAGCCATATATAGGCGAAATAAAACAACAAAGGGTCAAGAAGAAAATAACAGTGGGAAGTGGGAAGATTTTTAAAAATACTCCCAAAAGCTTTATAGGAAGAAAAACAGCTTGCTTAGCAGACATTCACTAAGCTCTTCCACATAGCACAAGGTGTTGTCATCCAGAGCTGGCCAAATATTATGCTGACCAGACTTTTAACACATTCTGATTTGATAAGGAAGCAGAAGAGAGATCTTTTCCATACAGAAGTGGAGGGAGGGCACAGGTGGTGGAATGGGTAATGTCTGTGACGTTGCCAATTTCTGGCAGACCCACAGACAACATAACAGTAGGAATGGAGAACTGGCAACAAAGGCGCCATTCCTCACCACCCCCCAAGTTCTCTCCCTCATATTTTGCCACCCATGGATGGTAGAAGGGTGTGGGGTGCAGAAGCAAGAGAAAATGATTCTTTTGGAGCCAGTTCTGTCCTGCACGTTTAGAAGGCACCAGGTTTGCAAAAAGTCTGAATGGGATTTATACTCTGAACTTCATTGAGCGTACCATTTCTGAGCCACAACATTCAGGACTACAAGAGGGCAAGAGAGAGATACAGATCTATTTCTGTAACTCAAATATAGTAGCCCTAGCCCAATCTTTTTTTGGATCATTAGACCCAGGACAAAATTTATACAACTCAGCAGTAAACAACAACAAAAAAATTTTGAGGCATACATACTGCAATTCGCAGCTTGTCATACCAGGGCCATTGATTTAAATGGGAATGATTTCCAAGTGGGAATATTGTCAGCAGTGGGCCATAATTAACAGCCTTGGCTCATATTGGAAAAAAACTAAACAGCTGAAAGTACCTGGATGGGAGACCACTAAGTAATCCCGGAGTTAGAGGATAGGCTAGAAAATCAAAAAACACCCAAGACTAAGCCAGTGACAAAGTACTTTCCAATTACAGCAAAAAAGAAAAAAAAAGAAAAATGAATAGAATAAAATAGAATAGAATCTGGAAGGGACATTGGAGGTCTTCTAGTCCAGCCCCCTGCTCAAACAGGAGAACTATACTATTTCAGATAAGTGACTGTCCAGTGACTCTTCTTAAAAACCTCCAGTGATGAAGCACCTACAATGTCGGAAGGCAAGCTGTTTCACTGGTTAATTGTCCTCACTGTTAGGAAGTTTCTTCTTAGTTCCAGGTTGCTTCTCTCCTTGATTAGTTTCCATCCATTGTTTCTTGTCCTGCCCTCCGGTGCTTTGGAGAATAAGCTGACTCTCCTCTCCTTTGTGGCAGCCCCTCAAATACTGGAATACGGCTATCGCGTCACCCCTAGATGACCTCCAAGGTCCTGATTGATGATGGAACTTGCCGCCAAAGAATTCACGGGAAAAGCAGACGGGGGTGGGTTTCAACCCTAGGCCGTAATACGGCTCCTCCTTTCGTTCCAAATCGGGTACTGTCGTGATATGCCGTAACGCCACCGGAAGTTGAGAGCTTAGTTTTGCTTTACGCCTTGAAGCCGGAAGTGGTGCCGGAGAGTCTTGTTTTTCAAGCGATCGAAATCTTCGTTTGGCTGTGACTCTTCCTGCTTTGCGGTGGGCCTGCTGGCGAGCGGCTCCCCTCGCCCGGAGAATTATGGACCGGAAAAAAAAGCCTCTGGATATAACACTCAGTTCGGTGAGTAGCAAAGGGGGAACTGACGGCATTTCCGAGCGATTGTCGTTTTAGGGCAGAGGTGGGGAACAATGATTCCATTTTATGACTGGTGGCTCAGGAATTCTGGGAATTGAAGTCCACAAGTCATAAAAGGGCCATCGTTCCAGGGTAATAACTTACCTCTAGTCTTTGGAGGTTGTTTTTTCCCCTCCAAAGTGAAAAGGGAACTACGTAGGTGTAATGTTTTAAGACGCTTATTGTTTGTAATCTTGTCTACACCGCAAATCTTGCATTAATTAAATCTTGGTTTTTTACCCTACTTCCCCACCTCCTCTCTTCTTAAAAACGTTCAGAGTCCGTTGTCTAAAGGTTTGTTTTTGTTTTTTCTCCTTTCGTTATTCCTATTCTAGCTGGTAGATTTGAAAGCTGAACTATTCCGAAAACAGGAAGAATTCAAGAAAGAGAAACTTCTGAAAGATGCCGGAGGCTATGTTAAACATAAAACAGTAAATAAGGTACGGTTTGTTTACAGAGTCTAGATTATTAATCTCTGTTTAGGGATTCAAGCATAATATTCTTAGTCTTCCCGTTATTGTAAATGCTTTCACTCCTCCTTCATATATTTCCTTCAGTAACTCTTCCTACATGATTAAACCAATTCAATATATTTTTTCTACTGGTTTTGTATTCTATCCACATTCACTAAATAAAACCACATTCTAAATGAAATAGGTAATTTATTCTTGGCCATATCTTTTGTTTTATTGCACGTCTACCGTAAATAATATATTCACCTTTGTTTTTTGCACTAACATACAACATTTATTTCAGTTCTGTTTTTTGATGCTAATTGTAAAAGCTCTGTAAGTCATCTGTGAGTTAGAGTCAAAAACAGCCAAATAACTTGTTTGAAAATTTACTATTACAGAAACCAACCATTTGGACTAAGCAGAACAAAGGGGTTTCGGATCGAGCTGAAAAAGACGTTGAGCAGAAGATAGAGGAGCAGCAAACTCTAGATAAATCAAGGTGTTTCATTTCTAAGAAAAGCAGACTTTACTAAATATTGTAAATAAGATTATAAAGAAAATAGGACATAGCTTATCTATAAATCCTAAAAATATGATGTAGGGTTGTGCTACATTATGAACCTATCCAGAATATCCTGATAAGAGCATCAAGGTAGACCCTGTCCCCCCAAAAGGAGAAAGAACCCAACGATTGCCTTTGGGACCCATGAATACATCCCAGAAATAGAAAAGCCCCTTTTCCTCTTAGCATTTGGAAAACCTTGAAGACACTCTTTTTAAACCAGATATTAGATAAAACTTGATAATGACTAGATAGCTATGCTATTAGGAGGGCATTTAGCTGTAATTTAAGGATGGTTGTCATTAAAACAATTTTGTTTAGCAGTAGTGGTATCATAGAGAGAAAGGAACAAGATAGTGGCTGTGATCAAATGAAAATACATATGCAAGGGGCCAGGTCTCTTCCCCATCCCCAATCATTGAATATGGTTTTAAACAATGTTAGCAATGCTGCTTTCATAGTGGATTTTGGTAAATTGTAGAGCCTTTTGAGAAGCATTCATTGCTGGATTTATTTTCAAAATTACTTCCAGACAATCATTCTGAACCATTCTCAAAAGGGTGCATATCTTTTGAGCATATGGAGGATGTAAGGCATACAAGTGATGTTTTGGTCATGTGCCCAAAAATGAAAACATGGCTCTGAATTGGCAGAAAAGCACTTTCAGATTGTCTCTGTGTGGTTTCAGGCATCTTAATCATTGATAGCCTTTCAAAACTACTTCGAGAGAAGGCAATCTTGACAGCGTATAGTGGTCTTTAGTTACCGGTATATTGTCTCATATTCTGTATGACAAAAATTCACTGCTATGAAATAATAATGAAAAGGGAGATGGGCAGTTAAGAAATGTAATTAATAAAAATGGTGTGTTACTGTTTTTAGGCAAAAACTGGAAGAGAAAGCACATCTGTATGAACAAATGACTAAAGGAGATTTTCCAGGTGAATACCTTTAGTTTTCTTAGGATTTTATGTGAAACATTTTTTGATAAAGACTTTACTGTAAAATGCTGTTACTAGTAATAAGCACTCAGTAATTCTTATTTCAAAATAAGCACGTCTAAGGAGGCAGTAAAAGCATATGATGTGTATGCAGCTGTCATAACCTTCCTTACTGAAATAACTAATTTTGTCCTTGATAATGATATAAAGCAATGGGGAAAATTTGTTCTAAGTTACTTTGACATTAAGTTCTGGAAAACTGCAGTGCCTTAAGAGAAAGCTTGTGTTTCTACTTCTGAAGACCAATGGCTAGGGAATTCTGGGAACTGAAGTCCACACATCTTAAAAGCTGCTGAGGTTGAAAAGGACTGCTGTAGACAAGTACTGCTGCTGCCATTTGTCAAGGTAGATGCCTTTGCCCTCTTCCTGCAAAGAACTTGGCCAGTACCGGTGGCTTTTTCTTTGTGGGGGTTCTATTCCAGCCAAGCAACTGTGAATAATGGCAGTACAGATGATAACTTTGGGAGAGAAACATTCTTCCATGAGCATCATACTCAATGTTCTTTATAGTTTGAAATATTCTATTTTCCTCTGCTTCTTTAATTGTGCAGAAGTGCTAATTCAATTGTACTTAGCAAAAAGGGCTCCCCCCCCCCCCAATCCTACATGTTGTTATAGAATACAATGTTTCTGTTTCAGCATTGCTTGAATGTCTCTTAGGTCCAGAACAAATTTGGCATTCTTTTCCATTGGCTGAAGGCACGCGAAACGTGACAAATTTTTATTGAACAGTTCATTTTAAAGCAATGAGGACAAGCGAGTTGGGGATTACCTAGTTCTAGCCTATGTGCCTCCTCTGAAGTACATTCAGAAGTTCTATTCAGGAAATAGTGCAAATCAGCCGCAACATAAATCTTTTCCACTTCCAGTAGCAAAAGTTGAAGAAACTAGCATCTTTCTGTTCTGATAGGAAATTTCCAGATATGCATGGCTCTTAACGTGTGTTCATAGTCGTCGTAATCTCAAAATTTGCTCCAGAAGATTGGAAGGGGCCTCCAAAAAAACAAGGATTAGGAGAAGGAATAAGTGTGTGAAAAAAAATTTTTTTGTGCGGCATTGGATTCTCTCAACAATTCAATTTGTGCTACCTTTCTGTAAAGCAACAGCAACAACTGGAAAAGGATAATTTAGAAACTACTTTTTATTCAGTGTTAAATCTTGACATTGCTGTATCTAAGATAAAAGTATGTTAAAATCATTTATGAATCAGGTACTTATATGCTCGACTAGATATGTCTCATTAATGGCTCTTGTTATATAAGTAAAAGTTCTATGTAACCTTTAACTGGGCAAAATATTGCATCCATCATAGGGCAACAATTTTTGAATCAAGGTAGATCAAATCAGCTAACTTACAAAATGTGTCCAGGATCCATGATTTTCGTGGTATTCAAAATGGACAAATTTGTAGTGGCTTCATTGCTGCTGTGCCGTTGCCCCGGGGGTTCAGTAGACCGTCATTAAAATTGGTTTTCTGTCATAGATGAAGAAACTGAAGATTTATATCTTGTGGATTTCACTCAGAAGATAATTGACAAACGGAGAGAAGTACAAGAACTGTGTACCAGTGAAACTGCCAGAAAAGCAATGGGGGATGAAAATGGGGAAGGAGAGAGATTCTCCGAAGCAGAGGTCCCACCGCCACAGAACCCAGATGAAGAATGGTTGGTGATTGCATCATACTTGCACTATTGTGTATTGCATAGCTTCACTGAAATCAAATGAAATAATTTGACTTCAGTTTATATTGTAGCTTTATTATAATATATTTGCACTGCTAGTCCTTGGAAGTTAATGTATCAAGCTTAACTAGTCTGCTCGTTATTATTTTTGACAGAAATAATGTTAAATTGTTATGCTTTTGAAAGATTTGAAATTGATTTACTCATCAAAGTTAATTTTGTTTTTCATTGTAGGGTTGAATATGTGGATTATTTAGGCCGTTCAAGAAGATGTATGAAGAAAGATTTGCCCCTTATGCTTGAAAGGGATAAACTGAACCAGGATGAGAGGTAAACTTTATTGTAGAAAAACACTTACGTAAAAAAACAACCACCTAATTTTATAGGGAAAAAAGACAGAAATGGATGCTAAAATGATATGGTTTTCTTTTCTTACCAGAGGTAATAGTTTTGTAGTCTTCGTAGTAAACTAGTCTATATCTGAAATCCTATGTGTTAACTATGCTATTTGTGCCTTTACAATGTTGACTTAAATGAGGGGACTTTGCTAAATCCAAAAATAAGCCTCTCTTTTGACTGTAATCACATGTTAGCTTCTGATCACACACAGACATAAAAGTCTTTGGAAGTACACTTGAGGTGGGATTTCACTTCGTTCCTCCTTCTGTCGCCGTCTGTATATCCCAAAAACTTGCTTAAGCGACTTTTAATCCTCCAGAATAGATTTTTGAGGTAAATATGGGCAGTAGTAAGGCAGAATGTGGTCTGCCCATGTTGTTCTATCAACAGATGATTATGTACTGAATGTTATTCAAAGTCATATACATTGTAATACAATTGTAATACTGTAAACACATTAAAGAATACAGTTTTGCAAGCCTGTGCTTGTTGAGGACTGGAAGGAACATATCTCCATAGTTTCATATTTTCAGTAATGGCACTTTTATTTCTAAAAAATATTTTGCCTAACTAAAATTAGTTGAGTGTCCTTTTAATTGTCTCACACCTACACAGTATTATGCAACCCAAGACTATTGGGATCTATTCTGTTTTGTAAGACTCAATATCGGGGTGTTGGAATAGCTATAAAGTTTGGGATGTTCTCTCATATACCACTTTCCAATTCTTAATGTTTTTTTTTATTTTTAATTATTCATGTAGGCCAGGGAATGAAAAAAAGACTCTACTGTCAGAAGACATGAGAAGAGAGCTTCAGCGACAGGAATGGGAAAGAGAAGAAGAAGAAGCGCTGAATAAACCTATGGGGCCAATTCATTATGAAGACATTAGAGAAAATGGTAGGCTGACTTTTTTTATGATTCAAATCTGATTTGAAAAATATCACACAATTTGACGTCAAGCTAAATTTCTCTTCTCCTTGGTTAAAATAGTTTTTTTTAAAAAAAGAATGATAGTTCCGATGAAGACTTGTTGGGCTGTTATATTAATCGCTCTTTGTAATTAGGGTTTTATATACAAAACTACCCCATTCCACTTTTTACTGGAAAAAATAGTTTGGTGTCCTGGTTTAAAGGCACCAGCCAAGAAACTGGGAAATTTGTGAGTTCTAGTCCCATCTTATGCACAAAGCCAGCTGGGTGATTTGGGCCAGCCCCTCTCTCTCAGTTCTTGAAAGAAGGCCATAGCAACCATTCTGAAAATTATGCCCAAAAATCTGCAGGGAAAAAAAAAATACATGGAGTCCTCAAGTTAAGACCATTCGTTCAATGATTGAAGTATTGACCGCGCTGAACAAAGAGACTTGTGATTGGTTCTCGAAGTTCCTGTCTTGCAGGATCCTCCACGGTCACATGAACGAAATTTAGGCACTTGGCAACCAGTTCATACTTACATTGCAGCGTCCCACAATCACACAGTCACCATTTGTGACCTTTCCTGACAGCTTCCCACAAGCAAAATCAATAGGGAAGCTGGCAGGGAAGATCACAGGTCACTTGGGTAAGTCTTCCCTGACCTATCTTTGCTCTCACCCATCAGCCTTCTCCTCCTCCTCCTCTGTCCTCTATGCATTCATACACACCCCTGCGCTCTCCTCTCCTCAGCTTTCCTGACCTTGCGCTTCATCACTCCACCCCCACCCTCTTTCAACTCACACATGGCCTGCACCTGGGCTCCCTCACCCACTCCTGCACTTTGCATCTGGGTCTGCCTTTTCTTCCCATTTAACGACCCAAATCTTTTAAGTGATGGTGGTAACTGGGACTGCCTGGATTGTCATTGCTAAGCATTGTGGTCTCGTGATATCATGCTTTATCACCACAGCACTTAGCAACGGCAATCCCAGACCCAGTGGCAGTTGTAACTCAAGGATTACCTGTAGCAAGATTAGGGGGCTAGTCAAATTTGTATTCTCGATAACTCTATTGCCCTCTACTCTGTGCTTAATCAAAGAATAGACGTCCTAAGTCTCATTCTAAGGAGCAACTAAAAACAGAAGATGCAAATACAAAAGTGAAAGGTTAAGGTTTCAATGTTGTGATACTATGATTTGTTTGTTTGTTTATAATTTTTACAAAGTGATGAACATATTCAACATACCCTCCTCCTCCCATTTTTCTCACAACAACCACTCTCTGAGGTGTGTTGGACTGAGAGAGAATGGCTAGCCCAAAGTCACTGAGCTGGCTTTCATAGTTATGGCAGGACTTGAGGAATGATAAATGTGGACCAATACAAGTCTGTCTAAAATATAAAGGTTCCCTATTCAGTCATGTCTGACTCTAGGGTGCTGTGCTCATCTAAGTCAAGGGAGCCAGTGTTGTCTGAAGACATTTTCTGTGATCATGTGGCCAGTATGGCTATTTGTCAAAGGCGCACAGAAAAGTGTTACCTTCCACTGAAGAAGTACCTATTAGTCTACTCGCATTTGCATGCTTTTGAATTGCTAGGTGGGCAGGAGCTGGGGCAGAAATGGGAGCTCACCCATTGTGTGGTGCTCAAGTCTCCAATTAGTCTGTCTATCTAAGCATTTGGGGGGGGGGGCAATATTGACTGGAAATCAATAGCAATAGTACTTAGACCTGTATACCGCCCCATAGTGCTTTATAGCATTATCTGGGTGATTTACAATGCCAGCATATTGCCCCCCAAAATGTGGGTTCTCATTTTATCGGCCTTGGAAAGATGGAAGGCTGAGTCAGTCTTGAGCCCTGTCAGGATCGAACTGCAAGCTGTAGACATAGTTTGCCTGCAATACCATTACCCCACTATATCAAGGTATATAGTTCAACAGATTTGGACAGCATATGATTGGCGAAGGCTATTGTAATATAAAATATATTCAGAAATGTCTATCTTTGCACTGATATAATCTTGGAGAAAAATTATAGGTCCATATTAGAATCCACGTTGACTTTCTAGAGAACGCCAAAATAGTAGTTTCTGGCACATTCTGGTGTTATTGGAAGAATTCTGGCCTGAAACCCTTTACTATACCAACACTTATAGTAAAGGAAGTTCAGGAATTACAGTGTATGATGAACTCTTAATATGATACAAAATTTCTTTCAGAGGCCCGACAGCTTGGTGTTGGTTACTTTGCCTTTGCCCGTGAGCAGACTTTGAGAAAAAAACAAATGGACACTTTAGAAATGCTAAGAGAACAGGTACGATGTTTAACAGTCTACCAAGTGTGGGACATTTCCTGATGTTCTGAAATGTGCATCCCAGCATCCCTCGGCAATGGCCATGTTGACTGGGCTGTTGGTAATTGTAATTCAACATCATTTGTAGAGCAATAGGTTCTCCATCCCTAAACTTACATTGTGAAATACCGGAGCCTTTCTCAGATGCTTGTCTCCTCTATTCTTGGTGAACTGGGTCTCTGAATAACATAAAGAAGTGGTGTTTCCCTCCCCCCCCCGCCCCCAATCCAAGAGTCACATTTGGTAGCTGATGGACCAGGGAAGGCACTTATAGACTTGCACTCTGAATTGCAGAAGGGAGGTATTATGATTCTCCCTCTTTTAAAATGGCTGTTCAATAATATGGGCAAAACAGGAGGGACCCAAATAGGATTATTTGGAAGGAAATCAACCGTATTTTTTGGACTATAAGACGCACCGGTGTATAAGATACACCAAGATTTCAAAGAGGTAAGTAAGAAAAAAAATATTTTGTCTTCCCTGGCCCCCAGGAGCACTCTGCAGGCTTCAGCAGGGCTGGGGGAAGGCAAAAACACCTCAGTTTTTGCAAAAAATGGATGGAAAATGGGCCGTTCTTTGCAAAAACTGAGGCGTTTTTGTCTTCCCCCAACCCTGCTGACACCTGCAGAGCACTTTTGGGGGCTGGGGGGAGGCAAAAACACCTCCATTTTTGCGAAAACAACCCATTTTCCGCCCATTTTTTGCAAAAATGGGATGTGGGGGCAGGGCTTCAGGAGGCCAAAAATGGCTGTATTCAGTGTATAAGACACATCAACATTTCCACGCTCTTTGGTGGGGGGGAAGGTGCATCTCCTACTCCAAAAAATACGGTAAATCTCCCTCACTCCAGCTTTTCATGTTTCTATTACCTTCGTTGATGGAAAATCATCTGGATTATTGAGGGGGAAAAAAAATTCCCTCAAAGTTTCAACCTAATTACAGGTAGTCTTTAACTTAAAACCACAATTAAGCCCAACATTTCTGCTGCTAAGCGAAACATTTGTTAAGTGAGTTTTGCCCCATTTTATGACTTTTCTTGCCACAATTGTTAAGTCACTGAAGTGGGTAAGTTAGTAACACAGGTGGTAAGTGAATCTGATTTCCCCATTGACTTTGCTTGTCAGAAGGTCTCAAAAGGTCATCACATGACCCCTGGACACTGGAACAGTAAATGAGTCAGTTGCCAAGCATCTAAATTTTGATCATGTGACCATGGAGATGCTGCACTGGCTGTGTGAAAAATGCTTGTAAGTCACTTTTCAGTGATGCTGTAGCTTTGAACGGTCACTGTTGTAAGTCAAGGACTACCTGTAAACAGCAGTAGTTGTGGTTGAATCAACTAGTAGCACTACAGACATCACGATAACCCATATAGAACATGTATAGTACATCTAATACGCATAATAAGTTCAGTACTAAAGAATCCAATTTAGAAAATTGATAGCAGTTTGATGCTTAAACCTAAGTATGGGAATAGATTATAGTATTAAAATATCACAGCTTTGTTACTGAAATACTGTATTAATTTCTTTTTTAAGAAATGCTTGTCAGTTATGCTGATGCAGTGAAAAATGCCATCCAATGCAATTGGTTTGTTTACCCAGGAAATATAGTTTAGTTACATCATAGTAATGGTAAAATTAAAGCTTGAATCTCAAAAGTATGGCAGGAAATGGTTAAAAGAAATATTATCTGTGAACATCTGAAGAGGAAATGAATTCCTATTGTGTTGCCCTTCTCCAGACCATCGGTCAGAGAGCAAAGCGTGAACATTTAAAGGAAAAACGTAAAGCCAGTTTGGAAGCCAGGTTGTCTAAAATTCGAGCGAAAAAACGCTTAAAAGATGGCGATACGAAGGAAAATGGAGGTAATTTTGAATTATTTTCTTTAAACTTAAAAGCAATTTTGGAGGATTTACATATTTGATTGGATGACAATGTCTCTCTTAATCACTAACAACCACCAATTTGACTATACTGTATTGTAGTTTATTCTGAATGGTTTCACAGTCTCAATCGGAAAAGAGTTGCAGTTTTGGAGGAAGTCATATTGTGATGGCTTGTGCACGTGCTTTGAAGAAGCAGGATGGTGGATTAGGACCAGACTTGATTTTCCTAGTTCAGACATAGCAATCATCCGCAGTGGCCTCTGTTCATAAACTCCAAACTAATTTTTCAGATATTCAGAAAATTATGCTTTTATTACATCAATTTGGATGGTTTATGTTCCCCACTAATATTTTTATCACTGACAAAGTTTTGAAAAGCTGGTGAAATTGATGAAGGAAAGTATGAAATATTTTTCTTATTCCTTGTTCCTTCAACTACATTACAATATAGTCATTATAGGCTTTGTTGCCAAGTCATAACTTTTGCTCTGCTTTCTGGTATCCACTGAAATGTAGGGATTTATTTATTTATTTACAGCTTGCAGCTTACTTTGTAATAACTTTTTTTTTTTTTGAGGAGGCAACAGTTAATATCTCAGTGGCATGTTAACTGTGAGGAAATCATTCCATAAATACACTTACTGTACAATAGCATACAGTACTGCAATATCATATCACATCCATTTATTGTATGCGGTGCCTAAAATCTATATGTTGTTCTTCATAACAGAGGAGGAAGAAGCAGTACCAGTCCTGCCTTCAAGCAAGCCCGCTGAACTTCCCAGGGTTTCTACAGAAAGTAGAAAAGTAGAAGTTATCATTCAGGAGAGGAAAGATACAAAGCCGGGTGTGCCCTATGTTCGTGAATGGGATAAAGGCAAAGGTAGGAAGCTGCAGTGTATACATAATGTCAGCATGTCAAGAATCCTTTAGTTTAAGCCAGGGGTGTCCAAACCTGGGAACTTTAAGACTTGTGGACTTCAACTCCCAGAATTCCCCAGTCAGCCATGGTAGATTGACTCATGGAACCCCTAACACTACCTTTTAAATCCCCCCCCCCCCAAAAAAAAACCCTGGTAGTGCTTTGTCACACTCCAACATAATGATTTCAACATTGGTTTTTTTCCTTGATTTGGAGGGGAGGTGGTATTGAGACAGTTTTAAGTTTTAAAGTTTGCCAACAGTTTTAAGTTTTAAAGTTTGCCAACTTTCTGTAATCCGTTAACAAGAAGGAAGTTCTGTCATCCTCTTAACGTGTTACAACCCATGACTAAGCAGAATTTCCTCATTCTTAACTTAAACTCTGGTTGCGTCACCAGCATTTCAGGTGAGACATTCCCACATCCCAACATAATACAGAAAAACAAGTCTATTCACCCAGACATAATGGAAAGGTTACAGCTCCATGTAAGCTGCTTCTCTTTCACAGCCTTCCGCAGATTACTAAATGATAGAGGTAGACCTTGGCAACAGCTCTTTAGTGACTATTCGAAGTTACAACAGCCCTAAAAAAAGTGACGTAGATACGGTCACTGCAGCATCCCCATGATCACGAGACTTGCATTTGGATGCTGACAATTCGTTCACGGTTGTGTGTCCCAAGGTCTTGTGACTATCTTTTGCAACCTTCTGACGAGCAAAGTCAGTGGGGAAGCCATATTCAATTAATAACTTTCTTACTAACTTAACAACTGCAGGGATTCGCTTAACAACTGTGGTAAGAAAGATCATAAAAATGGGGACAAAAATCACTTAACACATTTCTCACTTAGCAACATACATTTTGGGCCCAATTGTGATCGTAAGTCGAGGACCATCTGTATTGTAGATGGCACCCAATGTGAATAACGTGGGTGACTGTGTTTTTTTTTTTTAAAGATTCTATTAAGGTAAGCAAAATGGGATTTCCTAAACAGAAGTAAAACAGGTTGTTGTTATAAGGGTTTTTAAAAAAAAGAAGTAATCCTTTTACTAGGCAAGAAAAACAAAATGCACAGGTACAGTATATGTGGTACCTTGCTCAATAATATTAACTGAGAAGGATCTTGGAATCCTAGTGGACAACCATTTAAATATGGGCCAGCAGTGTGCAGCAGCTGCCAAAAAAACCAACACAGGCCTAGGCTGCATAAACAGGGATAGAATCAAGATCACGTGAAGTGTTAATACCACTTTATAATGCCTTGGTAAGGCCACACTTGGAATACTGCATTCAGTTTTGGTCGCCACGATGTAAAAAAGATGTGGAGACTCTAGAAAGAGTGCAGAGAAGAGCAACAAAGATGATTAGGGGACTGGAGGCTAAACCATATGAAGAACGGTTGCTGGAATTGGGTATGTATAGTTTGATGAAAAGAAGGACTAGGGGTGACATGATAGCAGTGTTCCAATATCTCAGGGGTTACCACAAAGAAGAGGGAGTCAAGCTATTCTCCAAAGCACCTGAGGGCAGGACAAGAAGCAATGGGTGGAAACTAATCAAGGAGAGAAGCAACTTAGAACTGAGGAGAAATTTCCTGACAGTTAGAACAATTAATTAGTGGAACAACTTGCCTCCAGAAGTTGTGAATGCTCCAATACTGGAAGTTTTTAAGATGTTGGATAATCATTTGTCTGAAGTGTTATGGGGTTTCCTGCCTAGGCAGGGGGTTGGACTAGAAGACTTCCAAAGTCCCTTCCAACTGTTATTCTATTCTATTCTTTTATAAAGTTTCATAGAGCTTGAGTTGAATTAAATATGGAAAAGCAAGCTGAACCTGACATTTCTTTCTCTTCCCATTAATAGAATTCACTTTTGGACTTTGGTCAAAGAAGCAGGATGAACTCAGGAACGAAAGAGATCCAGAGTTCGCACCACCTTCTGCTTACTTTAGCAATCAGAATAAATATTACAATTGGAATAATCAAAATCGGAACAAATCCGAATCCTCCTATGTAAGTACAGAAGACAGTTTTAGAGGCAACCTGCCATCTACATCAGCTGAGGCTCACAATAACTCATGGAACAATGACTTCATACCCACTCAGGCACCTGAGATGAGGACGTCAAGCCAAGAACCGGTTTACCAAAGTTTGGATGATATGCTCTCCTACTACAAGCAAGTCACATGAACATCGGATGTGGTTAGGAAAACGATTTGTTCCCCGATGATTAAAACAAATTAAGGATAGTTTCTGTGAGTAGGTGAAGTTTCCTGCAGTTCCCTTCTCCCCTATCACTTCTAGTATTAAAGAATCCACTTCAAAGATACTGTCTTTGTCTGGAATTTCATTTCTTTAGGTACACCAAAGCTTGGATACGATCAGGTTTTACCATTTTAATAATAATCCTCATTTAATTAATGAAAAAAAGCTATGCTAGAGCAAGAGCTACTAGAGAAGACTTACGCTACACATCCTTCACCATTTGTCCAGTTATTTGGGAGTCAAGCAGAGCAACTTTTCCAGCTTAGGAACTGCATTTTTTTTAAACATTTAAAGCTCACAGAAAGAACACTGGAAGGTACTGGGTTGAAAAGTGTCATCATTTTGAAAGGGGTTTATTAACGTATTTAATTTGCTAAATTCATATTCTGGACTCAAGATATCTGTTCAATTTTTCCCAATGACATCTTTGTCAGATAGATTGGGCTGAGAGTGATTGGTAAGCTCTTGATACAAAGAATGTGCATGATTCTCCACAGTCCTGGTCTAGCAACATAACCATGACACTCCATGGGCTCCCATACCACCATCAGTCTCCTCATTTAACCTGTCAGTGCTAAAAGACTGCAGGAGCTGAAACATTTCAGATGGATTATCTTTCCTCAGATTTCCTCTTTAAGAAAGTAAGTTTAAATCCTACTATATGTGATATATTTTTGTTACAGGCATTCCTTCTGTGTATGTTCTTTATAATCAAACATTCATATATGACATGCTATAAACAGAATTCCTTTAAATGGCAATTTTTGATTTCTCTTTATTTTCCATCAGTTGTCTGAAATTCTTCCAGTTTTTTATATCACATTTTTTATAGCACATTTTAAAATTAAGTTAAAAGGTATTGTAAAATACAAAATACCAAAGCACATAAGAGGACAATGAGGGGGAAGGGGAAAGGGGGAAGAAAAGTGAGGAAGGATAGGGAAAGAAAAAGCATTGACTTCTGACTGTTACAATAGAACAAGGCATTAACTACAGATCACAACTTTTTGCTTTTCCAACTTTTTTCTTGTTCATAGTAGTATGAACAAGTAATTTCTATCATCAATCTAATCTGTAAAACACAAAATCAAAGTTTTATTCTTTCCCACATCAAGCACAAAGTTCAGAAGCGGCTTCCATGTGGAAATAAAAGTACTTCTGTTCTTTTCTTTAGTCAAGGTAGTCAGTTTTGCCATTTCAGCCAACTCCATCAACTTCTGCAACCATTCTTCCATAGTAGGAATCGAAGTGTCCTTCCATTTCTGTGCATAAATAATCTTGTTGCTGTCAACATATATAATAACAAAATTCCATTTTTTTTCTCCAGTTCCTTGAAATTCTTCCAATGTTAAACAAGCTTAATATTCACAGATTAGTTTTGTTGACCTTCCAGATTATTATTACAGAGCAGCCCATTATTCTAAACTAATTTCGTGTTACTTAAGTGCATATTTAAATGTCCTCTGGTTTGGTGATGTGTTTTCCAGTTTTGAAGGTTCCATTTTTCCTACAAAAGATAAACAGTTGTATTATTTAATGAGATGCCTTGAAGTAAGGAAGTAAAATGCTATTTCAACAGTAATGTGCTCCTTAGGAAAAAAAATGAGTTCATAAACTTGTACTGGCTTTAAGAAATAGACCATCAACAAAGCTAATGCCTTGCCTGATTTTTATTTACGACAGTTACTGTAATTAAAAATGTCTATCTTCAAAAGTGAGAATAAACTACATTGTTATTAGTGAAGTATAGAATGCAAGATTTTAATAGGAAACGTGTCTCACATTTTTTCTTCAGGAACAAAGCCAGTTAAGTACAATTCCTTTTGTCATCTGTTAAACATGGCATTCTTCAAAATTGTCCAGTAGGTGGCACAAGCTGCTTATAAAAATAATCATTGAATATCCACAAAATGGTTTATTTTATTTTATTTTATTTTATCATCTTATGTGGAATTTTAATAATTTAGAGTAGCTATTATCCATGGGGGGAATTTATTTTTAAGAACAGTAAGCTAAGGGATTTATTAGTTGCAAAGTTGTGTCCGACCCATCGTGACCCATGGACAACATTTCTCCAGGGGTTCCAGTCCTCTACCATCCTCTGGAATCCATTTAAGGTCACTGCTTAAATGCTTCAATGACTCCATCCAGCCACCTCTTCTTCTTTTGCCCTCAATCTTTCCCAGCATTAGGCTCTTCTCCAGTGAGTCCTTCTCCAGTGATGGATTAGATAATAATGGATAAGGGATTTAAAGTGAGGAAACTTGAATTCTATTTTTACCTGGAAGGTAGCCAGTTGATTTGGGGCTATTCATTCTTTCTCTATGTTGGAAAGAGGCAAAAGAAAATCACTCCTGAAAAATGGTGTCAAGAAAACTGCAGGTTCTTGTTTGTGTAGTTGCCAGGAACCAAGACTCACTTGAAAGTCACACATTATTTGCAGAGAGGTCTCCTGGTAGGTGAATTCATCAGCAGAAGTTCTTCACAGTCTTAACCTAAGTAGAAATGTTTCAGACTGTCAGCATGCAAAATGTGCACTTCTGTCTTTTTACAGCCTTTTCCCAAACTATTTTTATACAGATGGAGCTATCCTATGCCAGGGGTCTCCAACCTTAGCAACTTTAAGACTTGTGGACTTCTGGGAGTTGATGTCCACAATCTTTAAAGTTGCCAAGGTTGGAAACCCCTCCTACACTGTGTTGGGACATCAGTCTTAACCTGAAATATATCTAACCTGACTGGTGCTAGCTTTCCAGGATTTTATGAGTCTTGGTGGCACAGTAGTTAGAATGCCGTATTGCAGGCAAACTCTGCCCACAGCCAGGAGTTCGATCATGACCAGCTAAAGGTTGACTTAGTCTTCCATCCTTCTGAGGTTGGTAAAATGGGGACCCAGATTGTTGGGGGCAATATGCTGACTTTGTAAACCGCTCAGAGCGTGCTGTAAAGCACTGTGGAGCGGTATATAAATGCTACCATTATTGCTATTTTAAGCAATCCTTTTATTCCCTGCCTTATCACCCAAAGATACTGGTAAACAGTCTGGAAACTTATCATTCAAAGTACTTGTCCACTGGGCACAAATGTTCCCTGGAAATTCTCCACCAAATTTATGAGGAACAATAACTTTCAAGAATTCCTCAAGGACATAATTCCTCTTTAGCAGTAACAGCAGGGCTGCTGCCAACCTTCCCCCCCCCCCCACACACACAATGGGACGACACTTTACATGATATCTTCCATTAGGATTCCATTAGAGCATGGGAAGCTGAAAAAGTAGGCTGCTTCAGAGGGGATTGTAGAATGAAAAGAAAGCTATTTGCACATACACTGTGCCCTTGTCACTAAAGTACAGGATCAACAAATGCTACCTCTGGATTTTCCCCCCAGATGGCTGGTTGAGTAGTCACTCCATTAGGTGGAAAGAGTTTGAAAATACATTCACATTAATGAAAGCCTTATGGCTATCTGAATTGCATATACCCAGCCATAATGATGCTTCATGCCTTTGCATTTATCTCTATTTTTAATTTGAAGCAGCAGGGAGACTGCCCCATGTGCTAGAAATGGTGGATAGAAGTTCCAAAACCAATTCTTCATTTTCACCATAAAACCATATGAACCCTAACTAGCCTTCAGGTGACAAAAACTCTGTACCCAAAAATAAACCAACCAACCAACTTAGTGTTATAAAATTTGAAACGCTAAAAATGGAGATGCAAAACATGCAGCCACAATTCAGCTTTGAATCAAAAATGTATTTTTTTTCATGGTTAGTTCAAACATGAAAAATGCCAAGAGATTTGCATTAGTACTTCAGTAAGGCTACTTATAGTTTTGAGTTGCAACACGGGTCAGAGATAGCAGCTATGTCCAGTGAGGAGCAGCTGCCATCAATGGTGTTGACATGATCACAAGCCTTCATTTTTATACCTTTTTTCACATATTCCCATGGAATATTACCAGAGTGACTTCCTCTTTTTGCAGAGCCCTCAGTGCATTCCTATCAGTATCTGCTTGTCGGTCTAAGGAAAGGTACTCCGCATTAGGTTTCATTTCTTCTTTTCTTCTTTTCGTTTTCCTCCACTAAGATAGCGCAGGGAACCAGCCATCTCAGGGAAATGGAACGCAATTGAATCCTGCCAACACAGGCAGTCCTTATGTATTGGTGGTGGGTTCTGGATCCTGTTCCAAGCAGTAAAGTTGGAACAGGCCTGGCGTCGTCCACATGGACGTGCGCAGCGCGTGCGTGCATCTTGCCATCCAGCGATGCCTCCGTGAGCTGTACGCACCGTGTGCATGCATGGAAGCGCTGAAGACTTTAAAGACAGGTAAGGAGTGCGGGCAGGTGGGCCCTCCGGAGCACCGTACCGGAGTTGTACCCGGTGCTCCGGGCAGGTTCCAGTATGCCTGTACTGGGATGTACCACCTGCAACCCACCACTGTTATGTATTGAAAAGATAAATTCCTTTCTAAAGAAAAATTAAGGAAAAGACGTGCCACCTGGGCAAGAGAGCCGACCCTTATCAATGGGAAAGGTAGCAGGCACAAGAAGTAAAACTCCGCTCCCTTCCAGCAAACAAGCTGACCCTTATCTACCTGAAAAAGGGGCGACATGAAAGGAAAAACAGGGTCAGGTAAATTTAATCATAGTGCTGAAGGAAAAGCACCCAGGATGAAAAATAGTAATTCAGGGAAAAGAAGGAATGGAAAACTCACTCCTAACAGCAATGTTAAGTTTTCTCCAATTAAGTAAGGGAGTCAACAGAGAGATGATAGATAATGAGAAAAAGGCAAAAAGGACTCTGACGGAGGCATGCTCCAAGTACATTGAGGCATAGCCTTCATCACGACAAAAGTTGAAGCAAAATAATCCAGAGGCACATGTTCAGAAATCTCATCACAGGAGCCATAGAAAGAAACACACTCAACAGTATTAACGTGACAAGCACAAAACCCACACATACACATGACCACCAAGGAAGAAAAGGCAGGGTGAATAAGGACCCAGCCAGCTCATACAATAAGGGATTCAAGAAACACTTCACTATATCAATGCAAACACGTACATACAGTGTCTAAAAACCCCAACAAAGTTGCAGTGGTTACCACAGCAGCAAGACCAAACACATATACAATTCGCAATATAGACACATAAAATTAATATGTAAAGTGTAACTCCAGAAAGGCCGAGGCCAAATAAAATTCAAAAAGGGGAGGAACAAGGCCAAGGCCAAAATAAAACGGGTACAATTTGCTGCCAAGGCAGACAGGGAAGGTTTTAAAAACCCAAGGGCAAATAAAAACAATAGCAGCTATGTCCAGTGAGGAGCAGCTACCATAAATGGCGTTGACATAATCACAAGCCTTCATTTTTACACCTTTTTTCACATACCTTCTGTTCCCATGGAATATTACCAGAGTGAGTTCCTCTTTTTGCAGAGCCCTCCTCCATTTACTGTACTTCAATGTGCCCATCTGAGATTTCCTACCCCCTGCCCTTTCACCTCCTCATTTACTTGATGTCCCAGACGGTCTCCACATACCCCTATGTACATTTGAAGTTCTTAGACACCTGTTACTTTCAGTTCCTCATTTCTCACCATCTCATACTTCCTATTCTAAATATATCCACATCAAGTACAGACTTTGCACAAGTCAGCACATTTGAAAATATCAGTCTGGTACATTTTGCAGTTATATTAGTTTAAAATTTTGGTTCAGGGAGGCCGGCAAGCTCACTCCTAGGCCTGTTACCTGCAACTTTCCAATGAATATTTTCTCCCCTCACACTAGAATGATAAGGTTCTCTGCTACTATGACATAAGAATGAATACTGGCATATGGAATGCAAGATGCTGCCATATCACCCACCTAATGTTGTGATTATTTCAAACATCATTCTCATAGAACAGGTAAATAATTCAAAGTCTCCTTCACTGAAATTTCAGATTTAATGTGAAATCCTGGAGATTTTCCTTAGGTTTGTTTTCATTGACTATGACCCTTGTGTGTGTGAATGTTCTCCTCTTGCTTAATCTTCTAAAAGCACACAGTTGAAAATGCAACTATCCCTGCTCTTGTTATGAAGCTGAAAAGAACAGATGATCCCATTGTTCTGCTGGTTATTCTGTTATGTTCCTTATTGGTATCAAATAATCAGTGATTATTTATTTAGCATATGGCAATGTTACAATTAGCCGGGAGACTAGAGTGTTAATACAAAGTACTGTAGTTATTTGGCTGCCGAAGTGTTTAGTTTGTGTTTGCACGCTATCCCAGAGTGCACCACAGGGGCATTATCTAGGGCTTCTCCCACCACCAATGTCGCCACTGGGGCATCGTATCTGGGTAGATCCTGCACCAGTAGGGTCCCACTGTCTGCAAAAACACTGCCGCATTTCCACTGAAGTGGTACCTATTAATCTACTTGCATGTATGATGATTTTGAACTGCTAGGTGGGCAGAAACTGAGGCAAGTGATGGGTACTCACTCCACCACTCAAACTCCTGGAACAAAGGTCATCTACATCTTTAAGTCACCGAGTCACTGTGATTCTTAGTTCTATGTTAGTCCATACCGATGACTGAAACATTTAAAGTTCCCTCATTTCGTCCTTTTAGCAGATGTGATCTTGGAACTAATTCATCTAAAGTTTCTTTCTAGCATTGTGTATCCTCTCCACAGCATTGTAAAGGGGTATCCAAGCAATTGCTTTGGAATGTGATTCAAGACATTTAAAGTGAGTTGTGCTCAGTTTATAGATAGTTATCCTAAAGTGTCTTTGAGCACCATGAATGAACTGTTTCTACTTCTATTGCCTGTGCATGCACACGCTTGCCACTATTTGCTGTATGAGTTTGGTCCAGTGAGCTGTGCACACACATGATCATACACTATTCTTTATTTTCACATCAGGTCCCATGACATGGAAAAAATGATTGGCTTAGGTCCTCAGAGCTGGTCTTCTACTACAGCAGTGCCCAGGGATTAGTTCTCTGGGGAGAGGTTTTTCCGCAGACCGGAGGGGGAGTGGTTTTGTGTGCTGCCTGTATCCTGCAGAGGGGGCTTCGCTTGTTTGTGCGAGCGGTTGTTAGCATGCTGTGGATTGGTGCCGATCCACAGACCAGGGGTTGGGGACCCCTGGTCTAGAGAACAGATGGTCACATGTAGGGTATTTAGAAATGCTAGACAAAATGAGCCCTAACCACAGAGCAGAAATTTCTGGGTGGGAGGCTGGATTTATTTAGCCATTTCACTCCTGAGGTGATCAACTCTAGTCTGCAGTAGAAACCCAACTGACATAAAGCTTAGACTGACAGGTTATTAGTTCCAGTTGAAAATATACTTTCTAATTAAGAAAATTCTTCAGTTTTTATTTCTTAATTAAATCAATGGCAATTTATCTGTCATACTTAAACGTGGACTTTCTTGGTACTTCTTACTATGAACACAAAGGCAATTAAAAGAAAAAGGGCTGCTTTTGGCACGCAGAGCTAAGGCCTTTCTAAAACTGCATTTTATTTCTTGGAGAGACTTCCTTTCTTAACCATTACAACCATTAACCATTACATTCAAGCTCCTTGCCCAAGAGTCAGACTCCAGACATTACTACAATCAGTTTTGTCTAAGATGTTTCTACAAGCCTGGGTAATGCCCATTAGTAGCAAAGAGCTGCTGAGCCATGGTAACTCTCTACTGCCACCTCATGGTCATCTGGATTTTTGCCATCCAGATCTGGTAACCAAGAGTGCAAGAGTGTAAAAGTCAGCATTTGTTAGAAACCACCACAGCGTTGCTGATTGTTTTGACTGAATTAATATTATTATATTATGCTGGGGACAGAACAATGAACTGTATATGAAAAGGTCTTGTCTTTACTCTGTACCACAGATTACAATCAATCTTGGTCTGAACCTATGTTAGTTTAGATGGGTGTTTTTGCCTACACTGTGGGATATTTGCATCTGTCCAGAACACACATCCCTTAGTTATGGCATTATTCTTTTCCTAAATTCCTCTTATACTCAGGTTTCTTTTAGTTAAACTTTATTGACTCACTCCTTTATATCTTAAAAATCTTTTCTACTCTAATCCTTACCTCTTTAAAACCTCCTTATTGTAGTTTGGCTAATGCTGATTCTCTGAGCAAGTACTGAATTCCATGTAGTTCCCAATATGGTATATTTTGAAGATGTGGAACACTCTGGTTTGATGCGAAGTAATCTGGATATGACCAGTATGGAAGGAAGACCATTTGGGGAATTTTCTTTATACTCTGTTGAATTCTTTATACTGAAGATAGGATATTAAAGAATGAACACATTTTAAAAGAGACAGAATAGCACGTCATTCACTTATGAAATGATATGCTATTTCTAAAGGTGACGGCACAGAAATATTTCTTATACCTTGTTCTCCTTATTTAGATGTTGTTACATCAGTGATGAAATGAATGAACTGGTGATATGAATGACCAAAAGTCTGACACAAAAAGTAGTCCAAAGGTTGATCTAAAGGATGAACATAAATCTGACCATAAGAACGATCTTAAGAGTGAACCGAAATCTGAACCGAAAAGTGAACAGAAGGCTGAAGCAAAAGGTGAACAAAAAGCTGAGCCAAAAGATGAGCAAAAAGATGAGCAAAAGACAGATGAATATAAAAATCTTGATTTTGAGCAAATGAAAGCCAAGGCCCCAAAGCTTTTGGCTGACATGGTACACATGCTTATCACATGGCAGAAAATGGGCTTCCATGTGCCACGAGGTGTCAGGAACATATTTGAGTTTACCTGGGACGAGCTCATAGAGATAGCACCAAGAAAATCTTTCACTGGTTTATATTGTCCAATTGTCAAATTCCTCCCCTATGACGAGTCTGATCTGCCCCAGGCTACTACACCAAGAATTCAAAAGGTGGGTCCTACACCCTCAGCGAGGAGAGCTAATTGCATGGTTTCACTTGAAAGTCAGCCGATGCTCGTGAAATTCCAAAAACGGTCCATACATCTCCTGACAGAACTTCTGAAGTTAAAGATGAAGATAATGATTGATTCCGTTGCTGGTGAGAGCCCTTAGTTAAGAGTTTGTTTGTCTGCCATAACCGATGGAATTCTATCTGGAGAACTTGAACCTATTCATCCAAAAGGTTCATCGGCTTTGGTATATGTGGGAGGACTAAACACAATGCATCAAGTGTCAATAGTTCCATGCAGTTAGAGGGGAAATAAGAGCTGTTACTAATGACAAGGAGTGCTGTTAAAACATGAATTATACATACATACAGTGTCTCTTTGCACTTCTACCATCAGGCAGAAGACATCAAAGTACAGCCAGCCAAACAAATAGGTTTAAAAATAATTTCTATCCTTGGGTTGTCAGACTGTTAAATACAACCACAATCACTCCATGCACACGTGGAAACGTATGACTAGTTTTTTCTTTTTCTTTCTTTTTTTGATTCTGCTATAATTTTCCACCAGTGAGGCTAAAACCAATTTCATTGTATTTATTTTGTACAATGACAATAAAGACTATACTAATACTAATAGACACACACACACAGAGGATTCATGTTGAAAGAGCTAGTTCAGATCATACTGGAATGTGGACTGGAAATTTTTTTCAGGAGCCCTGTGCAACATTTTGGGATTAGGATAAAAAATAATTCTAAGAGTGGAGAGAAGAGTTAATAATGACAACAGCATAGCAAATAGTAACAACACTGTTGCATGAAGGTAAATGCAAGGTTAATTTGGCAGCTATGTCTTTTACTCTGGCACCAACTCAGAATGATGTAAGAAACATTGGCTTTACTCTGAATAGGTTTTGCAAGTTCAGTAATCTTATTGAAATCAAATATGATTATATCATATCTTGTAATTATCATGCCCAGCTGTGGGATTCCTTGCAAAAATTGATAGTTTCATCAGAATGACAAAATGAATCTCCCAATGGAAGCTCTACCCCTTGTCTGTTGTGCAGGTGATACCACAGGATAGACAGACAGACAGGCTGATATATTTATATATATAAATCAGTGGTGGATTTCTGCCGGATCGCACCGGATCACGTGATCCGGTTGGTCAATGAACCCGGAAGTAATTTCCTGCCCCACCCCTTGGCGTTTTTTGCATCGGGCTGACTCCCGGTCGCCACCGCTGTGCTACCTCATGTTCCTTGTCTTCTGGCCGTGGCCCCACTCCGTGGAAAACATAGGCGCAATTACAGCAGGAGCAAAGCCCCTTTCCCAACTGGCCCTTCCTCCCTCGGAAGGCTTCGGAGGGAAGCTTCTGCAGAAGCCCGGGCGAGTGACAACAAGTTCCCGCCGTTACAAAGTCTCAGAGGCTGTAATTTTCTGAGCTGTGCGCGCGCGCCTGTTTTCCAAGGCATGGAGCAGCAGTGAGGCTCTGCGCTGCGAGCGATGATTCCGGAGGCCATCAACGGTCCCCCCTCGCGTTCCTCGTCTTCCCGGATGGCATCCGGAGTCATTGCCGGCCACGCAGAACCTCGCTGCTGCTCCACGACGTGGAAAACAGGCACGCACGCACAGCTCAGAAAATTACAGCCTCCGAGACTTCGTAACGGTGGGAACTTGTCACTCGCCCGGGCTTCTGCAGAAGCTTCCCTCCGAAGCCCTCCAAGCGAGGAAAGGCCAGTTGGAAAAGGGGCTTTGCTCCTGCTCCGGGCTGTAAGCTTCCTTCCGAAGTCTTGGGATGTTCTGAGGAGCCCCCCAAGGAAAAATGCCGCTGCCAGGTAGTTAAAAGTACCTCTCTGATTCTGTCAGACTCTGTCAGTCTCTCCCTGATTCCCTCCCTCACTCCCTCTCTCTGTTCCTCTCTCTGTCTGTCTGTCTCACTCACACACACACACACACTGTGGTCACCTTGTTGAGTGTTCCAATCACATTTGAAACACTCAACAACTGGCCTGCATTTATGGTATTTTGCAGCATTCTGCAGTCATAGGACCAAAATATATGGTTAAAAGCATATATTTTGGTCCTATGACTGCAGAATGCTGCAAAATACCATAAATGCAGGCCAGTTGTTGAGTGTTTCAAATGTGATTGGAACACTCAACAAGGTGACCACAGTGTGTGTGTGTGAGTGAGACAGACAGACAGACAGACAGAGAGAGGAACAGAGAGAGGGAGTGAGGGAGGGAATCAGAGAGAGACTGACAGACACACACACACACACACACACACACACACAGAGAGAGACAGAGACGGGGAGGGAGGGAGAGAAAGATAGACAGACAGACAGAGAGACACACACAGAGTGAGTGATTAAGTGAATGAGTGAGAGACAGACACACCCACATACACACACAGAGTGACAGAGAGAGAGGAAGGGAGGGGAGAGACAGAGGGAGAGACAGAGACAGACACACACACAGAGTGAGTGAGAGACAGACAGACACACACACACACAGAGTGACAGAGATGGGGGAGGGAGGAGAGAGAGACAGAGATACAGAGAGAGAGACAGATAGATAGACACCCAGAGAAAATGACAGAGGGAGACAGAGAGGGAGGGAGGGAGAGAGAGACAAAGAGCCAGAGAGAGAGAAAGAAAAAGAAAAAAAGAAAGAAAGTGGGAGAGAGAGATGAAAGAAAGAAAGAAAAAGAAAGAGAACTTATGACCACAATTGAGCCCAAAATTTTGGTTGCTAAGCAAGAGCGTCGTTAAGTGAGTTTCACCACATTTTCCAAGTTAGCCATGCCCACCTGGTCACATGACTGCCAAGCCACTCCCACCAGGTCACATGGCCGGCAAGCCACTCCCACAAAGGAGGCCACACCCACAGAGTAGGTTCCAAAAAAAATTGAAACCCACCACTGATATATAGATAGATAGATAGATAGATAGATAGATAGATAGATGATAGATAGATAGATAGATAGATAGATAGATAGATAGATAGATAGATTTAGATTTAGATTTAGATTTAGATTTAGATTTAGATTTAGATTTAGATTTAGATTTAGATGATTTAGATTTAGATTTAGATTTAGATATAGATGATATAGATATAGATAGAGCTATAGAGAGATAGACAGAAACAGAAATACACAGACCCACACAGTGACATGCTCAGAGACATACACACACACACACCAGGGTAAAAAAATAATAAAAATAAGAGATAGTTTCAGAAGAATTTTTGGTTGCCTCAGGAAAAGCCCTCTGTAGCATATTCATCAATAGTCCTCAATAATGAGGGTTAGGAACTTGGTTTATTAAGGAAAGTAATAGCAACAATATTTGTCCTTGAAGCAAGAAATTATATTGAGATACATATGCATATGCATGTACACACACAATATAGATAGGTAGGCAGGTAGGTAGGTATAGATATAGATGTACACATACACACACGCGCGCGCACACACATACTAGCTGAGGGTATTTATTTATCCTGGGTATTTATTTATCCTAATCCTGTATTAGACAGGAAAAGCCATTGCTCACTGTGGTGAGAAGTAGAGATCTAATTGCCCTGGCCAACAGCCTGGGGAAAATTCTACAGGGAATAGCCTTTGAGGTGATTATCTGCATTAGCAAGCACCTTCCCCAACAACTTGCCCTCTTTGCTTGAAGCTGAGGGCCTAGGGGTTTGTTTGTTTGTTTAGTTAGTTAGTTTGTTTTTTGTTTGTTTGTTTTTTAAGAACCAATCCCCTTTATCCAGTGGGAGGCCCTTGTGGAGTACTGTGAAGCCGTTACCATGGCAACTCCATTGTGCTGTACATTAGAAGCCACTTGAGGCACAACAGGCTATATCTTAACAGAATACTATCACTGAGAAAAGTACTGTAATTCGACACTAGATGTAATTCACTCCTTTTCATTTCAGTGGCCCAGGGATTCCAGAGTTATGCTGGAACACACACACACAGGCACAGATAGACCCACACACTGAGGGTTGCTAGGGGTGTCTTACCCCCACATTATTTTTTTCCAGAGAGTAAGTCATCTGTGGTTTGGTTAAAATTGCTCCAGGTGTTCCAGAGTTATCCTGGAAAACACACACACACACACACACACACACACACACACACACACGAGGTGTTAGGGGAGTCTTACCCTCCACAGTATTTTTTTTCCAGAGAGTAAGTCATCTGCGTACCAAGTTTGGTTAAAATTGCTCGAGGTGTTCTAGAGTTATGCTGGAACACACAGAGCAGTGTTGGGTTGCTCCTGGTTCAGCCGAGTTTGGCCGAACTGGTAGTAGCAGCAGTGGGAGGCCCCGCCCACCCACCTGGAGGCTTCTGCGCATGCACCAAACCAGTAGTAAAAATATTTGCAACCCAACACACACACACACCGAGGGGTGCTAGAGGTGTCTTACCCTCCACAGTATTTTTTTTCCAAAGAGTAAGTCATCTGTGTACCAAGTTTGGTTTATATTGCTAGAGGCATTCCGGAGTTATGCTGGAGCACACACACACACAGAGACACAGAGACACACAGACACACACCCCGAGTGGTGTTAGGGGTGTCTTACTCCAACAGTATTTTTTTCCAGAGGGTAAGTGTTTGAACTCAGGCGCCTGAGGTAATGACGAGGCTCATTGCTCATACAACAGGTTTATTGGAACAGAATAGACAAGAGCGAAAACAAGCACTCTGACAGCTCTTTTATACCCCGAGCTGTCATCGCGTCAACCAATAGAATTCTTCTAAACTTCCCACCTGAACGAAACGCGAACGGGCCAATCAACTGACGTCCTGCCTGATTGACAGGAGAGGGTGGGACACATACATACGTGACACTTCTTCCGCCCAGTTAGAGCACACATAGTCTTTGAGGTAAGCGGGTTTACTATGGGTCCTTCCGGAACGCCTGAGCCCTGCCGAAACTTCAGCCAGGTTCTACTCTTGCACCATGTCTCCAATATACCTTGCTGCAATAGTTTGTCTAGTTCCTGGTCTACCTTGGTCTGTAAAGCAAAAGGAACTCTTGTAGCCTTAAGTCTGATTGGGGTTATGTTAGGATCCAAATTAAAAGATATAGGAGACCCCTTAAATGTGACTAATGAGTCACTGAATACCTCTGAGAACTCTTTGGTGAGTTCTTCAAATTCGCTTGTGTCTTTTGCAGTATGGACTCCTGTTATTTCTAAGCCTAAAGCTTCAAACCAGTCCAATCCTAATAAAGTGGCTAAAGGGTTTGTTACTATGACCCTAGGAAGTTTCCCTTTAAACTGGCCGTGTTCTACTAAAAAATTCCGTTCCCTTTAAGAGGAATTGGATTGTTCTGGTAATCTTTTAGGATGCACTTGCACTTTTCCAGTTGTCTTTCTGGAAACCGTGGCACCAGCTGTTTGAGAATGTCCCATGCTATGATGGATTTCGAGGATCCCGTGTTGATTTCCATCTCACAAGGTGCTCCTTCGATGTATACAGTTATGTATTTCTTCTTACGTTTGCCTGTAGTCGCCGATGCTGTGTTGATTGTCTCCTCTCCTTCGTCGTCCTCTGGGTCCACAGCATAGCAATTGTCAGTCCCTCTGAACGGCCTTCGATTGGTAGGTCGGCTGCTTGTGCGAGTCTATGGTCTGGCCACTGTGTCAGCAAACAGTTGGGTAGCCCTACAAACATAGGCTAGGTGCCCCATCTTTTCGCAAAAGCGGCAAATAGCTGTTTTAAATCTTCAAGTTGAGCACAAGTGATTTCCCTCACAGCTTAGGCAGCCAGCTTGAGATAATTCACTGTTAAGTTTTTTCTTCCTGGCTGCGCTTATGTTTAAACGGTTCACTTCTTCTGGCAGCCATGCATCATCCTTCAGCTCCACTACTTGTTGGTTTACTATAGCAGAGGTAACTGGTGGGTTGTGGAGGGCTTGGTATCTTCTTATTTCAGCCACTGATCTATCGGACTGCTCCGCCGCTCTGGCTTCGTCCATTGCTATGGCTAGATTTAAATCAGAGCGAGCCAGCAACCACCGATGTAAGCGAGGGTCTTTCACTCCGCAAATTAGCTGTCCTAATAACGTGTCTTCCAGGTCAGGGAATTCACAATGGATGGTGGTGTTTCTTAAAGCAGCCACATATTGACTCACAGTCTCATTTTCGCCTTGAATACACTGTCTGAATGCGTACCTTCTTGTGAAATGGGATGGTTTTGGGGCATAGTGACCCTTAAGTTTGGTTATTAGTGTATCCCAAGGTACATTAAATACTTGGGCTCGGGCAGTGGCGAACATCTCAGGCCTGCAGGAATTAAGAAAATACCCCCTACGCCTTTCATCTGAAACATCCTTTAAATCCTTAGCGAAAAGGAAACATTCAAACTGCTCAATAAATGACTCCCAAGATTCCCTCTCAGGCATGTAAGCAGCGAATGGTGAAGTAGTTGCCATGGTTTACGGCTTTCAGTTCAGTTAAGGACGTATCAGTCTTAAAATATCATCTTTGAGTGGGTTTGTTGCCTCAAGATCCCACCCTCATCGCCAGGTGTTTAAACTCAGGTGCCTGAGGTAATGACGAGGCTCATTGCTCATATAACAGGTTTATTGGAACAGAATAGACAAGAGTGAAAACAAGCGCTCTGACAGTTCTTTTATACCCCGAGCTGTCATCGCGTCAACCAATAGAATTCTTCTAAACTTCCCGCCTCAACGAAACGTGAACGGGGCAATCAACTGACATCCTGCCTGATTGACAGGAGAGGGCGGGACATGTACATATGTGACAGTAAGTAATCTGTGTACCAAGTTTGGTTAAAATTGCTCGAGGCGTTCCAAAGTTATGCTTGAACATACATCCATACATCCTTTTTTACATGGGAGGGGGGGGAGAGAAGACAGATTCAAGAATCATTCGTTCATATTCATATATACACAAACATATACAATTGAAGGTCTATAGTGCACCTACCTCCTCTTTTCCCCAGAACAACTGTCATCTTGGGCTGAGAAAGAATGACTGGCCCAAAGTCAGCCAGCTTTCTTGCTTAAGGGAGGCCTAGAATTCACTAACTCCTGGTTTCTTGGCCAGCAACATTCACTGTTAGTTGTTGCAAGGACAATAGTAGTTTCCAGTCAGGTCCTCTCTTTTCAGGCGGAAACAGAGAGAGACCTTATTGGCTGAAGCGCTGGCCAGCTCCCCTTTAAAAAGGGAGCTGCCAGACCTCTCACTCAGTGGATGCCTGTACTTGACCAAATAAAGAGCTGTTGTTTTCTTAGCCTTTTGTGCCTTTCATTACCCAATCTAACATTCACCATTACAACAAACTAGATTTCATTATGCTGATTATGCTTTTCTGTGTAGATTTCTGTTTGTAGATCTGAATTATCACTGGAATATATGATTGTTCTTTCATTCTTAGGTCCCAATGCTGACGAGCTTGCAAAACGATACCTGGAAACTGGTCAACAGCTAAGCCCCAAATCCCGGGAGGAAGCAGTGGAGCTTATGAAAGAACCCAGAAGGAAAGGTCAGAGAAGAAATGGACTCCCTATGCGTTTGGACCCCTGGAATTTATCGTCTGCTATTTCTTTTGTAGTCCAGTAGTTTCCTTTCTAGAAACCTGAGCAGTGGTGGCACTCAGCCACTTTGGGAGAACCGGTTGTTAACTTTCTGAGCAGTTTGGTGAACTGGTTGTTGGAAGAAATCATTAGGGCAGAGAACCGGTTGTTACATTATTTGAATCCCACCACTGAACTTGAGACACAAATCAAGTTGGAAATGATAGTACAAATGGTACTTAGGTATCTCCAAAACTTCCAGAAGAGTTCTGATTACTTAACTGGCTGGCAGGTGCAGTCAGCTTGTTATTGGCATCAGTTTTAAAACTTCTTGCCCTGCCCAGCTTTGCTATGCTCCTCTGAAAGCTAAACTCTAGTGATGCAGGAACACAGATTGATAGTAAAGCCTTGCAATGGTGCACATTGTGCAAAATGAGGTTACAAAATACTCCACAGAGGAAATGAGCTATATTGTCTCACTGCTGAGGAGGGGTGACATTTTAATGATTCTTCACATAAACACTAGTAATGTGTAATGGATTTGCCAGGGCCTAGATAATGAGAAAAGACAAGATAATTTGGAGCGTTTCCTTGCAGCACTTTCAAATGCCGTAAATGCAGTTCGGAATGCCCTGGAAGGGGAAGGTTAATCCTCACCTCCCTCGGTGTCACTACAGTTCTAAGCAGAATAATTCTTTTCCCACTTTTAAAATAAATTCAGAGACAGGCAATTCACTTTGGATGCCCTGTAGCGGATAGCTTTAAAGAAGTAGTTAAAGGCAAGACACAGAGGACTGGTTTATGACTATCAGACAGTCATAATACCTAAAAAGAAGATACTTGGAGGATTAACATGAGGGAATTATGTGTGGCTCCCTCTCCCCTCCATCACCACAGCCTCCTGCTCTCCTCAACCTTCATGCATGCTCTCTAGAAGTTTTGACTCAACTATTTTTGTTAGGTATGTCAAATAAGACTAAATCTCTTCATGTCTAATAGATTTATCCAACTGTAGCCTGGATTATCACGCACGAACACACATGGACCCACATACAGCACAACAAGACACATTTATTTGATTCTATCCGTAGCTTCAGTCTCTTCTTCTTACGTTTTTGGGCTTCTGCCTTGTCATTAAAGCTGGAGCTTATCATGAATGCCAAAGGTGCAATGAGGTGAAAAATTATTCATAAATGAAAAGTTGCATAAAATAAAATAAAAAATATGCTATGTCACATTTTGCAGGATTGCCCTGGTAATGTGGTGTGCCATGTTACTCTGACCATTTGTAAAATAAAAATTCTTTTGTAGTAAGAGGATACTTTTTGGGTGTGGGGGTGCTTTATATTTTGACCCTCCATTTTTGTAGGTAAAATTCCGCTTTTTATACCTGGCATTTTACTTCCTTTCCAATTTGAAGAATGGCCTATTATTTTTTTCTGTTTACAGTTTTTATTAGTTTATAATATAAAATACAAAAGCAAAGTAGCAAAAATAAGGGAGGGGAAGGGAGAAGTGTAGAAAAGAAGGAAAATACACCAAGTGTGGGACTGTAAGTATAACATTAAGATTGCAAGCTTTCTTTTATTCCCTTACTTAAAAATAAGCTCCACTGAATTCACTGGGAGCTATTTTGGAGTAAATATTGTTCCAAAAGTCATTTTGCTATCTTAGCAAAGTTAGCATCACAGTAGTGCCTAAAATCCTCAATGGACTGTTAAGGGAACTCATACATTATCTGGCTCTGGGGAATATAATCCATTAGCAGATTTTTAGGAGGAACACATTTAATTATGGCAACACATTTAATTTGGCTTTTGAAAGGCTATTCTGTTTTGTTTTTTCCCATTCAAGTCTGTCCAATTCTCAGGGATCACCTGGACAAGTCCCTGCAGTTTTCTTAGCAAGGTTTTGTAGAAGTAATTTACCGTCGCCTTTTTCCTACAGATGAGAGGAACTGACTGGCCCAAGGCCACCTAGCTGGCTTTATGCCTAAAATAGGACTAGAGCAGGACTGGAACTCGTAGTCTCCCAATTTCTAGCCTGGTGCCTTAACCACTGCACCAAACTGGCTCTCATTCTGTATTGTGGGCCTAATTACCAAAAGAAAACGTGGGACTGTATTGGTTGGAAACACATGGAAGAAGCCTTCATCATAGACAATGGCTAAAATTATGGTGATGATGTAATTGTTTAGGGAGCTGAAAGGTACTATGTGTAATTAATTCTAAAATTACAAGTAAACACAGAACTTTGGCTTTTGTCATTCATTACTGCACTGAATTATCTCATAACCTTTTTTGTTTAATAGAAGGAAATGTTTGATGTCATGCCCCCAGAAAATAAATAATCAGGATCAATGCTATTCTGATTAATCTTCTGGTTTCCTGCTTAAACCACATATCTGCAAAAGATTTAGGTTTCTTGAATCATTCCTATAAATTTAGGAATCCAACACTTCCTTTTCCGGATTTTCTTTCTTTTTTCATTAATAGCAATGGTACCAGAGCACACTTTTCATTTCAAAAATAATGCATTTTGCAATTATGACCCGCAGTATCTTTTCTGCCTACAGGAGGGCGTGGTCCAGTCCAAACGGCACCAGCAATTCCTATAACTTCCACTACCCAACTCATACAGCAAATGTCATTGTCCTGCCTTTGCTTTTCATTGTCATTCAAAGAGGTCAAACCACAAAAGAGCTCAGGTAAGGACCATTGCAAAGATTGCTGAGTAGAAATATAACATGGTACCCCAAGTGGGAAGAGTTAAAATAAGAGAGATGCAGGAGAGATATCCGAATGCCATTTTTAAAATATGCATTCAAGATCAATGGGCAGAGAGATAGCTTTTGACTGCTGTTGTGATGGAACTTTGCCTGGAATCCTAGGAGGGAGGAGCAAGAGACAGTGAAATTTAGATAGTTTGGTTGGGAGGAAAAGGATCAAGATAGCTCTTCCCTAGACGTTTTCAGAGTATATTTTTAATGTTGAAAGTAGTTTGCTTTAATTCGACAAGATTTCTGTCTGTAGGTGAAGAACAATAAGGGAAACTGCTTAGAAGAAACACAGCATGTCTTTCTTGGGGATTTTTTGGGAACCTGGCAGCTATCATGTCATCATTAATACCAGCTATTCTTTGTAATAGCATACTCAGTGAGTTTGAAAGAGCAGGATTGTAAATAGAATAGGGCCCCCAAAAGGGAAATATTAATGTTAGATACTAGCTTCAGCTATAATGGTTTCCTCCAAGGTCCTCTGTTCCGGCGGGAACAGAGGTTTAATCTCATTGGTCGAAGGGTCTGACAGCTCCCTATAAAAGGGCTGCTGTCAGACTCAACCTTCGCTGGATTGTACATAGTTGCTACTGAGTTAATAAAGAGCTGTTGTTACCGTTAGCCTGTGTGTGCCTTTCCATTACCCGATCTAACACTGGCGATGAGGGTGGGATTGGAAGGCAACTAGGCGAACCAAAAAGAACATAGCAATCCAGTGAAGTAAATCCAGCCTGGAGCTCAGCGTGGCTTCGAGCAGCCATTTTTGAGCGGCAAACTCAAAATGCCCTCACAACACAAAAGGTGGGGCACACCCCACCGACTCTGTAGGTGACTCTCCAGTCACCGAGCACTGGAACTCGTATATGCTGAGGTTCGACTGCTTCCTCGAAGCCAACGACCTCATGAGTCTTTCTGAAGGCCGTAAGAAGGACGTGTTCCTTGGTTACTGTGGACAGGAAGTGTTCAAAACTGCCAAAGACCTGTCAGAACCAACGCTGCTACAATCGGTCGCTTGGTCTGTGCTCCAGCAGATGCTGAGGACTCACTAAGTTCCCAAGCCATCTAAGCACGTCCGCCAGCACGAATTTAATATTCGCAATCAGAAGGAAGGCGAATCAATCAAAGGGTATTTTGCGGCGCTACAAAAGGCCGCAGAGTACTACGAGTTCCAAGACCTTGACGAGCTTATTCTTGACCGCATCATATGCGGTGTGTAGGACATTAATTTACAGAGGAGGTTACTCGCAAATCTAACCTTACTCTACAAATTGCCTTGGACGAAGCCAGGGCATCAGAATCGGCCGTCAAGTCAACAGAAACTCTGCAGCGCCAAAGCACTCCACAAGACGCACGAAAGTACACATAAGTACATTGCGAGGCTGCAGAGGCCGACAGCTCAGAAGGCAAAGAAGATGACAGCTGCCGCATGCGCAGTAGCCGTGCAAATTCAGACCACGATTCCCACCTTGTGCTAGCTGCAGAGGAGACCATGCCCGATCGGCTTGCCATTTCAGCAACACTACCTGCCAGCGCTGTGAGTGAAAGGGGCACATCGCCAAGGTTTGCAGAAGTGAGCACCCCACGACGACCTGGCAGCCAACCAAGAGCCCAACCAAGGGGCATGGCAGAAGCCACCACGGCGCTCAGAGGGTGACACCAGAGTCAACTACCACATCTCTATCGGCCAAGTCCGCACTAGGCGGCCAAAAAAGCTGAAGGTCACAGTCCTCATCGAGGGCTCTCCATGCAAGATGGAGATCGACACGGGGTCATCACTGACCATCATGCCATGGTCTACACTCAAGCGGGCCAACCTTAGCCTGAAGAAGCAGCATCTATGCACCCCTGACATCCGCCTTCGCGATTACCAGGGGAACCAAGTCCCCATCATGGGCCAGGGCACCTTCTGGGTGCAATTCAAAAAATACAGCAGCCAGCTTCCAGTGACGGTGGTCAACGGTGACCTGCAGAGCCTCCTGGGGCTTGACTGGTTCGAAGCCCTGGGCCTAGAAGTGACTGGTATCAATGCCTTGAAAGACGAGAATGCTGAAGCGATTTTTAAGGAGTTTGAGGACATCTTCAGCACTGATCTGGGTAAGTATGTGGGGACTCCAATCTCTTTTAATTTGGACCCCAACATAGCCCCCATAAGGCTAAAACCCAGGAGAGTGCCTTTCGCTCGCTGCCCCCAAATTGATCTGGAAATTGACAAGCTTGGGCCAGGGAATCCTAGAGCCGGTTGATCACGCATGTTGGGAGACCCCTATAGTGACACCTGTCAAATCTGATGGGTCTGTCCACATCTGCGTGGACTACAAATGCACAATCAATAAAGCTTTACAACAAAGTGCTTACCCTGTACCCATTGTACAGCATCTATTACATTCTTTAGGCCCCGGCAAAGTATTCACTAAATTGGACATGGTGCAGGCATACCAACAATTGCCTGTATATGGCACTACGGCGGAGGCCCAAACCATTGTGACGCATTGCATTCAAATGTCACCGCCTGCAATTTGGAGTTAGTATCGCTCTTGGACTGTTCTAAAGCGTCATGGAACGGCTTTTGCAGGGGATTCCAGGAGTCGTCCCCTATTTTGACGACATCTTGGTATCAGCTGCAAATGAGGCACAACTTTTTCAAACGTTTACAAACTGTTTTGGCTAGAATTAGAGACAAAGGCCTCTGTCTCAAAAAAGAAAAATGCCAAATTAACATGCCAAGGGTTGAATTCTTAGGGTACCTAATCGATGGCTCTGGGATTCACCCAACCACGAGAAAAGTTAAAGCAATTCAGGACGCCCCTACACCTCGCAATCAAACCGAGCTACAGGCGTTCCTCGGGCTCCTTAATTTCTACAGTGTCTTTCTTAGACAGAAAGCCACTGTTTCTGAGCCCTTACATCATCTCCTGGTGAAGAACATGAAGTGGTCCTGGGGCAAAGCCGAGGCTGCCGCATTTGCCACGGTAAAAAGACTTCTCTCAGCAGACACGTTCCTGGTGCAGTACAGCCAGACCCTGCCACTGGTGCTGACCTGCGACACTTCCCCGTTTGGCATCGGAGCCATCCTCAGCCACCGCATACCCAACGGAATCGAGGCTCCCATAGTTTTTTACTCTAGGACCTTGTCCGTTGCTGAGCGGAACTACAGCCAGCTGGACTGTGAAGCTTTGGCTGCAGTGGCCGGAATTAAAAGGTTCCATGAGTACCTATACAGCCATGATTTCAAACTAATTATGGACCATAAACCGCTACTGGGCCTGCTGGCTGGGGACCGACCTACGCCTGTGTCATTATCACCGCAGATGACCAGATGGACCATTTCCTTAGCTGCCTAATCCTACTGCCTCATCCACCAACCAGGCTCCACTTTGGGGCATGCCGACACTTTGAGCCGTTGCCCGCTACCAAAATTTCTTGCTGACCCTACCCCCAAGACGCCAGTTCTTCTCATTGATTGCTTAGAGACTGGTCCTGTCTCGTCTAGTGACGCTGCCTGCCACTCTGCAAAAGACTCCACCATCAAACAAATTTTGAACTGGATGTGGAGGGGGTGGCCCAAGGGGTCTATTGGGTCTGAATTCAAAATGTGCCATTGTAAGCATAACAAATTGTCTGTTGTTAATGGCTGTTTGCTGTGGGGGGACCGGGTCATTGTTCCACTCAAACTGCACATTGCAGTATTAGAGGCTTTACACGTAGGGCATCCTAGAATTGTCAGGATGAAGTCTTTGGCCAGGAGTTACGTGTGGTAGCCTAACATGGACAGGGAGATAGAAGAATGAGTGGCTACCTGCACACCGTGCCAGGAGTCCAGACCAGTTCCCCCAGAGGCACCCACTAAGGAGTGGGAGCAACCTCAAGCACCGTGGTCTAGGGTGCACATTGATTTTGCTGGCCTAGTTCATGGCCAGACTTTCCTCGTAGTTGTGGATGCCTACTCGAAATGGCTAGAGATAGTCCTGATGACCTCCACTATGGCAGAAGCGGTCATCAAGGTACTACGGAGACTTTCCTCCATGCACGGCCTGCCCGATATCCTGGTCTCTGATAATGGGCCCCAATTCACAGCCATGCAATTTGAGACCTTCTTAGCAGCACAGGGAATCAGACATGCCCTGGTCGCACCATTCCATCCGGCCTCCAATGGTCAGCCAGAGAGAATGGTGAGATCTGCAAAAGAGGCCCTATTTAGGATGGTCCCGGGAGATTGGCAAACACGGGTTGACCACTATTTTCTCATTCAGCACATCACACCCAATGCCACTACAGGGAGAAGCTCCTCTGAGCTTCTCATGGGTCACCGGCTAAGGTCCCACTTAGACCGGCTACACCCAAACTATTCTGCCGCATCGCCCCCTGACTCCACAAGCAAAATTCGGAACTTTAGTGTAGGGGATTCAGTTTACGCCCACAACTACACCGGGAGAACTCTGTGGATTCCTGCCAAAGTGATAGGCATCACCGGGCCTCGCTCTTGTAGAGCTCAACGGTCGGAATTGGAGAAGGCACGTTGACCAACTCCGTGGCCGCCCATCCAACTCCACTCTTAGGCAAGCAGAGGTAACTCTCAAGGTTGAGTCTGACAATGCCCTTCCTGGCTAACGTCAGGTACCACCCTCACTTCTTTCCTCTTACCCCAGTCGACTCCCCAGTCCCCGCAGTGCAGGACTTCCTCTCGGAGCTTCAGGCAGTCCACCAAGTGGTGCACCGCTATCTGACTCAAGCCAAAGAGGACTACAAGAGGGCAGCGGACAGGTCTCAGCATGTGGTGCTGGAGTTGGCTGTGGGAGATCGCATGTGGCTGTCCACGCGACACCTCCCATCCCACCGGCCAGCTAAGAAGTTGGACCACCGTTATCTTGAGCTGTTCCCGGTGGAGGCCGTCATTAAACCAGTGGCCTATCGCTTGACCTTGCCACGCTCGATGGGAGTGTACCCGGTGTTCCATCACTTGCTCCTGATTCCTGAGTGGTCCTCTCCGCCAACTGTCTCTGCCCCAGCCATCACCGCGTGAGGCAAAGAAACAGACTATGCACGAGGTGGCTCGGATCTGGGACTCGAGATGGCTAAAGGGACGATTCCAGTATTTGGTGGACTGGAAGGATGATGGGTCGGATGGGGGGACTTGGGCCGATGTGAAGGACGTGCACATTCCCGCTTTGGTGCAGGCTTACCAAGCCCAATGGCCCTCAAGGCCGCACCCTGAGTGTCAGACCTGGGGGAAGGGCCCTGCGGTGAGGGATAGTGTTGTCATCCAGCAGGATCCGGTTCAGCTGATGGATTCAGATAGTGAGGGATCATTTGAGTCTGCCCTGGACAATGTGGAGGACCCTGTGCAGGGTTCAGACTCAGAGCAGGGACCAGAGGGGTTGGTTGGCCACCAAGAGGCACCTGAGGCATGGAGCAGTTGGGAGGATCAAATTCAGTTTGTCCCTGATGCTAGATTAAGAAGGGCTGAAAAACGGAAGCAGCAACTACGTAGGCAGACTCACAGAAAATGATTAGCACAGGTGATTGTGGATCGACCCCTCTCAAGAGAGCTTATAGGTGAGGCATTGGGAGGGGACATTTGCAGGAAACAACTGTTCGAATTAGCAATGAAGAAAGTCTATGTATTCTAGTTGTGTCTGCTCATTGGGACTATCTGGGTGTTTTTCTTAAACGTGAATTGTCTGGGCCCTCAGCCAAAGGATTTGTTATCGCAGCAAATTAAATAGTGGCAAACAGCCAAGCCTGTGTTTTGGTTTATTCACAGGCGTGGAGAGGGAGGTGAGAACAATTGCTACTGAGTTAATAAAGAGCTGTTGTTACCGTTAGCCTGTGTGTGCCTTTCCATTACCCGATCTAACAATTAACATTATCCAGAAAGTCAGAAAATAATCTTTAGGGTCAAAGTCTTTGGGGAAGACTTAACCAGTCCCCAAATAACACTGCTGAGGACAAAAGAAATCAGTGGGATCCACCAGGAAAGGGATCAACAGCATCAAACTAGCAGGTGCAAATGAGCAACAAGCATTTTTAACAAGTATTGCAAGAACATTAAAAAGAGTGCATTGATTGCCTGAAGGTACCTGACATGTTGTTGATGATGAATCTCCTGTATATGGCCTCATGAACATCTCCAGCAGCCACAGGTTAACCTGAAAAAATATTAAATATGATTTTTACAGATACATTAAAAGTCCTAATAAACAATATAGAATAATAAACAATAAGCACAACAAGCCCTGTTAATTCTATTATCTGTTTGTTTCCTTTAACTTTTTAAGAAGATGTTTAGTTACTAAATTAAATCTGATAAAGGTTTGATAGAAAAAAGTATTTGGTGACAATATGTTTTTATGATCTGTTTAAAGCAAGGTTTCTCAACTTTGGTAATTTTAAGACCAGTGGACTTCAATTCAGTTCTAGGCTGCATAAACAGAGGGATAGAATCAAGATCACGTGAAGTGTTAATACCACTTTATAATGCCTTGGTAAGGCCACACTTGGAATACTGCATCCAGTTTTAGATGCCATGATGTAAAAAAGATGTTGAGACTCTAGAAAGAGTGCAGAGAAGAGCAACAAAGATGATTAGGGGACTGGAGGCTAAACCATATGAAGAACGGTTGCAGGAACTGAGTAAATCTAGTTTAATGAAAAAAAGGACTAGGGGAGATATGATAGCAGTGTTCCAATATCTCAGGGGTTGCCACAAAGAAGAGGGAGTCAAACTATTCTCCAAGGCACCTGAGGGTAGAACAAGAAGCAATGGGTGGAAACCAATCAAGGAGAGAAGCAACTTAGAACTGAGGAGAAATTTCCTGACAGAACAATTAACCAGTGAAACAACTTGCCTCCAGAAGTTGTGAATGCTCCAACACTGGAGGTTTTTAAGAAGATGTTGAATAACCATTTGTCTGAAGTGGTGTAGGGTTTCCTGCCTGAGCAGAGGCTTGGACTAGAAGACCTCCAAGGTCGCTTCCAACTCTGTTATTCTATTCTATTCTATTCTATTCTATTCTATTCTATTCTATTCATTCCCAGAATTCCCCAACCAGCATGAAATCCACACCTCTTAAAGTTGTCAAGATTGGGAAACCTTAGTTTAGAGAACAACTTTGAGGAAGGCTTTTTTTTAAAAAAAAATCTGTATTTTTTAATATATTTTATAGGTCAGCTTAAAATCAAAGGTGGTAGCGGCGGCATTGGTCAAGAAAAGGAGTCCATTTTATCTGACAGATTTGATCCATGTCCTGTAGCAAGGGAGAGGCTCCGTGAAATATGCCGCCAAATGTGAGCTTTTTCAAACGATTAGAAAAGAAAATGCATTATTTCTATAACAAATAAGCACCAGTGCCTTTCACATATTGCAGTCTCATAGAAATGTTTCAGTTGTATAATAATTTGATATCTAAACTGACACAGTATGCATCATCCATGAAGCAAAATGGAAATGCCAGTTGGGATAGGTAACATATTTGAAGGCAGAGAGATGCTTAGAAGGAAATAGATAAACAACTTGTGGGCAAATCACAAGGCCCATCAACAGGTTGCAGCACTTATATCTTATATCTTATATGATAAAGCGATGTATTTTATGGAGCATGGATGGCCTGGAGTGGAGAGGATCCCTATTAGTATGAGGCAAAGAAACAAGCAAGGCTGCTTTCTTGCAGATATGCTTACAAATATTTGTGCATTTATATTGACTTGTTCAATCTGGAGCGAACCAAATGTTTGAAGTTTCAATAAGATGGTTTCTTCCCACTTCCTTAAAAATGACATTCTAGTAGGAATGTCATGGTGGAGCAGTACTGTAGGCTTCTTCTGCTGACTGCCTGCTCTCTTTGGCAGTTTGAATCTCACCAGGCTCAATCTTGACTCGGTCTTCCATCCTTCCGAGGTCGATAAAATGAGGACTCAGATTATTATGCTGTCTCTGTAAACCACTTAAAAGAGGGCTGGAAAGCACTGTGAAGTTGTACATAAATCTAAATGTGCACATTTGCAACTGATTCTTAATTTTAACTACTTCAGGTAATGTTCAATGCAGGAATGCACTTTTTCCACGTATAAAAGTTGTACTTACATTTATTTAAATTACACAGTAGACTATAAAAGTAAATAGTGTATGATATTTATTATATCATATCCCCCTTATCACTGTTGCTAAGATGTAAGTCAAATATGTATATGTTGAAATATGTTTTCAAAAGTCAAAACCATCAGTGAGAAGTAGTGACATTTTCATATATATGTAGGTGACAGTAATTTCCTTTCTCATTCTTCTAGATACAGGGGTGATGAGGATTATTACTGCTACTGTAAGGGATCCAGAAAAATGTCAACATCTTGTTTTATAGTTCTTTTTCTGCAAGATTAGGGCTTAGAACAGGACTGGGAGGTCTGTGGCCTACATGCATTCTCCCAGGCCTGAAAAATGGGCCAATTAATTTGATCAATATAAGAGATAAATTCCAAAGTGAGGGTGGGATGGAAGCAGGTAGCTGTCTCCAAAGGAGATTTTTTTTAAAAAAAATCCTGTTACATCTTAACTTTGGCTATTGTTTTGACATTTTGCAGAAATGATTGACATGTGAACAGAGTGCAAAACCTCTGAGAGGTGAACTGTCAAATTCTCATACTTATCCCCCCTAAACACAGAAGAAAGTATACTTGATTGTAGCAGTAAATACATACATGCAGCCCCAAATCAATCTAAAAATGGAACTTTGGGGCCAGTTTTGGACAGATGATAGGTTTTGGGGGAGAGGTGGGAGCAGCTTTTCCTCTCAAAAATACCTCATACTTTATTCCAACTATTAAAACATCTTGAAGTTCTATATAAGGGCCTGCAAAAATGGGAGTTCGAGTCATTTTAAAACTTCCATTCATTCAAAGAACGCAGTAGTTTGCCCCTCAGAGAATTATTGCTATGATTTCTACCCTGAACCTGTCACAATAATTGCTATGAAATTTCAAAGGGCCTCTACAATCTGCTGAGTTATTGTCCCAATCATTCAAATATTGATCTAGAGTGATTTCTCCCTTTCTAATCATCACATACCTTTCAACTATTAGGAAAAGATACTAAGAAAAGCATTGGGTTGCAACATTGCCAGCATGCTATCCTGTTATTGTCCCAGTTTACAGGAGCTTTTAAATACAAACATAAGGAATTACAATCATAATAAGGGGATAGTACTGATTGGCTCACCTTTCAATTTTGAGATCCACAGAAATGAATTGATCACAGATGCTTCTGACTTGTTTCCGAGAGATTGGGGAATAGAAATGTTGTAATATGGAAATTCCTTCTATCTCTTTCCAATTATTATCACAGTTCGCTAATTGCAGTTTATTGCTCCGGTGGCTGTGTGTATTAGGAGAGAATTTCTACTTAATCTCCATTTTCTATGACTGTCAAACTAAAAAAATAATATTGGAATTATTATTGTATATTTTCAGTTTCTGATCAAGTAACAGATGCTCTCTTTTCCTTGCCTTTCAGTGCTGACACATAGCGTCAGTTTACCTTACATATATAACCATGCAAGCAACTTTCATATCTGTCTTTAAAGCCTATTAATTGTCATCGGATTATAGCTTGGGCCTTAATAATAATAATAATAATATTTAATGCTTCTAGACCGCCCCCTCTCCCGAAAGGGACTCGGGGCGGTGTACAGTTCATACAAAATATAACAAGATACAATAAAATTAAATATGTACAGTTGACAATTGACATGGAGGAGGTTAAAAAGCAGTTAAAAGAACTGTACAAAGCAGATATAAAATAAATTCAAACCCCTAAAAACAAATACAGTAAATTAAAAAAACCCTAAAATAACCAGATATAATACATTTGCCAGGAGGGACAGTTGAATTATGCCAGGCCTGCTAATCGGAACAGGTGGGTCTTCAGTTTTTGCCGGAAGGAGCGGAGGTCAGAAGTGGTTCTAATGTCGGGGGGGAGGTCATTCCAGAGGGTTGGGCCCATCACAGAGAAGGCCCTACTCCTCGGTGTCGCCCGCTGGCATTGCCTAGTGGACGGCACCAGGAGAAGTCCCTCCCTGTGTGAGCGTATTGGCTGCAGACATGTAGACATGTAAATAATGTAAATAATAACATCATGTAGTGATCCAAATTGAAAGGACAAAAGAAGATTTGGATCAAGTGGAGTGTGCATATAGCATCCTTCAGGAACACCTTAAACCAACCCACGTTTCCCCAAAAGTGTACATTACTGATGAAGTACAGTGATGCAAATGGAGAAAAATATATTGCTGCTTTAAAGTGTTTCCAGGAGATACTACATGCATGTCCCTCTATCACAATTTGCCCTTTGCATCTGGCTCTGTGCACAGGAAGGTATATGAGCTATGTCTCAGCCTTTAATTTCCTAAAAAGCTCAGATCCTACTCTCTGCCAGAGCTAATCTCTAGAGCCTGAGTGGTTTTGTTGTTGTTGTTAAAGAAAATACCCTCAAAACTCTTAACTTGCTCAGTATGGTGTTATTTGAAGTTCTGATTCTTACTCCTTATCACTATATCTAACATGAAGCTGTGCCATTATTTCTTTTTCTTTTAGAGAACATGAGAAGTCTGCAGCCATAGCAAAGGGCCACGTGAGACCCCTAATACTGAAGAATTATCCAACTGTGCACAAGTCACCATCTCAGGCCTTGAGAAGAGCTTCCCTGTCTCAATTAGCCGCTGAGATCAGACGTTCAAAACTGAAAAAGTTATTCTTTTCCATTCCTAATGGAACATCACTGATTTAGTATCCTTATTTTGCCAGGGAGTAAATTGGTGGGTTATTGTAACACTTACTAAAACCTGTTAGAAGTATGCAGTGTTGAGGGCATGTGGACAGCTGCTCATCCATTTGTTCTCTTGGTCTAGCTGCCATCTTCATATGACTTCCAGGCATTTGAGTGCTGCTATTTCAAAGCCTTCATTGAATAGGAACTTCTCACCTTGTTCTGAGATTGTGGCCTAGTCATGACTGCTCTACTAGGGTGAAATGCTTTAAATATCTATCATTTAAAAGTACATGAAATTGGAGCAGTCCTAAATCAGTTTCATTGGACTCTCAAGATATTGGTGTGTACCTTATCTAAAATGTACCAGATCACCTGGATTTATTTCTCAGGTACAATTAGTACACTCAGAACTGTTCTATTTTTCAAAACTGTAATATTTCTGAAAGAGCATTAAAGTCAAACATCTGCCCAGAGGTATGCATGCTATGCAATTAAGAGGATTCTTACTCTTAATTACACCCTAATAGTCTTGGTCTGCTTCTTCCTCAGGTATTGGTTGAATGGATGATTCAACCCCCTGTGGTCAGATACCTCCTGGTGAAAAAGTTGGTTTCCCACTTCTTTTGTGGATCTGCTATCAGATGTGGCAGAGCATTGGAAGAAGTGAGGGGAGACAGCTGCTCAGTCCAGAATAGAGTCAAAATCAAAAGGACCCAATTTCCCTGCTGCAAAAGCAGAATGGACCTGGAAGATAGTGTCCCAGAACTGGAGGGGAAGAGTTGGTGGTCATCTCAACTTTTACCATCCAAATCCAGTAACCCAACTCTATCACCACCCTTGTAACTACCTGGAATTTAATTTTCTAAATCCAAGAAAGTGATAGTTATTAGTGCCACTTAAGTCATGTGTAGTTCTGTCTTAAAGGGTATGTTGGAACAAGCTGTGAGTCTGTGTTGGCACTCCCTTGACTAAATATTATCCATTCCATTTCATGCAACAGGAGTCTAGAATTAAACTCCACAAATCCTTTGCATTCTCTCTCTCCCTCCTTCACCCTTTTTAATTTCCTTGACATCCACTTGGCTTATTTGGAACTATTTCACAGAAGAACATGCTGCATTTGATTTTGCCACTAAACTGGGGATTTTTTAAAAGGCAGCACATTTTTTTCACATCATTATGATGGCTCAAATGATTCTTCCTCTTTTAACAATGTGATTTAAACAAAGGCCTGGATGGAAAGCCTTTATAAGCCCCTTATTAGGGTTCCATATTTTGGCTAATAGATTCATTTGCTGTGATGGCATAGGTTATGAAAATGTGAGAGGGAAATAGTCTCTCAGGCAGGCTGTAGGACAGAATGAGCCATATGGGGCTTCATTTGAAAATATTATGCAGTAATCTAGAAAAGATTTCACTATTTGTAGGTTGACCAAGTTCAGCATGTAGATAGGTGCAATAGTCTTAGGGCATGGGGTGATAACTGGAAGTTGCCCATGAATGTGATTGCATCAGGGTTGCATGAAAGGGATTTTGCTGATGCAGAGAAGTTGCCAATTCTTTCCTTTCTCCCTGAAAACTCTCTTCCCTACTTCCTTCAGATGATTTCTGAGCACCACAAACACAGGGGCAACTGTAGGAAAAATTCCATATACAAGTCTCTCCTCCAAGCATTATGAAATAATTCCAAGCTATGAAGGAACTGTGTCACCACGTTTGATCTGAAATATCAACGGATGTCAGTTACATTCATTGACCTCTGTGACTGAGCATGCCCAATGTAGGCAGTTCAGCAGGAAGTCATCCAAGGTTTGCACCCAAGGAAGATCTATAGCACAGTGTTTTTTAAACTTTTAAAAAAATCCTTTCACATTATTTTATTAGACTCATATTGAGAATAGTATCACCTTGCAACTTCAAAGGGCCCAAGACTTTTCCATAGTCTCTGAATGAATAGCTAAGTAAGCATCATTTTCATGTGTGCTATTACTTGACCTAATTCAAAGTTATCCATCCGGAAATATTGCAGTTTTCCAATTTCCCATATGCTGCATTGGAAAGACAATCACCGTTCTGTTTCAGGATGTTCCAACTCAAGGAGTTTTAGGCATATTTTCCCCAGGCCACTCGTGTCTGTCTTATTCCTTTAAATCAAGGTGAGTGTCATTAATTGATCCAAATAGTTTGAGGTGGGTAGAAATGCAACAGAGAAAGCATCCATTAATTGATAAGTGATAGTTGAATTATTACATCAAAAGCAATATTAATGTATTAATAGACCAATTTCATCAAACCAATCGTTGAAACAAATATTTTCATATTTTCGTACAAATTATGTGAGTTCTCTTGGGACTAGCCAAGTTTCCTGTAAGAGAAATGTATGGTCATTCAGGATATCATAAATCTATGTGATTTCTTCACAGGATCTTTTTTCTGTCCAGTACATTCTACATATTGTGGCTGCACAATTTCATTTTGTAATAGTAACCACAAAAACATAAAGTTATTAATGAATGCCTGTAGAAATCCATTCATTAATGGAAAAATATCATGTAAGAGAGAAATTATCTCAGTTGTACAGATGAATAATCAGAAAAGAGACTAGTACAAGGTGACATAACTAATCAGTGTTATGGGACTTTTAAAATCAGGTCAACTAGATCCATTTAATCTGGCTATTTTATTGTTATGATTCTCATCCACACTCTTTTTCTAAGTGAAGTAATTAGCTATCCCGTGTCTCTGGCTTTAAAGAGCATGTGATATGGCAAGGTATTAATGACCGATGTTAAAAGCTTAACCCCACCGGGTGTAATTAATGACGATGCCACATGGTGTAACTAGGAGAGAAAAAGGTCAACAAAGTGATAAGCAATTGTAATACATTTCAGTGGTGGACTGTGTGAGACTAACATAAAATTTGGCCTGAAGTGATGGCATGAGACATTTCCTGGGAAATAAAGAGCACTGAATACAAACAATTGAGGGAATTTGGGAAACTCCACAGAGAAGAAATGGGAGTTGGATAGAATAGCAGTGGGAATCCTGCTTCTTCAAGGAGATATAACATTAGGTGGGGTTAGGTAAGTTAACAGTCTGAGGAATGCATTGATATTCAAGGACTCAAACTCATTTGGAGTTGAGCATTCATGACACTTGTTCTTTTGAACAGATGGAAAGGGAGCTTTGAAACATCTAAGACCTACTGTATTTTTCAGAGCATAAGATGCACCTTTTTCCCTCAAAAAAGAGGGTGAAAATCTGGATGCGTCTTATACACTGAATACAGAATTTTTCCCACCTGAAACCCCCGCCCCTTCACCAAAATGGCTGTGCAGAAGCCTTTAGGAGGCTTTCAGAGTGTGCCTGGGGGCTGGGAAGGGCAGAAATGAGCGGAAAATGGGCCGTTTTTGGCTCAATTTTGCCCCCCCAGGAACACTCTATAAGCCTCCTAAAGGCTATGTGTGCCCTTTTTTTGACAAAAAACGGGCCAGTTTTTGCAAATAATTGGCTGTTTTTTGTTTGTTTTTGGCCCAACTCACCCCCCAGGAGCACTCTGCAAGCCTTCTAAAGGCTATTCATGCCCTTTTTTGGAAAAGAAAAAAAAACCTGGGGCCATTTTCGTGAAAAACGGGCCATTTTTGGGAAGTCTGCAAAGTGCAAAAACATTTTTAAAAAATTTGCATCTTAAAAATCTTGGAGCGTCTTATACTCCGGTGTGTCTTATATTTTGAAAATATGGTAATTTCAGCTAGAAATATGTCACTTTAATTTTATCCAACAACAAGATTCATTATTATGCAACAATATTAAAATAAGCGTACTGTGTAGTCTTCATATTTGCAAGAACTCAGCTACCATGGTATAATTCTATCTTGACGTACAGTAGATAGGGGAGCAATATACATCATAATGCAAACTTCATCCGATATGATAGCGTTGGCAAACCTTTTTGGCACAGAGTGGCAAAACAGGAGCACATATGTGCAGGGGAGTACTGGAAACTGGAAGAGCAGCTCCCTGGCACGCATGTGCATGCCGGGAAGCTGAGCTTCCAGTTTTCAGAGTGCGTATGTGTGCTGGTCACCTGGTCTTCTAGTTTCTGGCACGCATGTGCACATGAAGGCTAGCTGGCTGGCGTGCATGAGTGCACTGGAAACCAGAAGTGTTCCCATGCATGCCACAGAGCTGCTTTTCTGGTTTCCATGCATGCCTGGGAGCTGCTCTTCCCCCACACAAGAAGGCCAGCTGTGCACATCAGAACCCAGAAGAGCAATGGGCAACGGCTAGCGTCCTGGAGAGATGGCTATGCATGCCACTTCCAGCATGCATGCCATAGGTTCGCCATCACGGGCATATGAACTTGCAGGTAATCACATCACCTATACAAAAGGGCAGAGCTTGTGTCATGATACCTCTTATGTTTTGCCATTTTGGCATTACGATGTGTAGGAACCAACACCCTTGATCATAGCTATGTTGCATTGTAAGGACATTCAATGGATAAAAAATACAGTATAATAGAGCAGTCCACTCTGGGCTTAGGACCACTGAATTCCTCAATATTTATTATGCTTATAATGTTTTTGCAATGAGAAAAGCCAAAAATATTACTAGTTAACATCTTCAGCAGCAACCTTTCAGTGCTATTTGCTGTGACTTGACTGTTTTCCGCCTTACTCAGCTTTTCTGTGGCGTTACTGATGAATCAGGAAGGTGGGATGGTTAGAGACAAATATGGCCATTTAACCCACCGCTGGAACTGGTATTCCCGAAAAGAAATTCTTCAGTCATTAGATTTTCAGGTATGAATTTGGACTCTTGCTAAAGAGACACCACCATTGTTTTTGGCACTTTTTAACAATTACTCTACAATTTTTAGGTCATTCATTTCTTCAGTTGGGTTCAGGTTCTACAAATACCAGAGAGATGATTTTATACCCTCATGCATTGCCACCAGGCACTGAAACGTGTTTTTAAAATATGTGTACTTACCATATATAAGGTAATACCATATGGTAATACCTGTTCACAAGGATTAGATCCTTATAAAAAAATGCATTGACAAAACAGAATTTGAGGCAGGCAGGCAGACAGGAGGTTACAGTGAAATAAAATGGTTTTCCTAGGTGACCAAGAGTTACAGAACATCCTCATTTTTGCTGCTAATTAGTTCTCATTTGGACTTTTGCAGGTCTATGGGAGCTAGAGATTTGTTCTTCCTTTCCCAATGCTACCCATGGTACAAGTAGTGATAAAAAAGCAAAGTGCTCCATAGGATTATGTGATCTTTACTTTTTCTTCCTGACATTTCTAATATGAATATGAAATTGAGAAGAGAAATTATTGCTTTTATTTCAAAGCCTCTATTGATACCAATGAGAGCTTTTTGTACACTGTAAAGAACGTCTTCACTGTCATTGTCAACCCTTAATTAAAAAGTTTAAGATTTTCTCAAGCCATGGTCCATTCCTGGTTAACCACGTGAACACAGCAGTGCAATTTCTTCACAGTAGTTTAGGAGTTTGCCATTTTCTCCTTTCCAGGATGTAGATCATCATCATCATCATCATCTCAGTCTAAAATATATTTCCTAGATTTTCCCTACTGAAAAACTAACCAGGTACAGTGCTGCTTAGATTTCTAGTCTAGACAAAGTTGGCCAGGTAATACCACCATCGATATAATTAATGTAATATCTAGTATAGACCAGTGGTGGGATTCTAATTTTTTTTACTACCGGTTCTGTGGGCGAGGCTTTGTGGGTGTGGCAGGGGAAGGATACTGCAAAGTCCCCATTCCCTCCCCACTCTCAAAATTTCTGCTACCGGTTCTCCAGAACTGGCTGAATACCACCTCTGGTGTAGACTCAAAGTTTCCATTTGTCTCAGATTGTGTTTGCTGTGGATGCATACACATGTATTAGTTTCAGCCTATCTGCATCTTTACTAGTCCAGTTAAAAAGACTGTCAGACATGAAAACAGTGGGAAAGTATCCGTTCTGAGTGAATCTGCCCCATGACTCTGATTTATCTTTTGTTTTTTTTATTTCTTAGATAAATGAACATTTAAGATTAAAGGTTCTCAGCCAAAATTCCATGACCATTACTTTTGCTGCCTTGAATGAAACCATCACCTTATCTTTGATAAGACCTGGATGTCTGCATCTATGCAAGGCTGATAAGCAGGTACTAAGCAGCCCCAGTGTTTGTTGTTGTTGTTGTTTTTAAACAGAGAGCTGATTTCTAATAAAGGGCTGGCACGATAAAGAGATCGCTCTGCATTTTGTAACCCTAATTAAAAGTCAGAAGAATTTGTGCTTGCCATGTTGTGTCTCCCATGACCCACTAGGAGATAGTCAGTGTGGTAAAGTCGAGAAAGCACTGAGGTAGTGTTAGGTTCCAGCAGTTTCCCCAAGCCACTGAAATGCCAAAGAGAGTGAGACTTGAGACGAGGCTTGCAAAAAATATCAGCTTTTATTTATGGCCATAGCAAAGGCTGGGTGACAAAACTATATTCAAAATGCATGAAATGAATAGCCACCCCCTGCAAGAGTGGCTCAGAGTATTATATACATTTTAGGCAGATAGAAACAAAGTTTATCCAATCAGAGACAAAGAGTCATTACCAATGTGATTATTAAAGCATTCTTTGGTTTAAGGTCCTGGCTCTGTCTACCTTATCTATGGAGTATTCCTATAGCTTTGTGTAGGGGGTGGTAGCCCCCATTTGCCAAGTTGTTTTTCCGGCAGAATGCTTTAAGGATTTATGAGCCAAGAAAACTCCCTAGTTTGGTTCCTTTATCTATGTGGCCTGATATTCCCGTGTAACAATTTTTTTCTATGATTTCAAGAATGTCTAAGGCTGGGTCAGAACAGATCCTAGTTCAAATTCATCGTCAGTTATGAATGGGCCTTGGATGACTTTAGGCCATCCAGTATTAAGGTTACAACTTGCTGGGCTAGAAAGCAACTATCTTCTGATAACATACAATAATATAAGTGTTGTATTCTGACGAAGAATGAGGCAGGACGCATCTCTGAGGAAAACTAACAGCTTTTATTCACGTAACAGACCAACTATATACAGCAAAGAATAGCTCTCTCCTGCCTGACAGCTATTTATATGGAGCTGTCAGGCAGGCAAACCAATCAGCTGTCCTTGACAGCCCGCGCTCAGCCAAGCCGCGTCTTAGCCAATCAGGCGCAGCTTGGCTGTTGCTGGCTCGGCTGTTGCTGGCTGCCAGGACAGAACACTCCTTCCCCCCCAGCGAGGACGCAGGCGCGAACATTGCGCAAGCGTACTCGCTTAGATAGGCGGGGCAGCGCTGGACCTGCCCTGAGCGTCTCAGTGCAGGCGGAGTCGTTGTAGAGGGAAGAGGCACCCGAGAAGCTCCTCCCGAGAGGGGGTGTAGCTCCGGGTGACGTCGTCCGGGCCCGCCACAGAGGGAAGAAGAACAGACTCAGGTAGGCCGGGGCGAGGGGGCGCGGCCGAGGGAGGCGGAGTAGTACACGGTTGCCGGTAGGCGGCGTCCTGGCAGGTGAGGCCTGACTGGGGGAAGGCCTGGGAGAGTTCCAAACTTGGAAGAGCATGCATGGATTGAGACGGCCATTGTAAGGGCAGCCTGTCCGCAGGCCCCGGGTAGGCGAGGCCTGACTGGGGGAAGGCCTCATTAAGGACCACCTCTGTCAGTTGTGGTTGAGCGTTGGCTGTTCGCGGGTCATGGTGGAGTGGACCCTCGGTTGGATGGCGGCGCCTTAGCTGATCCACGTGGCGCTGCCACTCGGATCCATCGGGAAGGAGGACCCTGTAGGAACAGGGACCAGTTACTTCCTTGACCACAGCCGGCGCCCATTTAGGTTCCCCCGAGAAATTCCTCGCCCAAATCAAGTCCCCCACCCCAAAGGAACGGGGAGGGGGCCCCAGGTTGCGAGGCTGCTCCCCTGAATAGAGTGGGTGCATTCTATCCAGGGGAGTCCGCAGGCGCCTGCCCATCAGCAGCTCAGCGGGATTTTTGTTGTCACTGGGGCAAGGGGTGGAGTGCTGGCTTAACAGGTAAGCCGCCACCCTTGCCGGCCAATCGCCCCGATCCATCCTGCCAAGAGCCTCTTTGGCCGAGCGAACGGCTCGTTCCGCCCGGCCATTGCAGGCAGGGTGATAGGAAGCGGTGGGCACGTGGCGGATGCCCTGCATGGCCAGGTACTGCTAGAACGCCGTGGATGCAAACTGCGGCCCATTGTCAGACACTATGATGTCCGGCAACCCGTGAGTGGCAAACAACCGTTGTAATGCCCAAATAGTGCTTTCCGCCATGGTAGACGCCATGAGGACGATTTCCACCCAGCGGGAGTAAGCATCCACGGCGACCAGGAAAACCTGGCCATGGAAGGGGCCCGCGAAGTCGATGTGGAGCCAGGACCACGGCCCCCTGGGAGCCTCCCAGTGCCGCGCAGGAGCAGCGGGTGGGGCAGGTCTGGACATCTGGCAGGGGTGGCAACGGGCCACCCAGGCGGCGATGTCGTTGTCCAAGGACCTTCCTGAGTACTTCGATGAGCCCTGCGCAACTGAAAGCAGAGATCAGGACATCATCGAAGTACGGAACCACGCCCGGGAGCCCATGGAGCAAGTGCTCTATGAGGCTCTGGAAGATCCCCGGGGTGACGGAAACGCCGAATTGGAGGTGGCGACAACGGAAAGCCCCTCGGTGGGTGATGATGGTTTGAGCAGCCGCCGACTCGTCATCCACCGGGAGCTGCTGGTAGGCCTGCGCCATATCCAGTTTGGCGAAAATACAGCCCTGCCCCAGGGAATGGAGCAGGTGCTGTACGACAGGGACTGGATAGGGGTTTGCCTGGAGGGCAAGGTTGATCGTCGACTTATAGTTGGCGCAGAGACGAATAGACCCGTCGGCCTTGACAGGGACCACAATTGGGGTCTCCCATCTGGAATGGTCGACAGGCTCTATTACGCCCTGCACCAATAATTTGTCTAGTTCGGCGTCAACCTTGGCCCTCAAGGCAAAAGGCACCCTGCGGGCCTTCAGCCTGATTGGTGCAACCTGGGGGTCGAGATTTAGCGAGATGGGGGTGCCCTTATACTTCCCTAATTCCCCACTGAACACGTAAGCATAGGTATTTAGCAAGCTGGCGATGTCAGGGGGAGTGTCCATTGCGAAATGGACCCAATGCTCATAGAGCCCTAGCGCAGGGAAGCAGTCGAGCCCTAAAGGGCAGGAAGGGGTTTTTCAACTATAAGGACAGGTAGTTGGCCCTTAAAACCCCCATACTCCACTGCCACAGGGAAACACCCAAGGATGGGAATAACTGCCCCTTGATAGTCCCGCAGGGAAGTGTCCGGGGGAGACAGCTGGCTTTTCTTGACAGCTGGGCACAGGCACTGAAACTCAGCCCAGGAGAGGAGGGAATGGGAAGAGCCAGAGTCCACTTCCATGGAGCACAGCGAGCCCTCTATTAAGAGGGAAATCCGGCACACCTGCAGCTGCGGTGAAGACCTGCTCTGCAGGGGTGGCAGGTGGAAGTTGCGGCTGGTCAGCGGCGAAGAAAGCACCTTGCGGTTTCTGCTGGCGGCGTGGAGGGTTGGGTTGCTGGAATGACCCGGTCGCTTGCCCACTGCTGCTGGTGCATTGGGGCACAGAAGCCCTGCAGACCTGCGCCAGATGCCCCTTCCTCTGACAACGGCGGCAGATCGCTGCCTTAAAGGGGCAATCTGCGCGGTTGTGCTCGCCTCCACAGCCCAAGCACGGGGTTGCCGGCTGCCGGGAACGCTGCTGCTGCTGCTGGGGACGCCTTCTTGAGATCGCTGCCAGTCGGGCCACCAGCTCTTCTTCCTCCTGGTCCGTAATGGGCACCAGCTGGTCGATGAGGCAAGTGCGGCCAGGAGGTGGAGGAACCTAGTAACGGACCATCTTGGCTGTAGACTGCTCCGACAGCTCAGCCGCCCTAGCCTCGGCGAGGGCTTCGGCCAGGGTAACCTCTGGTCTGGCCAGGAGGCGCCTCTTGAGGTGAGGATCTTTTACCCCGCAGACGAATTGCTCGACCAGCGAGTCATCCAAGTCCAAAAATTCACAGGGGATGGCCGTTGTGCGGAGGGATTGGAGGAACTGGCTTACAGACTCCTCCGGCTTCTGCACACACTGCCTGAAAGCGTAGCGCCTCGCTATCTTAGATGGTGTGGGCGCGTAGTGGTTGCGGAGTTTGGTGATCAGGGTGTCCCAGTCTAAGGAGTGGACTGGTCGAGGGGCTGCCAGCGCCCTGGCGGCGTTGAACATGGCTGGCCCGCAGCAACTAAGAAAGAAACTGCATTTCTCATCCATTGGCAAATTGCGATTGCCATTCGCGATGAGAAAGCACTCAAAGCGCTCGAGGAAGCCAGCCCACGATTCGCCGGCTGTCCCGTAGGGAGCGAAAGGCGGCATGGACGCCATGGTAGTCAGGAGAAAATTGCCGGTCTGAGGAGGGAACGGCGGAGTTTCGTCCGGTAGAGCTAGCGCTGGTTGTTAGCGATGTCAGCGTGGCCTCAGGATCCCACCTTCGTCGCCAGTGTTATATTCTGACGAAGAATGAGGCAGGACGCATCTCTGAGGAAAACTAACAGCTTTTATTCACGTAACAGACCAACTATATACAGCAAAGAATAGCTCTCTCCTGCCTGACAGCTATTTATATGGAGCTGTCAGGCAGGCAAACCAATCAGCTGTCCTTGACCAAGCCGTGTCTTAGCCAATCAGGCGCGACTTGGCTGGTGCTGGCTCAGCTGTTGCTGGCTGCCAGGACAGAACAATAAGCATGTTGAACGAAATGTCCTTCTGGGTTCGGCTCCAAGTGGTGAAAAAGACACTGGAGACATGGAGGCTGCTTGGAAAGATGGTTTTAATGGTGGACAGGACCACATGGCTTGAGTCCTGAACAGAAAAGATGATCACATGCTTCAATGTTGGTGGAGAAGAAGAGAAGGAAGGACTGAGATGCTGAGTCCCTGGTTTTATGCCCTCTCTGGCCTTTGATCTTGAGCTTGTCTTCTAATTGGTTGTCAGACTCCCATGGGGCCATGCAGGGGCAACTTTCTAGGCTGCGTTTTGAATCCAGGTTTGGTGGAGTTCTCAGATGCCATGTGGGGAGTTGGGTAAAGGGCCAATATTATCATGCCTTCATTCCCATCCCCCTGGAGCTGAAGGGGAGAACTCTTTATTAATGTAAAGGGACTGGCTTGGCCACCTTAATGGCCCATTGACAAAGTGGGTGGGTGCAGGAAGCTACAAGGAGCTACTCTCAATTTAAAATACGTTTCTTCCTTTTCACATCCAGGGAAATATAATATTCTGCCTTTTCAATATTTCCTAGGTTATTTCATTTTTCTGGGAGAGGGCTGGGTGATAACTTTCCACAAGCAGAAGCTTAATTCTTAATAATCATATTTCTAGCAGTATAACATATCAGAAGCAAACAGCAAATATTGGTTTAATCAGTAGTAATTATATAGTAACATAAGCAATTCATGATAAAAGCAAATAGCCAATAATTGATTCATATTGATTCATATACTCCTTCAGTAGCATTGGGAAGAGCCTGCTGTGGCCAGAGGCTAGCTGCAGAATGAGACAAGGAGGAAGTGGACGCAGAAACCTGGGCCAGCTTCGGAGGGCTCTGATAAGGAAACAGCATCAGAGACACAGGCCGAGCAGGGGCCTTCCGTCCTCCCCCAGATGGAGAGGCAGCTGTCTTTGGGGCCTGAGCTGAGTAAAAGGGAGGAACAGATAGGCCCCATCCCAGATGCACGTATGAGCAGAGAGGAAAGGAGAGGAAAGCTGTAAGCTGGCTTTCAGGGAAAAGCAAACGTGGACGCCAGCCAGCCCCTCCCTGCTTGGGAAATAAAAAAGTAGGGGTTTGGGAGTGGCTTGTTGTCACAGACAACCGTTTGCTTTCTAGTATACAGCAAGCAATTCAGATTCCTTGGCCAGAACCAGGTATGTTGGGACTAATTACGTTTGCTTTTTGTTTATCCACGTGAATAAAAAAAAACTGTTCCTACCCTGTTTGAAAAGGGGTTTGTTTTTACTCGTGAGTAAGCAGCTTATCATTACTTGCTAACAGATCCTAGTTCAAATTCACCGTCAGTTATGAATGGGCCTTTGTGTGACTTTGGGCCATGTTGTATTTCTCAGCCAGCCTCTCTCACATGATGGATTTGTAGGGAAAGTGGGGGAGGGAACAGTGCAGGCAGTCCCCGACTTACAACAATTCACCTAGTGATTGTGCAAAGTGACAGCAGCACTGAAAATGTGAGCTACGGCCATTGTTTCACACTTAGGACTATTGCAACAGTCCAATTGTCGTGTGATCAAAATTCATACCGTTATCAGCCATTTCAATTTTGGAAGACAGGCTGGAATAAATGGGAATTTTAAAAGTTACCTTTGTTATCACAGTCAAATCTTGCTCATACTTAGATCATGTGATAACTGTAAGTTAAGTAATATGTGTGTAAAGACGCCAACTGTAAAATCCACAAGTCTTATTGCTGAGTGTTGCCAATATGTTTTTTTTTTCTTATCACTTCTAAAGCACATAATTGGTATTTCTTTGGAGGTTTTTGCACTGTCCTTATACAAAAACAAGAAATTTGTGGATATGAAAAAGCTATATAGGTGACAGATTTGTGTACTATTATAAATTATAGATATATCAGTTCAAAGCCTTATTTGAACATTGCTCTTTACCAAATCTCTGTTCAGGAGCTGATGTCTCCATATCTTCTGATGTTCCTATAATATTAACTTCAGTAGAAGAACATTGTGCATTAAAACTGTGAAATTTCTCTCTCAAAAGAGAGAACAGTTGACATCACTGAAACAAGCGGCAGTGGATTTTTGAAAGTTTTGTATATAGCGGCAGTGGGTTTTTGAAAGTTTGGAAGTAGCACCACTTCTCCATAGAGAAATGCATTTTTCCTCTATATTGCTCACGTGGAGACTTTAAAAAGTGGTGCAATTTATTTTTATTCTTTCTGACTACCTTAAGCCAACTGTATATTCAGTTGCTTTTTGCTGCTTCCATGTTCCAAGTCCTTTTCTGTTGGAAGAAAGTGATACCAGAGACTTTGATTTTGGGAAGTAAACATTGTTTCCATCAACTTTTAACTTAACTTTCCATCAACTCTTACTGTATGCCTTTACTGCATATTTTGTCAGGGTGCTCAACTGGTGCATTTGGTAGAATAGGATGTGATCTCATAGACCCATCTTGGAAATAAAGTTGTCATTTAAGAAAGATCCTTAATGAAAGATCCTTACTGTATGCACAATAAAATATCTAAAGATTTTTTTAAAAAAATATTCATACGGTTGGCAACTGACCATCCCGGGGTCATGCGATCACCTTTTGCAACCTTCTGACAAGGAAAGTCAGTGAAAAAGCCAGATTCACTTAACAACTATATTACTAATTTAAGAATTGCAATGATTCCCCTAACAACTGTGTCAAGAAAGATCATAAAATGAGGCAAAATTCAAAATTAACAAACGTTAACAGACATTTCAGGCTCAGTTGTGTTCATAAGTCGAGGACTGCTTGTACTGTGTATACCATATTGAGTTTTTGAAATGAAGAGGGCACTAACGCTAACATAATAAAAAGCACGGCTGGGTATCATAAGTGATTCCTCTCTTCGAATGCTTGAATAAAACACATTGCATTACATCAGCAATGGCGAACCTTTTTTGGTTCGCGTGCCACAAGGGGGGGAGCGCAGGGGGGTCGTGTGCGGGCGTGCCACATCCATAATGGAATGCGTGACCCCTGTGCGCATGCGCGCACAATGCACGACCCCCCATTTTTACATGCTTTTTTCACCCTCCCCAGGCTCCAGAGGCTTTATAGGAGCCTGGGGAGGGCGAAAAGAGCCTCCCCCGCCCCACCGGAGGCCCTCTGGAGGCTTCAGGGACCGTCCGGAGGCTTCCCTGAAGCCTTTGGAACGCTTAAACCACCCTCCGAGCAAACCGGAAGTCACTTCCGGTTTGCTCGGAGGGTGGTTTTAAGCGCTCCAAAGGCGTCAGGGAAGCCTCCAGACATTCCCTGAAGCCTTTGGAATGCTTAAAACCACCCTCCAAGCAAACCGGAAGTGACTTCCGGTTTGCTCGGAGGGTCGTTTTAAGCGCTCCGAAAGCGTCAGGGAAGCCTCCGGACGGTCCCTGAAGCCTTCGGAACGCTTAAAACCACCCTCTGAGCAAACCGGTTTGGTCGGAGGGTCATTTTAAGCGCTCCGAAGGCACCAGGGAAGCCTCCGGATGGTCCCTGAAGCCTTTGGAGGGCCTCCGGGGGGGGGGCAGGGGAGGCTCTTTTTGCCCTCCACAGGCTCCTATAAAGCCTCTGGAGCCTGGGGAGGGTGAAAAATGGCTTTTAAAAAGGTGAACTCAGCTGGCCAGCGCGCGCATGCCATAGATTCGCCATCACTGCATTACAGTATCATACCCTTATAACCTTATACCCAGTTTTTCTGCTTACCGGCAAAATTAAATTCTGCAGTAAAAGCGATAGACAAATTATACCACATTCTATCTTGTTCCCTTCTCCCCCTAAAACCCCTCCACACACACATGGCACTTGGCTCTTTTCAAATTGCTTCCCTGGAGTTCCATTGACCTTTGAAAGAACACCCCCAGGAACTTTGCCGAAACCGGCAGTAAGGACAACTTTCTTTCCAGAAGGAAATTGCTATGTCCCTTCCCCCAAAATATTTATACTGTGGATGCACTTTTGTGGAAAGGCAGCCTTTGCATTAAAATGTTTTATGACTCCACTGGTTGCCTTCACAGGGCGGCTGAATGACATATTTATCAGCCACGTGGTGCTAATTGGCCCATTCTTTAGATTAAGAAGTCATCGTCGCTTGTCATTTCCTTCTCCATCTCCTACTGCTTTTATATTCATCCCCCACCCAGACATGCAAACAGACACACCACAAAGCATATATTTTAAATGGTTTTTGTTAAGCAGAAACAAAGAAAAGCTATGGGTCCGAGCATTAAGGAAATGAAAAATGGTTTGAAGATGAAATCCGTACGTAGGCAATGTATGCGTATGCAAGTGGCCCCATAATAGCTCTTTCCATTCCCCCTGCCCCCATTCTTACTATTTTCAAATCCTCTCTCTTACTAAAAATTAGAGTGAAAGAAAAGGTGTGGGATGTTTATTTTCAAGGAGAAAAGATGAGAGACTTTTCTCCTTGAAAATTGGTCTCGTCCCTCCAAATATGTACACCAGGGATGAAATGCTCTGAAGTCTGCTACCAGTTTGCTTTGCTACCAATTTGCTTCGATGTGCACGGGCAATTTGTGCGCGTGCATGTCATTCGCCCAAACCGTTAGTAAAAACATAGCTGATTGTCAGAGCTACCAGTTTGCCCGAACTGGTAGCATTTTTTTTGCTACCAGTTTGGACAAACCAGTAGCATTTTTACTACCAGCTCAGGCGAACTGATCCAAACCGGTACCATTTCACTCCTGATCAGTGGTAGGTTCCGGATCCCGGTGCAACCGGTACAGTGTAACAGGGCCGGGCGTCCACCACATGCACTCGCGCAGCACTCGCATGCGTATTTACTGTCCGCGATGCTCCAGCTGCTCGGTGGAGTGTCACGCAGGCGCCATACGCTCCGTGTGCATGTGCAGAACCCCGATTGGCTCAAATACAGGTAAGGATGGCAGGCGGGCGGGTGGGCCCTCCAGAGCACTGTACCGGAACGGTACCTGGTGCTCCCAGCAGGTACCGGTATGCCCGTACTGGGGCGTACCGGTTGTATCTCACCATTGCTCCTGATGTACACCTTTTCAGTGGAAAGAAAACGCTGTTATCAAGGAAGCTGCTATAAAAAAAAGAGAAAGTTTCCTGTTCCTATACTAGACAGCTTGTAGCTGAAGCACACAGTTTATAGGGTTTTGTTTTTTGAAGAATGTAAATAAAGGTGATTTTTAAAAATCCAATAAGGATTTCAGAACAGATGCCTTTTTGCTCAGTGTGACAGCTGCATAACAGTTCTTTTGCTATTGTTTGTCACATAACTATTGTAAAAAATGGGCAAGACTCTTTCACGCTTCTTCTAGCGCAGAATTATTTATTTTAGTCCAGCACCAGGAATTAGAGAGATAATTTTGGATCTATAGGGAAAGTAAATTAAGTCTTTTAATGATCAATTAATAGTATTACTAAAAGACATGTTGGCGCAGTGGTTAGAATGCAGTACTGCAGGCTACTTCTGCTGCCTGCCTGCAATTTGGCAGTTGAAATCTCACCAGGCTCAAGGTTGTTTCAGCCTTCCATCCTTCCGAGGTGGGTAAAATGAGGACCAGATTGTTGGGGCAATATGCTGACACAGTAAACTGCTTAGAGGGTGCCGGAAAGCACTGTGAAGTGGTATATAAGTCTAAGTGCTATTTGCTATAGCTATTGCTATTGCAGAAGGATAAAACTGATTTTGCTACTGCCTTCTTGCAGGATGTATTTCAACTTCCCAGTTGCTATTACTGGCAATTCTCTATCATGCCATGTCTCAGAATGAGCAGAGTGACTATGATATTTCAGTTCTGGTAACATTCAACTGCTAAATCTGATAGGCAGTGGTTTATTATTTTCTGAGGTATTATTTCTTACACGGTGTTCAATAATTTTAATTGGTCATTCCAGAAGTTGAACCTGGAGAATCCCCACATAATGGTTTTGTCCACTTATCTATCTTAATTAATATTCACTTATTTAATCTCTCTTAAAATGTAGGCTTTATTAAGAATATAACAAAATCTCAGGCTTAATTGTTTTTGGGGGGAGTTACTCTTGAAATATTGTTTTAGTAATATTTTCTTATTAACGTAAGGAAATAAATTGACTTTTCTCTTTTCTTTTCTTTTCTTTTCTTCTCTTCTCTTTCTTCTCTTTTCATGGCTGAGTCTTACTCATATGATGTCATAGCTAAGAAAAAATGAATGCAATCCAAACCCTGGTCTGAAAAGTCACTGAGTTCTGCTATTGTACAATGATGGCTGCTTAGATTTCCAGATGCCCTAATGCAGTATTTTTAAAAATAATTCTCATGTTCCTTTTTCCTTTCCAAAGTTGACTTTAAAAAACATTGAAGCGCATGAGAAAGAACATTGGAGAAGAATCCTTACTGACATTAAGAGGAGGTTTGAGAAAACTATAAAACAATTTATAAACAGTGTTTTGATGATTTCAGGTATTGTCATTATGCTGAGTTTATGCTTTATTAACTAACGTGTATAGTCATGTGCTGAATACTGGTACAAATATGACCGTGATGGCGAACCTATGGCACGCATGCCACAGGCAGCACGCAGAGCCATTTCTGAGGGCACGCGAGGCATTGCCCTGTCAGCTCCAGTGCGCATGCGCCCACTGGCCAGCTGATTTTCGATAGTTTTTTTTTTTAATCTCCGGAGGATTCCCTGAAGCCTCCAAAGGGCGAAAAACAGCCCAATGCAAACCAGAAATGAGGAGAGAGCTGCCGGAACGGGGGGGGGGGGGAGGGGGAAAGACAAGCGGCAAGAAAAGAGGCTTCTTTCACTCGTGCTGGCTGCTCTGTTCCCCCCTCCCTCCCCTGCTACTAAAAAGGATCCTGCCCGATCGCTTGAATCCACAGGGAAATGGGGAGAGTTGCCAGCAGGGGGGAGGGGGAGAAGACAAGCGGCAAGGAAAGAGGCTTCTTTCACTCGCTCTGTTCCCCCCTCCTCCCCTGCTACTAAAAAGGATCCTGCCCGATCGCTTGAATCCACAGGGAAACGAGGAGAGTTGCCAGCAGGGGGGAGGGGGAGAAGACAAGCGGCAAGAAAAGAGGCTTCTTTCACTCGTGCTGGCTGCTCTGTTCCCCCCTCCTCCCCTGCTACTAAAAAGGATCCTGCCCTATCGCTGGAATCCAAAGGGAAATGAGCTGCCAGCACAGGGGAAAGACAAGCGGCAAGGAAAGAAGAAAAGAGGCTTATTTCACTCAACGTGGCTGCTCTGTTGCCCTTTTCTCCATTTCAGTGATATGGCATCGAGGTTGCCCCACCCACCATCGCCCAGGTCCTCGCTTCTCCCAAACATTTCTTTGCCTTCCTGATTTCCAGCTCCATCGCGTTTCTTGCCATCGTGTGCAGAGAAACAAGGTTTGTGGGACTAAAACAAAACTTCAATCAATTACAACTTGGGGGGGGGGGGGGGAGAGATCTCGCAAAGTTGGAATTGATTGATTGAAAGGAGTTTTTTTTAGTCCCACAAACTTTGTTTTCCTGTCCAAAACGGCAAGAAACACGATGGGAAAATGCTACGGAGGGGAAATTAAATAGGCAAAGAAATGCTTGGGAGAAGCGAGGACCTGGGCGATGGGTGGTGGGGCAGGCTCCATGGAGTGGTGCTGAAATGGAGAAAAGGGCACCAGAGCAGCCACCTTGAGGGAAAAAAAGCTGCTTTTTCTTCTTTCCTTGTTGCTTGTTTTTCCCTCATGCAGATTGCTCTCTTCCTCATTTCCCTTTGGATTGCAGGGACCAGGCAGGATCCTCTGTGCTAGCACGGGGGAGGGGGGGAAACAGAGCAGCCACCTTGAGGGGAAAAAGCTGCTTTTCCTTATTTCCTTGCTGCTTTTCTTTCCCCTGTGCCAGCAGCTCCCTTCCTCATTTGTCTATTGACTGTAGTGCCCAGGATCCTCTTTAATAGAAGGGGAGAATTTAGCAACTGGACTCACACCTGCCATTGTAAAAAGGGCCCAATCTTTACACAGGAGAATGATAAGGGAAGGTTTTTTGACACAGGAGCACACTTGAGCATCCCCCCACCCCCACCCCAATCTCTGCCCGTTTGTGGCAGAGCAACTTCTCCCCTCACTGGGTGTTAGCCAAGGGGAAGCAGCCAGAGCAGGGAGTGGCGAGGAAGCCTTGCACAAAAATGCACGGTCCACACAGGTGAGGGGGGCATTAAGTTATGTGGGTGGGCACTCGAGTTCGTGTGATAGTGCGCACGTATGTGCTTTTGGCACTCGAGGCGAAAAAGGTTCGCCATCACTGAAATATGACATTATCTTAATTTTCAAAATTTCAGAAATGATAAAATGACACAGATAAATGTTGTGAAGAAATATGACCAGGGGTCAAATTCTGCATTCTGTTTATCTGAAGTAACATTGAGAACTACTAAACCGATCCCTTCTGGGTTTTGTGCTTGAATTGTTCTTATAACATTTGTATTGTTGCTGCAGGAAGTAAGAATGACTAAAATATATATATAGATATTTTTGTAGTCCTCCTCCTTCAGCTGGAAAAGGCTTTTAAACATTAATTGCAGGACAACTCTAGTTTTCACATAGAATATAAATAGGCATTGTAAGGAAGGAAAGGGGGGAAAAGAATACTAGATGAGATGTTAATGTTCTTTCTCATATGCATGATAGATAATATACATCTGTAGCTTCTTTATCCAATGGACAAGCTAGATTCCATCTTGCCAAGATATTTTTCTTGAGAGTTAGGAGGCATTGTCTCTCAGATCTTTCTGGCAAGAACAGTGGAAGTCTTGCTTATGTAATTGTTACAACTTTGATAATAAGACAGTTGTGGGCATATTTTCCTAGAAATAATATTTATTGTGAAAAGTTAGAAATGCACCTTATATAAGGTACATCTTGAGCGTACACATGAGGGTGAACCTGCTTGCAACTCCTTAAATCACATCCCAGATTATCCCAGAAAAACATCATTGTTTTAAGGAGTTTTTTTCAAATATCTGGTATACGAATATCCTTTGCATTCGAAAGCATTCTTTGCTGTTTGGGGTGGGATCACAGTTCAATGTTACAGCATAGATTGACATACACATCTAAAGTCTAAAATCATTCTTTAGCATTTCTTGGTGTAACTCATAAAGTCCTGAAGCTATTACTTCTCAATACAGACCAGGATTTCTTTATTAGGTGTCCCTTATACTGTGTCAGTGATTCCCAACCTTTCTGGCTCCATAGACCAGCAGTGGTGGTGATGGGAGGGAGAGGATGGTTTTGTACAAGCAATCTAATCCTGTGCATGAGCAAATGAAGCTTCACACGCTCACCTGTCTCTTGCACAACCCGGTTACAAAGGGCCATGGATTAATACTGGTCCATGGACCACATTTTGGAGACCCCTGCCTTAGATAATTGAAATCCAAGCTGCTTAATCTATATCCTGTATGGTCATATGGAAGGCATCAGTTTAGTAAGAACTGTTGTATATAGTATTAGACTAGAGGGAGAGATTGACATTCACTTAGTATATGCAGTGACTGGCATCCTTGTGTCACAAGCATGACAGTCTGGAACTTGGTTAGTAGACTCTTATACATGTGTTAGATATGTAACACATGCGTGCAGCATTTTATATATAGGTATATATTGTTATGTAGAGGTATATATCCAGGAAGACATTTATATAAAATTAGCTTCTCTGTATTCAGATAGCTGAGAAAATATGGTATTTAACTATTTGCCAAGATGAGTTTGGATCAGAGAAAGCACAACCAAATTCTTTGAAAGCCCAAGAAGGACTTTTAAAAGAACAATCTTTTGTGCTAATAACATCCAAAGGATTATTTACTTTTACTAACCTCTATACTACCCTGTATATCTTAAAAAGTAATTGATCATTATTGCTACCATTGTTATTTTTATCACATTGTTATTGCCTTTACAATAATTTTTAAAACGTAATATAATCTTGATAATCTGCCCGATGATCTGTTGATTGGCAGGGATATGCTGCATAGACTATCCACCTGAGTTTCGTACAAAACCTGTGAAGTGTAAAGAAGCAGAATCGCCACTACAGATCTGGAATCGAAAGCTAAGAGAAGAAGCTATGGCTTCAGCTTCAAAACCAAAAGAGAAACGAGCTGTCAGGCCAATGAGCTTACCCAGTCATCACCCAATTAAAAGAAAATTTAGGCCTCCCTCACGGTAAGTGGGATGATCTTTTGGAGGAGGGAATTCTCTGAAAAACAAGATTAAATAGGTGGGATAATAATATGCTCCTTGTAAAATAGAAACACTGGAGTCAGTCACAAAAGGCTAATTGAGAGGGTGACAAGGGCCAAATAATACAAGAAGCATCATGATGTCCCATTCCTTTTGTACCTTTTGTGTCTTTTTTTTTTTTAAAACAAAGTTTTATTGGTTTTTAAAAAAAAATTTACAGGGAAAAAGGTAGTGGATAGGTACAAATTTTGATGGTTGCAATGTGCGGTAGGTGTCCCCTCCCTCCATACTCAAAGTATACATTTACAGAAAATTCCATTACTAAATAGTAACATATAGTCAGCATATAAATTCAATTAATAAATTCGGTCAACTTATGTCAAACAGATTTTCTTATTCATTTTTGTGATCTAGGTTTTCTTGGTGTCGCCCCATCTCCCCCCCGCTGGCAGAGCTCCGGCCCCTCCCGTGTCCTGTGTATCTGGTGTAGGATCATCTGGTTTTTCTAAGAGAGCTTTGCTTTTTTCCATAAAGGCCCGTGCCTCTATGGGTGTATTAATTCTAACTCTTGTGTCCTCCCAGAATACTAGCATACCTTCAGGCATCAGCCATCTGAACCACACCCCCTTCTGGTATAGTTTCTTCACTAGCTGCGAATAGCTTTTTCTTTTTTCCCCTCACTTTCTTGGGGATCTGTTTCAGAATGGTTATATGCCTGTCCTGGTATTTCAAAGCTTGCCCCCTTTGTGCACTTAGAATTTCATCTCTTGTACTTTTTCTGAGAAATTTAATGTGTACCTCCCTGGGTACGTTATGTGTTCTAGCATATGCTGAATTCACTCTATAAACCAAATCTATTTCCCACCCCATCTGTTGTTTCTCTCTCTGGATGTATTCAGCCAAAATACTTGTCATAATGTCCCTTATATCTTCATCATCTGCTTTCACCACATTTTGAAATCTAAGATAAAAGGACATTCTCTCAAATTCTATTTTCATCTGTTGGGTATCAAGTTCTTTGTTCCCCTTCTGCACCCCTTCCATCCCCTCCCTCATCTCAGCCGTCCCACCCTCCAAAAGATCCAGTCTCTGTGAGTTTTTATTAATTTGGGCCTGTTCTCTTTGATTTCTTCTTTCATCTCCTTTAGTTGTTTTTTTTATTTCCTCTTGTCCCTGTAGAAGTTGCTGAAACATTTGTTGAAACTCGGTCTCTGTAGTTTTAGGTTGCATCAAAGCTGTTATCGTTGATTGTGTACTAGGACTGGACGTTGCAGATGTCGGGGCAGAGGCAGCAAAACCAGGTTTTCCAGGAGGTGGTTTTTTAGGAGACATTGTTTGTGGAATAAGGAGATCAGTCAGTACAGAGAGTGATCAGTCAGAGAGGTAGAACAGCCAGGAGAGTCCAGGAGACAGAAGATCCAGGCAGAAGAGGATTTTTCTAATCACCCTGGCAATAGAGTAAAGTTTTTCACTCCAGGGAGTTCAAAAGGTAGCAATCAACAAGAGATTTGTCTGAGTAGCACGGAGCCAAAGACCGGAAGCCTGAAGTTTTAAAGGTGGAGTCAGGTTTCAGAGCTCATAAAGACAGAGGAAGTGTGCCATCTTGCCCTGCCAGCTTCGGGTTTGGAGACATAACAAAGTTTTCAAAGTTTCCAAAACTTTCCAGATCATCCTTCCATTGTAGTTTTAAGTTCAAAATTCGCCATTAATAGGAGCGTGACATCCTTAGTTGGCTCTCCCCCCTCCTCCTTCCCTTGGGGCTGAGAGCGAAATTGTTTCAAGCCGCCTGTCCGAGGGGGGGGAAAAACCCCTCCCTCCAGTCGCGCTTCTCCAGCCAAGCCGAGAGTAAAGTTTAAACTGCTGGCAATTTTTCCAAATTAATGAAGGGGATGAGAGGGAGTTGTCGCCTCACCGCACCACACCCGCGTCCTTCTGCTCGTCTTTTTCTTCCGTCAGCCTCGCAGCGAAGACGCCGGAGCGTCCCCCATCATGCTCCCCGGTGCCTAGAGCGAGGTGGGGGGGGGCCCTGCCGCCGCCGATCCAGGGGATCCCCCGCAGTGCCGCTCCTCCGGCAGGAGCCTCTATGGGGCGTCCTGTGCCCCCCAAGGAGTGGGGAGCCCACCGGGAAAGCGCGGGGTGAGCAAAGCTTGCACGTCGCCGTCAGCCGCCGGAACCGGAAGTCTGTACCTTTTGTGTCTTGATGTGGCAGACATGTACAGGGGGGGGGCAAGTGTGTTGCAATGGTGAGATGCTGCTTTTGTCACATTGACAAAAGTGCTGGATTCTGCAGATGTTACTAAAGATGTCTCAGAGGTGCCTCTGGACTTCAGGTGCTTTTCATGCTCCTCAGAAGACATACCAACAGTGACCGTGCTTGCTTACTTTGTACCTGTGGCTTGCTGCTTTATTTACTTCTGCACCTAACTTGCCTTGATTATGTGCCATCAAGTTGGCGTTGAATTTTAGAAGCCACATAGATTTTCTGTAAGATCATCTGTCACCAACCTGATCTTTCAGACCTTCCAATAGTGTACCCATTTTCACTGTAATTGGGTCCATCCTTCCTGCTGATCCTCTTTTTTATTTCTTTCCATGTTTTTGAGCAAACTGGCATATAGACAGACAGATCGAGCCATATATATTTTGCTTTACTCAAGTTATACATATTGATATTAGTGCCATTGAATTGCAAAACGATGGTGAGCTGCTGAAAGACAGATGTGTTATTTCTATATCACCTGCATGGCGTCCTCTAAGCCAGTCTGCTGCCACGTAGTGTAGTCGAAAATGTTATCTATTCACTGGACATTGAAGAAATCTTCCAATTCTGATCTGATTGCATATGTTATGGGAAAGGAATATCTTTTTATCCTTTGAAGCAAAAATTGAGAGCAGCAACATATCTTGGACTGGTCTTAAGCTTGTAATGTATAAGTAGACAAATTCAAAAGAGGATAAGAACTCCAAATTAGATAGATCAGATCAATGAAAATAAAAAGAAACTACAAATACTAGTATAGAATTTTACAAACTATTTTCTTAGGACCACATACAACCCTTGGACTTTACAGCAAGTCATTAATAGCAATAGCAGTTAGACTTATAAACTGCTTCACAGTGCTTTACAGTCCTCTCTAAGCAGTTTACAGAGTCAGCATATTGCCCCCAACAATCTGGATCCTCATTTTACCAACCTCAGAAGGATGGAAGGCTGAGTCAAACTTGAGCCTGGTGAGATTGGAACTGGCAAATTGCAAGCAGCTGGCAGTCAGCAGAAATAGCCTGCAGTACTGCACTCTAACCACTGCACCATCGCGGCTCTTAATTACTTTAGATTCATCTGCCTTTTCTCTGGCAGCTTCTCACATTGAATTAAAAATGGAAAGACAGAAAAGACTGTTCAGAAAAATAAAAAGTGGTCTCATTCAGTTTAGCTCTGGAGTCATTGTGAATTGGCAAGCAGTCCAAAATAAATTACTCCTAAGAGACTGTGACCCTCAGCAAAGGGGGTGGGGGTGGGAAAAGTATTAAATGACTGGAATAAGTAATAGGCAGAGTTGTGGCTTAGGATAAGAGTAGATAAGAGTGAATCTGTTGTGGTTGTTGTCTTCTGGGTTTCAGTGAACCTTTTCACTAATGGCATCCTAATTATAGGGCATTTTCTCCCTAGAAATGCCTCATATAATTTTTATTTCCCTTTTGTAAGCCCAAAAGCTGCTTGACAGTTCTAAGATATTGCTTTAATGTGGTAGCTTTTAGTTCATTTATATGCATACGTGTGTCTCAGTAAGAGCATAAGTTTTGTTTTTTTAGCTATGACTATTTTTGTAACTACTGGAGTGGTATGGTTGAAGCATAAATATGTTTTATGCTACACTTTATAATAAATATGCCCTGGATGGTTACAATAATTTAATACTATAAAAATAAACTCATAGTGAAAACTTAAACATAATATGACCTATCTATTACCTATCGCTGATAATTATCACTATAAAATTTGACTTGGATTAGTGAGTGGTAGAACTATTTTTATATCCAATCATTTCATAACTGCTTGGGGTCTATATTAGATTCCGAAAAGTAATAAGGCTAGTATATAAAATATGAGCAATACAAGCACTGATAAAAGTAAAGCAATTTTTAAAAACCTCTAAAATAGCTTAATATTAAAAAAATATCGGGAAAAGGGAAAGCTTTGTCTGATGTTGATTCCTGGGCAGAATATTTCAAAGACAGATCATGCCTTGTCTGTCAGCCATGACTGCACTCATTCAATATGGGCATCACAGTAAAATATCCAAAGTTATTGTAGTACTTCAAAGGATACAAGCCAAACATTTAGGGCTTGAAACATTAATACCATCATTTTGAAAACAGTTTGGCAGCAAGCACATATGGAAAATATGGGTTGCATATGCTCATATCATATTCAGTAGTCCTAGCTATTTAATAACCTGAAATTTGATTCCAGTAGAAAAGAAATTTGATTGACTGAGTCTGAACCAGGAGTGGGTTCCTGCCAGTCCTAACCTCTTCTATAGAAGAGGTTCCACAAATCTATCATGTCGTTTAGAACTGGTTCCAGCTCCCCCCCCCGTCAGCACCACGCTTGCCCCGCCTGCCGCTCACTGATTGGCTGGGTCACCAATCGCCCCACCCACCTCTAAGAATCCTATCTAAACCTTAAAGTCTTAAAGCTGTCAGGTTTAAACATCCCTGGGGTTTTTTTCTAAAGGGTTAGGGGTGAAAGGGTCTTGTAACTTGACAGCTTTAAGACTTGCACACTTCAATGCCAGAGTTCCTGAGCCAACATGACTGGAGGATTCTGGAAATTGAAGTCCACAAGTCTTAAAGCTGTCAAGTTTGAACACCCCTGGGGTTTTTTTTCTAAAGGGTTAGGGGTGCAAGGGTCTTGTAATTGATAGCTTTAAGACTTGCGTGCTTCAAATGCCAGAGTTTCTGAGCCAACATTTTGGTTGCTAAGCACGAGCATTGTTAAGTGAGTTCCACCACATTTTACAAGTTGGCCACACCCGCCCAGTCACATGACTGCCAAGCCACTTCTACACGGTCACATGGCTGGCAAGCCACTCCCACATGGTCACATGGCTGGCAAGCCACTCCCACAAAGCAGGCCACACCTACAGAAGACGTTCTAAATTTTTTTGAAACCCACCACTGGTCTGAACCCACTGATATATTTTGGTCTATTTTCAAAGGCAACCCTCCATTATAGTACAGGTAGTCCTCAACTTACTACCATAATTGAGCCTGGAATTATGGTCAAACGTCAATCCAGTCATTGAGGAAGTCACCACATGGCCATGGCCAATTCTATGCCTTATTTTGTGGCAGTCATGAAATGAATTTATTATTAAGGAATCCATTGTTTCCAATGGGCATTTTTTGTCACAAACTGAAAGTAAACTGTGGTTTCCGACCAAAAAAAACATTGTAAATTGTGGTCATGTGATTGGAAGGTGTGGCAAATGACTGCAAATGCAGACAGGTTGCCAAGCATCCAAATGTGATCATGTGACCATGCAGCAGGGAGGCTTGGCCATCAGAATCTCAAATCTAGGTAATATAGTAAGTATGAAGTCTGTTATACTTTTGATTAGTCATAAGTCAAGAACTACCTGTACATCGAAACATTGTAGCAAAGCTAGTCTTTTACAGGCATTTTGTGAAATGGCAGGATTCTTTCGCCTGATTTTTTCCCTAATTTTTTTCCTAAAACAAATGCACAGAACAAATGCCCCAGTATCTTCTCTATATAAGCTTCAATGTCCCTTTCTTTTGTTATAATTCCCACTTGACTACGTAAATCCCACTTAACAAGCCAGATAAACATTGTAAAGAAAATACCAGAAGAGGTAACAAGAATGGTAGATGTCTTATTGACAGTAGTTGGGGGTCTAATTTGAAGCTAAAAAAATCAGGGTCCAAGTAAGATTTGAGTAGAGTCTAGATACCAACTGCTTTTCATTTGCTGTGTTCCAAATATACCTCTAATACAGATTAATACTTTGAATAGAGAATTCAAAGTGTATTGAAAAATGCACACAGCATTGACATGAATGCTTTCCAGGTCTTGTGCTTCAAATATTATCTACCTGTTTAATTTTCCATTCCTTTTTTCTCATTCTTTTCTTTCTAACCTCTTCGCTTGCTTCACACAGAGCCAAAGAAGAGAGTCCAGATGTAAGCCCTACCCTTGAACCGTGGGCAGTTTTTCCTATGGACTGTCCAATTGTGCTGCGCAAAGTTTTGACCAAAACTAGTGACGGTTTAGGTTGCAAATGTGTAGTAAAAATCCCATTAATTACGGATTTGGAATTTGAAAAGTTTATCACTGCTCCAAGACACCCTCAACAAGTCATTGTGATATGTGTGTTGTCACCACAAAAACATTCCTTCTCTCCTTTCTTTGAGTGGTCTGTTGAACAGCTGTACATAAAGATGCAGCATGGCCGTCCCTCACCTTGTATTCAGGTAAACTAAATGTTGATGCTTTGTACATGGGTTTTCCCAAAGCAGGTTCATACTTCTTAGCTAGATAATCACTATTTCTATTTTGTGGAGCTGAAATAGTAATTTAAGAGTAGCATGCCAATAAGGGAGTTCATTGATCATAGAATTTGGCTCAGGCTTATTATTTTGTGTTTCAAAAAAGAATTAGAAGCAGCCTATTTATTTATTTAATCAAATTTACACGATTAGTTTTTCGTTAGTAGAGAATTTTGTTTTCTTTTAACTCCTGTAAGATGGACAGTGGGAGGAGGAAAAGATTCAAAAATAAAATAAATGTGATAAAGAAGTCTCTCCCATCTGAATTCAACCCAGATTGAGGCCATTTGTGTGTACAATAAAGTAAAACAAGAATAAATGAAAGGATTAGCTGTTTATACATACACAATATAAGCCAGAGCTTAACAATAAGCTCCCACAGCCATGACATAAATTATCTTGGAATAAATGTTCATAATATTGCATTGTAAATTATGAAAGATTACTAAATCACAGAATTTTATTTTATTTCCATAATTTATTCATAAAAAATCTGATTAGTTGTCAGTTTATGAAAAAAGGAATATACACTCCTCCACTGAATCCATTTTCTCATTTGGTTTTTTTCCCCACAAAACAAATTGGTGGGATTTGTTGTAAATTATATATTATAAATATCTGTTATCACTGTTAATTAAAGTAGAATTGCCTTAGCAGATCAAGGCAAGAATTATTTTCTCCACCATTTTTTTCTGACAGTGGCCATTTTGCTGACTCTTGTTTGAACTCAGGATCTTGGGATTTATATTTGTTCTGAATATCAAAGTTTAATTTAGCTGTTATGATCATTAAACAGTTATAGATGTCTCCCCAGAGAATTTCATCATCCTCTTAAAATATATTAACATAACAAAAATATTATATTTTAAGGGCAGATGAGATAATTATCTCCAGTTACTCTTTATGTTTATTTCAGACATCTGACCTCAGCTTCTGTTTTTTTAGAGGAAAAATGATGGGTTATCTGGGATTTTAATTGTATCCATGTTTTGGTTTTGTATTTTGGGGGTTCTTTTTCCATAGCTTTAACTTTTGTTCTGGCAACCAGTTTTAGCTACCATCTTAATTTCTCACATAGGAATACAGTGAAAAAAGGATTCGGTATCCGTAATAGAAAAATAGAGGGTCTCTGAAGTGAGTGTCTATGCTGCCTTTGTCTTCTTGTGAGACTGGTTGGAATATACAACCTGCAGATAAAAAGCTGCATGCAGACATTGGTCTATCATATGGACTTTGGATTTGACAAACCATCCGCTTCCACCAGTTTTGGGCTCTGACCATGCACACAGCCAGAATGTAAAAGGTGATGGAGACAGAAAAATAAGTCTCCCACCTGTAATCAGAAAGAGCTTTAGCAATATCCAATTCACCCTGTCTGCATAGTGAAGCATTGTTTCTCCATTTGAGAAAAAAATGCTTATGAGATAAGCGCACAGGACATTTCCATAAAATGATATAATAATTTACTGCCTTTACAGAGCAAGCATGATTCCTACCGTTTCCTGAAATATGATCTAGAGAATCCACTGAATAAAACGCCTCCCCTTCTGGTGCAGAAACACGGTGTCGTTCCTGGAATGGTGGTGGCAAGTATCTGATAGGTTTCTTGCAATGCCTATTGACCTTTTCATTTCATTTCATTCTTTCCTAATAATGCATTGAGGCCATTTTCCATAACCTGGTACTCTCCAGATAACCTTATAATCCACAACTGCATGTGCTGATCAGAAGATATGAGCGTTGAGAGTCTAAAGCATTGAGAAAGTACCATGCATTCTGCGAATGGACAGTGATAGAAACAGCCAAGTATATTTCTTTAACTTTAAAATGTACTGTCTTGACTTGGATATTTGTCCCCTTTCTGGCAGCTTGAATCAACCAGGTGAGCAATGATGAGGTTTACAGGTGGCAGAGATTTCTTTAAACCTGTCCACTCTTGAGAGCCACAGTTTAAGAAGCAAAACTTGAGATTGCAGCTCGGAGCAGATGCGAGTGATATTAATATGCTTAATTGACTGACCTTCTGGCCAAGTTTTTGCTAATAGAGTCTGGGCTTATCTAAATGCTTCTGACTATTATGTCACAGGTGCAACAAGGGTGTAGAAATAATTCCGCTGTACTGTTCTTATTACTGCCAAGTAGGCTCAAAGCAACAAACAGCACCTTGACTGCTTTCTTAAATGGTAAAAAAGAATTCTTCTGGGATGTTTTTTTAGACTTCCTGGTCTAGTTTTCAGAGATTTTCTGGTATCCTATCGGGCAAGTATTAACCAGGCTCAATCCTGGTTCAGCTCTTGAAAGTTCCTATCTAGACAAAGTCAGTCAGGTGCTGGACTCTCTTGCTGGGGCAGACACTAATTGCATTTCTGACAATAGTCTGCAATACTTCTTTTGTTATAAAGAAAACACCTGGAGAATCGTAGTTAACTTTGGCAACAAGGGGTTGGTGAGTATGAAGAAGTTTCCCTTTATTCTTTTACTCCAAAGTCTCAACAAAACTTCTCTGATGTTGCAATTAACATTTAAAGAGGTCATGTTTTTTGTGATTAAATTAAAAAAAACAATTCCATATGATGATACATTTGCCTCACTGATTCAACAGGATTGTTAACCTGGTATATCCCAAAGGTGCTTTTTCAGGAGGCAACTGGAGTTTCTTGTTTTTTCTTTTGAAGACGTTTCACTTCTCATCAGTGGTGGCTTCCGGATTCCGTTGCAACCAGTATGGTTGCAACGGGGCCCAGCGTCCTTCACATGAACATGCACAGCATATGCACACATGCATGCAGCACACACATGCATCTTACCCTCCAGTGATGCCTCGCGACACTCCAGCTGCTCAGTGGAGCGTTGTTTAGGCACTGTATACGCCATGTGCGGAAGCGCCGAAGACTTTAAAGACAGGTAAGGATGACGGGCAGGCGGGTGGGCCCTGCGGAGCACCGTGCCGGAACTGTATCTGGTGCTCCGGGCAGGCACCGGTATGCCCGTACCGGGGCGTACCGCCTGCAACCCACCACTGCTTCTCATCCAAGAAGCTTCTTCAGCTTTTAAAGCTCTAACCATCTTAGAGCTGAACAAGCTTCTTGGATGAGAAACAAAACATCTTAAGAAAAAACAAGGAAGTCCAGTTGGTTCCTGAAAAAGCACCTTTAGGACAACCATGACCTGGATGACTGAGAATCTCTACAGACTTTTAACTAGGTTTATAATAACATTCACACATAAGTTGTGAAAGATTTGACTTATTTAATTGCCTTTTTAAGAAAAGACTTAATTCTCAGTCTCTTTCTGATTTAATCTATTTATCTGATCTGTGAAATTAACATCCTGATCTCAGTTTAAACCACAGGAAAATGGAAACATCAAGAAAAGGTCTTCTTCATATATATAAACATGCAGTAAGTGAATGTCGGAGATTGGAATCCTATTCACTGCCCCAAATCTCATGCCATGTGCCAAAATCACACAATTGTGCTTAATAATAGAGGGTTCTAGTTAAGCCTGGAGTACATTAAACTTATTTTAGGGTCTTTGGCACACAAAGGGAGTTATTCATTGTTCAAGTTCATTGACAGAGGCACCTACTCAGATAAAACAGAGACTTCTAGTGAATACAGTCTTTTTGTGTTCCAGTACTGCTTTTTTATTACCTGTGAAGGGTCTGGAAGGGTAATGCCTCGGATGGGCATATTTAGCATTTCTAAGGATTCTGCTGCTGTAGAAACATCATTTTCCTTTTAGCATATCAGAAGCTATTGGGTACCACTTGGTATTGAAATATTATGAGTAAAATACAGCTGATATTTGTGAAAATGAGGAAAGGGTTTGTATTCCTTGAAAGAACTGTTACATAGGGTCAAGCTATTTTCCAAAGTACCCGAAGGCCAGACAAGGAATAATGGATGGAAATTGAACAAGGAGAGATTCAACCTAGAAATAAGGAGACATTTTCTGACAGAACAAACAACCAATGGAACATCTTGCCTTTGCAAGTTGTGGGAGCTTCATCACAGAAGGCTTTCAAGAAGAGATTGGACTGCCCTCTGTCAGAAATGGTGTAGGGTCTCCTGCTTGGGCGGGGGTGGGGGTTGGACTAGATTACCTACAAGCTTCCTTCCAACTATGTTAATCTGTTTCTGTTTACTTTAGCAAAATAACAACAACCCTCACATCTATTTGGAAAGAAACTAATAGATCAAATTATGAAATGTACAGATGGATTTCACTTTCAGAATTAAATATTGCAAAGATTATCTTAAAATAACATCTAGACCTATGAAGGTCATTATTAATCAGCTCCTTTTTAAATCCACATTTATCCAGTTTACCTTATGGAAGTTTAGTGGGTAACTTTCCCTAACACTTATTATTTTTGATGTAAGTTTTAGCTCTTAACTTTTTAATGAATAATTAAACACATATTTTTATTACTATTATTTTACATCTTACATTTTTTTCACTCCCAAGATATGTTTTTGAAAGCAGCTTTCAGAAATTTATGCTTTCTAGGCTTTTTTTTACACCTTTTTTTCTAGCGAGAATTTTACTAAGAAAGAAAAACAAATGCTACTGGATCCATTCAGTGCTGTGGCTGCCCAATATACATTAGAGCTCATTCTGCCAGTCCTTAAAGATCTGCTTCCATAGAATTTCATGGTGGGTTACTTTTACATTTCTATTGACAGTGTTATTTTTCAGCTTTTTCATAGATGCCTGTAGTCCCATTTCCCAATTTAATTTAGTTAGCTTTTAATTCCCTTGAATTTTCAGCTGCAACATCTTTTTTAGAGTTCAGCCTATTTCTTTACAAGACCCCCACCACGAACACTGACAGGCAAGTCACCAGAATATAAACTGACAGCGAACTGCACTCCTTACTAGCACTGATGATATTACCTAGTTAAGGTAATGAAATGTCTGCAAGAAAACAAGCAACCTCAGGGAGCACTAAGGACCCCTTCTTTACATATCTTCTTTGAAATATGTGACTTGACTTTTAAGTAAATATCATTAACTTAAATTCAGCCATAATAGTGTATGTGACAGGGACAATTAATAATGTGGAGGTCAGGCTAGCAACACAAGGTTCTATATTATCTTTCATGGTTTTTAGTGAAAATATCTTTCTGAAGATGTGAGAGTGAAGGACTTTTCTTGTCTGGTAAGTGTAGTCTTGATATGAAAATAGCATGTATGAAATGTTTGAGATGGCCATTTAGGTGTGGAGAAAAATCCAGGCTGGGATATGACATAGATTAGCAAGGACATCTAACATCCAGTTGTTCAACAATAGTAGACTTGCTGCTGAAATTAAAATACCATGGGAGTACCTGGAGTAGTTTTGTCTGTGAAAGGATAAAAATCTTTGGGAATCGTAATTTATTTCTTTATTATGTTTTCTGGCAGTCTACCATAAAACAAAATAGAATTAACAAATCTGAACTGCCCAATCATATTCAAAATATTGCATATAACCATTGCTTATGGTTATAATTAGCATTAACTGGAAAAAAAAGTCACTTCAAAAACTTACTGAGTGTATCATGGACTTAAATTTGTCCATCCTGCATCAAAAAATAGCAAAAGCAGTTACTGGTAATATCTTTATCCATAAATTAAGTACACAAAGTCAATTGCCAACCATAGTACACAGCAACAAATTAATTATGGCAGATTAATTAATTTCTGTTCACTATATATCAATAGGGATACCGGCAAGCTAGCCAGCTTCTGAAAGGTTGCCTTGCTGGCTCTAGCAGACTTTAGCATTTAGAGAATAATAAATCATTCTGCTGAAAACTACACAAGTATCCTACAAGGTGATCAAAATAATGATGCAGTGTCTGGTTTGAGAGCAAAACTGCTGCACAGAGGGATTTTCAAATGATCCTGAACTGAGCAAAGTTAGCTGCAAACTCAAGGTTCATCAGTGCTGATTTTGCAAAAGTCAAGACATCTGTCCCTTGATGTTAACCAATGATTGCTTGTTCAGCCATTGAAACACAGGGTCTTCTGTTCAGGCTGTTGGAATAGCCACTAGCAGGCAATAGTAATCATTCAAACTTAGAAGAACAATTCAGCTTTCTACAGTGGGCAAAATTAACTAACAGCCTGCATGCTTACATGGAAATAATAACTCCAGGTAATGTGTTGAGGAGATGCTCCTAGTTAAAATTGCTTTGGACTGAAAGTTTAAAGTGCTTTTCCATGAATTAAAATGTAGTTATTTATTATGTAAACACACAGAGACACATGCATATTATAAATCCTAGAATTTTTCTTCTGCTAATGTCATAAAATCCTTAATGTTAAACAATATTAAACCCAAATCATAGTTAAACTCTTTTAAAAATGAGTTATAAAGTTACAACCTGCTTACACAAAAGCAGAATTTAAACAATTTGGAGATACAATACAATACAATAGTAGAGTTGGAAGGGACCTTGGAGGTCTTCTAGTCCAACCCCCTACCTAGGCAGGAAACCCTATACCGTTTCAGACAAATAGCTATCCAACATCTTAAAGACTTCCAGTGTTGGGGCATTCACAACTTCTGGAGGCAAGCTGTTCCACTGATTAATTGTTCTCACTGTCAGGAAATTTCTCCTCAGTTCTAAGTTGCTTCTCTCCTTGATTAGTTTCCACCCATTGTTTCTTGTTCTACCCTCAGGTGCCCTGGAGAATAGCTTGACTCCCACTTCTTTGTGGCAACCCCTGAGATATTGGAACACTGCTATCATGTCTCCCCTAGTCCTTCTTTCTCTTAAGCTAAACATACCCAGTTCCTGCAACCGTTCTTCATATGTTTTAGTCTCTAGTCCCCTAATCATCTTTGTTGCTCTTCTCTGCACTCTTTCTAGAGTCTCCACATCTTTTTTACATCGTGGTGACCAGAACTGAATGCAGTATTCCAAGTGTGGCCTTACCAAGGCATTATAAAGTGGTATTAACACTTCACGTGATCTTGATTCTATCCCTCTGTTGATGCAGCCTAGGACTGTGTTGGCTTTTTTGGCAGCTGCTGCACACTGCTGGCTCATATTTAAATGGTTGTCCACTAGGACTCCAAGATCCCTTTCACAGTTACTACTACTGAGCAAGGTACCACCTATACTGTACCTGTGCATTCCATTTTTGTTGCCTAAATGTAGAACCTTACTCTTTTCACCATTGAATTTCATTTTGTTAGATAGTGCCCAATACACACACACACACACACACACACACACACACACACACACACACACAAGATGATTTAGGAAAGTGGTGCTAAGACCAATTGTCTTATCTCTCCAAAAGTTATGGTTACCAGAAGGCACTTTCTTTTCAATCTTCCTTTATTTTAGGTGGGGGAAATGAGGGAAACGTAGGAGCAGGAGAAAGAAGGGATGTTGGTTCTCAAGAAGATAGTGCCAATGTTCAAGTTTCTCAAGATCCTTCTGTATCTTAAGCCTATCTTCTGGAGTGTTGGCTATTCCTGCCAGCTTGGTGTCATCTGCAAATTTGATGAGTTCCCCATTTATTCCCTCATCCAAATCATTGATGAAGATGTTGAAGAGTACTGGGCCTAAAACAGAGCCTTGGGGTACTCCACTGCATACTTCCCTCCATGTAGATGCAGTTCCATTGAGGACTACACGTTGAGTGCGGTTGGTCAGCCAGTTACGAATCCATCTGGTGGTGATGCTGTCTAACCCACATTCTTCTACTTTATCTAGTAGTAGGTTATGGTGTACCTTATCAAAAGCCTTACTGAAGTCCAAGTAAACTATATCGACGGCATTCCTCTGGTCCACTAATTTTGTCACATTATCAAAGAATGCAATATAAGAATGAGATATATCTTCAGTAATAAAAAGTTTGGTAAATATGTCAATTCCTCAAACACAGTTAAGTTGCTTCCTTGTATCATCCCCAGCTGCACCTTTGACAATTCATAAAGTGATTCCAGCAATGTTTTTGGCACAAAAAAAAATCAGTAAGATGAAAATATAATTTCCCTATGGGGTAATCAGGCATTTCAGCTTCCCTTTTCATCCTCTAAATGTCAACTCAAACTCTTTTAAGAGAGAAATCCAAACACATAAAGGTTGACTACAGTAACTTTAATTATGTGTTGTCATGTCAGTGTCAACTGTTAGGGATCACATAGATATATTTTCTCTAGGATGATCTTTCTCCAACTTGGTCCTTTCAGGTCTTCTAACAGTGTAGACATTGCCATTGTAATTGACTCCATCTACCTTGTTGCTGGTTGTCCTCTTCTTTTTTGTCCTTCCATCTTTCTCAGATTTATAGACTTCTCCAAAGAGCTATTAAACATCTTCACTTGCTATCTCCAAAATATGATACCTTGATCCTGGTCATACGTCCCTTGAGTAAAAATTCTGGAGTGATTTCTTCTATTATATATTTGTTTCCTTACCTGTCCAGGTATTGTTAGAAGTATTAGGAACCCTGGGGTCATAGGAACCCTGGGGGCAAGTGACCATGCAATATTGGAATTCAACATTATCCAAACACAAGTAGTAGAACAAAGTCAAACTAGAGTCTTGGACTTTAAGAAAGCTAATTTCAATAAACTTAGAGAGAGCTTGGGAAAAATTCCATGGATGAGAATCCTCGAGGGGAAAACAACTCAAGAAGCTTGGGAAATTTTGAAAAATGAGATTAGAAAAGCCCAGTCTAACACAATACCAATGAAGAAGAAAAACAACAGCTCCCAAAAGAAACCAGCATGGCTGCATAAACAACTATCTGACAAACTGAAAGACAAAAAAAGTAAGTATAAAAAGTGGAAGGAGGGGGACATAACTAAGGCAGAATATCAGCAAATAGCCCGAGCCTGTAAATATGAAGTGAGGAAAGCTAAGGCTCACAATGAAGAAAGGCTTGCCACAAAAGTAAAAATTAACAAAAAAAGCTTCTTCCAACATGTTAAAAACAAGAAAAAAGTTAAGGAAACAATTGGTCCATTGCTAGGAGAAAGTGGCAAGAAGGTGACAAGCAACAGGGAGAAAGCAGAACTATTTAACTCATGTTTTGCATCTGTCTTTACACAAAGGGATAAAACAGTCCAACCTATCAAAAGCAGCACCACAAAATTAGGAACACAAATTGAAATAGGGAAGAAAATGGTAAGTGAGCACCTGTCTACCCTAGATGAGTTCAAATCACCAGGACCGGATGGATTACACCCCAGAGTTCTGAAGGAACTAGCAGACGATATCTCAGAACCACTGAATTATATCTTTCAGAGATCCTGGAACACCGGGGAACTACCAGAGGACTGGAAAAGAGCTGATGTGGTTCCCATCTTCAAAAAAGGGAAAAAATTAGATCCAGGAAACTACAGACCTATCAGCCTAACCTCAATACCAGGAAAGATTCTGGAAAAAATAATCAAGCAACGAATTTGCGAACACCTAGAAGCAAAGAAAGTAATAGCCAAAAGCCAACATGGATTTGTCAAAAACAGATCATGCCAGACTAATCTTATTGCATTCTTTGATAATGTGACAAAATTAGTGGACCAGAGGAATGCCGTTGATATAGTTTACTTGGACTTCAGTAAGGCTTTTGATAAGGTAGACCATAACCTACTACTAGATAAAGTAGAAGAATGTGGGTTAGACAGCATCACCACCAGATGGATTGGTAACTGGCTGACCAACCGCACTCAACGTGTAGTTCTCAATGGAACTGCATCTACATGGAGGGAAGTATGCAGTGGAGTACCCCAAGGCTCTGTTTTAGGCCCAGTACTCTTCAACATCTTCATCAATGATTTGGATGAGGGAATAAATGGGGAACTCATCAAATTTGCAGATGATACCAAGCTGGCAGGAATAGCCAACACTCCAGAAGATAGGCTTAAGATACAGAAGGATCTTGACAAACTTGAACATTGGGCACTATCTAATAAAATGAAATTCAATGGTGAAAAGAGTAAGGTTCTACATTTAGGCAACAAAAACGGAATGCACAGGTACAGTATAGGTGATACCTTACTCAGTAGTAGTAACTGTGAAAGGGATCTTGGAGTCCTAGTGGACAACCATTTAAATATGAGCCAGCAGTGTGCAGCAGCTGCCAAAAAAGCCAACACAGTTCTAGGCTGCATCAACAGAGGGATAGAATCAAGATCACGTGAAGTGTTAATACCACTTTATAATGCCTTGGTAAGGCCACACTTGGAATACTGCATTCAGTTCTGGTCGCCACGATGTAAAAAAGATGTGGAGACTCTAGAAAGAGTGCAGAGAAGAGCAACAAAGATGATTAGGGGACTGGAGACTAAAACATATGAAGAACGGTTGCAGGAACTGGGTATGTTTAGCTTAAGAGAAAGAAGGACTAGGGGAGACATGATAGCATTATTCCAATATCTCAGAGGTTGCCACAAAGAAGAGGGAGTCAAACTATTCTCCAAAGCACCTGAGGGTAGAACAAGAAGCAATGGGTGGAAACTAATCAAGGAGAGAAGCAACTTAGAACTGAGGAGAAATTTCCTGACAGTGAGAACAATTAATCAGTGGAACAGCTTGCCTCCAGAAGTTGTGAATGCCCCAACACTGGAAGTCTTTAAGAAGATGTTGGATAGCTATTTGTCTGAAACGGTATAGGGTTTCCTGCCTAGGCAGGGGGTTGGACTAGAAGACCTCCAAGGTCCCTTCCAACTCTACTATTGTATTGTATTGTATTGTATTGTATTGTATTGTATTGTATTTGTATATGTATATGTATATGTATGTATGTATGTATGTATATATATATATATATATGTATATATATATACATACATACATACATACATATACATATACATATACATATACATATACATATACATATACATATACATATACATATACATATACATATACATATATGCATACATACATACATACATACATACATACATACATACATACATATATATATATATATATATATATATATATATATATATATATATACATACACATACATATATAAAAAAAATTACCAACACCAAAGTTCAAAAACAATAATTTTCTATTCTGCTTCTTCAAATCCAGCTTTCACTTCTATATGGTCATGGGGAATACCATGATCTGCATGATTTGGATTTTTGTAGGTACGGCCACATCCTGGTGTTTGAATATGTTTTCCAAGGCCTTCACTGCTATCTTATCAAGTGTTACTCTATGTCATATATCTGGAGTGCTGGTTCCTTTACTGTTTATAGTGAATTGTAAATACTAAAAGCTATTCACCACTTTAATATTCTCATGATCAATTCTGAGGCTTGTTGCGTATCTGTTTAGATTAGTTGGCCTTCTATATATTTAAATTCAGTCCCATTTTTCACTATGTTCTTTAACTTTCATTACAGAGTTAGCAGCATATTTTCATTTCACAGTAGTGTTATCAGCATAACACAGGTTATTGATTTTTCATCCTCGAGTGTTAAAATCACACTCATCTTCCAATCAAGCATCTCTTAATATAAACTGAGCATAAGGGTTGAATAAATACGGGGAGAGTGTACACCCTTGTCTCATTTCTTTACCCATCCGAGCCAGTCTGTTTTTCTGTGTACCATGCAGACTGTGGTATCCTGGCCTGTTTATAGACCCTGGCCTGCCATTTACGCAAGGACTGTGTGTGCACACTGGCCCATCACTCATGTGGCCCATCTTCCCCTCTTTCCTCCCCAGCCAGGCCTCAAAGGTTGGGGACTGCTGGTATAGTTAAGACTATCACTACAGCAGGGGAAAAAAACCTGATTTTTAAAAATTATTATATACTTTATTCATTAAACATGAAACTCAGCTTGAACATTCAAAAATGCATTACAAATACCATTGACTATTTATTATATACTTTATTCATTAAACATGAAACAGACAACTGAACATTCAAAAAGGCATCACAAATACCAGTGACTGGTGCTAATGGTTGATATGGTTTTCTGCCAGCGTCCTAGGTATCAACCAAGTACCTTAAAATATAAGATGTTCCGAGTAGCGCAGTTTTTTGCAGTTTCACTGGTGTTATTGCAGGAAGCTGAAATTTGTTGATGTATCTTGTAAAATTCTTGGACATGGTACCAAGTGCCCCGATGACAATGAGTATCACTGTTACATGCTTCATCCATAGCCGTGTAGTTTCAATGGCCAGGTCGCGATATTTCATGATTTTTTCTAGTTCTTTTTCTTCGATTCTGACATCTCCAGGAACAGCGCTATCAATAAACTGTACACTTCGGCCCTCTACAACCGTGATATCTGGTGTGTTGTGCTCCAAATGATGATCCATTTGTATTCAAAAGTCCCACAAGATCTTCACCTTCTCATTTTCGTTAACTTTTTCCACTTTATGTTCCCATGACTTTCTGGATACAGGTAAATCATATTTTTTACACAATGACCAGTGGATTAATTTAGCAACTCGGTCATGTCTAGTTTTGTAATCAGTTTGTGCAATTTTGCTTCATTCACATATTAAATGTGAAACAGTTTCGACTTCATTATTGCAAAGTTGGCAGTTTGGGTTGTCAGTGGATTTTTGTATCTTCGTTTCATGGCATTAGTTTGTAGTGCTTGTTCTTGAGCAGCCAGTATTAAACCTTCCGTTTCTTTCTTGATAGTTCCCATCTTAAGCCATGTCCATGTCAAGTTACAATCACATTTTCTTTCAATGTTTTTCAAGTCCATGCAAAGCTTTGGTTTTCCATCTATTTAATCTGTCATCCAACTGTTTTTCCTTATATTCTGCCTTTGTTTCTGTTGTTTTTATGCTGTTCTCCGTTTTCACAGCCTGCAGCAATTTTTCTGTACTTTGGTTCACATAATCATTCAAATTTCGTTTTACTATTGATGATGATGATGATGATGATGATGATGATTATGTAGTTAATCTTTGGTGAGATTCACAGCCTTTGGGGCTGGTTAGTAGCTCAACAGCTCAAGTCCTAACCAAGGACCTAGGAACTGTTAAGGTAACGTCGGAGGATATAAGTTCTTCCAAGTAGGGTGGTTTTTTTGTAGAGTCAGAATGTTCAAGTCAGGTAAATTTAGAATTTTCAAATAGCGAGGTAGCCCTTTAGGTATTGCTCCAAGGGCACCAATTGCAATTGGGACAACACTCGATTTCTTTGTCCACAGTCGCTCAACCTCAATTTGCAAGTCCCGGTATTTTGTGATTTTTTTCCTTGCTGTTTATCTTCAATTCGTGCATCACCAGGTATTGCAATGTCAATGAACCATACTTTTTTCTTTTCAATTATTGTTATGTCAGGTGTGTTGTACGCCAAGTGCCTGTCAGTCTAGATTCTGAAGTCCACAAGATCTTGACTTTCTCATTCTCTAAAACCTTCTCAATCTGATCGTCCCAGTGGTTTTTGCTGTACTCAAATAGAAACTTTTGGCACAATTTCCAGTAAATAATCTTAGCAATGCGGTCATGGTGTTGTAGGTAGTCAGTTTGTGAAATTTTGCTGTGCCTGCTGATCAAGAGGCGACATTTGCTGTTGGTGGTAACATGTTGAATTTTTTCCTTCATGCAGTTTATGGCTAAGGCTTGTTCTTGAGCTTCCAAAATAAAGCCTTCTGTTTCTTTTTTCAGTACTCCTGATCTTAACTAGTTCCAAGTTAGTTTTTGGTCAGTTTTGCCTTCAATACTTTTCAAGTATTGGCCGTGCATAGCTTTGCTTTTCCAATTTTGAGTTTGAGTTTTGAGTTTTATTAAATTTATATACCGCCCCCCTCTCCCCGCAGGGATTCGGGGCGGTGTACAGACAGTACATATAAAACAACAAAGCAGGAACAACAAAACATTAGACAACCAACATAAGCATACGGTCTGTATAATGCCCGAACTCATTTCTAGTTAAAAACAGTCTAAAACCAAATTAAAACCCCAAAATTTACAATATTAAAAAGCCATCCAGGAAGGTCAGTAATAGATTGTACTTATGATTACGATTAGGCTAGGCCGGCTAGCCGGAACAGGTGGGTCTTGAGTTTCTTACGGAAGGAGCGGAGATCAACAGTAGTTCTAATATCAGGGGGGAGTTCGTTCCAGAGGGTTGGGCCCATCACAGAGAAGGCCCTACTCCTGGGCACCGCCCTCCCGCATTGTCTAGCGGAGGGTACCCGGAGGAGACCCTCCCTGTGTGAGCGGATTGGTCGTAGGGATGTATGGGGTAGAATGCGATCTCGCAAATAACTAGGTCCCGAGCCATGAAGCGCTTTCAAGATGACAATCAACACCTTGAAACGCACTCGAAAAGCCACAGGCAGCCAGTGCAGCTCGCGCAGAAGTGGTGTTACATGGGAGTACCTGGTACTCCCCATAATTGTCCGCGCGGCTGCATTCTGAACCAACTGGAGCCTTCGGGTGCATCTCAAGGGGAGCCCCATGTAGAGAGCATTACAGTAATTTTCAGCTCGCTTCTCAATTACTTCTTTCTTATATTCAGCTTTTAACTTAATTGTCTTCAAAAGGCCTCCTTTATTTACTTCCTTAATCATTGGTTCTTCACTTTTCTGGATGTAATCATTCAAGCTGTGTCTTTCTTCTTCCACAGTCTGCTTTACTTGTAGGAGTCCTCGATCACCCTCTGCTTTTGGTCAACATCACTTTTAGGGTGCAAAGCATGATTCATTGTCATAAGCTTCCTTGTTTTTCTGTCCAAATTGTCCAACTCCATTTGGGTCCAGTCAATTATTCCTGCAGAGTATCAAATTACATGTATAGCCGAGTTGTTTATGGCTTTTACGATGTTCCCTCCACTCAATTTGGACTTTTAATATCTTGCGAATTCGTCGAATGTACTTGGCTGAGGTTAATTCCTTGACTTCATTATGCATTAAGTCAGAGGCCTCTAAAATCCCCAAGTACTTGTAGCCTTCTTCTGGTTTTACTGCCATTATTATTATTGTTGTTGTTATTGTTGATATAGTTGTTATTGTTGTTGTTATTATTATTATTATTATTATTAAACTCATGTAAGTTCACAGCTTTACAATTACATCTGAAATCAAGAATTTTTAAAAAAAACATAAGAAAGAGACAGACAGAATAAGGTCCACAGATGAAATATCTTTAGAATATTTTATTGTTCAAAGATATTAGTTTAACTATTGTACCAAGCCCTAATTTAATAGAAGAATCGAAGCCTGGTGAAGCCTGGTTGCATTTCAAATGATATTGGTGTTTCACATTGATGGTATTTCCCAGTTAAGTAATGAAACATCTGCAAGCAAAAACCAAGTTCAGAAAAGATAAAGAATTTCACATTCAACTCTTAAGTTACAGATATTTTCTTTGATCCATTGAATTGCCATGCCACCAAATTCATATTTAAGTAGTGTATTAATCAGAATGTCACTGTTTTGACAAATGCTATTATTCCCACAATCTATGGTACTAAGAAAGTTCCTCATTTAAAAATTGACATAAAAATTGGGAAAGGAGCTGACGCGATCTTGGAGCGCAGAGATCGCAGTCAACACTTTTGCCACTGGACGGTCAATCTGGACCTAAACCGTCCCGAAGAGATGGTGACAGGGAAGAGTATGTCTTGCTGATCTCAGGGACATCGCAAAGTCCCTGATTGATCCAAGAGAAGCTCTTCTAGCTAGCGACAAAAAGTCCAGCCTCAAGCTGCTGAAGTCGGGACAGCTCCACAATGGGAGGAAAGCGGAAAGAGAAAGTGTGTCCATCAGGTGAGGAAATCTTATTTTTATAAAAGACTGCCCCAAAAAGATTCAAGTTAAATTAAATTGGTAAAGAAAAGGAAATAAGCAGCGGAATTAAGCATTATTGGACAGTGTGTTATCTTTTTTTTTTTCTATCAATGGAAGTTTGTGAATATTTTTTACTTTTTACTTTTTAAAGTGAATGTTTCAGATTTTCTTCTTCTATTTTTTTAATCTATGGATTAAATTTTTTCCTTTATTTCTACAATACTGGTTGGGATGGATTTTTTAAAATTTGGTTTCATTTAAGATCTTTATTTCTTCTAAGCCTGAAACATAAAGAAGATTTAAAAGGTAAATAAAAAGGGTAGTAATCTTAGAGGGAAAAGAAGTTACACTGCCACTTGGAGATTGGAGGTTAAGACCTGGAAACATTGCTTTTTCTTTATTCCCCTTTGATCATTTTGACCTTGCACTTCAAAGGCTTCAGCTTGTTTATAAAAAAGAGCATGGACTGTTTATGCAGGTGCTCTCTGGATGCTTGTTGCTAGCTGGAAAGAAGTGATAACAAAGATTTGTTTTTAAACTAGAGTGGCAGGATGTCACGACTTCAAAAAGAAGCCATAACATTACAACAGATTATGTCTGGAATTCAAAAATTATTAGAAACAACAGAGAGAATTGAGAAGAGATTGGAAAATATTTAAAATATAAACTTTAATGTGGCAAAACCTGATGGAAAAATGGAAGATACTCAGCAAATAGAAGATCTTCAGCAAATGGAAAAAGTGGAGACTGGAGTCCTAAAAATCCAGGGGAAAAATGAACAAAGAGGCAAGATAACCGTGGATATTGACAGTGAACTGAGTGTGGTTGGAGATGGAAAGAGAGGAACAAGGAAAGGAAAGATAGATGGAAAGGTGCTTTACTACAGATTTCAAGGTATAGAAGAAGAAAACAGAGAAGAATGGATGGACTTAAGGAAAGAAATTTTGACAAAAACACTACTGATAACCAAAGATAAACTGATTAAGGAAGCTGATGGAAGGTTTCGAGATTTTACAAGATATGTAATAAGCAACAAGCTGCGAAGAGAAGTCCAAACAAATTTGATTAAGGAAATAACCAGAAGACCAATTCCACAAATGGCAAAAGAAATAGCACTACACTATTAATGGAAAGACACAGGTTGAGATATGAAAATTAATAATAAAACACTAGTTAAATTTAGTTAAAACTAGAGCATTACGTTAAAAATGTAGTGATAATGATAAAGTTAGGTAAATAATTGATAATGATAACAATGTATACATACGTATTGGTTTGATAAGAGGAAATTTGGTAAAAAAATTAAATGGTGAAAAAAGGGGAAAAAGTAAGTTAAACTTAGTCAAACTATTGTTAAATAAATGACCGATAATGATAATAATGTAATAATTTGTATTGATAGGATAAAAGGGAAATTGGATATAAATTCTAAACAATGATTAAGAAAAGAGATTTAAAAATTTTGTTATTAAACATAAGTAATTTTTATTTTAAATATGTTATAAAGGTATAATGTGGTTGGATGATATTGAAAATATATAAGGGAATGCCACTATGTGGTTTTGTTTCAAATTTTGGAATGTTTGTTATAAAGGGACGTTAAAACAACTATAGTCATATGAAGGATGAGGTATGATGATAGTAATATATATAAATATATGTGATGTAAAATAGATAATTTGATATGAATCAGAGGTGATGACTGTGGAAGGGATGCATGAAAGTTCTTTGTAACCAATTGACACACTTTCTACAATTTGTAATGGAGGATGATTTTGTTTGTTTTTATTCAAAAATTTAAAAAATGAAAAAAAATGGACACAAAATTAATCTAGTGCAAGATTTAGTCTTGATAAATATACTCTAACGTCTAGTAATCATCGCATTGTTTTAAAAACATTTGTACAGGTGAAACTCGAAAAATTAGAATATCGTGCAAAAGTTCATTTATTTCAGTAATGCAACTTAAAAGGTGAAACTAATATATGAGATAGACTCATTACATGCAAAGCAAGATAGTTCAAGCTGATTATGGCTTATAGCTCATGAAAACCCCAAATCCACAATCTCAGAAAATTAGAATATTACATGCAATCAATAAAACAAGGATTGTACATAGAACAATATCGGACCTCTGAAAAGCATAAGCATGATATGTACTCAGTACTTGGTTTTGGCCCCTTTTGCAGCAATTACTGCCTCAATGTGGCGTGGCATGGAAGCTATCAGCTTGTGGCACTGCTGAGGTGTTATGGAAGATCAGGATAGTTCAATAGTGGCCTTCAGCTCTTCTGCATTGTTCAGTCTCATGTCTCTCATCTTTCTCTTGGCAATACCCCATAGATTCTCTATAGGGTTCAGGTCAGGCGAGTTTGCTGGCCAATCAAGCACAGTAATCCCATGGTCATTGAACCAGGTTTTGGTGCTTTTGGCAGTGTGGGCAGGTGCCAAGTCCTGCTGGAAAATGAAGTCAGCATCCCCATAAAGCTCGTCTGTAGAAGGAAGCATGAAGTGCTCCAAAATCTCCTGGTAGATGGCTGCGTTGACCCCGGACTTAATGAAGCACAGTGGACCAACACCAGCAGATGACATGGCTCCCCAAATCAACACAGACTGTGGAAACTTCACACTGGACTTCAAGCATCTTGCAGTGTGTGCCTCTCCATTCTTCCTCCATACTCTGGGTCCTTGGTTTCCAAAACTGAGCAACAGACCAGGTCTATTTTTCTTTAGCCCAGGTAAGACACTTCTGATGTTGATTGTTATTTAGGAGTGGCTTGACAAAAGGAATATTTAATTTAATTTAATTTATTTGATTTCTAGACCGCCCCCTCTCCCCGAAGAGACTCGGGACGGTGTACAGGTATCGAATTAAAAAACCTTACAAATAGTCATAAATATAGTTAAAAACGAATTAAACGTTAAACCCCTGTACAAATTTATAAAAGTTAAAAACTAAGCCTAAGACCAAAATTTAAAAATACAGGCTGGGGTGGGAGAGCTGGAATTAGGCCAAGCCGGCTAGATTAAATAGGTGGGTTTTGAGCTTCTTACGGAAGGAGCGGAGGTCCGTGGTTGTTCTAATATCAGGGGGAAGGTCATTCCAGAGGGTCGGGCCCATCAGAGAGAAGGCCCTTCCCCTGGGCATCGCCCGCTGGCACAGCCTAGTGGATGGCACCTGGAGGAGTCCCTCTCTGTGTGAGCGAATCAGCCGAAGGGATGTATGGGGCAGGATACGATCCCGCAAATAACTAGGCCCTGTGCCATGGAGCGCTTTGAAGATGATAATCAGCACCTTGAAACGCATCCGAAAAGCTACAGGTAGCCAGTGCAGCCCGCGCAGGAGAGGTGTTACGTGGGAGTATCTAGCGACTCCCGAGACTGCCCGCGCGGCTGCATTCTGAACCAACTGCAGTCTTCGGGTGCATCTCAAGGGGAGCCCCATGTAGAGAGCGTTACAGTAGTCCAGCCGGGACGTCACAAGCGCATGGGTGACTGTGCGAAGGGCATTCCGGTCCAATAGGGGACGCAATTGGCGCACCAGGCGAACCTGGTGAAACGCCCCCCTTGCCACGGCTGTCACATGGTCGTCCATTGACAGCCGGGCATCTAGGAGGACGCCCAAATTGCGTACCCAATCCAATATGACATTTGAAGCTCATGTCCAGGATCCGTCTGTGTGTGGTGGCTCTTGATGCACTGACTCCAGCCTCAGTCCACTCCTTGTGAAAGTCCCCAATACTTCTGAATGGTCTTTTCCTGACAATCCTCTCAAGGCTGCGGTCATCCCTGCTGCTTGTGCACCTTTTTCCCCACACGTTTCCCTTCCACATAACTTTCTATTAATGTGCTTTGATACAGCACTTTGGGAACATCCAACTTCTTTTGCAATTACCCTTTGAGGCTTTCCCTCCTTATGGAGGGTGTCAATGATGGTTTTCTGCACAACTGTCAGGTAAGCAGTCCTTCCCATGATTGTGATTCCTACTGAACCAGACTGAGAGACCCTTTAAAGGCTCAGGAACACTTTGCAGGTGTTATGGCTTAATTAGCTGATTAGAGTGGGGACACTTTGAGCGCAGAATACTGCACCTTTTCACAATATTCTAATTTTCTGAGATTGTGGATTTGGGGTTTTCATGAGCTGTAAGCCATAATCATCACAATTATGACAAATCATGGTTTGAACTATCTTACTTTGCATGTAATGAGTCTGTCTCATATATTAGTTTCACCTTTTAAGTTGCATTACTGAAATAAATGAACTTTTGCATGATATTCTATTTTTTTGAGTTTCACCTGTATAATGATTGTTTTTTTATCTGCTTTATAATTTTCTCAATTCAGATTGGCTTGGATTATTTTTCAAAAAATAGGGTAACTATCTGCCTTCCTCCCATCCTCTAGAATTTCACCCCTTCTCTGTGATTTTTCAAGAATGATACCCACAATTGTATTCATTCAGGATGTTAGAATTCAATTTGTTTTATCCTGGAGTTCTGAATTCATTTCAGGAAATAGCTATTCCTTGACTTCTATGGCTAACAGCAGTGAGAGTTGTAATCTGACAGATGCTGAAGACATCAGACTGGGGGAGGTTGGTTTTGACTAACCATTTACCCAAGATTGAAGGATTGAAGCATTAAAAATGTCAAATACAGGTCAGCCAGCATGCTGGCTAGGAGAATTATAGGAGCTGAAGTCCACACATCTTAATGTTGCGGAATTTTAGAAATGATGCTTTAGAATGCTGAAGTTTAGGTCTGATAGAATCAGTTGTGAAAACGAAAATGTAACTTCCTTCACTTGGGAAAATTATAGATATTACCTTTGGCACTTTAAATGCTGCCTGAACAATCATAGTTTTAATAACATTTTTGAGAGGGATTGTAAAAAGGGTTGGTTTCACAAGTCTTGCAGCTATTTGTCTTTAATATTTATATCTGAAGCCCACTAGAGGGAACTGCTGGCTCTCTGAAGAGAGCCAGCAGTGTCACTGAGCAGTGAAAATAGCCAAGTTCTTTGGCTGCAAAATTCAATCTTTCTTCCTTGTGTGAAATCAACAAGGTGAGCAAGTGGTTGCCAGTTACCCATTTCCAATGAGTCTCCTTATACTCCCCCCCCACGTTTCCCTATAACCTCACCCCTATAGCCCTTTCTCCCTGCTCTCCATCTTGTTTTCCCAAATGTCTCCTACTTTTCTCTCCTTACTTCTGCACCTCCAACCTTTTCCCACTTTATGCCTTCTACTCTCCACTTCATTGTGATGATTCAAATGTGTACCACCCTGTTCCCTGCCTTCCTGGCCAATCGGCTTTTCTACCCTCTCCTTTATTCTGATTTTATGCCTGCCCATTCTTTGAACCTCACTATCTACTCTTTCAATTGCCTTTATCTATTTTGTAGCATTGCATATTATACACGTATTATGCAGATATTCAAGAGACAAAGTAAATACACATGGATGCGGTAGTGACAGGCATACATTACTCTGACTCTGCACAGGAAATCTGAAAGGTCTTTCTTGTGCTGCAATATAACTCTTTCTTTTACCCAATCAGAATCATCTATAAGGCTTTTGCAATGCCCCATAACTCATGCCTTTTCAATTAAAGTAGCCTATTGCCATTCTTTAGGATATATGATTATTTCTGTGATAAATTACTGTAAAATTTTGCTCTACAGGGCAGGAAACTTCCTTTGACAAGTGTCCCTCTGTACAACTTGAATTCTGCTCTCACTGTATCACCACTGTAATTTCCAATAGCATCTCAGAAATGTGTTACAGATGAGGCATTGTAGAAAATTACTGTGTCAGCTAGACTCAGGTTCCCAATACTGCTTAGAATGCTGGGGCAGATTTTTTTTTTAAGACCAGAGGACAGGACAACTATCAGCAAAGGATTCTACTGAATCCCAAATCTCAGCAACACGTCCATGATATGAAGTGTACTATTACATGTGATAACAAGGATGGATAATACAGTAAAACAAAAAACGAGGTATTTTTTCTTATCCTACCAACAATGGTCAGGTGACAAGACAAACTGAACTCTCTATAGTAATAAGAACTTATAATAGGATATGTGTGTATGTATGTATGTATGTATGTATGTATGTATGTATGTATGTATGTATATACAGTATATCTTGTTATTTGTGTATTTCAACTGCATTTTAAAGGCATAGAACTACAGTCCTGGTACAGTCTGCATACCTCGATTAATTGAAAGAGCAATCTTCTACAATAGGATAACTCTTTTCAAAGAATAGTTTTAAGTAGTCAGCATTTGATCCAGTTGCTTGCAAAGTAAAAATAGAGGTGGTTCAAACATATGGAAATCCTGTTTTATATCAGCAACTGATGCTTGGTCTGGTATTGAAATATAAGTTTACAGTCTTATTTTGTTTGTTTATTAGCCGTACTCCACATCTTACATACAACAGACATTGTATAGTTTCACTGAATCACATAACCTGAAAGTAAGTGTTACTGAACTAAATGGAGCTGATTTCTGAATAATCACAATTAGGATTGAATTGATAAAATAAAACCAATATCTTCTTTTAACTAGCGAAGCGAACAGATCATTTTAAAATATAACAGTTAAATTTATTTCTTGAGAATGTTGAGTAGTATTAAAATACTCAGCATTAGTAATATTAAATGACATAAAGGAAGACGCTGTCCACACACACACATACAAACACAGTCCACACACACACACACACACACACACACACACACACACACAGCTGTCAGAGACCTTTATGTCTGAGTGAAAACATTTAAAGCTCCAATACAAAACAGGAAAAGGAAACCATTTGGTCCAAGTCTTCAAACTCAACTTTATTATTATTATTTTTTTTGGTTGCAAAGCATTTTTGTTCCTCTCTTTCCTGTCTGTTTGTCAACAGATGTATGCCGGAGGGAAGCTGCTCTTTGGGAGCTGTGTTTTCAACGGATACAGCTTCAGCAAGAAGGACCTGATGAAACAGATCAACCAAGTTTGCCTTGACTGCAAAAGAGGTCACTTCCTGCCACAGAGCTTCAAATTTAGGTAAAATAGAAAATTGAGGAGGAAAGTAAGAATGGGGAGAGGGAAGGCAATTATCATGCTGAGATGTATGTCTACAACATTAATTTGACAAGAATGCGTTGCAATGAAAGGAATGAAATTCCATAAACTCACTGTGGGGTGAGTGACCAGGAGTAGAGGAGGAGGAGGAGGGGAAATAACAGTAGTAGTAATTTGGTAGCATATTCATTCTTGTTATGGTTAATGGTTTAAAAAATTTGTCTCTGAGCACATTCAGAACTTAATTTATAAGAATATTCCTATTGTTACCTTTTTCATCAGTTAATTTACAATTTTGACAAATCTTTTTCCCAAGCAAACTTCTTGAAGTGATCCCCCTATACTTTTTATATCTACTCTGGCTACCTTTCCCCTTTGCCTAGGGAATAATAATTGCATTCTTATAGTCACATGGCGCAGAAACAATGTCCATATACATTGTTTAACGCACCTGGCTAGAAATCGAACGACTGAGTCCTGCTTTAGCCATGAAAGCCATCTGAGTGACTTGAAACAGTCACTCCCTCTTAGCTCAGCCCACTTCAGAAAGTTCTGGTTGGGGAAAATAGGAGGAGGAAGAAGTGTGGGATATGTTCGCCATCTTGAGTTATTTGTAACAATAATAAGGGTGTTGTGTTAGCATTGATCTCCCTTTCAATACTTAATGTTTCTTTAGGGGTAAATACTTCAAGGGGCGTGGTGGCTCAGTGGCTCAGTGGCTAAGACTCTGAGCTTGTTGATCAGAAAAGTTGCCAGTTCTATAGTTTGAATCCCTAGAACCGCGTAATGGAGTTACTTGTCCCAGCTTCTGCCAACCTAGTAGTTCGGAAGCACGTAAAAATGCAAGTAGAAAAATAGGAAACCACCTTTGGTGTGAAGGTAATGTCGTTCCATGCACCTTTGACGTCTAGTCATGCTGGCCACATGATTACGGAGACATCTTCGGACAGTACTGGCTCTTCGGCTTTGAAACAGAGATGAGCACCGCCCCCTAGAGTAGGGAACGACTAGCACATATGTGTGAGGGGAACCTTTACCTTTACCTTATACTAGACTTAATGGCATTCTTTCTATGCTAAAAACAAACCTTAGTACATTATTAATCAGATGGCAACAAGTGCTGACTGAAACCGCTGTCACTTAGGAATTTGAAGAGTGAGAACTTCATAAAGAGAGGAGCCCCACTGTTTTGTTCCATTCACTCTGAATATAGTGTTGATCTCATATACTGGAAAGTAGGTATTTGTAGGCAGGACATACAGAACTCAGGAAAAAAGTTAGTTTGTGGGCATGATGCTGTGAATCATATGAGTTCTGTTCTGTTTTTATTTTTTTAGTAGAATGTTGTTATTACTAACTCTTTTATGATTGTTATTACTGACTGAGTCAAAAATTCCAGGAATCAGTAAATTCTCCGCTGATAACAAGATTCCTCAGTGTGAACTGGAGAAAAGAGGAAGCATTTTATGTGTCACCGGAACTTGCTTGTGATTTTGCTAACATTTACTGATGGAGAACATCTAAATAACTAGGAAACCAGGAAGCATTTCAGTACCCTTGGTTGCCACATATTCATTCTCTCTGTGCAATAGTCTCAAAACTATTTTCGCAAAAAAAAACTTTTTGCAACCAAAAAAAGGAGGGGGGAATTGATGGCTTTTCTTGCTGGCATTTTACAAAGTTACAAGTTCTCAAAGCTTTTTAAATAAAAAACTTTTAGGACTGAGAATCTGGTTGGCTGGTTAACATTTAAAAACACATGCTACCAGTCTGATTTTCTAAAAGTAATTTAAGTAGCCAAATACACAACATAGATGCTAGAATCATCACCCTCTTTTAACAACCCCATAATCCCTTGCGAGGTGGAGTCTGAGCAACTGAGTGGGGCTGAGTGTTTATTGGCTGGATGCCCTTCCTGTCACCCATGTGGAGTTATATTCAGCAGATATATTCTCAGTGTGCCCAGAAAGAGAAATAACTGCCTCTACCTAGGATTAAACTCACAGCCTCCTGATTATGAGGCAAGAGCTCCTCTAGGCCACCGCACCACTCACAGAGATGCTAGAATGATCTGGCTATTTAGTATGAAGTAGAGTTTGTAAATTTCCTTCATACACTGCATCTGATGACCATTATCAAATATTTTGACATTTTGGTTTGTAATGCTAATTTAAGAAGTGCCAGTTGAAGTATGGCAGGGGCCTCAGTTTAATATAGCACACACTAACCTGGCATAGAGACTTCCAACCATGATTTAGCCCAGGGGTGGGTTGCTCCCCGTGTTACTTTCAGTGCGTACAAAAAGTTTGCATGCGCGGACTCACTTTGCTCAGATGTGCGCTCCGTACGTGTGCGCATTTGCTCTAAACAGGTCTGTGCATGCGTGGCAGGTCTGGGTTGCTGCCAGTTCCAGCGATCCAGGCCATCAAACCACTACCGGTTTGGCTGAACTGGTCCGAACCGGGAGGAACCCACCACTGATTTAGCCTCAATTTGCCAATCCTCAGTTCAGGAAGAAATGCTGCAAACTATCTTTGCTGATTTTCTTCTGTAGCACCAAGTTAATCAATTCAGTTTACAGGGATGTAGGAAGAGGAAATGATTCTGAACTTAAACTGAAACAGACTTTGTGTATGGAATGGATCCTGGAGCCAAGCACTTGGCCTAAATTAGAGGGGACCATAAGTATACATATCTGTGTAGGGCAAAGAATGAATAAAGAGTTGTTAACCGTTTGGGAAAATTTGCATATATATAGGGTTTTCCCTCAAATTAGCTGGTATGTTTTATCCCCTGAATTGTTTCACTTCTTACTTAACCGTGGGGTGTTTCGGTATATTTTTTCTTATTAGAGGTTTCCATCCCAATGCTATGTTCTGTGTAAACCTCCTTAATATATATATAACTACAATCATTTATGCTTCCTTCTTTGTAGAGATACTAATGAAAAAAAAACTGGCAATGGGAGAGCAACAGTGAATGACTTGCAGGATTTAAGTTAATGTTTTTGGAAGTTAATGCGTTCATTGAGCTGAGAATCGGATATAACTTCAATTATATGAGCCATCAAAGAGAAGTGTGTTAAGGATTTTTTAAAAACAAAACCAAACCCAAGAGGAGTAGGAAAAAATCAGAGTAATCAATTAGTATCTTGTGAATCCCTCTGCATTAACATGGCCCAACTTAAGTTGAGAGTAATGGTCTCCGTTTGACCAGTGACTCTGAAGCACATGTAAATGCAGCAGCTACATTTGCTGCTTTCCAATGTGAGCTGCCTGAGATTCAGGGCAGGATTCAGGCCTGATAGATAGGGTGCATTTGACACAGCAAAGGAATTCTAGAAAGCAGCAGAAGGTAAAGTATGTGCATTCAAAGGTCAGCAAGACAAATCTCTCACATCACCTTTCAAGAAAAGTTGAAGGTGGTTGAATCTGTTACAGGGAAGGCAGCTTTAAGAAATAAATACATTCCACAACCTGTTGTTTGCTTAGACGATTTAATGTTTTTGGTGCATAATTAATATCCTTCTTGCTAAAACAAGGCAGATCACAGAAGTTAGGAGAGATGCACCCAGAAATATTTAATTGGAAATTAAATAGGCAAAACCCAAGGCGACGACTAAATGATAAACATGTTCAGATTAATCATGTCATCCTGTAAATTATTCCATTTCATTCCCCTCTTTCTAGGTTTTCAATTTCCCTCAAATTAGCTGGTATGTTTTATCCCCAGAATGTTTCACTTCTTACTTAACTGTGGGGTGTTTCAGTATATTTTCTCTTATTAGGGATTTCCACCGCAATGCTATGTTCTGTGTAAACCTCCTTAAGAGGACCCAGATTGTTGAGATCAATATACTGATTCTAGTAAACCACTTAGAGAGGCTGTAAAAGTACTGTGAAGCAGTATATAAGTCTAAGTGTTACTGCTATTATGACAATGTCAAGATCCATCCATACTATTAGAATATTGGATATGGATGTTTATGTAGTCCTTCCTTGCTGGAGGCATTGATCTGGACCATTTTAACTTTTAAAGATACATTTCAGATCCATAGCTCTAAGATAATATAGGTTTCCCAGTTACAAGAGCACTGTAATCATTGCAGCCAAATGAACAAACAGAAACCGCAATGAAGTTAGCTGATTTGCAGCTAGTATGAAAATTGAATCCAGTTACATACTCTAATTTATAATTCCATAATCATAAGATTTGTGAGAGTGAGAGAGAGGGGGGGAGGGGGGGGTTGAGATTGCGTGTTATGTAAGTGGATGCTAGCAAGTTAAAATTAATGGTGGACTTCAAGAAAATGTCAACCTCAAATTGTCATAGAGTGAATATACCTTTCTGGTGTGCTGGAATTTAGCTTCCCCCCCCCCCTCTTTGTAGAAAGAGATGTGTGTTTGTGATCTTAATTATTCTGGAATAGCTGAATTAAAGAGAAACAAAATCACCTTGGTAATAGAAATTTAAATCCCCCAAACCCTAAGGATGTGGGCATATGCGGTATATATTTTGTTTGTGATGGATTATTGGCTGTGAATTTATTGTAAGTAATCTCCCAACTTTCTCTTCGTCTGCATAATCATCCAGAATAAATAATTGGGGAACTGACATTGCACATCCCTAAATTACAGTCATGCTTCTGAATGGTCAACATCTCTGTCCATTGCTATGAATAACTGAGTGTGGTGACACATGCTAGAATTTTTTTTAATAAAAGCAAATAATGGAAGGAACAGCAACATTGTTTGTAAATCATAGCCAGACCCAAGATATTTGAGTCTTTGTTGTGGGCAGTTTGGAGGTTGTTAAAATAAACTTTGACACAAATTCCTTTTGGAGACTTCCCCTGCATAAAGCTAGTGTCTCTTAAAAACGGGATAGCATTTAAACTGCTGTAATTACAGTATGAAAATCATTGCATTTGACAGAAAAGCAATACCACAAAGCCACTATGTATCATCTTTTTGCACCAGCTAGGTTGCAAGCACCCAGGTCGGTAGAATTTTCTTACTTTGAAGTTGTTTCCTTGCACCATGTCAGATATGTAAAGAACTGAGATGACTAGACATCTGTTTTCTAATGAGCGAATTAATGTTTGGTGGCATTTTGCTATAGGAAATAATCGATGTTAAAAATGCAGCACACTTGTTTTAAAATAGTAATAGTAATATGGGGTGGGTGGAGATTCAAGCCTAAAAGCCATCAAAACAATATTTAGTTGCTTGTACTCTGACTCAACTGTTTCAAAGGGATAGGTAAAGGTAAAGATTCCCCTAACACATATGTGCTAGTCATTCCTGACTCTAGGGGGCAGTGCTCATTTCCGTTTCTAAGCCAAAGAGCCAGCACTGTCTGAAGACATCTCGGTGATCATGTGGCTGGCATGACTAAACACCGAAGGCACACAGAACACTGTTACCTTCCCACCAAAGTGGTCCCTATTTTTCTACTTGCATTTTTTAATGTGCTTTTGAACTGCTAGGTTGGCAGAAGCTGGGACAAGTATTGGGAGCTCACTCTGTTACACGGTGCTAGGGATTCAAACCGCTGAACTGCCGACCTTCTAGTTGACAAGCTCAGCATTTTAGCCACTAAGCTACCGCGTCCGAAAGGATATTGGAATAATAACAGGGAGTAATCATAAATCAAATCAATTGGAAGTTCTTTTTCATAACTTAGTATTCTGCATCCTGCACAGGCCTTTCGGTCACTGCAAAGTATTGTCATATCCTCCATACATCTTTTTTCAAAGCTACAAATGCCTTAGATGCTTAAGTTCCTTGTTTTAAGATTTAGCTTCCAGTCAATTTGCCTTCTCTTCAATTGTTCCAGTTTTCCTGGAGTTGTCTTGAAGGATGGTGCCCAAAACTGATTATAACGCTCAAGGTAGTATTTGATCAAAGTAAAAACATGGTGGAACCATGACTTTCCATAATTTGAAAATGATACTTTGATAGTTTAAAATGTCATTTTCCTTTTTTATAATTACGTCACACCTCTTTAACCAATTTCATATTATTTTGAACTTTGTATGTGGTTCTTTATCTAGAAGGTTATCCCACCTACCTTTTGTCACCTCTGATAAGCATTTACCTCTTTATATTAAATTAAAATGTTGAAGAAAATTGGAACATTGGACTAAAAGTATGAGACTTGATATTTTACACTAGTTTAATAAGGTATGTACAGTTTCCAAGTCTGTCCAGTTATCCCTATTTAATTTAAGTAATTCACAAATCAGAATGCCATTGTTGACTTTGCCAAATATTTTGGTGAAATTAAGACATGTCTGCATCATTCCCCCATTCTATTAAGGAAATTAATAAGAATAGATATTACAGACTTACTTTTTAAACAAATCCATGCTAGATGGATTAGTAATCAATGCACTAAATGGCTCTGGAGATTCTCAGTCATCCAGGTCATGGTTGGCCCAAAGATGCTTTTTCAAGAAACAACTGGATTGCAATCCACTTCTGAAACTGCAGGGACTTGTCCAGACATTTACTAGGTGTCGATGCTTATTCAAACCCTACCATACACAAAAGGGGTGTCAGAATTGACAGCCAGAATTCTCAAACCTCTAGGACAGTGATGGCGAACCTTTTGTGGCTCATGTGGCAAAAGCTGGGAGAGTGCAGGGGGGTCTGGTGCAGGCCACACCCATAATGCTATGCGAATGACCCCTGCCCACATGCGTGCATGACCAGCGCTCCCCCCATTTTTGGTGTGCTTTTTCACCTTCCCCAGGCTCCAGAGGTTTTATAGGAGCCTGGGGAGGGCGAAAATAGCCTCCCCTCCCCTCGAGGCCCTCCGGAGGCTTCAAGAGCTTCCCTAAAGTCTCCAGAGCGTGAAAAACCAGCTCTATGGGCAAACCGGAAGTTTGGGAATGGACTTCCGGTTTGCTCATAGGGCCAGTTTTAGCCCTCCGGAGCCTTCAGAGGGCAAAAAAAATGACTATGAGCAAACTGGAAGTACATTTTTTTCCCCAAAAATTTTATTGGTTTTTATACATTTATGGGGAAAGGTAAGGGGATATACAAAAATTTTTGGCAGCTCCCACACTAGTGATAGAAATCCATCCAAAACTCACAATATTTACAGTCTTAAAAACAAAAGATAAAAGATAAGCAGAAAACAAAGTCTTATTCTATATTGTCAACCATGTCTTCATTCATTTTCCTTTGTCACTTTCTAGGATATCACCAATTACTGTTATTTCAAATACTTTTATTTTTGTGACCTGAGCCTTTTCGATATTGCTCCTTCCTCCCTGTCCCCAGAGTTCGTCCTCTAGGAGGGAGAGATGCTTTTTAATGAAGGCTTCCGCCTCCTGCACTGTATTAATTCTAATCCTGCTTCCTGGAAGTACATTTTTCATGCTCCGGAGGCTTTAGGGAAGCTCCTGAAGCCTCTGGAGGGTGAAAAATGGCCTCAAAAGAAGGCCAAAGTCAGCTGACAGGGCAACGCCTTGCGTGCCCGGACAAATGGCTCTGTGTGCCACCTGTGGCACAGGTGCCATAGGTTCGCCATCACAGCTCTAGGAATAGCAATAAGCCTACAAACCCACAGTCACGTTCTTCCAGGAATTATCCAGAAAAAAAGACAAGGTACAGAAGAATGAAAAAACAATGTAATTTACACAATCAGCTGTAACAATTGCAACTGGTTCTATGTGGGACAAACATCAAATCAATTGAAAACCAAGATTTATGAACACCAGCTGGCAGTCAAATGCCACAATCCCAAATCCCTAATCTCTATCCACACTGATATAGAACAGCATCAATTCAATTGGAGCAATACAAGAATCATCAGCCAACTACTATTTGCCACACTCATGAGTTTATCAAAACCTGGCACTCCACAAGCAATTCCATCAACAGACACATCGACCTACAAACAGCCTACGAAAGCCTCAGAATTCAAATCAATCACACAACCAATCAGAGATAGTACCATCCCTAAACTAACCCACGCAATCCCTCCATCCAGCACATCACCTCCTGATGACTCTTACCTGACGTGACCTCCCCATCACAAGACCCTCACTTGTTACCCACACCTGACCCATCACAAAACTCTCACTTCACACAACCCACACCTGACCCATCCACTGACCTATCACAAGACCGTGACCTGATCTGTCATGATCTCACTATCACAAGACCTACTGACCACACAAAGCCCTTATAAGCAGAAGAATCCCGGTATGGATATCCCCTAAATTCTGCTGAAGATGTTATCTAATCTGATAACAAAACATTTGGAAACCAACCCACAAGCTCAGAGAACCAATCTCCACCCTTAATTTACTCAAATATACAGTGCCCAGATCAGCAACTTTCTATTGTAGGATAAAATCCACCTGGTTTTATAGTATTGAACTCATTCAAGGTCAGCAGATATTTTCATCATGTTTTTCTTCCATGCTTAAGTTTGCACCAGGGGTGAAATTCACTTACCTTCCCTACTGGCTTGCAAATGTGCTCACAGTCACCATCATATGCACAAAGCCTTCTGCGCATGCACAGAGGGTCAAAACTGGGACATGATGACATCCAGCTGGGTGGGCGGAGCCTCCCACCGGTGCTACTGGCTTGCCAAGCCTCCCGCTGCCGGCGCTACCAGCTGAATTGTACTTGACCCCTTCAACCAGCACTTCACAATTGCCCAATGGAATGCATATCCTCTTTTCAGGGAAGACTGAGAGGACTTCACAGAGATTTTGCATCAGTTCAAAATCAGCTTTGGGTTTGCTCGATCAGCTGTAGCTGGGAGCTGAGCTAATTTATTGCTAGCTCAGCTACTATACAGCTGAAATTGCAGCAGCTGGTATGCTTCCCTCCTCCTTTTTTTTGAATGTTTCAGAAGAAGGTTGTTTTTGTTATTTTCTGTGTTCTTAGTCTAAAACTCATTGGGCTTTCCGCTTTCCTGATAACATGCCTGCTGGCATGTACTATTCCTTACCAATTTGTTCTTCTTTCCAACACCTACATTGTCACTAAAATGTTTGTACAACCATAATAGCTTCTACTATAGTTTTACATTTGGGAAATTGCTTGTGATTCTGCTTTTAGCCTCTCCTTTTTAAAGAACTCCCGCATAATCCCTATTAGGCTTTTTTTTATAGTTATTGTTACTGAGTTCATTAAAATCACTTTCCTGAATTACAAGGTGTGCATTTGTTGACCCTCATAATCAGAGGTGGATTCCTACCGGATGGCCCCAGTTCAGCCAAGTAGATAGTAACATGGCCGCCCACACCCCCAAACCGGCTCTTATTGGCGGTGCCATAGAGGGCACCATCTTATTTTTTCCATTTTTTCACTACTGTGCATGCTCATGCAAAGCACACACGCTCCCGAAGTGCGTCCCTAAGCAAACCAGCAGTAAAAGAAGCCGGAACCCACCCCTGCTCATAATGTATCTGCTCATGGCATTTATTTTCTAGCCAACTGTTGTATTGGGAGGAAAGGCAGAAAGGGGGAGTTGCAGAGATGATATTCTGTCGGTTCAGACCAGTTCACCTGGACTGGTAGTGGAAATCGCGGATGGGCCTGCCCACCTGCCCTGGCTCTATTTCGTCCTATTTAGGGACTTTCTTTAGCAAAGCACATGCGCGGAAGGTCAGGCGCATGCGTGGACATTTGCGAACTGGTAGGGAAGGGGAGTGAAAGCCACCCCTGGGGAATTGGTTGAGAAATCATATTTATACATGATGGTGATTCCTGCCTGTTTGGTTCCTAGAGTTTGAAAAATGGAAGTACTGTTCAGTAAAGGAAGAGAATCCTTAGGTATAATTGCCACCTTATGAGAATCTATGTCTAACCAAAATCCTGTGGCTATTATTTTAAAGGCAATTCGAGGAAAAGGATTTTGAGCAGAAGAGTGGTGAATGCATTTTTATCTAAACATAAGAGAAAGAGCTCTCATTTTTCAAATTCCATTCCTCCAGTTGCATACAGGTAGATCTTGACTGATGACCACAATGGAGCCCAAAATTGATGTTGAGACAGTCAACGGAGTTTTGTTGCATTTTGCAACCTTTCTTGCTAGGTGCTAAGTGAATCACTGCAATTGTTAAACTAGTAACCCAGTTGTTTGTTTATCTATTTTTATTTATTTTATTTATTTATTTTTCATCGAGCATGAATTAGATAACAGATATAAGTATAGACATGATTATGAATACATGAAATGAATACGAATACAAGGGAATATTAGACAGGGACGGTAGGCACGCTGGTGCGTTTATGAATGCCCCTTAAAGACCTCTTAGGAGTGGGGTGAGGTCAACAGTAGACAGTCTAAGGTTAAAGTTTTGGGGGTTTGGGGAAGAAACCACAGAGTCAGGTAGTGCATTCCAGGCACTGACCACTCTGTTGCTGAAGTCGTATTTTCTGCAATCAAGTTTGGAGCGGTTTGTCATAAGTTTGTATCTATTGTGAGCTCGTGTGTAGTTGTGGTTGAAGCTGAAGTAGTCATTGACAGGTAGGACATTGTAGCAGATAATTTTATGTACTACGCTTAGGTCAGATCAAAGACAGTGAAGTTCTAAGTTGTCTAAGCCCCCAAAAACTCAGTTGTTAAGTGAACCTGGCTTCCGCATTGACTTTGCTGGTCAGAAGGTCACAAAAAGTGCTCACATGACCCAAGAACACTGCAACATATTTATGATATTTATGAGTCAGTTGCCAAGCATCTGAATTTTGATCATGTGACCAGGGGGATGCTACAACAGTCATAAGTGTGAAAAACAGTCATAAGTCATTTTTATTCACTGTTGCAACTTTGAATAGTCACTAAGCAAATGGTTGTAAGTCGAGGACTACCTGTTCTTGAGCCTGTTTTGTTGATATGACACAATAAACTAAATGTCTCAGCGCAGTGATGCACCTTGGCTAAGTATGATGCATATTTCGCAGTTCCAGTAAATACTTTACAACTGCAATCTGCAGTTAGGTAAGTGTTGATGATTTAATTTACCTTTCCACTCCCAAATGACTAAGAATAAAAAAGAATGAGGCTAAAATAAGAGGAAATGACAAGATGGCATTGGGCCTTAACAAGAAAACTGTGTTCAGATGGTCTTCATAATAGGTTCTGCTGATCATTTCATTAGACAAAGCCATAATCCCAGTCTCCTATAATGAAGTTTTCCTCTTCACTTTATCCCTTTGAAATTAGTTTTCTTGCAAAGCTGTGTTATTTATCTTGAGGTGAGAAAAAAGGTGTCAAGACTACGAACCATAAAAGAAAGTATTTAGGGAAAACGAATGGTTCATGAGCCTTAGATCTTGTCTTTCTTGTCTTAGTTGTTCCATTTTTACAAGTCATATTGTATTTTCTGATACATCTTTCCCTTAATACTTCCTTTTCTGTGAAGAATATATCTTTCTAATACAAAGAACAGTAACAATACTCTTTAAGATATTATGAATGATAGAAGAAAGTTCCCAATGAAATATTCAGTAAATCCATCACAATAGATTAACAGAGTTAAGTTTTCACATTACTAGTGTACTTACTCATTATTCTTTCTCATCCAGCCTTGATTAAAATGGATTTTCTAGATGGAAATGATTCTGTTATTATGCAAATATTATGCCAAGTAGTGGCTATATAAGGGGCACAACCAGATCATGATGTTAAAATGATATCTTTCAGTCCATGATCCAACATATCAGTTGCTGCCCTGGTTGCCAAGTCCACCTTGCCATAGTAATGAGGCTAGCAAGTCATGTTGTAATTACTGATTCAATCCAGTGTTCCACCAGCTATATTTCTCCTCCCATCTAACATGCCTGCCAGCAGGAAAACAAAATGAATTTGGAGAAGGTTAGGTGAGTATTTGGGTGCTTGGAACAGTAGATAAAGCCATCTGTTGCCTGACTAATATGGTTATGGAACTTCTCTGCACCTGTGAGGTGTCATTTGGGCTGTTTTCTGACCGTGGGTCTAGCATTATTCTGAAAAAGCATTAAACCCATGTCCCAAAAATTACATCTTTTAACAGATTAGCAGAGTTGGAAGGGACCTTATAGGTCATCTGGTCCAACCCTCCCCCCTGCTCAAGCAGGAGACCCTGCACCATTTCTGACAAATGGCAGTCCAATCTCTTCTTGAAAGTCTCAAGTGATAAAAGCCCCCACATCCTCCAAAGGCAAGCTGTTCCATTGTCTCATTGTCAGAAAGTTCCTCCTTATTTCTAGGTTGAACCTCTCATTGGTCAGTTTCCATCCATTATTCTTTGTATGGCTTTCAGGTGCTTTGGAAAATAACGTGACCCCCTCTTCTCTATGGCAGCCTCGCAATTATTGGAACACTGCTGTCATGTCTCCCCTGGTCCTTCTCTTCTCTAGACTAGCCATGCCTAGTTCCTGTAACTGTTTTTCATATGTTTTAGTTTCCAATCCCCTAATCATCCTGGTTGCTCTTCTCTGCACTTTATCTAGAGTCTCAATATCTTTTTTGTAGTGCGGTGTGACAAGTCATGGGCATAGAAAAAAGGGTGAAATAGCAGGAAACTCCATCCTTCATGTCATCTATCCAGGGGTAACAGAAGTAGATCACATGGCTGGCAGAACCTACCTCTCTTTCTTGGTTGAAACAAATTTGTGCAGCACAGTGTAGTCTCCCTTTGAAAAGCGATAAGGAGGAACAGGGATAAAAACTTATGTGGGAACTTGCTGGGAGACAGGATGGTTCCATCTGTTGCAATTGAGATCTTCTGGGTGGGATAGCATTTCTCGTCAAACACTAGTATTGGCTTCATTTCAAATGGGATGAAAACATGAATTAAACCTTGAATTTAGAGGAGGCGGATTAGCAAAAAGTGGCCTAAAATCAAAAGCAAATGGAGAAAAGAGTAAGGTTCTACATTTAGGCAACAAAAACGGAATGCACAGGTACAGTATAGGTGATACCTTACTCAGTAGTAGTAACTGTGAAAGGGATCTTGGAGTCCTAGTGGACAACCATTTAAATATGAGCCAGCAGTGTGCAGCAGCTGCCAAAAAAGCCAACACAGTTCTAGGCTGCATCAACAGAGGGATAGAATCAGAGGGATAGAATCAAGATCACGTGAAGTGTTAATACCACTTTATAATGCCTTGGTAAGGCCACACTTGGAATACTGCATTCAGTTCTGGTCGCCACGATGTAAAAAAGATGTGGAGACTCTAGAAAGAGTGCAGAGAAGAGCAACAAAGATGATTAGGGGACTGGAGACTAAAACATATGAAGAACGGTTGCAGGAACTGGGTATGTTTAGCTTAAGAGAAAGAAGGACTAGGGGAGACATGATAGCATTATTCCAATATCTCAGAGGTTGCCACAAAGAAGAGGGAGTCAAACTATTCTCCAAAGCACCTGAGGGTAGAACAAGAAGCAATGGGTGGAAACTAATCAAGGAGAGAAGCAACTTAGAACTGAGGAGAAATTTCCTGACAGTGAGAACAATTAATCAGTGGAACAGATTGCCTCCAGAAGTTGTGAATGCCCCAACACTGGAAGTCTTTAAGAAGATGTTGGATAGCTATTTGTCTGAAACGGTATAGGGTTTCCTGCCTAGGCAGGGGGTTGGACTAGAAGACCTCCAAGGTCCCTTCCAACTCTACTATTGTATTATTATTGTATTGTAACTTTAAATTCATTGATGAACAGAGTGAGGAAATAGGCTGACTGTCACACGTTTTGAGTAGTGAGTGGATAATTTTATACAGAGTAAAATAACCCCAAGAAACAAATGGAGACCAGGGAAGAAAGTTAGTGTAGTCAAAAAGGAAAAGAAGCAATATTTTTAATCATAGGGTCTGTATGCAGTGGTGGGATTCAGCCAGTTTGCACCACTTTGGGAGAACCGGTTGTTAACTTTCTGAACAGTTTGGTAAACTGGTTGTTTGAAGAAATCATTAGGGCAGAGAACTGGTTGTTACATTATTTGAATCCCACCACTGTCTGTATGGAATAGTGGGTTCTTTTCAATTTGTAATATAAGGGATTGATTTTAAGGACTACATATCTTGGGTTTCAGTTGGCCTTGACTTGATGTTTCATTTTTCGATGTCATTTTCATAAATAAGCGAGGGTTCTTGGCATTTTAGTTTCCAGTATTTCTAATGCACAATAGCCATAGATATGGCATTTGCTCTTTGTCCTACAAACAAAGCCATTCCTTTCTCTTGCATGTTTGATTTTGTATATTTGAACAGATGTAGCTTGCTTCTGTTTTCCTGATTAAACTGAATACCATGTGATACCTTTTGGCCTGTTCATAATAATAGATGTATTTGTGAAGGAATGTTTGGTGATACTGATGATGATGAGAGTGTGTGTGTGTGTGTGTGTGTGTGTGATGTAGGTACACACACACACATACACACACAAATGCAAATCCACCTTAAAGCAAAAGAACCTAAGAAATACTTGAAAAAAACATAACTTTTCTCTTACAAATTCATCTCACTATAGTACGAATACACAGAAAATCTGGGGTCTTTTATTCTTTTTACTGTTAATAACCTCCTCAGTGAGAGCCAAGTTCATGCTGGTAAAATTCAAAACTGAATGTTTTGTGTCAACCTCTGTCTCAAAACCACATGAATAAAGAGCAAAATACCATGCTTTTATTGCCGGGATGTATTTGCTACTATAGCCATAACTTCACTTAACAAAGCATCCAATAAGCTGGTCTTTGCGAAAGGCATTTTCCTTTCTACAGCAAGGCCCCTGAGCTTTAGAGAAGATGGGTCATAGGAGTGAATTACTTTGCTGACCCTCTGGGATTTGTTCTGGTCCTTATCTGGCCCAACTGTAAACTAAATCTTCCTTAGATTTTGTGCAAGGATGAGAAAAAGAAATTGATGGTGTCTCTTTAGATCAAGATGCAATTCCTCTACTTTCATTCATTCACTGCAGTCACAGAGGCGCAAATCTGAAGGGAAAAAAAGGAGTGTCGATTGTGCTCTGTCTCCATTTTAATTGGGAAATAGCAAATACAAGGATAAACAAAGGTTTTGCTATGTATGTGTGTTTTTACCTGAATGCCCAGCGGCTTCCTGTGATGGTAGATAACAGTTTCTATTTTAACTTTTCCTTGATCAGAACCAGTCGAGTGAATTCAAAGAAACAGTAGCTGCACTAGGCTAGATGCCCTAGACCCAGGGTGTCAAACTCAGGGCCTGTGAATCCGGCCTGCACAGCCCTCCTGGGCTTCATTTTCAGATACCCTCCTGCAGCTCTCTGCCAGCAAAAATGGAGTGGTGTGTGTCCGTTTTTGATGGCAGAGGACTAGCAAAACAAGCTAAAAACAAAAGCAGAAATGTTTCCTTTTGCATTTGAATATGCAAGAAGGGACAGGAAAGGAGAAAGGGGAAAAGGAAAGAAAAAGAAGGAAAAAGAAGGAAAGAGGGGAAGGAAGAAGAAAGAAGGAAGAGAGAAGGAAAAAGAAGGAGGGAGGGAGGGAGGAAGGAAGGAAGGAAGGAAGGAAGGAAGGAAGGAAGGAAGGAAGGAGATTATAATGAGTGTGAGGGAGGATCTGAGGGAAGTCAAGCCTTAGTACTTGGCCACCACAGGAGTGACGTTGAACTGGCCACGCCCACCCTGGCCATGTCCACCCCTGCCCCCCGAGGTCAAACACAACCCTGATGCGTCCCTCAATGAAATTGAGTTTGAAACATCTGCCCTAGACAAACCATGCAATTAGTATCCACATCACCACAAAAGTTGTAACTTATTTTATTTGGATTTCCCCCCCAAAAAAACATTTGGTGCTCTACTTAACTCATTGCCTTATGCAGCTCATCTAGTTTGCTGATATAGATAGACCATCCTAACATTAAAAAGACTTATTTATGCTGCTTGGAACAGAGAATCTACATCTGCTTGGAAACAAGAATTTCAATGACTTTCTGCAATTATCTTTGCACGTGCTGAACAAAAATCTGACCTGCTCTGCAACCTTCACATCTGCAGGAAATATATCCTTTGTTGGATGCGACCATCCCATTTCATAACTCTATACAACTAAACTTTGCAAAAAAAAAAAAAAAAGCTTTGCTGGTTTGAGACAAAGGTCCAAATTAAAAGATCCACTAAATGATCACCAAGGTTCATTTTAACTCTTGTGCATTCTCTGACTTTAAATTGGGGATTGGTAGCCTTTTCAAGCATCAGCATACAAATCTATGCCATGATACACATGTGCAGAACAGGGGTGGGTTCCGGCTTCAGTTTTCTGCCGGTTCGCTCGGACATGCTTTACATGCACATGCTTTTGATGCGCGCTATGCACACATGCACAATAATAAAAAATATATGAGAAGTTATAAGCATTTGACTCTTAGCAATCCAATTTATGTGTTTACGTGGCTAGAGTAGAAAGGAACCAAGCAACAACCTATTGTCATTCATTCAACACTAGCTAATTAGAATAATGTTTACTTGTAGATCATCTATTTCCTATTCCTTGTTTTGATTAAATTTTCAAATTAAAAAATAATTAACTGATCAAGCCATGAATTTCATATGATAAAGTTGTTTTACTTCTCTGAAATCTTTAGCAGGCGAGGTACGACTTTCACAAATGTTCTCTGGTAAAATTATTTAACTCTTTGTAGACTTGGTTTCTGCATCTCTTGGCACTTAAAAGCAATACAGGTTTAAAAATATATATATTGTGGGAACATTTAGCCTGTGATCTAAGTGTAAAAAATGTGACATGTAATTACAGTAGGGACAGGGATATTTTTCGAGCATGAGTATCAAGTTGTAATTCATTGTACATATGTTGCTTTTGGAGTAGATCTTCTTTCTCATGGACTGTGATTTTGGAATAGTTTTAATAATGGATATGTGTTACTTCATTCTGAAGTTATTATGGGAGAATGCAGAGCAAGATAGTGATTCAGTTGTTGGGTTTGAGTTCAGATCTTTAGTCTTCATCTATGGAGTTGAGGGAGTATTCATTGATTCTACCTAATGTAATTTGCAGCATTGTTGTGAGGTTAAAATGGAGGTAGGAATGGAATAAAATACAATATTAATGTCCCACATGCTATCTTTCTTCTAAGGAGCTTACCGTAATTTGTGTTCATAGTCTATGAGATAGGATGGGTTGAGAAAAATGACTGATCTGTCACTCACTGTCTTCAGTAGTCAAGTAAGTCCTTGGTTTTGGGATGCCAGTCCAGCATTCTCACTGCTACAACATGACTCTAAGTTTCATAGAAATAATATTACAACTCATAAAATGTTGGTGTGCTATATGTGAGAGAAAGAGTGTGATAACAACAGAGGGAAATTAATTCATTTTCTACAACCCCATCCCCAAGTGCATTAATGTTCAAGCTTTCATTATCTTCTTCTTGATGTATATGTACTTATGGTATACACGACAATGGGGAGGGGTTGAGCACATTTTCCCCATTCTACCCCTTGCCCTTTCTTTGAAGCTGTTTGAGCTATCAGACCTAAAGGGACCATCTAGAGTTGACTGTGGACTTGAATCTAGATGTCCCTAGTCCTAAATAAAACGCTTGAACCTATGGTATCCCCAGGGATGGCAAGGGGTATAGTGATGCCAGAGCGTCGGGTGCTGTAACACAAGTCCCAACCCTTTTCCAATTATAAGAACCAGAAGGTGCTGCCGTCTTAAACACTCTGCTGCCCGGCAATCCAAGCTGCTTTGTTTATGTATTCTTAGTTTGTGCTATTTGCAACTTTGTTTTAAGGCGAGATACGTAATAAGCATTTGAGCAGTTCATTGCAGGTATGTATAATGGGTGGAACAAAATGACTTTGCATTTTCCTCAAAAGAGATTTGTTCTTTTTCCCCAGTCCTATTGCTGAACCTCCGAAGAAACCCTCTTACCAAAGTTTAGAAAGGTCAGTGTGATTAAATAGCATGGGAAATTAACATTATGGCATTGGCTGTGGCTGTGGGTTTTGTATAATGCTGAGACTAGCCTGGACTGAAGTGGCGTATAAATTTATCAATACATAATATTGATAGATAAATATATAATATAAACATAGTGACAAACATGTATAACTAAGAGATTAAGATATTTTTTAATCAATATAAGTTTCCTGATGCCAAGAAACTTATTGTCCTTCTAGCTCAATGTACAATACTTTGACAGGCTGCAGTGGTTTCCAGGAACAAAAATTGTTTTGCTTCGGCTCCCTCTTGAGACCATCTGACATTAGAAAAAAACACACACATTTCATCTGTTTTGTGAACAAGGAGGTTTTGCATTGGCTTAAAAGGAAAAAAAGAAGTAGAACAAGCATCACATTAGACAGTGCAGGCAATCAGACAACCTCCAGATGATTTTAGGCCTTGAGTTTTATTGGCTCCTGCAGGAGGTGCAGGAAAGGAATAGCCCAGAATATCTAGATGCACTGGGTTGCCTCTTACTATGCTTACATAGAAGAGAAAAGGACCTAAATTACAGTCTATAGTCTAAAACAGTGCGGTCAAACCTGTGGCCCATGGGCCAGATGTGTCATGTGCTGGCCATGCCCATGCCCAGTTTAGCAGAGGGGGGAAAAGTCACGATATGTCACATGATGCCACTGTGATGATGCAAATTTAACACCCTTTGTCTAAAAGGACCTAAAAGATCCTTTAATTCTACAGTGTAGAGGTGAGCGGATAGAGGGTGGAGTATTTTTATACCTCCTTTTTTCTTTGTTAGTATTTGCTACCTTTTAATTAATGACAACTGAAAAGATATTACGACATTCTTTTTTTAAAAAAAAATCCACTTTACTTGGCTTGCAAAAGACTTTTTGAAAGCTTTCTGCCTTCAAATCATGGTTTTATCAGATTGATTTAGAGATGTTTCCATGCTTTTTGGAGGAAATGAATTTAGGGCCAAGATAGTCCTAAATGTTTTATCTTTGTTGAAAAAGTAAATCAAGGGTCAAATTTTCTTGTTTTTTTTTTTAAAAAGTAGCTTTCCCTAAAAAAAAATTTGTATCCATCTTTTCCTTCTTTGCCCTTCCTGACTTTTCTGACAAGTCAGTTCAGTTCAGAATGAAGCTGACAATTGGGTGCAGAGAATCAGAAGATCACACACAGATGACAAAATCCAATCAATGTATTTAATACTGAATGCATAGATGGCATTTCAGTAAATAGGACTGCCACTGTTGGCACATTGTTGTTGAGGTTGTTTAAGGGAGAGGATAAAGGGTGAATCTTTTCAATGTATTAGCTAGAGGGATCGAAGGGCAATCATTCAAGTGGCTAAAAAGACGATAAGATGCGTCACATTCCTAGAGGTGTGTTTCTTTGAATCCATAACCAGTGACCAAATTGTAGCAAGCTGAATCAAATGCTGCCTTTCCTGAGAAATCTCTGGTACAGAGGCAACATAGCATGTCTTGTAGAGCAGACGCTAAGTAGGAACAAATTCATGCCCTCTTTGAGAATTTCTCCCCCCAAAATTGGCCCGTTTTTGATACCAGTAGATTGGATTTGCTTTCAAAGGAAAGAGAAAATATTTTATTTTATTTATTTATTTTTATTTTATTTGAATGTGCATGTATATATTTTTAAATATATATGCTTCCCAATTCTTTATAGAGTCACTAAGAAGCATAAAAAGGTTCAATTAGCTGGCCTGGCACATTCATAACTTCTACCTCCTGGCAGATAGATTTTTTAACTGGTATTTTAGGGGTACTGTTTTTAAAATTAAATTTATGGGATATTTTTTAGGGGTTTTTTAAAACTATATTTTAGATACTTTACTTAGTTGCACAGTTCTTTTTAACCACCTCCATATTTATTTATCTATTAACAATTTAACTATTTAATTATTCATGTGATGTATTTTTTGTATGGACTGTACACCGCCCCGAGTCCCTTTTGGGAGAGGGGGCGGTCTATAAGCGCAAATAAAAGTAAAAGTAAAAGTAAAAGCAATTCAAGTTGCTGATCATCACTTTTAAAACACTCTGTGGCAGAGGTGGGGAACAATGGCTTCTTTATGACTTGTGGAGCCATGCTGGCTCAGGAATTCTGGGAGTTGAAGTCCACAAGTCATAAAGGGACCATTGTTCTGCACCCCCTGTTCTATGGCATGAGTCCAGGATATCTGAGGAACCGCCTTTCCCCAAGGGGACTGGTCCTCCCCACTCATTCTGACAGAAGGGGCCCACTCAGACCCCATCAAAAGAAGAACCTTTTCTGCCACTTCTTATACTGTTTACTTCTTAAACAGTGAGATGGATGGCATACAAGTTTAATAAATAAATAATAAAAATGTCCATAAATCGAAAACTAAACTAAACAGGCGAATGGTGAATAGTGTTAATGGCAATAAGAATATCCTTCGTTTAGGATCCTGAACCAAAACATTCCAATTTGAAACACCAAATGTTTATGTTACATATGAAATACTACTTAACAGTTTCCAGGACTGTGGCCACAAGAAGCTATGGGAAGTCAGAACAAGTCCATTTGTTTCCCTGAGAATTTTTCACAGAAATAAGTGATGCAGTAATCTTCAAAATTATTTTGATGCTTAAGTATTTCAGTTTCAGTGGTACTTGAAAGTTTGATCATTCCTGACCTAAGAATTGCTTTTGGAAGGGTAATAATCTTAAATATACTGTGTCCATAATTAGATTCTCAGAAAGCAATTCTATTAAATTAATGGACTTTTTTCCCAAGCTAAATGTACAGAACTTCTGACTTAAATCTGCTGAATGCCCTTTGAATATAGTGTCGCTTGTACTTTCTAGCAAAACTCAGGTTATGCATTCATAGTAAATTATGCAAAATAAATTTGTATCTACCTGCTTTTCATAATGCATTTTGCTGCAGAGATTTGTCTTCAGGTTTGTGCTACAAGGTGGCAGCCTGAGAATGAACAAGGGTAGGCATTTATTGAAAGAGGCTATCAAATAGGGAAACTTTGGCTTTTCACAAGCTTTAAAGGGCATTATTATCACTTGTTAATTGAAATGTAGCCCATCCAGCTTCCATTTTAAAAACATTTAATCAGTCATTGCTTATCTATTTTTTATAATTTTCTTTGTTTTTAAAACAAAGTTTCTATTTATTTTTCCCCCTGGTTTTAAAAAAAATATTCTGAAATTGTAGCTTGTGATTTATTTCTTAGTTGTCATTTTACCATATCCATAGATTTACGGAATTTCAGAGTTTCTTTCATTTCCTTCCTTTCTCCCTTCTCTTCCACTTTAATACTTGGATATAATATATACTATTTTAATGTGGTTTCTCCTCCCCCCCCTCCCATGTTGTAAAATCTTTGCACATCAGTGGATTGACCCCTAGAATGATTAGGAGAAGAAACTCTGGTGTCTAATAAAAAGCTCTGCTAAGCATATGGTCTTTAAATGGATGCTAGTATCCATATGAGAAGAATGAAAATAGAACACTTATTAAAGTTGTGATTATCTATGGCTTTGCTAATCAATCTACAGCGCAAACTTCTCTTTGATTTTTCTCCATATCCAGTCTTTATATTACCAGTATTAAGGAATGTGAAGAAGAGCAAGAGCCTGTTGTTGAAGAGAAGATAGAAGTAGAAGAGAAGAAAAAAAGTGCTGGCCGTGGAAAGAAGAAAACAAAGAAATAGTACAATGAGATTGGAAGGTTATTGTTATTTATTTGTTTGTTTATTTAGCACAAATATTCATGGTGGTCTGAATTTAATGCAGTTACAGATGTTCAATACAGATAAAGCCAAGTGGATTGCTTACATTATACAGCAAACCACATTCCAAAAGTATCTGCCTTATTATCATCAACCGTCCCATAAAGGAACTTCTTTCTTTCCATAAAACATCTTATCTTTCTAAAACATCTGGAGATCCATTCCCAGAAAATATTGCAGATCTCCTTACCTTGTTCTGCAGAAATAAAACATCTCAAGACTTTGGAAAGAAAACAATAGTTGTGGTTGGACTGATGTGCAGGAAGCATAGCAAGTTTGGTGAGTTGATAGGGCAGAGAGGCATGGGCAGCTAAGATGGGATACAGCAAATAAACAAATGAAATGAGATAATTGAAAATGGAATTAGTTAAATTATCAGCACCACCACATTCATGGTATTCTTATATGAGATCTTAAGGGATTTCTAGCAGCAATATAGAAAGAATACCAATATTTTTTTATATATTAAGGGGTTATTTTGCCTGAAGGGTTGTTTAAGCATTTGACAGATGATATGAAATAGTAAGGCATGGATGATTATTATTATTTTTTAGTTTTTTGCACCCACAACCTCCTTTAAAACCATACAATGATGTCCAGCACTTGGAAAAAATTACCATCCTTCCTTATACATTGATCTTCCAGCAAGAAGCCTTAATCTTTTCAAAAGCAATATGTTTTCAAAAATTTGTGAAACACTGGTGTTTTTTAAGATATCAGATTAACATGGGGAAATATCTAGTAAAGAACAATCACATCCATATAGATGCGTAGAACAAAACTGAAGAAAAAAAAAAACAGAATTCTGGCTGAAACCTGAGACATTCTAGGCATCAGTATATACAATACTAAAACTACAGTTTTCACTTGGAATCTTAAAATCCCCTGCTAAATTCTGGACACCTATAGCCTTCTGTACATCATGCAGCAGCAACTGTCCACGTCCTAAATATAAGTAGAACTGACTAAGACTGATGGGAGTTGAACAATATTTGGAAGGCCACAATACTGCATCCCTGACTCAGATATGAGGGCTAGATTTGACCAGACTCAGCTGTGACACCCAATGGAGACCTTGCACTTCTATCTGATAATAAAATGAGATTATGACTCACCTTTCACCTTAAACAAGTATATAGTGTAAGAAATCTATGCTAAAGTACATGCAGTATGTGATAAATAAATATATAATCTGATATTGGCCACTGTATGTTCAATTTCTCCTCCATATCCCATTCTCATTAACAATACCTACATGGAACAAATAATAGCATGTAACATATCATAGATTGAATCTACTCTTTATGTAGCAATGTCTAGAATGTAATGTGTTTATCCAAATCCTTTGATCAATGGTTGTATCTTAACCATCAGAAACAATGGATATACAAATTATCCAGTAGGCAATGTCAGCTATCAAGCTACATTTAGTCAAACTAATTTGTTACTACGGAAGATGTTCATTGAAGTAGAAGAGATCATGACCTCATATTAACAATAGGATGAATTTTTTAGAGATCAAGTGAAGTCAGATCTAGCAAATAACTTATTTAACAAGAAACTGGTATACCAAGTTATCCAAAAAGGGGTAGGACAATTTTAGTATCTTCCTGACCTGAATGTGCCTAAGAGTTTTTCTGATTAAAAATCTCCAGTTTAAATTCAAAGGGATTATGTTACAAATGATTCACTATACTTCCAAAACTTCCCAGAGTCACTTGGTTGAGTTGGATGTCTATAGAAATTGAATAAATAAACAAAAAAAAATAGTTTTTGGAAAGAAACATTTCATCTTCAGTACGTTCTACAATAAAGATGATTATTTGCACAATGACATTACTTGCAAAAATGGCAGACAGAAAAATACTTTTTTATATTATTTCCATTTAATTACATTCACATTTTGTTATGTGGTAAATTAGTATGGTTTTGATTTCTCCCCCCCCCCCCAGCAAACCCTAAAGATTTATGTGTATGAGGGGTTGTCGGGTTTTTCTATTTTGTTTTTCAGTTCGTCACCTTTCAATAAAGCAAGCAAGTGTGGGATGTAATAGCTTTGAAACCAAATGTCCCCTAGGGGCTATAATAAATTAATATGGGTCTGAAAATTGCCAGAGTTAAAGTGACATTTTACTAGACTTGTTTTCTGTCTTCTCCCAGATAGACACATTCTCATTATCTAGAAAACGCTGCATGAATTTGACATGTGAATTCTGTAAAGAAATAAAATTAGCAAGAAGACTATATGGCTGAATTAGATCATAGGAGAATGTGTATGTTTGCTTTATTTTGCATTGCTTTCTCTTAGAAGCCCATCATCAAATCCTACAGACTAAGACATGCTTGATGGCAATACTAGAATGACCTTGCTAAGGCAGACTATTATTAGAAGGACATTGCAGTGTGCAGGTTAGGGGGCTGATCAAGGAAGATCCAAATGCAAATCCTCACTCAACCATAAAGTTTTGGAAGATTTTGAACCAGTCATTATCTTCCACCATTACTAAATGTAAAGGGCTATTGTGAGAGGAAAAACAGAAGAATAATGCTATGCATACAAAATAAAATACACCAAATTTATCAATTATAACTTTTGGTCATCCAGATATTTCTGAGACATTCAGTTATGCTATCATTACACAATTAAAAAAAATATTACACAGAGATTATTTAAAAAATTACTGAGACAAGTTCACACATTAAACCATAAACATAGTATACAAACCACAATGGATAGATCGAGAAAAATATACAAAGTCAGAACTGAACTAGATATTGTTTAGGATGATGTCAGAACTTAAAATGTTTATAAACAAGTATCTTCTTGACTTGTTTTCCATCATTAACTGACTGGGAAGAAGTTGCCACCACATAAAGTGAGATTTGTGTCAAGATTCTCCTGTTCATAAAATGGCAAATTTACTCACATACTGATATGTGCTCAGGTTGGGTGGGGAGCTGTCCATGGTGGGACATGCTTGAAGTCTTAACCTCAACTGATCCACAAACCACGAAGCTGCGGCTTTGTGCATTCTGGGGCTTTCATCAGTGCCTGCCTGCCCACCTGCCCACCCACCCTTAGTGGAGGACTGTATATACTTGCAGATAAGCCCATCTGCAAATGAGCAAACCCTTATTTTTTAAATCAAAATAGCATGAAAATGCTATATTTACAGATAAGCCAACCCTCAGAAATTTTGTATGTTTATTTTTTATAAATAGCTTATCTGCAGTTAAATTTTTGGATTTATCCACAGATAGACTTATCCGTGAGTATATGTGGGGTATATGGGTATTTTTAAAAAGCTGGTGGAAAACCCAACTATATATACTCATTGGTAAGTCTATTTGTGAATAGAATTACCCACTTGTGGGTGGATGGGTGGGTGTATTTTGGAACCCAACATTCAGTTTATCCATGAGTATATACAGTAACAAAAATTAGGCTATCAGAGATAAATCGCTCATATTAAAAAGGCTTACAGTGAACAGAAAATGCTTTATGAACCCAAGGGATGGATGTAGAAGAAATGGCATTGCAATTTTTTTTCCATATGCTGCTATTTGGGAAGGGGGGAACAGAATATATTAACCATGGCAGTGGCATGCCACATCCGTTTTCCCTAGCAGGGACTTCTGCAACCTGTTCTACCTGGTAACTTAGTCTTTGTAATTGGGACCTCATTCTGGCAGAGTGATTGTAACTTACTACCTCAGCAGTCCAAATCCATCTGGATCTTGGCCTGGCCATATGTTTTCTGCAAAGACAGTATGGATTAATTCATTAAAAAGTCTATGGTGTATAACTAATTTTAGCCCTCATTTCTGACAACAGAAAAAGCATCTAAAATATGTTTGCTGAATTGATACAAGTGTTGAGTTAATTTAGTTGTTTGTTTAGCTACTGGATAAACAACTATGTCTTCTTTAAAATTCTTTTTCCAAATATTTTACTTCTGAAGATCTTGGTTTCCCCCCTGCCAACTAGTTTTTTTCTTCTCAATGCATTAAAACTCATTTTGGCTACCTTGTGTTGTTGTTGTTGTCGTCATCCTCCTCCTCTTCCTTCTCCTCCTCCTCCTCTTCTTCTTCCATATCTGTCATCAGACATTGGCAATCTTGTGTTCTTAACCATTCTCAAATCAACATTATGGAAGAATTTCAGTGGGATGGATTCACATATCATACCAAACTACCATTAATTTAAGCTTTGGAATGAACCACTGCTCCTGCTAGAATCAGACATTCAAAACAAATACAAAAGCAAATGAAACACAGTTGAATGTGACAATCCTGCTAATGACTTTAAAAAAACTTACTTGTTTAAACCCAAACTCAAACACTGTGCCTGGGATATGAATTAATTGTAGTGGCTTCATACCTCTAAGTAAGCATTTTTAATTATGTACTTCACACTGTGTGCTAAATTTGAAATAGTTATGGACATGACAAATTTCAAAGAGTTCATATTAAATGCACCCCATACATATTTTCCCAGCAGTCACTTTCCCTCATTCAATTATTGAAGGCTATTCTTCCTCCTTGACTTTCTTTCAAAATTATGGGGGAAGCAAAAACCTTTTTTTTCCTAGCAGTTTTCATTCAGCATGAAGAAAAAGAAGAGTTCAACTTTCTTTCAAAGGAGAACATTTCAGTTGTATTCCCATTAGTTCAGTGGTCTGTTCTTATTTATTTATTGGTTGCCCATCTTACCACAGGGTAACTCCGAGTGGCCTACAATATTAAAAAGATCAAACTATACAAATGGCATACTATTAAAATATACATATACAAAATACACAAAAAAAATCATCCAATTAAATTAAATATTTAATTGTTGGATTTATTTTCAAGGCAGTCAAGAGGGATGAGTATGTACATGAGTTAATATCTTCTCTTTCATTGTACAAGCATTTCTCTACTACCATGATGGCGAAGCTATGGCACGTGTGCCCAAATTGGCACGTGAAGTCATGTCACATAACATGCATAGCCTTGCCTGTTTGTCTTCTGGGTTTCTAGCACGCATGCACAATGATCAGCTGTTCTTCGGGCATACGGCAGTGCCAAAAATCAGATGTGCACGTGTGCGCCGGCCAGCTGATTGTCAGGTGGGCATATGCACTAGAACCCAGAAGTTTGGCTAAACCAGAGCACAATCCCTTCAGCAGTGTCAAAAACTGGTGTGTGCATGCACGCCAGCTAGCTGATAGTTGGGTGCACATGCGCACTAGAACCCAAACGTTTGGCTTTTTCAGAGCACGGTGCCAACGAGCATGCGTGCACGTGCACGACATTTCCATGTGACCTTTTTGGCACTTGATGCCAAAAAGGTTTGCCATCACTGCTCTACTATATCCATTCTTCTTGTTTCCCATACTTTATTTAAATCACCCATAAAGACATCAGGAGAGAATTCATCCATTTGAGTTTTCTCAAAATAGATGTAAGCAGCCAGGGTGGCTTCAGAGTGAAGAAAAATGTGTGGTAAGAATCTAAAAAGATCCTAAAAAGAAAAAAAAATCTGAAGTAATTCCAAATAAGCTCTTGAAACAAAAATTCTGTTACATAGAAATGTAATGTTTGGGAAGTTGTAGGGAAAAAATCCTCATATTCTATTGTATGGAGAACTTCATTATGAAGTTGGTCTGAGCCACAGCTGATCAATTTTTCTGGTGTGTGTGTGTGTGTGTGTGTGTGTGTGTGTGTGTGTGTGTGACAAATAATATAAATAAAAAAATGCTGAGGTAACTTGTGTAAAGAGCGAATCAGCGTCACCTATGGAATTATAAAAATTCCATCATTAAAATTAACTTTTATCTATTTTTTCATTATCTCCAATTCATTCATTCATTCATTTAATTTCTATAGCCGCCCAATCAACCAAGTGACTTTGGGTGGCTTACAATTCTAAAATTTTAAAACAAGGAAAAAAATAAACAAGCAAATTAAGTCAAAGTCTAAATCTGAACTTTGAATACACATTTTTAAATACACTATTTTCCAATGTGTATCGATATTAGAAAATGACAATGAGTCTTTTAAGCACTTTCCCCCTTTTTTGCCAACTCTGTAAATCACATCTGGAACACATCTGTAATGTTGGAGAAAGTGACTTACATACTGGAGCAACAGAGCTCTGGGCTTCTTGGCATCTGTTGCAAAGCTGACAGACCAGGGCTATTTATTCATGCATGTTAAAAGAAAGAGGCAAAGCAACTACTATGGTTCAAGGGCAATAATGCCTAAGTGATGGATGATCCCAGTAAGGCTGGAGACATTAACCCAATAGAAAAAGATTTGGTGAACAATGACTCCTCGTCTGTATATGTAGAATCATGTGACTCGAAGGTATAAAAAAGATTAAAAGATTTACTGGATGCAATAAGATCAGATGCGATTGGGGTGGAAGAGAGACACAAAAATGCTACATAGATTTACTAGCAATAATAAGGCTAGAAAAGAAAATTAAAAGTGGACGGTTAAAAAAAGATTCATTCATTGCATGCAGCTTTGTTTGGTAGCAGCTGTAAAAAAAGCTATCCTTTAAGATTGATAGATTGCAATGTCATTTTAAAAGGCAACAGAATAACACCTGCCTTTGACAGTATATTTCTGTTCCTGCATGTCACATACCTGGAACAAAATAGAAACCTCAGGGCATTTCAGGACTCTTACCAACAAGTCAAGTACTAAAACTAAAGCCTATTAAGGCAAACATCCATGGCTAACTAGGAAAATGCATCTTGAGGGCAAACTACAAACTATTTCACTCTTCTGATTTCCTGATTTTAAAAAATGCCAAGGGCAACTTTCTTCCTTTTTTTGCCTCACTTTTATTAGCTTAAATCTTCCCCGAGCTTGGTACCCTTTAGAAGGGTCAGACTACAACTCACACTGTCCTCAACCAGCATGGCCTTTGTTAACACAGGATGAAGAGGATAGCTTCCCAGTTTATCTGCCTTGAACTAGGAAGGCTGATTTAGGCTTCAGCCTGGACTAGTTTATTTTGTTCACAGTTTGTTAAAATGCTGCATTCTGTGTCCTCCCTCCCCCCCCCCAAAAAAAGCAATAGTAGAAGGTTACAAATAACCATGCATAATAGGGTAGCATTTGAAGAGCTGGTGCAAATTCTTGTGTGAGATTTAATACAGTTTTGTAACGGTTTGGTCCTGCAGCTCAGCGTAATGCTTCTGCTTGCATAGGTAATTATGCAAATTGAAGAACATAATTAGATTTAGCTCCTGCAGCACTCTGACTGCAGCCTCCCAACTCCATCTGTGGTTTCCGAAGCACCCCGAGATCACGAAGATTGCATCTCGTGTCATAATAGCTGGGTTTCATTTGCTTCATTATTTATTTATTTTGCCTCCCCTCCCCAAAGAAAAACCAATAAGGAAAGGAGACCTCTTGGTCTGGACAGACCCTGGCAGCATTTCAGCAGGATAAATGAGAACAAAAAAGGAAATATAACTGCCCAGGGTCCTGAGTGGTTTAGTTAAGGGATTCTGTTTGCGATGCTTGAGCCTGAATTAGAAGTAGCTAGGACAAGAGCTCCAAATTTAGCTGTTCTACCCTGAAAGCACCTTGCTTTTGCTCCTATGCTTTTCACCCCTGGTAAATTCAGAATGTCACTTGGAGCTCTATTGTAGAACAGCCCCTATTGACAAAATTACTATTTACTATCTCACTACTAAACTTAGGTTATAAAATTAAGTTTACTATTACCAAATGCTAACCCCTCCCGATGTTGGAGTTACTTTAAAGAGAAGGTAAAAATGGCCCCTTGGTAATACAGGTGGATAGTGGTTCTTGAAGTTACATTAGTCAGCTGATTAGCATTTAAAGTTACAATAATGAATATCAATATACAAATATAAAGCTATAGTTTAATTCTGTCATGGAAATCCTATAAATTGATTCAGGTCGATAGTGATGAAGAATGTCATCAGCAATGCTGAACAGCCATAGTCTGAATAGTTATTAAAAGTTATTAAAGTTATTAAAATAGATTGGGAATTTTTAAATTTAATAAAGGCAAATAGTACTGAGTGAGCAGTCAGATGAATCAAGATTTCATCTTACATAGTGGCAGTCTGAGTTGCACCAAACTCTGGAAACATACTGCTCTTCTCAGTAATTTTCTGCATCCAGAACTGCAGCTCCAAAGTCCCATCTCAGTGTCATGAGCAAATTAGGCCACCAAACATCTTATTCGCTTGAATTCTTTCTATTTTATATTTTGGTCCAAAGGCCTCCAAAATGGTGTAAGATTTGCACTTATATCTCCTTTCTTGAACAGAATTAATTTGTGGGTCTTCAAATGTTGCAAATGTTTTGAACAGCCCCAGTGGGGGGGGGGATGAGATTTTTGCAATGCCTGTTAAGCAAGAGTCCTCTGACTGACAGAAATGCCTTCTGTGACAAGCCAGCATCTACTGTAAGATAGTGGAGCATTCACTGAGACCATGCTTCCAGCCAGGGATGTCCATGATCCTCATGGGCTCAAAAATAGTTAAAATGATGGCTGCAACTAAGAGATAGAAGTCCTGTTCCTTTTCCATATGCATATTCCACAGCCGCCATTTTGAATTTTTGACGCCTCACCCCCACCCCCCCAGAATGCTTGCCTTCTACTTCTGTCTGCAGATGTTCATTGTCAGCTACTCAGAAACTAACAACAAGGATTAGATTCTGACTTTTTAAAAGTTCATATTCTTTGAAAAAGGCATTTCCAAAACACAATTTGTCTTGTAAGTACTGTGGAGAAAAATACTTGAGCAGCAAAAAGTGAGGAGGACAGTTTCCATTAAAATATTGATTGAGGTCTAAATGTTAAAGGTTGCCATTGAAAATTCACTCAACATCTCTGCCAATAAGCTGCATGGATTGGCTCCCACTTCAGCACTCCCATAAATCCTATGACAGTGTTAATAACCTTTATTAATGAAATAGAATGTGTTTTTTGAGCTGGGATTATGAATATGTGGAACTTGTCATATTCAATTCTAGAGCCCCATGACAGCTTTCTATTGATGTCACTGAAAAAGCATCAAAGTTCCCAGCTTCATTGGCAGGATAATCTTAGTTTATGACTCTGCTGTATCCACAGCAGAACAAACATTGATCCGAATAGCTATGAAACATGCAAGGTAACTATTGAAGAGTTTGAAGGCTTCTTTGACTAAAATGCCCTTTTTCATGTTGTTTTATCTTTGCCACATTTCGGAGACATCTTCTAGAACTTCCAACAATAAATATGGACATCTATTGTACTGGATATGCTCGGGGTGGTATACAGAAATAGCAATACAATACAATAGTACAGTTGGAAGGGACCTTGGAGGTCTTCTAGTCCAACCCCCTGCCTAGGCAGGAAACCCTATACCGTTTCAGACAGATGGCTATCCAACATCTTCTAAAAGACTTCCAGTGTTGGGGCATTCACAACTTCTGGAGGCAAGCTGTTCCACTGATTAATTGTTCTAACTGTCAGGAAGTTTCTCCTCAGTTCTAAGTTGCTTCTCTCCTTGATTAGTTTCCACCCATTGCTTCTTGTTCTATCCTCAGGTGCCTTGGAGAACAGTTTGACTCCCTCTTCTTTGTGGCAACCCCTGAGATATTGGAACACTGCTATCATGTCTCCCCTAGTCCTTCTTTCTCTTAAGCTAAACATACCCAGTTCCTGCAAACGTTCTTCATATGTTTTAGTCTCCAGTCCCCTAATCATAGTAATAGCAATGGTACTTAGACTTATATACAACTTCACACTGCTTTACAGCCCTCTCTAAACAATTTACAGAGTCAGCATATTGTCCCCAACAATCTGGGTCCTCATTTTATCCACCTGAGAAGGATGGAAGGCTGAGTCAACCTTGAGCTGGTCAGGATCAAACTCCTGGAGTGAGCCGTGAGTTAGCCAGCAGCACTTCATTCTAACCACTGCACCATCATGGCTCTGTAACACCATCACTGCACATCAGTGGGAAAAAAAGTATAACTTGAAAAGAGGACAACAAACTTCATTAAAGCAAAGGGTGACAACTTCCCATAGGCCCCCCGGAAGCCAGTTTCACACCAGGAGGAGAAGCTGCTTGGCTGATAAAGTCCTTTTGGTAGTCATGCACATTTCTTTCTTTAGCAAGTCAGGCAGAAGATGGAGCACTCATGCTCAGCGAGGCCACTATAGCAGTGTTACTCAACCACCACAACTTTGAGATGTGTGGACTTCAACTCCCAGAATTCTCCCAGCCAGCATGAGGAATTCTGGGAGTTGAAGTCCACACATCTTAAAGTCGTGGTGGTTGAGAAACACTGCACTGTAGTAATGGAAAATCTGATCTCTAGTCCAATATTCATTTATTAATTTAATTTAATGTATACGCTACCTCTCCCCAATACGTCTTTTGCAAGTTTCATACAGTAGCTGGAATTAATTACTTTTATTTCTATTTTGCTGATTTGTAACAATAAGTGACGGTCATTTTCAGCTCATTCATTGTGAAGGGTCAGTGGGCTGGTGTTTGCCTTGACCCAGGATAATGATATCAATATTCATTGTGTCATCACATTCTATAAATGAATGAATAACAAAGAAGCCATTTTAGGCATTTTACATTTACCCAATGTATCCGGTTGACTTCATCTTTTTCTGAATGAAATCCTGAATCTGAAAACAGTCGGAATGGAATCAGTTTGCCCTTAAATAACAAACCTTTATTGAATCATGCCCTTCTCAGATCCGAAATGTACAATTCAAATTGGATCGTTGGCCCGTTGTTCATATTTTTAAATCTTGAAAGTAAGCAACCAAATCAGCCAAACCTGACTTATTGTTTCTACAAATGAAATTATGCATGCTTTACATAGTGCTTCTCACGCCCACAAAATCATTAATAATTAATATTGTTAATATTGCCTATTTTGCCCTCCTTGGGCAGAATAGGTGGCATGCCCACTAAAATCTTTACTAATGTTATCTTGTATATTGTTCATTCCTTCCCCTCTGAATGTAGATGAATTCTGATCCGATTGAATCATTATTAACAGCACTGATCCTGCATCCTTGGAATCAGCTCAATGGGGAGCCTGGCAATTTGTGACATTATTAGGAAGATACGTATCTCATTGCAAAGGCCCAGCTGTTTAGATAATAAACCTTATAAATAACATATTAAATTCCTCTCCTGAAAGCATCCATTGTGTGCATTTATTAAAAAGGAAAAGGCAACACCTTTTTTTTCATTTTTGTGTGTGCAACAAACCCTACAAGGTTCAATAATCTGCCATTTGAGAAATAGGATCGTCAATATCTTGGACATATTTCCTGCTCTCTTTTTTTATTGGGATTCACTTTAATTCTACATTATTTATTTCATACACAGCAAAATCAAAGCAGTGTGAAGTGAGCTCTGGTGAATCTCTGGTTTTGACTTCAGGCCTTTGCAGCGGTTATAGGAGTAAATATCTCTCCAGTCCCTCCTCCCATCAGCATCTAATGGAAGTTTTATGACTGTTGCAAGAACATTGACTGTCTGATGTGGTAACTCCAATAATCTTTTCTCCCAAGCCTTGGGGACCCCAGGAAAAGGCTAATAAATCTTGATTTTTATTATAGGTTCACTCCATCCACACACAGATAAGAGAAAAAGCAGCATTTGGAGCAAACATTTTTGCAGCTCTGGGGTGGGCACAGAATTAGCATGCCTAGCAAACGCAAACTAATAAGTAACAATAAATTAGATATTATGTTATTGCTAATAGCCACCAATCCTGATAGGTCAGTGCTTTTCAATGGAGTTGCTGAAGGGCAAAAGAAAAAGAACACACTGATCTATTGGATCCAAAAACATTTTCAAAATAATATATCGATATTTTGGGGCATGCACTATTCCATCCAATGAAGACATGTATTTATTAGCCGGGTCACCATGTTATCTTGGCTAAGTTTCCTTTTTAATATTTGTACATTTGTGGTTTATTTGAACTGTATCTTTCTTTCCCCACTTTATCACTCAAAAATTAGCATTAGACTCTTGCATATACTGTACATGGCTCAATAGCTGGCATTTCTACATTTAGGATTGTAAAGTACTTCTAATCCTCTTCAACATCGTGAAGCTAGATAAGCTGATATTGTTAAAAGCAGAATCCTTTAAGAGGTTTGCTTAAGCGATCTGCTTAGTGAAGTCTCCATTTTGGTCAGATTATTCGGGATTGTGAATAATCCATAAAGACAACAAAACCGAACAAAGCCAACAGATCTTTAAGTCCGCTGCTTATAGAGGTACACTATACTTCTGTTTTAAGGTAAAGTAGAAAATAGCATTAAGGATATGACAGGAAAGAATGAATGAGCAATAAAAACAGCATTTCTGAAGACTTTGGTAAAAAGATAACAGCACCATGCACCTTTGGCATTTAGTCATCCCAGCCACATTACCATGGAGACGTCTTTGGACAGCACTGGATCTTCAGCTTAGAAACAGAGATGAGCACTGCCCCCTAGAGTCGGGAACGACTAGCACATATGTGCGAGGGGAACCTTTACCTTTAAACCAATTAAATCCATACAAAACTACTGAAGTAAATCAGAAGTCCAAGCAGCCCAAGAGAAAACAAACAAACAAACAAACAAACAAGAGTCATCTACATGTAACAACTATAAAAACTATGTAAGACAGACAGACAGAAGACTAGAGGTGTACATCCATCAACCTCAATTAGCAGTCAGAAGACAAGATGAAAACTCTTCAATCTGACAACACATGGACAGACTCAATCATAATTTTAAATGAGAAACTCTGAGGATCCTAGAGCAAGCTAAATCCAAAAATGTTAAGGAATTCCTGGAAATTCGGCATTCATGCAAATCAGCCTCAATAGACACACAGAATAACACAATAACAAAGTTGAAAGCCATATTTACACACTATTCAAAAGACACAATAAAAAAGCTAAGAAGGTGGGGAGACCAGAACACATTCTCCCCAGAAGTCTATGCCCTGATGAGAAGGGATTAACACCAGGCAAAGAAGCAAATTGAAAACAATAGCCTAATCAAGAAAATACCAAGGAGGAAACTACACCCCCTCTGACAGGGCAAGTTAATATATATAAATAAGGAGCAAATCCCATACTCAGTAGTACTGAAGATGTTACCTAGTTGGATAATGAAATGTTTGTCAATAAACAACTGAGCTAAGAGAAAACAGTTTGGAGAAACATGAATTGGAAAGTTCTATTTTTCTCATGCTATATATGCAGGATCCATCACTTTGGATAAATGTCCAGCTACATGAACTTCTCACCTTCTTATATTGTAGTAAATAGAAAATAGGAAAGCACTTTGGTGTAACAGTTAGAGCTCCAGGCTAGACACCAGGAGAGAGTTCTAGACCTGCTTTAGGCATGAACCCAGCTGGTTGTCCTTATGCCAGTCACTCTTTCTCAGCCAGAGAAGAAGACAATGACAAACCAAAACTCTTTGCCAAGAAAACTGCAGGGATTAATCTAAGCAGTTTTAGTAGTCAAGAACTTACTTCAAGGCAGAAAATAATGAAATAGACTAAAAAAGAGAAGAAGAAACAGGAAAAAGAATGAACACCAGTCTTGGCCAAAGAGATGTGTGATGGGGACAACTCACAGGGAGGAAAATTGCTACCTTGGGACAGTTTGAGAAAATGAAACAGGGAGGGGAACAGGCACTGCAAATTGTCCCATTGTATTTTCAAGAATACTTTATTTAAACAGAGGGTGTGTCCCCCCCCCCCGCCCCCCAGAAGAAACAACAGCCCTGGCTGTTGGGACATGGGGACAGGGACAATTTATAGGGAGGGGAATCAAGTAAAACAAGTGACGCTGTAATTCAAGCCACAGGATAATGAGATTGAGCATATCTAAACTTGGAGATGTTTAGAAGAAACATTTTACCAGAAGAAACATTAGCCCTGGCCAATAGGACACAAGAATGGGAACAACTTGCAGGGAGTGGGAGACAATGGTAGACTCTCCATAGGATGGGAACTTGAGGGTATTGTGTACCAAGAGTGTTCCCTGCAACTTTTAGGACTCTTTCATGCCCTCCCAACTGGGATCCCTTCAAATCAAAAGGGTTGGACATTTTAGGAAATACTAAACATCTCTAAATTTAGATATGCCCAATCTCACAGGTGGCTTCTATTTCAGCATCACTTGTTTTATTTGATTCCCCTCCCTAATGAGTTGTCCCTGTCCCCATGTCCCATAAGACAGGGCTGATGTTTCTTCAGGTGGGACGGGGGAAGTGCCGCTGTTTAAGTAAATTATTCTTGAAAGTGGATTGGGGCAACTTGCTGTGGCCAGGTTGCTCTGGCTGGGTCACCACCCCTGGCTCATCCTGGCCAACTTGATGAGGGACAAATCTCTCCAGCCAACTGGATGCAGGGACAAATCACAAGACAATTTGAGGACAAAGCCGGGAGGGGGTGAGGCATTTGGCCTTTCATTCATCACTTGAGCTTTGAGTGATTTCAGGACTAATTAATCTGGTCTACTAAAATCCCAATGGCCTAGAAGCCTACAGTGACAATTGGTAAATACCTATTGGGCTAAGATCATTATTCTATCCTTTATTTGTGATAGATGGTATTTTTTTATGTAAATGTCAAATTAACAGAAATGTCAGCATAAACTATGGCAGATACTGATATCTAAAGCAACCTGATCATCCATAATAGGCAGCACATAGATGTTAAGAAGAATTTTCCAAAAGCAAATATGATAGAAAATGTGACAAAGCTCTTTCCAGAGAATCAAGCTATCTTGGCTTGAAATGTTGTATTTTGATGCACTTTAATCATTTGTTGAGGTTCTTTATACATTCAATATATGGGAAGTTGTGAAGTGTGATAGAGATGGATTACTATCTGCAAAGGTCGTGTTTTTAAAAATCATTTCTGTTACATTAGGAAGAGTGGTGCTTTGAGTGAAAATGACTTCAAGAAAATTTATCGCTCATCTCTGTTCTGCATTGGACAGACAATAAAGAATACTACATCTAGTTCTGGGGACTTAGTTTTAGGAACAATATTAGCAAACTGGAGTTTGTCCAGAGGAAAACAACCAAGATAATAAGAGGTCCAGGAGAGAAAAAATATATAAAAGTTGGAGACAAGAAGTGATGGGCAGAGATCATAATTGTCTTCAAGTGTCTGAAGGGCTGTTATGTAGAAAAAGAGACAGAACTGTAGTTCAGAGTTGTCCTGGAAGATAAACCCAAAAATAATGGGTTTAAATTATAGAGAAGTAGATTTTGATTGGACATCTAGAAATATTTTGTAACAGAGTCTGTATGGTCTCCTCTTAGGGACGTTGGTGTAATGAATTCCTACCCTGGGCAGGGAATAGAATAGATGATCCTCAAGATCCTTTCCAATCCTTACATTGTATGTAAGGATTGTATAAAATATGTTTCTTTTTTTAATACATGTTCAAACTAGAATTTTATAATCCTCTTCATCTGACTTTACATCAGTAATACTGCCTGTCTTGAGTACAATTTTACAATATGATATTGGATTTTTTTTTCTAATTTCAACCAAGATCAGGTAGACATTGACTTTAAGGATACCTTGAAAATGGGGTTAATTTTGCAAGAAATGTTCTATGTATCCTATGTATTGGAGGAAGCAGCAAAAACAGCACCTTAGCATTCCATTTAATTATATGGTTTTTCTAATGGCGATAAACAGTGTAATAAAGTATATGAGACAAAAAGGGATGTAGCACCTTGGAGACTAAACAGATGAACTGAGGCATGAATGTCCATATTGTTGTCTTACTTCATTCAATGCTTGAAAAGTTCCAATTTCATGTTTTATTGCCATGAAAAAGAGGTGAATTGCTCCACTTCTTCAAGCAGAAACAAAAATTACTTTGCATTTGCAATGAGAGTTCATGGAAGGCTTACACTATGTTAATGCTATTAGCTTTTATTTACAAATATAAAGCATGGCTTTATATTGGGACTTAGTGGATTCTTAAAACATGCAGCCCAACTGCTAATCATATTAAATTACAGTACTCAAGAGAGAAAGCACAATCTCTCTAAGGCTATTTCCACTTTAACTAACTGGAGTTAAACTCCACTCTTAAGTGTTCAGGCTTCTTTAACCAAAATTAAAATTGCAACCGAGAATTCTCTATTCTTCTTACTTGCTAAATGAAGAGAGTTCCAGCCATTAAGGCAGCCTATTGTCTTTTAAACAAATAAATAAAAAGGAAAATACAGTCATGTCCTGATCCACATTAGCATTTTTACCGGAGGTGGTATTCAGCAGATTCGGACCGGTTCTGGAGAACTGGTAGAGGGAATTTTGAATAGTTTGGCGAACCAGTAAATACCACCTCTGACTGGCCGTGCCCCCATTTATTCTCTGCCTCCCGAGTCCCAGCTGATCGGGAGGAAATGGGGATTTTGCAGTAACCTTCCCCTACCACGCCCACCAAGCCACGCCCACTGAACCGATAGTAAAAAAAATGGAATTCCACCACTGATTTTTACCATGACAAAATGGCATAATTTATTATGGCCACTCATCTTTTTTTTTCCTATTCTTCCTTTTCTGGAATTAAAATATAAAGGGAGTTCAAGGATTTGCCTTAAAGAAACCCAGAATACACTTTCTTGCAATGCAGTTTGAATCCCAATCGCATTAATGAGCATCTTTTATCTTTAAAGGGATGCTAATCTTACTACAGTGATTATATATTATTTACTATCGTTGCAACATTATACATGTTACAACAGAATGTAGCGAGCTCGCTGTCACGAGGATGATCAAGTTATTTAATTTCAAGGCAGGGTTGGCAGATGGAACAATTAATTGCTCAGCCACTATAATGATGATCATGTCAAGGCTGCCATAGTTGACTATGTTTTGGTGCCACGGCGAAGGACATGACAGCATCAGGCTTTTTATTATGATTATTGGTGACATCTTGTAGCAATGTCAAAAATGAGGCCGTATGGATTGTAATGTTGGAAATTAATCAGCAATATGTCTCTGGTTTATGATGGCCGGAGAACCTTGAACCGTGCGGGAAATGTGAAGCCGAAGAGGTGCTGCTTAACTTTGACAAAAGTAAAGGTTAATATTCAAAAGACAGGAGAGCTGATTGCTTTGCAGATAATAATTTCCTTGCTTTCAATCTTTAGATCTTTTACTTCTCCGCCTCTTTCCTTTGCTCCCACTTTGCTGAAAATCTTTCGAAGCCCTGTTTTTGGAGAAAACAGCCGGTGGCTCCTCTTTGTTTTGAGAGGATAATGCTGATGCTCTCTCTTTCTCCTTACACCCACCTCCTCTGCCCGTCAGGCTTAATATGTTCCCTGAAGGAAACTGCCATGTACAGAGAGGAGCAATTGTGTATGACCTGATTCCTTCGTTGCAAATGAGTTACTATTTCCAGGGTAGTTTTTCCCTCACTCCATTCCCATTGGGGAAGCTGCCTTTTGGGTCATGCTTGAAAGAATTCCTGGCACACTGATGAATCTTCTGGAAGGTTGTTGCCATCCAGCCTATGTTCTTTGTAGCTGCCAGGTGTTTGTGGGGGGACAAAAGCAGAGGAATGAAACTACATATATCTGACCTGGAGGCAAAACAAGTCCAACATCACTGTCACAGAGACAGTGGATCACATCGGGGTTGCCAAGCCTTTCCGATGATACTGTAATTATGACATTTCAAATGCTGCTGCCATTAAAGCAATCCACAGAGAAGAGCAGGGCAAAGGTTTCCATCTCCTTTTACCTCAGTTTCTTCTTTGTAAGTTCTTTTTCTCCCATTACACTTCCATTGACAGGCCTTTGTTCAGCAAAGTTTGCATTTTTAGGGAGGTCTGTTTGTGTGTGGGTTTTTTTTTCTTTTGACATGAAGTTTTACTTAATGTGTACATTTTAATGCTTTTTTCCCCTAGCAACTTGCTCCTGGCAAAGTCTGTTTCCTCACAGAGTGCTGCTTTGAATGCTGTTTTTATTCATGCACATCTCTGTTAGCATACAGACTTTTGTCAGCATTTCTTTAATTAGGAAAATGTATCTCAAAATCTGAGGAATGTGCATTTCAGAGGGTTTGTGTGTAAATTCCACTGTGCAAAATTAGGAAGTTTCAAAATCATAGGTCAGCTGAAAGCACCCTCTTTCCTTTTGCCATCTCGCTATCGGTGGACAGGAACACTTAGTCCTTATGCTAATTTGCTTCTCTACTCTGAAGTTTCTCATAGGTTGTCACTTTCAATTAGTTGGAGCTCTGCACAGCTACCTAAAGTAGTGTTCCCCAATTTGGCAGCTTTTAGGTTTGTAGACTTCATTTCTCACCATTCCTGACTCCAGCATGGCCATCACTGAGAATTCTGGGATTTGAACTCCAGTTAGCTGAGATCTTTAGAAGGCCAGATCCTCTTTAGAAGGCCAGATCCTGAAGATGAAACTCAAATACTTTGGCCATCAAATGAGAAAGAAGGACTGGAGAAAAGCCTAATGCTGGGAAAGATTGAGGACAAAAGAAGAAGGGGACAACAGAGAATGATGTGGCTGGATGGAGTCATTGAAGCTGTAGGCGTGAGCTTAAATGGACTCCAGAGGATGGTAGAGGGCAGGAAGGCCTGAAGGAACATTGCCCATGGGTTTGCGATGAGTCAGACACGAATTCGCAACTAATAACAACAACTAGCTGAGATCACTTTAGAGTAAAGCAACCTAAAGCAACAAATTGCCCTTATATTAGCAATTATTAACTCCTTTGTTCTAGTTCTGATTTCAAATTGACTATATGGACAATCTATAGCTTTGATCATGATCCTGTCTTCACATTATATGTCAGATTTAGCAGGCTACTGTTTCCAATGTAACATTGAAGAGAACAGGTGGGAAGAGGAATAGAAGATTATATTATCATTTTACGTGTTGCTGATAACAAAGTGTTGAGCTGCCATTGCTTAATGAGCCTATAAACGCATACATGTTTTGTAATGTTTGGGCATATGGCTTCCAATTTATTATTGCCCAGAACTTTTGGAAGACTGCAGGCTATCTTGCACTGTCCCAACAGATGGACATATTAGGGGCTAAGCTCATGCTTATGTGAAATAATCCAAGCATCTTCATCTTCTGAAAATGCATTGGTTGGAAACAGTTTCTTCTAGGAACAGGAAACCATGATTGTCAAAGCTTGTAGTTCAGGCAACTGCTATGAAGTATGTTTAAAAACTCAGGCCTTCATCCCACCATCCAGATGGTGGGATGAACTGACTGCTGTTTCAGGAGTTTTACTGAGTTTTGCTATAGGGAAAGCTTTGGAAGGTAAAAGACTTTTGATTTTTTATTATATTGCTGCTCTCCACTGCTGCAGCAATACTAATCCACCATCACAAACATAGGCACCATTTGTTTTCTCCACCATGTGGTGTTATTTGGTTGGCAACAACACTGGCTGTAAAGAAAATCATGGAGGTTGTTAAGGTTTTGTGGGGCTACCAATGTTTCCCCTAAATGTACTAGAATGGTATTGGTGGCCTAGATTGCCATCCTGGTTGGTTCCTTAATTAAATTGGACCTTAGCATCCTAGAGCAAAGATATAGAATACTTTGGAAAAGGGCAACTGCGAGATCAAAAGACTGGACATTAAAGCTTGATAAGAGAAGATTGAGCGGGAATATGATAGTAAGATAGCAGTCCTCAAATATCCAAAAGGATATCATGTACAAGCTGCACCATGAGACCTTTTTCCTTTTAGGTTGGGCTCAAGGGATCAGGTGGGATTGCTGTTCCTGTACCAACCTCCCTGCTGCATGGCAGCTTCCCTACCCAAGCTCTTGAGAGCTCCCTATTTTTATATTCATATAAGCAGAATATAACAGACTTCCCTGTTTTTATATTTGTGTAAGTCGCCTTGTGTCACCATGGGTGAGTAGGCGGCAATATAAATTTTGTTTTTTTAAAAAAAAAGCTCAAAGCCTGTTTCCCACAGTTCCATATGTAGGTGGACAGAGGTGAATTCGGACCGGTTGGGACCGGTTCGGCTGAACTGGTAATGGTTTGCCAGCTTGGGTCACCAAAACTGGCAGCAACTCAGGCCTGCCACATCTCTGAACCGGTTCCCCAGTCGGCGCGGCATGTTTTTTTTCCTATTTTTAAATGTTCTGTGCACGTGCATACCTATTTATGGGCAACTGTGCATGTGCGCAAGTGAAGCAAGCGTGCACAAAAGTGTGCGCACACTGAACCAGCAGTAATACCGGCAGCAACCCACCCCTGCACTAAGGCATATTTTATATTTTTATGTAATAAAATTCTTCCTCACACTCAAAGCAGTTCATCAAACTAACGGTAGGCTTCCACACCCTAGAGCAGTGTTTCTCAAAGTGGTCCGTACCGCCCCCTTGGGGGGCGTTAAAGAAGTGCAAGGGGGCGGTAGGAAGTTCCGCCTTACATGGGGGCATTGAACGTACAGAAGGGGGCGTTGAACAAATTCTATTTATTACTTGTTCTGCCGGACTCACACAGCAGTCATTGCGCGCGGCACGTGGGCAAACCTGCAACACCGATCGTTGCTGTTGGAAACATGGCTTTCATACGAGCGAATGTGCACTTCCTTAGTCAGTCTTGGGTCTAACATTGCGTCCCCAGTAGCGCAAGGAATAGAAAATTCAATAAAATCCCATAGAATGCTGATCAAATTTCTATGATATCCTATTCAAATTTCTATGGCTGTGCTACTGGGGGTCTAGTGTTTGCCGCGCGCAGTGTGAGTCAGCCTCCTTTCACTGCGCCAGGAATGGAGGCTTCCCCAGTAGCACAAGGAATAGAAATTTCAATAGAATCTCATAGAAAGGTGATCAAATTTCTACGGTATTCTATTTAAATTTCTATGGCTGTGCTGTTGGGGTTGCTGGGTCTTCTTCCTTAGAGTTTAGGCGTCCTTGGCACATCTGACGAGCGAAAATGCCAGTTTCAGATACGTCCTTCCCTTCTGTCTGAACAGCCAATCACGTTACAGATCGTCATTTGTGTGTCAGACGTCGGAGATGCCCAGTAATTACTACCATAGAGTTATGAATAGAATTTCATCAAATTTCTGTGGTATTCTATTGATATTTCTATGAATATTTTTTTACTGGGATTTTTCAGAAATTTGAGTCATATACCCGGTGGAAAAATGTCATAGAGTTATGAATAGATTTCCATAGAAATATTGTAAAATTCTATTGATAACTCTATGGCTTTTTCCACCGGGATGATGATGTTGTTAATCAACGGATTTTCAAATTAATTGTACTATCAGCCATCCTAAGATAAGGTGAGTGTTTGACCACCTCTATGGTCGTTCTAACCGTTAGAACTATTGTTATTGATATAGAATTTAAATAAATATTTCGTATAAGTCGATGTACAAGATTACAACATCCATGCTTCAATATCTTGTTATAAATTAATAGAGTTCAGTCATAAAGCTGGCCTATTGTTTCTGGGGCTCGTAACATAAAAGCTAAGCTGCTTGCAAACTAGGATATAGCAAGCACTTGCAAACATTCCTGTAACATAAAACGTCTTTTCTTGCAACTGCTTGCATAGCCACACGCAAACGTAAAAAATGCAACCACTTGCTTTTGGCAATGTAACATAAACCTCCAATCCGCTTGCAAAGCCGTTCGCAAATTTGCATGCAGCTGGAGGCGCTTGCAAAGTCACCTTTCTATGATTCATCGATGAGAATGAAGAAAAAGCCATAGAGTTATCAATGGAATTTCCTAATACTTCTATGACATCATGTTCATAGATCTACCGGTGAAAAATTTATTTACATGTAATACATTTTGCAATTTAATACATTTTGTATATTATACAATTAAATAATCTTTAGGGGGCGGTGGCAAATCAAATTGTGTCTTAAGGGGGCGATGGTTAAAAAAAGTTTGAGAAACACTGCCCTAGAGGTATTCAGGCAGAGATCTTGAGGATGTGTTCATTTGAGTCCTTCCACTCACAGAGGCTTTGACTCAATGGCTCAACAGCCTTTCCAACTGTATGATTCCATCATCTGTTAGAGGCCCCATTTCCTCGAGATTAATCGTGTCCATGGCACCAGTGGATGGGGCCACCAATTTTCTCTTTTGCCACCACTCTTCCCTCTGCCTTTTACTTAGCTTAGCCTGAACTCCTATTCATTTTCAGCCAATATTTATGAAAGGGTTAGTTGCAAAAGTTTTACTCTGCCTACTGAAAAGTAAGTTTTATTAAATTCTGTAAGAGCATCTTCCCAAATACATGGAGGTAGGATTTCAATTGTAAAGTTTTGGGTGAGAATGTTTGTCCCATAACAACGTATTGAGCATGGGTTGTCTTTAATGACCATTTGAAAACTGCAGTTGTTACAAAATGCCATGGTCTGTGAACTAATTGACACTACACAGCATGAACATATTAAACCTTGCCGAAGACCCAGCCACCAATAGTGTTCCAGGTGAAATTTAAAATGCTGCTATTAACCTACAAAGCACTGTATGGATTGGTGCCAAGGTAGCAACAGGGTCCTCTCCTTCAACCAGGGTCAACCCATTTGACACAAAGATCTCAAGGAAAAATCGTTGGTAACCCCTTACTCACAGGATAGCAGAAAGGCCAAAGCAAGAAGGGAATGTTCTCTATTATGTTGCTTGTATTGTAAAATAACTCACAGATGGGAATTAAACTTGCCCTAACCTTTGCAACCCTCCAGAAATGGGTGAAAATAGAGCTTTTCCAAAGGGCTTCTTTAATTAGTGGAGATAGTGCCTCGGGTAGTGCATTATTTTGACTCTGGTTTAAGATACTTTCAAATATTTGTCTGATTGCGTGATATACCACTGATAGAAAAGAATGTTTGTAGCTCTGGGTTCAATTGTGAGGTCCATGGTGCTCTCTGAGCTTGGTGGCTTTCTTGCAGATACATATTTCATTATCAAACTTGGTACCATGTTTCCCTCAAAATAGGACAGGGTCTTATTTTCTTTTGACCTCCAAAATAAGTACTTGGCCTTATTTCCGGGAAGGTCTTATTGTTTTTGAGGTACAGGAGGCCCCTTAACCTTGGCCATGGGCTGTGGATCAGCTGATCCAGAGAGGGCTGGAGGTTCTGTCTCTGTTTCTGCCACTCTCTTGCCAGCCCTAGCATTGCAGGCCCTGCCGTTCTTTTTGAGGCTGCCACTAAGAGAAGAGACCTGGTAGCTAGGCTTTGCGGGAACAACCTCCGCGAGGCCATTCTGTGTGAATGGCAGGTGCATGTGTGGCACGTGGGGCATGTTCCCCCCACTCCCCAGGAAATGGTGGGAACCAGGTGTGCATGCGGTTAAGGGCTTATTTTCAGGGGGTGGGCTTATTTTAGCGCATGCGCTTAAAAGCCCAATTGGGCTTATTATCCTGGGAGGCCTTATTTTCGGGAAAGCAGGGTAACTATCCTCAGTGCTGGAAGGGAGGCATTGATGTTACCTGGTTTGATAATGAAATGTCTTGAAGAAAACCACTAAGTTCAGAGAGAGCATCAAGAGCTCCACCGTACCAGCGTGTTTCCAATTGCAATTTGTAATCCTTCTATGACCCAGGAGCTGGGTGTTTATGAGAATAAAGCAGATAATGATTGCTGAAAGTCTCCATTGGGAGGTATGATGCAAAGGAATGCAAAGGGGAGGGCATAATCTGTGAGGATTCTCCTCCCTTTCGGCATGGCTTGTCCTTCAAGGCAAGAGTAGCTTCCACTCTAATAGCCCTCTGTAGATGGCTATTTTGGAGAGCTTTCAGAGACTGAGTAATTATAATTCATTAACCCAGGTAAAAGGCTGTTGCTCTTCTTATACATTAACCAATTTATTACAAACTGTTTATTAACCATGGCAGAACAAAAAGCTAGCAAGTAGATTGGTATTCTGATAAGTGGAACAAAAGTAGTATGTGATGGAAATATCATGTCTCTTAGAAAAAATAGAATGCTTTGTGATAATGCTTCAGCATTGCCCAGGGAGTAAGTCAAGGATCGTGATGTTCGCTTGGTTATTTTCTGCATTTAGTATGAATAAATATATGGTGATCATGTTGACCTAAAAACTGTGGTTGGGTATTTGAATGCATGTGTGTACTGAAATATGCAGATGATGCCAAGGTGTTGCCTAAGGACCTTAATGATAAGCAATGAATGGTAAATAGACCATAAGTTGCAATGGTGAATATGAATCAGAAAATAAAAATATCAAAAATTAAAGCGAGACTGTCGGCTAGACAGTGTCAGCTATCGACCCCCATGGGGAGAGACTTCTCTGTGGGAGCGCCTTCCCTCTGGAATGAGCTGCCCCCGGAGCTTCGCATAATCCCCGACCTCCGTTCCTTCCGATGTGCCCTAAAAAGTTGGCTTTTCCAGCAAGCCGGCCTGGCCTGAACAAAATAAAATAAATGATTGATTTAATTGTTAATTTTAATCTAATTTTTAAAATGTTATTATTAATATTAATTGGGTTTGGTTTTGGATACTCTATCTAATTTGCTTTTTAACTTTTGTAATATGTTTTTTTTAATGTTGTACGCCGCCCTGAGTCCTTTGGGAGAATGGCGGCATATAAATCCAATAAACAAACAAACAAACAATAAACAAAGCATTCGTGCTTAGAAGGAGAAATAGAGTGAATTGCACATTACATACTTTGATAGATTATGTGGAAACGGGTAAATGTTAAAATAGGCAACTATTGGTTTAAAAAAGTAGTGGTGAGTATTGGACCTATTGAGAGGAACAAATGTTTATTCAAAGAAGCTAGGAATAAAACTGTACTAATGTGTATCTGGATATATGAAAGGAAGAGTTCAATGCACATTTAATGCAATGGGAATGAGGTGTCAACTCTCAAAACGATTCTAGCTGAAGCCATATTTTTCTTGCTTTATTTCTTAGTTGCTATATTTATGGGAGGGAAGGGGGACTTATGGAATGTGGAATGTTTTCCTCCAATGTGCCAAATAACAATGATAAGGCTCCTGAGAACCATGGCCAAATCAGCATGCCCTAACAAAGGTAGGAGGGAGTGCTGAGAAGTTTATCACCTGCTTGGTTGGCTAACATAACCTGTAACACAAGGGGTGGTGGTGGATAGTTTCTATCCTTTAATTATACCAAAAACACGGGAATTACTCAGTGTTGGTTTTTACCTCTGACCGTGCTGATATGATGTATCCAATAAAGAAGGATTTTTGAGGAAGCTAATGCCCCATAGTCTTGAATTGTTTGGGAGCATTACTCAGAACCATGACATGGAGTACATAAGAATAATGTGTAGTAAAACCAACTGATGTAGTGTGATGAATGAATGCAGGTCCAAAACAGGAATGAAACAAGGAAGTATGTTCAGATAATTAACATGCAACCACATATCTGAAAGAAGAGTGAGTTATTTCAAAGAAGGGAGAGAGATTAAGAAAGGTGTAGTTCAGAGAAGTTGATGAAATTCCAAAAGTGAAAGAGATGAGAATTTTAATCAACAAAAGGGAATATATGAGTTGAGGTATGGATGTATAGCGCTAATTATATTTCCTTTACCTTTCTGATCTCATGGCTCTTGACTCCCCACTTTGAAAATGGTACTTATCCCAAAAGAGAGTAGCACAGGAAGTAGATATGCATATGCAAACATATCAATGTAGCTTGGGGAGTATTTGTGTGAAATATTAAATGCACATTTTCAGAGACAAGGTTTATTATTTATTTTTCCAAGGAACTATGAAGGGCATTTTCCCTTGGCGTGACAGAGATCTGTCCTTGTGTGGTCATTACTTCTTGCTAATTAAGTTGGCAGGTTCTGAGTTAATGTTGCATGTTTCATCCACCCAGAGCAATAAAACATATTTATTTGGTCACCTTCTGCCCTATCAAGAGGTAAGCCTCGCCCATACACAGAGAACACCGAGGGCTAGAATTGCTCCACATTTATATGGCGGGGAAGGGTTCTGTTTTACAAATCACTGCATTCTAATTTGATGTGTTGGACAATTGCCAGAAGTCACACTGCCAACAAGCTGCTTAAAGGAGGAAATGGTTTGTAGGATGATTGTGAAAAATAACCTTAGTAATAACCTCCCTTCTGCTGGAGGTCAGCCTATTGCTTTCTAATAAAGACTCTCCATTTTCCACAGATCTTTCAATGCAAAGTTTAAGGCATCTTAGTTCTCTGATTTCCGGTTCACAGAGACAATCCTACAGCATCAAAGAATATTATGATGTGCAAAGCAGTCAGCAAATCCCAGAGGCAGCGTGTTCTTAACATCTGATTTCTTCTATGCTTTCTTATGAAGGTTGATCACATGTTCAAAGGCAAATATCCAGTGTTAATGAGCAAACTGATGTGGTAAAATCTCCAGAATGCTAATCAAAACAAAGCATTAAAACAAAGATTTTTTTTAAATGGTCATTGGCCATTAATTATCCTGCTAAAATGATGATAAATGGGAAGCTGTGAATTTGCTCAGGGTGGGATAGAGGCTGCAGAGTTTTAAAATATTTGCATGTTTCATTGTTGCAGGGATAAAACCACATGCCATAACATCCATTCAACTGGCATTGACTATCCTTGTCCCCAAAGTCCAACCTTCTTCAACAAGGAAAAAGAAATGTGGAATCATCCCTGAGAAAACACAAGACTTCTAAGGGATTATAATGTTTGCATTCCTTCCTTCTCCTCTTTTCCACCCTTTCTCCAACTGGTTGTAATTTATTTATTTATTCATTTGTTTTCATCTTTTATAGATTGCCCAGTCTAACTCACAATGGAGAATATCCAATAATAACATTCTCATTTGGAAGCAGTCCTAATCTTTAGCTGGAAACTCTCAGAATGGAGGCTGCATATGTCCATATGGATTAATTACAATACAATACAATAGCAGAGTTGGAAGGGACATTGGAGGTCTTCTAGTCCAACCCCCTGCCTAGGCAGGAAACCCTATACCGTTTCAGACAAATGGCTATCCAACATCTTCTTAAAGACTTCCAGTGTTGGGGCATTCACAACTTCTGGAGGCAAGCTGTTCCACTGATTAATTGTTCTAACTGTCAGGAAGTTTCTCCTCAGTTCTAAGTTGCTTCCCTCCTTGATTAGTTTCCTCCTATTGCTTCTTGTTTTACCCTCAGGTGCCTTGGAGAATAGTTTGACTCCCTCTTCTTTGTGGCAACCCCTGAGATAGTGGGCCACTGCTATCATGTCTCCCCTGGTCCTTCTTTTCATCAAACTAGATATACCCAGTTCCTGCAACCGTTCTTCATATGTTTTAGTCTCCAGTCCCCTAATCATCTTTGTTACTCTTCTCTGCACTTTATAGAATCTCCACATCTTTTCTACATTGTGGCGACCAAAACTCAATGCAGTATTCCAAGTGTGGCCTTACCATGGCATTATAAAGTGGTATTAACACTTCACGTGATCTTGATTCTATCCCTCTGTTGATGAAGCCTAGAACTGTGTTGGCTTTTTTGGCAGCTGCTGCACACGACTGGCTCATATTTAAATGGTTGTCCACTAGGACTCCAAGATCCCTCTCACAGTTACTACTATTGAGCAAGGTACCACCTATACTGTACCTGTGCATTTCATTTTTCTTGCCTAAATGTAGAACCTTACTCTTTTCACCATTGAATTTCATTGTTCATTAATTGTTTTCACTTTCTTGAAAAAACAATAATAGGTGTAAGATTTAGTCCTCATGATTGGGAAAATATATTGAAAGATCTGAACTGGATCTAGATTTACTCATATTAATTGGATTTAAAGGTGGATATGATTAAATCAGTAGGCTGCTTACATTTTAATCATGAGAATCCAAGTCAGGAACTGTAAAATAAGTTTTTGGAGGGTTCTTTCAGTCAGGTTGTATCATTGCAGTTGGCCATTCCCTAAGTCCATCTACTTCTTCTCTTTCTATCTGAAACATGGATTGTATTGTCCACTGCCTGGGCTAGAAAAGAATTACATATGCTCCTCAATTGTTCCCAACAATGGAAATCTCCCTTGGCTTGGAATTCTGGTATGATTAAAAAATTATGAATTGATACATTAAAAGTGGAGTGTCTAGAGTTTCTAAGGATAAATAACTTGGTGCTCTCCAGATGTTTTAGACTTTAATGGGAGGCAATTATAGAACTTGCAAAATAAACCATCAGGCTGCCTTGCATTATTGCATTCCCAATGGGTATTTCCCCCATTTCTACCACTACTCTGTGTTTGTGCTCCTTGCTCATTCTATTTTTCTGTCTGCTGTCTTTTTTTGCCACGTGCCAAAATGGCTCTGACTTTATAGTGAATTAATGAAGCTTCTTTGATGCTTTTATTAACTGACTGCTCACCAAGTGACTCAGAGTGGCTAATAAGGGTTAAAAACATCCAGTAGCAAAGAAAATAATAACAATAAAACATAATTAAACATATTGCGCCAGTGGCAAGTACACAACTCACATTGTACATAGCTGGCCCATCTAACTACCTGGCTCAGTGCCCCTGGCAAATTAAAGCTGCCATTTAAAGCTGCCAGTCACAGTTCAGAAGTAATGTTTCTGAACTTCCCCCTGGTCTCTCTGTCAGAGCTTTGTTCACTAATATCTACTGATTTTATTTGCCATATAAACTCACATCTGGCTACTTTATTTCTGTGTTTTAAGGACATCTCTGCAATTTTTCTTTTGAGATGGATCTTTGATAGTTCGGATACCTATTGAGGAGAAAGACAAGACAGATCTAATTTTAGTTATGTCTGTTGTTCTCATGTACCATAGAGATCCTTTTATATTTTCCCCACAGTCATTTGATTAGAGGATATTATAGCTCAAGTTCTTTCACAAATATGTTCATCATGTAGGATTATTGGGGGGGAATCAAACCGCAAAGGAGCAGCAATGTTTTTAATCATTTCTGAATAATTTGTCAGGTAATCATTGGTTTATTTTCTGGTAGTTTGCATTTCAACCTGTTTGTCCTCTTCCAGAAACAGAAAAACCCTGTGGTGGTGGTTGAATCATCTTTATATTTGATTCAAATGTTTCACCCAAATTTCAACTTGAATTCCATCTGTTGCTACTTGATACTTAGAAGGCAACCTCTTTTTAAATCAAAGTCACATAATTTGCTTTTTCTTGGCCTAATATTTTTTCTTCTTCTCCTTTAGTCCTTATTGTTGTTGGTCTCAAAAGTGGCCTTTAACTACAGTCCAAGCTTTTAAAAAATGACTGGATAAATCACCAGAAAATGAACAGATAAAAAAGACTCAGATGGTCACAGCAATTGTCCTCAGCTGCATAAAGTTCTTCATTGCTTTTTCAAGAGGAGCTTCTTCCATTTTCTTTCCAAAATCAGGGTGACCAATTCATCACAGCATGGGATTTCCAATGGGTAGATTGAGAAAACTAATTTTCTCCCTCTACAGTGACCTTTTGTAATACCTACACAGCTGGATCCAGGGAGTGTTTAGTAGTAAGAAGGAACAAGTTTTTTTCTCTTTTAAAAATCACATTGGATTAAACATCAAATGGTTCTACACCTCTCAATGTAGAAAGCTCTTTTCTTCCTGTTGCAAGATTAGATTTCTCTCTTCTTCTAGTCTTGTATTATAAGGAGATTGTTACATACAAATGTATCATGATAGCTTTGCTTTGATGCAATTTTTATGGTTGGTCACACAATCACCCAGATATTTCGACAGGATTCTTGCCCACTTATCAAATCTTTCCCAAGGACTGGGGCTGTCTGATCTTTGTTTGAAAATCTCCAGTCTGACACCCCCACGATTCTTTCACAACTTGATAACTATGGAAGTCAAGAAATTCCTCATGTTTGGACTGTGAAATGTTCACCAGCCACCATGAGCACTATTTGCCTTCAGTTATACTTGCAAGGATATTAAAGAGCGGATTTTCCAGTTATCTCCCAGCAAAAAGAAATGAGTTCAGGTATCATTGCTATTGGGCTTTCTTATAACAATTGGCAGTGTATGGTTAGTATGCTTAACCAAATTAATTATAGTCCTGGGCTATTGTGTGAACTTGGAAGCTGAGGTAACTCCAGATTAAGAAGGAATTTTACTCTACACTCCCACTCATATTTCCCTTGTACCAAATGAGGGAATATTTGCATAGTTTTACCTCAACTTAACACAGGCTTCTGAATCAGAACAAGAAAATTAATTGACCCTTTGTTCCATTCTCTGGCATAGAGATGAGACTTGAAATGGTTTCACAAAATGAAAGGACTCCAGTATGTCCAATGTTCCCTCTTTTTCTCTTTCTTCATACTCCTTCTTTGCATATACAGTGCACTTGTAAAACAGGGATGAGAAAGGGAGCAAGGAAGACACATCTTCAATATTATAAGTTAAATTTGTTCTTTTCTTTTCATTTTTTTTCAAAGGGAAAAGGAAAAAAAGCTTGGCAGCTACTTTAGCCGTCTGAGATAGCTGCTTCCCAATATCGTCAGGACAACCCTTATATACTTCTGTTTTCTGGTGCTGGGCCACTAGTTAAATGAACTAATTATGATTCGGCCTCAGGCCAAATCAGGCATGCCATATAATATCCCAGTTCTCTTGGAGTGTGCTTTAAAAATGGTGTGCAGAGGGCAGCATTTCAAGCTAGAAAGTCCAGAATACATAAAAAAATCCACCTTGGATTTCTGTGGAAAAGTATGTGTGAGAGGAGCCAATAACACTTGATGCTGCTACAGCACAGATGGCATCACTGAAATCCACACAGTCAGGTTTTCTCACCAAAACATCCCATCCTGTTTGTTTGTCGATTAATCTATCACCCGTTCCTCTCAGACATAAATACCCACTACACACACACACACCCTGCTTTCGACATTAAAAAAAAAGGACAGTTGCTTTAAAAAAATAAAAGAACCAGCATTAGGGAAATTTATATTTTAAAAACCAGCTCTGGGAAAATTAAATTGCATAAAAAAATAATGACACCAGAGAAATTTGCATTAAAATGGTTTCCTGGGGAATTTATTTTCAAGATTACATTTATCAGGGGTGATTGCCAAAGCACTGTATGTTAGGGGAAACTGCACATACAAAAATAGATGTGGATTTTACTGTTGTAACAAATATCTTTGGGTTTTTATTTTTATTTTTTTTAGAAAAAGGATACCTAGGATGCTATTTCCAACAGCTGAGAGGCTGCCTGTCCCAGTAAAAGAGTTAAAATGACTAGTCCTGGCTGCATTTCATTTTATATAGCTCCACTGGAAACAATGAAGGTGTCCGCATCTTTCTATATCCGCCTATCATCTCTGCATCCGGTGGTAGGAAATGAAACAACTCTGACCAGGACAGTCTAGCTCTGGATATATCATAATGACAGAAACCTTCTGAAACTGACTTTGAAGTGTCAGAATTTTAATAAGATTTAGCTTGTCATTCCACAAGGCTGTGTTTCTAGCTTCCTAAACTTTTTTATTTTCCTCCTCCACTGCTTCTTTTTATTCCCTTCAACCCAAGTGCCAGGTCTATGAAAATGTGCCAGATCTAGCCAGGGTTGTAGAGAAAATCATTCCAGAAAATGTGTCAGGTTCTAGGAGACACCATTGGGCAACAATGCAAAAAGTGGCCGACTCTTCATTCTAAGTCGCTTCCTTTCCTCATGGTCACATGATCTAGTTGGGAATGTATGCAGCACTCATTCATACAAAGCACACTCAGACTCAACACAAGGAGATAGGACAAAAACACATCCAGAGAGGTATGATCAGTGCAGCTACCATGATTAGGCCTTTACACACACACACACACACACACACACACACACACACACACACACAGGCAATATACTGTATATGCACCTGCCATGGTTAGATTATCTTTCACTCTTATACACACATTGTCAGAGCTAATATGTTTGCATACACCATGATTAATTCTTGGAGAGAAAGGGCACATACAATTGGGGCATGAGCCATGGTGGCACAGTGGTTAGAATGCAGTATTTCAGGCTAACTCTGCCCACTGCTGGGAGTTTCATCCTGACTGACTCAAGTTGACTTATCCTTCCATCCTTCTGTTCCAAGGCCAATAAAATGTGGATCCAGATTGTTGGAGGCCATATGCCGACTCTGTAAACAGCTTAGAGGGTGCTATAAAGCAATATGAAGTGGTACATAAGTCTAAGTGCTATTGCTATGACACAATACCTCCTATTGATAAAGGAAACTATTTGTATCTCAGAGCTTGGTTGTTTTCTTATAGACATTTCATTACCCAAACTAACATCATCAGTGCTATGAAATATCACCAAGGGCCCCTCAATGCCTCTTATGGCCACTAGTGGCGAAGGGATTGAAAAGAACTTCAGAAGTGATGCTCTGTAGGCTTTCCCTGCCTTGTTATTTTGTAGATAAACATGCATGCTAGAATCATACAACTGGAAAGAAATATTTAGGCCATGTTCGTCCATTCTGTGGCCTACAGGTCTGTGCAACCTTGGACAGCTTGTAATGTGACTCTACATGATCATAAACGTTTAGCATTATTACAGTATGTGATTTCTAGCACTATTTATGTACATTAACTATGTTATATATTTTACATGCAGCCCAAGACAATTCTTCTTCATTTATTGTGGCCCAGGTAAGCCAAAAGGTTGGACACCCAGGATTTAGGCCACTCCTTTGCTCCAAAGAAGAATGTCAGACTTGGAAGCCATCTTTTACATTTGGGCCTTCAGGCCTGCCACATTTTCTACTGTGGGAAAATGGGAGGGGGATTATATGGAGTATGGGTGATATATAGTCAAATAACATTCTTTTCTCAGAAAGTTAAGGTCACCTTGCCCTGCAGCTACAATAAGGTGACTGGGAGGCATCTCCAGCTTTGGATGGTGCCTAATTGGGCCATGTGATGGACATGTGGGTGCTGGGCAGGGGACTTGAACTTTCTTTTGAGTGGGGAAAAACCTGGAAACTTTCAGATTCAGGTTTTCCCAGGTGTGCCAATATGACATCTCTAATAAAATGGAGCTTTGAGAAAACTCAAGCCTCAGAGTCTTCTTTCGTTGGGGGTGTTACTTGGAACCCTGACAAAGAATCCCAATTAAAACATCCTATCCAGAGGTGGTTGCTCCCGGTTTGGCTTGCATCGGACAAACCAGTAGTAGTGGTGGTGGGAGGCTCTGCCCACCCGCCTGGATGCTTCTGTGCAGAAGCATCATGCACATGTGTGAGCGAACCAGTAGTAAAAAAAAATGGAAACCCACCACTAATCCTGTCTACTAGTCTATGCTTCAACATACCCAGTGGGGTATGTTCACTGGGTAGTTGGTTCCATTGCAAAATGCTGCAACTTTTAGAACAATGTCCTTAATATTAAACTAGGATTTGCTTTCCTATAGCTTAGCTATGTCATTTTGGGCTTTGACCTTCTTCTGTATGATATCCTTTTAGGAATTTCAAAAATGCTATCCTATTCCCTTCAGTCTTTCAAGAAAAACATTCCCGGTTCCTTCAAGCTGTCTTAGCATGGCTTAATTTCTAGCAGCCTGGTCAGCTTTTTGCCTTTCTCTGACATTGTTTCAGTTTGTCTGAATTCTTCATGCTCTGCCCACTACTGGACATCATGTTTAGGGTGGGACCTGATTAATGTAGAATGCAATGAAACCATTCCTTTCTATTATTTAGAATTTTGATGTGTTTTCATACAGCCTAATTTGCACTGGCATTTTTTTTTACCATCACTTCATGGTGCTGACTCAAATTCAGTTTGTAATTAACAAGTACAGTATGTCAAGATGTTTTTTCTGTAAATACCATTGTGGGAATAGATACAGTATTCCCCATTCCCCATTTTAATTCTTCTTCCACGGAGTACAATTCTGTGAACTTTCAGTCTGTTGTTATTACCTTCTTATCTAAAATTTCAAGCTCATTTTGGATAATATTTTTGTCTTCTGGAGCTTCTGGTAGCATCTAGCTGCTCTTGGCTGATCTTGAAAGATCAGACATAGTTAGTTCTTTGAGGAGAAAATCACCAGGAAATATCGGAATTGTAGGCTAGATTTTCTAGAAAAAAGCAATGGTATATGAATTTCTGCATCAGGAAAACTACGTAGACATTTGGCTGTGTGAAATTTTCAAAAGTCCTCTGCAATATGTGAGAATATCTACAAAGCTCCTCTTTAAAACTATTCTAGCAGCTAGTTGACTTGCAAGACCTGTATGGTATTTTGTAAACGGCTCAGCTATCTTTTCATTTGCATGAAAAATGTAATTCTCTCTCTCTCTCTCTCTCTCTCTCTCTCTCTCTCTCTCTCTCTCTCTCTCTCTCTCTCTCTCTCTCTCTCTCTTGTTACTTTGCATATTGGGAAGGCTTTACATAGCCTCACTCCAGCTTAATAAGGAACCATTGATCAGTGTTCTTTGACTGAATTTCAAGCCAGCTAGGCATCTATTTAATTATCATGCTGTCCGGCCCACACTCAATTACCTTACTAATCAGAATGTCATGGGCACTTTGTCAAATGCATTGCTGACATCAAAATATATGATATTTGCAGCATTCCCACAATCTATCAAGAATGTTACTTGAAATAGAAAATCAAGTCAGGCTGAAAAGTTTTGTTCTTGAAAAAATCATTCTTTTTTTTCAAGGGCTTATAGTTCAATTGATTTTTAATTTACTTTAGCATTTCCCTAGATAACTGTATCAGGTTTGGATAACCCGTAAGTCCCTGGATTTTTCTCTTCCCCAACCCCATCCCATTGAAAATCAGAACAATATTCATGACTTATTTCAACTTACTCAAAAATAATGCATAAAAATTGACCAATTAGGAAGTTTCTTCAGAACTCAAGAATGCAATTTATCTGAATATTAAAATTCATTCAAAGGAAACCGATATTCCCTGGCATGCTGCAATCATTCTTAGGATTCAACTCCGCCCTGTTTACAATGGATTCGTTACAACTGTTCTCAGATGAAAATATATGGAGGTAGGGAAAACAAGGTCTGCTGATTGAAAGTCAGTATTCATCTGCAAAGGTAATTCCTGCACCAGGAATCTTTTAGAGCAGGGTTTCCCAAACTTGGCAACTTTAAAATATGTGAACTTCAACTCCCAGAATCTGAATTTTGGAAGTATCGAGAAATCAAACAATCTATATTATTGGTACAAGGAGATGGAAGAGCTCAGTCACTTTCAGGGACTGAGTGTGAAACAAATCATGAGACACTCATGAACAGATTCCAAGTTAAACTAAAGTGGAAAAGCAAAAATAATCAGTTCCCACACTATGATCTTGAGCATATTAATTGATTATGTCCTATCAAGGTGCTGACAACTCCTTGTAACCACATACATCTTACACAAGATGATTGATCTCCATCCTGGCCTCTCGGGTCTTTGATGCTGTACCCATCACTGCTGTACTTGTGTCCTTGCTGCTGGACTCTGTTCTTTCCTTCTTTACCATAATGGACTGCACTAAGTAACATGATAACCTAAGTCTGGTCATTTGTGCCTTAACTCAGAATTCTGGGTTAATTTGTTTTATGATCCAGGCATTTCTTTTCTTGGTATTGTAGGAAGTTAGCACCCACCTGTCTCCTAGAAGAATGAAATATCCTAGGAAATATTAAAAAGGCAGAATATTATATTTCCCTGGATAAGAAATGGAGAAACATGTTTTAGGCAGGAAACAGACTCACTCTTGATAGCCCCCATCTTTGTCAATGGGCCATTAAAGACCTGAGCCAGTCTGTTCTACATAATAAAGATCTACCTCTTTTAGGCAGAGCCATCTATAACAGAAACTCACCACATGGCATCTGGGAACGCAACCAAGCCTGGGACTCAAAAGACAGACAGCCTACAGAGTTAACTAAGACCCCCACCCCTGAGAGTCTGACAAGCAATCAGAATACATTTTTTTTCACAGGAACATGAAACAGAGAAGTGGGGGCCGAACAGCGGGTATAAAAAAACTCACACTCAACAAGGCCCTTTCCCCCTTTTTTTTCCTTCTTCACTCAACATCTTTGAGGCATGGATCTCAAACCATGTAGTCCTGTCCACCATTAAAACCATCTTTCCAAGCGGCCTCTATGTTTCCAGTGTCTTTTCCCCCTCTTGTAACTGAACCCAGAAGGACATTTCTTCCAACAATATTCATAAGATTTTCCTCATATGTCAGTGTCAGGATTCTTTCTATTCTGCCTCTTTGAAGTCCAACTTTTGCTCCCATAGAGTGTGGGAGGGAAAATAGGGGAGATTTTCCATAGAGGGAAAATGATTGCCTGCACAATTTGTATCTTTGTAGGTAGGGTCACATCTCAATATCTTCTCAAAGGCCTTCAGTGCTAGCCTTTGGAATATTTCTTGATTGATCATTCCTTTATTATTAACAGTCGAGCCTAAAAGGTCAGAGTTATTCACCTCTTCAAAAATCTTCATTGTCAATGCTAAGGCTATTTGCTGCACCTAGTGTCATCTTAGAGGAATAATGCACGACTGGCAACACATGACTGAGATGTATAAAATCATGATAAAGTCTCTCCCAGCTTATTCAGCTTATTGCGGTCTATTACCTATTACACACCTTGCTCAGGCTGGATTTAAGAAAGCTGTGGCCAAGGTTAAACACAGTGCATTTGATTAAGATTTACAAAATGATATGTCTAAAACATAATTTCACCCTTGATGTCCTTATGTGCACTCCTTATATTATCTTCAAAAAAATCTTTATTACATTTCCACACAGAAGGACCTTTATTCTGGTGAGATTTTAACCTTACCCTCAAAGGTGAGGGAGGAAATATTTCAGACTTCCTCTTATCAAGAACATTGCAGCTGCAGAGGCTGAGCCAACCTCCTTTGCTTCTCTGACTTGCACTGTACCACAACTCATGCCTAATATTAATCTCCTCAGTAAGGGACTAGTTTAGAGAAACGTCTAAGAAAGTTGTGTAAAGATTTATACCATAACAACTCTGATTGCAACATGATAAGTCTACCTAGAATGAGATAGATCCACAATTGCCACATTGTCTTATGGTGCTCAGCAAGTTTTTGTTACTTTCTACTAGTATTCTTACTAATGCCACTAGATTTTCATTTTCTCCTTTTCTTTTGATACTCATTTCTTAACCTTCTGCTATTTGTTTTATCTGCTTTGTTTAATTTCTAATTGTTCCTTTGACCCTTGACTATAAGATAAGCTAAAATATAAGCTATTATTTACAACCCATAGTGTCAGGGCTCAGGCAACATGTAAAGCCAAAACTAGACAAATCATATAATGGCATAAAAAGGTAAAGGTTCCCCTCACACCAGGGGTGGGTTCCTGCCGGTTCTAACCGGTTCGGTAGAAGAGGTTCATCAAATCTACCGTACCGGTTAGAAGAGGTTCCACCAGTGGACCCGGAAGTAAGTTCCAGAATGCCTGCCCCGGCCCTGTCGCTCGCTCGCCCCGCCCGCTCCATCGCAGCTCGCTTGCTCCCACGCCCATCCACACTCAACTAGCCCAGCCTGCTGCTCACTGATTGGCTGGCCAAAAGGGGGTGGACAGCGGCCATGGCGGCGGGAGGCTAGCGTATCCTAGTTCGTGGCTTTCGTGAGAAAAGGACTTCAGGCCTTTCCTCGTGAAAGCCACGAGCTGGCGTATGACGCATGGCCGAAAGAGGGTTTCCTGCTACCCCCCTCCCAGTCCCCAGCCTCGGTCAGGGGAAATTGTTATTTTTTTGGTGTTTTCCTGGCACTGTCATAATTTGTGTGTGGGGGGATGTAATGTCCCGCAGTTAACTACACATTAATAATGATCAAGTACTAATAATATTTCCTTATACATTTTTGTGACCTTTCCTTACGTAATTGGTGTTTTCTTTCATACTTTTAGATTTCTAATATCTGTTTGTTAGTTAGCAATTGATAAAACAAATCCCACATGAAAATGTATTCAAAGCCTTCTTGATTTTAATTGTCAATTTATTCATTCCTGCACATTCTAGTATTTATTCATTTTCATATCTTAGTTTTTCCACTGTTGTGCAAACACAATTCCAGCAGCTGTTAACATGTGTAAAATTAAATATGTATTGCATTCCCTTTGAAATACACAACAAAATATTACTGGTTTTAAATCCATATCTTACTTTACCATTGCTAATAACCATGACACCACTAACTCTTGAATAGCTACTTGGTCTGTCCTAAGTATTGAACCTAATTCATATATTCCTGTTTTTTGAACTGAGGAATAAATTTCAGAAAAAGAAATCTGTATTGCTCTGTGAATCTACCTATGACATTCATTCTTGATCTAACTTCTTAGAAAAAAACTATATCTTTCCTGTTTGTTGGGGGACATCCTTCTTGAAAAGATTGTACATTGTTGGGTGATGAAACAGCTACTTACATAGGAAAGATGACTGTCCTAGCGGTCATACTCTGTTGCCTCTTCATCCTGTTAAATAATACTAACTGCAGAAGAAATAAAACAATATTGGACTCGATTGTGGTTGTAAGCTAAGGACTTCTATTTTTCAACTAGCGTTTTTATGTACTTTTGAACTTCTAGGTTGGCAGAAGCTGGTACAAGTAACAGAAGCTCACCCTATTATGCGGCTTTAGGTATTTGAACCACCAAACTGCTGTCCTTTCAATCGACAAGCTCAGCATCTTAGTCACTGAGCCACCGCGTCCCACCATAAATAATCATACTTCACCCCTTCTGTGCTGTGGCTATCGGAAACAACTCTAGGAAGAAAGGGAGACTTTAAAATAGCCACCATTAAAATAATTTGGAGAGCCAGTTTGGTGTGATCATTAAGCCATAAGGCTAGAAACTGGAAGTCCTTGAGTTTTAGTCCTGCCTTAAGCACAAAGCCAACGGTGTAACCTTGGGCCAGTCATGCTCTCTCAGCCCGAGGAAGGAGGCAATGGCAAACCACTTCTAAAAACCTTGCCAACAAATACTAATGGTATTTGTTCAGGTGGTCTCTGAGAATCAGGCACAATTGAACAGAAGGAGAGGGGGAAGGATCATTGGAGCCTATTTTTAAAATTTGCAAGTAGAAAACTTTATATAATTAGAAATTAGAGGCTTTCCCATTTTTGCTTGGACAGACTAGTATTCTTGTGAGAAGGAGATCACAGACTGCCAAATGAGGTATTACCATAATGGATAGTATTAGCCATAAAACATAATTAAGCATGTGATTAAAAGCATTTGTATCATGCAGTCCCTGATAAATGTAGCATCATTCTGGAATACAAATGGAGTAGATCTGGTGACCTCCACCCAGAAAAAGGGGGGTGGGGAGTGGCAGCAGCAGAAGATATTAAAAGACGCTTCCCCACTGGGGCCGTTTCCCTTAAATGGTGAGAGAAAAATATGATCTTTGAAATATGTTTATTGAGATATTGGCTGCGTACCTCTCTAAGTTTCTGCATAACGGACGAAAACGTATCCTGTCTTGGCAATTGTGCAATGTAAAAAAGAGAAAGAAAAACAGTAGCAACAAGAAGTTATGTCTAGTTTGGACAATTTAATTTCATACCTGAGATTCTAGCCCCTGCTAATATTTGTCCCCATATTCAAAATGGCTGCCCCCTCCTCACTCATACCTGAAGGAAAACTAGGGGTTAATGTATTTTCCTGTAATTTCAGAGTGGCTGATATTTTTTCAGCAGGTACACCTATAGAACATGTCCCAGGCTTTTTCCTATTCTCCAAAACCAACCAAGATTTTCCCCATTCCCATTCAAGCACAAATCTCATCACAAAACCAGCGAAGGTGCTGTTGATACAGTATGTTTGTCTATGATTAGAACTTCCTTCTGCAACGTGCATTGAATTAATAATACCAATCAATGAAATATTTAAGATGCTGCATTGAGTGGAGTCAGTGGTGGCCGGAGATTATTTTAGTTGGCCCTAATGTGCACTTCACAAGCTTTATTTTTGCTTTTCTGAAGTGAGCTTAGTCTGTCCTGAGGGACCAAAAAGATCACAGCAGGTTGCGCCGATCATTAGGAAACAGAGTGCAAGAAACATACGTTGGTTTCCATGGAGCTCAAGTCTACTCAGTGCCTTGTTTTTTGTTTTTTTTTACTTCTAGTCTGGTTTATTCTAATACCAAAATCAATATATGTCGTGTATGGTTAGCTTCTCTCAAGATTTCTAATCCTTTTTGGATACATTTGCTTTTAATAACCTGTGCAGACAGATTTGTACAATTTTCTGAATTTTGAAACCTAAAGGCTTGATGACCTAGGAGAACTCAAAATGAGGTAGAGTTTTCAAAGGCCTGCAGGATCTTGTGGCAATGAAGGGTCCGTAAAAATTTCTCTTTTCTTTCTTTCTTCTCTGTGTATTTTCTTATACACTTTTCTTAATTTTTTTTTTACTTTTGACCCTTTTTTGTTTTTACTTTCTTTCATCTTACTTTATATTATTTCATGTTTATCTTTTGGTTTTGAAAAAGCTTGATAATGTTTTAAACAAAATATGGGACTGAGAAAGAATGAGTCTTCTTTCAAATGAGCGATGGCCTCCTGCAACCCTCTGCCAGTGAAAATGGAGCTTGCGGCCCTCCTTAGCTCCATTTTTAGTGGCAGAGCAGTGGTGGGTTTCTAATTTTTTTACTACACATGCGCAGAAGTGTCCAGGTAGGTGGGCGGAGCCTCTCACCACTGCTGCTGTTACCAGTTCACCCTATCCGGGCCAAACAAGGAGCAATCCACCTCTCTAGCAGAGGCACCGTGGGCCAGTTCTTCGCCCCCTGTGGGCCAGATCTAAGCATCTCATTGGCCAGATCCAGCCTGGAGGCTTTCAGTTTGATACCCCTTATTTATTTATTTATTTATTTATTTTTTATTTATTTATTTATTTATTTATTCATTCATTCATTCATTCATTCATTCATTCATTCATTCATTCATTTATTCATTCAATTTATAAGGCATCCTTCTCACTGTTGACCAACATATGAAGAAGCTGTTGCCTAAGCAAAAGGGCTGAAGCATTTTTTAAGTTCCAAATCCAAACAACATTCAGAAATGGCTCAAACAGAGGCCTCTCTAATTGACTGAATTATAAGTAGGGGAATGTACAGTATAATCACAGAATTTGCAAGATTCTGTTATTATAGATAATCTCAATAAATGTAATTTTAGCCTTTCTGCGGAGCTGATTTCATGATCTGGTCTTCTTAATGGGGCTGACAGATATGCATAGCTCAGTAGCCAAAGAGAATGTTCACACACAAATTAACCACATATATTTTCTTTGCTAATAGTGTATAAATAGCCCAATTAACATCTTAAGAAATGTGAGAGACGTTGAACAAATGTATCAGTTAAGGGCTTTCTTTCTAGGAAGGAAGAAGATATGAATTAGACATGATCTTTCCTAATTCATTTTCTTTGCAAATAAATGAAATGAATGGATAGAATTATATGATCATTGTAAGCTAGATATGTTTAGCATGAATTGCTAACACAAAAATTGTGGGCTATAGAGTTAGGCATCTATAATATATACTTAGGTAGCTAGCTACAGAAAAGTATTCAAGAAATGAAAATATTAGGCAAGGAAGTAGAGTAAAAAAATCATTGTTATTGCAAATATACTGATTTTTCATTCATGAAAATCACGTATATAGGTCGTACCTGCACTTACTATCCTATCACACATTAGTCATTATGCAATCCTATGCATTAATATACATTTTGGAATGCATTTTTCCATAATCATCCACAGAATGGGATTAAAAAAAAATATTGATCTGCAACGTGTTTTACTGCTTTCTGAAATATGAACACAGGTAACTAAGAAACAGGGAAAGGCAAGGTGAAAAGATCAATTAAAATGCAGTTTTGACATATTCTTTTTAAAACACACACACAGTTTTTCAATAGACAGAGCATTATTATTCAGCTTGTGCTTTAATTGCAAGTTCTTTATAATGTCAGATCTCAAAGGGCAACTCCCTTAATCTTACCTGGAGGCCTGAACTGAAAAAAAAGGAGGGTGGGTGGGTTTCATATGACACATATAAACAGCACAAGCATATTTAATAGAATGAAGGTGCTGAAAAGATTGCTTCTCAGTCTTCCCCTATTCCAGTGTTTCTCAACCTTGGCAACTTGAAGATGTCCGGACTTCAACTCCCAGAATTCCCCAGCCATCATGCTGGCTGGGGAATTCTGGGAGTTGAAGTCCGGACATCTTCAAGTTGCCAAGGTTGAGAAACACTGCCCTATTCGTTCTTTTCCTCCTGTTTCTCCTCCTTTCCAACTTTTCCTAGCTTTCTCCAACTGCTGTTCTGAATCTTCCATCCTCCAAATAATGAAAATATTTTGAATGATAGCTAGTAGGTTACAGTCTGAACAGTCTTGGAGGTCTTCTAGTCCAACCACATACCTAGGCAGGAAACTCTATACCATTTCAGACAAATGGCTATCCAACATCTTCTTAAGGACTTCCAGTGTTGGGGCATTCACAACTTCTGGAGGCAAGCTGTTCCACTGATTAATTGTTCTAACTGTCAGGAAGTTTCTCCTCAGTTCTAAGTTGCTTCTCTCCTTGATTAGTTTCCACCCATTGCTTCTTGTTCTGCCCTCAGTGCTTTGGAGAATAGTTTGATTCTCTTCTTTGTGGCAACGCCTGAGATAGTGGACCACTGCTATCACGTCTCCCCTAGTCCTTCTTTTCATTAAACTAGACATACCCAGTACCTGCAACCGTTCTTTATATGTTTTAGCCTCCAGTCCCCTAATCACCTTTGTTGCTCTTCTCTGCACTCTTTCTAGAGTCTCCACATCTTTTCTACAAAACTGAATGCAGTATTCCAAGTATGGCCTTACCAAGGCATTATAAAGTGGTATTAACACTTCACGTGATCTTGATTCTATCCCTCTGTTTATGCAGCCTAGAACTGTGTTGGCTTTTTTGGCAGCTACTGCATACTGCTGGCTCATATTTAAATGGTTGTCTACTAGGACTCCAAGATCCCTCTCACAGTTACTACTATTGAGCAAGGCACCATCTATACTGTACCTGTGTATTTGGTTTTTCTTGCCTAAATGTAGAATCTTACTTTTTTCACCATTGAATTTCATTTTGTTAGATAGTGCCCAATGTTCAAGTTTGTCAAGATCCTTCTGTATCTTAAGCCTATCTTCTGGAGTGTTGGCTATTCCTCCATCTTGGTGTCATCTGCAAATTTGATGAGTTCCCCATTTATCCAGATCATTGATGAAGATGTTGAAGAGTACTGGGCCTAAAACAGAGCCTTGGGATATTCCACTGCATAACTCCCTCCATGTAGATGCAGTTCCATTGAGGACTACACGTTGAGTGCGGTTGGTCAGCCAGTTACCAATCCATCTGGTAGTGATGCTGTCTAACCCACATTCTTCTACTTTATCTAGTAGTAGGTTATGGTCTACCTTATCAAATGCCTTACTGAAGTCCAAGTAACTATATCGATGGCATTCCTCTGGTCCACTAATTTTGTCACATTATCAAAGAATGCAATAAGATTAGTCCCGTGTTGGCTTTGGGCTATTACTTTGTTTACCTCTAGGTGTTCGCTAATTTGTTGCTTGATTATCTTTTCCAGAATGTTCCCTAGTATTGAGGTCAGGCTGATAGTCTATAGTTTCCTGGATCTATTTTTTTCCCTTTTTTGAAGATGGGAACTACATCAGCTTTTTTCTGCCCTCTGGCAGTTCCCCGGTGCTCCAGGATCTCTGGAAGATATAGTTCAGTGTTTCTGAGATCTCGTCTGCTAGTTCCTTCAGAACCCTGGGGTGTAATCCATCCGGTCCTGGTGTTTTGAACTCATCTAGGGTAGACAGGTGCCCACTTACCATTTTCTTCCCTATTTCAACTTGTGTTCCTAATCTGATTTTTGCGGTGCTGTTTTTGGTAGGTTGGACTGTTTTTTCCCTTTGTGTAAAGACAGATGCAAAAAATGAGTTTAATAGTTCTGCTTTCTCCCTGTTGCTTGTCACTTTCTCCCAGCAATGGACTAATTGTTTCCTTAAATTTTTTCTTGTTTTTAACATGTTGTAAGAAGCTTTTTTTGTTATTTTTTACTTTTGTGGCAAGCCTTTCTTCATTGTGAGCCTTAGCTTTCCTCACTTCATCTTTACAGGCACAGGCTATTTGCTGATATTCTGCCTTAGTTATGTCCCCCTCTTTCCACTTTTTATATTTATCCTTTTTGTGTTTCAATTTGTAAGAGAGTTCTTTATGCAGCCATGCTGGTTTCTTTTGGGAGCTATTATTTTTCTTCTTCATTGGTACTATGCTAGACTGGGCTTTTGTAATCTCATTTTTCAAAGTTTCCCAAGCTTCTTGAGTTGTTTTCCCCTTGAGGATTCTCATCCATGGAATCCTTCCCAAGCTGTCTCTAAGTTTATTGAAATTAGCTCTCTTAAAGTCCAATTCTCTAGTTTGACTTTGTTCTACTACTTATGTTTGCATAATGTTGAATTCCAGTATTGAATGATCGCTTGTCCCCAAGGTTCGTGTAGCTTCAACACCTTCTATCATTTCCTCTCTGTTAGTGAGAATTAAGTCAAATATGGCCGATCCCCTTGTTCCCTTCTCTACCTTTTGGGAAACAAAGTTGTCTGCTAGGTTTGTTAGGAACCTGTTGGATCTTCCACTTGGTGCAGAGTTTGTTTCCCAGTTGATATCAGGGTAGTTAAAATATCTGATTTCTATTGTGGTGTGCTTCCTACACACCTTAGTATGCCTACCAAACTGACTAGCAAAAAGTTCATCTACTTCCTCTGCTTGGTTGGGAGGCCTGCAGTATAGACCCATGGCAATGTTGTTTCCCCCAACCTTTAATATTGACCCAAATGCATTCAAGATAGTTCTCATCATTGTTGTGCTCTATTTCTGTAGAGATGTAGTTATTTCTTATATATAGTGCAACTCTACCTCCTCTTTTATTTGATGTATTTCTTTTAAATAATTTAAATTCTTCTAGTTGTTATGTTCCATTTGTGAGTTTCATCCCACCAAGTTTCTGTAATGGCAACAATATCGTTATCTGCCCTCATTTACTTGCATTTCTAATTCACCATTAGATGCTACACGTCTCACCAATAAGACATCTCTGAGTTGTCTGGGTGGTTTACAAAATGATAATAAAGATAAATATAGAAAAAAATAAAATTTAAAAAGTTACATAAGAGTTAAGACCAAGGAGATAATTGGCATGGAAGTGAGGTCCTCTTATTCTGTCAACCATCCCCATTGGGACCCAGGCCAACTGGCAAAGCCAGTGAAAGGCCAGGAAGGTGAGAGCAGATCGCACCACCAACAGTAGACTATTCCACAGTGTGAGGGTCTTAGCAGAAAAAGCTCTTCTCCTTGACCCTGTCAGCCAAAATTCCTTAGCAGACAGGGTCTGCAGCACTGGACTGACCATGGTAGGCTAATCCAATTGGGGTGAGATAGCTCCTCAGATTCCCCCATTGTTATTTTTGGTGACTAACAGTAAGTATCAGAGGTTTATCTGTTCCTGAGAGCTATTTTGTCATTGTTTCCCTTGTACTGTGATGAATAAAGGTAAAGGTTACCCTCACACATATGTGCTAGTTGTTCCTGACTCTAGGGGGCAGTGCTCATCTCTGTTTCAAAGCCTAAGAGCCAGTGCCATCCAAAGATGTCTCCGTGGTCATGTGGCTGGCATGACTAAATGCCGAAGGCGCCCGGAACCCTGTTATCTTCCCACCAAAGGTGGTTCCTATTTTTCCACTTGCATTTTTACATGCTTTCGAACTACTAGGTTGGCAGAAGCTGGAACAAGTAATGGGAGCTCACTCCGTTATGCTATGCTAGGGATTTGAACCGCCAAACTGCCGACCTTTCTGATCGACAAGCTCAGCGTCTTAGCCACTGAGCCACTGTGTCTCGGCTGTGATGAATAGCCCAGCCTAAAGAAATACTCCAGCTCTGCTCTCATACTAAAAGATGAAAACCTTTTCCCTTTTATTTGAGGCATGCTAACCACTGTCCACAGATTCTACAGCCTATCCACGCTCTCTGCTAACCACAATGGTTAACAATAGCTATATGTCAATTGACAGTGCAATATAATTTCAATTAAAAATGCAGTAAAATAACCATAATGTCAAATTAAAATATGTAAAATAAAACAGTACCAGTTTACAGCAAATAAACCAGTGCTATTTTACATCCTCCATCAGCTCTCCATAATCATTTAAATGCTATCTACCTAGTAGAGTTACATTCATGTAGTTTATTCTTCTTTTTCCCATTCTTCCTCCTCCTCCTCCTCTCCTCCTCTGTGATCCATGTTCATTAAAATTTCATAGGTAGCTTTATGCGCTCCGGCTGAGAACAGCATCTGGTCAATGTGTATTAGAGATAGGATGGGGAGAGCCAATGAGAGACGGGCAGATCTCAAGTGAGAGGCATTTATGCGACAAATAACCTTTCTTGGGACAGCTCAGGAGGGAATTAGCTATTTATCCTTTGAATTTTTTATGCCTTGCAGCATTGTCTGCGTGAGGAATCGGAACAGAGACTCTGACAATAACCTCCAATGCAAAGCCAGTCTGATAATGTAGGGACTCATCCAGTTTGCAGGAACCTGAGGGTCACTGAGATATTTTTAAGTCAGATGTGACTAAATTGGACTTTCCCAGCAAGTATTTATTGATGTGTATGGTGAAGATCACTTTTTCCATTGGTTAAATATTATTTTGATCTTCAACAGGATTCTCTGCACAACTAAGTCCCACACTGAGACTCTCATTTTGAGTCCCAAGTCTGGCTATTGCAAGGTACAATTTTCAAGTTATCTGCATATAGGTAGTCCTTGACTTATGACCACAATTGAGCCCAACATTTCTGTTGTTATTTGTTAAGTGAGTTTTGTCTCATTTTATGACCTTTCTTGCCCCAGTTGTTAAGTGAATCACTCAGTAGATAAGTTGGTTGTTAAGTGAATCCATGTTCTCCATTGACTTTGGTTGTCAGAAGGTCGTAAAGAGGAACAAATGACCCCGGGACACAGCACAGGTCATAAATATGAACCAGTTGCCAAGAGGCTGAATTTTGTTCACATGATCATGGGGATGCTGTAAAGGTCGTAAATGCGAAAAAATAGTCATAAGTCACGTGTCGTTGTAACTTTGAACCCTCACTAAATGAACTGCTGTAAGTCAAGGACTATGTGTATTTGGTCACATCCAGAACATGAATTTGCCCAATCTAGGTAAATGGGATTAAAGTGGACCATTACTGATATAGTTTCTTCTTCAGACATTTCTCTAATTTTCCATGTGTAGATCAGTTTTAGCTTCTTAATCTGGGGAGCAATAGCTTATCATAGAACTAATTTGTTTTGGATGATTGCTGTGACTACTAATAGAGAGGGTTGGTTCCATTTGTGTCTTTATTGGTTGACTAAAATAATTTCCTAGACTTTTTATTTGTTCTTATAACTCAAACTATGTAAAAAGTTACTCATTGTGAGTGAAGACTTTGTTTCTTCTAAGTAGAAGGCTAGTATGCCATTGTCTCTGGCTTTCTGGTTTGGCTCTTCAGGCATTTGGGAGTTGGATAGGTTTTGCTTCTACTACCACTTTGTTTGACCCTTCTGTATTTGGAGGTTCCTTGCTCAATAGTAGTAACTGTGAGAGGGATCTTGGAGTCCTAGTAGACAATCATTTAAATATGAGCCAGCAGTGTGCAGCAGCTGCCAAAAAAGCCAACACAGTTCTAGGCAGTGACGTGCGGTGACGTTTATGATTGGTGAGGCTGGTGACGTCATCAAACCACGTGGTTGCTCCGATCGCAGGGGCGCAGCCCAAACGGAGAAGTTTCTTCAGCTCCCGCCTCAATCAGCGCAGCCACGGTCCCCTTCATCTTGCCTCAGGAAGGAGGGGAATGGGACCATGTGTGCAGGGGAAGGGGATCGCGGCTCTGCTAATCTGAGGCTGTGTGCTGAGGAGCCGCCTGCACACATAGTCCCATTCCCCTTGCAAGGATCCCGGGCTGCTGCCGCCGCCCGCTGCCACCTCCTGCTGCCGCCGCCCGCCGCCGCTGCCCCGCGCCACCGCTGCCTCGCTCCGCTCCGTGCATAACATCCAAATTCCAAAACTTCCAGCATCGGCCGCTCTAGGAGTGCTCTCTCTGGTGGGCCGGCTGCCGGACAGAGAGTTTTCCGGACAGAGTCTTCCAGCAGCCGGCCCACCATAGAGAGCACTCCTAGAGCGGCCGATGCTGGAAGTTTTGGAGTTTGGAAGTTATGCGCGGAGCGGGGCAGCGGCGGCGGGGCGGGGCGGAGCGGTGGCGGCGGTGGCGCGGGGCGGCGGCAGCAGGCACTCCCCAACCTAGCGGTATACCAAAGGCGGCAAGCAACGTGAGCACTCCCCCCACCCCCGGCTCTTGTAACTCCTGCAGCCCCAAGTGTGCCGATCTCGCCATTTTTTACATCGGGCGAGCCCAGGATCCTTGCAAGGGGAATGGGACGTGTGCAGGAGGCTCCTCAGCTCCAGCCTCAATCAGCGCAGCCACGATCCCCTTCCCCTGCACATGTGGTCCCATTCCCCTCCTTCCTGAGGCAAGATGAAGGGGACCGCGGCTGCGCTGATTGAGGCTGGAGCTGAGGAGCCTCCTGCACACGTCCCATTCCCCTTGCAAGGATCCTGGGCTCGCCCGATGTAAAAAATGGCGAGATCGGCACACTTGGGGCTGCTGCTGAGATGTCCAGGGAGGCTAAACCAAGCCGCGTGCCTCTCCCAGCCACTTTCACGGCTTCCTGGAGTAATTCTTTTTTATTTTCATGATGAGAGTGGTGAGGCTCCGCCTCCCCTGCCTCCACTGACTGCACGTCACTGGTTCTAGGCTACATAAACAGAGGGATAGACTCAAGATCATGTGAAGTGTTAATACCACTTTATAATGCCTTGGTAAGGCCACACTTGGAATACTGCATTCAATGTTGGTCACCACGATGTAGAAAAGATGTGGAGACTCTAGAAAGAGTGCAGAGAAGAGCAACAAAGATGATTATGGGACTTGAGGCTAAAACATATGAAGAACGGATGCAGGAACTGGGCATGTCTAGTTTAATGAAAAGAAGGCCTAGACATGATAGCAGTATTCCAATATCTCAGGGGTTGCCAGGGAGTCAAACTATTCTCCAAAGCACCTGAGGGTAGAACAAGAAACAATGGGTAGAATCTAATCAAGGACAGAATCAACTTAGACCTAAGAAAAAATTTCCTGGCAGTTAGAACAATTAATCAGTAGAACAAACTTGCCTCCGGAAGTTGTAAATGCTCCAACCCTGGAAGTTTTTAAGAAGAGATTGGATAAGCATTTGTCTGAAGTGGTGGCCAGAAGCAGGGCAGAACTACCTTCAAATAATCTAAAAGATAGGATTGATGAAGTGATAAAACTCATCAACGGACTACTCAGTCATCATATTTTTCAAACTACTTTCTCCTTTATTCATATATGGCAAGAAAGAAACTCTAAAAAGTCTATCAAATCCGATTAACAGCAGCTAGAATTGTATTTGCAAAAAATTGGAAAAACGAGAAATCACCAACGCAGGAGGAAGTTATTCAGAAAATAATGGAATGTGCCGAAATGAGCAAATTGACATTTGAAATCAGAGAACAAGAAGATAAACAATTATATAAGATATGGGATTTATTTTATCAATGGTTAGATTAAAAAATATGGAAATGAAATATACTAGAGAATCTTACAATACAAAGATAATGGAATGATACAAAATATAATATAAAGATGTACTACCATTGGATGGATTTAGGATGATGTAATGAAATGCCATAATATAAATTAATTCAAAATTCAGAATATCTTGCATAAAATGAAGTAATAATAGATATAGTCAAATAAATGATTAATAATAATAATAATGATAATAATAATGATAATAATAATAATAATAATAATAATAATAATAATAATAATAATAATGATGATGATGTATACATATATAATAGATTGATAATATGAGATTTTATATAAATTGTAAGTGAGGACTATGGAGAGGATGCACAAAAGTTTTGTAGCCAACTTACACACTGTATGTAACTGGAAGATGGTTTTATGTTTTACGTTTTGTTTGTGTTTGTTTGTCTAAAATTAATTTTTTTAAAAAAAAACTATTTAAAAAAAGTCTATCAAATCCATGAATTACCTTTGAATTGTTTCCAAAATGTTCTGAAGGTGCCTGATTCCATCTGACAATTCAGTCTGAAAATCTGATTCATGTGTGTGTGTTAATCAATCAAATCTCCTTTGTTCTTGTCTATATATGGATATCTCTAAGAAAGATTTCAGATTCCTTTAAGCTTCTAGCTGAGCCTTGTATGGGTAAAATGTTTCACAGGAACAAAGAAGGGTGCTGTATTTATTTAATTTTGCCAGTAGCTTTCCAAATCTCTTCTTGTGCACACTGCCAACTATTTATATGTTGTCATTTTTTCTTAGTGTACTAGCTAAATTGTAAGTTAAGTGGGTTATTGCAACCCTAGGGTACCATTCAACACAACATTTTTCTGTGCACGTTCCATTAAGATGAATAGGAATTATGCAAGTGCATTAATCTTTATATTAAAGTAATTATCATTCCTACAAATACGCCTGACAAGTTACAGCACTGCATATTATCATTCCAAAGCCTATATTTACTGTAATGCAAGAATCTTCCACAAATTCAGAGCTTTCATAAGAGACAATAAATCTCCTAGCTCTCAAACGGGCCCAGGAATGTACAAACATAGGTCACGTTTAAAAAATTATTTCATCACATACACTATATTGCCAAAAGTATTCGCTCATCCATCCACATAATCAGAAGCAGTTGTGAGCGAATACTTTTGGCAATATAGTGTATGTGTTTTTGCTTCTGCCTCAATATTTTAAGCCTTGATGCTTTTGCTGATTGTATAGGAAGTTGCGAAAGCCAAGCCACTAACCACAAAATCAGAGCAAAGTGCAATCAATCAATTCTTCATGACCAGATACAGATTCTACCTGAATGAAAACTAAGAAACTAATAGCAACAAGGATGACGATTGCTTTGATTAGCGTCATGCAGGGGGAAAAAATCTTGTATCAATTCTCATTGAATTTGAAGAAAAATTTGTGTTTTAAAAATATATTCTTATAAAAATAATTATGGCCCAAAATTATGGCTACTGCATTGTCTGAGTAATGTCCTTTTTATCTTCTTTCTGATAGATGCGGCCTTAAAATCAAATATTGTCCAGCTTCTTAAGTGTCTTTTTATTGTTTTCACAACAGCATTCATTCAAATATTTTGTATAAATCGTCTGCCTTTTTCCTTTCCCTTGTCCATCAACGGCTTAGATTTACATTATTCAATTTATTTCCAGATTCCACCAATCAACCTCAACCCAATCTCTTCAAATCTGTGATCTGAAAAATCACATCATTTGTCTGCAGTGAAATTTTAGAAAGCATGTCATTGTTGATTCTATAGTATTGCTAGCATATATTTTTGAAAGTAAAGATTTGTTGAAACAATATTGCAATTTTAAAAAACAGTCTTTCTGAAAAAATAATTTCACATACACATAGGGCTAAGGTTTTTTTGGGGGGGGGCAATGTTGCTGTTTTGTTTTGTTGTTTTTCACTATAATTTTTGTCACAGATGCCAAGGAAATTAAACAGTTAATTTGATGTTAAATGATTATCCTGCCTCCCCCATTGTTCTCCTTTCCAGTTGTTCATTATCTCCTTTGCCTGTTCAGAGATTGGGTGATCCTATCCAAAATGTGTGTGCATTTTTCACTGTGCAGTAGGCCATAATTGATTCAAACAAAAGTTAAGTTAAAGTTCATGGCTTAAAGACTTAATAAAATGGGAGAGGAAGAGGGAGTACTCAAACAGTATAGGGGCGTATGTTTCTTTGGATATGTGTATATATTGTTCAACTTAGGGAAGGGAAAATGTTACGTTTTATTTTAGAAATCCCATTTTCTTCTCCAATCATCCTCATGTTTCCCCTTACCAGCCTACTTGTAGCTTCTAATAGATTGCATGGCACACACACATGTTCCTTAGCTCAAACACAATTTTATACCCATAACTTGTATTGTCTGTCAAAATTTGGCAGAGTCTGCCTCTCACCAATTTAAGATATTTTAAAATATCTTAACTTTTTCAGAACAATCATTTGCAGTTGTTTTTAAATGTACTAAAGAGTACCAATAGAGTAAAACAATATTAATAGAAATTGGCATCTTAAGGCAACTTCCTTATTCCAAAGGATACTTATATTTTAAAAGAATATAATATAGTAAAAGAATATCTTAACATTTTCTCCAACCAGTCTTTCTGGAAGGCACTTGTTTACCATTCCACTATTAAAAGCATAAACCATTGTAACAACTGCTATCATAATTAATACTACATTATATTTTTACCCAGAGAGATATAACATTAAAAAGATAAACATGTTTAACAAGTATCGTTTGCATGGACAACCAGTTGCCTTGAATTAGTGCGCCTTCCTTAACTAATTTCAGAGATGATAAACCTAATTTCATCTCCTACATGAAGGACAACCAGTTTCCTGTTTGGCTATATTGTCGTCATCCTTTATCTTCATTCTCTTCTGTTTTTCATTCTTCCTTGATCTCTAACCTCTTTCCTTGTCGTCTTCCTCCAACCTTTTCTCTTTCTTCCTTCTTCTGTACTTCTTTCTCTATTCTTCTACTTACTCCTTACTCCTTCTTCTACTTCTCCATGTCTAATAAAGTAGTGTAGTTCAATCACAATTAAATTTAAAATATGACTTCATGAGTACATGCCAATATTGCCTTTGCATTTTTTAAAAAGGGAAAGATTTATAACATAGAAGGCTTCTTTATATGAGGCTGGGGCAAATAAATAATTATAAAATGTAAGTGACATTCCTAAATGTGAGGCTGCACTGTGATTATGAAGTTGACAATCTGGGAGGGCTTGGTAAATAAGTATCAGTTACTGATGTCTACCATCTTCAGTTAATTTGCAGAGGAAGAAAAATATATTCTCCCTGCTACGTAAAATGATAGCAGGATTTATGCTACTGTCTGGTGTTCTAGCAGCCTTCTCAATAAATGAGAAAAGAGTGTTTGCAGCCTGAATTATGGCTAGGTTTACTGAGGATACACACCGCATAGCAGATGCTCTTTTGCAAAACATCTTTATTAAATGATTCTTTTGAAAGATGTTGAGAGAGTAAGAGAAATAGCTCCGTGTTAGAAGCTAAAAGCTTTCAGAAAAAATATGCCAAATAACAAATCTGTCTGTCCTTTGAGTTGTAAATATTTTTGCTGCTCCATCTGCATATGATCATAACATCCGGCTATGGTACAGGTGTGATTTTTTTAAAAAATTAATTTATTCCCATTGAAATAAATACATGATTTATTTATTTTGCCTCTAAATGGCCTACTTTTCTTCCTTCATGACATCTGTGAAGTTGCCCTCCAACATTGACCAAAGTCGAAATTATTTATGAGCAAATTTAAAAGCAAATGACAGTGTCTTGGGATAGCAGCAGAAAATGGAGAACTGAAGAATACAAATATTGGACTTGGATCTGAGAGACATGAGTGCAGCATGCTGAGCTCCCTGGGTGTCCTTCTGAATGCCAGTGCCTCTAAATATAACCTGCCTAATACAACTGCTATAAAGATTTAATGTGATCATTTCCCATATCACATCTAGGAGACAAATAAGCACACCATTGGGTTTATTTCTGAGGAAACCTATATAGTTCCACCTAGGCCTATCTAAAGGGATGTGGTGGCTCAGTAGCTAAGACGCTGAGCTTGTCGATTGAAAGGTCAGCAGTTCGATGGTTCGAATCCCTAGCGCTGCGTAACGGAGTGAGCTCCTGTTACTTGTCCCAGCTTCTGCCAACCTAGCATTTCGAAAGCATGTAAAAATGCAAGTAGAAAAATAGGAACCACCTTTGGTGGGAAGGTAACAGCATTCCGTGAGCCTTCAACATTTAGTCATGCCAGACACATGACCATGGAGACGTCTTCGGACAGCGCTGGCTCTTCGTCTTTGAAACAGAGATGAGCACCACCCCCTAGAGTCTAGCAGGGAACCTAAAGAGAACCTTTACATTTAGGCCTATCTGGGAATTCAAGTTTTATTTTATTTATTATTTATTTGAAGGGCCAGACTGAGCTTGATCATCCTGGAAAAAACCCTATATCAGTGATGGCGAACCTATGGCACGCGTGCCACAAGTAGCACGCGGAGCCATTTGTCAGGGTACGCGAGGCCAGCTGAGTTCACCTTTTTAAAAGCTATTTTTCGCCTTCCCCAGGCTCCAGAGGCTTTATAGGAGCCTGGGGAGGGTGAAAAGAGCCTCCCCCCCTGGAGGCTTCAGGGACCGTCCGGAGGCTTCCCTGAAGCATTCGGAACGCTTAAAACGACCCTCCGAGCAACCCGGAAGTCACTTCCGGTTTGCTCGGAGGGTGGTTTTAAGCGCTCCGAAGGCTTCAGGGAAGCCTCCGGACGGTCCCTGAAGGCTCTGGGGGCCTCCGGGGGGCGGGGGGGCTCTTTTTGCCCTCCCCAGGCTCCTATAAAGCCTCTGGAGCCTGGGGAGGGCAAAAAAAGTAAAAATGGGGGGGGTGCGTTGTGCGTGCATGCGCACTGGGGGATCGCGCGTTGCATTATGGGTGCGGCACGCCCGCACACGACCCCCCCGCACTCCCCCCACTTGTGGCACACGAGCCAAAAAAGGTTCGCCATCGCTGCCCTATATGTAGGATCTCCAAGAATTCACTCTCATTTGATGGTATATGAACATCATTATCATGGTCCTTACCCTCTTCCTCTGTTTGATTTATAATCTGATAGGCACTCTAAGCACTTCCAGTCAAAATCAATGTTAAGAGAGAGATGTGCTCTTGGACTATTCTGGAACGTGTGATAAATGGGCAGAGAAAAGGCGGAAGGTCTCCTTTATGTGTATGTGTGTGTGTGTTTTACCAGATGTTAAAGGCACATTTATGTAATGGGCTTTTAATGCTTCACATCCAATTTTATAGCAGTTAGTCTTAATGTGGTCTTCAGCTGATGGTTTGTATTTTGCTTTGTTTAAAATGTGATTATATCCTGTTATTACTTTTGATGATTTGTTACATCTGAGGTTTTTTACAGCTTACACTCCATCCATTTCTATTATAAAATTATGCCACTTTTGTCCTGTTACTCTTTTTGAGGGCCAGATTCAGAACTCCTCAAATTGCCCATCTTGGCTCAAGTCTCCAGAACTTGCTTAATCCCGTTCAGTTCCAGATCTGGACCATGATTTGGAGAAATTGAGCTCTTGTTCCAAATGGTATGATGCTCTCTGTTGTCTTTTTAAAACCTGTTTCCAATAAGGAATGTGTTCCCTTATATTTCACAAGTCCGCTCATCGCCAGGCCATTTTTAACAATTATTTTTAAAAAACATATTTTTGACATACGGTAGTTGACCCAAGATCTTCACTTGAAACTGGTTGAAACAACCAATCACAATGATTTTTGAACCGAGATTATTAGAGCAGTACACTCCGACTAGTTGCTGATTCTGAAGTACAGGTAGTCCTCTACTTACAGTCATTTGTTGAGTAACCGTTTGACATTGCAACAGCACTGATAAAACTGACTTGTGACCACACTTACAACCATTGCAGCTTTCCAATGGTCACATGATCCAAATTTGGATGCTTGACAACTGTTGGTTCATATTTACGACTGGTCATGTGATCACCTTTTGCAACCCGCTGACAAGCAAAATCAATGGAGTAGTCAGATTTGCTTAACAACCATTTTAACTAACTTAACTGTAGTGATTCACCTAACAAATGTGGCAAGAAAAGTTGTAAAATGGAGCAAAATTCACTTAACAACTGTCTCGCTTAGCTACAGAAATTTGGGGCTCGATTGTGGTTATAAGTCAAGGACTACCTGTATTCCAATCCACTTTAAAATCTCATCTACATCTGGGATGATCCTGCAATACCACAAAGACTTTAAAAGTGGAGAGGGTTCTGAGGGGCAAACTTCTACCATTCATCAGTAATTACTTTCCTCTTCTTTGGATTTGCACGGGAAAGTAAAGGATGGCCTTCCTTTACCTTCCCATGCATTCACAATTTCCACCTTTAACTACTGCCCACAAACCCCGAATAGTCCAAAATTGTGCCAATAAAATTAGGTCATTTGGCTTAAGTTGTTGGAGAGTTTGCACATATGCTCAAGGATCTAAAACTATCTTTACTGAACAAACAGCCTGCCTATGGTAGTGTGTTCCACCCTTTCAGCCACCAAGATCCGAATCAGAATAGAACTGGAAGGGACCTTGGAGGTCTTCTAGCCCAGCCCTCTGCTCAAGCAGGAGATCCTATACCATTTCAGGCAAGTGACTGTCCAGTCTCTTCTTATAAACCTCCAGTGACGAAGCATCCACAACGTCTGAAGGCAAGATGTTCCATTGGTTAATTGCTGTCACTGTTTCTCCTCAATTCCAGGTTGCTGGACTAGTTTCCATCCATTGTTTCTTGTGTTGCTTTCTTGTGCTTTGGAAAATAAATTGACCCCCTCCTCTTTGTGGCAATCTCTCAAATACTGGAATACTGCTATCATATCCTCCCCCTAGTCCTTTTCTCTAGACTAGGCAAACCGAAATCCTTCAACCATTCTTCATATGTTTTAGTCTCCAGGCCTTTAATCATCTCAGTTGCTCTTCTTTGCACTTTTTCCAAAGTCTCAACATCTTTTTTGTAATGTGGTGACCAAAACTGGATATAGTATTCCAGATATGGTCTTACCAAGGCTTTATAAAGTGGTACTAATACTTCACGTGATTTTGAATCTATGCCTCTGTTTATACAACCAAGGATTGTATTAGGTTTTTTTTTTTTGGCTGCTGCTGCATACTGCTGTCACTCATGTTTAAGTGATATCATCCACTAAGACTCTGAGGTCTCTCTCACAGTTACTGTTTTGGAGCCAGGTTTCGCCAGAAGGTTCATCCTTTCCCTAAAAGCTCTGCTACGATTGTCACACTTTTCTTGTTTTAATCTACCATGACCATTATCAGCCATTTGCTCAGAAATATAAAAGATCACTTTGGCTTTCTTTGGTTGCTTGTCATCATGTCCTCTTCATTCCTACCTGGGAACAGTAGCCCTTCCTCTGTGAACATGAGGCATAATCACCATCTCCTTCCTTCATCAGGTTGAATTAGAGCCATAACAAGCATCTGACCAATTAAGCCACCTGTTAACTTAAGCATTAGTGATAATAAATTTCTTTGGTGCTTTCCGTTTATCAGCTTTAATGGGCTGGCAGTATTATTTGTGAATACCCAAATCGTAAAGACCCCTATTTAATATGCCAACTAATCTTTGTGAGTATTACAGAAGGAGTGGAGAACAAACTCACACCTCCGCTGATTTTTACTGCCTTTTGTGTCACACGTGAGGCTAACATAAATCATCCAGATAAAGGCTGTAACTCCACGTTAGTGCACGCAGGAGTTTATTGCCAATGGTTAAGCTTTGTGAAAGTGCTGCAGTATTTCAGAGCCAGCTACCAGGGAGGAAGTGCTGAGTACAGACGCTTTGCAAGGAGTGATAATAGGATAATAAATTGCTGCAAGGGAGGGACAAACTCAAGGCCCCCTTAGAATTATTGCACCTGTTTATGTACCAACAATTTTTAATATGCACAGTAATAAGTTGTCAACAGCACCTAACCACTGCAGCAGTTATTGACGTAGAAGTCTCTATACATTTTGGACAAATGAAACTGCTAAAACGTGAACAAGACGGGAAGGCTCCATATTCACTATTGGTTTATGGTGAACCAAGGGTCCTTTCTCTTGATAATATTGGTTGAGTAGCTAATCTGAGCATGAAAACTCAGGATACATACAATTAACTCATACAGTGCCACAATTTCATCCTTTGAACATGGCACTCTCTCCTATTTCATTTTGAGACTTTGTGTCATGTCCTGCCTTGTCCTTGTTGTTTTCAGTTGCCACAAGATAGCTGGACACAGATGTTATAATTTTAAGATCCGGTACACTATTGACCCACAGCTGAGGCTGAAACAAATGCTGAAGAAGAAGGCTGTCAGCAGGGAGCCAGGACATGGGCTGGGGAAGTGAACTGCCCATCCGGTGGTACCAGAAATGAAAGAATACCCTAAGGATGACATCAGAGAACAGTCCAAAGATCCATCCTGGTATTAATAAAATCATAGCCCAAGCAAGAAAATCTGCATTTCCTGCCTAAGGTGAAGGTAAAGGTTCCCCTCACACATATGTGCTAGTCATTCCTGACTCTAGGGGGGGTGGTCATCTCAGTTTCAAAGCTGAAGAGCCAGCACTGTCCAAAGACGTTTCCCTGGTCATGTGGTTGGCATGACTAAATGCTGAAGGCATATGGAATGCTGTTACCTTTCCATCAAAGGTGGTTCATATTTTTCTACTTGCATTTTTACATGCTTTCAAACTGCTAGGTTGGCATAAGTTGGAACAAGTAACGGGAGCTCACTCGGTTACGCGGCAGTAAAATTCGACCCGCGAACTGCCGACCTTTCTGATTGACAAGCTCAGCATCTTAGCCACTGAGCCATCGCATCCACTGCATCCCTTTCCTGCCTACAGGGATCCAATTGTCAGAAGTGGTGGGCCAGGATCAGGATCAGGTTGAGGATTGGCTGTTACTCAGAATATGCTCCATCTTAGATCCAAGGGTCACTCAACCTAATGAGCATCAATAGTTAATCATGCTATCCAATAGATGTAAAATGGACATTCATAACAATTTCACAAGAATATGTGTATACAGATTTAGAAACTCAGGCAATGAAAACATTGTTTTCGGCTAGTTCCTAAGAAAAAGCAATGGATGATAAACTGTCATGTAGAATGGGAAAATAAACTCTTTTAGAACTTTTAGATATGATTTAGGGAGTCTCTTTCTCCTCCTGCAACCAAATATGCTCTACACAGATACTATTGCTTCTTTCTGTAATCTGTTCATTAGCAGCCTCAACAAGAATGCATTTTTAAGGACATGAAGATCCCTTTCCTGGTATGTGCCAAGAAATTGTTAGTGCTTGAAGACAAAATTGGAGAAAATAATGTATTGCGAGATACCATTTTAATTAAAACACACCCACATAATCTATCAATCAATCAATCAATCAATCAATCAATCAGAGTTTTCAGCTCTCCATATTCTCCCTCTTCTAATAAAATCACCCATGCTTTTGATCTAGGAGTACTCATATCCAAGGGTCTACAAAGCTCACTGTAACAGCATTGCCAAAAAGGCATTAAGAGTTGTTAACCTAATTGAGAGTTCCGGTTCCGGCGGCAGCGGCGACGGGCAGCTCTTTGCCCGCTCTGGCTCTCCGGTGGGCTTCCCCACTCCTTGGGGGGCACAGGACACCCCACAGAGGGGTCCTGCCGGAGGGGCGGCATCGCGGGGAGCTCCTGCAGCGGCGGCGGCCGGCGGGAGGTCTCTCGCGCGCCCAAGGCACCGGGGAGCTAGCTCGGAGGGCGCCTCGCGTTTCTGCGCCTCGCGCCTCGCTAAAGCCGTCTGGAGAATGAAGCAATTGAAGGAAGCAGCTGCGGTGCGGTGAGGTTGCTTCTCTCTTCATGCCCTATTTTGCACGAAGAATTAGTTATAAAATAACTTTAAAATAACTTTCGGAGTATTCTGGAGGCGCGGCTGGAGGGAGGGGGGTTTCCCCCCCCCTTGGACAAGCGGCTAGGAATAATTTTGCTCTCAGCCCCCGGGGAAGGAGGAGGGGGGAGAGCCAACGAATGAAGCCTCACCCAGGCTGAGATGATTTTCTTTTCAACTTAATTTTACTTTCTACTGTGATTTGTGGACTTTTGGAACTTTTTTAAAAACTTTGTTATGCCTCTGTGCCCAAAACTGGCAGGGCAAGATGGCACACTTCCGTTGTCTTTATGAATTGTGAAACCTGACTCCACCTTTAAAATTCAGGCTTCCGGTCTTTGTCTCCGTGTCTCCCAGAGGAATCTCTTGTGGATTGGTATTTTTTTGAACTTTCTAGGGGAAACCTTTCATCTATTGCCAGACTTATTAGAGAGCTTCTCTTCTGCCTGGTTCTTCTGCTCCCGGACCTCACCTGGCTACCCTTCTTTTCTAACTGTTTATCTTATATATGGACTGAACTTCTAATGTTATAAAGGATGGCATCCAAAAGACCACCTCCTGGGAAACCTGGCTTTGCCACGTCTGCTCCAACATCTGTAACATCCAGTCCAGCCACACAGTCAAAGATAACAGAACTGATGCAACCTAAGACTATAGAGATGGACTTTCAACAAATGCTTCAACAAATTTTACAGGGCCAGGAGGAAATCAAGAAACAGCTAAGGGAAATGAAAGATGAAATTAAAGAAAATCAAGCCCAAATTTATAAGAACTCACAGAGACTGGATCTTGTGGAAGGGGGGGTGGAGGAGGTGAGGGGGGGGTGGAAGCTGTGCAGAAAGGGAACAAAGATCTTGACATCCAACAGATGAAATTAGAATTTGAGAGAATGTCCTATTATCTTAGATTTCAAAATGTTATAGAAGAAGATGGGGAAAATATAAGGGACATCATGACAAACATTCTGGCTGACTACACACACAAAGAAAAACAACAGATGGGGTGGGATATAGACCTGGTTTATAGAATGAACTCAGCTTATGCTAGAACACACAATGTACCCAGGGAGGTTCACATTAAATTCCTTAGAAAAAGCACAAGAGATGAAATTCTGGGTGTACAAAGGGGGCAAGCATTGACATATCATGATATGGAGATAACCATTCTGAAGCAGATCCCTAAGAAGATTAGAGAAAAAAGAAAAAATTATTCGCAATTAGCGAATAAATTATACCAGAAAGGGGTGTGGTTTAGATGGTTGATGCCTGAAGGTATGCTGATATTCTGGGAGGAGACAAGAATTAGAATTAATTCACCCATAGAGGCGCAGGCCTTTATGGAAAAAAATAAAACACTCCTAGAGAAACCACCAGACACTACAACGGACACGCAGGACACGGGAGGGGCCAGAGCTCTGCCAGTGGAGGGAGATGGGGCAATAGCAAGAAGACTCAGATCACAAAAATAAACAAGAAAATCATATTATTATAAATTGACCGAAAGTGAAAATGGAATTATATTTGGATTTTATACTGTAATGTTTAATTTGATTGAATTTAATAATAGAACTAATATGCTGATTGTAATCAATTATATACTAATGCATTATATATAAATGTATACTATGGGTATGGAGGGAGGGGGGCCTCACACATTTTGCAACTGCCAAAATTTGTATACCTGTCCATTTACCCTTTTCCCTATAAATCTTGAAAAACCAATAAAATTTTATTACAAAAAAAAAAAAAGAGTTGTTAACCTAATTTTGTGAAGCTTCTTCTCTGGTAACATTGTACTGCAAACTAGAGCATACAAAATCTTTGCCAGACCAGTTCTCGAATATACAGCTCATCTGCCTGGAATTCACACTGTATACCGAACAGTAATACAATTGAACAAGTCTAGAGGTATTTCGCGAGAAGAGTACTTCACTCCCTTGCTCACAACAGAATCCCTTATGTCACCAGGCTCGAAATTTTGGGCTTGATAAATCTGGAACTATGCTGCCTGACCTAAGCACAGTACACAAAATTGTCTGCTACAATGTCCTACCTATCAATGACTACTTCAGCTTCAACCTCAATAATACATGAGCAAACAATAGATACAAACTCAAGGTAAACCGTTCCAAAATCGATTGCAGAAAATACAACTTCAGCAACAGAGTGGTCAAAGCCTGGAATGCTCTCCCTGACTCTGTGTTACATCCTCAAACCCCCACAGCTTCAACCTTAAACTGTCTAACATGGAACTCACCCCATTCCTAAGAAGTCCGTAAATGGGGCGTGCATAAGCGCACCAGCGTGCCTACCGTCCCTGTCCTACCATCCCCATTTATTTGTACTCATTTCCTTTGTTCATGTCCATGTTCATACTCACATCTGTTATTTTGTACATGTTTGACAAACCAAATAAAATAAATAAAAATAAAAAATACATACATCCAATTCCAATTGCTTAACGGACAGCTTTGAGGAGGCCAGGAAAAAAAATGTAGCCTGTGCTTCATAAGACAAGAAAAGAACCTTTTGCCTTCTGAAAGAAAAACGGTCTGCCTCAATTGGTGCCCCATAAGAAGGAGAGGTGAACAAACTGAACCACTGATGTGCAAAACTGTTCACTTTCATACAGCTGTTTCTTTGAATGATGTGATAGAAGGGCTTCCTAATTATTTTTGTTTGTTTGTTCCAAGATCTGATATTCCTACCGGCCAACATGTCAGAGTGAAAAATAGAGTCATGGTTTATTTATTTGATGTACTATGTGTCTTACAACAGACCAAAAAAAAATCTTGATTTAGGTTTCTTAACGATGCCCCCAACATGCTCTCTATTTCTCGAGTCTTATATGGGTATTGTGAAATCAACAAGACATTGCAAAATAAGCTGTTGTGATTTATGAACCAGAAGAATATAGAGGGTAAATTCAGTCATGTAGATGTGTCCAATCTTGTCACCTGGACAAGAGTGACTCGAAGGCACAAAATCAATTAATTAATTAAACCAAAGCAACTCTTCAATTATCTCTTTTCCCCCACTATTGTTCTCAGCGTTTGTGTAATTCCAAATAGGTTGGTAGAGGTCGTGATGTCTTTTGTGTAAAACGTAAATAATAAAATATTGATACATGGCTTTCTCAAACTTGATATTTTGTCTATAGCACTGGTTTCCAAACTTTTTCAGTCCACCGCCCCCTTGGTGCTACAAACTGATCCTCAGTGCCCCCCACCCAGTGGTGGAATTCAATTTTTTTTACGACCGGTTCTGTGGGCGTGGCTTGATGGGCATGGCTGGTGGAGTCATGTGACTGGGTGATTTGCATGAAAGAATAAAGATAGTAACAGTAAAATTCAAAACTGTAACAATTAATTGCACATTTATTCAAAATCCAATTTAAAAACCTTTGTAGTTAGCTAATTCAACAAAATTGTTGAACATGATCCAGTGATACCAGGTTTTCAAAGTCTGATAGTCATTTATCAAGAACCTTAGTAACTAGTAACTTAGTAAACTTAGCAAAATTTAGTAACTACTTCACTGTTCAGTAAATTGTTAATGTGATGGATGGGCTTGATGAAGTGATACCAGTTTCCCAATGTCTGGTTTTAAGTCACTTAGCAGGAGTCTTAAATCACCACATTCAGTAATCTGGAGTCATTTTCTTTGCTTGGAGACCACACTGAAGCCATGTTCCACCAAATATGATGTTGGAAATGCAACAAGGAGTTTCTTAACCACTGTCCATAGTGCAGGATAGTGATCAGAAATTTCTTTCTGTAACCAAAACTCTTGGTACAATTTCTTGAACATTGGCTTCAGCTCAATGTCACCAACATTTGCTTGAATTATTTGATGAGATTATTGCATGGTACCTAGGGATTCCCAATATGGAAAGTGAGAACATTTTAACAGATCTATATGTTCTTGGGTTATAATTTTCACTAAAGAATCATGGGGATGGAAAGGGAAATATAGACAATGGAGTCCAATCCCCCTCCTCAACAGTTTGGAAGAATAACTCTAGCAAAATGCAGCCTTTTTACCTCTTTGGGGAATCATTTATTATTATTATTATTATTATTATTATTATTATTATTATTATTATTATTATTATTATTATTATTATTATTATTATTATTATTAATTTATTTATTTATTTATTTATCCCAATACAACTCATGCAAAGGGTCATCCACAACTACATTACATTTTCCACACTCATATTTGTGATTCCTTATAACTTCTTTAAACTAAACATTTTTAGTACAAATCAATGCATTGACATATATATCACTAATGCAGTTTCCTATCTCTTCCATTGACATAATTAACACCTTATGTATTGAATACAAGTATATCAAGTATAGGTTAAACATGAATTGAAAAACATCTAATTCAAATGTATAAGCTGTGAATTTATTATATAATCACAGGCAAACATTGCACTTATGCCTAAGTCCTCTACCCACGCACATTATAAGACAGATAAAACTATCTTAGCTGGCTGTTGTAAATATTACTCTGCTAATTCAACAAGAAATGCTGCTGCATGAATTCTTAATGCAGAACACAACTAAAAGTGATTTTAGCAATTTTCTTTCCAAGTTAATTCAAAATGTATATCCAAATGTTCCTCTTATTTTTTCCCCAAGCACTAGGGAGGATTATATTCAAAACCAGACATTTTTGCTGTGTGTGTGTGTGTGTGTGTGTGTTTGCTTGCTTGCTTCTGGTCTCCAGAGTCAGAAGGGCCGGTTGGGACCCCCAGAGGTCATCTAGTCCCAGCCCAGACAGCGCCTCCCCGCCCCTGCTGCTCTCCCTCACCCTTCATCCCTGCAACCAATTCGCTCGCACAGAGAGGGGCTCCTCCAGGTGCCGTCCGCTAGACAATGTCGTGGGGCGGCGCCTAGGAGTAGAGCCTTCTCTGTGGCGGGCCCAGCCCTGTGGAATGACCTCCCTCCGGATATTAGGAATACCTCTGACCTCCGCTCCTTCCGTATTAAGCTTAAGACCCACCTTTTCCAAGCAGCTGGCCTGGCTCAACTTTGATTTAACCATATCGCTCCTGACGGGTTTTTAACTGGGTATTTTAATTATATTTAATTTCTAGGGGTTTTAAATACAGTATTTTAATTGTTTTTATCAATCGATCTCCTCCTTATGTATGTATGTATGTTTTAGTGTACCTTTGTTATATGTTTGTTTTGTTTACATATTTATTTCGAATGTTTCGTTGTACGCCGCCCCGAGTCCTTCGGGAGAGGGTGCGGCTAAGAAATAAATATATTATTATTATTATTATTATTATTCTTACTCCCTCCCTCTCTTCGCAGGCTGAGCGGCCGCAGCGTTACTGGGACGGTGATCATGGATGTGCTGTCGCCCCGGGGAGAGGAGGTCTGGCCGCCAGCAAAGGGCTTCCGCCGAGGCACCCCATGCAGGCAAAATAGTGAGCGAGCGAAGGAGGATCAGGCACAGCACCGAGGCCCCTTCGCCTCCTACTTTGTCTTGATGAGGTCACTGCAACTTCCGGGCGCGGACGGACGGAGGTAGGCAAAGCAGCCCGGGCAGGCAAGCGGGCGAGCAATGGAGGATCAGGCAGCTCTCTCGCTCGCTCGCCCGCCCCCCCAGGCTTCCCCACCACTCTGGCTACTTCCGTCCGTCCGCGCCCGCAGCTGCAGCGACCTCATCAAGACAAAGTGGGAGCGAAGGGAGGCGAAATGGCCTCCCTTTGATCACTCGCTTTCCCCTCCTGTCCGCACTATGCTAGCCCTGCTCTCACTGATTGGCTGGCTCACCAATCGTCCCGCCCACCTCTAAGAGCCCTATCTACAGAAAGCCAAGCAGAAAAAAAGTTAACTGGGTTTAGATAGGGCTCTTAGAGGCGGGTGGGGTGATTGGTGAGCCAGCCAATCTCAGTGAGTGGGCGGGGCTAGCATAGTGCAGGTGGGCAGGGGAAGCGAGTGATCGAGCAGCTTCTGGATGGGCGGGGGTGAGTGAGTGAGTAAACTTGTTCTGAATAGCTCGCTAGAGGAGGCCACCTCCAGCACTCCTTTGCTGCCCCCCCTTGCCTCTTACCGCCCCCCTGCCGCCCCCTGGCCTCTTACCGCCCCCCTGAGCCATCTCACCGCCCCCTAGGGGGCGGTAGCGCCCACTTTGGGAACCACTGGTCTATAGTAATATCATGGAAGAAGGCTTACACTAGCAAAACTGGTTTCAAACACATGAGAAAAATGTGTTTGTTACAGCAACATCGACTGACATCTCAGCTGTAATCTTTTGATCACAAAAGATACCAGTTTGTCTTCCCTCAAGGAAACTGATTGCAAAATCATCCAACAGGGAGAACTGTTATTTTTAGCCAGATTTACTATTTTTTTATTCTTTGCTTGAACTTGTTCAGCTTAAATAATGAGAGGCATCTGAATAACTTCACCAGCAAAAATGAGGACTAATAGATTCTGAAAGTCTATTTTGCATGAGGGAACATAATTCACACTCCGTTTTTCCTCACATGAAAGGATTGTGGGGGAAGAACTGATAGAAACAAGAGCTATTTCATGTCATCATTACCGAATATAGCACTGTCAATTCCAACATTTTAACTTTACTCTTCTCTACAGCTGCAAGAAGAATGAAAGCCACTATCCATTGCAATGAAACCCCAAGACACAGAAATGAAATGTCAAAAACGGTTATGCAATCTTACAACAAAAAAGACTCCACAAAGAGTGAGTGCCAGGGAAATACACCTGCTGCAACACTGGGTTCATGCAGCATTGTGGGAAACAAATAGCCCAATATGGCAGATGGAATCTTGAATGAGATTTGCATCAAAATGGAGTTTCTCTCAATCAAGTCAAGGTATAATATTCTCCCCCCCCCCCCAGCAGAAAAATATGCAATCCCTGGAAACAATTATATCAGTTAGAAAATTGTGGAATACAATATCTAAAAAATGATTTGATCCTTTACATAACAAATTTGCAAAAAGATAAAAAATAGTTACGAATTAATTGCAATGCCAAATGACTTGTGCACATATCCTTGCTTCACCTCTTCTGAATTGAAATAGACTGAGACTGAAAACTCACCAAATGGCAGGCATCTTTATAAAATCCTTAGTTAAATGAAGGAACTCTCTACCGTGAGATGTGGTGAAAGTTATTAGAATAAATGGTTGTAAAAGGGACCTAACAAAGGTAGGGAAATAAGGCAATAATTGCCATTAGTTAGATAGTTGCCTAAAATCTCCAGAATTATAAGGCATATGATGCAAATATTAGCTGCTGCTCTGCAGAGATAGAGACCAATGGGTTTCCCACTGAATGACATCCAAGGCTTTTTATATTCTTTTGTTCTTAAAAAACAAGTTTTTCTGAGAAAAACATTTGCCCCACAACTGGTGGTTATGAAATAATAATAATATTGTGACTCCACAATATGCATTTTTTGTTGTCCCTCCATTCAAGTTGAGACTAGAAAGAGTGCAGAGAAGAGCACTAGAGGCTGAAACATATGAATAACGGTTGCAGGACTTGGGTATGTCTAGTTTAGTGAAAAGAAGGACTTGAGGTGACTTGATAGCAGTCTTCCAATATCTCAGGGGTTGCCACAAAGAAGAGGGAATCAAGCTATTATCCAAAGCACCTGAGGGCGGGTCAAGAAGCAATGGATGGAAATCAATCAAGAAGAGAAGCAACTTAGAAAAATTTGGATAAATTTCCTGACAGTTAGAATAATTAATCAGTGAAGCAACTTACCTCTAGAGATTGTGGGTGCTACAACACTGGAGGTTTTTAAGAAGAGATTGGACAACCGTTTGTCTGAAAGACCTCCAAGTTCCCTTCAACTTTGTTATTCTGTTATGTGGACCAAATAGAATACTTTAAAATCTACTCAGCACTTTATGCAAACTGACAATAGAACTTAAAGATTCTGTGGCAATCTCTATATTCTATTCTATATAGAATTGTTTATCTTTTATAAAAAGGCTTTTCAACGTCATCTCCATAATCCTCACTTACAGTTTGTATGTAATATCATTGGATGATTTCAGGATGATGTAATGAAATGTTATAATATAAATTTACTTCAAATTTAATACGCCTTATGTTGAAAGGATGTAATAATAGCTAGGCTTAATGGATGTTTAATAATTATAACAATTAGTATACATGTATATCAGATTGATGATACTAATAATGGGGGAAAATATGGAATTGAAAATTATTAGAGAATGTTATCAATGCTAAAATAATAGAATGACTTAGAATAGGATAAAAAATAACTATTATTGAATATATTGAAGATGATATAATGAATCATTATAATATTAATGGTTATATATTTAGAATACCTTGTCTAAAATGGAGAGACAATAGTGATAATCAAACAAAGGAAGCATAATAACAATGTATATAAAGATATCTTGATTGACAATATGTGAATTTTGATAAAATTCAAGTGATGACTAGGGAAAGGACGCAGAAAGACCTTGTAACCAATCGACACACTGTGTGTAGTTGAAGAGACTTTTATGTTATATGTGTTGTGTGTTTGTGTTTGTTTGAAAATAAAAACTTTATTAAAAAAAATTCTGTGGCAATCTCCTGCATTTGAAACAATGAAAAACTGATGTAATTTCCCTGTAATTCAATTGCATTTTTTTTTGCTTATGAATTTTAACATTCTGAGAAAACTCTAGGGAAGTGATAAACCTATAATGTTAAAAACTTTCTCAGCAATGCAGTGTGTAAAAGGTGATAATGTCAGCTTTTGATTTAGGTGCTATAAAAGCCTGGATTTTTACTGTTATTATATTTTGGTAAAAAGCCATATGGAAATATGCTACTTTTTTCATGTAAAAGCACTTTTATAGTTGAAGAAATGCAGGCCATTGCACATTTACAATAAGGTTAGCACAGCGACTACCAAGGTATCAATTTCTGACTTATTTCCAGTATGTACAGATCCCTTTTCTGTTTCTAAGTGCTGGTAAATTAACTGTAACTAATTAGCTGATGAATTGATAGGCACTACAAGCTCCAAAGCATAGACTCTGTGGTTCCCTGTCATCCCCATTCAATATTCATAAAATAGAGAGAAAAATGAAAGAAAGAAAGAAAGAAAGAAAGAAAGAAAGAAAGAAAGAAAGAAAGAAAGAAAAGGAAGGAAGGAAGGAAGGAAGGAAGGAAGAAAGAAAGAAAGAAAGAAAGAGAAGGAAGGAAGGAAGGAAGAAAGAAAGAAAGAAAGAAAGAAAGAAAGAAAGAAAGAAAGAAAGAAAGAAAGAAAGAAAGAAAGAACCAACCAACCATAATCTTGAATCTCCATTTTGAATGGAACCGGAACTGATTTGTGCAAGCCTAAAATATACGTCTACGCCAGTGATGGGAAACCTTTGTGTCTCGCGTGCCAAAAGCACGTGCATGCCCACAGCCATAATACAATGTGAGCCCCACATTTTGTGCCTAGCAGGCCTCCCTGAAGCCTCCTGGGACCAAAAAAGGAGTGCCGGGGGTGCCGGGGGCACCTCCCCATGCCCCCCCCCTGCATGCCTATGCTATTATAGGTGTTATGTTGGCCTTGTATGCAGCTTTATTCCTCTCTAGGATTCATCTCAATTGTTCAGTGATGCATTTCCTCCCTCTCTAGGATTTACCTCTATCTGCTCCTGTGAGGAACTTCCTGTTCCTGTTGGACATGTATAGTTATATTCTCGATGGCTTGTATAGTGTTTTGCAGAGACCTGAAAATCAGCTGGCCAGTTGGAGGCGCGCACGCATGCTTGGTGGAGCTTAGCTGGGCGACAATTCATGTGCCGGCAGAGAGGCCTCCATGTGCCACCTGTGGCACGCATGCCATAGGTTCGCCATCAAGGGTCTAGGCATTCATGGCTTTGTCTGTCACTGGGTTGTGTGGGTTAGACTAGTGGTTCCCAACCTTTTGGGCACCAGGGACCGTTTCTGTGGAGAGTTTCCTGTGGACCAGAGAAGGCATGGTTTTATTCAGGGTTAGGTGGCACTAGTGGTCAAAGTGTGCCCACCATATTATTGATGTGCCCTATGTGTGTGAAGGGTTTCCATGCTAGCTGAAGCAAGCAGAACATGAAGGGAGATACCTACAGCAAATGAATGTGGCAGTATGTATAATTTACCAAATACTTATTAGTTTGCAATGGGGATCCCTGAGCTGACCCACATTTCTCTCTTGTTTGAAAATAATGACCTTTTTAGGTGGGATAATCTTACCCATCCACTGACCAGCCATGATGATGAAAGCCGTTCTGGAAGAGTTGACCACTAAACATCGGAACCGATTTTAACCAAACCTATGCAGAAATAATAAAATGTTTAGAAAGTTGCTTGTATTTCAGCTATGAATAAGTCTTTTCTTTTCTCCCCAGGGGATTGCAAATCTCACTAGCTGCTGAAGCAATTTTGCATTGCAAACATAATATCTAAACTCATAAAGTCATAAATGGATTTGAACTTTCAAAACTGTCCATTAGATTGTCAATGATGATCAATCCATATAGCAAAACAATTAAAATGTAGGCCTAAATCACAAATCAAATCCACAAATCCATTCATGGCCCAATCACGTATTTAAAAGAAGGCGTTTAAATCAGATTTTTAAATGAGCTTCCGGATAAAAACCTATAATCTGGAAGTATTTGTGTGAGTTTATGTCTGGGTCTGTTTGTATAAATCTTGATACAAGCAATGCATTTTAAGGTTATTTTCAAAACTGAATTTTTATAAATCATAGAAGAATTAGCTAGTTATTTACAGCCAGATGTAAAAATGCATACCACCACCTTTTCATCATTTGGATAATTGATCAAGTTATTTATTCAAAGCCAGAAAGCTTTCTAATTTGGCCAGTAGACCATGTCATTGTGATCTATTGATTGAGCAAGTTGGTGAACATCTTATTGTTATGTAATTTATAATTCTGAATGGAGAGTTCCAGAAAGTTTACATTGTAAGTGAAAATTATACTAAATGCTCTCCATGTCTCAAGTTCTTTGAAATGTCTAGAAAAATCATTCTTATTTCTTCCACTGTGATAATTCCCATTTAAGATATATAGGTGAATATATTTTCGCACCAGCACATATTCTTAGAACCTCACCCCCAATATTAAGATATATGTTACTAAATATATAAAGTGATCATCATCATCATCATAATTACATTGATGTTACAATGACCATTTTTTTCACATTCTGGGTTAACCTTCTTAGCCTTCTTTATTAGGTCTCTGGGGAGAGCAAGTAGCTTTTAAGACATTGTTAATATTCATCTTCTTTTGATATGATTTGCTTTCAGTGGATTCATGGGGACCAGGAAAATAGAATAATAAAATAATAGTAAATTGCCCAAGGTGAGATTTCTATATATAATTCACTCAAATATATCCAGTCCTTGGATGGCATTGTGACAATTATAACTGAATTATACATTTAACCAGATTTTGACAATTGATGACAACAACAATGGTCTTCAAAATACAATCTCTATCTCCTACCACTCCACAGCCCCTGAAGACATTTCCTGCATGAATTAGTCATGCAATTTATATATTACACCTCTCATAATCCTCCCTTTACAATGAAAGAGTCCAGCCCAGCTTATTTTATCTCAGCATTATTAAAATCACTATTACCATTGCAAATGCTTCCAGGGGAGATAATATTAATAACAGTCTGCTCCATCAGATCCTGTCAGTTCCCAAGGTGATTAATATTGCTGTTGGCAAGAAGTATTATGTTGTTTAGGAGAGCATATTGCTTGGCTCGTAGGCCATTCGTCATCAGCTGTGATAAGTGCATTGCGATTTGCTATTATTGCATTACTGTTTACACAGCTTGAGATGGGCCATAAAGCTGTTAGGAGGATGACCAAAATGCAGGTAGATTCAGATCTTGGAAATGAGCAAAATCACCCAGGTTATTATTACATGGTTGCTTGAGCAGGTTTCTTTCCATCCTCAGGTAAAAGGGATGACAATCTGCATTTTCAAGAAAGGTTGTCAGGGGAAGGCTTTGTAACTTGTGACTTGGCCTTTGGCCTTTGGCAAGGATGTTTCACCCTGCGGATTTCCTGAAATATATAGATGTGGGATAACAATGTCTCCAACTTAGACAGCAGTTAATGATATGCGATCAGACTAATTAGGCCAGTTTAAGAAACTAATTGGGCAGTTTTGGATAAGAAAGAATTGTCTTTTTCTATCTGATTCCCTCATTCCATCTATTAAAAGTTGTAAAATAATCAAGTTCTATTCATGCATTTCCAAGCACAATGAAATCAGTAAAAGTTATCTCTCATTTAAAACTACCTCGGGCCCCATTGCATGAATTAGAATATACAACAAATGTGGCCAGAATATTGAAGACACAATCATATAATGTGTGTGTTTTACGTACTATATTCATGTGTTATATGCTAATACAATTCCCTTAGCAAGAGGTATATTTTTCTTCAAGATTAATGCTCCACTTGTGATACTCTGATTGAGCAGCAAGTTGCTACAGACATCTGCTGTAACCACAGTAACTGCTGATTTGATCAGGCACCTAATTCTCCAATAAGTATCAAACAAAACCTAAAGAACACTTATCTTCAAAATATTGAAGGTTTCCAGTGCTTATATACATTGAATGCTTAGATTGCATATTTCATACACATTTCTTCAGGGAATCTCCTTCCTTCAGACTTTTATGAAGAAATCAAAACGAAGACAAATTATATAGCAAAAGAAAGAAAAGAAACTGTGGTGGCATAAGTTATTGGCCAAATGGCATATATATCACAGTAGCTAACATTTTAAGCATACTATTTTAAGATTTTGCATGGTATTTCATAGACTCCTTGGTTTTCTAGCTAGATTTTATCTTTGGGGTTTCTTAAGGTGTTGGCTATTTTTGGGTCAGTGTTGAAGGCTGTCTTGATATTGTGTTTGTGGAGAATTTTGCTGATTTTTATCTGTGGTGCCTTTGATGTAAGGGAGGAGGGCGATGCCATTGTCCTGTTCTGTGTCTCGGTTTTTTGGGGGAGTCTCCCTTTGGGTTAGGTTGGTAATTGTTTTTCTTTGGAATTCTTTGGAATCTGCCCTGCAACATACATAAGACAAACGAACAGGAGAATAAATGCATGCATCGCAGAACACAAGAATGCAGTAAGAAAAAAACTTCCTCCCTTTTCCAGCACCTTAAAGCTACAGGACATGAAATTAATTTTGAAGGAACCAGGTTAATCTCCAAAACAGAACACTTCATCAAGAGAATAATTATGGAAGCTATCGAAATAGAGAAACACCCCCACAACATGAATAAACGTGACGATACCTCCCGCCTACCAGACATCTGGAAACCATCCCTAGTCAACAAAGGAGCCCCACCCACCACCCAGGCCGTTACAACACAAAACAATGGACACACAGCCAGCACCAATAAGCACCAATCTACCAATCATGATACAGCCACACATCCAATCAATCCACTTGCTGAAACAGGGCCAGCACTCCACACACACCCCACCAAGGTTTGTAGAGGGACGGCAGCTCTGATCACGCTTTAAGCCCAAAACACCAGCCTGAAGATGGCGAGTGAGACCTCGCCAAAACGTTGCCAAGACAATCTCAATGTTACACGGGAAAAGACCCGAATATATATATATATATATATATATATATATATATATATATATATATATATATATATATATATATATATATATATATATATATATATATATATATATATATATATATATATATATATATATATATATATATGAAGGTAAGAACCAAGATATCTAGTAATCAACAGGTGTGATCACAAACCTGGTCCATATTGAATGAAATAGTGGAAAGATCTTTGGAGTGGAGAAATGTACTTAGAAATATGTACTGGACAACCTCTTCCTTGTCCAATCTCTTATCCTAAGTTGCTATAGTATCTGATTATGATTTGTGGATGTGAATTAATGGGAAACACACAATGTATGTATCTGTTGATATTTGCCCTTAGTCATGAATAATCAGCTCCACCACATCCACATGAACTGTTTCATTGCACAAAACCTTTTCTAGTTTTTACACGAAATTTAGCATGAGTGTTCCATGCTGTTGGGACTTTGGTCATTGCAAACTTAATTATATACTGCTCTAAAGCAACAATTTAGAAAGGTACACCCTTTTCTGAATTTCTAGATTTATGCTGGGTTCAGAACCCAGCATAGAGCTAGATTCAGTTTCCTAAATAGATCAAACTGAGCACTTTCGGGAGCTTGGGATCAGGTCTTGATTAAGTGTCTTCTTCTTATATCTATGCTATATACCAGGGGTGGCGAACACGCGGCTCGCGAGCCGCATGCGGCTCCCGGCCAAAATAAATGAGGCTCTTTGCCTCTTATCATTATTTAGTATACTGTGGCTCGGATCGCGCACTCCCTTTCGGAAGCTGGGGAGGTCCTTTGCAGGCAGCTAGAACGGGCCGCCTGCAAAGGACTTCCCCAGACTTGCTTTGAGGAGCACGGGGCGACTGAGGCTAGTTGTGAAGCCCCAAAGCCCCCACCGCCACCGGAAGAACTGCTGCCACCTCCTCCTCATCCTCCTCTAACAGGCAGCACTGCCGGATTTGCCGCCCGGCGCTGCGGCTGAGATGAAGCCGCCAAAGCTTCAGCCGGCATCTCCGCGCGTGGCAGCGGCGCCTCCCCTCCGCTCGGAGCAGCTGAGCTCAGTCAGCGCTGGGTTACCCCTGCCCCCTCCTCCTCCTCCGCCGTGCTTTTGAGGAGCCATGAGGCTGCAGGAGCCAGTAGGAAGGTGGGGGGGAGCAGGGGAAAAAAAGCCTCATGGCTCCTCAAAAGCACGGAGGAGGGGGAGGGGGCAGAGGTAACCCAGCGCTGAGCTCAGGAGCAAATCTGGTGATTCTGTTGGAGGAGGAGGAGGTAGCAGCAGTTATTCTGGTGGCAACTCGTACTCGTCGGCATCTTCAGTAGAAGCCCTGCCCACAATGAAGAAAGCAAAGATGGAGCAGATCCACGCAGATGACGTCGCTGCAACATGACTGGAGGAGGAATTCTGGGAGTTGAAGTCCACAAGTGTTAAAGCTGTCACGTTTGAAGACCCCTGGGGGTTTTTTTCCCTAAAGGGTTAGGGGTGCAAGGGTCTTGTAACTTGACAGCTTTAAGAGTTGCGTGCTTCAAATGCCAGAGTTTCTGAGCCAACATTTTGGTTGCTAAGCAGGAGCGTTGTTAAGTGATACTGATATTATATAACACTTTGAATTAAGCGGGTACCTTGAAGAAACATAACTTTGAGTTTCAAATAATACTGATTTCGTTGTTGTCTTAGGTGACATCTGTGAAAAAAATTCGGGTGCTCAGGCATGAAAATGTGCCACTCAAACACTATACTTTTCTGCTCACATCGGAAAAAAATTAGAGGGAACATTGCTTCCGGGTCTGTTTTGGCAGGTCACTGCGTGGTGTGGCTCTCTGACTCTCACAGTTTAAAATTTTGGCTCTTTTTGTCGAACTTGTTCGCCACCCCTGCTATATACACTACGTGGAATGGTTACAGATATCCTTCCATATCAGCCCTTGTTCATGTTTAGAAGTTTGTAACATCCTTCCTGTTTCTAGTTACACACACACACACACACACACACACACACACACACACAGAAGATTTTAAATTACTCATGTATTAGTATAGAAAATGATTCAGATGTGAGGCTAAGACTGGTGCGACTCAGTTGTAATTCCATCCTAAACCACTTATTGGGTGACTCTGGACCAGTTAACTGTCTTTTAGCTTCATAGGATTGACTTTGTGAAGATAAAATGGGAAGAGGGACTACTATATACACTACCCTCCACTCCCAGAACAAAAACATCCACTAAATAGATCATTAAAAATGCGCACATTTCCTTCAGTTATGGTGAAATCGAGTTGATGGTCTGAATATCTTAGTTAAGATGAAATGCTGCCAACTCACTTCCAAATTAGTTCTTTCAATTGCCTATACCTAATGCATTTTAAAATGTAATGAACTGCAACTAATTGCCATGTGCTCATGCACATAGACAGCATAGTAAAACATTTATATTTTCAGGTCAGTAATGAAACAAAATGCAAAGCTACTTTAGAAGTATTTACTCATTTAGTATCTATTGAGGATATGACTAGTTTCACACTAAGAGGTTAATGGCCAATTAAAATATGATATGGGAAGAAATGCACATCTGGTCCTTCCAGATAAGAAACAAAATCCAGATGTTACCATAGTACATGTATAATACCGTTGTGATAGAGAACACTGGAATTTATTTTCAAATCCAACACCAGTGCTGAACCCCCTTTTAAAACGTTACTCCATTGCATGGATTTACACAGCTGAATATGTTCTAGATCATATGAATTAGGTCAGTAACTTAAAGACTATTAGTATATCCTCTTACAATTAATTTTGACATCACCATGACACTAGTAGGTGCCCTGGGATTGATAACCTACGGATCAGTTGATGATCAGTTTGAAACCAATTGCTAACCTGTGAAAATCATTAATGCAGGTTAATGCAACTAAGGAAAGCCACTGTCTTGGATGGCTTTAAAAGGGGATTGATGAATGCATGGAAGACCCGTCTATTCAACACCATTAGTGTGACAGACTCAGTATTAGCTCAAGGATAGGATGATATGCTTTTCAATTCCAGTTGCAGGGAGCAATGGTGGGAGAGTGTCAGTGATGCAAGGAACTTGACTTTAGGCAAGCACCATGAGACAGTGGAGGATATGGGGGTAAGGTGGGCTATGAATAGGATCCCTTAAGCCATCAGGCTCAAAATTTTGGGCTTGGACAATCTGGAACTGTGCCGCCTGTATTCAGACCGAAGCATAGTAAACAAAATTGTCAGCTACAATGTCCTACCTGTCAATGACTACTTCAGTTTCAAACACAATAATACTCGGGCAAACAATCGATCCAAACTCAAGGTAAACTGCTCCGAACTCGATTGAAGAAAATATGACTTCAGCAACAGAGTGGTCAACGCCTGGAATGCTCTACCTGACTCCGTTGTTACACCCTCAAACCCTCACAGCTTCAACCTTAAACTGTCCACCGTGGACTTCACCCCATTCCTAAAAAGTGCATAAAGGGGGCGTGGATAAGCGCACAAGCGTGGCCTACCATCTCTGTCCTACTGTCCCTGTTTATTTGTACTCATTTCATTTGTTCATGTTCATGTTCATACTTATATCCTGCTACCCTGTACATGTTTGACAAACTAATAAATAAAATAAACAAAGTGGTCCATGGGGTCACAAAGAGTCAGGCAGCGATTGAACAATGGTGAGAGAAGAGCAATTTTTTTTAAAAGCATCCTGTAGGCCACAGTAAGAAATAGATGATCCTTTCATGACCCAGTTTGGGATGTTATTACATATTAAAATACTTGCAATGAAAATTAAGTAACAGTACAATTAATCAGTGGAACGGCTTGCCTCCAGATTTTGTGGAGGTTCCTTCATTGGAGGTTTTTAAGAAGAGATTGAACAGCCATTTGTCCAGATGGTATAGTGTCTCCTGCTTGAGCAGAGAGTTGGACTAGAAGACCTCCAAGGTTTTTTCCAACTCTGTTATTCTGTATTCTAAAGTGATTCTTAATGACACCAATTCACAAATAATGTACAGTATTTACTCGGTAACTTGGCAGAACTCATATTTCTCAGGATTTTGCAACTATCATCATTACAAGTAGTTTGAATAGATTCTTTTTGCATACCAGTATTTTAAAATAGAAAAATAGAAAGAATTTGGTTTCATCAAATTCCATTCATAAGAAAAATGATTCAAATAAATCCACATATAGGGACAAGGTTAGGGTTTTTGTGTGTGGGAACATTGGAAATAATATATCACTTCTCCAGCTTGAACAAACATGTTAACCTTTCTGTATATTTGCATACAAAACTTAAATAAATTCTATTTATGCTGAAATGGGTTTGTAAATCTGGTCATTTGGATTTTATTATAAGATATATCTCTTCCATCTTACTTCATTCTTAGAAATACTTTCTATATGTGGCAGTATTGAAGATATCCTAATCGCAATATCTCACTCCGTGATTTGACTGCAGGAAGGAAGAAAAGTGACATAAATGGAAGAAAATGATTAGCACATTCAGATAACAGAGCAAACTGTAATTTATAAAATACCAAGCTGAAGTCAGACTAAACTGAGAGGCTCAAATTTATTCCAATTGTATAAGTCTCCATCCCTAGTTTCGGCTTACTTGTTGCTTAATGATTTTAGGAGAGATTTTTCATTTGCTCCCTTTGCCCTACTAACTTTTAATGAGGACAGCTGCTGTTTTTCTAATTTAGCAGTAGAGTAATTCATTATTTTAAATGTCAACACAAGAGACAGGAAAGTTCTATAAATGAAATTGAGAATCAGCTAGTCTGGAAAGAGTCTGAATAGAAATTTGCATCAGCCACAGGGCTACTAAAAACTCAAAAATAGCCACTGAAAGAAGGAAATAGAATTTGTTAGTAGTATGGGATCAAGTCATGGCATCAGAGCACATTATTTTCTACTGATATTAAGAGCAGTGGTGAAATGCATTTTTTTTACTAACGGTTCTGTGGGCGTGGCTTGGTGGGCATGGCAGGGGAAGGATACTGCAAAATGTCCATTTCCACCCCATTCCAGGGGAAGGATACTGCAAAATCTCCATTCCCACCCCACTCTGGAGCCAGCCAGAGGTTGCATTTGCCACTTCTCCAAACTACTCAAAATTTCCGCTACCGGTTCTCTGAACTACTCAAAATTTCTACTACCGGTTCTCCAGAACCTGCTGGATTTCATCCCTGATTAAGAGGGATTTCTGTTAGGTCAAAATTTAGTCTACAAATTATTGTGAACAGCCCATTCAATGTTAAATGTCCTATTAGTATTTTAAATAGATGTTCAAATTTCCTACTTTAAAGCAAAGGCACTGAAGACTAGATTTTGTTTTGTTTCATTTGGTACTTTCAAGTTAATCTTGACTCCGGGCATTTGGTTAGTCCCTGCAGTTTTCTTGGCAAGATTTCCAAAGTGGTTTGCTATTGCCTGCTTCCTAAATCTGAGAGCGTGTAATTGGTGCAAGGTCACCCAGCTGGCTTTATGACTAAAGTAGGGCTGTTGTAGAACTCCAAGATTTATGGTTTCAAACCTGATATCAGCCTTCCCAGGAAGAAAGACCAGACAGAAAACATGACCAGATGAATTAATTCTATCTCATTGTAAAACTACATTAGTAGAATCTTGCAAATCTGAAAATACAAATTACTCATTGTCTCTTTTTAACAATCTGACAAGTTGTGGTTATTATTCAGCTGCTTATCTGATTGTTCCCTTGCCCCCCATAATCTCCAGAGGTCATTCCCACATACCATTACACCTAATAGTGCTACACCAAACTGACTCTAGATTAAGAAGTGAAAAACTTCCAAGCAGAAGTCATTGGCAAAACATTTCCATATCATTTTATTTTATTTTGTCTTTATTAGCTTTGTATCCCACCTTTTATTTTACATCTCAAGGCAGTGTACATAATGTTCCACTTCCTATTTTTACATCTACCATATGTAATCTTTTCCCAAAGAGTTCTGGGTCAATGGTATCAAAAACCACTGAGAGATCCAGAAAAATGTCCAGGTAAAAATACAATTGTGCCAATGTGACCAGGGCAGTTTTAGGTCCAAAATAAGGCCTACATCCTTACTGAAATGGAACTGAAAATTTATTTCATCCCAAGGTGTTTGAATTTGATTAAACGTCGCTTATTCAAGCACCTTGCCAAGAAAGAGACGGTGTCTACGGGCCTATAATAATCAAATCTTCTTTGTCCCATTAGGATTTTTTTCTTTTTCAGAAATATATTATTACGGCCTCTTTTAATAAGGTACAGTAAGGAGAAATTCATAACCAGGACTATCTTTGGATATGACAGCACACAATCTCACTGAGTCAAATGCTACTATTTGAGGAATATGGAGTTCCCATCCCTTTCCTCCAAACTTACTGATTCTTGCACTCTGAGAGTACTGCAAAAATTTCATTATATCAGGGGCCCTTTCTGTTTTGACCAGGAAGATAGTAGTGAGTATAGACTGAACATTATAAAACTCATATTTAAGAGACAGGCTTAGTGCTGCCAAACAAAGCGACAGAGCAAAATGGCCTTTGCCCTACTACAGCCTACCTTACTACTATAACAAGAGTGCTGTACTGTAATTGCAAAAGTGCCATAGCATATTGGCAATGGTAGTTTTATCAGATTTTCTGAAATAAATAATTCTCCCTATAAAGCACATATGCATTTACCAAACAGATGACACTGAAATTCAGGCTTCTTAAATTATGGGGAGGTGGTAAAATTTCACCAGGACATTTTTACAATTAACACTACTATACGTTTTCTGGTTTGTTCCTGCAAACAACTTTAGCTTTTCTATATTAGTTGTAAATTATCTTGTCTTGTCTTTTTATGTACACTGAGAGCATATATACCAAAGACAAATTCCTTGTGTGTCCAAACACTTGGCCAATAAAGAATTCTATTCTACTCTATTCTATTTCTATTACATTCTAAATGATATACTAAGTATGAATGAGCTGAACCTTCAAATTCTGGTGATTCTCAGCAGTATTCTAGGGAATAGAGGCACGTCTGAAATTGTGACTTCATAAGTTTACAAAAGGAATGTTGACCCAGATCCATTGGCTGATTTCTCTGTTTATTCCCCAACGTTTGTTGCCCAGAATTCCCTGACAGTTATCTTCCCTCTTTATGATTAAATCGTTCCAATCCTTGACACGTCAGTTCAGAAGAAAATCTCACTGCATTCAGTTTCATTTGCTGGTCTCCCAAATAAACAGGCTGCCAAGATTACATCCATTTGGTATGAGTCTTATCCTCAACGAAGCAGTGGGGAAATTTAACATTTTCGGGTTACTAAAATTAATAACATGAGTAGCACAACTGTTATTTAGAAGTAAATATGCTAAATTCTAAGCAGCCTGCTATCACATAAATATGCACATGGAGTTCAGTAGGATTCAAAGTGTTTCTTTTTAAAAAAAATAATTTTATTAAGCTTTTTTTTAAACATTAAAAAAACAAAAAACAAATTTCCACTCATTACAGCGATTCCATATCAGTATTGTTGATATCTCTGGCCAGTGGTTGAGTGATCTGGGAGGAGGGAATTTAACCATCACTCCCCTGTCATGGTCAGATCACTCACTCCTCCGACTTGACTTCCCTGGTGCTACCCCCCGCTGCGGGGAGGCGGAACCGGAAAACACTAGATGGTTCCGCCCCAGGCGCCTGATGGAACCAGATAGGTTCCAGATGGAGCTTGGGCAACCTCCTGTAGCCCTGACCCGCCCCCGGGTAGAGGACCTGGTGGTCACGTGGAATAATGCGACTACCGGGGCCTTGAACCGGGTGGCGTCTTTGCGGCCTCTCCGGCGGCAATGATCCACCCTGGCCCCTTGGTTTACCGAGGAGCTAAGGGTGATGAAACGCCACAAGAGATGCCCAGAGAGTCGTTGGAGATCCTCCCGTTCCGAATTTGACCGAACACAGGTACGAGCCCATTTAAGGACGTACCTTGTGGCATTGAGAGCGGCAAAACGTCAATATTGTGCCGCTCTCATTGCATCCGCAGAGAACCGCCCTGCCGCCCTGTTTCGGGTGTCCCGCTCCCTCCTGTTTCAGAGGCCGCGGGAGGCCCCTTTGCAGGGTAGGGCAGAGGAATTTGGGAAATATCTGCAGGATAAAATCGCTCAAATCCGGAAGGATTGGGTCCCTTTCAGTGGTCTAGTGGAGATGTCCGCGGCGAGTCTTGAGAGACCAGTCTGGGAGGAGTTTGACTCGGTTGCCATCGAGGATTTGGACAGAATGCGTGGACGACTGCGACCTACCACATGTTTACTGGACCTGTGCCCCTCCTGGCTTGTACTGGCATCCTGGGAGGTTACACGTGACTGGCTCCTGGGCCTAGTGAATGCTTCGTTGGGTGAGGGGTCTCTTCCGGCCGCCTTGAAAGAGGCGGTGGTGAGACCCTTGCTCAAGAAGCCTTCCCTGGACCCTACGGAGCTGGCCAATTATCGTCCTGTCTCCAACCTTCCCTTTTTGGCGAAGGTTGTAGAGAGTGTGGTGGCTTATCAGTTTCCACGACATCTGGAGGAAAATGATTATCTAGACCCGCGCCAGTCCGGCTTTCGCCCCGGGCACAGCACGGAGACGGCCTTGGTCGCGTTGGTGGATGATCTCTGGAGGGCCAGAGATAGGGGTTGTTCCTCTATCCTGGTCCTATTAGATCTCTCGGCGGCTTTTGATACCATCGACCATGGTATCCTGTTGCACCGACTGGAGGGGTTGGGGGTCCGGGGCACCGTTTTGCAGTGGTTCGGCTCCTACCTTTCTGGTCGGACGCAACGTGTGTTGGCAGGGGTGCAGAGGTCGACCCTAAGCCCCCTTACTTGTGGGGTGCCACAGGGGTCGGTCCTCTCGCCATTCCTGTTCAACACATATATGAAGCCACTGGGTGAGATCATTCGTGGTTTCGGGGTGGGATATCATCTGTACGCTGATGATACTCAGTTGTACATTTCCACCCCGAACCACCCCAACGAGGCCGTCGAAGTGATGTCCCGGTGTGTGGAAGCCGTACGGGTCTGGATGGATGACAACCGACTCAAGCTCAACCCCTCCAAGACGGAGTGGCTGTGGGTTCCGGCCCCCCGGTTTAGCCAGTTAATTCCATCCCTGGCCATCGGGGGCGTACAACTTGCCCCCGTGGAGCGGGCACGCAATTTGGGCGTCCTCATGGATGCCCGGTTGTCCATGGATGACCATGTGACAGCCGTGGCAAGGTGGGCGTTCCACCAGGTTCGCCTGGTGCACCAATTGCGCCCCCTATTGGACCGGGATGCCTTACGCACAGTCACTCATGCGCTGGTGACGTCTCGCCTGGACTACTGCAACGCTCTCTACATGGGGCTTCCCTTGAAATGCACTCGGAGACTACAGTTGGTCCAGAATGCGGCCACGCGGGTGATTATGGGGAGTACATGGTACTCCCATGTGACACCTCTCCTGCGCGAGCTGCACTGGCTTCCTGTGGTCTATCGGGTGCGTTTCAAGGTTTTGATAATGATCTTTAAAGCGCTCCATGGCACAGGACCTAGTTTCTTGAGGGATCGTATCCTGCCCCATACATCCCTGCGACCAATTCGCTCGCACAGAGCAGAGCCTTCTCTGTGGCGGGCCCAGCCCTGTGGAATGACCTCCCCCCGGATATTAGGACTACCTCTGACCTCCGCTCCTTCCGTGCAAAGCTCAAGACCCACCTTTTCCAAGTAGCTGGCCTGGCTCAACCATAGTTTGTTCATATCGCTCCTGACGGGTTTTTTAATTTCCTAATTTTACTTAGGGGATTTTAAATTGCTATTTTAATTGTTTCCATTTATCTGTCTACCTCCTCCACGTATACGTCTATATTTTTGTGTATGTACTGTCTATATTTGTATTTTATGTGTTTTTTTATTGTACACCGCCCCGAGTCCTTCGGGAGAGGGTGCGGCTAACAAATAAAATATTATTATTATTATTATTATTATTATTATTATTATTATTATTATTATTATTATTATTATTATTATTATTATTATTATTATCATTCATATTTACATAAGCTCTAGTTCTGTATTCTCTAATATATTCTATATTGTATAAAATATCATATACTCACTTAAAATATAATAATATTTGCAGATTTGTTAAAAGATCATAGAATCAAGCAGCTTCCAGTCCTCTCTCTCCCTGTCAGATCTTTACAACAGAAACAAGTCTAAATGTTAGACTTAGAATAACTTTATTGTCATTTTAAATGTACGCTAATCGGCATACGTTAAAAATGAAATTCCGTTGCATACAGCTCTCAAAGGCTCAGCACCTCCAATATACATTACGTAAACATAGCTAAATAAATAAATAAAGCATGCATATACCTACATACCAGTAGTGGGTTGCAGGCGGCACGCCCTGGTAAGGGTGTTTCAGAGTTTGCCTGGAGCACCTGATACCGTTCCGGTACGGTGCTCCGGAGGGCCCACCCACCCGAGCTCGTTACTGGTCTTTTAAGTCTTTGGCGATTCCGCACACTCACACGGCGCTTACAGCACCTGTGTGACGCTCCGCTGATCATCTGGAGCGTCATGGAGACTTGCATGAGCCCGCTGCACAGGTGTGCACGCACGCTGTGCGCATCTATGTGGGCGATGCCGGACGCCGGATCCAGAACCCACCACTGCCACATACCCACATACACTATATTGCCAAAGGTATTCGCTCACCCATCCACATAATCAGAAGCAGTTGTGAGCGAATACATTTGGCAATATAGTGTATATTATATGACACTGAGAAACAACACAGTTTATTTTGGATGTATACATGTACATGGGGAGAGAAACAAATCTTGCGAGTTTACCCGACAGATGGCAAAGGGAACAAAGCTGTTACAGAATCTGATAGTCCTGCTAGAAATACTTCGAAACCTCCTCCCAGAGGGGAGCAACAGACACAGACCGCAAAGTGGGTGCATGCGGTCTCTAAGCACATAGTATCCTGAATGACAGGAAGGGAGCTTCCTATAATTTTCTCGGCTGTCCTTACTGTCTGAATGGACTTTCTCTCTGAGGCACTGCTGCTACCAAACCAAACAGTGATGCCATTTATTAAAACGCTCTCAATTGTACCTTTGTAAAAAGTGGCCAGGACAGAAGGAGAAAGATGTGCTCTCCTCATCTGATGCAGGAAATGCAGACGCTGGTTTGCACGCTTCACTAAGAGTGACGTGTTGAGAGTCCAGTTCAGATTGTTAATTATTTACACCCCCAGATACCTAATACTGTTAACCACCTCTATAGCTGCAACCTTGATACTGAGTGGGGTATTGTTGGCTCTTTCTAAAATCTACAATGAGTCTACAAAAGTTTATAGGCTGAAGGCCACCCAAAACTTTTTAAGGGAATTCTGCAGAACCTGTTTAATCATTATATTGCATTTTATTCTATTACAATGAAATGTAATTAATACGATGACCATCCTGTCATGTATTGAATGCTTATGGTTCTTTTTTGTTTTTCACGGGAATTTTTTGGGAAATTGATGGGGGCTGCATCCAAGCATTTGGGGGCCAGGTGGTGTCATAGAGCCTCAGGTTTGATGTCTCTGTTGTACAACTTTCCATCATTATTCTTTTACCTATTCTGGATCTTCTACGCCCAGTTAATTCCCACATATCACCTGCGGTGATAGATAAACTCTCAAACTGCTGGTGTAAAACTGAAAAGCAGAAGAGTTTGCACTTGGGTGAGAAGGCGAGCACCTGAGAAACTGAAGTGTATCAAAATGACATTTCAGGGGCCATTAAGAGATAAACAGCCAAGTTACCTCGGGGTCACATCCTTCTTCAAGACAAAAGAAAAATGTATTCAGAAAGGAAAGGCAAAATGTCACATTAACCACAACAGGCATAAGAGGTGCTGATAGCCTTTATACAAATGCCTCTGTACAAATCTATAACGTATAAAGTATATATCAAAAAGAATATCGCAATGTCGGAAAAGATGGAGAAAAGACTACTTTCTCCACATTTGAACTTTTCTAGATAAAAATGGGAAGGAATAATAATGGGGATGGAATACAGGTGTTCAAAATAATAGTTACTTTGCGGGGGGGGGGGGAGATGTACAAAGAGAGACTTCGTTGTCACACACCTAATCTGAAATACAAGTATCTTTCAGTGAAGATAAATGTTGGGAGGGCAAAAACAATGGAAGTATATACTCAGAAATGAATTAAATTATGGAGTTCTTCACTGTGGTTTAGATGATTTAAAGGTGAATGCATGAAAGGAGATGAATAAATGGGATGTTACTCAGCACAATCGTATCTGCATGTGGCATCAGAGACACTACATTTATGAATGCAAATTGCCACAGAGCAGCAAAGGAGAGTGCAGCATTGTCTGTTTTTGGACTTCTGTCTACTGGACTCTTGTCCTTCTGGACTTCACAAGGAACATCTACTTGAACATTCTGGGAAACAGATACTGAGCTGGTTGAATCCATGATGATGATGATGATGATGATGATGATATTTAAAAGATGCTGGTATAAAAATGAGGCATACACAATACAGTCTGTTTTACATTATCTCTTTCCTATCCTATATATATATATATTTCAGAACTAATCCCAATGAAGAATGCCTTGACTACATATGCCTTACTTTCTATTATAACCTAAGGAATATCAATTTTGAAATGTTGGCTTTATTAAGTCCTTGCAAACTATTGTTGGAAGAAATGTCCTTCTGGGTTCAGTTCCAAGTGGGGGGAAAAGACACTGGAAACATGGAGGCTGCTTGAAAAGGTTTAATGGTGGACAGGACTACATGGCTTCAGCTCCTGAGCAGAAAAGGGCAGAGATGCTGAGAGTGCCCTGTTTTTATGCCCTCTCTGGGCCTCAGCCCAGAGCTTCCCGTTCCTGTGTAAGAAATGCGTTCTGATTGGTTTTCAGACTCCCAGGGGGTGGGGGGTCTTAGCTAACTTTGTAGGCTGTCCTGAGACCCAAGGTTGTTTGCTGATATAATTTTCCCAGGTGCCTTGTGGTGAGTTTTTGTTTGCTAGATGGGTCTGTCTGAAGTGGATAGATCTTTGTTATGTAGAATAGACTGACTCAGGCCATAATGGCCCATTGTCAAAGGTGGGGGGAGGGGAAGCTGAGTTTCTGACTCCCTTTTAGAGGAAATATTCTGCCCTTTTAATATTTCCTAAAATATTTCATTTTCTAGTAGAGGAGTGGGTTTTAACTTCCTACACTGTTGGTCTGTTGTCTCTTAGCATGTCTGCCGATGTACTGGGACAAATGAAGACCCATTGGTTAACAGATGCCTGAGTAACATTACCAGCCAAATCTAGAGAATGAAAAACCAGGAATTTGTTTTGCATTAGTGCTGGCCAGATTCAGATAATTAATTTCAGTTTCGTGGTTGTTCTAGCAATCATCATAGTGGAAACATGGGATATGACTGCTTCATGATCCTGTATCATGAGCACTGTATCTGCTGCCATAGCGTTGTACTGTATGCGAAAGAGGATCACATACAAAAGAAATGAGCAATCCTAGCACATGTTACTCTTTAAGAATGTTTTACACCTGTATATTTAGACATTGGTTCGCAATAAAACCTCATCTGATTACTGAAAATTGGGTTTAATGAATAGTTACAATGAAGTACATGAAGAGATTATGGCAATACTCTCTTTCATCACAACAAGGAATTTTAAATAAAATAGGGAGATTTAAGGTTGGAAATTGCGAGGTTGGAAAGTGTACAATTCTGACTCTATGATTAATGATTTTCTACTTAAACTGAATTACAACATGAACCTCGATAACTTTTCCCCTTGTATTCAATATGCCATTCTGACTGCCTTCAGTAGCTATTTCATAACATGGCTAGCTTACTAGCATAAACATGAAGGTCTTACGCTAATACTAGGATTTGCATACAAATATCCAGTGTATAGAACAGCAATAGCACTTAGATTTATATACCACTTCATAGTGCTTTATAGTGCTCTCTAAGGAGTTTACAGAGTAGGCATATTGTCCCCAACAATCTGGATCCTCTTTTAACCAAACTCAAAAGAATGGAAGGCTGAGTCAACCTTGAGCCGGTGAGATTCAAACTGCCAAACTTCTGGGCAGCCAGCAGCCAGCAGAAGTAGCCTGTAGTACTGCATTCTAATCACTGTGCCACAATGGCTCTTAAATAAAGAAAGGTAAAGCTGCTAAATTCATAAACCACACTAAACCGTACACGTATATGTTTCACCTTAACTTGGTGCGTGGTATGAACCCAGGCATTACATCTTGCAAAACAATTTATATCTTAACTACAACCCAACCTATTGCAGCTTTTTCAACAAATCATGATTAATCAAGCCATGACTAAATGCAATCCACCAACCAGATCCCAGTAATATTTAATTTAAGGTATTAATCAGGTGTCGCATTGTCTCCTATCTACTTCTCTGCTTTGTTTAATATGTTATATTTAGGCGGAATCAATTCAAAACTCATGTGGATAAGTGAGAAAATGATTGTCCTTCTAGTGAATTTGCACTTAACCCAATGCAGTGGTGGGTTTCAAATTTTTTTAGAACCTCTTCTGTAGGTGTGGCCTGCTTTGTGGGAGTGGCTTGCCGGCCATGTGACCGGGTGGAGTGGCTTGCCGGCCATGTGACCGAGTGAGAGTGGCTTGCCAGCCATGTGACTGGGTAGGTGTGGCCAACTTGTAAAATGTGGTGAAACTCACTTAACAACGCTCTTGCTTAGCAACCAAAATGTTGGCTCAGAAACTCTGGCATTTGAAGCACGCAAGTCTTAAAAGTGTCAAGTTACAAGGCCCTTGCACCCCTTACCCTTTAAAAAAAAAACCCAGAGATGTTCAAACTTGACAGCTTTAAGATTTGTGGACTTCAACTCCCAGAATTCCTCCTCTTGCTCTTCATCTTGATGATGTGTGGACGGGCGGGGGGAGGGAGCTGGAACTGGTTCTAAACGGCACTGTAGATTTGTGGAACCTCTTCTATAGAAGAGGTTAGAACTGGCAGGAACCCACCCCTGCCCCAATGGTACCAAATATGAAAAAGCATAGCATTGCTATACTTTTAATAGTTAAACAAAAGACAAATTATCTATACAGAAGTTTGGATTTTTAAAAAATACCTCTGATTTTCTCTTTTTGTACAACTGTTGAAAGAAGCGAAATATCTTCTGCCTTTTATATTTGATCGTCATACTTTCCTTTGCCATTAATTCTTTCATTTTCCCCGAGCACCAAAAAGACACAAAGAAACCAGAGAAAGAAAATAATGAAGTAGCCACATTCTCTGACTGTGGAGAAATGCTGATAAATATCTTCAATTCAACAGAGCCTACAATTTAGATGTAATCAGGTTTCCACCAGACTAATTCAACTGATGAATAATACTTTGAATGGAGTATAGTGGCTTGAATTGAATCAACAACAAAGGGATCCCTGTCATGAGAAATCACAGCTCACGTTTTTCATTCTTTGATGGGTGGCCAAAGCTGCAAAAGGTGACTTCAGTGAAAGTACATTTTTTATTGTGAAAGATCCTGAGTTTCTAGTATAGAAACATTCTGGTCTCTTTTAAACATCAATTAATAAAGTAATTGTCTTAACTCCTTCACTTAATAATTAGAGGGAAAGTCTACTGCAATATTGTAAAGAGATTATTATCTCATAAGCTCTTTGATTATTATCTGAATTTATTACTCATGTGCTGAAAGCAGTAGCTATCACAGTTGAAGTCCTGGTTAATTAAAAAAATAAAGTTGGTTTGGGGAAACTGGTTCTGTTTGAAAACTGGCTGACTGTGGTTATGTACTTGTTTCCCTATGTTAAAAAAAAAGTCTCATTTCTTCTGCAAAATGAAAAAGGTATTGTTCTCCTTCAAAAACCTATCAGGAGAATGATGCAGAACAGAAGAAACCATCAAATTAATCCTACAGGTACATAATAGGACTACAACATATCCACAATAATAAAGAATGGAATAGAATAGAATAGAATAGAATAGAATAGAATAGAATAGAATAGAATAGAATAGAATAGAATAGAATTCCTTAGTAGCCATATATATTACATAAATTAAATACACTATACATGTTTACATGACTCATTCAAGACTTGCAATCTGGAAAGATTCAACTATAAAAACCAAACACCTATGATATTTCAAAAAACAAAATCTGGTAATTTGATTTATCCATACCATTAAACAAAACTCTCATTTGTCTATGGTCAAGGATGCTGAACAACAAGGCCCTTTCAATTCACCTGGACAATGCACAACCCATCACAAGATTGAAATCTCGAAGGCAACATGGAAAACAGCTATTCACTTAACACCTGTCCTATTTAACCCCAAAAATGCCTGGAGAGAAGAATGATCCAAGGTAGCTTCTTATGGCTTGACCCTCCATCAAGCTACCTGGTTTTGTACAGAATCAGGTGTGATACTGGAAGAAGTGTGTCTGCCCTGTATCACTGGGGATGGAAAGATTTCCTGTGTTGTGATTGTCTTACTGATATGCAATGAATTAAATATATTGTGCAAGATTGTCCAAGACATATGTCCTCTGGTTCCCTAGAACAGGGGTCTCCAACCTTGGCAACTTTAAGCCTGGCAGACTTCAACTTCCAGAATTCCCCAGCCAGAAAATTCTGGGAGTTGAAGCCCTCCAGGCTTAAAGTTGCCAAGGTTGGAGACTCCTGACCTAAAAGATCTGCACAAAGCAATGTCAGAGGTGAGCACCTGGATAGCTGAATTGCACATCCAGTTGTGAGGCCACTGCTGTACCCCTGTAGAGGTTTTGTATATAGGCATGTGGATTGTGTGTATATGTTTTCTTCTCTTCTGTCACATTCTCATCATAGGCTAAATAATAATAACTATCAAACATTTTGCCTGATAAAATGTGGAATCACTACTATGCTCAGTCTTATTATATAAATTGTAATCTTATAAAGATATAATTTATCTTATATAAATTGTAATCTTAAGTCATACACTGTTCAATTGATACTAACCTAGCATTTTTATCAGTCACACATATCTGCTGTGATGCAAAATATAGTCCATAGCCTTCATGCTAAGGGTATCATTATTCTTCCTTTACATATATATCCACATAATTTGAGGGTTATATCACAGATCATAGCTATGCAAAAATAAATAAACAACTGGCATCCCCTTTATGTTCTAAATATGGCACATAATTCATAGTAATAAAGGAAATACAACTCAACTTCTGCTCACATGAAATGTTACACTATGATTGGGCTTATGTGGTACCTAAATTACAATTATGGATGTGTTTAAAGCACAGAGCTTTCAATCTCTGGTGGTAGCTGCTGAACCTCCTTAATGGATTCTACTTCCTTACCTGAACAAGAAAAGAAGGTATATTCTGAAGAAAAATGGTTAACAATTTGGGGTTATAGGCTTTGAGTCAATTAGTAAAAAAGAGAAGGGAGTGAAAAGGGTAAAGGGTTAATTCTGGTTTAAATAAAGGTTTTGCTAACCATTAATTCTAGTGAATGAATTAACTAGAGAGGATAGCAGAAGTAACCCAACTGAGTGTGGATGAATTTGGATTGTGGTTTTATGTTTGTAAAATGTTATGAGACTATACCAAAGCAATGTTTTTGGTAAATTTATCTGAACTGATGGCCAATCCTTTTGTTCTGACCCAGTCTTAGCAGAAACAAGAAACAGACTCCTTGTCATGAAAAACCACTCTTTATTTACCTCTTGTGAATTAATTGCACTCACCCACCAAAAAGTCCAGGCAATAGTCCTTCAAGGAGTTAACTGCAGTTGCAAGGCCCTGGGCTCCCAGACTAAAGGCTGCAAATTAAGTTCTGGCAAGCAGTCTTCATGGCACAAAAGGCAATGAGCAAAATCTTCAGAAATATGAACTGTTGTCTCCTATGACAATCACTCCCCTTTCCTTCCAGTTATTTCCCAGCCAGGGAGGGACCATTCAGCATCTGCGTGTTCTTTACTTCCCGAATCGACTCCTTGTCCTCCATTGCTCACCTCTCCTAATTGCTCTGCGCATGTGTGCATCTGGAACAGCCCCCCAGCTGTTCTTCCTCCTCACTCATATCAGCCTCCAAAGGCAGCTCCCTCTCCGGTGGCTGAGAAATGTCAGACGGCTTTGGCTCTATCTCTGCATCATCAGAGCCTTCCCCAGACTCCAGCACTGGCCCAAGTTCCTCCCCAACCTCCTCCGCTGGCAGCTGGTGGACCACAACACCTTTAAGCTTCAGGATTCATAGTAAGATGTTGTGATTAGCAATTATTTTCTATATGAGACTATTGATTAAAATTAAAAAGGAAGCAGAGGGAAGTTTATATTCGGAGAAGAGGAATACCTAAAATTGCCTCTTCCAAAAGGCACCCTAAATAATTATGGATGGAAAAGAGTTATGTATGTCATGTAGCTAAGTTGTAGTGGTCAATATGACCCTGAGCATATAGGGATCACCCACTCTAGTTCACACATTAGAGAATGAACTCTGAAGACAGCCAGATGTATCATTAAGTGTTAATAGTGAAATATCATGCATGGGGTACATACAATGTAGAAGTGATGCTTAGCACGATTTGTCAGCTGGTAAGAAGTGCCATAAAATTACAGAAGTTCTCACTACCAGCCCAATTAGCAAAAAGCTAAAAGTGTATTTTTCTATGTAGCCATTTTCATGGGGCTCAGAAATACTTGCAGTTATCTAAGAAGAGTGACTGAGGAAATATTGTAATGCTACACTTTCCTTGCTCCTAGAATATAAGAATGGAGGGGGGGGGAAATAGGCCAAGGATCTAAAATCATGATATTATTATTATTATTATTATTATTATTATTATTATTATTATTATTATTATTAGCGTTTATATACCGCCCCCTCTCCCGAAAGGGACTCGGGGCGGTGTATAGTCCGTATTAAAATACAACAGATTAAAACGTAGAAATAACTATATAAATACATGTATAAGAGGAGGGTAAAATATGCCAAACTGTACAGCTAATAAATAAATCAATACAAAAGTTTAAAATATCAAGTTAAATTTAAAACAATATCCCTCTAAAAACCAGTAAGAATGTGTATGCCAGGAGGTAGACGTTAAAATTATGCCAAACCAGCCAGTCGGAACAAGTGTGTCTTCAGTTTCTGTCGGAAGGAGCGGAGGTCAGTAGTGGTTCTAATATCGGGGGGGAGGTCATTCCAGAGGGTTGGGCCCATCACAGAGAAGGCCCTACTCCTCGGTGTCGCCCGTTGGCATTGCCTCGTGGACGGCACCAGGAGAAGCCCCTCCCTGTGAGAGCGGATTGGCCGCAGGGATGTATGTGGGAGGATGCGATCCCGCAGGTAACTAGGCCCTATGCCATGGAGCGCTTTAAAGATGGTGATCAGAACCTTGAAACGCACCCGAAAGACCACAGGTAGCCAGTGCAGCTCGCGCAGGAGAGGTGATACGTGGGAGTACCTAGTACTCCCCATGACTACCCGCGCGGCTGCGTTCTGGACTAGCTGCAGTCTTCGGGCGCGTCCCAAGGGAAGCCCCATGTAGAGAGCGTTACAGTAGTCCAGGCGAGACGTCACCAGTGCATGAGTTACTGTGCGTAGGGCATCACGGTCCAGAAGGGGGCGCAATTGGCCCACCAGGCGAACCTGGTGGAACGCCCCCCTTGCCACGGCTGCCACATGATCATCCATTGACAGCCGGGCGTCTAGGAGGACGCCCAAATTGCGCGCCCGTTCCACAGGGGGCAATTGTTCGCCCCCTATGGCCAGTGATGGAATCAACTGGCTGAACCGAGGCGCCGGTAGCCACAGCCACTCAGTCTTGGAGGGGTTGAGTTTGAGTCTGTTGTCCCCCATCCAGACCCCGACGGCTTCCAAACACCGGGACATCACTTCGACAGCCTCGTTGGGGTGGCTTGGGGTTGAGATGTACAACTGAGTATCATCAGCGTACAGATGGTACTCAACCCCAAAACCACAGATGATCTCACCCAGCGGCTTCACGTATGCGTTGAACAGAAGGGGCGAGAGGACCGACCCCTGCGGCACCCCACAAGAGAGTGGCCTCGGGGTTGACCTCTGCCCCCCAGTCAACACATATTGCATCCGGCCGGAGAGGTAGGGAGCCGAACCACCGTAAAACGGTGCCTCCGACTCCCATCCCCTCCAGCCGGCGCAGTAGGATACCATGGTCGATGGTATCAAAAGCCGCTGAGAGGTCTAATAGGACCAGGATAGAGGAGCAACCTCTATCTCTGGCCCTCCAGAGATCATCCACCAACGCGACCAAGGCTGTCTCGGTGCTGTGCCCGGGTCGGAAGCCAGACTGGCGTGGGTCTAGATATACGGATCCGTCTAGGTGACGTGGAAATTGCTGCGCCACCACATTCTCAACAACCTTCGCTAAAAAGGGGAGGTTGGAGACTGGACGATAATTAGCTAGCTCCGTTGGGTCAAGTGAAGGCCTCTTGAGCAGGGGCCTCACCACCGCCTCTTTCAAGGCAGCCGGTAAGGAGCCCTCGCTCAATGAGGCGTTCACCAGGCCCAGAAGCCAGCCTCGCGTCACCTCCCAGGATGCCAGTACCAACCAGGAGGGGCACGGGTCCATTGAACATGTGGTGGGTCGCAGCCGTCCACGCAACCCGTCTAAATCCTCGGGGGCAACAGAGTCAAACTACTCCCAGAGTGGGCTCACAAGACTCACTGATGTCGGCTCGTCCGGTCCACTGAGGGGGGCCCATCCGCTCCGGATCTGAGCGACTTTGTCTTGCAGATATTCCCCAAACTCCTCTGCTCTTCCCTGCAAGGGTGCCTCCCGCGTCTCCTGCGACAGGAGAGAGCGGGTCACCCTAAACAGGGCGGCAGGGCGGTTATCCGCAGATGCAATGAGAACGGCACAATGTCTACGTTTGGCCGCTCTCAATGCCACAAGGTAGGTCCGTAAATAGGCTCTTACCTGTGTTCGGTCAGATTCGGAGCGTGAGGACCTCCACCTGCTCTCTAGACGTCTCCTATGGCGCTTCATCACCCTAAGCTCCTCGGTATACCAGGGAGCCCGGGTGGGTCGTTGCCGTAGGAGAGGTCGCAGAGGCGCAACCCGGTCCAAGGCCCCCGCCGTCGCCCTATTCCAGGCGTCGACTAGGTCCTCCGACCGAGGGACCGAGGGATTTTCAATTGAGTTTTAAAAACCTTACTAAAAATCAATGAAATTATTTTCTTTTTTCCTCCACAGGAGAGAACTGCAGAAAAACATATTCGATGCATCTATCTGGGGGGAAATTGGAATAAAATCCTGCAATTAATATGGTTAATATGCCTAAAACTATAAGGGATAATAATTGTAAAGATAATTTTGGCAAAGTCAGGCTGGCACCTGCTGAATTGGGACTGGTGCCAGTATCAGTTCATTGGATATATCATAGTGGATATTAGTCTTGCTCCATTTCTATTGAAGCAGCATTCATATAATCTGGTCATTTCAAGCAAGGGCATTTTTGTAAATGCAAACATAAATGCAAAGAAATATACTTCCTTGATAAAGTGGGAAGCCCACAAGAATGCCCATTTTCTATACACCTGCTGCTCCAGCACAAGTGAGTGTGGGGATTGTGCGAGTATCAAGCTGAGCAACTGTACATATTTTTATAAATAAGGAAATTGCATTCTTTCTCGTTTTTAATTTCCCCACTGTAAGCTTTGCTACTTTTAAAAACTGCAACACAGGTGGAACGTGGATAAATCCTGCTTTTTTCAGAACGGTTTGTAAAACTGGTCTCCACCAGTAACCGGGCCCCAGATTAACTCCAAGATTAATTAATAATCAAGTAAGCAATGCCCCATTCGAGAAACTGCTAAAGAGCCCAACCAAAGAATCTCTAAGATCGTCCCCCACTCATAAAGACAGGCAAGTCACCAGGGTATAAACTGACAAGCAAATAGCACTCCTTACTAGCACTGTTGATGTTACCTTGTTAGGGTAATGAAACGTCTCCAAGAAAACAAGAAAGCTCAGATAGTGCCTAGAATCTCTCAAAGCTGATTATTCAAAACTGTTTCTTCCTGTATGTTGTATATTGTATAGTCCTTGCCCCCAAAGCATTGACAGAGGAAATGGAAAAGGTTCTAACTTGAACCTAAAGTGGGACATACAATTCAAATAAGGCACCCCAATGATCATCACAATCTGTATCCTACACTTGTGATCATAATATCCAGGGATAATGTCCGGTTTCCATGTTCTCATATATTTCTAACAACATAATAGAGGCATTTGATGCTTTGGGTGGGCACATTCCACCTTACATCTTACTGTGGCAAAAACACATCCTAGCAATAACTTTTTATTTCCTTCATCTTATTCCCATACCACTGATGTGGCTGGCTTATGTTATCCTTAGCGGTTCCAGGATCAACCTAGCGTTTTTCTTCCAAAAGTAGGGGGCTCAATACTAAGAAATATTAGTAATAGAATAGAGGTACTAGAATTATTTATTGGCCAAGTGTGATTGGACACACAAGGAACTTGTCTTTGGTGCATATGCTCTCAGTGTACATAAGAGAATAAAATACATTCATCCAGAATAAAAAGATACAACACTTAATGATAGTCAAGGTTACTAATAAGCTATCAAATCGTTACCATATGAGTATACTCACATATAAGCTGAAAATTTAAGGTGCCAAAAATACACCCCCCAAATCATGTTCGGCTTATCCACAGATGAGCTTGTTCATGAGTATATAGCGTAACATTCTGAAAATACCCTTATTTTTTCATATATATTCATGAAGAAGTCCATCTACAGATAAGCAGATGTTTGAATTTTTAATCAAAATACCATGAAAAGTGTGGTTTGGCTTATTTATGAGTAGTGCATTTTGATTAAAAATTCAAGAGCTCTCCTATCCATGAGTGGGCTTACACATGAGTATATCTGGGATACCTCACCACTAAGAAGATGTTGGATAGCTATTTGTCTGAAACGGTATAGGGTTTCCTGCTTAGGCAGGGGGTTGGACTAGAAGACCTCCAAGGTCCCTTCCAACTCTACTATTGTATTGTATTGTATTGCATTGTATTGGAGGTGACTTCAGGTGATTAGTAGAGCAACATTCTTGGCCATTTAATTAGTATAGAGAAGCCCCTTCCCTCCAATTAAGGTCTATCTAACACAATTTTGTTGTTTTGTACCTAAAAAGCTTGACATCAGACACTATGCTTCTATCTTCAGGAGTGTGAAAGAGCAATGTAGCTGTGTTTAGCACCAGGTTTCCCTGCACAGTTCTCTGGCAGCCCTGCTCCAACTGCAAGCACATAGAGAGAACATGCCTATATAATCCAGGGTGATACAGTAAGTAGATGTTTCAATTGGCAACCAAAACAAATTAAACAGTGAACTACCAAAATTGTGCAATCATGCTGGATGGAAGCTCAGTATTTTTAATGCTTTAGTGGCATTTAGTGACATTTGTGTAGCTTAGCCCAAGGCTGACCGCCATCTCCTCTCCCTGCATTGCCTCCTGAAGTGAATGTGGTGGGATTCAATTTTTTTACTACCGATTCTGTGGGTGCAGCTTTGTGGCCGTGGCTTTGTGGCCATTGCAGGAGAAGGTTACTGCAAAATCTCCATTCCCTCCCCACCTCACTAACCTGCTTTCCAGCTCCATCCTCCTGTTCAGGGCAACAAAAGAAGATCAGCTGGGAGGCTGGGAGGCAGAGGGGGGCGGGGCCAGCCTATTTGCCTGTTCTCCGAACAACTCAAAAGTTCCGCTACCGGTTCTCCAGAACCTGTCAGAACTGGCTGAATACACCTCTGTGAAGGACGTTAAAATGTGTTGCTGATACAAAGAAAGGAAAGAATTGTGAGAAAACCTAAGTAAAAATGCTGTTTATGACTCAACACTTTATTCAACATGGGTTATGACATAATAGGGTCTGAGAAAAGAAGCTTAAAAGTAAACCTTGAGTTGTCTGACAGAGGCCTGAAGCAAAGCTGTCACATCTCCCCTGCAATAAAATGATTGACATTTGCTTCTGCTGGCTGGTGATATGCTGAAGAGACAAGGTAGCAAAGCTGAAATCAATTTGCATAATTAGGACCACACTGGCAAAAAAAAGAGAGGAAAAATAGATGCAGGGTAGAAGCTGACAGTGAGACAGCACAATGGCCCACAAACTCACAGCCACATGCCACTAGGAATTATCCAGAACCAAAGACAAGATACAGAAGGCTGAAAGAAAAAAAATGTAATTTACAAAATCAACTCTGTAACAATTGTAACCAAATCTATGTGGGACAAATATCACATCAATTGAAAACCACGAACACCAGCTGACAGTCCATCCTCATGGTCCCAAATCTCTAATCTCTACCCACACTGATACCAAACAGCACCAATCTGATTGGAGCAATATAAGAATCATTGCATACACCACAACCTGTCATGCATGTGAGTTTATCAAAGCCTAGCATCCCACAAATAATTCCATCAATAGATACATTGATCTACAACCAGCCTACGAACCCATGAGAATTCAAATCAACTAAACAACCAATCAGCAACAGCAGCAACCTTTAATCATGCAAACCCCCCTGAACCAGCACTTCACCTCCTAATGATCTTCATGAGATGTGACCTCCCCATCACAGACCCACCAGGAGACTCACACCTGACGTGACCCTCCCATCACCACATCGATTGAAGCTCTTATAAGCAGAAGAATAACCTACACTGACATTCCCTAACTTCCACTGAAGATGTTACCTAGCTTGATAACAAAACATTCGGACACCAACCCACAAGTTCAGAGAACAAACCTCACAGCATATTTCCTACCTGAAGTGCTGATTCAAGAAGTGGGGGATAGTGCTTGATCCCAGGAATGGGGAATGGGGAAGGAGTCAAGTAGAAAATGCTTGGGACAAAATTTAGGATAACAAAAATCTTTATTTTTGGCACCAGTTGGCTAGAATTTTTAAAGCACTAATGAGTCATTACAAGTTCTACAGCTAAAGAAATAATTTGCCTATTTATTATTGCAGAAGAACATCTGGTCCAGATGCTCAACCAAGTCTAACAAGGGCCACAAATTCCCAAGCAATTGTCATTAAGAGTCATAATGTGCAATAAGAGATCTGATGACCATTCAGTCCCTATTGGATTCGTTGAATAAGGGATGTGCAAGTAGCATACTTTTCCAACAGAAGTCACAACTTGAAATGTAGCAAAACAATTATTACTTACTATTTACCTCTAATTCTTCCAGAATAGTTCAGCAAAGTGTTCCTTTTTTCATACCACAAATAGCTTATCTTCTGGAAGTTTAATAAGACATGGAAAAGTTATTTTTATTCACTTATTATCATCCATATGCTTGAATACCACATGCACATTGCATATATACAGGCTCATTTTTTCTGACCCCAGAGATTTTCAGAGGAGACTCATTCCTTCTCAGCAGGACCCTATAGAATAGGATCTACAAAGAAAAGCATATTCTTCTAGCTAGCTTTAGAATACCACCCTAAATAAGATAAGATTGGCTTGTTCTTGAAACAGATGCAACTGCTTTAATGAGCTGGTGGCTCATTCCCTTTTGCTCTAAAGCACCTCTTCAGAATTTAATCCCAAGCACTGCACAGTCCAAAGGAAAAGGGATGAAACCCTTCACATATCATTTTTTAAAAGCTAATTCTTTTAACGTTTCCTCTTTCATAGCATTGCTTTCTCTCCTTGGCTCATCAAAATCAATAACTATAAGCAGCACAATTGCCATGCTACCATGTCTTAATTGGATCCATGGAGCCAGTTTGTTTACATGGTTGAAATTAGCCAAATTCCTTTGAGGTGCTGATTCAAATTTGTTGCAGTCATCTAATGCCAAGGAATCCTCGGCTATACAATGAGCGAATGTACAATTTGTTCTGGCAGCTGAAAATAAAATTTGACTGCCGTGGTTTACAACATACATTCATTCAAGTTTATTTGGCACTTGTGATTACAAACACAGATCTTTCTATGTCCTGACAGTCGTCAGATATTTTTAATAACCATGGCTAAGGCTGTGAGAAAAGTGTATTTGTTACATTGCAAAAATGTAATCTGCTTCTTGCAAGGAAAATGTGTTATATAGTAAGAGTGATTTTATAGCTAATGCGCATCCCGCATGGACCAGTTTTCCGCCTTTAAGAATTGTATATAATTTTCTGTTCATACTGAAAATGAACCCTTGATAATAAAAGCAGATTTTTAATAAATAAATAAATAAATAAATAAAAGAGTTACTGCACTATTTTAATATTGGACATACTGAATTAATTACCTCCAGACAACTCTGTCAGCTTGTACTGTACATCTTGTTAGAAAGTAACATGAAGGTCACTGCAGTGGAAAAAAGGTCTTTTTAAAATATATATCCCCTCCCCCCCACCCATTGATCTCACTGAGAGAAATTTGTGGTGATGTTCTCCATATTAAAATCTGGTATACCAGATGAGGTATGAAATGGCATCTACTCCCACCAAAAATCTAGGTAAAGTGGCATCGATTCTTTCTTTTGTCTTAAACTGTGTAAACTTGCATAAAATAAAATTGTATATTAAATGAAAGTGCCATACTTACACACATTTGTTCATTCATATGAAATGTTACATTACTGTGCATGCAATGATCTTCAAGCTAGTGCCTTGCATATATGTTGGATTATAACTCGTAATCATTATCGTGTAGGCTAAGAATTTGGGGAACTGTTACGCAAGCAATGTGCAGAAGATACGAATTTCATCATAATACAGGTAGTCCTCCAATTACCACCACAATTTCTATCATTAAGTGAGACACTTGTTAAGTGAATTTGGCCCCATTTTATGACCTTTCTTGCCATCGTTGTCCAGTGAATCACTGCAGTTGGTAAGTTAGTATAACCTGGTTGTTAAGTGAATCTGGCTTCCCCATTGACTTTGCTTGTCAGAAAGTTGCAGAAGGGGATCACATGATCTTGGGACACATTAATGGTCATAAATGTGAGCATCTGAATTTTGATCACATGATCATGGGGATGCTGGAAATGTCATAACTGTGAAAAAGGGTAATGAGTCACTTTTTTCAGTGCCGTTGTAACTTTGAATGGTCACTAAGTGAACTGTTGTAAGTTGGGGACTACCTGTAGGTGATAATTATATAGGTGAAAGATCATTGGGGGGGGGGTGGATCAGGTCAGGAGTGAGGGTAGAGCCAGGCGAATAGGTGTGGTCGAGAGAGGAGGGAGCCGAGTGGGGGAGGAGAGGGAAGATAGCATTCCAATACAGGGCTCTTTGATACCAACGGTCGTAGGGAGGGGTAGGTGTGAGGACAGATTAAAAACTCATAGTCGGTTGGGAGACCGTGGTTATTGGTCATACCCGGTCGTTTGTACCAACCCCCGCATGCTAGGTGGTCAGGATCTACAGACCCAGGGCTTGAGGCTGTTGTTATGCAATGCGAGGTCCATTGTCAACAATGATTTGATTCTGGAGGGGGAGCCGGACCTCGCAGGAATAACAGAGACCTGGTTGGGCCACGAGGGAGGTCTACCCCTCGTGGAAATGTGCCCACCAGGTTATCGAGCATTCCACCAGCCACGGGCCCAGGGAAGGGGCGGTGGGGTAGCGGTGATTATCCGGGAAGACCTAGAGCCGAGAGAGTTCACTGTGCCACAGACATCTGGGTGTGAGTCCCTTGTCGTGAGGTGGGGCCCAGGGAGACAGTTGGGCCTGCTGATAGTATACCTGGCTCCTCGCTATACATCAGCGGCCCTGCCTGAACTCCTCGAGCTGATCGCATCGGTGGCGGTTGAGACCCCCAAACTTTTAGTAATAATAATAATAATAAATTTGAATTTATTAGCCGCTCCCTTTCCAGGCAGGACTCGGGGCGGCGTACACTAGGACATATAAAACGTAACACGTGTGTACAAACACATAAACATACATATATACAAAGACATACATGCACGGAGGAGGTAATAGATTACAACATTTAGACAATTAAAACCATTAACATACCCCAATAATAAAAAACCCAATATACAATAAAAATTTAAAATTTAAAAAAGACAGTCAGGAGGAATATGAAAAATTACGGTTGAGCCAGGCCAGATAATTGGAAGAGGTGGGTCTTCAACTGTACACGGAAGGAGCGGAGATCGGAAATAATCCTGATGTCACTGGGGAGGTCATTCCACAGGGCTGGGCCCATCACAGAGAAGGCTCTGCTCCTGGGTGTCGCCCCCCGACACTGTTTGGCGGACGGCACCCGGAGAAGTCCCTCTCTGTGTGAGCGAATTGGTCGTAGGGATGTGTGGGGCAGGATGCGATCCTGCATGTAACTAGGTCCTGTGCCATGAAGCGCTTTAAAGATCATAATCAAAACCTTGAAACGCACTCGGTAGACCACAGGAAGCCAGTGCAGCTCACGCAGGAGAGGTGTTACAGGGGAGTATCTAGTCCTCCCCATAATCACCCGCGCGGCCGCGTTCTGGACCAACTGTAGTCTCCGAGTGCATCTCAAGGGAAGCCCCATGTAGAGAGCATTGCAGTAGTCCAGGCGAGACGTCACTAGCGCATGGGTGACTGTGCGTAGGGCATCCCGGTCCAATAAGGGGCGCAATTGGCGCATCAGGCGGACCTGATGGAACGCCCCCCTTGCTACGGCTGTTACATGGTCATCCATGGACAGCCGGGCATCTAGGAGGACGCCCAAATTGCGCACCTGTTCCATGGGGGCTAGTTGCACGCCCCCAATGGCCAGAGATGGAAGCACCTGGTTGAACCGGGGGGCCGGAAGCCACAGCCACTCTGTCTTGGAAGGGTTGAGTTTTAGTCGGTTGCCATCCATCCAGACCCGTACGGCCTCCAAACACCGGGACATCATTTCGACGGCCTCATTGGGGTGGTTCGGGGTGGAAATGTATAGCTGAGTATCATCAGCATACAGATGATATCCCACCCCAAAACCACGGATGATCTCGCCCAGCGGTTTCATGTATGTGTTGAACAGGAGAGGCGAGAGCACCGATCCCTGTGGCACTCCACATGTGAGTGACCTCCGGGTCGAACTCTGCTCCCCTGCCAACACACGTTGCGTCCGGTCAGAGAGGTAGGAGCCAAACCACCGTAAGACGGTGCCCCTGACTCCCAGCCCCTCTAGCCGGTGCAACAAGATACCATGGTCGATGGTATCGAACGCCGCCGAGAGATCTAATAGGACCAGGATAGAGGAACAACCCCTATCTCTGGCCCTCCAGAGATCATCAACCAATGCGACCAAGGCCGTCTCCGTGCTGTGCCCGGGTCGGAAGCCGGACTGGCGCGGGTCTAGATAATCATTTTCCTCCAGGTGACGTGGGAACTGCTGTACCACCACACTCTCTACAACCTTCGCTAAAAAAGGAAGGTTGGAGACAGGACGATAATTGACTAGGTCCGTTGGGTCCAGGGAAGGCTTCTTGAGCAGGGGCCTCACCACCGCCTCTTTCAAGGCGGCTGGTAGAGACCCCTCACCCAACGAGGCATTCACTAGGCCCAGGAGCCAGTCGCGCGTAACCTCCCAGGATGCCAGTACAAGCCAGGAGGGACACGGGTCCAATAAACATGTGGTGGGTCGCAGACGTCCACGCAACCTGTCCAAATCCTCGATGGCAACCGAGTCAAACTCCTCCCAAAGCGGTCCCTCAAGACTCGCCACGGGCGTCTCTACTGAACCACTGAAAGGGGCCCATCCCATCCGGATTTGAGCGACTTTGTCCTGTAGATATTTCCCAAACTCCTCTGCTCTGCCCTGTAAAGGGGCTTCCCGCGGTCTCTCAAACAAGAGGGAGCGAGTCACCCGAAACAGGGCGGCAGGGCGGTTATCTGCGGACGCAATAAGAGCGGCACAATGTTGACGTTTGGCCGCTCTTAATGCCACAAGGTACGTCCTCAAATAGGCTCGTGCCTGTGCTCGGTCAAATTCGGAACGGGAGGATCTCCAACGACTCTCTAGGCGTCTCTTGTGGCGTTTCATCACCCTTAGCTCCTCAGTAAACCAAGGGGCCAGGGTGGTTCGTCGCCGCAGGAGAGGCTGCAAAGGCGCCACCCGGTCTAGGGCCCCGGTAGTCGCACTATTCCATGCGTCCACCAGGTCCTCTACTCGGGGGCGGGTCAGATCCACAGGAGGTGGCCCAAGCTCCGTCTGGAACCTATCTGGTTCCATCAGGCGCTTGGGGCGGAACCATCTAATGCCTTCCGGTTCCGCCTCCTCGCGGTGGGGGGTAGCACCAGGGAAGTCAAGCCGGAGAAGTGAGTGATCACTTCTGACAGGGGAATAATGGCTAGATCCCCTATGCCCAGATCACTCGTCCACTGGCCAGAGACAAAGACAAGGTCCAGCGTGTGGCCTCCCTCGTGAGTAGGGCCCTGAATTAACTGGGTCAGGTCCATGGCTGTCATGGAAGCCATGAACTCCCGAACCCCCTCAGACGCTTCTCCCATCGACGGCAGATTAAAATCCCCCATCACTAACAGTTTGGGGGTCTCAACCGCCACCGATGAGATCAGCTCGAGGAGTTCAGGCAGGGCCGCTGACATATAGCGAGGAGCCAGGTATACTATCAGCAGGCCCAACTGCCTCCCTGGGCCCCATCTCACGACAAGGGACTCACACCCGGATGTCTGTGGCACAGTGAACTCTCTCGGCTCTAAGTCTTCCCGGATAATCACTGCTACCCCACCGCCCCTTCCCTGGGCCCGAGGCTGGTGAAATGCTCGATAACCTGGCGGGCACATTTCCACGAGGGGTAAACCACCCTCGTGGCCCAACCGGGTCTCGGTTATTCCTGCGAGGTCCGGCTCCCCCTCCAAAATTAGATCGTGGATGAGGGGGGCCTTATTGACAACGGACCTCGCGTTGCATAACATCAGTCTCAGGCCTTGGGTCTGTAGATCCTGACCACCTAGTATGCAGGGGTTGGTACGAACGACCGGGAATGACCAAAAACCCCGGTCTCCCAACCGACTACGCGCTCTTGATCTGTCCTCGCACCTGCCCCTCCCCACGACCGTTGGTATCAAGGAGCCCTGCACAGGAATGCTATCTTCCCTCTCCTCCCCCACTCCGCTCCCTCCTCCTTTGACCACACCTAGGTGCCTGGCTCTCCCATCCCTCCTGACCTGTTCCCCCCCCCCACCCCTGGAACCCCTTACAACTTTTAAAAAACAATTAATTAAAAAACCCCTCAGTGTGCGCTTCCTCCACCTACCTAGTGATGGGGGACTTCAACCTGCCGTCGATGGGAGAAGCGTCCGAGGTGGTTCGGGAGTTCATGGCTTCCATGACAGCCATGGACCTGACTCAATTAATTCAGGGCCCTACACACGAAGGAGGCCACACGCTGGACCTTGTTTTTGTCTCTGGCCAGTGGATGAGTGATCTGGGAATAGGGGATTTAACTATTACTCCCCTGTCATGGTCAGATCACTCACTTCTCCGACTTGACTTCCCTGGTGCTATCCCCCGCTGTGGGGAGGTGGAGCCGGAAGGCATTAGATGGTTCCGCCCCAAGCGCCTGATGGAACCGGATAAGTTCCAGACGGAGCTTGGGCCACCTCCTGTAGACCTGACCCGCCCCCGGATAGAGGACCTGGTAGCCGCATGGAATAGTGCGACTGCCGGAGCCCTAGACCGAGTGGCGCCTTTGCGGCCTCTTCTGCGGCAATGAACCACCCTGGCCCCTTGGTTTACCGAGGAGCTAAGGGTGATGAAACGCCACAAGAGATGCCTAGAGAGTCGTTGGAGATCCTCCCGCTCCGAATTTGACCGAGCACAGGTACGAACCTACTTAAGGACATACCTTGTGGCATTAAGAGCGGCCAAACGTCGACATTGTGCCGCTCTTATTGCGTCCGCAGATAACCCCCCTGCCTCCCTGTTCCGGGTGACCTGCTCCCTTCTGTCACAGAGGCCGCGGGAAGCCCCTATACAGGGCAGGGCAGAGGAATTTGGGAATTATCTGCAGGATAAAATCGCTCAAATCCGGAGGGAATGGGTCCCTTTCAGTGGGCTAGGGGAGACGCCCGAGGCGAGTCTTGAGAGACCACTCTGGGAGGAGTTTGACTCGGTTGCCATCGAGGATTTGGACAGGTTACGTGGGCGTCTGCGACCTACCACATGTTTATTGGACCCGTGTCCCTCCTGGCTTGTACTGGCATCCTGGGAGGTTACACGCGACTGGCTCCTGGGGCTAGTGAATGCTTCGTTGGGCGAGGGGGTCTCTGCCGGCCACCTTGAAAGAGGCGGTTGTGAGACCCTTACTCAAGAAGCCTTCCCTGGACCCAACGGAGCTAGCCAATTATCGTCCTGTCTCCAACCTTCCCTTCTTAGCGAAGGTTGTAGAGAGTGTGGTGGCCCAACAGTTCCCACGGCACCTGGAGGAAAATGATTATCTAGACCCACGCCAGTCCGGCTTCCGACCCGGGCACAGCACGGAGACGGCCTTGGTCGCGTTGGTTGATGATCTCTGGAGGGCCAGAGATAGGGGTTGTTCCTCTATCCTGGTCCTATTAGATCTCTCAGCGGCTTTCGATACCATCGACCATGGTATCCTGTTGCGCCGGCTGGAGGGGTTGGGGGTTAGGGGCACCGTTTTACGGTGGTTCGGCTCCTACCTCTCCGGCCGGACGCAACGTGTGTTGACAGGGGAGCAGAGATTGACCCTGAGCCCCCTCACTTGGGGGGTGCCACAAGGGTCGGTCCTCTCGCCTCTCCTGTTCAACACATATATGAAACCGCTGGGCGAGATCATTCGTGGTTTTGGGGTGGGATATCATCTGTACGCTGATGATACTCAGCTGTACATTTCCACCCCGAACCACCCCAACGAGGCCGTCGAAATGATGTCCCGGTGTTTGGAAGCCGTACGGGTCTGGATGGGTGACAACTGACTCAAACTCAATCCCTCCAAGACGGAGTGGCTGTGGCTTCCGGCCCCCCGGTTCAACCAGTTGCTTCCATCTCTGGCCATTGGGGGCGAGCAACTGGCCCCCATGGAGCAATTTGGGCGTCCTCCTGGATGCCCGGCTGTCCATGGATGACCATGTAACAGCCGTGGCAAGGGGGGGGCGTTCCACCAGGTCCGCCTGGTGCACCAATTGCCCCCCCTATTGGACCGGGATGCCTTACGCACAGTCACCCATGCGCTGGTGACGTCTCGCCTAGACTACTGCAATGCTCTCTACATGGGGCTTCCCTTGAGATGCACTCGAAGACTGCAGTTGGTCCAGAATGCGGCCGCGCGGGTGATTATGGGGAGTACTAGATACTCCCATGTAACACCTCTCCTGCGCGAGCTGCACTGGCTTCCTGTGGTCTATCGGGTGCGTTTCAAGGTTTTGATTACGATCTTCAAAGCGCTCCATGGCACAGGACCTAGCTACCTGCGGGATCGCATCCTGCCCCATACATCCCTACGACCAATTCGCTCGCACAGAGAGGGACTTCTCCGGGTGCCGTCCACTAAACAGTGTCAGAGGGCGACACCCAGGAGTAGAGCCTTCTCTGTGATGGGCCCAGCCCTTTGGAATGACCTCCCCCTCGACATTAGGATTACCTCCGATCTCCGCTCCTTCCGTGTAAAGCTCAAGACCCACCTTTTTCGATTAATTGGCCTGGCTCAACCATAGTTCCATCCTATTCCTCCTGACAGTCTTTTTAAATTCGTAATTTTAAACTGGGGTATTTTTAATTGCTAATTTTATTATTATTATTGTATGTATTTTATGACTGTTACCTCCTCCGTGTACGTGTATGTATATGTGTATATGTATTTATATATGTGCTTTTATTGTACGCCGCCCCGAGTCCCTTGTGGAGAGGGAGCGGCTAACAAATCGAATAAATTGAAATTGAAATTGAATTGAATTTCCTAAGTGATCCTTCTCTCCAAGGAATTTACCAAAACCTCCCATTTGTTTTTGTAAGGAGCTCCTTTCCCTTTACCAAGACTTCTTAGGTAGCATACAAAATGGCAAATCTGCAAATCCTAACTTCAACCATTTACTAGAACAGTGTTGGCTAACCTTTTCCAGAGCGAGCATGCCTGAAACTCCAAATGCAATGTGTGCGCATGTGCATGTTCCCACCCACCCACCCCGTGCATGAAGACACCTCCCCCATATGCCCTCTGCCCCATGCATGCACATGTGCCCCCCCGCAGGCCCCCCTCATGTGCACGTGGACCCACGCACATGCGGCAGACACCCGAGGACTAGCTGGCTGGTGGGAGGTGGGTGCGCCTGCGGGGCAGAACTGAACTGTGGTGACGGCTAGAGGATTGAGGCCACTATGAACTCCATCCTCCCTATTTTCAGGAGAACCAGCCTGGTAAAGAAGAGACCATCCTGTTGCTGGACATCTAGCAGATGAGGTGGCTACAAGGGGCTTGCTTTATTCTTTGTTTGATTGTCTTTTAGGGGCAAGGAAACTCCCAAAGAGTTTCCAGGAGAGCCAAGTTTTATCCACTTGCTATAGACAGGCGTATGTACTCCATTTTCAACCCCCTCGAAATGTCAAATGCCAGTAGCGCAATTTTTTACACCCAAAGTAAGGATGAAAATAATGATCCATCCTTAATCTGCTACAAAGAAGATCACAAATAATTCCTTTGGTGAGGGACATTAAGGCTATTGTGTAGTGGGCTTCAGTAGGCAAGAACAGACCAGCATAGATACAACAGCATTTATTGACTCAACAACTGCAACTGTGGAACAACAGGCAAATCCCTCTAATTTTTACTCTGGGCCCACAGGGCCTTAACCAATCACAACACTTGAAAAAGCCCGCCCAAATATGAATGTTCTAAGGTTCCCTTCAAAACAGTTGCAGTTAACAGTTAGGGTCCTCTAAAGGTTAGTTTCACTTTAGCATGGCTTAAATATATATGTATTCAGTTCATAACAAAGGCCTAAGCCATTTTTACTCACATCCTTAAAACTCTGAGAAAATGGGAAAATGAACTGGAAAAAAATTCCAGCCTGGTTCCGTCAATTGATATCACTTCATCACTATAGTTTCCTAAGACCTCCAACTCCTTCTCATTCTGGCCTCATTCACACTAGCCCTACAGGTCAACCTTTAAATATGAACTCCAGGTAGAAATCATTCTAGCAAGATAAAGACCAACAATTTCTCGCCTTCCTTATCTTGAAGAATTTGTCTCATAGCAACCAAGGTGTGATCTGTCCATGACAGGGTAGCTACAGACAGCTCCTTCCATCTCAAATCGTGTTGCCATCATGACAGGAAAATCAGCTCAGGTTTTCTGACTGTGCACTTCCTGTTAGATTCTGGATGACCCGGAATATATCCATGGCTGTCATGTTGGCCATGAATTCTTAAGGACCTCAGACTTGTACTCACAGAAGGCAGATTAAAATCCCCCCAGGACCATAAATCTGGAGAAAATCACTGTCAATTCTGAAACAGACATCAGTTGCTAAGACAGGAGGATTACTATGCAGCAGGGAGATTGGTAGAGTAGCAACAATTCCCACGAAACTGTAAAGCCCAACTTAAGGAACAGGGTCTCACATCCAGCAACCTGTTCCAGTGGTCCTAAAAGCATTGGCAACAGCAATAGCATTCATACTTATATACTGCTTTGTAGTGCTTTATAGCATTCTCTAAGCGGTTTATAGAGTCAGCATATTGCCCCAACAATCTGAGCCCTCATTTTACCAACCTTGGAAGAGCAGAAGGCTGAATCAACCTTGAGCCAGTCAGGATTGAACTGCTGGCAGTGGCAGAGTCAGCCTGCAATACCATATTCCAATCACTGTGCCACAACGGCTCCCTATGAGTCTTAAGAGACTCCCAGACAACAATCACTGCACACCCACCCCAGCCCTGGCATCTCAACTGATAGCACACCTAAAGCCCAGAATTTAAGGTGTATAATGGAAAGGTAACTATGAAAAGATGAAAACACATACGCGCACACACATATGTACACAAGGACAGATACAAATACACACATAGATAAATAGCCTTTTCTCCAATCAAATGCAAAATGCAGATAATTGGAGAAATGGGAAGAGCTGATCAACAATGTCTTATTTTATTCCAGTACTCATCATCAACTTTCAATGGTCATGTTGTCAACTTTTGTATTTAATCTCAGAATTAATCTCTCACATTTGTTTTATTTAAATCCAGTATCTATTTTACAAAAATGTGAATTGTTTTGACATGAATGTATTTTGTTTTATTATCATAACATATATAGATATTATTGGAGGAAAATTATTTTTTACTTGCAGAGATTTGTGTGGCCTGTCGAACGAGATATTGAGAGACCCAATAGGGATGATCAGGAATATTATATGTAAGCAGAACAATTGTCTTTAAAACAACAGTCAATCAAATGGGCAATCAAGTGACCAATTCACTCTAATTCAATGATCTGACAGCAACTGCATGGCGCGTAAAATTATTCAATTACAGGGCCATTGAACTGGAAGTGATAATACAATAGAATGTGCTAGGCTCAGTTCACACCTGGTGTAATTGCACCAAGAAGGAAGACTGTCCATTATGTCAGCAGGATCACAAATGTCTTTGTCTAAGGGTCACTGGGAGAGTCAATCACACCCTCTGGCTTGTGGAATGAATTTATACTCTCATTCATTTTCTTGTACCTTGGTAATAGGATGGAAGATGTCTGCAGAAAGCAGAACTGATATTATTACCTAGCACTGCAGTGTCAATTATTCCTGAATCTGGAGACCTCAGGGAAAAGTATCATAGCCCTTTATTTTTTTTAATGCCAGGCATACTGGCTACATTGCAAAATTGCTGTTGCCTTTATATTTTACTAGCGTACAAAAAAACTCCAAAAGAAATGGACTATTTGTTCCATCACTAGTTCTCATACGTAGTTTTATGCATTCCCTCTTACAAATCATGGACAGCATATATTCATGCATCAAAAGATAGACATATCCACTGGTGGGTTCCAACCGGTTCACATCGGTTCAGCCAAAACGGTAGTGGTTTGGCGGCCTGGGTCGCTGGAACCAGCAGTGATCCAGGCCTGCCATGCCCCTAAACTGGTTTTCCGGGTGGCACCGTAGGGCCCGCCATCTTGTTTTTCGCTTCTGCACATGTGCAGAATAATTTTTACGCGTGCGCATCATGCAAAGGCTGCCCCATCCAAGCCCGCCCGGTCCCTTTTTGCCCCTAGATTCCAGATTTACTTCATCGAGTGAACTCTGGAATGAGCAGCAAAGCTCCAAACTTTGAGATAGCAAGGTTCTGTAATTAAAAGGGAAGGCTTCTAACTGGGGCGTTTAAATGAATAAGCTGAGTTCCTTTTCACGTATGGAACTAAGTGAATGAGCCAGGAGCACAATTTTCCATATATGTGGAGACTGTTCTAATTATAGTTAAGTTTGGCATTAAGCTATGAAATAAAAACCATTTTACCAATTAAGGGAAGAATGAATAGAAACATAGAAATGGCCAGAACAAGGCTTAATGAATGTTGGGTAAAAGCTGAAAGTTTGCAGTCAGCACAGAGGTGGTATTCAGCAGAGTCTGACCAGTTCTGGAGAACCGGTAGCGGAAATTTTGAATAGTTTGGAGAACCGGTAAATACCACCTCTAATTGGCCCTGCCCCCATCTATTTTCTGCCTCCCAAGTCCCAGCTGATCAGGAGGAAATGGGGATTTTTGCAATAACCTTCCACTGGAGTGGGAAAGGAATGGAGATTTTACAGTATCCTTCCCTTGCCACGCCCACCAAGCTATGCCCACCAAGCTATGCCATGCCCACCAAACCACGGCCATAGAACCGGTAGTAAAAACTGTTGAATCCCACCACTGAGTGAGCATGACATGGGACAAGAATCAAGGGGGATGAGAAGGGAATGGTCCGGAATATGAAGAGCTATACAAAGTTTAGTAAGAAAAATACCAAGTTTCTGGAAATAGTCTGGCTAGCTCATTCACAAACAAAGGGAGCCAACCACAATTGTGCAGCTTCTAAACCGCACAATTTCCTTGTAAGCAGGATGCTAGTCCCTGGAATAGGTGAAATACTACTATGACACAAGGAACTATCCGAGAACATTGCAACCTGAAGTAGCAGAGTTAATTCCTTGCCTTGGACAACAAATAAGGACATGACAACATCTTTCTAAGTGGAAGTACATTTTACAGAGAGATTAAAACAAGTAATTGGAGATGACTAACAAGTAAACATCAGCTTGAAGCATCCAAGCAACAAAGTTTACTCCTCCCTCTTCCCCCTAGAAGGCATTTTGACTGTGGAAGTATGAATAGAGTATGTCAATAACAAATCTATAACAAGCAATCTTCTATATAATTAATAATGTATTCATGGAACCATAAAACTGTAAAGGACAATTTGATGCACTGAGAGATACTAAGAATTTTTTATCTTGTAATAATAAAATAGTGTTTGCTATGCTTAGTTTTGAATAATCTTTACCTCGTCCAATACAGTATCTTCTTCTATTAATCATACAGTTTCAAACTTAATCACTCTGGTTTGTTTTAGGAATAAAATCAATTAAATGAAAGTGGCGTACCCTCTCTAAGTGCATAATTCAACATGAAGACAGGTTACATGAACTGGATTAAGTCAGTTCTGAAAAAACAATTTTAAAAACTTTTCTGAAACTTAAAAGAGAGTTTGATTTACTACAGAAAGTGTGTCCTGGCAGTTTCTTCAAGTTAAGAATGTATTCTTTGGACTATTGCTGTTGCTGATGAGATTGCTGATTCCAAATTCAAACTAAAGATTTTGAAGGAATCCATTGAGATTCCAAAGGCAGTAAGTCATTTTTATAGGAAGTTGAAATGATTTAATGAAATTGATATTAATTATTTATGTGACCTTTGGAAGATGAGCTCAAAGGTCCTGTTCATATAAATCAGTGAGAGTTTCTTTTAAAGAATGTAAAATAAGTCTCTGTTTATTTTAAAATGAGGTTTCTATAACTAGAAAAATATTTAATAGAATAATACAGTTGGAAGGAAAAATTTAAACTTTAAATTTAAAATCCCATGTGTTGGAATCCAAATTAAGGTATCCCCAGTTGGAGGCAGTTTATCTTCTGCTTAAACAGATCTAGTTAACAAAAAATAACCAACATTTTGCTAGATAAGTGATTCCATTGTTGAATGGCTTACTATTAAACTTTTAATTAAAAAATAATAATCAGAGTCTTCCAATATCCTGAATTCATTATTTGCCTCATATAAATTCTGAGAAGAAAATCAGGTAATTTGTGATTTATGATTGGTCAGTTAATGCATGTTCAAAGCAGTGGTGGGTTGCAGGCAGTACGCCCCAGTACAGGCATACCGGGGCCTGCCCGGAGCACCGGGTACAGTTCCGGTACAGTGCTCCGGAGGGCCACCTGCCCACCCGCGCTCCTTACAGTGTTTTAAAGCTGTCGGCGCTTCCGTGCACGTGCATGGTGCATACATCGCCTGCGTGATGCTCCGCTGAGCAGCTGGAGCATCGCGGAGGCTTGTGGAAGCGTCATTTGATGCTACAACGCACATGCACGCCACACACGTGCATGTGGGTGACTCCAGGGCCGTTCCAACCTTACCGGTTGGAACGGAATCGGGAACCCACCACTGGTTCAAAGTTATGAGGGATTCTATGTTATCAATATGATATAACATTTACATTAAAGACCCGAAAGGAGAAAAAGAACATGCACAAACAAACACAACAAAAATATTTGACTGATGCTACAAACTTTCTGCAATACTTAGTGTCTTTGTAGATTTCATGTCTGGGGATTTCTGAAGAACATCTATATCATTAATGCACTAAGATTGGGTTAAAGTTATTTTAAAAATGTAATAATGTCAACTTTAGACCATGTAAATCCTAAGAGGTTGTTCTGTGTGTGTATACTTGTGTGCATGAGAGAGAGAGAGAGTACACACAGAGAGAAAGAGACCTTTGAATCAACCTTGACTCAAGGTGACTCCCAGCACAAGTCCTTATACCATGTTTCCCTGAATATAAGACCCAACCAGAAAATAAGCCCTAGCATGATTTTTCAGGATGCTTGTAATTTAACCCGACCCCCAAAATAAGCTCCAGTTAAGATCATCAGCACTTGGAGGGTGGAGGGGCCAGCACAGGAGGCGGTGAGTGTGGGGGGGCAGATGGTGTCGATCCCTTGGCTGGCACACTGTGGGACTGCCCAGCGCAGGTGAGTCTGAGTACTGCGACCCCTGGGCTGTCCGCCCAAGCAGCAGGTGGAGGGAGAGGCATAGGGAGAGGCATGCAATCTGATTGCTTACCATCACTGTTAAATGAATCATTGCATGTGTTAAGTTAGTAACACAATTGTTAAGTGAATCCAGATTCCGCATTGACTTTGCTTGTCAGAAGGTCGTAAAAGGAGATCACATGACCCCATGACACTGCCACTGTGATAAATATGAACAAGTTGCTAAGCGTCTGGATTTTGATCGTGTGACCATGGAGATGCTGCAATGGTCGTAGGTGTGAAAAGTGGTCATAAGTCACTTTTTTCAGTGCCATTGCAACTTTGAACAGCCACTAACTGAATTGTTGCAAGTTGAGGACTACCTGTATACTATAATATAAAATAATATTCATCTCAAGCTCAGGTTTTTAACCACACAATGCCCAAAGGACTAAGTGCTGAACTCTAAAGGTCCAATTCTTGTACTCAGCAATAATTGTATTACTGACAGGTAACTGAACAGGTTAGAAAAATGAATATGTACATGAAACCACTGGATGAAGACATCCAACACTACACAATGACAGTATGCTGATGATACCCAGTTACACACCTCTACCTCAGGCCAGGCAAGTGATGCTGTTGCAGTGTTGTCCAAATGGTGGAGGTTGCAAGATCAGGGTGAGAATGAATCAACTTCAATTCAAGTCTGGCAAGACAGAGTGACTTTGGGATTTTGTCCCTCCAGGGTCTGGTGACTTGTCATCTTTGGCTCTGGGTGAGACTGCAAAAGCAATAGCAATAGCACTTAGACGTATATACCGCTTTATAGTGCTTTACAGCCCTTTCTAAGCAGTTTACAAAGTCAGCATATTGGCCCCAATAATCTGGGTCCTCGTTTTATTGACCTCGGAAGGAGCTAGTCAGGATCAAAGTCTTGGCAGTGAGCAGTGAGTTAGCCTGCAAATTGCATTCTAACCACCTTGCCACTTCAGCTCTTGCACCAGGGACTGCACTTTCCTGGACTCAGCTTGTGTGTAACTTAAACACACAGGTCTCACAGTTCCTGATTGATGAATAAGTGGCAGTCATAACTAAAAGCGGCCTTGCACAGATTTGTCTTGTATGTCAATAGAATCCTTTCCTGGGCCAGGAGGCCTTGCTCATCAGTGAACTCCAATTAGATGTTCAGCAGCCTTTCATTTTCTAATCAAGCAACAAGGAATCAAATTGCACAATCCTTCCTGTAAACTATGCAGAAGGCAATGTCTACTTTATGTCCCAAAGTTGATTTCTCTCTTAGAGTTAGGTAAAACTGTTCACTCTTTTTTGTACTGACTTTAGTATAACCCACACTGGTTTCGTTTTATACAGGTGAGGTTATTGTCATCACCATCATACATAAATGAACCCAAATTCTTTTTATTCAAGAAACTGTTCCCCCAAGGGCATGCACTGTGCAGTCTGAAGTGTAAGCTCTTGATATGCATTGTCCATACCTGACCCCCCCAAAAAACCCTTATCATGCTTCTCCTGAAAACTGGCTTAGGTGATGGCTTAGGGAACATACCACCACCATTAATGCTATCTAGCAATAAACTAACTAAGCGGAGTAAATTATTGGATAAGACTGCCTTTTAAGCTTTGGATCAAAGACAGGGTGGGTTCTGGCAGGCACTACTGCCGTTTTGTTCGTGTGCATGCTTTGCACGTGCTTGATGCATGCACTTGATGCATGTGCATGCACAGTACAAGTAAAATTGTTCTGTGCATGCGCATAACAAAAAAACAAGATGGCACCGCCACTGGTGCCACCCAGGGAACCAGTTCATGGAGGTGGCCGGCCTAATTCACTGCTGGTTCCAGCGACCCAGGTCACCAAACCACTACCGGTTTGGCTGAACCGGGCCGAACTGGTAGGAACCCACCTCTGATCAAAGATAACATTTGGTGAACAGGAGAAAATTAATAATCAAAATGGCTGCATCCTGAAAACCCTGGGACTTCAGGATTGTTATGATAACCTTCTTGCTCAATCAGCAAAAGTTGGAATTATTGCACGATCCCATGCTTTAGACGGAAGGGCAAGCCCATAGGAGGACAGGGCTCCTGCATCTTTCGTAATTGCAAAGGAGGTGTGGGGACAATGACAATAGCATCTGCTCGATTTTCTACTCTGGGAAGTAAATGTTTCCATCCTGAAAACTGGGCCATATGCTTGGTCTCTTAAGACTCCTCAAATCCTACTGGGTTATTGGTAATTTAGACCAAGAAAAAGAATTCTACTTACTTATTTCCTTGCTTATACATCCCCCTCCCCCCCCCCATATCATTGAACACTGTTTTTGTTTATACTTTTAATTTCGATTTTGTGTACTCTTAACACTGACCTCCTTAGCACACAGTGCCATTCCATTCTAAGGGCACTTTAAATTTAGTAGCAGGAAAAAGAAGTGTGTTGGATTACAAAATCTACCCCTCCTGCTCCAAAACAATCAGAAACAGGAAAAGGCAATCAAAAGGGATTTTAATGACTTATAGAGCTATTGTTTACTGGATTGGAGGGAGATACTCAGTGCCCAAATCTTCAGGACCTCTGTGACCCTGCACTGCCTCTTGGTGGCAAAATATTTGCTTGAAATTGCGTCAAAACCACACAATGTGTGTGTTCCAGGAGGCCAACCCAAGGGGAGGGGAAGTGGAGAAAAATAATGGAAACTCCCTGAATCTCCAAAACAACATCTTTAAAAACTCAGCATTATAGGGGCCCTTTTCTTGAGAAAACAAAAAGGTAAATAACAGCTGTATTTACACACTGAGTTTTAAGTAGAAAGTAAAACAGACTTGCTATATGGCACAGAACTAAAAATATTTTCAACCTTTGTTCCACTCTCATCCTGGCACAAACTGTACAGAACCTCAAGTGGCTGCATCGGTCATCCAAAAAGTGGATTCCAACATAGGAAATGAGCAAACAGTAGTGGACATTGGCCTCTCCCACGTAAACAGGGCAGAGAGAGGCAGCCCTTCTGAACATGGACAGAAAAGCCATTCCTTGGTGGGGAAGTTTCTGACTTCTCAGTCAAAAATCCTGCTGCAAGGATAATTTTTGCTGAATTGTTGGAGAACACTAATAAGAATGAGATCAAAGTTATTCATTTTTATAGTTGGACTAGCTGTCTTTAATGGAAATTAGGAAAGTTGCGAAAACGAACACTGAGAATAGAACATATCAGTGAATGTTAAGATATATAGATATAGATATAGAGATAGAGATAGAGATAGATAGATAGATAGATAGATAGATAGATAGATAGATAGATAGATAGATAGACAGACAGACAGACAGACAGACAGACAGACATAGATATAGATATAGATATAGATATAGATATAGATATAGATATAGATATAGATATAGATCTTAACATTCACTGATATGCTATATGTATTGTGTCACAACCCCTGGTATGCCCAAATATGGGAGGGAGCATACTGCTTCCCTTTTCTGTCTATCGGCTCACCCTAGGAGCCATCCAGGCAGAAAGCCATTTTTTTATGTTGCCTTGTTACATTTGTGTTGCATTTGTGTAAGGGTATGGCTAGCTGATGAGAGCTAAATAGCTTGAAATAGATCTATACTAGTCTCCCTTTATTTATTTATCAGCACAAATGCAACACACACACACACACACACACACACACGAAATTAATATATTTTCTTTAGAATGCTCTAACCTGCATTCACCGCTAATGAAATTAAGAATGTACAGACAGCCCGGAGTGATTCCTATATGAATTTTATGACAATAGAATAAGGTGGATTTGTAAAACTGTTTTAATAAGACAGGTCTGCTTGAACTCTTCTTTTTTTATTGTTTTAATTAAGCAAAAAACACACACAAAAACATTCTTCATTACATCTTCCAGAAAGCATGTCGATTGGTTACAAATAAATTTCGTGCGTTACTACAATCATTCTTTAGTCTTCATTCATATTGAATTGTACATTTTAAATCAAAAATCTTTATACCATCAATATACCATCATTCTCATTTAACTATATTTGTTTAAACGTGCTTTTGTCTAGAATCATTTATATTTATATAAATATAATCTAGACAAAAATTTATTACTAGAATTTATAAGTATCCAGGAGAGATTACATCTAATCTTTGTTTAGATTACATCTTTGTTTAGATTACATCTAAACAAAAAATATTAATAAAATTAATAAATCTTTTCCCCAGGTCCCATATTATAGTTTATATCCAAATTGTTTTTACCAGTTAATTATTTCATTATTATTGTCATGATGGGTTATCTGTTAACGAATAAACATTTTAAAAACCAAAACATTCTATAAGCATCTACAAAGTTCTACTTATTAATCACCAAAAATTAACTAAGTTTTTATTTTATTTTATTTTTCCCATTCAATTGTATTTTATTTGGGTTTCACCATTCTTAACTTTCTTATTTTACTCATAACTATTATTTTTGAGTTTTGTTACATTCCTTCATTGATTCTTGTTTCTTTCCTCCATCCACCTATACCATTTATCCCATATCTGGTAGAATTCTGATTCTTCTTTTCCCTGAATTTCTTTAGTTAGTTTGTCCATTTCAGCACAGTCCCTAACATTTCTTATTATTTCATCTTCACTTGGAGTTAGTTTGTTTTTCCATTTCTGGGCATAGGCAATCCTTGCCGCCGTAGTTATATGTAGTATTAAATACTGCATGAACTCTTCTTTTAATAAGCCACAGTTTGCTGGTTTCACACATAAAGAAACTACACAAAAAATTAGCATTTGTTTAGCTGCTAAGGTCAATCTCTTTTGAGTCCAGTTTTATTCCTGATGACTTTATGGGCATGTCCATCTAATTTTCTTGGCAACAATGCGTAAGTGTTTGAAGCTGCCTGAGCAAAGTCCAACTGTCATGACACTTTTAGCTAGTGTCATGCAGAAACATTCTTCTGCATGTTTTATTCAAATAGATAAAGAATAACTTCCTTTCAGAGAAGTGGAATAGGTGGAGTATTGTACAAAATGTCCAAGAGCTTTGAGTGAGCATCCTGCCTTCCATTATAAAATTCCTCTCTCTGGTAGTCTGCAGTTTCCCTGGCTCCCCATATTTGGTTTAAGTTTCCTCAGGAGAACATATATCACAGAACTCTTCCCTTGGAGGATTTTGGTCAGAGAAAAATGGACAGAGAGATAGAAAGATGTCCATTTCTATTATGAATCAGTGGCACAAGCAGCTCTATCCTTGACTTCATAACACAAGGGAAATTCAAAAACATCAAGCAAAATTGTAAATAATAATAATAATAATCAACTACCAGAGGGGTAAGATTTAAAAAGTAGGTGAAGGTTTCTTGACAAGGAAAAAATCTTCAAGAAACTAGAATAGTATAGCAATCCTTTTAATGTAGTTTAAGCCAAAACCTTTCTGGAAATTCAAGACAACAAGGGATGTTTTTATTCTCAGGTTTTCTGACGGAGGTTGGTGCTGAGAGAAGATGATGGGGCCCAAAGTCATCCAATGGGCTTCCATGCCCAAATCTTCCCCATTCTCAAACTAACTTATTCATCAAACAAAGAAAGTTTATTGTAAAGTGGGATAGGCAAAATATTTCAAGGAAGGGTCTTGCTGTACTTTGAACTCATCCAAGGTTTGGAAGATCAGAAATGAACTGGTGCTTCATGAAGGCCAATATGCGAAGGAAATAGAAAATGGGTCCTAAATATGTCCTCAACATCCTTCTTCCCCCACTGATTCAGCTATGAAAACCACCGTGAAAACAGAATGTGAGAGCAGTGCAGAGTTTTGAAATAAGTTTTGTTGTTGATGATGATGATTTAATAGCGCTTCAAGCAAATTCCTCATGAGAAAGTTTACTTTGCTCCATTGGTGTATCTTTTGAGGAATCTTCTGGCGCATCTAACATCTCATTGGAAAGTATTGGAAATGTTGAAGGAAGCCAAAGAAATGAACAGGAACATTTGAGTAACATGGGTCGCGTGGCCTCCAAGATACAAAATGTCATATCAAGGCAACACATCAGAGGTGGGTTGCTGCCAGTTTGGCCCAGTTTAGCCTTCGCCCACCAGCCCAGATGCTTCTATGTATGCCCAAAATGTTGTGCATGCTCACCTGCATGCACCAGGGGTGGGTTGCAGGCAGTACATCTGGGTACGGTCATACTGGACCCAGCCCAGAGCACTAGATACTGTTCCAATATAGTGCTCCAGAGGGGCCACCCACCCGCCCTCATTTCTTACTGTCCTTTTACATCTTCAGTGCTTCCGGGCATGTGCACAGAGTGTACAGCGCCTGCATGACAGCTGGAGCATCGCGGAGGCTCGCAGAAGTGCTAGGACGCATGCGCGCGCTGCGCACATCCACGTGGACGCCAGCAAGCCTGTTCCAACCATACCGGTTGGAACGGAATCTGCAACCCACCACTGACATGCACGAGCAAACCGGTAGTAAACCAGTTAGCAACCCACCACTGCAACACATGATCATCTTACACTAGCCTAGAAAACAACTTTGAAAACCATTTAAAAGTGATCGGTGTAGGGCTATATAGACTTGCTAACAGAGTTCCATTTGGAAGTATTACTTAAAAGAATCTGAGATTAACATATACCAGCGTAATATTTCTGGAGTGAGCTCATGAGCAGGGCCTCAGTAGACAATCTTAGGGCTCAAGCAGGTTCATAAAGTTGCACATATTTTTGTTTCAAGTCATGTAGGCTTAGAGATAGTCACACCTGTAGGTTAATATGAAACCAGAGTCAAATTCTACACTGCCTTCACTATCAGGCAGCAACCAGAGGGTACTTATTAAAGTTTTTCATTTGACTTCAAAAGTAGTCCTGTCCAGTGTACATTATAAAAAACTAGTTTAGATGTTTCACTGTGATGTGATCCTCTGTCTTTCTAGATGCAGCTTAAGTTGGCAAACTGAGAATGGCTCCTTGACAAAATTGGTCATGTATGAAATACTGCCCCTTCTATTTGCTGCTCACAAACAAATTAAAAAATGCTTTCTCACTTCCCCACCAAGGAATGACTCCAGGTTACTCACATATTCATTCCCAGAAAACACACCAAGTAAGCATTGGCCAGTATCTGGAACATATTATGTTTTGGATAAACATCTAAAATTCTTGGCGATCATGAGTAACAATATAGAGTTGCTTTGGATAGTGAGATGGGAGTTCTTTATTGCTTTATAAATAAATAAATCAAAGCATTTGAAAGTTTGGAACAATGGTTTGTACCAGAATCATCAATAAATATGTGAACCTCAAATGAGATTTGGGTCATTCTCTTATCTTCCTATATTATTGGGATTTTACAATACACTAACAATGCAATCATTTCAAATACAGTTGTTTTAGAAATATGCTTTTGGAAGACTAAAGTTGCAATCTAAAACATTAACTAATATAAACTTCTGCTTATTAATCGTGTTGGAAGTAAAGTGGGTCAACTGATGAAGAGAAAATATTTGAACTTACTGTGACTCACAACTGCAGGAAAACATCATTTCTCAGAACACCTGCTTCGTTTTCTTGAACTGTTGGCATCAACAGTGAGAAAATGTGTAAAATGAAATATAGGCTAATATATAATCTAGATTCTGCTGATTTCAAACATGCTGGCTTTTTCTGTATTGTTAATTCTTTCCTTAGTGCATTCCTTCATTCCATTCGTTTGGGTCTCTGATTTATACAAAATAATTTGTTTCCTGTATACTTTAGGTACATATGTAGAGATGAGGCAGTTATGAGATATATTCCAAATAGGGATATAATACATGTACAAAATGTATAATACATTTTGAAAATGTTTACAAACTGAGAATTTAATGGTTGGTAAAATGGAACTGAGTTTATTTATATGGGTATCTAAATAGATTGTTCTGAAATACCACAAGCTATTGACAGCATAAGACAAGCAGAATTTAACTCTTATTATTGTACTTGTTGTTGACTTTAGACTACAGCCTCCAGCAGCATTAATTACAAATCAAAGATAGCAAATAAGGTAATTTCCCGGACAAATGAGTATTTTTTTTTCTTTTTAAGCAGTTGAAAATAAAGTACTTTCGTTTCCTTTCATGACATGAAGAAAAACATGTTTTCCAAGGTTTATAATCGGTAAGCAAATTGGACAGGGGAAAAAAAGTAAGGGATAAGGCAGCATCCCCTCTACGCTTTCCTATAACCTACGTAGAATAAAATAAAATAAGGAAGCAGAGGGCTAGAACAGGCTGCAAAACATGTTTGTTTTGAAACATCTAGCCGTAGGAATATTTATAAGTTGTTACAAAGACACATAAACCATCAAGAAAGGAGAACAAATATGCCCATTTTGCCCCAAACACCGGATATTTGCCGTTTTTACAGCAAAAACATGTTTTGTTTTGCTGGTTTTCCTTTATTTTTCCCCCCTGTTAAAGGTTAGGAAAGTTATTTTTCTGCATTGCAGCTCTCTTATCAGCCAACCTGGACATTATTAATTCTACAATCTCTCACTTCATTCTGATTCAATGACATCTCTTTTTCTGATGCTATGGCAATCTAAGGAGGAAGCCATTTTGGCACCATTGGCACCTGTCGAAAATGACAAAGACTTAATCTTATTTTCAGGTAAATTAATCATGTGGTTACCATATTTTTCAGAGTATAAGACTCACCGGAGTATAAGACGCAGCAAGGTTTTGAAGAGGAAATTTTTTAAAAAAAGGTTTTTGCACTCTGCAAACCTCCCCAAAATGGCCCATTTTTCACGAAAACAGGCCCGGGTTTTTTTTTCAAAAAAAGGGCATGGATAGCCCTTAGGAGGCTTTTAGAGTGCTCCTGGGGAGGGTGCAAAAATGAGCAAAAAATGGCCCGTTTTTGTGAAAACTGGCTCGGTTTTTTGTCAAAAACCGGCCATTATGTGCTAATTTCTGCCCTCCCCAGCCCCCAGGAGCTCTCTGAAAGCCTTCTAAAATCTATGCTTGGCCATTTTGGTGAAGGGGGCAGGGTTTTGGGAGGCAAAAAATGTTGTATTCAGTGTATAAGACGCACTCAGATTTCCAGCCTCTTTTTTGAGGGAAAAAGGTACGTCTTATACTTTGAAAAATACGCTAGATGGGATATGGGCATGGCATGGATGAATGAGATAAGATTGGGACATACATTAAGCAACTAAAACTATTAACCTACTTATTGACAAAGATCCATAAATTTCCCAGACAAATGGGGATACTTCCATTGCTCTAAATCAGGGGTGTCAAACATGTGGTGTCATGGCGGCGTCATGTGACATATCTCAACTTTTCCCCCCTTCGCTAAACCGGCCATGGGCGTGGCCAGCGTGTGACGCCTCCGGTCCTCAGGCCGCGAGTTTGACAGCCCTGCTCTAAATTATCCTTTGAGGAACCCTGCATCTCTTTTGGATGTTCATGTAAATACAGGTAATCATCGACTTACAAGAGTTTGTTTAGTGACCGTTCAAAGTTATAAAGGCACACTTATGCTGCAGCATCCCCATGGTCATATGATCAAAATTCAGACACTTGACAACTGACTCATATTTAGGATTGTTGCCGTGTCCCGGGGTCATGTGATCACCTTTTGCAACTTTCTGGTAAGCAAAGCCAATGGGAAAGCCAGATTCACTTAACTGGGGTTACTAGCTTAACAACTGCAGTGATTTACTTAACAGCTGTGCCAAGAAAGGCCGTAAAATGAGGCAAAAGTCACTTAAAAATGTCTCACTTAGCATTGGAAATTTTGGGCTCAATCGTGGTTGTAAGTTGAAGATTACCTCTATGAGCAACCTGAAAGATAACATCTGTATAGTACTAGCCCAGCTTTATACTGTAGCTTCATGTCTGAAAACCGAAATGCATTACCATTTCTTTTACATCCCTGTCACTGCAGCCATCATTCTCCATCTCAGCCTAATTCTGCCAATTCTGCTGCACTGCCAAATATTGAAAGTGTAGTTTATACTTCATCAATCTTATTCTCTTGAAATGTTCTCTCTTTTTTTATTTTGAAATATGTGTTTTTTTAAGGCAGTTCAGATGTGTCCAGAGAGCTGGTTTCTTTTCCTACAAGTAGCGAGCGCTTACAAAAGTATTGTGGGGGTTTACAGGGGAAGAATGGGTGAAGTGATACCGTTTTTAACTTCTGCCGCCATTTTGAACATTGCAGCACGAAAAAGGCAACAGCATTTGGGAAGGTTTTCAATGAAGCCCACTTTGGAAGGGACATAACTCTCCTCCACACTGGTAACATCAGTGTCATGTTCGGATAGAGGGAAGAGGATAAAAATGTAGCTCGTCAACAATATTCATGCTTGCAAGACACTGCACTGACACTAAGAGCTGCTGCTAAAAGAAAAAAACCCACCCCAGCTTCAGCCCTCATGCTCTTCTGTGCCTTAACAGCTAACAGATGTTGGGAGTTTGCTGTTGTCAATAAAATTAGATGGATTGAGTTTAACTATTTTATGGAAGTGCAAAGGAAGCTTTTCAATAACCTAAGTGACTCAGAAAGAGAGAAAATGGCTAGAAAGCAATTAATTACAGTGTCGTGAGAATTACTCCAGTGTTATCCTGAATGCAAAGCCAAATACAGCTGCTTCAACAGTGATGGAAATTTGATTTTGACAGCACATTCCTTCAGGTAAAGTGAACCACATAATTATTAAAAATGAAGCCCATATTTATATTCATGTACATGCTGCTCCCCTTGGCATTCCCTAGAAACGAAGTAAATGCTGGTAATAAAGTAGAGGGAGGGAGGGAGGGAGGGAGGGAGGGAGGGAGGAAGGGAGGGAGGGAGGGAGGGAGGGAGGAAGGAAGGAAGGAAGGAAGGAAGGAAGGAAGGAAGGAAGGAAGGAAGGAAGGAAGGAAGGAAGGAAGGAAGGACAGACAGCAAACATCAATATTTATTTATTTATTTGTTTACTTATATATTTATTTATTCATTAAATGTACATGACGCCTATCTCATTGTCAAGCAACTCTCTATACACATACAATGTACAACAAGCTCAGTCCTTGAACATATTGTTGAATCTAGTCCATATAAAAACATGCTTGTTCATTTTATCAGTTTTACAATATAAAGTTCTTTTTTTAAAAAAAAATGACAAATAACGTGTTTCTTGACTCTTCCTTTAGATATCTGAAGATATACCTACATTGAATAATTATCTTAGCCAAATCCTAGGTTTAAGGGAGCCAGAATTTTTCCTGAAATGTCCACATTTTTTGTTTAATTAATTCCAATTTGTTCAAAACCACTTCACAAAAATACCTTTTAAAAATAATTGTCCCTTTATCCATTTTAAACTTTCTTACTATGAGATCAATAGATGCAGAATAAGAATTTCTATTTGTAATCTTTGCAATGAGCCAATCTCCTTGTAGATGAGGTTATTTGGGTTTTGTTTTTTTGTCCCTTCCTGTCAGTTGTTGACTTTTCCCACCATTATTATTTCTATAAATAAGTAAGGCAACAAACATACCTAATAATCCTTCCTCCTCCTATTTTCCCCACAACAAACCTGTGAGGTGGGTTGGACTGAGAGAAAATGAGTGACCCAAAGCCACCCAGCTGGTTTTGGTGGGCATGGCAGGGGAAGGATACTGTAAAATCCCCATTCCCTCCCGATCAGCTGGGACTTGGGAGGCAGAGAATAGATGGGGGCGGGGCCAGTCAGAGGTGGCATTTACTGGTTCTCTGAGCTACTCAAATTTTTCGCTACTGGTTGCCAAGAACTGGTCAGAACCTGCTGAATACCACCTCTGCACTAGACCGAATTGGCATTAGAACTGCCAGCTGTTTTCTCTGACTAGCTATTGTTGTTCTATATTTTCAAGATTTCCTCTGACTAATGATTTTTTTAGTAATTATACTATTTAAATCTAGATATTCATTCTACTAAAGCGATTTATTTACACTTTACATTTTCATTATTGTCATACATAATCTTGATTATCAAATGAATAGAAAAGCTAGATATTCATCCATCTATAAATACACAGTACATTAAAATGGAGTCCAGCTGCCTTTTGGAAAAGCATCTTGGAACAACCATGACCTGGATGATTGAGAATCTTCATAGATACATACATTAAAACTACATTACTTTAATTACTTCCATCACCTCGTTTTCATCTGGAGGTGGGAGATGCTAAAAGTCTGCTGGAAAGCTCCTACAAAGATGCCATCCTGAATCTTCTTCGGCTCTCACTTCAGATTCTCTGCTGATTATTATTATCAATTGAAATTCCTCCTGTAGTTGCTAACCTGTGAGAGATGGAGCTCTGAAGTTCCCGCGCTTCAGGCCTTCCCTATCATTGTTTGTCTGCCCTTTGCAGGAGAAAATCTATGCTCAGTATTTATGGTCCTTGTAGGAAGTCAACATATATGTCCACACCCCCAGAAAGGAGGCTTTTCTAGGATCAAATCATTCACTTCTCTCTACTAGCAGGAAAATACACTAAGCAGTCCCTCCGACAATTAAGATTTATGAATGAGATATGTTTGTATCTATTGAGAAAACTGGACCATTCCATTCAGTATCCATTTACAGAAAGCCAGACAGCTCCCACAGGAGGCTGAAAGTGATGGGATTAAAAGCAGAAAAACAAAGACTCCTAAAATCTACATTCCCCACCCAGCTCCAAGGACAGGGCATGACCTCCCAGCCACAATGGGAATCAGGCAGTGGTGGGTTTCCATTTTTTTTTACCACTGGTTTGCTCGTGCATGCAGAAGCATCCGCGTGGGTGGGCGGAGCCTCCCACTGCCGCTACTACCGGTTCCTCTGATCTGGGCCGAACTGGGAGCAACCCACCTCAGGCAACAATAACTAGAAGACCAAAAATGGCACACTCAAGCACAGGTCAAAGTACACTTCACAAGGGACAGGCATGTCAATCACAAAGCCCCAAAGAATGTATAAAAGCCCACCTACTCTCATCCCCATGTTGTCAGCCACCCCAGTAACTTGCTGCTGTCACTAGTTTCTGGCTACCAAATAAACAGAGACTTCCTTTCCTGCAGGCTGCCTCCATTTTATTTCTAGCATTTTTCTCCTGGCTTGGAAATGGACCAGATTTTCCTTCCAACATCCTGGTGCCTGTTCAGCTTTCTTTGCATCTTGATCTTGCTGTAAGCTGCTTCCTAGCATCACCATTTAGAGGAGTCAATATCAGTGTGTGTGTGTGTGGGGGGGGGAAATCATTGCTAACGTCATTTTAAAATGTTGTATGTATACAGAGGGCTCAAGGTTGGTGCTGAAATTGGATATTTCTAGACATTTTGAAGTAATAAAAAGGAAAACATTTGTGGAGGGGAAGAAACAGAGAACTATGTGTTACTCGTTGTAAAACGGTCAGTACATAGATGCATATAGACCATGGATGCTGCTTCCAATATCTTTGTTGTTCCACATAGTTTGAAGTCTACAGAGGACAGGAAGACCAATTCGCCAGCCTGTAGATAAAAAAGTTAACAAGAGGAAATAAGTCAGAGTCCAAAAAAAGGGGGGGGGAGTTCAGCCTTCTCTTGTGAAAATATGTGTATTTTGATTAAAAATGAATAAATGGACACTTTTAAGTCATGTTACCTATCAATTTAAAAGGAAATCTTGAGAACTAGTTCATAAGCCATTTTTCCCCTTTTGCTTGGGGTAAAAAAGAGATGCTAAAAAAAGGGAGTGGATTTTTTTCTATTATTATTATTAATCATCACACAGTCATCCAAATGTTCAGTCTGCATTTGGCATTTTTGTCTAGCTATCGAGTCCTTACCAAGGAGCTGGGATAGGCAAATCTGGATATTTGACGGTGTTACAGATATCACCGCAGAATGGAAGCAGCTCCAAGTAAAGCCGCCTTCTGCAATTGACTGATGGGAAATTTGTCAATGCTTATGGTGTTTGGGACTGCACCCAAAACACCTATTGCTATTGGTTCTACCCAGGGGTGGGTTCCGGATCCCATTCCAACTGTACCGGTTGGAACGGGCCCAGCAGCATCCACATGGATGCGCACAGCGCATACACACATGGTTCTTACCGCCTCCGTGAGCCTCTGAGATGCTCCAGCTGCTCAGCGGAGCATCATGCAAGGCTGTACGCACCGTGCGCAGAAGCGCCAAAGACGTAAAAGACCAGTAAGGAGCTTGGGCAGGAGGATGGGCCCTCAGGAGCACTGTACCGGAACAGTATCCAGTGCTCCGGGCAGGCTCCGGTACGCCCGTATCTGGGCGTACCGCCGGCAACCCACCACTGGTACTACCCTTGCTTGCCTTTGCCATAGTCGTTCTATTTCTATTTGTAGATCTTTGTATTTTTTTATCTTCTCCAGTTCTTTCTCTTCTATTCTGCTGTCTCCAGGCACTGCCACATCCACTATCCAGACATCATCATCATCATTTTCATTAAACATGAAACTCAGCCAACTGAACATTTAAAAATGTGTCACAAATACCATTGACTGGTGCTAATGGTTGATACGGGTTGCGGCCAGCGTCCTAGGTATCAACCAAGTACCTTCTTAAAATATAAGATGTTTCGAGTAGCGCAGTTTTTTGCAGTTCGGCTGGTATTATTGCAGGAAGCTGTAATTTCTTGATGTATGGGTTTCACTGTCACATGTTTTATCCATAATCACGTAGTTTTGATGGCCAGATCGTGATATTTGTTGTTGTTGTTGTGGTTGTTAAAATGTTCATCTCTATTTGGGTCTTGCTTTTGAAAAGACTCCTTTACTCAAGTGCCCTGGAGTATCTGCAAGAGATTTCTTCAGTTTCAGGTCCTGGCCAGTAAGTGGCGCTGGTGTACACACAGGGGGATATTTCATTAGTTCATGGCATACTAAGCAGAGACAAAGTGTTTTAGGTGAAGTTTCAGAATTAAAAATGAAAATTAGAAAATGAAAAGAACCACATAAAATCCAAATACTAATGAGTGTCAAATATGAATGAATACAGTACTGAGTGTCTTTTTAGCAACAAGTGATCTACGGATGAACACATACTTTTGTTTCACTTCAGCTTACATTTCTTTAAAAACGGTATACACAAAAAGTCACTTCGTGTATTTTGTGTCAGTTTCTCAAAAATGAACATTATTTTTCTTAATATTTTGGAAATATCCATATTTCAGATAGATGATAGACAGAGATGGGTTGCTAATTTTTTTACTATTGGTTCGGACATGCTCCCTCAGGCGACACTTCTGTGCATGTGCAGAAGCGTCTGGGTGGGTGGGCGGAGCCGGCAGCAACCCACTTCTGACGATAGATGCTGATGAGGAAGATAGATAGATAGATGATAGATAGATAGATGAGAGAGAGAGAGAGAGAGAGAGAGAGAGAGAGAGAGAGAGAGAGAGAGAGCGAGCTAGACAGCTAGGCAGGCAGACAGACAGACAGACACTGGTAGATGATATAGAGATATTTGAATGCATTTTTGTTTGATCAGTTCATTTTATGTTTATTTTTGTTATACTGAGAACAGATTAGCAAATTTGTCAAAATAGATACACTAAAAGTACTAAATAGTAGATGTACTCCAGCTTACATATTATTGGAAAAGTATACATTAATTCTTTCTGAACTATATTTAGTTCTCAGTTTTTCACCTACTCCAATAAAAAAGGATACCTACGTACAAGCAATTTTCTCCTTACATTATCAATCAAAGTACAAGTAAGCACAATCCTTTCACAGTCTATGGCCACCAGATAAGGGCAATGAGATGGCTTGGTGAAATTGTTTGGGTTTAGTTATGCTGTTGACTTAATTTAATTCAGACTTCCTTGCCTTTTGTAAATCACATGTACATTTAAAGTACAACAGGCTATGAATGCTGACCCAGCCATTTACTCCCCCCCCCCCGCATATATTAAGAACAATTGTGTACAGTCCCAAAGGTGCTTTTTTTTCAAGAGGCAACTGGACTTTCTAGTTTTTATTTGAAGATGTTTTGCTTCTTATCCAAGAAGCTTCTTGGATGAGAAACGAAACATCTTCAAAGAAAACCAGAAAGTCCAGTTGCCTCTTGAAAAAAAAGCACCTTTGGGACAAACATGACCTGGATGACTGAGAATCTCCACAGACAAATTGTGAAAAAAAATCATGCATATGATTGGGATTTTACATGTGAAAGTAAATTTATCTGATTTACAGATCGATCGATTGATTATGTTCCATCAAGAGATAGATTTTCTCCATGATGAGTTGTCCCTAACCAGTTCTTTCAGCTCTTCCAATGGAAATCCCATTGCCACTGTATTTGTGTCCATCTACATTGCTAACGGTCACCCTGATCTTCTCTTTCCTTCTGTCTTTTTCCAGAAAGCTAGGTCTTTACATTATATGACTGAAGTAGGATAATTTGAGATTCAAGTGACAACTCTAGGTTGATTTGATTTTGCTTGTTCTAGACTGACCAAGGTATTCTTTCGAGTTTTCTCCAACACCAAACTTCAAAAGTGTTAATACCCTTCCTATCTTGCTTCTTTATATACAATCTTCACTTTCATAGAAAATGCAGGGAATATTATTGCTTGCACGATAGGTATGGACCAGTAGTGGGTTCTGGATCCCGTTGCAACTGGTACGGTGCAATGGGACCCAGTGGCCACCACATGAACGCGTGCAGCACACACATGCATCCTTACCTCCTGCAAAACCTCCACGATGCTCCAGCTGCTCGGCAGACAATCACGCAGATGCTGTACACTCCGTACATGTGCATGGAAGCGCTGAAGAGCTCAGATACAGGTAAGGATGGCGGACGGGTGGGTGGGCCTCCGGAGTACCGTACTGGAACGGTACCCAGTGATCTCAGCAGGCACTGGTATGCCTGTACCGGGTGTACCGCCTGCAACCCATCACTAGTATGAAGCCATCATGGTGTCTGCATAGCTACAGTGTGTGCAGGAGAAGAGCAGGCAGAGCTGGGGTCAGAGTCAAGCACATCACCAGCTTAAAGTCATTACGTTCCCACAAATAATCCAAATCCAAACTCTCTTGAATTCCATTGACCTTTACCTGATGCCAATTTAGTACTGAACTTTAGTTGACTAGATTATGGTGTATAAACTGATGGAAATTAGCACCCACCCCTCTCCTAGAAAAATGAAATATTCTAGGAAAGGCAGAATACTTCCCCTACATGAGAAATAAAAATCTTTAAGGAAACAGAAACAAAAGACCCCAGCTCCCTTCCCCCAGAAGATATTTTGGTGCTAGTTTATCCACAAGACAAAAGACTAGACCAGTCTATCTACAAAACAAAAGACCTCAGATCCTGGATGATGTGATTATTCTTCAGGGCAAAGCCATTGAGCCACAACAGGAAATTGCCCTTCATTGCATCATCCAGCACGATTCAACCAAGCCTGGGACACAGACAACCTCAGCTATGACGGCATAGCCCCATGGGAGTTTGATTGCAACAAATAAGATACATGCCCTTGCCACAGGAACAGGAAGCTCAAATTCAAAGCCCAAGAGAGGGTATAAATCTCTCTCTCTCTCTCTCTCTCTTTCTCTCTCTCTCTCTTCCATGTGGTCAGCTATCTAGGACTTCAATCCCATGTGGTCCTGTTTGCCATTAAGCCATCCTTCCAAGCACTCTCCACGTTTCCAGGGTCTTTCTTCCCACTTGGAACTGAACCCAATAAGCTGAGCAATAAATCTTTTAAACTGCACCTTAACGTGTAATCCTGATCCTTTGCACCTGACAGTTTGATACTGAAATGGAAAATGTTGGACTTGTAAGATTGAAACACGTATGAAATTAACATATGAAGTAGGCTATTTTTAATCATATCTTCCAGAGATACAAATAACTGTAAATGTTTCCCAAAGAGCATGTACAAATGTAGACACAAACTTTCCTTTCTACTGCTCCTTGGGGAAGTGTGAGGAAGATGGCAAGTTAAGCACTCTCCTTTTCTCACTTCATTTGCTTTCTAAGTGTCTATTATGCTGAAATTACAGCTGTTCCCAAGACTTTGAAAAGTGCTTCATGACTCCAGAGAAGAAACTCTTTTAAAACACGGAGAACCCTCACTAAGATTGCTTAAATCTCCTAGGCAGGGCTGCCATGCCTGACATCTTAATGGCCTAGCACAGAGAGGTAAGTGATAAACTAGATAAAGAGAAGTTACTGTATCAGCTAGAGACAGTGGCGATACTTACTCGATCCCCACACGAAGGCATGCTTAATTAGTTTCATCTTTTTAAACTAATATATGAACTGAAACTTAGCCATTCTTTGAAATGTGCATTTCTCCGCTATTACAACACAGTTCGTTATTATTTTTTAAACCAAACATATAGGCAAAACTCTGAACCAAAATGCATATATTCATGAAAATAACATTAAAAATACATTGCATTATGAGAAATGGTTTCCAAAACTGTATATCTTATGCAAAATTGCCAAGAAAAATATGTACATGCGAGGACACATAGACAAAAATACATAAATATTTTAGTGCTTTTTTAAAAGATAAAGGGCAATGAATCACTGTTAGGGAGGAAAAAATATTCCTTACAATAAAAGCAGTTTGACGGTGGCATCAATTGTTCCCTTTCATTGGATATGTTGAAACAGAGGCAAGAAAACTTGGTCACATAATGCCTTGATTTTGATTCCAGTATTGAGCAGAGATTAGACCTGATGGCCTAACTCCCCTCCCCACTTTATAACACTATTATATTGACAGGATTCATGAAAATAAACACAGAAACACCAAAGTTAATAGGCTCACCCACCATTGTATGACAAACCAGCAATCAACTGTGCTTTGGTGCTGACTGATCACAATTTTCCACATCTATATGAACCTTGAAGTGGAAAGATAACCAAGCAAAATTTGTTACTTTTTCTCCATGCTTTGCTTGATGGTAAAGTATGAGAATAGGACTTAGTTTAGTTTCTCAAAAAAGAAGGATGGGCAGATACATGGTTGGCTTAAAGATGGCATGTGAGGATCAGAAAGTACTCTGGGAAAGGAGTTAAGTAGTAAAGAAGCTGGCTGATAGTAAAGCTGGCAGTTTAGTTACAATAGCTGAAATGGACTACGCAAACTCTAGCAACTCTATGCCACGATGTAGAAAAGATGTGAAGACTCTAGGAAGAGTGCAGAGAAGAGCAACAAAGATGATTAGGGGACTGGAGACTAAAACATATGAAGAACGGTTGCAGGAACTGGGTATGTCTAGTTTAATAGAAAGAAGGACTAAGGGAGACATGATAGCAGTGTTCCAATATCTCAGGGGTTGCCACAAAGAAGAGGGAGTCAAACTATTCTCCAAGGCACCTGAGGGTAGAACAAGAAGTAATGGGTGGAAACTAATCAAGGAAAGAAGCAACTTAGAACTGCGAAGAAATTTCCTGACAGAATAATTAACCAGTTGCCTCCAGAAGTTGTGAATGCCCCAACACTGGAAGTCTTTAAGAAGATGCTGGATAGCCATTTGTCTAAAACGGTATAGGGTTTCCTGCCTAGGCAGGGGGTTGGACTAGAAGACCTCCAAGATACCTTCCAACTCTGCTATTGCATTGTACTGTACTGTACTGTACTGTATTGTATTGTATTGTATTGTATTGTATTGTATTGTATTGTATTGTATTGTATTGTATGTTCATGATGGAATATTGGACTGAATATTTCTATCCATAGAAAGGTTGGCTGCTCAATTTAAAATGGGTTGAATAACTGATACTAATTAAGGTTAAATTTGCCATCCTGTGATCTTGTAAATGTGAACACTCAAAAAAATTAAATGACCTATATCAATATTACTTGATTAAATTGCCTCTTTCATTTGCAGTTGGCTTTTGATGAGGACATCAGAAAATTGCAAAATAATGGCTGAGAGGGAAGCACTTCAAGGAAAGTGCAGAACAAGAGAACAGACTACTTCGATGTCCCCCTCCAGACAAGATTCAAAGCCATGATGCTTTCAAATACGGAGATCTCATTTAGCTAACAAAACCTTCCAGAACGCCACAGGAAGCCGTCTAATGATGTGGAAGGGGCATGATCTAATTTTGCTTTGTTGAAGCAGGTGTTTAAAGATGGGAATTATCACAGGAGTGATTACCTGATGTCTATAATTAAATCTCCCCAATTTCTACAACTGCCATTTTCTAAACATAATTTGGGAACATTTTTCAATGTGGGAAAGGTTTAAGTGTGAGAATGGGAGTAGTGAAAATTCTAGGGGTCTTCTGGTCCCATTCCCATCATTACTTTGGGGGGGGGGGTTGTTGAATGAGTTGTGTTATTGAAATTTAGCAACCTGGCAGCTGATTTTCAGCAATATAATTTTGGAGTGCAGGGAGAACATGACAGAATGGCTAAAGTTGCATGTGGTTGTGGCCAATGGGTTATACCTCCCTCTTTTCTTGTGGTTATCCAATATGGAACATTTACATTGGTGCACAATATTCTAAAGACAACAGAACCATAAAGTCACTATGAGACTAGCTATACTCTATTCCTTCCTGAAAATTCTAAGCATAAACCACGTCTTATTTGCCAATGCAGCATTTGGAAAGGACTTTGCTTGAAAACGCCATTATTTCCATGTATTGTTTTCACTTAGACTACTCAATTTATGAAATTGGATTTTTTTTTCTATGCCAATGTTGACTACAAATTCAGATACTGTTGCTATATACCAAAGAAATAATAAAATGAAATTAAATTTATCTTTTAAAAAACATTTTTGCCCTAGTCCCATCCCTTCATAAAATCAAAAAGTTAGTAGGGGGTCACATAAACTACAATCTCAACTGCTCCTTAGTGTAGGAATCCAGATTGGAATGCAATCCAAAGGCAGCTGTCAAACCTCTTTAATTAATTAAATTATTTGTCACCCACTTCACCTGATGGTGACTCTGGATGGCTTACAATATATTAGAAATATTAAATATTTTAGCGTATTAAATATTTCTAATAAAAATACAAATTATAATTAAAAGATGGTGAGAGAAGGGATATTCTGTTGTTTTGTCAACCAACTTCAACGTGAATATCCATATGTCCATATCCTTATCCATATCCAATGAGTATCCAATGAAGGAAACCTAATCATTTCCTTGGATAACTGATTCTACCGTTAAACTGATATTACTCTTAGGTATCATGTTTTGACATTCAGTTATTATCTGCCTTTCCTGTAATTTAAAGCCATAATTCTGTGCCTTGTAACTTTGTTACAGTAGAAAACTGGTCTTGACCTTCTTAGTGTGACTTTCCTTCAAGTATTAAACCTGCCATCCTGAGCCCAATGTTTGGGAAGCCAGGCTCTGTTGCAAGCCAGGACAAAGGGTGAGTGATGGAGGAGTAACACCTCCTTAAAAAAACCTTGGTCCAGCTGGCCCGGCTGGTAGCACCTCGTAAGGGTCCCTTTCCAGGGTTACAGGAGAAGACGGTCAATGGTTTTGAAGGCGGAAGAGGGCTCTACGCCCCCAACGGCAGATAAAGTGGCAGAACCATCTTCTAGGAGAAGGAAAACTCTGATTGCAAACCTCCACTGTCTTGTGGCTATATCCACTACTGGAAAAGGCTTCAGGAGTCAACCTTGAGGCAAAATCCAGAGCTGGAAGCAGTTCATAACTGTATACAACCACATTCTGGTAACTCCTGAGACGCAGCTGGAACCAATTATATCAGCTCTGCCGTTCCATTGGACTATTTCAGTGACGTGGAGAGGGGGGATCTGCTGCTTGGGTAACAGTCTATCCTCCATATTAATCAATTCAGGCGTCGTGCTCTGGAGAGGACACTGCAGCTTTACCTCTTTCCAGAGCACGATACCATCATCTTTTGAGACTGAAGGATGCCAATGCAATGCGGCTTCCGGTTCCGGGGGCTGATGGCGACGGGCAGAGACTGCTCGCCCAGCGCATCCCCGGTGGGCTCCCCACCCCTTGGGGGGCACAGGACGCCCTGAAGAGGCGTTCTGCCGGAGGAGCGGCGTGGCGGGAGGACCCCTGCATCAGCGGCGGCCATCGGGGGGCTCTCACTTCGCTCCAGGCACATAGGAGCGCGAAGGGGAGGCGCGCTGAAGCGTCTTCGCTGTGAGCTGTCCGGAAGAAAAAAAGATACTTGAAGGATGCAGCGGCAGTGCGGTGAGGCGTAGACTCCCTTCATACCTATTACCAATCCTAAAACTTGTCAGTGGTGTTAATTGGAACTTTTGTTTAACTTGGAGAAGTGCGGCTGGAGGGGAGGGGGATTTCCCCCCCCCCCCTTGGACAAGCGGCTAGAAACAAAAGTGCTCGTAGCCCCAGGGAAGGAGGAGGGGGAGAGCCAAACCAATGAGGTCACACTCCAACTAAATGGATCTTCAGACTTAACCCTTTCAAGAAAATGTGATCTTTGGGAACTTTGAATCCTGAAAACTTTATTTGTTGCCTCAGTTCTCGAAGTTGGCAGGGCAAGATGGCACACTTCCGTTGTCTTCATGAAAGCTGAACTTGACTCCACCTTTTAACTTCAGGCTTCCAGTCTTTGTCTCCGTGTTATTTGGATACCTCTCTTGTGGATTATTTGCTTTTGAACTTTCTGGAGTGAAAAACGTCTGTTCCCTGCCAGGGTGATTAGAGAGTTCCCTTGTGCCTGGTCTCTCTACCCCCCCGAACTCCCTTGGCTGCTCTACCACTCTGACTGATTCTTCTCTATACTGACTGGACTCTTTATTACTAACAATGACATCTAAAAGACCACCTCCTGGAAAGTCCAACTTTGCTGCCTCTGCCCCGACATCTGCAACCTCAAGTCCGAGCACGCAATCAACATTGACAGCTTTTAAACAAGTTAAAACTACGGACTTGGAGTTTCATCAAATGTTTCAACAAATTCTACAGGGACAAGAGGAAATTAAGAAACAGCTGAAGGAGATGAAAGAAGAAATTAGAGGGAACCAGGAAAAAATTGATAAGAACTCACAGAGATTGGATCACTTGGAGCAGGGGCGGCTGAGATGAGGGGGGGAGGGCGTGCAAAAGGGAAACAAAGAGCTTGACACCCAACAAATGAAAATAGAGTTTGAGAGAATGTCCTTTTATCTTAGATTTCAGAATGTGATGGAGACAGATGATGAAAACATTAGGGACATCATGACAACTATCTTGGCTGAGTATACCCAGAAAGAAAAACAACAGATGGGATGGGAAATAGACCTGGTCTATAGAGTGAACTCCACATATGCTAGAACACACAATGTCCCCAGGGAGGTGCACATTAAATTTCTTAGGAAAAGCACAAGAGATGAAATTCTGAATACACAAAGGGGACAAGCCCTGATATACAAAGATAAGGAGATAACCATACTGAAACCCCCAAGAAAGTGAGGGAGAAAAGAAAATATTATTCGCAATTGGCGAATAAATTATACCAGAAGGGGATGTGGTTTCGTTGGTTGCTGCCTGAAGGTATGTTAATATTCTGGGAGGAGACAAGGGTCAGAATTAACACACCCATAGAGGCGCAGGCCTTTATGGAAAAAAATAAATTACTCCTAGAAAAACCAGAAGACATCCCAGTAGATACACAAGACACGGGAGGGGCCGGAGCACTGCCAACGGGGGGAGATGGGGCGACATCAAGAAAGCTCAGATCACACAAATAAGTAAGAAAATCCACATGATACAAATTGATTGAAATTATTTTTGAATTTACCACACTGACTATATGTTATTATGTAATATTTGAATGCTATGCAAATGTACACCATGAGTCTGGAGGGGGCGTATACCTACCGCAGTTTGCAGCTGCCACAATTTGTAACCTTCCCCATACCTTTTCCTTTTGCAAAACACCAAAAAACCAATAAAACTTTGTTTTAAAAAAAATAAAAAAAATACAAATAAATAAAAGGATGCCAATGCAATGCAATGCCTTCAGGTATTCCAAGAGTGTTGTCATAACTCACTTTAATATTCCCAAGGCGAAACATTCCAAAATGTTTTGAACTTACTTTATCGGACTCATCTAGAATTGCACATAATGAAACTATTTACATCCCAATAATTTGGGAACAATACTTCTGTTAATGCAGCCTGAAAATTGCATTTGCCTCTTTTTACAGCCAGCTCACACTGTTAACCAATATTCTGTTTATATTAAACTATTATTCTACAATGTTTTATGAAATAAATTATAGATTCTATATTTGTGAGCTTGATTTCTTTTTCCTGAGTGAATAGGTTTTCATTTATCTCTGTTAAATTTCATATCATTATTTTAGTCCATTCCACCAATTTATTATGAGTTTAAATTTTAGCTGATTACCTACTTTGTTTCATCTGCAAATTTAATAAATATTCCCTGTACCTCTTCATTCAAATACTTACACTGAAGAGTGAAGAATACAGACTGAATCTTGTGGCATTCCACAAAGAATTAAAAGCATCCCATTTAATTCTGTGTCACTTCTAATAACCATTCCCTCCACCTCTCATCCAAGTCATTATTTAACTTGTTGAATGTATTACTATTTCTTTTATTTAGACCCATACACCTTGGAGAATGATATCCCCAGTAAGCTCTTCAATGCAGCCAAAGATTGCTAAAGGACAAAGTTGCTGAAGCTGAACAAATGTCAGTCACTTCTTCTGGCTGCCTAAAAACCAACTATTAGGGATATGTGGTTTTTAAACAGAGTAACCCTGGTCCCACACAATTTTTCCTAATTATCCTGCACTTCCTGATCAATGCCTGCATGTTCTAATTAATTACCAATGCCCTGTAGTCATATGAAGAGGCTTAAAAATAATCACAATCCACAAAAGGAAGATAGAACTATGTTCTTCAAATGCTTCATAGTCTTCTTCAGTGGCTGCCCCTTTCTTAACATGCACTACACTATGATGTGATTTAGCTCAGGATTAATTCAATGGAAGTGTAGGAAGTTAGCACCTACCTCTCTCCTAGGAAAATGAGATATTTTAAGAAATATTAAAAGGACAGAATATTTCCCCTTAAAGGAAGGCAGAAACTTATCCCCCCACATTTCTCAATGGGCCATTAAGGCCCGAGCCAGTCTATTCTACATAACAAAGATCTACCTCCTTCAGGCAGAGCCATAGTGGGAATTGCCCAAAGCCCTTTCATTGCATCATCGCCCAGCAAAGCTCAACCAAGTTTGGGACTCAGGACAGCCTAGAGAGCTGCCCCTGCATGGCCCCATGGGAGTCTGACAACCAATCAGAATACAAGTTCAAATTCAAAAGCCCAGAGAGGGCATAAAACCAGAGCACTCTCAGCATCTCTTCCCTCCCCCCACCCCCAGGACATCAAACTATGTGGTCCTGTCCACCATCAATAAACCTTCTTTCCATGAATCCAGTGTCTTTTTCCCCACTTGGAACTGAACCCAGATGGACATTTCTTCCAACAGGAGCCAATGAAATTCCAAGTCAATAAGCAACAGGGGCTGAATGGCAGCAAAACACAGTGTAATATACTCCCATGAAAGTTAATTCAACATAAAAGATAGAACGATCATCAATGAGTTTTTCAGTAATTGAATAATGAAAAGGAACCCTCTGACCCCAGCAATACACACCGTGCTCTCCTAAGATTTCACACAGCTTTTATTTACAAAACTTTATTTTGCTTTTATGGTTTCATAACCAGAGGTGATTTACATAAAGTACCAGGCAACAGTGGGCAATGTGTGGCATTCCAAATGTTATGAGGCTGGAGCTATTCATGCATAGGTTAGGTTGATGGAAATTGGAGTCCCACAAACCTCAAGGGTGACATTTGGTCGAACTCCTGTATTACGGCAGCAAAAGCCCGATGGGTAAGACATCCATTAGAGTGAGAAAATGAATATAAGTCTGATTGGCATTACCTTTGTAGCCCTTCCAAAGGCATTGATGAACCCTCTTCCCCACCCAATTATCTGGCTTAGGGATAATTATACAGGATGAATGAGCAGCATTGGCTCCCAAATGTAAAAACAAAAAAAGCTGAGTCCACACTTGACAGAATGAATATGTCCTGAGCTTTTCAATCAATAGATTCCACCGCTAAGACATTTCTCCTTTATTTATTTGTTTTGTTTTAAGAAAAGCTTAGAACAGTGATGGTCAAACTTTTTGTCACTGAGTGCCAAAACTGGAGCGCGTGCATGTGCATGCATATGCCAGAGCACCAGAACCCAGAAGAGATCTGCTGGCCAGTGCACATGAGCATGGTGCAGAGATGGTATTCTATTTTCTTCACTACCGGTTTGGTAGCAGGAGCATGCATGCAGAAGGTTCTTGATGACATCATGGTGGATGGGCGGAGCCTCGTACCTCTGCCACTAGTGGTTCATCCCAACTGGTGCAAACCAGCAGCATGCCACCTCTGGCATGGCAGCCAGTCGCACTTCCGGGTTCCATCACATGTATGCATGACAGACAGCTAATCCGGCGCGCATGCACGGGCAGCCAGCTGTCCTCTTCCAGATTCTGGCACACACCTGTGCAACGGCCAGCTGCTCTTCACGCATGCATGCATCGGAACCCAGGAGAGAGCAGCTAGGCACACGCGGATGCGCCCCGGACCAGCTGGCTGGCATGCATGTGCATAACAGAACCCAGAAGAGCAGCCAGCAACTGCGCAACTGCCCATAGAGAGGGCTCTGCGTGCTACCTCTGGCACACATGCCATAGGTTTACCATCACGGGCTTACAATGTTCCTTCCTGGATATACAGTCACCTGCAGTTCTCAAAGAAATGGATTTCCAAATGGGAAGCAATTTTCAAGAACCCTTTTTTTTATATCCTCAAAATTTCTATGAATGAAATACGGGAATCCATTCTAAGTTCATTCCTCAAGTTCATTCATAAATGAGCATAACATAACTAGTTAACAGGCAAGGAAACTCTACTGCCTAGTTCTGTGCATGGTTGCTTAGGACTCAGAACCTCTGGAGTCCATTGAGATTTGTTCCCAAATAAAAGCATGTGCCCTGGAAGAAGCTACCTAATAGGGATAGAATTCCCTGAAATAATATCACTGTTGCTTCCAGTGATATTATGAGGTCTAGAGGATCATCCATGGTTCAGAAGAAGTAGGGAGCATTGAGGAGTTGATTGGCTAACCATAAGGAACAAATAGGTACTGGAATAAACAGCATCATCAGCTGTTTATTCCTCCTATTCCTCCATTATTTGGATGGCGTATCAGATGCTGGGAAACCCATTGGCAAGTCCAAATACAGGAAGGAAAGGGACGGGTGCTGATACAAATGGCATCATCAGCACCAACAGATTAATCATTCTTGGGAAATTATGCAAGGTGTTAGTTAGGTCACTGGCAGAGCAAGGAGCAAATTATGAGAATAGTTTCCCTTAGAACAAAAACAACATTTGAAAGAAAACAACCACCAAGAGAACAATTATAATTTTAGCATGATTTCATTTATTTAAAACTTTAAAGGGCTGCAGTTCAGTGCCAGAGGCGGACCAACAGGAAAATGTTTCACTGAATTCTATATAAATTGAATTTGTGTAATTTAGAACCAGGGACAGATTAACTTGATTATATATGCTCGTATCATTTTGTGCTTTAACCTCAATAAGAAAAACAAAATCATATTTTATGGCATTTTCCATCAGAATTATGTATATTAAGGAAAATTCTGCATAACACTTTATATTAAACTGCAAAATAATGTAACATTTCAACTCTTACATGAAACATGAAAAATTAGATTTATCTATTCATTGTGCAAAGATGAAGCACTTTTGCAAGCAATATATACTGGCTCTATACTGCTCTCCTAATCCCTCCCTTTCCCTAGTCGAAAATGTACATAGTATACATAACCTACTTCAATATCAAGTGACATCTTGGTATAGATACCATACCTAAGTTACTTCTTTGATTTATTTGAGGTTATTTGTATTTATATATTTATGTATTCAATTACCTGCTAGATTTACAACACTGCCTAACTCAGAATACATGATTTTCAAAGGCATAAAAAACAACAACAAAACAATAAACCGATGGGATATTGACCTGGCCTATAGAGTCAACTCAGCCTACGCTAGAACACACAATGTTCCAAGGGAGGTTCACATTAAATTTCTTAGAAAGACTACAAGAGATGAGATTCTGAGTGCACAAAGGGGGCAAGTGTAAAATACAAGGATAGAGAGATAGTCATCCTGAAATAAATCCCAAAGAAAGTTAGAGATAAAAGAATTTTTTTTCGCTTTTAGCGAAGAAATTATACCAGAAAGGGATTTGGTTTAGATGGCTTCTCCCAGAAGGTATGCTGATATTTTGGGAGGACACTAGAGTTAGAATTAATACAATTATGGAGGCTGAGGCCTTCATGGAAAAAACAAAGTGCTCCTAGATAAAACTGATGACATCACACGGGATATACAAGACACGGGAGGTGCCGGAGCTCTGCTGGGGGGGGGGGGAAGAGGCAGCATCGAGAAAACTTAGATCACAAAAGTGACTTAGAAAAACACTGCAATTGCTGATACAGGGAATTCTTTTTTCTGTTGGATATAAAATAGATTGAAAATATTGGAAGATATAAGGTAAATATGCTGTCAAAAAATTGTTAAGTAGTATTTTGCTTAATGTATTAACAAGTGAGGATTATGAGAGTCGGGGGAGTGCCATTTCTTGCACAATGTAGCTGCCATAATTTGTACCCTTCTCTACCACCCTTTTTCCTAAAAAGTTTGTAAAACCAATAAATTTTTTGTTACAAATAAAATAAAATAAACCAAAACAAATCCTCCACATAGCCTTAAAATTATTCAATAGTAAATACAAAATACAAAGTGGCACCAAATACTGTAATAAAATAACCACACAGGGACTTCATTCAAATGACCCTAATGCATGAGGAAAGCCAGATCTTAACAGCTTAATGGATATCAATATTTTATAGATTAATTATAAGTTTAAAATATCTGATTTTCAGGAACATCTGAACAGTGCTGAAACATCTTTCTCCTCTGATAATCTTGAATTGCCTGGAAAATGTTGATTATATTGCCTCACCTTCCTATTTTCCAGTCTTCAATTTTGCTTGGCCTCAGTGACTTCAACATACAGCCAAAATAGGTTCAGTATGTAGTATAAAGATACTATTCCTGCCTGAAACTTAATTGCCTGGGATCACCTGTCCAGAAGCCACCTAGTTCCTTTTCAGGTTTTTTATCTTACAGTTTATCATCTCACAGTCAAATCTGAGCAGCTCCTGTATGTGGGATTCCAGCATCAACCAATACATTACCTGATCCTTGGTTGGCTGTGACTCAAGGAAGATGCATACACTCTAGGAATACATTAAAAACAGTACTAAAAAGCAAAAGGTGTTAAGTCCTCAAGGCTACAACGCCATTGACTATCATTGCCAGCCCCTGATTGGTTGAGACGCGAACAGCCAGCTGGCGGGAGGATGCAGCCATTCTATTGGTTCAGCGTCTGACAGCTCTAGTATAAAAAGGGCTGTCAGCTGTCAAATGTTGCTGTTTGCTGGGTCGAGGTTTGCCTTACATTTTGCCGTGTTATACTGTTAATAAAGGTTGTGTTAGCTTCAACCTGCCTTGCCTCAGTTCCTGTCTGCCTCGTTCTCCCTATAGAACACTGGCGATGAGGGTGGGATCAGGACTGAGGTAAAGGAAAAGCGAAGTCACTAATAAGAGCTGCCTCAAGTCACAGGCGACGAGAAGTCGCTCCAAGGCTAATTCCTCAAGTTCCGTCCTTCTAAGGATGGCTAATCTACCGGCATTCATGGCATTCAGCCCGGCCACTGAAACATGGGACACCTACCTCGAGCGGTTCAAGTAATTCCTGGAGGCAAACAACTTCACCAGTTTGTCCAGTGGCCGTAAAAGAGGATATTTTCTCAGCGCATGTGGCCATGAGATGTTTGGAACAGCCAGGGCTTTAGCAGCCCCTCAATTTGTCCATTCAATGCCTTGGGAGACTCTCTTGGAGAAACTTAAAAATTGTTACTCTCCAACTCCCTCCCACATAGCCAGATGTTATGCATTTAGGCAGAGGACCCAGAGAGAAGGGGAATCTGTGAATGATTACATGGCTTCCCTCAGAACAGCGGCCCTGAACTGTGACTTCCCTGTGCTGGATGGTGCCCTGTTAGAACAACTGGTCTGTGGTATCAAAGACCTCAGACTTCAGTGACGCTTGCTGGCACGAAAAGAGCTGAGCCTTCAGGCAGCCGTGGATGAAGCCATGGCATATGAAATGTTGGACAAATCCACCACAGAAATTCAGAGATTTCTGCCACCGGCCACCCATGCCAGCAGGGGCCATGCTGTCCACCATGAAGAAAATGACGAAGAAGACTTCTCGGATGAGGAAGAAGAGATTAGCTGCCTCAAAATGGTCACCAGGAAAAAATGGACTCAGGCTGATTTTTTACCTCAGGTGGGTTGCCTGAGTTGTGGCGGGAACCATGCAAGGTCAGTCTGCAGGTTCAAAGCCACAATATGCCATCAGTGTGACAGGAAAGGACATTTAGCCAAGGTCTGCAGAGCGACCATGTCAATCGCTGACCCACCTCCGGAGTGTGCCTTGTCTAGACAATTCCCAAACACTGTGAAGACTGCTTTGCCATCGCAGATGACCAACAGCACCCTGATTGGACTATCAGCCATGCGTCCCTGACTAAGCCTACCCATAAGATATACCTGACTGTGCGCATAGAGGGAGAGCCCTGCAAGATGGAAGTGGACACTGGCTCTTCCAAATCCCTGGTCTCTTGGGCTACTGTCAAACGGATAGTGCCCAGCCTGACCAAAGCTCAACTCAGGCAGTGCCCACTTCGCCTCAGAGACTATCAAGGACAGCCAATACCCATTGTGGGTTGCGACACATTCACCATAGCCAGCAATAACTTCCAGGCGTCTCTTTCCCTCGTCATTGTAGATGGCCATCTGCCCAGCTCCTGGGGCTTGACTGGTTCTCCGCATTGGGTCTCAAGTCTCCGGCATCCACTCCATTGTTCCAGATTCCTTCGCCGCACTGGCCAGCGAGTTCACGGACATATTTGACAACAAGCTTGGTAAATATAATGGGACCCCCATTTCTTTTAACTTAGACCCCCAGGTGGCACCAATACGTCTAAAACTCAGGAGAGTGCCTTTTGCTCTTCAGCCCAAAATAGATTTAGAGCTAGATAAATTAATAGCACAAGGAGTGCTCGAAGCTGTAGACCACTCCCCCTGGGAGACCTCCCATAGTAATACCTATTAAGCAGGATGGTAGTATTAGAATTTGCTCGGATTTTAAATGCACCGTTAATAAAGGGTTGCAAGCCAACCCTTACCCAGTGCCAGTGGTTCAACATCTCCTCCATTCCTTGGGCCTGGGAAACATTTTTGCTAAGTTAGACTTGGCACAAGCATACCAGCAGCTCCCAGTGGACGAAGCCACTGCCATGGCTCAAACCATCATAACGCACCAGGGAGCTTTCAAAAGTAAACGCTTGCAATTTGGGGTCAGTGTAGCCAGGTATTTTCCAGAGCCTAATGGAGCGGATGTTCCAGGGGCTGCCAGGGGTGGTACCCTATTTCAATGACATGCTTATATCTGCTTTGGATCAAGCTGAGCTCATCAATAAATTAAGAGCAGTCCTGACCCATTTCTGCCAAGCGGGGCTGAAACTCAAACAAGAAAAGTGTAGGATAGGGGTCCCCAGTGTAGAATTTTTGGGCTATCTAGTTGATTCCAAAGGCATCCACCCTGCTATGTCCAAGGTAGAGGCAATTAAGAAAGCCCCCCCACCCTCCTCTAAGGCTAAACTACAAGCCTTTCTGGGGCTACTTAATTTTTACTCCATTTTTTTTACCCCATAAGGCATCTTTGGCAGAGCCTCTTCATAGGCTCCTGAACTCAAAGACACCCTGGCATTGGGGGTCTAAGGAAGCGCAAGCCGTTAGGGCAGTTAAGGAAGTCCTTACATCCAAATCTTTATTAGTGCAATACAGTGATCGCCTCCCATTAACTTTGGTGTGCGATGCATCACCTTATGACATTGGGGCCGTTCTGAGTCACATCCTATGTAATGGCTCAGAAGCCCCAATTGCCTATTATTCGCGCACGCTCTCAGCAGCTGAAAGAAATTAGAGTCAGCTGGATAAGGAGGCCCTAGCTGCTGTAGCAGGGGTAAAGTGATTTCACGATTACGTTTATAGTCATTTTTTTCACTTAGTGACCGACCATAAACCCCTCTTGGGTCTTCTGGCGGAGGATCGCCAGACTCCTCAGACTTTGTCTGAGCTGGCAGGAATAGCCAACACTCCAGAAGATAGGCTTAAGATACAGAAGGATCTTGACAAACTTGAACATTGGGCACTATCTAATAAAATGAAATTCAATGGTGAAAAGAGTAAGGTTCTACATTTAGGCAACAAAAACGGAATGCACAGGTACAGTATAGGTGATACCTTACTCAGTAGTAGTAACTGTGAAAGGGATCTTGGAGTCCTAGTGGACAACCATTTAAATATGAGCCAGCAGTGTGCAGCAGCTGCCAAAAAAGCCAACACAGTTCTAGGCTGCATCAACAGAGGGATAGAATCAAGATCACGTGAAGTGTTAATACCACTTTATAATGCCTTGGTAAGGCCACACTTGGAATACTGCATTCAGTTCTGGTCGCCACGATGTAAAAAAGATGTGGAGACTCTAGAAAGAGTGCAGAGAAGAGCAACAAAGATGATTAGGGGACTGGAGACTAAAACATATGAAGAACGGTTGCAGGAACTGGGTATGTTTAGCTTAAGAGAAAGAAGGACTAGGGGAGACATGATAGCATTATTCCAATATCTCAGAGGTTGCCACAAAGAAGAGGGAGTCAGACTATTCTCCAAAGCACCTGAGGGTAGGACAAGAAGCAATGGGTGGAAACTAATCAAGGAGAGAAGCAACTTAGAACTGAGGAGAAATTTCCTGACAGTGAGAACAATTAATCAGTGGAACAGCTTGCCTCCAGAAGTTGTGAATGCCCCAACACTGGAAGTCTTTAAGAAGATGTTGGATAGCTATTTGTCTGAAACGGTATAGGGTTTCCTGCCTAGGCAGGGGGTTAGACTAGAAGACCTCCAAGGTCCCTTCCAACTCTACTATTGTATTGTATTGTATTGTCTCCAAGAATGTCCAAATGGACAATCTTTCTAGTGACGTATAATTATCAGCTACAATATAGGCATGGAAAAAACTTGGGGCACGCTGATGCTGCCAGTTGCTGCCCTCTGCCAGCGCCTGTTTTGGACCCTGCTCCTACAGTTTCGGTCCTCTTAATTGAAGAGTTGGCCATGCCAGTATCTGCCCAGGATATTGCCAGGCTCTCTGCCACAGACCCCATATTGGCCCACAGGGGCCAGTAGATCCTGAGTTTCACCCCTATTATATACGGCAGCATGAGCTGTCCATCCTTAAAGGGTGCTTGTTATGGGGCAATAGGGTGGTAGCTCCCCCAAAGCTTAGGTCGCCAATTTTAAGTTGCCTGCACACTGCTCACCCGGGCATTGTGCGCATGAAGGCTTTGGGTTGAAGCTACGTGTGGTGGCCCAAAATTGACCAGGAAATAACAAACTGGGTAGCCACCTGCCAGCAGTGCCAGCACTCTAAACTGGCTCCCCCTTCTGTGCCCATCAGAGAATGGGACATGCCCTGGGCTCCATGGGTTCCATTTGGATTTTGCCAGCCCGTTCTTAGGGCAGAACTTCTTGGTCCTCGTAGATGCCTATTCGAAGTGGGTGGAGCTGGCACTCATGCCATCCATCATTTTGGAGGCCGTAATTAGGATGCAGGGGAGGCTATTTGTGACCCATGGGTTGCCTGACATGGTGGTGACTGACAATGGGCCCCAGTTCACGTCGGCACCCTTCCAGATGTTTATAGGCCAGTATGGCACATGACACGCCCCGACGGCCCCGTTCCACCCAGCCAGAAATGGCCTGGCGGAATGAACCATCAAGTCAGCTAAGGAGGCATTGGGCCACCTGGGGCCAGGGAATTGGCATGACAAACTGTCCCAATACCTCCTGGGACAGCATAGAACCCTGTGCCCAATCACCAAGCAAAGTCCCGCAGAACGGATTATGGGTTGTCGGCTCTGGACAACCCTGGACCGGCTACACCCCGGTTAGGCAGCAGCCCCCTCGCAGGCAACTCCACATGGGCCTTTAATGTGGGAGACCCAGTATACGCCCAAAACTATGGGGCCAAACCAGAGTGGCTTCCCGGACAAATCACGCAACTAACTGGACCCTACTCTTATAAGGTCCAGCTCAGTGACGGGCGAATGTGGCACTGACACATCAACCAGCTCAGATGGTGAGTCACCAGTGCAGCAGACCAACACCCGGTGCAGGCCCCAATCCTGCCCCGGGGAACTAATATGGACAGAGGCTGCTCCAGCGCAGACAGAGCCGCACACAATACCCCCCACCGATGCATTCTTGTCGCCAGGCTTACCTGAGAATCCGGTCAGTCCCACGGCGGTCAAGTTTCCCACCAACTCAGCTGCACAGTCTCCTGATGTTCCACAGGACTCTCCACCAGCGGCTCCTCCTTTGGCCACCGCCTCTGAACTAAGGTGATCTGGGCGGAGCATTTGGCTGATTACGCATGTGCTAACTGGGAGGAGAGGGGTGTTAAGTCCTCGAGGCTACGATGCCATTGACTATCATTGCCGGCCCCTGATTGGTTGAGATGCGAGCAGCCAGCTGGTGGGAGAATGCAGCCATTCTATTGGTTCAGCGTCTGACAGCTCTAGTACAAAAAGGGCGGTTTGCCGGGTCGAAGTTTGCCTTACATTTTGCCATGTTATACTGTTAATAAAGGTTGTGTTAGCTTCAACCTGCCTTGCCTCAGTTCCTGTCTCCCTCGTTCTCCCTACAGAACAAAAGCTATAGGAAGCACAAGGTGCAATATAAAAGGTGAATCTTATTATTAAAGTTCAACTGATTGGTGGCTCTTTGCAGAGATTCTTGTTCTCTGAACCTGAATAAAGTAAATTCTAAATGGGGGAGGGAGAAATGACATTTTCATAAGCTAGAATGAAATGGTTTTATTTCAGCAGTGTGGTATTCTAATGAAACAGCTGGAAATATAGATGTGTGCTTGAAGGTTGTTCAAAGAAAAAAAAATCATGCAACCAGTCAAGATAGCAATGCTCTGTAATTTATTGCCTTCCATTGTATCAGTTATGGTACCCCAGTGGTTAACAAGAGCTCTCTTTGTCCAGGAGTTGCCAAGGAAACAGTTCCTGTCCTTCAGGAAGCAGGAGAGCAGTTTCCTGTTTTCAGGAAGGCTTAAGGACTCTCATTCTCCAATCAGAAAGCCGATTTGTAGACCGGAAATGGACAGCACGGCTGCCAAGGGCATATTATATCTTTTTTGGCTTTTTTAAATAAAAACATCTTAATCCATAAACACACATTTTATACCATCTAAATTTGGGTCCCTATAAGAAGTAGGTTAGGGAGTTAAGGGAAGGACAATGGGGGGAAGCAAATATCTATCCAAAGCTTTCTGCGCAGTGATTAGAAATCTGAATGCTATAAGGAAGTCGGTGTTTTGCAACTCATATAGATGTAAAGCACACACTTTTTAAAAGGTATTTTTTGTCTCAAGTATAGGATTTTTTTTCTGTCTATTTCCAAATTGTTTTTTTCCTTCCTTTTTTTTGGTGGTGGTGGGGGGGTTTACTTCTTTAAGTTTTCTTATTTCTGCCTAGCATTAAAAAGTGTTTTTTCCTTATAAATTTTTGTCTTCTCTTTTTTCGGCTAACTGGTAATAAGGTGTGAAGTGGGGGCCTGTTAGCACTAATGCTCAGGCTCAAGACCGATAAAAAGGATTGACGTGTGTATTCTTGTGCTCCTCCCTCCCTTCCAAATAGCACAAGTAAACAAAGACTGATATGCAGAAATCCAGGTAGGTCTGCATTCTGCAAGATTGTTGGAAATAACCTGATAAACTTTAAATTCTCTAAATCTTGAAAAATCACAGTGTCTATGTGAAGAAATACAGAAACAATGTTCTCATCCTCTAGACTTTGAAATATCTGAGCAGTTGCCTGCTGTAACCTCTGAACCAGATGAGTTGCTGAATCAATCTATACAGTGCAAAATGGATATTCGGTAGCTTATAATTCTTTTTTCTTGACACACACACACACACACACCTAAATAATCTGATTAGCAATTGCTGAATAAGATGAAAGAAGCCTAATAAATGCTGAAAACTAAATTATGCGGGGATGTTAAAAATTGGAAGGTTGAAGAATGCATATTAAAAATAGCAAAATTTAAAATTTCTTGGCTGACTGCAGTGTGTTATTTTAATTTTAGCATGGATTACACCCCCTGGAATGCAGCCATCTGCCCCTTACAATTCACTCTGGCATGGCCAAACAAAAGAGAATATATGCGCAGCATGTGAGTCTACCAGCAAACATGTTCCAAATGATTTCAAATCTTGCATTCTACATTGGGACCACCAGACATTTTCAAGCTGTCAAAACTTAAAATTGATAGAGCAATAATAGGGTCATTTATTTGAAAAGAAAAGGAAAGTGGTAAGTAAAATATTTCTCAGACTAAATCAACATTCTTGGTTTTGATGCCACATGATTTTCCTTTGTTCTTTAAGGTCTGCTTTAAATTTTAGCTTTGAACAGCACTTAGTGTAGTGTTCCAAAAAAACATAATCAGATGGGTGGGAAGATAATTTTTAAAAAGGCTTGTAGATCTATTGCTATGAAGTAAACATTATTTTAAACAATTCCATCTGTAAGAATAGGCATGAGCTGCAAAGAAAGGGGGGAAAGAGGGAGGCTATTAATTAGTGCAAGTTATGCAATTATACAAAATGAAGAACACATTACAAGTTCATTAAAATGCAAAGCCAAATAAAAGTGTCATGTTGATGTGACCATGGTTGAACAAAGGGAATGCCAGTTATTAAAAGGCAGGAAGTTGAGAAAAGCTCTTAAAATAGTGCTCAGTTTAAAGCCACTGCTGTTAGTAGAGTTATTCAAATGTTTAGAATTAAGCAAATCTAAATTGTTTACGGTAGCCCAAAAAATTGAGGAAGCCTGAATACCCATTTTCTCAGTAGTTAAAATCAACTGCATTACCCTGTTTTAAAAACCGATAATTTTGGAAGGGAGGGATTATAGTTTCTGTTTATTGGCCACATCAAAACATTGTTTAATATTTAGCCATTTGTAGGAATTAGCAAGCATTTGGAATCTAGGATACTCCTTATTTCAATAATGTTTTAGATTTCTACAATCATAATTAGAAGAGGAAATTTTAAACCTTCAGGTTCAATTCCTTGCTAAACATATTTGACAGTTGGCTGTTTGCTCTCTGTTTCAACATAGTAAACCCAGGCCCATAACTTAAAAATTAAAATACTTTAAAAATAAATAAGTTAAATTCTTATCAGCATTGAAAAACATACACATGTAATTTTTATTTGTTCATGCAGAAGAATTTCAGCTTTGGTTATCCATGTTTTTAACTGGAAAACTTTAGCTCAAATACTGCACTGAAACTAAGGCAACCAACTAGTTTTGGTAACTGCTTGTCTCATAAACAATAGTTTAATTCAAAGGAATTTAAGAACATGTGCCTAAGTGACTCTAGAAATCTCACTATCTACAGAACAATTGACAATTGTGCTGGAGAAAAACAAAGACATTTAGAAGAATACTCCCAATATCAATTGTTCTACTAGAACTTTAGTTAGTGGAGGAAGAAAATAATTTAAGCCATACACCATCCTATTCTGGGATACAATCATATCTCTTTTGACAGTGCAACTTTACATATTCTTGCCATCTCCCACAGAGTCTCGTTTAAAAAGTGATAGCTTGTAAACAGTGTCACATCTTTCAATTCTCTGTAACAGTGACATCTGCAAAAGGTGATCAACAAGTCAAGATAATGTTCATGACTATGTAATTGAAGTTCTGGCTTTTTTGTAAATGCACCAGAGCAGGGACGTGCGGTCAGGGGAGGCAGGGGAGGCAGAGCCTCACCTCTCTTTATGAAATAATAGTATATAATATAATATAATATAATATAATATAATATAATATAATATAATATAATATAATATAATATAATATAATATAATATAATATAATATAATATAATATAATATAATATTATTATATTATATTATATTATATTATATTATATTATATTATATTATATTATATTATATTATATTATATTATATTATATTATATTATATTATATTATTATATTATATTATATTATATTATATTATATTATATTATATTATATTATATTATATTATTATATTATAATATATATTTGTTTTCGTAGATTTTCACGGGTGTAGGTATGCTGGTTTTGTTGTATTCGGGTCTTTTCCTGTGTAAGGTTGAGATTGTCTTTGAAACGTTTCGGCAGGATCGCACCTGCCATCTTCAAGCTGTGGGCTTAAAAAGCTTTAAGATGCAGGTGTGATCCTGCCGAAACGTTGCAAAGACAATCTCAACCTTACACGGGAAAAGACCCGAATACAACAAAACCAGCATATATATATATATATATATATATATATATATATATATATATATATATATATATATATATATATATATATATATATATATATATATATATATATATATATATATATATATATATATATATATATATATATATATATATATATATATATATATATATATATATATATATATATATATATATATATATATATATATATATATATATATATATATATATATATATATATATATATATATATATATATATACATACATATATATATAATATTAAGATATTATATATATCCGTCCAGCCGCGCCTGGGAGCTGCGGAGGCAGAAATGTTGTCTGTGCTCCCGGATGACGAAGCCATGAAAGCGACTGGGGAATGACGAGAACCTTCCTGCCTCTGCTGGATTTCGCGTGCTCCTCGCGACTGCAATATGCAGTCGCGAGGAGCGCGCAAAGTCCAGCAGAGGCAGGAAAGTTCTCGTCGTTCCCCAGTCGCTTTCGAGGACTGCGGAGCATGAGCCGGCGGAGCACGCTCAGGAAGGCGGGGAATGGGATCATGTGTGCTGGAGGCTGAGGCAGCCTCAGCCTCCAGCACACGTGGTCCCATTCCCCGCCTTCCTGATGACGTCACCAGGCTCACCAGCCATAAACCTCACCGCACGTCACTGCACCAGAGTGAAGTGCACATGTGAAGGCTTCAATTGAATGGTTGCAAATGTTATTCTTATTTCTTTACAAACACATGCAGACAGGCAGGCAGATGCCTGTTCTATGGTTTATGGGCTGGAGCAGGTGTGTCAAACTCAAGACCATAAGGGATTTGGCCCTTGTGGTGCTTAGATCTGGCCCACAGGGCTGTCCTGGAAATAGCAGTACCTCTGCCAGCAAAAACTGAGCTCGGAAGGACCATGTGCATCCCCCACAAGCTCCGTTTTCTGCCACAACAGCCTCCAGCAACTCTCTGCCAGCAAAAACAGAACTTGAGAGGGTGGGCAGTCTTCTCGAGCTCCATTTTCACTGGCAGAGGGTAGCAGGATACTGTCGCCACTGAAAACAGTTCAGGAGCCTGTTTTCCCTGGCAGAGCGCTCAGGTCACCATAGTCGTCCTTGACATGAGTGATGTTGAGCTGGCCACACCCACCCTGGCCCCCTGAGGTCAGACACAACCCTGATGCGGCCCTCAATGAAATTGAGTTTGACACCCCTGGGTTGGAGTAAATTGGGGTTCCGTAGTCAACCCAGCTATGAGATATATCAAGACTTTTTCTTTCAACTCATGCTAGATCAGGATCTGCCTTCTGTTGCTCCAAGGAACCATCAGAGAAGAAAGCTATTGGGAAATGTTCTAGTTTGGATGTCCATGAAGATACATCTGTGAATAGAACACTTTTGACAGATAACTACAGATAACTGTAAAAGAAAATGGCTCCTTTTCAGTTGTGTCTTAGTTTTAGAATTGGATTGATCTGAATGTATTTACTATTCATAATATGCCATAAAAGTGTCATTTATTTATAACAAACAGCAAGACCACAAGAAATAAAACAATGTATTAACAGCAACAAATTATTTAAGACATCCCAGCAAATTTAAATTATATGTGACTGATAATTCATTAAAAATCAGAATCAGATTTAAATTGTTTTAAAGACAAGTCAAGGCCTTTGTGCAGTTTAACTATATAAAAATATTATCAACAAGCAATTCAATAAAGGGAATTGTTGAAAGCTCAATAAATTGTTTCAGAAGCTTGCCTCACTTCCTGGTTATTCTTGTTCAAATATAATCTGAACATGGAGGACATCAACATGAGTTTTTTTGCTATGGTCAAACCACATCCTTATCAAACTGCAAGTCACATACACTCTGTATTTCCATGATGACAGTAGTCCATGCCAACTACCTATTGGATCCAGACATTTTTCAGAGATGCTTGTGGAATTTGCTGAAAATTTGGTGGCAATTCTGTTTTATCGCTGGCCAACAGTGGGCCATAGAGGTGGGCAGATCGTTGGATGCCATTGCTGCAGTGAAGCCTTATCCCCATTGCCAGTCTTAAGCAGCTCTTCGGTTTTACTAAAGAGATGGAGGAAAGAACCACTAAAATAATAGCAGCAGAAAAAACAGAAATTTCCTAGACAATCTAGTGATAGTATCACTAAATAATTCTCTTTGCTGATGTGGTGATAGTGGTACATAGCAGAAGTGGGCTGCTGCCAGTTTGGACTGGTAGTTCTGACCAGCGGCTGGGCCTGCCCACCCGCCCTGGCACTATTCCGTCCTTTATGATCGCCAGGTTTTTTCTGTGCATACTCACATTTTTGGTTCTGGGCAAACCAGTTGTTACAGTATGTGACATCCACCTCTGGATACATAGATAAGAGTTCTGGGATCACAGTATTGCGGGAGGAGCAGGAAAAGTTAGCTTGCCATTTTAATATGCATATTATTGCATACGCATATTGCATAGTTCATATTATAATAGCACATAAATCTCCTTCCCTCTTGGATCAATTTCATGTAGAAAATCAAATTCATCCTCTTGGATTAATTTCATGTAGAAAATGTAACTGAGATCATAATTGGATAAAATACTGGAGGTTCAAAGTTTGTATCTGCTGGGAATCCACTGTGTCACCTAGGAAAGTTAAATACAATACAATAATACAACAGTAGAGTTGGAAGGGACTTTGGAGGTCTTCTAGTCCAACCCCCTGCCTAGGCAGGAAACCCTATACCGTTTCAGACAAATAGCTATCCAACATCTTCTTAAAGACTTCCAGTGTTGGGACATTCACAACTTCTGGAGGCAAGCTGTTCCACTGATTAATTGTTCTAACTGTCAGGAAATTTCTCCTCAGTTCTAAGTTGCTTCTCTCCTTGATTAGTTTCCACCCATTGCTTCTTGTTCTGTCCTCAGGTGCCTTGGAGAATAGTTTGACTCCCTCTTCTTTGTGGCAACCCCTGAGATATTGGAACACTGCTATCATGTCTCCCCTAGTCCTTCTTTCTCTTAAGCTAAACATACCCGGTTCCTGCAACCGTTCTTCATATGTTTTAGTCTCCAAGTCCCCTAATCATCTTTGTTGCTCTTCTCTGCACTCTTTCTAGAGTCTCCACATCTTTTTTACATCGTGGCAACCAGAACTGAATGCAGTATTCCAAGTGTGGCCTTACCAAGGCATTATAAAGTGGTATTAACACTTCACGTGATCTTGATTCTATCCCTCTGTTGATGCAGCCTAGAACTGTGTTGGCTTTTTTGGCAGCTGCTGCACACTGCTGGCTCATATTTAAATGGTTGTCCACTAGGACTCCAAGATCCCTTTCAGTTACTACTACTGAGCAAGGTATCATCTATACTCTACCTGTGCATTCCGTTTTTGTTGCCTAAATGTAGAACCTTACTCTTTTCACCACTGAATTTCATTTTATTAGATAGTGCCCAATGTTCAAGTTTGTCAAGATCCTTCTGTATCTTAAGCCTATCTTCTGGAGTGTTGGCTATTCCTGCCAGCTTGGTGTCATCTGCAAATTTGATGAGTTCCCCATTTATTCCCTCATCCAAATTATTGATGAAGATGTTGAAGAGTACTGGGCCTAAAACAGAGCCTTGGGGTACTCCACTGCATACTTCCCTCCATGTAGATGCAGTTCCATTGAGGACTATACATTGAGTGCGGTTGGTCAGCCAGTTACGAATCCATCTGGTGGTGATGCTGTCTAACCCACATTCTTCTACTTTATCTAGTAATACAAACTATAGTGATTTTTCAAATAGGATTGTTAGGAAGATAACATGGTAAAAGCTGTATATTTTGAACTTTAGTATAATGTTAATATGCATATATATTTCTCACGTTTAGAATCAAGGAAAATTCCTTAGGTTGCAGCCTGAATACCGGTAAAATACAACGAATTCTGTCTGATTCTCTTCTGTTGCCAAACTGAATATGAAACTTCTTGTATTTATAATGGGCAAATATGACTATATAACCTTAGTTGAGTATTTCAGGCAATCAATGTTATATTGATTTGGTTTTGGGCTTGGGTTGGATATTTTTAAAAAAAAATATAATCTCTTGTGGCAATTGTGTAGCCTCTGGCTCTGGTTGTGATATTGTTTAGTGTGGGATTTCTTATCCCCCAGCCAAATTGCAGCCACGTTTCCTTTATTGGATGCTCGTTGTAAATACAAATCTGCTGGGGATATCAAAAGTCATATTAGTATGTAACGACCTATAAAAAAATGCTCTGCTCAGAGTGTGGACATATTCTCTTTGTCTGAAAGCTTACAACAATAAAAATAAAGGAAAACATAGCTCCTCTATCAATTAACAGGCATGGATAAACACACTCTTGTACGCATCGTTTGAAATGTGTAATCATGAAGTACTGTATCTCATTTAGATATTTGCTTAGGATTTAAAAATATATGAATAAAAGAATGAATACTGATGAATATACCCTACAATGGTCTGGATATTTATTATTCCCAGTTTCCATCACATTAAGATACAGAAATTTATCTATGGCCATGACCTGTTTCTTGGAACTTTCCCAATGTAGTTCTCTACATAGTTGTAGGTAGACAAATTAGACTGGGGAAAAATCCCTTCACTGGGTGAATGCAGAGGTTTAATTTTTCTTTCTCCTATGTTGTACCTTCTGTCCAGTGGGCTATTACGTTTCTTCTTAAGTGGAGAAATTAATTGCACTTGCATTTAGTGCATATTTAAGCACATATTTAAACCAAATATTTAAATTTCATGTGACAAAAGCCAAAAGCACTGCTTAATAGGAAAAAGGGCAATTGTGATGTAACTTCCCTATTCTTTTCTATCATCTGTCTGATGATTCCATAATTGAGACAGTTTCACACACAGAGGCAATGTGACAATGAGGCTGAGGGTTGCTATTGAGAGAATAGCAATAGAAATACCACTTTGATTTGATTAATGAAAAGAAGGACTAGGGGTGACATGAGAGCAGTGTTCCGATATCTCAGAGGCTGCCACAAAGAAGAGGGAGTCAAGCTATTCTCCAAAGCATCTGAGGGCAGGACAAGAAACAATGGTTGGAAATTAATCAAGGAGAGAAGCAACCTAGAACTAAGAAGGAATTTCCTGACAGTTAGAACAAATAACCAGTGGAGCAACTTGCCACCAGAAGCTGTGAATGCTCCAACACTGGAAGCTTTTAAGAAGAGATTGGACAACCACTTGTCTGAAATGGTATAGGGTTTCCTGCCTGAGCAGGGGATTGGACTAGAAGACTCCAAGGTCCCTTCTATTTCTGTAAGTCTGTTCTGTTCTGTTCTATTCTATTCTATACTATACTATACTATACTATACTATACTATACTATACTATACTATACTATACTATACTATACTATACTATTCATATACCACTCCATAGTGCTTTTACAACCCTCTCTAAGCAGTTTATAGAGTCAGCATATTGCCCCCATCTGGGTCTTCATTTTACCACCCGCTGAAGGATAGAAGGCTAAGTCAACCTTGAGCCAGTCAGGATTCTGGCTATGGGAAGAGTTAGCCTGCAATTCTAACCACTATGCCACCAGGGCTCTAAATGTCCCAAATTCCTTCTCAGGTTGACTAAGCCCTTCAGAAAATCTTGAGTTTTTCTTTGCTGCCTGACTCAACGATGTTTTTAGGTGGATCTCTGCAAAGCTTTTCACTGCAGTACTCTGACATCTGCCTAATTCACAGTTCACATGACACATGTTCCTTTCTGTGATTCTAGTACTGTTTTTCTTTCAATAGGAAGCTGTGGTGCACAATCGTTAGAATGCAGTATTGCAGATTAACTCTTCCCATAGCCAGAAGTTCAATCCTGAGGCTGACTCAGCCTTCCATCCTTCTGAGATCAGTAAAATTAGGAGCCAGATTGATGGGGGCAATATGCTGACATTTATAAACCATTCATAGAGTGCTGTAAAGCACTCTGGTATATATATAAGTCTAAGTGCTATTGTTAAGTGTTAATATGTTTTCTCTCTGTGGATACCCACATTTATGATTGGTCTTTGGAAGAAGAGATCAAACATACAGTATTTGAACCTGGTGATGTTGGGCTTCCATCTTATGGATGGCTTGCAGAAAAGATACCCAGCACCCACATGGGCTAACAAAGCTGCTTAGCCTTCTACAGTGAAGAGTTATGGAATGCGTCACTTTTTAAAGACATTTTACTAAGGAGCAAAGTACTTAGTGTAGTCAAGCATGTATTGAATTAAAATAACTTTTTAAACACACTGTACCCAATTGTAGTCAATATTGGACTTATAAATAGACATCATTGCACTTGGAACCTGGAGTTACAATGTTTTAGGTCATCAAAATCACAAAATCTAGAACCTCCCACTTTTCTATTTACTCTATTTACTACATTCTTGAACTTTATTTTTTAATTCCAGTTTAAGCACAGTGGATATTACAGTTTACTCTTTACTCATATGTTTGGAAGGGAGCAGTAGCACTTTGGAAAAATGCCATCATAGTGGTATATTAAATATAAAAGGAGATTCATTGTTAAATCCAACCCAGGTGAGGCTATTTCAGTGTAAAGCTGGCATACAAATTTTCTTCTAATACTATGATTGGATGCATTCCCAGAGAATTGTTAGATACATTAAGGTGCTCCACAATGACCTCTGATTACCTAACAGTATTTGCCTGATTAGAACTTCGATCTGGATTTAGGTCTACGCTCAGCAAAGATTTTGTCACTTACTAAGGAATCTGAAATAGTCATATTGGCTGCAAATGCCTGTGAATGCATCTCACAGGAGGAGAAAGGTAGCCATTTGTCCAAACTTTCACCTGAATAAGAACAGGTTTTCAACAAAAAAACGATGGAGATATTAAATATAGCATGCAGCTGCTTTTTAAAAGTTTAGCCTCATTAATTTTAATTTCAAGATGCTACATAAACCCTGAAGTGCTTAAGTATGAAACTACTATGTTGCAAAGGCAGAAGAGAAAGTGGGAAAAAAGCATATTTATAATCAAAAGCATAAACTAGTTAATAAAAGATTTGCATCCAAATTATTAATATGGGACATGAAAATAAAATACATACTGAGTAATTATCACATCAGGCTAGAAATTGCTTTAAAAATTCCTCCATAAGCACCATCTTCCTTCTGTTTAACACAGAATCCTAGAATTCTGATATGGTTAGACTTGAATGATCTAACATATGGAGTTTAATTATCTTTGCACAACTAAATAGCTTTATCTTCATCTTTCACGTCTCCTTCTTCCCTTCAGTTTTGCCTGTATTCTAGTGAAATTTCCATAAAAAAACCTGCTATTCAGGATTACAATGAAATCAGGATAATGAATAGTTTTCTTCAGTTTCCTCTTTTTCGATCTCAATACGGTTAATGGGCTGGGAACCAGCATATTTGTTCTGTTATTTTCCAACAAAATAAAAATGAAACATTGCGGCAAGGACCAAGTGTTTCTATCTCGCTGAGGAGATATTCCTTTTTAGAGATTCTCATCACCTAGCCTGTAATCTAACAAGCACAAATAATCTTCAGCCACATAAAATATTTATAGGATGTCTTTGAACCGAATAGCCCTGTATAACCTCTGCTGTTGTCAAATATTGTAATGAAAAGCTAGGTGGTTTCCTTGCTCTCCCGGCCTTATTTCTGAATATTCATAAACTTAATAAATATCCTGATGGGCACTATTCATGAGCACAGCAGGCTCTTTGAGGTCTACCAAGCTAAAGGTTATTGGAGACTGAAGTCTATGCGATGCAAGAACCTGGAATTGGGCCCTTGCTTGATCCTGTCTTCATAAAACTTAATGAAATAGCCCCATCTTCCAGGCTATCTGAAACTGCAGTTCCCAAAAGATGGCTCACTCCCCTTGAGTGGAATGGTATCCCAGGGCTCTCTTTGCTCTGAAAATGCAGATTCAATCAATCAGAATAGAGCTGGAACAGACCTTGGAGATCTTCCATTTCAGAGAAGTGACTGTCCAATGACTCTTCTTAAAACCAGTGATGAAGCACCCACAACTTCTGTAGGCACTGGTTAATTGTTCTCACTTAGGAAGCTTTTCCTTAACTCCAGGTTGCTTCTCTCCTTGATAAGTTTCGATCCATTGTTTTTTGTCTTGTGTTCTGGTTCTTTGGAAAATAGGTTCACCCCGCTACTTATTTGTGGCAGCTCTTGAAATACTGGAATACTGCTATCATGTCATCCCTAGACCTTCTTTTCTCTAGACTATCCATACCCAATTCCTTCAACCATTCTTCATATGTTTTAGTCTCCAAGCCCTTAATCTCCTTAGTTGCTCGTCTTTGCACTTTTTTTTCAAGTCTTCGCATCTTTTTTGTAATATGATGACCAAAATTGTCACCACTTTATTCCAGATGTGGTCTTACCAAGGCTTTATAAAGTTTGTACTAATACTTCATGTATTCCGGTGTGGTCTTATGAAGGTTTTTATAAAGTGGTTATAGATTTAACCTTTAAAAGGTTAAACATAGTTTAACCTAATTACTGGGAAGTAGGTGGGCTTCCATACCAGAATTTTCTTGTGCAGTTTTGCTGTTTCAAGAATATAATGGATCCTTCCTCTAAAATCTTCCATTTATAACCCTATCTTTTTTGTTTTTCTTTCTTTAACCACAGAAAATGCAAGAGAAGTAGATAGAAGGGATGCATAATGCTTTTTAATTAATACCACAAGGAGCCACCCATATGGAATTTGTTGTTAGTTGCAAAGTCATGTCTGACCCATTGTGACCCCATGGACATCGTTCCTCCAGGCCTTCCTGTTTTCTACCATCCTCTGAAGTCCATTTAAGCTCATGCTTCGGTGACTCCAGCCAGCCACCTCTGTCATCTCCTTCTTCTTTTGCCCTCAATCTTTCCCAGCATTAGGCTCTTCTCCAGTCAGTCCTTCCTTCTCATTAGGTGGTCAAAGTATTTGAGTTTCCTCTTCAGGATCTGGCCTTCTAAAGAGCAGTCAGGGTTGGTCTCCTCTAGGACTGACCGGTTTGATCTCCTTGCAGTCCAAGGGACTCACAGGAGTCTTCTCCAGCGCCATAGTTCAATGGCCTCAATTCTTTGGCTCTCAACCTTTCTTATGGTCCAACTTTCACAGCCATACATTGCAACTGGGAAAACCAGAGCCTTGACTATACACACTTTTCTTGACAGGGTGATGTCTCTGATTACCTAGTCTTAATTCTAAGTGAATTTCTTTGTGGTTAAGCACACTGTAAACAGTCATATTAAGAGAGCATAATCTTGCTTGAATAGTCCAATGAGAGTTTTGAAAGGCAGTTTATATCACTGCCTCTCCTCTCCTGCATCTAGAATCCAGTGACTTTTCCTAGCAGCAGGAAGAAGTGGTACCAAGCTCTTGTCTTGCTACAGTATGCTTCCCCAATGGATAAATGAGGTCATTTCCATTGTTTCCTTCAGGGAAAATGAGTTTGTCAAGTAGTCAAGAATCTTGAATGGAGGAAGACAGATCAACCAATCACTCTGAGCTTTCTGAACCAAATGAACCATTTCTATCTCGGGTCTAGATTTTCCCCACTCATTTGAGACCTTGTGCCCTTGACTGATTTAGACCCAATAGTGAAACTGACAGCCCCTGTGAACATGTCAAGTAGATGTTGAGCTAGTTAGTACTCGGATAGCAATCACAGATCTGTAGGTTAATTTGGGAAATTGGAGGGTGGGGGAGAATACCTGTATAAAGCAAAATATATACTGTCAAACCAATAATGCATTTTTGCCAACATGAACTGAGGAGCACCTATATATTTTTATTTACAAATGTGCTTCAAAATATATGCATAATCTTGCAGCCAGATCAGGGAGTTACCAGCCGAGTTATTGTTATCAACTAACTAAGGGGAAAGTAGCTATAAATTTCCAGTAGAAAACACTGCTTAGCTTATTGGTAGAGCAATTTCTATCCATGGATCTGAAACTTTAATTGTCTGATGGAACTTCCTGATATACCAGCCCTTTCCTGTCAAGATCCTGACTTTTGGTTTTGGGGAGGGGGGAGAGCCTAAACCAGGGCTGGCTTGGCTTTAGTTTATCTGCTGACTTATTGACTACTTTTCTGGTTGTATTCAAGAACTCAGTCCTATATGGGAAAGTGCTTAATCCTGTGCCTTGAAAGCAGACAATCAGGAAAGTCCTAGTCAGAAGGAGAGGTGGGGCGATATTCCCATTTTAAAAGAGAAATTTTAAAAAATGATGGCCAAACTGAACCATTGATGACAGTACATTAACATTGCAGAAAAAGCACACATACAAACACACACACACACACACACACACACCCATACCTATCTGGTCACCGTGGATAAAATTTAGAGAGAGACTCTCTGCTCCCAGAGTTGACTTGGTTTTTGATTTTGTCTGCCAATAGCAATATTAGCCCTCCATGTATCCCTTCTGTCAGGTTTGACATGATCAAGGGAGGCTCAATGAGCCGGAAGCAAATTCCAATTGAAAAGATCATGGGATTGCCTAGAACTGTGCTAGAAGCCAAAGTGATGTTGTGTAAGAAACATTGCTTTCTCCTTTCGCTTTCTCTGACATGGTGTCTTCAGGATACACTGGCTCCAGTCACTATAGACCAGTGTTTCTCAATCTTGGCAACTTTAAGTCCTGTGGACTTCAACTCCCAGCCGGCTGAGGGATTCTGGGAGTTGAAGTCCACAGGACTTAAAGTCACCAAGGTTGAGAAACACTGCTATAGACACTATACATCTGGAAGGGCTCCAGTCTGGATGTGCTTTTTCGAAGGCAAGTGGACTTTCTGGTTTTTCTTTGAAGACGTTTCACTTCTTATCCAAGAAGCTTCTTCAGCTCTTGGATGAGAAGCAAAACATCTTCAAAGAAAAACCAGAAAGTCCAGTTGCCTCTTGAAAAAGCACCTTTGGGACAACCATGACCTGGATGACTGAGGATCTCCATAGACATTCGCTCCTGTCTGGAATTGACTGTTGCGGTTGACTCACATGTTTTCAATTCTCTTGTGTCTGTTGAACATCATTACATTATAGGATTAGCAAAGGATGGCAACCCTAACACCTATCCTCAATATTTCCTTTTTAAAGAATTGATTACTATACTTGGCAATTGATGGAAGAAATATCCTTTTGGGTTAAGTTCCAAGCGGGGGAAAAGACACTGGAAACATGGAGGCTGTTTGGAAAGATGGACAGGATCACATGCCTTGGATCTCCTCGGTGAAAAAGGGAAGAGATGCTGACAATCCCTGGGTTTTATGTCCTCTCTCAGCTTTGTACTTCCTGGGGCACAGGAACAGTATCCTGATTGGTTGCTGTCAGAGGTCATAGCTAACTTTGTAGGATGTCTGTGTGCTAAGTTTGGCTGAAACTTGGTGGGTGTTGCATTGAAGGACAATGAAATGGCTCTGATTAATGGGGTAAATCTTTGTTATGTAGAATAGACTAGCTCAGGCCTTAATGGCTCATTGACAAAGGGGGGGGGGCTATTAAGAAGGAGTCTGATTCCTTCCTAAAAACATGTTTCTCCACTTTTCACCCAAGGAAATATAATATTCTACCTTTTTAATATTTCCTAGGATATTTCATTTTTCTAGTAGAGGAGTGGGTGCTAACTTCCTTCACAATTTAAACTATTTTAATAGTCCTGTTCTCATATTCACACAGCTCACAGTTTATGAGACATACATTCCATTATCAATAGATTCATCTTTTTGTCCTGCACAGATCTCTTATGAATTGTGCATATGACACTTTCAGAATTGCAGATAATCATAAAACCAATAAACAAAGCTTGCAATTGACTTTCTTTTTTTCTTTTTTTCTTTTTAAAAAGAAAGTTATTCAGGTCAAATATGATTGGATCTCTTTTCAATCCATAGCCTTTCATTCTTGTAAGTATTCTGAAATCCAGCATTTTGAATGGATGCTTATGTGACTGTATGCACAAATACGCGCGCATGCACACACACACACACACACACATGTATACATACACACATACACACACTGTCCTGTACAAATACTCATAGTATTGCATAACCCACGGTTCAGAGCTGCTCCAAACTAATACATGAAAACAGATAGACAAAAGGCACTAAAAAGATTGAACAATGACAAAAAAAATATGGCCAATGATATTTGAATACGCAGAAATTGTCACCTGCAGTTAGGAAAAGGGAATGCAGCCTCCAAAATGTATACCAAGCAATTTCTTGAAAGGAAGCTTTATTTTTATACTGATGCAGGCACACAAGGGGGACATTTCTGCATAATTTATCATTAATCTCAGTGGAAATTATATGCACTAGGTTCCTAACCTCCCACCACCACTTCTTACTTAGAGATCAAAATTATAATGAATATGCTGATAGAAATACATCCTTTAGAAAAACAAATAGCAAGAAAATATGAGCCTGTCACACCGTGGTATGGAATGATTGTACAATTAAGCAAAAGTGTCGATTTTCATTAAGTATCCTGGGAATTTTTGGGGGAAGAACCAAATTAGTTGATGGTGGGGCATAAATATAGAAGAGACTTGGCTCATACTGTGGAGTGATGCTCCACAGTAACCAAATCCTTAACATATTTCTGACCATCCATTTTTCAATTACAAAAATTATTACCTGGTTTACGTGGTGTAAAAATAATACTTTATAAAGCTTTTTTAGGTCACCACCTTATAAAAAAATGAAGTTGAGACTTTGGGAAAAGTGCAAAGAAGAGCAGCTAAGATGATTAAAGGCCTGGAAACTAACACATATGAACAATGGTTGCAGGATTTGGATTTGGCTTGTCTAGAGGGGGAAAAAAGAATTAGGGGTGACGTAATAGCAGTATTCCAGTACTTGAGGGGCTGCCACAAAGAAGAGAGAGTCAAATTATTCTCCAAAGCACAAGAAACAAGGATGGCAACTACTCAAGGAGAGAAGCAACCTGGAATTAAGGAGAAACTTCCTAACAGTGCGGACAATTAACCAGTGGAACAGCTTGCCTGGAGAAGTTGTGGTAATCCAAAACTTCCAAGGTCCCTTCCAGCTCTATTTTGATTGAAATTGAGATTGCTTAGGTCAGGATTGGACAGTCCTAGGTGCTAGTGAGTGGTTTTCATCCAGACATCCTTCCCTAGCTAAACCCACCTCAATTAAATCTCCTGTGGGAATAAATGTGGAGGGAACCATATTAGATAGGCTAGCTGAAGGATATAAAATCAAGCAACGTTGCATTGGAAAATGTCTTGATATCCTCTGGTCCAGAATGGACCATATTAACAGCCATTTCTGTAAAGTGTAGGCATTTGCTCTTGAGGACTTTTATTCTAATAAATGTTGCTACATTATTATTCTCATATTAACTTACACGGGCAGTTAATCTATGTGAGCAATAACCTGGTAAAGAATTACTCTCAAGATCCCTGTCATCAGATCCAACAATGGATCGTGTTTTCCTCATTATTCCTCTGCTTCACCTACAAATCAAATCAAATCAGAATGGAGCTTGAAGGGACCTGGGAGGTTTTCTAGTCCAGCCCTCTGCTCAAGCAGGAGATCCCATACCAGTAATGGCGAACCTTTTATACACCGAGTGCCCAGCCTGCACGTGTTCATGCCCAAACTGAAAGGTGTGCAAATGTGTGATTGTGAGGATGTGCGCATGCATGGACATGCATGTATGCACATCAGAGATCCGAAGACCAGCTGGTAGGCGGGAGGCGAGGCATCCCAACACTGTTAGAGCAGCAAGAGGTAAGATCTTTTTATTTCACGAGCTTCTGTTTCATCGTTTGCAAGGAAACAGAAGCTTATGAAAGAAACACCACGGAAATCTAACCTGGGCAACGGTGCAGAGAGAGTCTGCGTGCTACCTCTGGCACCTGTGCCATAGGTTCGCCATCACGGTCCTATACCATTTCAGACAAGTGACTGTCCAATCTCTTCTTAAAACCCACCCCCCAGTGATGAGAAGCACCCACAATGTCTGAAGGCAAGCTATTCCATTGATCAATTGTCCTCACTGTTAGGAAGTTTCTCAATGTTTACATTGGTCCTTGAGTGCGAATAAGGCTGAACTTGGGTAAACAAGGACGGAAAAGTTCCATTAATCAGTGGAACAATTTGCCTCTAGAAGTTGTGAATCCTCCAACATTGAAAGTTTTTAAGAAGAGATTGGACAACCATTTTGTCTGAAATGCAATAGGGCTTCCTGCCTGAGCAGAGGGTTGGACTAGAAGACCTCCAAGGTCCCTTCCAACTCTGGCATTCTGTCAGATTCTGGTGAGGATACCTGTGCAGTGCAACGGATGCCTTCTCACAAGCAACTCCCTCGGCAACTCAACTGCAGTGGGATTCCTTTCCCCAGACCCTTCATCTAAAGTCCATTCATCTGGTTGTAAAATGGGCCACAGTGATTGCAAGCACAGCAGCCAGCCAGGTATTATCAATGGCGTTGCCGGTTGAGGAAATTGTGTCATCTTTCCTGAGCTGGTAAAGAGCAGGGCTGAGCGAAAAGGGAGGGGGGAAGGGCGAGCTAACCCCAACGCGGAATTCAAACGTTTCTCGCCTCTTCTCAGCCTGAGGCTTGATGGGGTAGTAGAAGGTTTTTCCAGCCGGGAGGAAACGCTTTACTTCACACCACATTTTCACCGAGGAACTGAGCTTGCAGTCTCTTTCCAGGTAAAGTCCCTTTCCGCTGACAGGGCCCGATCCACCTTCTTCGTCTGCCTGGAAGCCAGGGTAACAGCGGCCGCTCCCCTCCATCTGCGTGCCGATGGGGAGAGCGGACTTCTCGCCTCCCACTTCTCCGCTCACCTCTCTGGAAGTTTCCCCCTCGCCAACCCGTCCTTTCCAGCTCTTAGACCCTCGCGCAAAACTCTACGTCGGATGCAGGTTAGAACTCCGGGATGTACCAGTCTGAGCGCGCCGACGTGGCAGTAAATCTTCTGAAATCCTCTTAGGGCGCAGGATTAGGGTTGGCTGTTAGAGGTGGTAAGGGAAGCGGGCCCGCCCTAAGTGTCATCGAAGAGCGGGGAACCCTTCGAAGTGACTGCGCCAAGGGCGCAAAAAGAAAGCAGTGGGTGGCTCAGTGGCTAAGACACTGACCTTGTCGATCAGAAAGGTCGGCGGTTCGAATCCCTAGCACAGGTCTCCTGCGTGAGTTGGACTAGATGACCTCAAAGGTCCCTTCCAACTCTATTACTATATCTGGGTCCTTCCTAAACACCTGAAGCGAAGGGGCTTTTATTTCCCTCCCTCGGGGATCGCCCTCCGAATCAATGAAAGCTACAGTTCCGAGGGGGCCCAGGGGCCTTCCTGCATTGACTGTGTGAAGGCCCGCCAAGTAGATCAAGGGCAAGCGCGCTCCGGGTCGCTGCCTCTGCTGTAGCTTTTCCTCTCAGCCGGAGTTGCGCCCATGCACGGCAAGGAAGGAACGCCCGAGTGTGCCCAGATGTGATCGTTGCCCCAGAAAGATCGGCGCTTAATAGCGAGGAGGGGGTGCGTTTTCGGATGGGGCTCTATTTGGGGCTCTTGCCCAACTTCAACAGTGCCGCATTGATCTTGCAAAGTGGCAAATGGGTAGCCCCGATCATAACAGTCTCGTTGCCGCGAGTCCCACTGTATAACCTCAGCGAGATGCGCGCAATTTCTTGCGTTCAGTTATACTTGCGTTCAATTTCACATTGGCCACATTCGCAATGGGTAGGGAGCCATGGAGGGAGGGGGTAAGAGAGAAGGGAAGGTATATTGTTCGTTTTCTTCGTTTCCACCCCTGGCTTTCAAAACCTCAAAAAAAAAAAAAAAAGCGGCAGCCGCGGTCTCTTTAAATTTAATGGCTTGAGGTTTTTTGGCGTTCGCGCTCGCTTCCCCACCCCTCCTTTCGCGGCTGCTTTTCAGTCCCTGCGTGAGCAAAAGGGCTTCCTCTGCAGCGAAGGAAGGAAAATGCTTGTCGGCCGGAGGAGGAGGAGGAGGAGGAGAGCAGCAGCTTCCCTGGGCAGCGCTCGGCGATCAGAGACTGGCGGGGATCTTCCAGTTGCAACAAGCTGATAGCGGCGATGGGGCAGGGCGACGGCAGCTCTCCGCGGCACTGAGCGCCCAACTAGCCAGTAGCCACGCTCTTTGCCCTCTTTTCAGCCCGAAAAAGGTGCCGGACGCTTTGGGGAGAGGGATCGCTGCCCCGCGCTCGGGCGCGCGCTCTCTCTCTCTCTCCTAGCGCAACTTGCCCAGCGGATTCTTCCCCGCCCCTTTCCGATCCATCCATGCCCCGACCTGAACTTTAGCTGCCCCGGGGGCTCCGCGGAGGGAGCCACCCTAAAGCTCGGAAGCCGCGAAGATGATTTGAAAGCTCGGGGGAGGGGGCGAAAAAGGGGGAGAAGCGCGACCGCCGAGGTGGGGGGAGACTTCGGAAGATGAGCCACGCAGGTAAGGAAGCTCCGCAGCCGGGCCAAAGAAAAAGCCCGGGACTTGAGAAGGGCGCGGGCGCGCTGGGGGAATGGGGGGGGGGGGGAGAGGCATGATCTCCGCGCAACTCCCTTTGGGAAGGCGCAAGTCGAGAGGGTTCTTCGCCAAGAGTCCGAAAGGGAGACCGAGCTTCGTGCAAGCGCTCCCGGAATTAAGGGAGCGGGGGGAGAGGGTGTCGTTAGCCAGAGCCAAACATTTCTCCCAGGGCAAGACCTCCGTTAGGCCGACTCCGAAGGGCCATTTATCAGAAATGGTGTAGGCAGGGTCTCCTGCTTGGGCCGGAGAGGGGGGGGGTTGGACTAGATGACCTACAAGGTCCCTTCCAACTCTGTTAATCTGATCACCTCCCCTCCCTCCCCGGAAAAAAAGTGCTACCTTTTTTTCCCCAGAGGTCATTCTCTCCGAAGATTTATACGCCGCTGCTTCTTTTATAAAGGATCTCAAAGCAGGGGAAACGAGCAAGGCAAAAAGAAACCATGGGCAATAATAAAGAGTAAAGCCGCCGAGTAAAGTGGAATTGGGTTAGCTAGACCGTCGAAGAGCAGTTGCGGTGGATTTTTAGATATCCATTCTTTGCCATTTTTTACAGTTCTATAGGGATGTCGGAGAAAGGAGGCTTTTTACCCCACCCGCCACCTCCACCCCACTTTTCCTTTGTGCCTCTCCTTGCCTCCGGCTCCGGTTTCCAATCTTTTCGGCTTTTTGCTTGTGCTTCTTTCTTGGAATAAAGGCGAGGGAGGGGACGGAGGATGGAAAAGAAGAGGGACTGGAGTGAATCGGTTCTTGGGCGCTTCCCCCCAGCCCAAGTGGAGTCTCCCTGAACGTCTTGCGAGCGCTTGGGGAGGTCGGGTTCCGCTCCCACCCGAGAAGGTAGCCCTGTTGGATGACAGCCCTGCAGAGCCGACCGATCCTCTGGTCGGGGGCGTGGGGGTGTCATTTATAACGGTCTTTTAGAGCCAACTTTTCTTCCGGTCTCTTTCTCTTTCTTCGCCTCCTCCCCTCCTCCTCCCGCCGTCTTCCCCTCGTTGGGTCTCTTCCTGGCTGGTACCGTCCCCCTCCCCCCCCCGGCTCGGCGCCAACCTTTGCGGACTGCTCCGCTCTGTATGTGACGCCAAACCCCACTTGTCGTCGTTTCTTTGCATTGGGAATCCGCGCGTCGGAGGAGAACGGGCCGTCCGGGGAGGAGAAGGCAGACGGCGGGGTTGGCCCTGAGATAAACTGTCCCCCTTGCTCTCTCCGTTTAAGGTCGCCTCTGCCACAGAAACGTTAGGATGCGGGACATGAGGGCGGGTCTTTCTCGACTGGTGCCCTTTTCTTTATGAGTCAGTTAAGAATGATGGGAGTGCTAATTCAACGAATCCAGAGGGCACCGCTTTACAGAGAGAAAGGGTTTTTTCTAACAGTACGCGCGCGAGCGCGCACACACACACACAGAGAGAGAGAGAGAGAGAGAGAGAGAGAGAGAGAGAGAGAGAGAGAGAGAGAGAGAGAGAGAGAGAGAGAGAGAGAGAGCGTTTATTCTACCGCTTCTTAAGCCTTAGTGGTGACTGGTGCCGCTAAAACCACACAAAAGGCAGCTTTTCCAGCAGGGGGCAATACAATTGTTGCGACTGCCAAACTCTTTCCTTTTTCTTCAGTACATCCCTAGGAAATAGATGGGCCGTGCTTTCAAATTCCCATTCTCTCTCTCTCTCTCTCTCTCTCTCTCTCTCTCTCTCTCTCTCTCTCTCTCTCTCTCTCTCTCTCTCTCTCTCTGTGTGTGTGTGTAGAACTGTCATACAAAGAGGAGGGCAAGGCCAGAGAGAGAGAGAGAATGAGATTTCTGGATGGTCTTGTAAGAGTGCCTTAGAATTTCAATGGTTGTGGTGGAAAAATTACAGTTATCGGATTCTGAGGAATGGGATTTATCTCCCAAGATGGAATATTAATCAGGCCTTTCCTAAAGACAGGATCTTCCCTAGGATTGCAGGCTAAGGTCACAGGGCTCACGAGTTGTCCATCTGTGAGTCTTTATCAGAGAACAAGATGTGCTGATTGAATGCCTAAAAGAGCTTGCTGCCTTCATCAGCTTCTATGTGTGAATGGAGAAGAGGTGCCATCAAACAGTTAAACGTCCTGGCCTAACCTTGATCTCTCCAGGGTTTTGTTTTTTGTTTTTACTAGAGAGATAAATGAAAGAATAAAGACTTTGGAGAGTGATTGCTCTTCTTTAATCATCCTACCTTACTTACAAAACCTTAGAAAGGGAGATATGCAGGCATTATGCCCTTCCTTTGGTGAACTTTCCATTCTTTCTTATCACTTCATATTTTTTCTCAAGAGAAAGAGGGAGGGAGGGAGGGAGTGTGTGTGTGTGTGTGTTAAGGAAGAGAAACCAGAATACTAGCACAGGGTCTTTTGGTGGTTAGTGCTGGGAGTCACTGTTTAGAAACCCTGAAGGAAAAAGTTGCATCTAAAATTGCTTCAGAACGTAGCAATTTGTTTTTATGTAGAAATCAAATTGCAATCATTGCAGGAAGAGAGCTGTGTTATTTTGTGGGAGCCAATGATCAGGAATCTGACAGCACCAGAAGAAATTTGGTAACATTTCAATATTTTTCAATTTCAATATTTTTTGTTCGTTGATTTGGTGCCTTTGACACAGTGTTGACTCCTGGTCCCAACAGTTTTGTTTGGTGAGATTTTAGAAGTGGTTTGCCCTTGCCTTTTCCCTAGGGCTAAGAGAGAATGGATGGCCCAAGGTCACCAGGCTGGCTTTGCACCTAAGGCAGAACTAGAACTCACAGTCTCCCAGTTTCTAGCCCAGTTCCTTAATCATGATACCAAACTCATTTTGGCTCAACATACTCAAAATAATTAGAATGAGTAAGTAGCAAAATGAAATACCATTGCATAAATGTTTTTTTAAAAAGTCACAATTCTGGTTTATCCTTAGTTGTGATAGAGAAATGTACTCTATCCAAACAGATGGTGTTTTTCTTGGTAGCAGATTAGGGCCAGTAATGGTTTTTAGGCCAATTATTATCTCTCGGTCCAACCTCACAGGCTTGTTGTAGAAAAAGTGAAGGCCAGACCACTCTATATGGTGCCTTGAATACTGGAGGAAAAATGAAGACAAGTAACAAAGAACAAATGATTACAGGTAGTCCTTGAGTTACGACCACAATTGAGCCCAACATTTAAGTTGCTAAGTGAATCATTTGTTAAGTGAGTTTGCCCCACTTTATGATTTTCTTGCCTCTGTAGTTAAGTGAATCATTGCATTTGTTAAGTTAATAACATGGTTGTTAGTGAATCTGGATTCCCCATTGACTTTGGTTGTCAGAACGTCGCAAAAGTTGATCATACGGCTCCAGGATGTTGCAACCGTCATAAATATGAACCACTTGCCAAGCATCTGAATTTCGATCATGTGACCATGGGGATGCTGCAACTGTTGTAAGTGTGAAAAACAGTCATAAGTCACTTTTTCCAGTAACTTTGAACGGTCACTAAATGTACAGTTGTAAATCGAGAACTACTTGTAATCTATCACAAACTTTATTGCCTTTGAAGAAGGTCTTGGACTTCTTTTCTCTCACATAACTCACCTCCGTCCCATCCCCACAATTATTGGAATAGAGTAGAGTAGAGTGGAGTGGAGTGGAGTGGAGTGGAATGGAATGGAATAAAATAGAATTCTTTATTGGCCAAGTGTGATTGGACACACAAGGAATTTGCCTTTGGTGCATATGCGCTTCAGTGTACATAAAAAGACAAGATACATTTGTCAAGAATCATCTTTAAGAAGATGTTGGATAGCCATCTGTCTGAAACGGTATAGGGTTTCCTGCCTAGGCAGGGGGTTGGACTAGAAGACCTCCAAGGTCCCTTCCAACTCTACTATTGTATTGTATTGTATTAAGGTACAACACTTAATTCGGATAATTTTGCTATCTTCCTTATAGATTTGATTCAATCCTCAAACCAACCTCCCTGCAACATAATCCCATCTGGACACCCTGAGAATCCTGTGAATTTGGAAGCCAGGAACTTGGGACAGAGGATGGTTTATGCCAAGGAATTGGTGTTTCATTTTGACACACTCTAACATATGTACCCATTGCCTTACTCACATTGCATGTTGGAGTAGGCAACACGTTGCATGAAAAGGGAAAGGGATAATATGCAAAATAAAAAAAAAATTAGAAGGACTAAAATAAGAAAAAGAAAATACAGCTAGATCTCATTTACACTGACTAGTGTCATTCACTGGGCAATTCCATTCCTTTCTGTCTTTGGTAATCATCCTTCTGTCCAAACTCCACTCGCTGCCTTTTCTTGAGTTACACTTTAAAGAATATACATTGGAAATGCTTCACTTCTTGATAATAGTTTGAATAATTGCAATGGCTAAATGTCTGTACTGAAAATATTTAGATAACCTTTAGATAGATGACAAAGGCTGAATTTGAAGACTTTGATTATTCTAAGAATAGGCTATTATAATCTGTGGATAATGGGAGGTTATAGTGAAACATCAGCCCAATGAAAAAATGATTAATGTTGAATGGATTTCAAAGTTTTTCCTTTTCTTTAAAACTTGAAAGTTTAGCATTACATATATGAATATAACTGAGGCGATGCAAACAAAAAAAAGTCCTTCAATCCTTGTCCTATCTGCTGCTCCTCAATCTCAGAGTACCTTAGAATTTATTTTGGGATAGTCTAGATACTCATTTTATATCTGCAAGATAATCAAAGTTTTTGTTCTTTGTTATCCTTTGAAAAAAACAAAACCTTCCACGCTGTCCCTGCTTTGTGATCTAAAAAAAAGTTAAGGAAAGAAGTTTTCCTTGGAAATTAAATACAGCTAGTCCTCATTTAGTGACCACAATTAGGACTGGCAATCTGCTTGTTAGATGAAGTGGTCACTAAGTGAAAACAGGACCATGCTTATGAACTTACTCGAGCTTTCCTTGCTTTACAGACCTGCAAAGTATGTACATGAAAAAGACTGTTTACAAAGTGGCTGGTTGCAAAATTGTTTTTTCATCACTCCCGTGACTGCAAATGGACGCTAAATGAATCAGTTGCCAAACAGGGACTACCTATAATTTCTTTCCAATTACTTTTATTGGAAACGCTTGGGGAAAAAATGAATTAGAATATGTTGACTCAGCATTACTAATAATACTTGCAAATTCAGATTGTGGGCATTGTAATTTGTGAGGAATAATTTGGCAAAAGTGGACACACAGCAAATAGCACTAACAACAGCACTTAGACTTATATACCACTTCACAGTGCCTTACAGCCCTCTCTAAGTGGTTTACAGAGTCAGCGTATTGCCCCCAACAACAATCTGTGTCCTCATTTTACTGACCTTGGAAAGATGGAAGGCTGAGTCAACCTTGAGCTGGTCAGGATCGAACTCCTGGCAGTGAGCAGTGAGTTAGCCTGCAATATTGCATTCTTACCACTGCGCCACCACGACTCTTGGTTATGAATGGAAATGGTTATGACTAAGTCTTTTCAGGAGCAGCATCTCAGGTATGGAAGAACCTCTGCAGGAAAGCCTGTTGGTTATCTTTTCAGCACCCAGAGGGAAGACCTTCCTATTTTCTTGGACATTTCAGTCTCCTTATCTTGCTTTTATAGTTCAGTGTCAAGAGAGTTGCTTTGCGTGCAGAAGGTCTGAGGTTCAGCCTCTAGCAATTCCAAGCAAGCCTATAAAAGTAAACACCAGATTAAATATAAAGGGCTGTTTGAAACCCTGATGAGACACTGCCAGTCCTTGCCAACAGTGCTGGGCTAGCTAGACCGGGAGTGGGGTCTCACTCTATTCAAGGAGGCTCCCTGAGATGCATTTTAAGTAGTTTTAGCTCCATGACATTTTTAGATGCTTATATTAGCCTCTGTTGTTTATAATTGCTGTTTTAATTGATTCTTGTAATTGGTTTTTTTGTTGTTGTACTACTTTTGATTTACACAGGTTTTATTCGCGCTTTATTAGTACATTGGATTGAGAGCTATTGGATTGAGAGCTATTACCTAGAGGTGACAGATAAATCTAGAAATAAATAGCATGCAATTAAATGATTACTCTCTCAAGCAATTTGGCAGGTCTGTCATCTCCTCTACTGAAGGTTGAATGCCTTATCTCCAAGAACATTGCCTGTCTAAAAGGTAAAAGGTAAAGGTTCCCCTCACACATATGTGCTAGTCATTCCTGACTCTAGGGGGTGGTACTCATCTCCATTTCAAAGCCAAAGAGCCAATGCTGTCCAAAGAAGTCTCCGTGGTCACGTGGCCAGCATGACTAAACGTGGAAGGCACACGGAATACTGAGGAGGCTTATACTAATGTTATATTTTAGAGTACCCAGAAAATGTAGAATAAGGTACAAATGAGGTTTCTTCCTCCACTTTGGACAGAAAACTGTCCTCTTTAGACAGCAGACTAATAAAGGAGAGTATTTGTAGTTCATGGTTGAGTTCTTGGTGCTCTCTGAGCTTGCTTATTTTCTTGGCAAATGTTTCATTACCCTAACTAGGTAATAACATTGGTTCTAGTAAGGAGTGCTGTTGGCTGTCAGTTTATATTTTGGTGTCTTGCCTATCTCTGTGAGTTGGGGACATTCTTAGAGATTCTTTGGTTGGGCTGTTTTCTGAGCCGTGGTGGTGCAGTGGTTAGAATGCTGTATTGCGGGCTACTTCTGCTGACTGCCGGCTGCCTGTAATTTGGCAGATGAAATCTCACCATATTCAAGGTTGACTCAGCCTTCCATCCAGAGGTGGGATTCTACCGGTTCAGCCCGGTTTGGGCAAACCGGTAGCTCCAAAGATCAGCTGAGAGCGAACCGGTTTGTTCCGACCTTCACATGGGCCCGCCCGCCCCCGGGCTATACTCACCTATATTTCCTTGTTTTTTACCTCAGCTGATTGGCACAGCAGAATGGATTGTTGCGCCTCAACTGTTTTCCTGTGAACTGCGCATGCACACGTCAGGCACGTTAGGCGCGCACTCAGCGAACGGGTTGCTAAACCAGTAGGATCGCACCCTGCTTCCATCCTTCTGAGGTGGATAAAATGAGGACCCAGATTGTTGGGGACAATATGCTGACTCTGTAAAACCGCTTAGAGAGGGCTGTAAAAGCACTGTGAAGTGGTATATAAGTCTAAGTGCTATTGCTATTGCCATTCTGTCAGTTTATATTCTGAATATGAACTGACAGCAAACAGCACTCCTTACTAGCACTGATGATGTTACCTAGTTAGGGTAATTAAACATCTGCAAGTAAACAAACAAGCTCAGAGTGAACCAAGGACCCCTCAGGAAACAGACTGACAGAAAATTTATTTTGGTCATTGACTAATAAAAGTACAATCAATAAAATGAACAATATAAAACTATCCCGTGACAACAAGTTGCCTGCCTGTCTGTCCTCTTGGGAAGAAAGCAGCTTCACAGATGAGCACCTACCAGGCCTCAGTTGGATGTGGGTAATGCCTAAATATCTTAAACTAAAAACAACTAAATGCACATGCACCACCCAGACAAATCCCAAAGTTAGTCTAAATCAGGTTTTAAAATTGATAGTACTAGAAAAAAATAAAATAAAAGTCTATATCTTATGCTGATCAAGTTAGCTTTACCCCAGTATCATATACAAAGAAGGCCAGGGCTACTCAGTATTCTCTATTTCTTTCAGTTACCCATTTTTCTTTCTTCATGGACTTAAAAACCATCTTCCAAATATAACCAATCTGCCCCTCCACCCAAGAAGAAATCCCATAAATATTATTGTAATTCTTTGGGCTTCTCCTGAAGATGTATTCGATGTTTCTCATGAGAAGGAAGCTTTTTTAAAAAAAAAACTCAGTTTTAGTCAAAATCTAATGACATAACACTACCCCTTTCCCCAGCTCCCCAAAATTGAACAAGTCACACTGAAACTTGTTTTAGTTCTCCCAAGTCTGCTTTAAGTGGGGTGTTTGTGATCTGACTAAGAGTCTCATTGCATAATTAGAGGGGACACAGGTTTGACTTAGAGTCAAGCACTCGTGCTGCCTTCTTTCCAATAATGTTAAATACAAGGAGAAACCTAATCTGCCAGAGCATTACCAAAGTTTGTTTGTTTGTTTTATTGAATTTATATAGCTGCCTACTCGTTCACAGCAACTCTAGGCAGCTTACAGACAATAAAAACCCAATGTAGAAAAAAAATAAAAAAATAAAAAGTAATAAAATAATTATAAAACAATAACACCCCTCCCTCCCTCGGTGTCAACACACACTCAAATCATCCATTTAATGGGTTCCATCCTACTCTTGGTTCCCCAGGCTGCTGGCAACACCACCTCTTCAGGGCCTTGCGAGTGGGGGGCAATCTAATTTCCAGAGGGATAATGCTCCAGAGAGTGGGAGCCACTACAGAGAAGGGCCTTCTTCTAGATCCCACCAGATGCATCTCCTTAGGGGCAGGACCCACAACATTTCTTGCCTCCCTGCTCTAGTAGGTCAAGTGGATATGATCGGCAAGAGACTTTTTCACCCTTAAACAGTGACAAAGGAGGTGAAGTGGAGAAAGTTAAATTCGAAATGTTTCTAAATTTAACTTTACAAATCAAACAACATTGGGTAGTTATTAGTTTATACCTCCTCCCATATGAAACATTTGGAGGGGGGGGAAATAAGAGAATTACAAATTATATCTAAATCTGCTGTAAAACCATGAATAAGCTAGAATCATTGTATATCAGGAGATATCGTGAGCATCGTAAGTACAATGGCATCATATACAACATGGTATGATATTACTAGAAAATGTAGGTTTATTGCTCTCAGCAGCAACCAAGATCTGGGCTGTTATTGCTTTAGGCTAAGGGGGTCAAATTCGCCACATCATGTTGCTGTCACGTGATGTTTCATGATGTTTTTCCCATTTGCGAGCTGGGGCGGGCGTGGCCTGTGCGTGCTGCATCTACCCTGCAGGCCGCCAGTTTGACATCCCTGATTTGGGCTATAGATTTGGGGGAATTTGCAAAATCAAACTTTGTGTCAAAGTGGCTTCCTTACATATCCTAAATTGACTAGATATCCTAAGCTCTGAGGTAATCTTCAGATGCCAGTTAAGTTGGCTACGTGCCATTTAACCTTTGGCACCTGTTACAAAATATCTTGGCTTGGTCCTGGAAATCATGATTCTTCACTTATAAGTATAACAATCTGATACACATAGGGGCACACACACACACACACACAATCTGCAAATGAGTAAAACCTGAGGGATGTGAAATCAATGACATCTTGGATTTATTTACTGTTGCATCCTGAGATAATGTGGATGACAACTCAGATGGTTTACAACCTTAGCAGAGATTCTCTGACTGGAATTATGTCCTTGTAAATCACTCAACCCTTGATTTTAATGATTCCTGTTACATATATAAAGTCAGGCCATCAAGCATATGCTCCAGATTTATCTGAATGCTGAAAAATGTGAATATGGCTTATCTGTACAATCCTATTAAACATTGGTTTATTGAGTGGTTAAGAAAGCCCAAAGGGCAGAATTGTAGATTTCACTTCAGTGCAGTAATCTGGAAATGAGCTAAAATAAATGAAGGTTAATTGGTTGATTATTATTAGAATTTGCATTGATTGTCTCAGTTTTACTGAAACTGTAATTACTAGCGACGTGAAACAAATTTTGTTGGATAAATCAGTGAGAACCGCCTATTAAAAGGGGGCAGCTATGCTGATTCTAGGTTTTTGAGGGCAGAGGGGAGCAGCTTTAGAGAAGTTGTGTTGTCCAAGTAGATGTATGTCTGTGCTACCAAGAGCAATATCAGTCCAATGGAGGAGGTTGCTATAATCCCTCTTCTATTGCTCTTGTGGAAAAAAGGAGGATCCTGATCTTCCAAGTGTGTGAACTTTAGCTGGAGTCAACCCCGATGCTAGTTTTTGTATGAATTGGAACCTATACATATATTACTTTATTTAGAACTGGAAGAGTCTATGACTGTCATGGTTCTGAGTAATGGCCCAATCAATTCAGGACTCTGAGGCTGTGGCTTTTCTCAAAGATCCATTTTATTGGGTACAGCATATCGGCACATTTAAATGTGAAACCAAGTCTAGAGATTTCCCACATTTTGTTATAATAAAAGAAATAGATATCACTCACCCCCTCTAGTATCACTGGTCATGTTAACCAACTAAGTGGATGGCAGGTTGCTCAGCTACTCCCCCCGGCCCGTTAGGAGCTCTTGTTGAGATGACCTTGATTCCCACTGGCCTTTTCGCTGTAATATCTGGCATCTGGAAAGAAATTAACCCCCTCCCCATAGTTCCCCCTCCCCCATATGTATGGCAACTAAGAAACAAAGTAATGTTGTGGTTCGCCAGTGGCCTGCAGAGCTGGCAGCAGAGTTGGACAGCAAGGAGGTTGGGGAGGAACATGGGCCAGTCCTAGTCTGGGGAAGGCTCGGACAAGGGCTCTGTGTCAGAGCCAGAGAGGGGGCCAGAGCCATCTAGGAATTACGTGCTGCCTCCGGAGCCTCCAGAGTCAGACAGCAGCGAGGCAGAAGAACAGGCTCCCCCTGTTCCCAGGGTGCACATGCGCAGAACTTCCAGAAGGCAAGAACAGTTAAGACAGAAGGAATGACTTGGGAGTAAGGCTTGGAGGTGATTGGCCCCTCCCATAGGACATAAAGGAGGAGCAAAGGCACATGAACCTTTGCAGGAAGCAATTTGGTTCATACTGATCAGTTTACCTTCTGAAGCTCCGTTGTGACTCTTTGCTCCGTGTGGCCTTGCCAAGCTAATTGCCAATTAAGTCTTTGGCAGCATTTCAAGGAAGATAAAGGTGGGTGCTTATCAGCCTTATCCCGAAAGACTTTGGCAGCCTACTGTAGGATTCTTTACAACTATTTGGGACTCATTACGAGCTGTGAATGAACATAATTCGCAGCCTTTGAAATAAAAAGAAGTTTTGGGGGGCTAAGCATGTGCTTTTTACTGTATCAGGAAGCCTAGGTCAGAACAAGTAAAAGGAACGTGGCTTCAGCTAAAGTTGTTTTGAGAATTGACAGGCTGTTTTTGTTTCTAACAACATGCAAACTAATATTCTTAAACCAGTTGCTATTGTTTCACTCCTATCCAATAAAATAAATTTGGCAGAAACTGATAATATGTCACAGATGGAGAAGGCCAATACTGTATAAACAGTTTGGAAGAGTAAATTTTTACCCAATTAAATTTCAAAATTGAAATATATATGCTCATCCTTTGGCATTGACAGCTCAATTCAAGCAGACCTGTGATCTTAGAATATATAATTCCATCAGCTGAATCTTAAGCATGGACAGAATGTGTTTTTGGACATCGTCTTTGTCTGAGAAATAACTTTCTAGGCATACTGGATTTTCCTTGGAGGATGCAAAGACAAGGACATGGGAAGATGTGCTATCAGTTTTGCTTTCAATTGAGGACCACTTGATTCAATTTAAATTGTCAGCCAAGCAAAGGCTATTGATTTGTAGAGACAGTGATTGACAATGTGACTGAGCTGTTCCCCTGTTTTCCCCTGTCCCTCTTCTGTCTTTCTACTTTCTGTCTCCCACAAAAAGTTAACACATTCCCAGAACTATTGGGATTTTTTTTATTGTATATGACTCTTCCATCATAGTTTGGCAAAATGCAAATTCTCCCTATGGATTTGTGCAGATAAAATGCTACTGTTTGGAGCAGAAGCAGAATGTGTTTTTAGAAAGATAACAACAATTCAGTCTTCACAAATGCCAGAGAGCAAGGGGCATCTCAGAAGAGAGAATATATTGATTAGAATATGACACTGCTTCATGAATGCACGGTTTGGATCTAGAAAGACAATATAATTTGCATTAAGGTATTAAAAGTTGCATGATTGAGTTATGGTCAGCAAAATAATAGAAGTTATTATCTTGAAGATCATGAGGATTCAAACTGCTCCTGCAGTACAATAATACTCGAAAACTGACTGATATTATCTGAACTACAAATGGTCAATGTTCAGCTGGTTAGGTATAAAATAACCAAAATCTTGTCTATGTGAGTGGGTTTGTATGTATGTAATTCTATCTGTCTATCACATCATATCATACAGTATATCATATCAATCCTTCCATATTATATCCATCCTTCCATCTCTATCTCTATCCCTATCCCTATCCCTATCCGTCTATCCGTCTATCCGTCTATCCGTCTATCCGTCTATCCGTCTATCCGTCTATCCGTCCATCCGTCCATCCGTCCATCCGTCCATCCATCCATCCATCCATCCATCCATCCATCCATCCATCCATCTATCTATGTATCACTTTTTCCAAACGTCTCAATTTCACTGTAGTGATTGGTGGTATAAAGGTTGTCCAATTCATTTAGAATATTTCCTTCAGACAATGAATGACTGCAAAAAAATTCTGCCTCATGAGAGTAGAATTAAAAGTAGAAGTTGAGCTGTACTGCACAAAGAGTAGTCAGCATCTTTACAGATTATACAAATTAACAGAGTTGGAAGGGATCTTGTAGGTCACCCAAGCAGGAGGCCCTACACCATTTCTGACAAATGGCAGTCCAATCTCTTCTTGAAAGCCTCCAGTGATGAAGCTCCCACAACTTCCGAAGGCAAGCTGTTCTAGTGGTTGATTCAGAGACAATGATGGTTATTTATCAAAAATATTTACATGTTGCTTCTTGGAGGCTAAAAGTAGTTTATGATCAAATAGGACACAGTTTTGCTCTAAGAGCTGAAAACATGGTGTTCTTTGTAGGCATCCTAGCATGGTGCACAGTCTAGTTTCCCACTTTGTTGGCAAACCATGAAAAACTTCCTATGTGTCAAAGGGACACCGGAAGAAAAGCAACTAACAAATATTTACTACTATACAGGAAATTAAAAGCCGACGGTTTCTTAACCACTTTCATCACAAAAGAAAACTGCTCTCCTATCTTAGAGATCCTTTGAAAATTTAAACTAAATGGGATTCTTGAAAGGGACACAGCCCTGCGGGAACCAACTCTCATCCAGAGGAAAGTGGACAAGCAGAGGAAGAAGCAAAGCCTGACAAGGAAGCTTCAAACAATAAGGGGAGGAGACCTATGAAAAAGTGATGCTGGATAGTTTTCCTTAGGCTTAGAGTGTGGTTGTCGCCTCCTAGCTTCCCCCTCCTCCCCCTGGCAGTTGAATGGCCCAGTTCCTGAAGTAAACAAACATTTTATACGATTTTTTTTATAACTTAAAAATGCCTCCTGCACAGGTCACTTTCAATTGTGAAACAGAAATGGTGCAAATGTTTCTGTCAAGTATGATTGAAATTCTTCCTAGGAAAATTTCCAATTTTTTTATGCCTGTGTAGAGAAACCCTACTCCCAATTGAGGAAACAAGTAAAGGAATCTCATTCAGTAATAAAACACAGCAATGAACACCTCACAGCAGAGAGGGAGGGTGGCAGCATGAACTGGCCAGCATGAAACTTGGGGGAACGTGACTATTGGGGATCCCCAGATATTTCTTTGTTTTACACCATGTGGTTCACATCCCTGCAAATGGCAGGCAGCATAGCACATTTCTTACCAGTGTCATGAAGAAGAGATACTTCAGATTGCCAGTCTTGGGTTAAATAAATCGTGTTCTCTCTATTTATGAAGTGGTTCTTTATGGATGTAGCAGGCAGACCACTGAGTTCTCTATAGCAGTGATGGCTAATCTTTTTGTCATCGCGTGCTCAAAGTGCCCACACCCATAATGCAATGTGCACGTTATCCCCCCCCCCATGCAACACGCCCCCCTCACCCATTTTTGGCTTCCAGGTTGGTGCAGGAGCCCCCGCGCCCCATTTTGGCTTCCAGGTTGGTGCAAGGGGCCTTCCAGGCCCAAAACGGAGCACAGGGGGCACTCAGGCCCTGTTTTGGGCCTGGAAGGCCTCAAGCACCAACCTGGAAGCCAAAACGGGGCGCGGGGGCTCTTGCACCAACCTGGAAGCCAAAAATGGGTGAGGGGGGTGCGTTGCATGCGGGGATCATGTGTACATTGCATTATGGGTGTGGCCGTGCACGCTTTCAGCACGCAATGACAAAAAGGTTAGGCCCAAAAATGCAATGGGCATGCGTGGCAGAGACCTGAAGACCAGTTGGCCGGCACGTGGTACGCGTGCTTGTATGGTGGAGCTGGGCTGGGGCGATGGCTGGCGTGCCTGCAGAGAGGGCTCTGCGTGCCACCTGTGGCACAGGTGCCATAGGTTTGCCATCGCAGGCCTACAGCGAAATTTAATGATTTATTTAAAAACTAAGCCAAATTGTTTCATGTTTTCTATTCTTTTTGTACTTTTTGGATTTTTTTAAATACTAAAATACAATACATATATAATTAAAAGAGCAGTGGCAAGACTGTATCTGGAGATCACAGTTATTCAAGACCAACCTTACTAGAACAACATTCAGAGTTGCTGGGACTGCAGTCCTCAGAATTTCCAGCAAGCCTGGGAATGGAGGATGGAATTTTGTTATTTGATACAGATGAACAGCACCAAGCCGAGGAACGATTGGTTTAAAACATAAAATGCCACTGTTCCATTATAACAAGAGAGTGTATGGGCATTTAATGAATGTCTTTTGATAAGAGAATTAATGAAATATGATCAAATAAATCATGATCAAATAAACAAAAGCTTAGGGATAGATTGGATTTTTTTTAAAAAAAAATGCGGCCTTAGAATAATGCAAGGGAATCTTACACTGATTTCTATTTTGAGATAATAAACAAGAGTCTAAGACAGTGGTAATTCTGTTGTGTATCTCATGCTGGCAGACAGCAACAAGGCTCATTGTGATATCCTGAGCTGGGGTGTGGTGAAGAAAGCTACTATTTCTTTTTCTGTAACTAAAACAGAACCCAAAGCTGCCAAGGCCATCAATCATAAAGCCTTTGTGAGCATTTACAGTGGTGTTAAAACAAAATAAAGCTGCTTGCCAAAAAGACATGCCCTTTATACTGTTGTCGATAAGAACAAGCAAAACAACTGAAGAAATTATATGGTGAATTTATGCTGATACCAGTTATAGTCCTCTACCTTAATTACAAGCAGGACCCTTTCTAATTAGCATAAAGAATTTGATTTAAGCAGAGTGGAGTACTTTGAAGTCCTATCCATTTTGTGGGAGATGGCATGATTCAAACTCACTGTTAGAGAAAGATGTGATACTGGTTCGAACTGGACTTCTGTTTAATTGGCAATGAGCAGCAGTCCAGTAGAATATTTTTGGACATGTTTGCTACTGATTGACTGACGACCTGGTTATTATCTTCAAATGTCTGAACCAGTGGTGGGTTCATACTGGTTCATACTGGTTTGGCTGAACTGGTAGTGGTATGGCATCCTGGGTCGCTGGAACTGGCAGCGACCCAGGCCTGCCATGCCCCTGAACCGGTTCCCTGGTGTCTTCTGCCATCGCTGGCATGTTTCTGCACATGCGCGGAACAGTTTTCAGTCAACTGCGCATGCGTAGCAGTGGGCATGGGCGTGAGTGAAGCGAGCAGCGTGGCGGGCGTGAGCAAAGCGAGCAACGCACATGCAAAACACACTCTCAGAAAACTGGTAGTAAACCGGTTAGGAACCCACCACCAGTCTGAAGACTATTAAGTTGAGGGAGCAAATACATTCCTGTTGCTCTAGAGGTCTGGATGAAAATTTTTGGAGAGCACAGACTGGCTAACATTAGGAGATAATTTCTAAATGTTAGCATTATTCAACAGTGCCTGCTGCAAGAAATAAAAGTCTCTTCTTTAGTGGAGATATTTTCAGCAATCACTAGATGACCACAACATCCACAAGGATGTTGTAAATGCATCTATTATTATAGATTTTATTTTGAACAGAGGTTTAGATGAGTGATCACCAAGCTCCTTTTCAGTTCTATCTATGGAAGACTTCATTTGTTAGTGGAAAATAAAATTCTAATAAATTAACAGCTGAGGTGGCACAGTGGTTAGAGTGCAGTTCTGCAAGCTAGTTCAGCTGTCTGTTAGCTGCAGTTCACAATTCAAATCTCACCAGGCTCAAGGTTGACTCAGTCTTCCATCCTTCCAAGGTGGTTAAAATGAGGAGCCAGATTGTTGGGGGCAATATGCTGACTCTGTAAACAGCTTAGAGAGGGCTGTAAAAGCACTATGCAGTATATAAGTCTAAGTGCTATTGCTATTAGAGAAATCTCTTATGACTGCAATTTCATGGGCCTTCCTTGTGCTCTGTAATTTTTATTTATGTACCGTATTTTTTGGACTATAAGACACACCAGAGGATAAGATGCACCTAGATTTTGAAGAGGAAAACAAGAAAAAAATAGTTTTTGGCCTCCACACATCCCGTTTTTGCCCTCCCCAGCCCCCAGGAGCAGACCTCCGAAACCTCTGCGTTCCCCGTTTTTGGCAAAAATGGGATGCACGAGGATTTCAGGAGGGCAAAACCAGGGCTGTATTCAGTCTATAATATGCACAGATATTTCCACCCATTTTTTTTTGGGGGGGGGGGGGACTGCAGCTTATAGTCCAAAAAATATGGCTTTTATTTTTGTGCTTTCAATTCAGTTTTGACTCTTGGAGACTCTCTGAACTGGTCCTTATAGTTTACTTGGCAAGCTTTCAGAAGCTTTGTTGCTGTCTAAAGCTGAGAAAAAGTGATAGGCCCAAGGTACCCAGCAGACTTTGTGCCTCAGATAGAATTCACCATCTCCCATTTTGTAGCCTGGGACCTTAATCTCTAGACCAGTGCTTCTCAAATAGTGGGGCGGGCCCCCCAGGGGGGCGCGAGGCTCCGTAAAGGGGGGCTCAGCTCAAATTATTTTATATATTTTTGTTTTGCAGGTTAAGTTTTTTTAAATATTGTGTTTCTTTAAATCCTGTGCTCCTTTAAATCTTTTCTGCTACAGTTAATAAAGCTATTCTTTGTTGTAAATTGATCCACATTTCTTTCTTTTTTTATTCTCTTATATGTTAATAAGGATAAGGTGTTATGCAGAGGTGTACTTATAACAATTTTATAGACAAATGATACTATTTACAGTCGCGCGGGGGCGCGCGAAATGTTTTCTTCTTCCTAGGGGGGGATGACAGAAAATAATTGAGAAGCACTGCTCTAGACCAAGGTTGTTAAACTGGATTTCTTTGAGGGCCAGATCAGCATTGTAGTTCTCTGCCATGGTTGGGGGGGGGGGGGAGATGGAATGGATGCCTCCTGCAGTACTTTTCCAGGCAAAACGAAGCATGTGGAGACCATGCACGACCCTCCACCCATGCCCCGTTTTGACTGACAAAATGCTGCAGGAGGCTATCCAGGCCAAAAACGGGGCCCATGGACCTTGAGTTTGACATCTGTGTTCTAGACCAAACTGGCTTTTGCACTCTAATAGCTGACTAGTAGAATTGTGTCCTAGTGTACAATTTTTGGCTCTGGAAGTTTGCCTAGATGGGGAAGGGGAGTGAAGTTTGCATAGATGGAGGAGGAGTGAAGGTTTTTTTTTTCAGCACTCCATGAATAATGAACCACAGAATTGTATTTATTTAATATGGATTATATAACATTTTGGATCCTTATTTAGTCCATTATCTGGGTTTTCATAGGAAACCAATGAACCATAGCCTAAGAGCAATGGCCTTTCTGACTTTTAAACTAGGTTCTCATCACATGATCATCACTTTACAGTCAACCATTAACCTGTTTATAATTCCCTACTTTGCACCTATCACCACACAGTCATGCTAATGAAGTTGGGGACTACCAGTTTGGGGAATACATAGATGTTTACTATCTCCACTCTTTCGTGGTATCCCATATGACCTTATGCCATGACAATAGTGGCTAGACTTCTCCACATCAGTAGCTCTTTCTCTACAGTCATGCCAGTTCTTCTTGCTCCTGGCTCCCTCAAGTCTTGGCTATGAATTTTCTTTGGAGTTCTTGACTAGGGAAGAGTAGTTTGACCCAAATTGTCTTGGCATAATTTTGGCTAACAGTGCCCTCTTTTCATCTAGTACTGACTGGTTTAGCAGACTTATGCAGCATGATTGACCCTTAACTGAACCAATGAAAAGCCTGTAAAGCCCACTTTATTCTACAGACGAATCTAGAGTCAGGCTTAAGTGCTATATCTGATTTCTTCCCCCCTCTTGCTTAAAATAAATTATATCATTGAGGTAAGGCCAAACCTCAAGATCTTCTCTGTGTGAGACTAATGGTGTTGGGAGTGTGTATCTCTAGAAAAAAGATAATTGAAGGGAGATGCTTGAAATACTTGAAGAGAAAGCATAAGGAAGAAAGCCAGAACTTTTCTCTACTAGGAGCATAGTTTTAAGTTACAAGAAATAGATCCAGGTTGCATATAAGCATCTTCACAGGGTAGTTTATCAGATGAACTTATTACTAAGGGAAGTTATGTGAGCTTTTTTAATTTGCTGGATGTGGACAAGCAGGATGCACAGCCATCCAACCGGAATGGTTTCACTTAGATTTTTGCACTGAGCAAAAATATTCAAAGTCCTGCTCCCTTTCTGGTCTTCTCTGAATCTAAGTAGTAGTGCTGCTGATGTTGGAAGGAAAGCAGACTTTGAGAAGGAGCTTGCTTGAGGCTATGCAGGCTGAATGGAGCAGTTTCTTATTCCTGTTTCCCACCAATCCTGCAAATACACTAAAGCTATCATTCCCTCTATTTTGCATATCTACAAAGGAGTATATTAATAACCAAATGTTTCTTAGTAATGTAGAAGCTTGTTAATATAACATTTCCTGGTGTTTTCTTTTCTGTTCCAGATCTTACAAAACCACCACTGGCCCCCAAACCAAAGATCTTCAGTCATCTGGCTTCCATAGCTGCTTCCAAATTTCCTCCATCACTATCAAGGGCTGGCACACTTCATAATTCAAACTCTATGTCCAGGGGTCCAAAACCACCCATTGCTCCCAAGCCAAAAATCTCCGCTGACAACGATCCTGCAATTTTACAGAGATCCAGCGTTTATGCTAATAATACCTTTAACAAATATCCCAACGGAAAACTGGAAGCAGAACTGTATGAAGAAAACCAGTGCAACAACACGGAGTGTCCAGAATCAGAAGACGGCAATGAATACATCGTAATTCCTGATGTTGAACTGACTGATAAAACATACAGTGACTTTGAGCAGGAGCCAGCCGTGAATGAGATTTTACACACTCTTGAACCCGTAGGTGAGGAAGATGGTAATTGTACGGATAGCAATGATGTAGGCGATGGCCCAATAAATGTAATGAAGAACAAGGATACTGAGTCGGTGCGAGATAACTCTGTGAAATCAACTGAAATCCCAGCACTTGATTCCCTTGAATTTGAAAGTGAAAAAGAAGATGGTACAAGAGATGAATATGAAAAAGTGGACAGTGAAAATCCTCCCAGCGAGATCCAAATGAACTGTGCAGATGAAACTCTAAGCAAACTGGATTTGATAAATGATAACAATGAATATAACATGGACGGCAAAATATTGAATGGGGAATCTTTGAAAGAAACTATATATGATGATATCATTTTAAGGCATTTGGAGGAGCCAATATCAGCAGGGGAAGGTGTGCCTCTGATTTGCAAAGGTTTAAATGCAATACAGTTTTTAGAAGAGGAACAATTAAACACCGATCTAGAATTGGACCCAGCAAATCACAGCGATAATAATTCATCCTGGAGTAGAGAAAGAGAACTTACAGAAGATGCTGATGTAAATACTGATGCTCAGATTGCTAATGATTCTGAAGTGGACACGGAGTTAGAACCAAGTGGATCTGAGCCTGGTATTGAGACATTTAGCGGGGCCACTGATGAAATGGATGAAAAGGAAGATGAAATAGATCTAAATGCTGAGGGAGAAGATCTTGACAACGTTTGCCAAACTACTGAAGTGAAGAATGTGGTAGAAATACCAGAGACTGAATGTGAATCAGGGGAAGGTTTTGGAGAACAAAATGAAACAATAGACACAGAGACGATGGACGATAGCTGCCAGATCATTCCATTTGGAAATGAGGGCAGTGAGGATCCTCAGGATTCTCCAGATGAAGATCTGGGTGAAGATTTGTCAGAAAAAGAGACTGAAATGCCTGATAATAACCTGTCCCTCAGTTCTGAAGATACTAATGGGCACAAGCCTGACTCACAGCTTAGAAAAGAATCTAAGTCGGATGTTTTACTTGGAGATCACAGTGCAAGTGAATGTACTTTAGAAGATACACATTTGGCTCACCAAATACTCGAGGAGGATCATAGCAATAAAGAGAAAACTGCCCCAAATCCAACCAGAGAAACATCAACTGAAAATTCTGGCCTTTCGACTGGAGAATTGGCTAAGCTGGAAATAAACTCAGCCAATGAATGTGTGATTGAGGAAGCCACAATGGTCTCCGAAATGTTGGTTGGGCTTGATAGCAATGGAGAAGTAGCCAGTGATTCCCTAGATGACCCATATGTCCTTGGAGACACTTTGCCTACAGCAAATGAAATTCTTTATGCTGGAAGAGAAACGCAGGAGGCTGATATCCAAAACAGCTCAAGTGATTTCAGGGAGGGAGAGAACACAGAAAATGAAAACCACTTGCTTTCCATAGATCGGAAAAACATTGTTACTAGAACAAGGTCCCATTCTGGGAAAGTACCTGGTTATGTGCCAGAAACAGTTCCAGAAGAAACAGGGACCGACGCTGAATTGCAGACATTGAGCACAAATACCATGATTACTGAAAATGTAAGACACAGTTTATGTTGGGCAGAAGGAAAATCTATAGAGCTGGCTAGAACGCTGCCTGCAAAGCCAAGGCGCTTCATTTTGTACCCTCGATCTTATTCAGTGGAAGGCAGAGATATCCCCGTCTCTCTGTATCGAGAAACTGATAACTCTATATTAGATTATAACAGATTAAACAGGACAGATGAGCTGGCTTTGCCATACGTAATTGGTTCCTCGGGTAGCTTTTCCCAGAGGAATCACCTTACATCCAGTGGGGTTTCCACGCCTTCCTCTGTTGTCGATATTCCACCTCCCTTTGAACTAGCCTGTATCACCAAGAAACCCATCACAAAAAGCTCCCCCTCACTTTTAATAGACAGTGAATCTCCTGATAAGTATTGCAAGAAAAAGAAGTCCTCGTTTAAAAAATTCCTCACTTTGAAATTCAAGAAGAAGGCAGAAAACAAAGTCCACGTAGATGTTCATGTTTCTTCTTCAAGATCCTCCTCCGAGTCTAGTTATCACGGACCTTCCAGGGTGATGGAACTGGACAGAAGAAGCTTGAGTAGTTCACCTCAGCTGTTATCACGGACTGCCAAACTGAGGGCTTCGGAGTCTCCGACTGTTCTCTTCTATAAGGACGGCAAGAGAAAAGGAACACCCAAAATGTTTAGCAGAAGTGTGTCAAGGGTAGAGTCATTTGAGGATCGTTCGAGGCCACCTTTTATGCCACTACCTTTAACGAAGCCCCGGTCTATTTCATTTCCCAATGCTGATACTTCTGACTATGAGAATATCCCAGCCATGAATTCTGATTATGAAAATATACAAATACCTCCACGAAGGCCCACTAGGGCAGGAACCTTTACTGAATTTTTTGAAGATCCTAGCAGGGCCTTGTCTGCTGCAAATGAGAATGACGGCTATGTGGATATGAGCAGCTTTGCAGCCTTTGAAAACAATAAGCAGCAAGCCACTAACCAGGAAACAGAAAGGTATTGTAGCACATATTTATATAAGGCCTGCTAGCTTTGACCACAGAAGGCTAGACTTCCTGTGTATTGGGAGCTAAAGGCCTATTCTCAAACTTCTTGGCTTATCTTACTTTTTTCAGGAAATGCTTTCTATAAAGTATTTAGAATAGGGCATGTGTGTGTGTGTGTGTGTGTGTGTGTGTGTGTGTGTGTGTGTAAGTTAAATGTTCCCTACTTCCATTACTTATCAGAGAATTGATTTTCATATCTGTGACCCAATAGTAGATCAAGTTAAATTTTATGAATCTTCTGTAAAGTTTGGACTGAAACTTGCTCATTTTCATTTTGAATAATGCTTCTACACTGTGGATGCAACTTTGAACTCTTCGGTGTATACAGGTAGTCCTGGACTTATAACCATTCGTTTAGTGACTGTCTGAAGTTACAATGGCACTGAAAAAAGTGACATAACCAGGGGTGAAATCCAGCAGGTTCTGGAGAACTGGTAGCAGAAATTATGAGTACTTCTGAGAATTGGCAAATACCACCTCTGGCCATCCCCAGAGTGGGGTGGGAATGGACATTTTGCAATATCCTTCCCCCAGGAGTGGGGAGGGAATGGGGATTTTGTAGTATCCTCCTTCTGCCACACCTACCAAGTTCCTGTAGTAAAAAAAAATTGAATTTCACCGCTGCTTATAAACATTTTTCACATTTACAACCGCAGTGATTAATTTAACAACTGTGGCAACAAAAGTCATAAAATGTGCCAAAGTTTAACAATTTAAGATAACTTAACAACTATCTTGCTTAGCAATGGAAATGTTGGGCTCATCCTTATGGTCATAAGTCAAGGATTACCTGTAGAAGTTCCAGGGCAGAATTTTCCTCTAAACTATTATGCAGTCTACCCTTCCTGTTTCTTTGCTATTGTGCTTATCTGTTCCGCTAAAGTTATAGTCACTTTTGGTTTCCGGAAGTGTAAGATTGAGTCTATAGCTTAGACTTCCTCTTGGTACAGCCATTATGGTACGGCCTGTTCAAAGTTCATGGTTTGTATAAAAGTTTTCATAATCAATGTCTGGGGAAAATGTCTGAACGAATTTCAAAATCTGTTAGAAACTCTGTGTTCTAGAATATGTGTTTTTCTAATCATTTGGAGGGAGAAAGATAGAAATACTGAATCTAATACAGAACTTTAGTAGTGTCAGTTCACTAGCTTTTACCTTGCCACTGCATCTTAATTTCATTTACAGAAAGACTACTCAGAGTAAGACTAGTATCACATGTGCTTATGGGGAGGGGCAGGGTATTGAATCTGATGACAATTGGCTCCTTCCTCCACTAAAACACCTTAGCAGGGTGAAACTTCAGCTAGGAGAGTTTCAAATAACAGTTCAATAATTCTCATCTTGATTTTCCTCTATATTATGTTTTGATAAACAGATTTAAAACTCTGTGACACTATAATATTGTTTAGAATCCTCTGCAGTCCAGAAGTGCTACATTTGCAGGAAATTCTTCCATTAGACCATGCACTTAACTTCTTTACGTTCAGAAAGACTGTGGTCTGGTCTTGGGTGTTGGTGAATATACTTAATTAGATTCAATCAAATTTATAGGGCAAGAACCCAATAATGAAAGCATGCTAGATATAATCTTTCTTTACAATTACTGATATGGAGGTTAGTAACCAGTACATTACCCTCTGAGGGATAGTTACTTTTTTTCTCCCCAATTTCGCTATGTAGTATTAATAATTAAAATAATGATTTGGTAATGGAACATTAGAGATGTCAATAGCATGACAATGCCGTTGTTCAATCAATGAAAAGCAATCAGTTATACAAAAATGAGCAGGCGTTTGGGTCCTACAAAACCTGTAAAAGAGTTTGTCATTTGTGTCGTTGACTAGCAGCAAAAAGGTTTTGATTTTGGAGATCTTTTATGTTCTACTCTGGAACCATTTCAGTGTTACAAGGAGTAGGTATATAAAAGACCCCCTCTCAGTGAATGAAATCATCATCCATTATCACTCCATACAGCTACTGAGTACTAGGTGTATAGGTTTATTTTTCATTTCATCATTTACAAACATTTAATTACAAGAAATTAAAAAGAGGTCACTGGGAAGCACCATAGAGATGTAGCAGCTATACTAGTACATATCCTTGTTAATTTGGAATACTGGGATTGGAGAAATCAAAGCATGAAGATAGTATGATTTGTCCAGTACATTCTCTTTAACGGGCAGTGTGGGACTATTAGAAATGAAAACTCCAGTTTTCTTTTAGCATCCAGTAGGTGATGGTAGCTAGCTAATGCTGGGAAGATATTAAATGTAGAGTCATACCTGCCTACTTATTGAATAAGAGACTACTAATAAATCCCAGAGGTGTAGGGTACACTCAAAGAAGTTTCTCTCTAATATCTCTAGCATCTCCAAGAGAACTGTATGGCATGGAGCCACCAGGAGTCAAATCAAGTTCCAACCAAACTTTGCTTTTTGCTTTTCTTTAAGAAACTGAATGCACTATATGTGTATCCATCAAGTAAAGTGAGAGAATTGTTTGCTAAGGAGGTTTTAAGAGGCCCATTTGTTTACATTTTTAATGCCAGTCTTTTACATCAAATAATTAATGTGAATGAATGAGAATCAAATTGCTTCTGCATAGCTTGGATTCTCCCTCTCTGGATACCCTTGTATAGAATATCCTTGTTCACGTCAAATTAGTCATAGCTTCAGAAGGAAAATCCTACTAAAAAGGCACGACTGCAGTTTCCCCTGTTCATAGAACACAGGTTGTAGACTTATAGGGCTGGGAGGGACCTCAATGATCTTCTTCTACAACCCCTTGTCAGAGCAGGAGACTTATACTATCTCAGTCAAATGGTTGTCCAGTCTATTTTTGAAAATCTCCAGTGGGAGCACCCATATCTCCAGAAAGCAAGCTATTCAATTGATTAATTGTTCTCATTATCAGAAAAAAATTCCTTACTTCTAGGTTGGGTCTTTCTTTAACAAGCTTCCACCCATTACTACTTGTCCAGTTCTCTGGTGCTTTGGAGAATAGGTTCTCCCCCATCGCTGTGACAGCCCTTCAACTATTGGAAGATAGCAATGGCATCCATTCCTCTAATCCTTTTCTTTGATAGGCTAGACATACCTAGCTTATCCATTTATCATATGATTTAGCTTCCAGACTCTTTGTCATCTATATTGATCTTCTCTGCACACTTTCAGCATCTTTTTTGTGTCATGCTAACAGTGGTGGGTTGCAGGCTGTACGCCACGGTATGGGCATACCGGAGTCTGCCTGGAGCACCGGGTACCATTCCGGTGCAATGCTCCGGAGGGCCCACCCACCTGGCCAAGCTCGTTACCTGTGCTTTAAAGCCTTTGGCGCTTCCACGCATGTGTATGGCATGTACAGCGCCTGCGCAATGCTCTGCCGAGCAGCTGGAGCATTGCGGAGGCTTGCAGAGGCTTGCGGAGGTGTCGCTGTCAGATACAATGCACCTGCGCACTGCGCACCTGTGCGCACATGCAACACGCGTTCATGTGGAGGATGCCGGGCCCCGTTGCAACCGTACCAGTTGCAATGGGATCCACAACCCACCACTGCATGCTAACCAGAACTGCAGTATTCCAAGTGTGGCCTCACTAATGCAGTATAAAACAGTGTTATCACTTTCTGTGTTTGTGATGCTGCCCCTCTGTTGATGCATCCTAGGATTGCATTGGCAGCACATTGATGGCTCATACATAAGTGGTGGTCCATTAGGACATTTAGATCTTCTCTCAGTTACTATCACATAAGGCAAATGTTACTATGACTTTAGAAAACTAGCATTCTAGGGAGAACACTAAACTGTATTCCTTTTACGAGATTTGGGTTTTTTCTAAATTCAAGGGGTTTTTGATAAGAGGAAATATATAAATTGATCAACTTAATTTGTATTTCATCACATACAAAGCAGAGGCTTGGTGGTTCCCATACATCAATACAATACATATATATTAAGTTTTCTTCTAAACGTTTCTGGGTCACCTATTCTAAATTTCTGCTATGTATTTAAACATAATAATTTCCTCAAGTTTCTGCTACTATGCTTTACCTATTCGCCTAAAGTCAAGTATCTGTAAGTTAGAAGTACTGCCCTTCTGAATAACAGAATAATAGTTGGAGGGGATCTTGGAGGTCTTGTAGTCCAACTTCCTGCTCAGGCAGGAAACCCTCTACCATTTCAGACAAATGATTGTCCAATCTCTTCTTAAAAACCTCCAGCGTTGGAGCACCCATATATCCTTTATTGCCAATTGTTGTTCTGGATTATGATTTCTCACAACTAGAATATTGTGACTTTATTGGTGATATATATTATAGCTACTGTGTTTTACTATATTTCACAAAGCTAAAGCCAATTCAGAATGAGAATAACTCTTCCCATCCTCATTCTGGATTGGCTATCTGCCATCATGAAGCCAATCACAACTGGCTATATGAATTTTTTATAAACCCAATACAATGAAACACCAGGAATCAGTGCTTTCATTCTGAAAGGGTGATATAAATGGAACTGAATTATCCTTCAGCTTAAATTCACATTCTTCTCTTTATTAAAAATCTTCACAAAAGAAATGAAGGGACAATAGCAATCTCCACTTCAGATCAGTGTTAATATTTATGTCCCTGAAAGCCCTAAAATGTGAGTATTTATTTTATTAGGACAGATAAGTGCTTTTTCATCATAGACCATTTGTGTTTTATAGAGATAATACAATTTCATGAAACTGTTTTTCAGTGTTCCAGACTCATCTTCATTAGGCCTGCCACTGATATTTTACAGCTTAATATTATCCATTTTTGTCTGCAAATCTATCTCATTATCACTTGGCAATATTTGATTTGATTTGAATCTTATTGCATTTTCCAATTATTGTTTTATTATCTATTATAAACTCAAAATGCCCTTTATGAAGGGATATCAATTGACTAAATGAATTTAAATTTTCATGACAATACAAAATTCAGTATATTTTGTTTGATTCCACCAGTCCTGTTCATATAGTTTACATTTATCTCTAATAAATATATATTTTAGAATTATGGTCCCAGGTTTCTTCAATCATCTATTTACTTTGTTCACTACTCTTCTAAAGATCATTCAGAAGAAAAAATATATATCATTCCAGTGCATTTCAGTATGTTATCTTTGCAGTTTGCTTATATCTAGTAATTAATCGTTTCTTTATTTCATTAATAAAAAAAAATTGTGGCACTAATCGAGCACTAAAAATGCTATTGGCATTTTAAAGGTCCTTTGTGGTTTTAAGAAAATGTTTCTGTCCTTAAATAGGAAATTATTTTGCTACTTAAAATCAAAAAGAAAACAAAAACTCCCCACCTCTGGGGTGGCAATAGAAGCAGATCTTGTAACATCTTGGAGTTGTTCAAGAATCAATATACTAATGTAGGCTTGCACAGACAGTATCTGCTGGGGAGTATTGGGCTTCAGAGTTAATGACCACATTCTAGAAAAGATATTTTCTGATGTTTCTTTCAGCTTTTCCAAAAGTATCCCCATGGCCTCCGTGGCTTATAAAACACGATCTGCTGGTTGTCATCTTCTTCTCTTCCCTTCCATCTTTTCCAGAATTTGGGTCTTGGCCAGAGAGCCAGGATGCCATCTAGATCAGGGTGGTTTACTCTGTTCAGGTGAGCAATCTTTTCTGTGGCCAGATATTTAAGGGCCACAGGGGATATGGCTGGGGAATCATGACATTTTTGGATTATTTGGGCCATTATTTTGAGTCCTTAGAATTTGTGGTGGCTGAGCTGTATGTTAAGGGTAGAAATGGAGACCTTGGACTTTGGAAAGACCTACGTTTTAGGTTTTTAAATCCCTCCCTAGATGTGGGCTGAAGCAGTCAATCTTGCCAAAGAGATGCTCTGGTGCTACAAATAAGATTTAGGGGGCTTCATGCAAACTCAAATTGCTCATCTGTGCAGGCATGGGAGAGAGCTTTCACACAAAAGCCTCCTGTAGTCCTACAGGATACAGTACAATATAGAGATGTGATGGCACAGTAGTTAGAATGCACTATTGCAGGCTAACTGCCCACCGCCAGATGTTCAATCTTGATTGGCTCAAGGTAGACTCAGCCTTCCATCCTTCCGAGGTCGGTAAAATGAAAACCCAGATTGTTGGGGCAATATGCTGATCTTGTAAACCACTTAGAAAGGGCTGTAAAGCACTATGAAGTGATAATAAGTCTAATAAGTGCTATTGCTATTGCTATTGGAGTTATTTGAAAAATGTGTATCATTAACCTTAAGAATACAATAACTGGACTTGTGAAAATCCACATACACAATGGATATTTGTTTACTACCATTTAATGGTTCGCCTGGATTTTTGCAAGCCAGATACAATAGGTCTAATTAAGCTATATAGCATCTCATTGTCATGAAAAGGCTACTGAGATACAACATACCCCTCAAGATAGGTGGAAACACAATGTAAGTTGCCAGCAATATTTTGGTTAAAAGAAAAGTTTGATTGCACATGAAAACTATATTTAATAACAAGTAAATTGTTTTGTGGTAGTATTTTTCAACTGACTGAAATGTCATTAATTATTCTCCCAATGGATCAGGTGTGTACAGTGAAAAAAGTGCAAACATAGACATGTTTGTGAATTATGCAAGTAACATTAGCATAAATTTGATAAAAGACTCCCATGGGTATTTTAAAAGACTATTTTAAAAAGCGCTCCTTAATATATCATAACCTACACAAAGTAGTACACTCTACCTTTGCTTATATAGCATCATTATTCATTTAGAGATTCTGCCATGCTATTAAATAGGGTAAAATACAACCCTACCTGGCACACAAGAGTACCTCTGGTAATAGTTTAATTTAATTTATATCTTGCTTTCTGCCCAAAGTGGGTGATTGTAAAATACCAACTGTTGAAAGCAGTTTATCTTTTTATAACTCACTTGGGGAAAAAAGCAAATAGTTACAAGACATAACCAAATTTAAAGAATTGGCATAAATCCATTATTGCAATCTAAACTAGCCTTAATCAGCCTGGTGTCTTTAAGAGATGTTGGGTTGAAACCATCATTATCCCCAAGGCAAATCACCATGCTGGCAAGATAGGATCAGGGGTGGTTCGCCTGGGTTCAAGAGAACCTGTAGCTAACATTATGGCCAGTTTGGAGAACCTTCAGATCCACCCCTGGGTGGTCCTGCCCCGTCCCCTCCCTTCTCTCATATCTCCTCCCCCTCGGGGAGAGGGAAAAACGGGCCTCCTGGAAGTTCCGGAAGTCTGGAAATGGACCCATTTCTGGCCTTGCGATGGGCCTCCAGGACCCGGGGGAGGAAGTTTTTGCCCTCCCAGAGGCTCGAGGAAAATCTCCAGAGTCTGGGAAAGGCAAAAACACCCCCCCACACACACACTGTGGTGCAGGAGACTGATTAGGCCACCCCCACCATGGCCATGCCTACCCAGCAACCGGGCAGAGAACCCGGTGCTGAAATTTTTAAAGCCCACCCCTGGATAGGATATAGTTGCACACTAATATTTGCAGAGAGCTTTAGGTGGGGGTTAACTAACACCGAAAGCAGTATTAATAAGAGGAAACAAAAGTAAACCCCAACTAAGTCTTTGCTATTAGAAAATAAGTCTTGCTGCATTCTCACAATGAATTGAAGTAGGTGTTTGCAATATACTTAGATGTTACGTTGATGATCCTGAGGTAAGCCTACTTCCTTAGTTTGTCTTCCCTACCAAATATTAGTGCCAAGATACCTTTATGTAACAAAGCTTCTTTGATCACATATATTTTCAGGAGATAATGCCAAAGACAGTGTAACATCAATGACATTTATCTACCACTCCTGATAAAACTCTTTTCTGGCCATTTACTTTTCTACTCCTCTGTGCCATGTGCAATACTATTAAACAGCCTGCTGCACATTCTTAATAGAGGTTTGGGCAGGGGGTGGGGGCTAACTGTGTTGGTTGTAAATCACTTGGATTATAATACTTTATTCCTATAACTTCTGTTTCGGGAGTCTGAAAAGCAAAATGGATGGGACATCTACCTGCAGAACTTCTCAATTTGAAAAGACATGGGGCAGCTACATAGAGAGGTTGGGAAAGACAGATATGCTTTCCAAATATCACCTTTTTTCTTGTTAGTAAGAATGTATTATCTTCTACAGATGCTATCACCACCTCTTACTGCTCAGATTTATTGGATGAGGCATGGTGCATTACCACTCTCAGGGAGTCTGTGAATCTTCTTTTCTATGCTGTTTAATGATACACAGTGCCTATATCCCATAGCATTAAAAATGCAATTGCTTTTAGTTGTTGCAGTTGTTAGAAATCTAATTCAATAGTTTATGGTCTGTTGTTCAGTCTGACGTATTTATTTATAGCATACACTACCCTTTTAATTATCTGGCAAGAACTGTGTTTTCATAGGACTCATGGGTGTTTAATGTAAAGCCCCTTAATATTGGCTTTTCACTGGCACACAACAATTAATTTTATCTTTATGGACCAATTAGAGTTAATGGATGGGAGAATGTATTTAAGAGGCATGGTCTGTTTTGCCAGGACCATTCTTAAAGAGCTAATAAAAGGACCCTTTCAGTTGAGTAATTGGTTGTATTAATTGCTATCTCTTCCAAGGCCTAATGTAAGCACAGTTAGATGTATCACCACCAAACACCTTTCACTAAAACCATCTGGTTACATGCAAAAGTTCTATTGGTTTTGACTGAGGTTGTGTTGCAGGCATTGTCCACATGTGGAACATTGCCCAAGGAGAAGCATTGTTTCTTTTCATCCCTTATGCCATTTGCTCATTTTAAGGGGAATGGCCTGTCAGTGCAGAAATTGTTCCTATCTCATGATTTAGACTTTGTTAGCATTATTGAATCCTCCGCTTCACTATTCTTTCTGTTTTAGTTTGGTTCTTGTTTTGTCTTTGGTAATGCAGAGAATATGTTTCAGTATATACTGGATGGAATTAGCTGATTGAAATGACAACACCTCTTAATCATTTATAGTGGCATTTTAAAATGCTATCATGATTCTAGTCTGCATTAATAAAAAATGAAGGGTCCTGGCTGTGAGAAGACATTTTGCTTTGCTACAAAACTCAAGCGACAGCTGCGTCAGTTCTGAGCTTGACCTATCCATTAGGAATTAGGTGTAAGAAGCCCTCTACCCCATGAAAAATAATGGAAAGGATAAATTTGGAGTAAAGAGGATATAATAGCCATTCCAGTTCCACAGAACATCCCACAGAACTGTATGCTGGGCCTGGAAGTCATCTTTTGCATGGGGCCTTCCGGCCTGTCACATTCAATGCTGTGGGAAAATGGGAGGGGGGATTATATAGAATATGGGAGATATATAGTCAAAACAACATTCCTTTCTCAGAGAGTCAAGGACATCTTGCCCTGCACCTAGAGGAGTATGACCGGGAGGCCTCTCCAGTTGGGATGATGCCTGATTGGACCATGTGATGAACATGTGGGTCCTGGGTAGGGTCTTGGACTTTCATTTGTCTGGGGAAAACCTGGAAACTTTCAGATTCGGGTTTTCCCAGATGTGCCACTATGACATCTCTAATAAAATGGAACCTCAGAGTCTTCTTTCATTAGGGGTATTACTTGGAACCTGACATTCAGAGGTGGTATTCAGCAGGTTCTGACCAGTTGTGGGGAACCGGTAGCAGAAATTTTGAGTAGTTTGGAGAGCTGGTAAATACCACCTCTGACTGGCCCTGCCCCCATTTATTCTATGCTCCCAAGGCCCAGCTGATCATGAGGAAATGGGGATTTTGCTGTAACCTTTCCCTGCCATGCCCTCCAAGTCGCACCCAACAAGCCATGCCACACCCATCAAGTCATGCCTACAGAACCAGTAGTAAAAAAATTTGAATCTCACCACTGCTGACATTGTATTTCCCAACTCTCTGCAGATGTGTTCACCTATCTCTTCCTAAAATTATCTTCCTGAGAATTCTGGAAATTATCCTCCACCTTATCCAAGGAGGCACCTGTTAAGGGAAGGTTAACCTATCCCATAGAGCACTTCTGTTTTTTTATTATTATTATTCCAAATAACGACAGAAAGCAGCATTACTGGTAGAAGAGATTATTTGTAGCTCAAGATTGGACTGTAGGATCCTTGGTGTTCTCTAAATGGAAGCAAATCCTTTCAGGTGGAGAGTTCTCTGCCCCCCAAGCTCAGAGCACACCAAGAACTTCGCAGGATGCAGTGCGCTCAGACTTCAAGAAAAAAGATTGGATTTAAACTAAAGTGCCTGGTAGTTATTGGGGTTTGCTAGTGGATTAGATCAGGGGTCCCAAACCCTGGTGCATGGATGACAGAAACCAGGCTCTGCCAACAAGCAGAGCCCCGTCTGTGGGATGCAGGCAGAATGTGAAACCGTGTCCCATTTGGTCCACAGAAAAACCTCTCTCCACGGAACTGGTCCCCAGTGCCCAAAAGTTTGGTGCTGCTGGATTAGATTGTTCTTAAAAGTGCTGGGCTATTCTTTATTATTTATTTTAAAGAGAGGCTGAACACCATTTTATTAGTCAGCGTTCAGTCTAGTAATAGTAATAGGTTTTGTTTCTTTTAAATATCAGTGGACCAGATTCTCTTTGAAATGTTTTCCACCTGTATGGTTGATTCTTCTTTCATCAAACACAATTCTTTTTACATCTCCTTATCAAGAAACATGTATTCCATGAAGTTACAAATGAATCTGTTCATTGTTAAAAAAATTGATAATGGTGGTTCTACCAGCAAACCATGGACCAGATGTATCATTATAGAGTAAATGGATGGAAGTCCTTTCAGGTGTAGAGTCTATGTCAATGTATAAAAAAGTAGAGGTCTCTCAGGCAGACAACAGCAGGGTTTAAAAAAAAGAGATGTTGTAAGCGTATAAAAGAGTCTGTATTTTCATCTATGTTTTTCCTTTATTACATTTCTCTGCCTTTTTATTTCTTTACAAAAATGTAGTGGCCTGTAACAAAAGGTGCCCAAGATAGATGTTTGCAAGTAAATGGAAGAAATCAGGGACGTGCGGTTAGGGGAGGCAGGGGAGGCAGAGCCTCACCTCTCTTCATGAATATTATATTATATTATATTATATTATATTATATTATATTATATTATATTATATTATATTATATTATATTATATTATATTATATTATATTATATTATATTATATTATATTATATTATATTATATTATATTATAATATAATATAATATAATATAATATAATATAATATAATAATAATATAATATAATATAATATAATAATATAATATAATATAATATAATAATATAATATAATATAATATAATATTATATACATCCTTCCGGCTGCGCCCGGGAGCTGAGGAGGCAGAAATGTTGTCGGTGCTGCCAGATGATGAAGGCACGAAAGCGACAGTCGCTTTCGTGCCTTCGTCATCCGGCAGCGCCGACAACATTTCTGCCTCCGCCCTCTGCAGCTCCCGGGTGCGCCCGGACGGAGGTAGCCAGAATGGCACCGAGGCAGTCCGGCGGGCGAGCGACCGAGGATCAGGCTGCCTCGCTCGCTCTTTCGTCCGCCCGGACCGCCTCGGCGCCACTGTGGCTACATCCGTCCGGCCGCACCCGGGAGCTGCGGAGGGCGGAGGCAGAAATGTCAGCGCTGCCAGATGACAAAGGCACGAAAGTGCAGCCACCTGAATGGGAAAGCAACGAAAGGGGCTGCGCTTTCACCCCGCTCAAGCCTTGCCGCCTGCATGGGAAGCCGCCTGAATGGGGAATGGGAATGGGAAGCGCAGCCGCCTGAATGGGAAAGCAACGAAAGGGGCTGCCCTTTCACCCCGCTCAAGCCTTGCTGCCTGCAGCTACTGCCTGCCCTCGCTGCCCCTTTCGTTGCTTTCCCGCCTGCCCTCGCTGCCCCTTTCGTTGCTTTCCCATTCAGGTGGCTGCGCTTTCACCCCGCTCAAGCCTTGCAGCCTGCATGGGAAGCCGCCTGAATGGGAAATGGGAATGGGAAGCGCAGCCGTCTGAATGGGAAAGCAACGAAAGGGGCAGCGAGGGTGGACAGGAAAGCAACAAAAGGGGCATCGAGGGTGGGCGGTGGCTGCAGGCGGCAAGGCTTGAGCGGGGTGAAAGTGCAGCCCCTTTCGTTGCTTTCCCATTCACCCCGCTCAAGCCTTGCCCGAGGGAGCTGGGGATCGGGCTTTGGGTTGGTGGGAGACCTTGAAGGAGTTGGGGGGGGAGGGACTGGCGCCGGTGGAGGAAGCAATGCTACGTGGATCAGTGCACTCCACGGCCCCCTTAATGTTCACTCAGGAAGGTGGGGAATGGGACCACGTGTGCTGGAGGCTGAGGCTGCCTCAGCCTCCTGCACACGTGGTCCCATTCCCTGCCTTCCTGATGACGTCACCAGCCTCACCAGCCATAACCCTCACCACACGTCACTGGAAGAAATTAATAAAGCAGAAGTAGAGGTCATTAGCAATCCAGTTGATATTGAGAGTTTAACTCCCATCACATTACACCAGGGGTGTCAAACTCAAGGCCCATGGCCGAATGTGGCCTGCATGGTACTTAGATCTGGCCCAAAGGGCCACCCTGGAAACAACAAAGGACCGACCTACGGTACCTCTGCCAACAAAAATGGAATTCAGGAGGGCCATGCATGGTGGTCCATTTTGCTGGCAGAGGGCTGAGGAAGCCATCATAGTCAAGAATGGAGCCCTGGGGGGCCGCGCAGGACCCTCCAAGTTCTGTTTTTGCTGGTAGAGTGCTAGCAAAACAAACTACTGGCAAAAGTGGATTCCCCCCAGTCCCACCCAGGCAACCACAGGTGCCCCCACCATGAGTGATGCCGAGTTGATCACACCATCTTGACCACACCCACAGAGGTGGTATTCAGCAGGATCTGACCAATTCTGGAGAATCGGTAGCAGAAATCTTGAGTAGTTTGGAGAGCCAGTAAATACCACCTCTGACTGGCCCCGTCCCATCTATTCTCTGCCTTATGAGTCCCAGCTGATTGGGAGGAAATGGGGATTTTGCAGTAACTTTCCCCTGGAGTGGGGAGGAAATGGAGATTTTACTGTATCTTTCCCCTGCCACAAAGCCACACCCACAAAGCCATGCCCACAGAACCTGTGGTCAAAAAAATTTGAATCCCACTACTTCACATTCCTCTGGCCACGCCAACCCAGCCCTCCCGAGGTCAAACACGACCTTGATGTGAATCTCAATGAAATTGAGTTTGACACCCCTGCTCTATACCTACATGGCTGATGATAAGTAATAGTGGGAATTATCATCAAAGAAGACCAGGTTCTCTTACTGTAACTGCAATGTTGTGTATTCCTTTAATTTGGAATTACTTTCTTTAGTTTGGAATATTTTGCTTGGCCACATAATATAATATTTAAATTGCTGACAATGTATCATTCCTTTCGGTATTTTTTTTTCATTATGACTGTACAAAGCTGCTTTATGCTGTATGAGATGTTGGTTCATTTAACTCGGAATTGTTTCTCCTGGTTGGCAATGGTCTTGGTCTTGACCACTATTATAATTTGAGATTTTAAAATGGAGATGGCCAAGAATGAACTACATATACGGCACTGGCTCTAACCCTCAGCAATTCCTTTTCACGAACTGTATACAAAGAAGTCCCTCTTCTCTCCTATGGTTCTTTAGGCCAGCATGGAACTGATTATCCCTGAATTTTCTGTGAGCACTTTCCATGGAAAGTATGGACAAAGAGTCTGGCAACATACTCAAAATAAACTATAAACAACTTGATTCAAGTTACTTGATAGGGCCAAATTGCTAGAGATAAACAAGGCAAGAGTAATAATTTGGATAGAAAGCTTAAGAGAGAGAGAGGCGGGGGATTAAAAATAATTAAGACCATGTTTATAGCTCCAGCCCAGTGTTATTGGTTCACATATGAAACTTTCCTTTCCTTGATTCCAGGGCTCTGAGTTGAATGACAAATTTGTTAACCGAATAGTCCATCTCCGTGATGGCGAACCTATGTCATGCATGCCCAAAGCAACATGCGAAGCCATGTTGCCTTGCCTGTTTCTCTTCCAGGTTTCTGGCGTGCATGCACACACGACAATCAGCTGTCCTTTGTGCGCGCGGCAGAGCTGAAAACCGGTGTGTGCATGCACACCGGCCAGCTGATTGTTGGGTACACATGCGTGCCAGAACCCAGAGATTCGGTGTTTCTGGAGCATGATCCCTTCACGCGTGCGGCAGTGCTGAAAACCAGCCTGCGCCTGTGTGCTGGCCAGCTGATCGTCCGGCACGCATGCACGCTAGAATGTGGAAGTTCGTTTTTTCCAGAGCATGGCCCTGACGAGTGCGTATGTGTGTGACATTTCGATGCGATGCATTTGCCATCACTGGTCTATCTTAAATAAAGTTCATATTCAACATTAGATATTCAAAATCCATATCACTTGGCAGAATAATGCTAATGCATGCTGCATTTATAAACCTTGCTGCCTTCTAGGATTTTTTTTAAAATATCGTATTATAGAATATCGCTTTTATGTGATTCTCTTGAAAGGTTAAACATCCATCATGAAGCTGAAGTACCACATATTACCAGGAGTGATGCACATAGGTTTTAGGTTTAGGTTTTATTAAATTTATAGACCGCCCCCTCTCCCCGTAGGGACTCGGGGCGGTGTACAGACCGTTCGCGTATAAAACAACAAAATATAACATAAAACATCAGACAAAACAACGCACACATACCGTCTGTATATACAACCCAAACTAATTAAATAATTAAAAACAATTCTAAAACCAGTTTAAAACCCCAAAATTTAAAATTTAGAAAGCCATCCAGGAAGGTCAGTAGTAGATGTTCCCTGTAAGTACAATTACAATTACAATTAGGCCAGCAGAAGATCCAGGGAGTTTAGCAACGCACATTTCAGAATGGTTCATACACTATTTCACATACTTTGGTTACATTGGCATATGCCTTTGTAAGAGATTGCTGAATGACCCCCTTTCATTCAGCTGTTTCTTCCCAGGATGAACAGTGGAATTTGGTTCTTGTGTTGGCACATCACAGCCTGGAAAAATCTGGAAATAATATTACCAAAACAATTATTCTTTTTATATTCTCCAACTCATTTGACTGTAAATTTATATCAACAAATTATTCAGTCCCCGCCAGGGAAAATTCCATGTTTTGTTCCACTCAGTATATAAACTGTATTATTCTTTGTGTGCAATCACTGGGATGAAGGCCCTGGAAACGATTGCAGCATACTCAGTGTGAATAAACATACTGTAAACAGGCCAAAGAAGGAAATGTACAGGATAAAACTGAAATAAAGTATGCATTTTATTACTTAATTATTCTTAATATTTTTAATCAATTGAGCTCCCACAAACTATATGCAGTATATACAGTTATGAAGAATAATATAACAAAACGGTAATAGCATTCTGCCATGAATGACTCCACACAGTAAATATATCTGTAGTGGACCATTGCATATGAACTACTCTACTGATTTTGAACATGTTAACATTCCCAGGTAATCTTCCAGAACGGACCAGGAGAGATGAAGCCAGAAGGCCCCTTCTGAATTAATAGCCATTCTCTCTTGCTTGGATTGAATCTGATCCTCCTTTTCCTCATCCCACCCTGGCTCTAATGTAGGAGATGACCAGGCTGAGCTCAAAGGTGGGGTCAAATGCATCATCAGTCTGGAATCCCTACACCTCCAACCCAGGGGTGGGTTCCGGATTCTTTTACTGCCGGTTCACTCAGCGATGCGATTCGGGGGCGCATGCAGTTGATGGGCGCTATACGTGTAGCTGATTCGTGCTACACACTCACTTGATGTGCGCTACACGCATGCATGCGCAGTAGTGAAAAAATTGCTTCTGAGCATGCACAGAAGCAAAAAACAAAATGGTGGCGCCTATAGAACTGGTTCAGAGGCGTGGGTGGCCGAGTTATTACCAACTCGTCCAAACCAGTCTAAACCAGTCCAAACCATTAGGAACCCATCTCTGCTCCACCCCCACACAAGATCTGTTGACTCTTATCTGGCACCAATTTGTCTTGATCTTTAGTAATCAGATTCTTGTGTATAGGTTGCATGGAATATAACTTTTGTACTCTATCCTGGTTCCTGGTTTCTTGTGCCTGAATTAAAAAGCCTCCAACACTAGATCAGGATATACTCCACATTCCTGCATTCAGACTGGATGGAGATAAATACCTGACCATAATCTGCATATTGATAATATAACATCCCAGAATGAAAGATGACCTCTTCCAGTAGCTTCATGTAGTTGTTAAACATGACTGAAGACAGAACAGAGCTCTGAGATATCTTGTAATAAACTGTCCTAAGTCCTGTCCTCTCCCACTGCCACAAGGTACTGGACCACTTAGGAAAGAGTATAATCATTGTAACATGATGCCTTTGAGAGATACAGGACAGCAAGATCCTAGCTCCTCACATCTGAATTTTTTTATAGGAGTGACTGATATGGGCCCAGATAATCCATGTCCTGCAAAACAGTGCAATTGTCACTTTGCCACTATTTCAACAAACTTCCCCCCCCCCACTCCACACAAAGGGGATTGTAGCTATTTCCAGTGGGTCCAGAATAGCCTCTAGAATGGGATGTATTCCAAGTAACACCCCAATGAAAGAATACTCCAATGCTAGTGATTACTCAAAGTTCCATTTTATTAGAGATGTCATATTGGCACAAATCTGAAAGTTTCCCCACCCAAAAGAAAGTCAAAGATCCATCCCCTGTACCCACAAGTCCATCACATGGTCCAATCACTCCGGCGTCCCAACTGGAGACAACCCCCAGTCACTCCCTTCCAGGTGCAGGCTAAGTGTCCTTGACTCCCATAGAAAAGAATGTTGTTATGGCTAATCCTCCACCAGCTCCTTGTAATCCCACTTCCCATTTTCCCAGGCACACCGCCCCGAGTCCCTTCTGGGAGAGGGGGCGGTCTAGAAGCACCAAATATAAATAAATGTGGCACTAAATCTGAAGCTACAACAACAACAAAAAAAGGTTTCCAGGGCTGACTGTGTATGTGAACTAATGCACCTTTCAAACAAATGGAATTATTCCTTCTTTCAAAGTGTATTGACCACTGCCTGGATCCAATTTCAACTCTTCTCCCAGGACATCTAATCAACCCTATGAGATCTAATCCACATGAGGGAAACTGACTTTACAAAGGATCCTGTCCAGTTCCTTGGGATTCACAGGTTTCACACTTTCTTACCGCAAGATATCACATCTATCATCTTATTCAGATTCCATTTATCCAGCTTCCAAGTTGAAATAAATACGAACAAATTTCATCTATGAAATAATCAGCTGGACAATTTCAATTTATACTGGAAGAATCTTCCAGACCATCCTTCCCTAAAATAATTCGGGATCGTCTGCTGGCCAATATTCTTCAGACACAATAAAGCAGAGATGTCATCCTATTCTTTTTATCGCCATATACAATACAATACAATACAATAGTAGAGTTGGAAGGGACCTTGGAGGTCTTCTAGTCCAACCCCCTGCCTAGGCAGGAAACCCTATACCGTTTCAGACAAATAGCTATCCAACATCTTCTTAAAGACTTCCAGTGTTGGGGCATTCACAACTTCTGGAGGCAAGCTGTTCCACTGATTAATTGTTCTCACTGTCAGGAAATTTCTCCTCACTTCTAAGTTGCTTCTCTCCTTGATTAGTTTCCACCCATTGCTTCTTGTTCTACCCTCAGGTGCTTTGGAGAATAGTTTGACTCCCTCTTCTTTGTGGCAACCTCTGAGATATTGGAATAATGCTATCATGTCTCCCCTAGTCCTTCTTTCTCTTAAGCTAAACATACCCAGTTCCTGCAACCGTTCTTCATATGTTTTAGTCTCCAGTCCCCTAATCATCTTTGTTGCTCTTCTCTGCACTTTTTCTAGAGTCTCCACATCTTTTTTACATCGTGGCGACCAGAACTGAATGCAGTATTCCAAGTGTGGCCTTACCAAGGCATTATAAAGTGGTATTAACACTTCACGTGATCTTGATTCTATCCCTCTGTTGATGCAGCCTAGAACTGTGTTGGCTTTTTTGGCAGCTGCTGCATATATAACAAGCTTGAATTTGAGCTCACACCTTGTGTTCTGTTAACATCACTGGTTGTGCTCACTTCTTGTGTCTGGTTGTGCTCACTTCTTGTGTTCTGTTAACATCACTCCAGGTATATCTTTACTTAATTCATCTCCTGAAGGCTTCCAAAAATTCAAGGAACCATCTGGGATTGCCAAGTGATGAGTGATTACTCAGTAATAGTCCTATCTAGTGCCTTAGCTGCTGCTTAATAAGTATAAACCAACAGAGGTAATATTTCTTCTTCCATCTTTTCACCACAGTAGAAGCTAAAGGAAAGAATGATTGCTCACTTACTGAGTTAACTTCCACAGCTGAAAAACCTAAAGCATATATTGAGGAAACTGATGCTGAAAGAAATTGAAGTTGGATTCCGGCAGTTTGAGAGGACGGATATTCCATTTGCTTTGAAGGTGGCATTGGTACATCTTCTATTCTAGAGGCATCGTTGTTGTTGTTATATCAAAGTCATATCCGACCCATCATGACCCCATGGACAACATTCCTTCAGGTCTTCCTGTCCTCTACCATCCTCTGGAGTCCATTTAAACTCACACCTACTGCTTCGGTGACTCCATTCAGCCACCTCATTCTCTGTTGTCCCTTTCTTCTTTTGTCCTCAATCTTTCCCAGCATTAGGCTCTTCTCCAGTGAATCCAGAGGCATCATAAAAATGCCATATTAAAATTCATGCTTTTAGAAAGTACATGTTTAAAAAAGGTATATCTGGGAAATGTGTGTTTAAAATAGTTTACATTAGAAAAGCTTTTTACATAAGTTCCAGGTACTATATACCAGCAGAAACATTATTTTTTCCGCAGAGAATAGAAATAGAGCAATAGGAAATTAAATTTGTGAAAATCAGCACTACCAACATGGACTGGATATGAATTGGATCACATATTGCTATTTCTTGCCATCTTATTTATCCATATGATAGCTAAATTGTGAAATAAATTACCCTGAGAAATAATGGATGGATAAAGGTTATCCATTGTCCTTGATAGGTGAGGTGAGGATTGAAATTTGGGTCTCATCAGTCCTCTAACCACAGCATCATGCTGGCTCTAGGCCAGCTCTTTCTCTTTGGCTTAGTCTGCAACAAGGCAATAAGCATGGTATTTCCCATAGGGATACTGTGAGAGAAAAAGTCTGATTACAGAAAAAACTGCTGTATAAGCTAAAAAGCATCAACATTGGGCATTGTTCTTGCTTTGAAGGAAATGTCTATCAAACATTTAACCTCTGTTACTGAACTGCAAGCTAAGGATTTCTTGTTTCCTTTGCTAATTCACACACAGTTAAAGATCCTATTCCTGTATCCCAGGTATTATTTTCCACATTTTATTAGTGTTTGGTCTTTCCTATTCATGGCTGAATAGAAAATGAAATCAATAGTTCTGCAGTTAGGATTGACATTAGTCCTTTGATACGGTTTACCCTTATAGATGTGTCATGCCATTTTCATGCTGACTTATTTATTACTTGAATACAGGATATCCTTTAATTAAAAAGAGGTCAACCACAACCCAATGGGGCATGGGTCTCTTAACTATAAATTATGAACTTGATATGTTAAGCCATGGTTTTAATTCTTAAATAATATGTGCCATGTGGATAATACAGGATGTACATTAAGAGCACATACTTTCCCATGACAAAGCCAGGCGTATTGTTTGAGAGAGGGAGGGAAGGAAGGAGGGAGAGGGAGGGGGAGGGAGGGAGGGAGATATGCCTTTCCCTGCAACAAAGATAATTTTGTGTGGTGCTGAAGGTGCTGATTAGATATCAGAAAATAGTGAATTCTAGGCCTCCTTTAGGTATGACAGCTGGCTGGATGATTTTGGGCCAATCCAGAGGTGGGTTGCTCCTTGTTTGGCCTGGTTCGACTGAACCAGTAGTTGCTCCTTGTTTAGGCCTGGGTCACAGAACCGGCAGCGACCTAGGCTGGCCATGCCCCCAAGCCCCCTGGTTGCCGTTGCCGGCATGTTGTTTACTAGTGTGCATGCATGCACAGTTCACTGTAAATTGTTCTGCACATGTGCGAAGAACAATTTACATTGAACTGTAGTGAACTGTACGAAGCCGGGAGCAATCCACCTCTGGGCCAATCCCTTTCTCTTAGCCCACCTACTCCACAGGATTGTTGTGATGGGGAAAATAGGAGGCAGGAAAAGTATGTTTGCTATGTTCAGTTATATATAAAAATATAGGATCAAAATGTAAATAACATATTTCTATATATTTAAAATTTAAAATAAATAGAAGCAGGCTACAGTAGTACCTTGGTACTTGTCATTAATTGGGTTCAGGAGGTGCACAAGTATTAAAATTAAAAAAGTATGTTTGCTATGTTCAGTTATATATAAAAATATAGGATCAAAATGTAAATAACATATTTCTATATATTTAAAATTTAAAATAAATAGAAGCAGGCTACAGTAGTACCTTGGTACTTGTCATTAATTGGGTTCAGGAGGTGCACAAGTATTAAAATTGAAGAGTACCAAACAAACCATGGGACTTAACATGTGACCCATGGCTAGAAAAGATTTCCTGTCTGTCCCTTTTCCTATATCACTGATCTATCTAGCATGGGCGACTTCCTGGTTGTTCTCTGTGGCTATCCCTTGCTTCCTTTTGCAATGACTTTCCCAGCATGGCCGACTTCTTGTTCATTCCCCGCTCTTCCTATCTCAGTGCCTTGAATGCCAAACAAACAACAAGTACCAGGACAAAATGTTCATGTCAAAATACATTGAGTACTAAATTCAATGAGTTTTGAAGCAGTTGAGTATCGAGGTACCATTGTACATATACAGTATGTATCTTATGCATATATGAAATAGTATGTTATAAAGTTGCCTTAATTTAACTATCAGTTCAACATATCAGTCCAGTGATAACACTTCACCAAAAATGCATTCTCACTAATTTAGCCATAGAAAATTAAAAATAGAAATCTATCTGAAGCAGCAGAGAAGGCTATGATAAGGTAAATAATGATCTTTTCAGCTGTTTACTGGCATGTTTCCCAGCAGTTGCATTAAAAAAAAACCTTCATTAAAACCTTCTCATCCTCTTTCAGCCTTCTGCCAACTAAACTATTCTCCAAAGCCTCTGAATTAGTTGAAATAATTGCAAAGAAATGTGTTGATAAGGAAGCCATTGAGAAAAATAATTGTCCTAAAATGTGATTTGCGTGACTGATTAGTTTCTAAACTGGTATCCATTCTCCCAGTTTTTTTCCCAACCAAGAGAAAAGCAGCCAGAGTGATCAAGGGTCAGGACTAGTTCTTCAGTTAGCGAAGGCTATGTGGGACTGTTTACATGAAGAAAAGGGCAAGAGACTCACTATCTGCATTATGGAGAAAGTAGTCAGAGGATTTTATTCGATCTCATTTTGGATGGATGGATGAATTGACTAATTAATTGATTGATTGACCTATTGATTGTGTGCCATCAGTCAGTGTCACCTTTTAGTGACCACATAGATCAGGAGTGTCAAACTCAAGGCCTGGGGGCCAGATTTGGCCCACAGGATGCTTCGATCTGGCCCGCGGGACAGCCCTGGAAACAGTGAAAGACAGGCCTGCGGTGCCTCTACCAGTGAAAACAGAGCACACAAGGGCCATGGGCAGCCCTCCTGAGCTCCATTTTTGCTGACAGACGGTTGCAGGAGGCCGTCGTAGGCAAAAACAGAAAACACCTCTGGCATAGATAGTTTTTTTTCTACTTGATGACCTGCCCCCAATGTGGGTCCTTCAGATCTTCCAATGGTGCACTATTGCCACATTAGATGAGTCCATCCATCTTGCTGCTGATCATCCTATTTTGTTTCCTTCTGCCTTTTTCAGAGAGCCAGGTCTTCATATAATGTGTCTGAAGTAATTTGAGCCTGGCCATTTGTGCCTCCAGTGAGATGCAAGTCTCTGGAGATCTTTTGATCATGTCAAGTACACTCTTCCCCGAACAAGATAATCCTTCTTTCCCTTGAGAATATGTGCATTCTTCATTTTAAACCATATTGATTAAATCAGCTTTTTTACTTACTTACTTACTTCACACAGAATGAGTGAAGGAATCTCTCTGTCTGTCTGTCCGTCCATCCATCCATCCATCCATCCATCCATCCATCCATCCATCCATCTATCTATCTATCCAGAGGTAGGTTCCTGCCAGTTCGGCCTGGATTGGGCGAACCGGTAGTAGCAGTGGTGGGAAGCTTCTACTCACCTGCTCAAATGCTTCTGCACATGCACAGAAGCATTGCCTGCACATGCCTGAACCAGTAGGAAAAATATTGGCAACCCACCATTGTATCTACAGTATCTATCTCTTCTATCTGTGTATCTGTGTATCTATCTATCTATCTATCTATCTATCTATCTATCTATCTATCTATCTATCTATCATCTCTTCTATCTGTCTGTCTATCTAATTTTATAAGAAATTTAGTTCTGCTGATTCTAATAAAGGGAGGGAATAACAAGCAACATAAGCAGATGTTTGGTTTCTTTAGTCAGACATGTCACTCACACCACAATTTCCTTCTAGAATCATCTGGTGTAGGCATGTTGTCTTAGAAGTTGTATTTGTTACAGCAGATTTATTTGATAATTGAAGAGAGGCAATGAAGGAGAAGTGGATGTATAATTTGTAGCTACAAGACCAGCTTCATAGACTGTATAAAAGGCCTTTTGTCAGTTGAGGAAATGTAAATTTTCCAATGCAAATTATAATGTGTTTTTTTTTAAAAAAAACCTATCTACTTTGAATTGGTTGGTTGACATCCAAACATTTTGACCCAAAGTAGCCCCAAACCTTAAACCATTGTAGTACACAAAGAAATTTGGAACCTGGGAAACAAATACAGAAGCATTAATAATAATGGAAAGAATATAGCAAAAAAGATGGATAGTTCCTTAGCACAATTAAAATATGTGGGTACGTGTACACAACATTTGCAGGCCTAGATGTGTTTTGCAGTTTTCCAGCTATGCGTTGGGAGGTCTCAAGAGAGGAATTAGCCTTGAATCTTTATCCAGTCACAAGAGATCCAGACCTGATCCCCTGACCCAAATGCCATTGAGCCTTAGCTATCTATAATAGCAACATAATGGCAGAATGAATCAGTAAATTATTCCACTAATAGCATGCTCTGACATTGTATAATAATTGAAATGATAAGCTGTGTTGCCATATAACTCTAAACCAGGATTCCTGAATTATCCTACGTTATTGTAAACCAGGATTGTCAAACTCACATTGTTACAGCGGCATCACTTGAGGTATTGGGACTTTTTTCTCCTATAGTAAGCCAGGCATGGGTGTGGCCAGCGCATGACTCATTTTGCCCGCAGGTCAGGAGTTTGATAGCCCTGTTGTAGACAGTTTGAAACATTTTCCTCGTTCTTCCTTTGAGTAAGGTAAAAACGATGAGTCGAGGACTACCTGTATAACTAAACAAATTTTATTTGGGCAGCATGTTTATTTGTATAAAAAGCAACAGGACAAATGGTAATATGTAAGGAATCAAATGTAAAACTAAGGACAGGGAAAGAACAACAGTGGTTAAACAATTTTCTGTAATGTTTCCAGACACCTCCTTCTATCTTTGGCAAATAGCAGGGAAAGTATCCAACCAATATTTCTGGAAAACAACAACCAGAAGTTACATTTAGTTAAATCATCATGTTATTTGTTGCCTACAGGAAGTACAGAAAATTGTCTCAGAAAGTAGATCATAAATGTTGACTGAATTTTTGTAATCTGGCAAAACAGCTTCTGTACGAGGGAACTGGATATTATCAGCCTCAGCATCCTGTAATTCTCTCTGGAATCTATCTATACTTTTTCAAATATGGGGAGGTATGATCTTTAGGGAAGCCATCCAAAACTTTGGAAGTGGTCCAAGAATTCCCCAAAGAGGTTGCTGACCATTTGAAATACTGAATATGACAGAAAAGTTGTTATTAACAGAATTAGTGAGCACAAGCATTTGATAATTGCATCTAATTTAATTTCAGTTTAGTTTTATTTAGTTTTTGTCCTGGTATTGCTGATCTTTTTTTCCTTTTTTGCCTAGAACCATTTACTTTTAAGACTCAGTCTTTACAGATCACTCAAAGGCTAAGCTGACCTATATATTTTATATACAATTTCCACTATTATATGCATTGTTTATCAGTTTTTGCAGAAAAGTGCAAAAACCAGTTGTGTTCTTCTTGTGCTGCATGCATGTAAATATGTAAACATGCAGTCTTTAACATTCACCTGTAAAAGTGGCTTATTGTGAACTTATTCCAGTTTTTAAAAAATTATATTGAGGTGCAGAGAGAGAGAGAGAGACAGACAGAGACAGAGAGGGAGGGAGGGAGAGAGGGAGAGTATTTGGGTTCTTTCTGTACACCAAACAAAATGAGTTTAACAAAGATTGTGCCAAACCTGAAGTTCAAGGAATAATTGTTTGTTAATAAAATCTTGCATATGGGGAAAGTTTTTTTAAAACATAATCAAATGTCTATATATGAAAGGGAGGCTATTAATAAGAAAAGAACAATAAGGGAAGGCACAGATACAGACGTCCTAATGAAATGCTTATCAGCTGCCTACTGCCTAATGCATAATATCTGAGATAACAGCCTATCTTACACCTTACAGATAGACTTGTGGAGGAGAGATTATTAGGGCGTGATTCTATGTGTCTGGTGTTTGGGTGTTGTTAAGTAGGTCTTCCTTTCTACATCTGTCTTTTTGAACATCTTCCTCAGTTTTACCAGCTATGGAGAATAAATGAAAGCCAACTCTTTTAGGAAAGGTTATTATTGCTGCACCCAGTGAAAGTGTCCCATTTTTCAATTCATGCAGTTACCTTGACTAGTGTTTCTCAATCTTGACAGTTTTAAGATGTGTCCCACAATTCCTGAGTTGAAACCCACGCATCTTAAAGTAAACACTGCCCCAGATAATTTTCTAGTGACCAGAAACCCTTCCCACCTGACTGAATGACAACAGTATTTTTTACTTTAAAATATTTAAAAATTTTAAAATATGTATACAGGGCAGTCTTTCTTTAGGAAATTAAAGATGAACTCCATCCAGATAGCCTCTCTCAGCAGCTTATCAAATGCTTTAGAGGGCACTATTGTGCCATGTTAGAGAATTGGATTTTGCCACAATAATGTTGGAGATAAGAATGTAGGGGGTGGGGGAGCAAAACTGAAGCATATGAGACATGAGAGTAACGCAAACAAGTGTTACTTTCATATTTGCTCTTTTGTTTCATTAGACAAAAGGTTGGATCATGTTTCCAGCAATAGTTGCTCTTAGACACTGACAGACCCTGATATCTGGAAGGCTACAAAAGGCCCGGTTGACTTCTACTGAGCTATTATATATGATCAAGCACCAATTGTACCTTCTGGTTGTGTGGGGTTCTGGGTGTGGTGCATTCCAACATGAGAGGTTGCTGATTCATTGTCGGGTCATCTCTGGGGAGGAAGTGTTCCCTGTTTACAGGAAATGCAGGACAAGGGCCCACGGAGCAAGCAAAGCACAAAGGATAAATGGCTGCAAATGTAGTTCAGTCTTTTGCTTGGACAGGTCTCAAAAGCCATACTAGCGGAATGTTTTGAGATGCTTACTTTTCAAGCTTTTTTTTTTTTTAAAAAAAATATCTCATTTTACATAATCTAAATTCACATCCTGTGTTATTTATGTATCACTGTGTTTGTTTTTAGCTCCAAAGTTCATTTTGGAAACACTAATACAGTAACACTGATCCAGGGTGTGCTGGATTTAGAAAAAAGCAATACTGTATTGTGAATACTTTATTCACATTTGCTTTTCTATTTCAATTTCATTCTATACATTGAGTCAATTGTGTCTCAATTTTTGAACTGTAGTATTTCAACAACATGTTAAACCTAATTTTTTTTGCAAAAACGTTTGATACATTGTTGGAAACTGCATGCAACAAAGAGGATAGAGCTAAACTCAAGCCAGACAAAAATGTTTGTTTTATTTATATTTCGTTATGTATATAAACATATTATTATATGTTTATAATGCATAATTTAATTTGAATTTGATGGAAATAAATTAATTTGATGTAGTTTATATGATTACACTTCATGTAGTTAGTGATTTCCCCCTCACACAGAATTGTATTTATAATTCAAAGGCCACTTTTGAAGGTCTCTAAGGAGTACATCCAGTCTGGGGGCTTCACTGACCTCGGAATTCACTGAATATTAAGGTGACCAACTTTTTTACAATGAAAAGGAGGACAAAACACGTTCTATTGTCCAAAATGCTAAGGTGTCCAACTTTTTTACAATGAAAAGGAGGACAAATAAATTGGAAAAAATATATCGTAAATAAAAGAAATATTTTATTCATTGCAACAATAATACACTAAAATATGATATATGCATAATAAAAACATTTGCAACATTTTATATTGTAATTATGCTTACATGCCTGTTAATTATTATTTAAATGAGTACTTTTCCATTGAATTAATATTTTTTGTCAATGTATCATCTTCTAACAATATATTGGAAATATCTGAACAAGAAATATCCTTCATATTGAATTTTACGGCAAGTGCTGCAGCTAGAGTATCAACATTCAATCTCGATTTCTCACTTGTCCAAAAATCATTGGCAATTGAAAAAAACTCTTTCAACTGCTGCATTAGTTCCAGGGCAGCACATGGCTGAAATTGAACAAGTATAAATAAATGTTCACATGGAATATGTTCATTTTTGAAATGGCTGAAAATATCCACCCATCTTTTATCAATTTCAACATGTTGATTTTCCCATTGTATTAATTTTTCAGAATTTAAATATACATTCAGTCTTCTAATTTCTTCAAAGAGACAATTGACGTCTATTTTAATGTCTAGCATTTCTTTAGATAAAAATTCAACACAAGATTCAATATCTGTTCAATATACTTGCGATGAAGTAAAAAAAACACCATTAAAAACTGTTTAATAAAATGTGAATTGTACTTACCTCTGTATAATTGAATATTCACTGAGAAAGAAATACAGCACCATAGTTCAAAGGCCTCAACTCTTTGGCGCTCAGACTTTTTTATGAACCAACCTTCACAGCCATACATTGCCACTGGGAAAATCATAGCCTTGGTTGTATGTACTTTTACAATAGTTTCCCTGCACTCTTTCTGATTGCTTTAACCAACCAAGAGAGTCAAAAACACAAGCTAAGGCAGCAGAGAGCTCTGCCTACTTAATCCCAGGTAATCCTGCACACCTCCACCTCTCACATTCATTGGTTTCTGACTACCCATCTTCTGGCTGTCCAGAAGTGCACTGTATTTTTTTTGGAATAATGTTCAACCAGTTAATATAATTCTGTTACAATTCTATCCTAAACCAGTTCAAGAATGCTAGGAAATTTCTAAAAGCCTGGCACTCCGACAAATTAGCTATCAATAAATACATAAGACATAAACAATATATACTATGCAAAAGAGACAATCAACAAGCTAAAAAGAGGAACAAAAAGATCAAAACACTTGCCCACCAGCAATCAGCACCCAGATGAGCATAGATGAAGTACAAGATTAACATCAGACCAACAATCTATGCCAGGGGTGTCAAACTCTTTTTCATTAAGGGTCGAATCAGGGTTGTCTTTGACCTCAGAGGGCTGGAGTGGGTGTGACCAGGGTGGGCATGTCCAACTCGATGTCCCTCTGGTCGGGGGTACCTGCTTTCACTCTATCAGTGAAAACAGGTTCCCGAGTTCCGTTTTCAGCTGCGATGGCCTCCTAGAAGCCTCAAAAACGGAGCTTGGGAGTGCTGCCCATGGCCCTCGGGAGCTCAGTTTTCAGCTGTGATGGCCTCCTGCAACGTCAGCAAAAATGGAGCTCGGGAGGGCCATATGCAGCCCCCGCGAACTCCATTTTCGCTAGCAGAGGTCCTGTGGGCCAGTCCTTCATTGTTTCCAGGGTGGTCCTATGGGCCAGTTCTAAGCACCCCGCAGGCCAGATCTGGCCCCCAGGCCTTGAGTTTGACACCCCTGATCTATGCTCATACAATGGATTTACAGAAAAAGGCAGAACAACTGGTCAGTTCGTATTTCTCTGTGTATTAAGCTAGTCTTCTTCAAACTGGTTTGATCTGGCTGTACTGCATAATTTAACCAGGGTATGAATTGCAGTTCATCCTAGTTGAGGAAAGTTATGCTTTGTTCTATATTTTAAATATAGTTCTTTCCATAGTCCCCGTAGATCTCAGGAATAATGGTTTGCCTAGATAAGAACTAGCAAGGAATTAGAGGTGGTGGGTGGGTGCATGGACATTAGAGAACATATAAATTATAGGTTAAAACTACAGGTGAGTCAACATTTTACTCACAAGCAAACCGTACTTACTCTTTTTCTTGAATAAATAATGATGGAGAAAACATTTCTAAAGAATTATTTTTGTTGCCTCTTCTTTTACCAAGACAGTTAATTTAAGGTTCTGTAATCTCAGAGGAGCCATTGCTCTTCAAATGTGCTGGGTGGCTTTTGGAATGGAAGAACAGAAAATAACACTTCTGCATCTGCTCTCATTCAGCCATATCATTGCTACAAAAAATTGAATTAGTTAAGGATTAAAACGTCTGTTGTGCTATTATGAGCTATATGTCATATTTTCTTGCCACTCCTTCCTATTTGCTTAAACATGCTTATTAGCATACTTCTTTGATTTTTTTCCTCTTTTTTGCGGCCACATTAAAGTTTATTGCTAACTTTTATTTAGCAATGAGTTTAATGATCTAAAGAAGAATATTTTGATGAATTAAGAAACTGCCCTTCACATATTGACTTTTAAAATTGGTGACCTTTTAATAGTTAATTATATAAACAAATATCAGCCTTCCAATAAGTACTTTTGGCTACATTTTATATGCATTTTAAAGAACATATTTTGGATATGTTTGGAAAGATTCAGAGATAGGTATGGCCACATAGAATATTGTATATGCATGGGGTTTTATATATTTTATAGCGTTTGCAAATTTTTCAGATGACACTCCTTGAATATTTTGATTATGTTCTCATTATAATCCTTTCTGATGTAGGAACTATTTTTTAAATGTATTGGCTAATGCTTTCTGTCCTATTGAGTTCATTCTTAGTTCTGAAGTGGCTACTAAAATGAAAAACTCTTATTTCTGCTCCATCAACCCTTGATGGCACAGATTAGAATGGCACAGATTGGAATGGCACAGATTAGAATGGCACATTACGGGCTCTCTGCCCACAGACTGGGGTTCAATCCTGACTGGCTCAAGGTTGATTTAGCCTTCATCCTTCTGAGGTTGGTAAAATGAGAAGCCATATACTGACTCTGTAAACTGTTTAGAGAAGGCTCTAAAGCACTCATTATCATCATTTAATCCCTAGCAGGGTGGAGTCTGGGCAACTGAATAGAGCTAGCAGAGTTTAAGTGGCTGGATGCCCTTCCTGTCACCAATGTAGAGCTTTGTTCAGCAGATATATTCTCATTGTGCCCAGAGAGAGAAATATCTGTCTCTACCTAGGATCAAACTCACAGCCTTCTGATTGTGAGGCAAGAGCTCCACCTCTAGGCCACTACATCACACTGCAGGGATCTATGGAGGGTTATATAAGTGCTATTGCAATCAAAAATGTAAAACAGGCCAGATAGAAGATACATGGAAATCTCAGCAACTTTTTACTAATCAGTTCACAGAATAATGCTATACATTTTAAGTTTTCCTGTCCTCGTTATAATCCTAGTTTTTTTTCCTGGGTTCATACTCCTGGATACTTTTACTTCTCCATTCATAAATAGAATTAAATCTGTTTTTGTCAGATGTTCTTGTAAAATACAAAAGATGTTCCAGAGATGACCAGTAAGGGAGTTTTCTTGACATCAATATTGGTAGAGGAGAAGTGACCGTCTCCTTGTGCACTATGTAGTAGAGCCAAGAGTGAACAGTGTGGATGGAAGTGTCTCTGCAGCCAACACCATCTATAGCTGTTGACTGTATCAAGTACTACCTGCAGGATCCACAAAGCCCATTTTTTCATTCAGTAATCTTGCAGTGTATAGCATTGGTTATACATCCCCCAATCTTACCTCCTAACGGAGCTTTTCTCATCTCCCTCAGCTTCTTTCCATTTTGTTCTTCATTTGTGTACTGCTAGTATCTCACAGCTCAAAGCAGATTATATTGTTGGGGACAATAGCTTACTCTGTAAGCCACTTATATTGCAATAGTGCTGAATATTTGTAGCTTGGGTGTAGGATGAGGGTGACGGTTCATTCTCTGTGCATTGGTTTCTGACAAACATCATGTCAATTAAAAAACAGAATCTATGAACACCATCTGGTCATCAAACGCCACAATCCCAAATCATTAACCTCTAAATTGACGTAAAGACTTGCAATGTTAGTGAAGCCACTAATATCCTACATTATCTTGGCCATAAAACCCCAAAATATAAATGTCTGGAAGACAATATCTTGAACATAGGCAAACAGTTGTATTTTGATTATACAATAATTATTGTTCAGTTTTTTAGTGTAATCAAAATACAACTGTTTTCGATAGATCTAGATTTAGTCATGGAAAACAATGAGATTTCTTAAAGTGTACCCTGGTTCCCCGAAAATAAGACCTCCCCGGATAATAAGCCCAATCAGGATTTTGAGCGTATGCACTAAAATAAGCCCTCCCCTGAAAATAAGCCCTTCCCAAAAATATTGCAACACAGCAGCAGCCAAAAGGTGACTACGTTCGCCGCCTCCTGTACCTCAAAAATAATAAGACCCCCCTGAAAATAAGGACAAGTGCTTATTTTGGGGAAACACAGCAAGTTTTACATTTAGCAATATCTAAGATGCAACTTGACATCTTAATTATTACTACAAGCTCTCTTTCACATAGTCTTTGCTTCTAAAATGATTCCTGAACATAGCAGCAAATTTGAGAAATGCAACAGAACGTTTTCTGATACTTTTTCTGTATTGTTTTGAAAGAAAACAGAAAAAAAGCATGTAATGTGGGAAATGTAGTTCCATCAAAGTAACCCCAAAGTAAGGTTTGAAGATTGTATGAACCAGCAAATGTTTAAAGGAATGTAGAAAATACCAATTATGATCTGAAATTATATGTTGCGTGATTTAATGGTTTACCTCTATGGGTTTTTTTTTTTTTAAAAGAAGAGAAGCTGGAAAGCAATTGGAAGCCACAAATATTGTAGGTGACACATCTCTCTGAAGACAATCCGTGCCCATGTGTGGTAGAGCTCTATGTGATGGAGATGAAATTGTGTGCTGCAGAAAGACATTTCTGCAAACCTCGCTTACTGTACCACTCATCAATATGGAGCAACATTCATAAGAATTAATGCCACAATGTAGTAAAGCATCCTTATAAAATTAATATGCCTTTCTCTGTAAGTGTAGCCTGTTTGCCTCAGAAAGTCCATTTGCCTCAGAAGGAGAGCGGGTTAAAGTAAAAGTACTTTCGCATCTGTGAGGACAAACTGTTACAAATTGCAAAAAGGCAATTTGCTAGAGAGACCAGCAAAGCTGTTACAATGGCTTTCAATCTGCTGTTAGGTCTGTTAGTGCTTTTGGTTTCTGCTGAACCAGCGGCTCCTACCATACTGTGCCATTTTGTAGCCTCTTGGGCATTTTTTAAAAAAAATATCTTCTTTTGATTAATTTGTAATAGGAAAAGATAGCAGAGCAATGGGTATGTTCTTTTATTATCATTACTCACTGTTGTTATAGATTAAGAAAGCATAGTGTGCAGCTGGATGGTTTTTTTTTCTTCAGATCCAGCTAGAAATAACTAATAAAATAGCTCACTCTCTGCCTCTGAAATATGTATCTGGATCTCTGTATGCTAAATACAAAGAAAGATGAAAGTCCCGCAAAGTAAAGCAAACAAACTAGAAGGTAATCAAGGCAGATAACTGACTTCAAAACATGACAGGTGGTGCTCCACTGTGCCCCTGGATGATGTCTTGCATAAGAGAATGCTAAATTAAGGAGAATAATGACATCCACGCTCTGACAACTGTCATCTAGTGCTCAAACACCACTGGTTGAAGTGAGAAAATGACAGAATGAGTAGTAGAGTCAGGAATTCAGGCTGCTTTAATAAGCAATGCAGAGGTAAGCTTAACATTCTTTTTTTTTGCATAAGCCAGCAGTGAGTGGAGTGAGTGAGTGAGTGAGTGAGTGAGTGAGTGTGTGTGTGTGTGTGTGTGTGTGTGTGTGTGTGTGTGTGTGAATATTCATGTATGTACCTATGAGATTGATAACACTGTCTGACTTCATGGTAACTCTGGGCAGCATAGAAGACTAACATTGTACAAACATGATATAATAAAGATAGAAGAAAATGACTGTTTGGACAGATCAATAAAAAATACCACCATACAAAGCCTACCATCCTCCCAAAGCCTAGGAGAAAACATCATGTTTTTAAAGATTCCTTCAACAAGGGCAGAATAAGAGTCATTCAAATCTCTGGTGACATCCAGAAGACAGGTGCTGAGACCAAGAAGGTCCACTTTCTGGGTTCCATCAGATGACACTGCTTGGTCGATGGGATCAGGAGCATGCCAACTCTATCCCATCATACAGAATGAGCAGACATTGCTGGAGGCAGACTCTTCCCTTCCGAGAGACAGACATGCACAGATCCACTTCTATCATACTCTTTGCAATATAGACACTAGATTAACAGTGTTTATCATTGTTGGTTCTAAAAGCAAAATCAGGTGGCTATGGAACTGAATGGTTAGTTTTGGAGAAAAACAGAACAGCTCAGAAACTTAGAAACGAAAGTGAATGTACGTGTCCTAGAATAATGTTGCAGGATCAAATTTGGGTTAGTCACCGGGACCAGAAGTTTTTGTCTTCCGAGCTTTCTGACTCGTGCTGGAGCCTATCCTCAGGGAACTTCTCTCTAGAAGAGCATGTGCTTTGGGCTATTTCTGTGTGTGGTATTTATATGGTGCCTGTTGTGTGTGGCTTTTCAGTTGTTGATTGGGGTATTGATGGCTGGTTCTTAAGTCATCGACTGTTGTTTCCTTATGCATTCCTTCCTTATGCTTACCTTATGCATTTAACTAGTGAGGTTGACAAATTATGATAAACAACTGTTTCCATTTTAATACAATGGTTTGGGATCAGTTCAGCAAATTTCTACTTTATTGAAATCTAAAAATCAGCAGAATTCAGTGAAGGGGAATAAGAGAATAGCCATTGGGAATGGCCAAGCAATGTTTGAAGGAAAGGACATACATTGGCATTTCTGATTGCCCACAATTGCTTTGTGAGGCAGTACTGTTTTACTTGGCAAAATTCCCTTAATTCTCTCAGCAGCTATATTGACTGTTTAGTGTATAGTCTGTGCAAAGTCAACTGCAACTAGGAAAGCAGGCACTGGACAAAAAAAGAAGAAATGTTTTCTTTATAGTTCCCAGTAGGGTGGTAAGAGAGAGCCAGTCATTTAGCTGCACCAAAAGACATTTATGCCCTCCTTTCCTTCAAACTTTCCCAATGGCTATTCTCTTATTCCCCTTCACTGAATTCTGCTGACTTTTACCAACCTTTCCTCTGGGTGGCCATTCTCATTATACTACCATATTGATTGTGCATGCTCTCCCTAGACAAGCTGATGCAGATGTAAAAAAAGAAGCAGTGAAAGTAAACAAAGCCAACAAAACAATAAGGGAAATTGGCTTAGATGCACAGTACCACTCATTTTATTAGTCATTCTAGAATTAATATCTGGATAAAGTGTTTCCATCGTCAGCTCTTGAGCAAGGTTAAATATTAGGAATCTGGTACCACTTTTTCATTTTTAATAAAATTTGTTAACTAACTATTATTAGTTTCAGGAACTAATGCCTTTTAATAACATTTCTCAGGCAGGAAAGGAAGTACCAGATCCCTCGCGAGTTTTTGCCATCATAGGCAAACATAGTTCTCCTGTATGAGGAAACCTAGAATCGCCACCAGCCTGCTTAATTCATTGCAGGAGTTGATCTACATGTTCTACAAAGAATGCACAAAGAAATCCTTCCCCTCTTTCTCTATATTCTCTCCAAAAAGGATTCTTCCTCAAGCTGTTAATGCCTTTGCAAACAAATAGGAAATCAGAGTTGCTATTTGCTGCAAATGGCAAGTGCAGTAAAAGATGCATAAAAGAACAAATATAATCTTTTGATTCAAAGCTGGTTAGCAATAGCACTTAGCCTTACATACCTCTCGATAGCCTTACATACCTCTCGATAGTGCTTTACAGCAGTCTCTGGGCGGCTTACAAATGTCAGCATATTGCCCCCAACCATCTGGATTTTACTTATCTTGGAAGGATGAGTCGACCTTGAGCCAATCAGGATCAAACTCTGACTGTAGGAAGAGTTAACCTGTAATACTGCATCCTAACCACTGCACAGGGGTGGGATTCAGCCGGTTCAGACTGGTTCGGGCGAATTGATAGCTCCAACTATCAGCTGATCAGGTGGGCTCGCCTGCCCCTGCACTTTACTTACCTATATCCCCTCAGCTGATTTGCGCGGCAGAGCGGATGCTGCACCTCAGCTGTGTTACTCTCCAGAAGTAACGTGGAAGGTAAGTTTTGTGCACATGTGCGGAGCACGCATGTATGAAGCACACGATCATTGAACCGGTTGTTAAACCAGCAGTGCCACTGTTAAACCACCTCTGCCACTGCACCACTAACTCTCTTAGTTTAGATACAAGGGTGTCAAACTCGCATCGTCATGAGAGCATCACGTAACTTTTCCCCCCTTCACTAAACCGGGTGTGGGTATGGCCAGCGTGTGACGTGACCCACGGGACATGAGTTTAACAGCCTTGGTTTAGAGTGTGGTTGGAAAAAGGGAGCTATATAATTTTTTTTAAATTAAATAAAAATAAAATAAAATGCAGAGCATTTGTTCTGAAAACTCTATTTTGTTACCGTAGGGCAACCTGCTCTAACTTGGAAGTCCTTCACAAATGTGGGACTTCTGGGAGAAGCATGGTGAACTAAACATGTCTCTGAAACAGTAAGGACAATGACTGAGGCAAAGCTCAAAGAACTGGCAAGAGGACTGGAGTTTGCTAGCCTCACTCCTAATCACTTTCGGAAACTGCTTGTTTAATTATTCTAAGGCTACCAGAGATGTTCAAAATGACAAGTATGAAAAGCGATCTGGTGAGTTTACCTTCCTTCTTGGAGAAAAGAAAAAAAATGATCATAAGTTTAAGAACTTAAAAGAATATGAAATAAATAGCAAAAAGTAAATTAAGGTTTTGACCTAAGAAAATTGTAAACAACTTAAGGATTCAGACAAATTTAAAGTATATTGAGACTTTTAGTTTAAGATTTTAATAATTAAATAACTTAAATAGATGTTCATGGGAACCAAACTGTTTTGTCTATCTTAAGTCATGACAAGACTTTATGATTTCACAAACTGGATACTAAAGAGGACTAAAGATTCCATGCAGAAAAGGGAGGGGAAAAAAGTGTAAACTTGTCTTTCATTTTCAATTAGTACAGGGATTTACAAAATGGAATAAAACACTATAACATTTGAAATATTTAAGGAGATTCTCAAAGAATGGAGCCAGAAATTAGATGCTTGCTTCCATGGATAGACAATGTCCAAAATATTCCGATGAAGAAATAAATAGATGTGAAACACATTTTATCTGTTTCAAAAAATAGTAGAGTCAGAAATACTGGATAACAAAAAAAAGTGTGGATTACCAGACAGAGAAGGTAACTAAAGTAAAAAATGCAAATGACAAGCCAAGAGAATGAAGTTGATACTTTCTACTGAATATATGAATGAAGCAGTGACGTGCGGTAAGGTTTATGACTGGTGAGGCTGGTGATGTCATCAAACCGCGTGGTTCCTCCGATCACACGGGCGCAGCCCAAATGGAGAAGTTTCTCTTCTCAGAAATGTCAGAAAAGACAGACAGGCTGCCGCAGCTCCACTGAAAAGACATTTCTGAGAAGAGAAACTTCTCCTTTCTCCTCCTGATCTGAGGCTGGCATTGAGGAGCCACCTGCACACGTGGTCCCATTCCCCTTGCAAGGATCCCGGGCTTGCCCCATGCAAAAAATGGCGAGATCGGCACACTTGGGACTGCTGCTGCGATGTCCAGGGAGGCTAAACCAAGCCGCGCGCCTCTCCCAGCCACTTTCATGGCTTCCCGGAGTAATTTTTTTTTTCATGATGAGAGCGGTGAGGCTCAGCCTCCCCTGCCTCCCCTGACTGCACGTCACTGGAATGAAGTTAGTTGAAGCTTTGAAAATAAGTGGAATTGCAAATGATAATAAAATGACCATGATAATGATTTTTTTACTGGATTTACAAAGGAGATGTACTAAAACCTCAAAGACCCCTTGGGGTGGGAAAAAGAAAAGCCGAAGCAAGACTAAATCCTGCAACAACATCTGAATGAATTAAAGATGAAGATTGTTGGAAGTGAAAGGAAGGAATATAAAAAGTTTGTTTGTTTGACCAAGGTCAAAATAAGACGTTTCTGTAAATCTCTAGTCACCCTTTATTGACTTCTTGCTGAAATCAGGATCAGAAAGCTGATGATTTAAGGATTTACATATAAACAAGGGATGGGTTATGAGAATAAGCGATATTTGTAACTTTAGAAGGGGTGAAGACTTTTCAAATTTGTTTAAGTATAAACAAATTCGATAAGTCTAAAATTGCAAATATCTTAAGAAGAATGTCCTGGTGGGGACATTCTTTTTTTTCAATTTGCATTTCATTTTAAATATATATACAGGTGAAACACGAAAAATTAGAATATTGTGCAAAAGTTCATTTATTTCAATAATGCAACTTAAAAGGTAAAACTAATATATAAGACTCATTACATGCAAAGCGAGATAGTTCAAGCCGTGATTTGTCATAATTGTGATGATTATGGCTTACAGCTCATGAAAACCCCAAATCCACAATCTCAGACAATTAGAATATTGTGAAAAGGTGCAATATTCTGCGCTCAAAGTGTCCCACTCTAATCAGCTAATTAAGCCATAGCACCTGCAAAGGGTTCCTGAGCCTTTAAATGGTCTCTCAGTCTGGTTCAGTAGGAATCATAATCATGGGAAAGACTGCTGACCTGACAGTTGTGCAGAAAACCATCATTGACACCCTCCATAAGGAGGGAAAGCCTCAAAAGGTAATTTGCAAAAGAAGTTGGATGTTCCCAAAGTGCTGTATCAAAGCACATTAATAGAAAGTTATGTAGAAGGGAAACGTGTGGGGAAAAAGGTGCACAAGCAGCAGGGATGACCGCAGCCTGGAGAGGATTGTCAGGAAAAGGCCATTCAAAAGTATTGGGGACTTTCACAAGGAGTGGACTGAGACTGGAGTTAGTGCATCAAGAGCCACCACACACAGACGGATCCTGGACATGAGCTTCAAATGTCATATTCCTTTTGTCAAGCCGCTCCTGAGTAACAATCAACGTCAGAAGCGTCTTAGCTGGGCTAAAGAAAAACAGACCTGGTCTGTTGCTCAGTGGTCCAAAGTCCTCTTTTCTGATGAGAGCAACTTTTGCATCTCATTTGGAAACCAAGGACCCAGAGTATGGAGGAAGAATGGAGAGGCACACACTGCAAGATGCTTGAAGACCAGTGTGAAGTTTCCACAGTCTGTGTTGATTTGGGGAGCCACGTCATCTGCTGGTGTTGGTCCACTGTGCTTCATTAAGTCCAGGGTCAATGCAGCCATCTACCAGGAGATTTTGGAGCACTTCATGTTTCCTTCTGCAGACGAGCTTTATGGGGATGTTGACTTCATTTTCCAGCAGGACTTGGCACCTGCCCACACTGCCAAAAGCACCAAAACCTGGTTCAATGACCATGGGATTACTGTGCTTGATTGGCCAGCAAACTTGCCTGACTTGAATCCCATAGAGAATCTAAGGGGTATTGCCAAGAGAAAAATGAGAGACATGAGACCGAACAATGCAGAAGAGCTGAAGGCCACTACTGAAGTATCCTGGTCTTCCATAACACCTCAGCAGTGCCACAGGCTGATAGCTTCCATGCCACGCCACATTGAGGCAGTAATTGCTGCAAAAGGGGCCCAAACCAAGTACTGAGTACATATCATGCTTATGCTTTTCAGAGGTCCGATATTGTTCTCTGTACAATCCTTGTTTTATTGATTGCTTGTAATATTCTAATTGTCTGAGATTGTGGATTTGGGGTTTTCATGAGCTGTAAGCCATAATCATCACAATTATGACAAATCATGGCTCGAACTATATTGCTTTGCATGTAATGAGTCTTATCTCATATATTAGTTTCACCTTTTAAGTTGCATTACTGAAATAAATGAACTTTTGCACGATATTCTAATTTTTTGAGTTTCACCTGTACAATCTTTTATATTTCTGTTAATTTTTATTTAGCTTTTACCTTCTTTTACCTTCTTTGCATTTTTATTCTTTCTCTTTCTCTTAGCTTGATTTGTACTTGCTTTTACTTGGCAATAAAAACTTTTAATAAAAATTATGAAACAACAAAGAAAGCCCTTCATATACAGTATGTGAACTTCAACTCCCAGGATAAATGAGCAGGGAACAATAAAATAACATTTTTCTAGACTTTACCATACACAGCCATGATGCTTCTTCCAGACAGACATTCTGGAACCTAAATATAATTAATCATCATTAAAGCTATATGGTGAAGTTGGTAGTTTCTCTCCCACTAGAGCTCATTAAAATATCAGCAGGGATTTTGAGACTACAACAACTGAATGTATTTTTAAGTTTCTTTGTGAACAGGGCAATACGTTAGCATATTTTTTCTTTGTTCTGCTATAAACACCACTGCCTTGTATCACCAGAAGATACTTCTAGCACTTGTATTATTATTTTTTTTGAGAAAGGACAATAAATAACAGTAGCTGTGTTAAGCAAATAGACATTTCTGAAGAGAAAAAAAAATCAGTCTGACTGAAGAATAGAATAGATGAAATAGAAGTTTACATCTAGGATTGCACTACTTCAAACTATAGGTACAAAACTATAGATTTTAAAGAAAAGGCTACCATTTTTTACATCATGTGTATATGAAATTAGAACATGCATGATTTTTGTCAATATGCCAAAAAAATCCAAAATACACTCTGTATTTATCCACTTGTAAATTAAGTCGCTTTGCAAAGTTATTTGGCTGAAAATGTAGTTTCCTCTTATGATCAGCACTCTAGCTGACAATGTTTTCTTAACTTTATCAATTTCTTCCCATTATATTCTCCTCTGTGGCTTGACAAGAATGGCCTGACAGCATACTTAACATTCCTAGTGGGGAAGAAATTCTTTCAATTTGCGTTTCATTTTATTTTATTATGAATTTACTCAAATTACACTTTTTTAAACTTTACAAGTGACCCAGAAATAGGATGCATATATAATATATGAGTTCATAAACATCTGTATATTGGGAAAAAGAGTGGAAGGAGCTGTAATATGACATATGTGGCAAAAAAGAAAAGGATAGTCAGAGACAGAAAATTGTGTCACAAGTGAAATAGATGGAGGTATATATACTCTTGCTTAGGAGTTGAGCTAGACTCCAGAACTAGAACATTCCCAATAAATGGCTATATGCTCTGTCTGCTTGCGCTGATAGAATGATTTCTATGCCACCTAATTCACTGGACCTGAAGAGCTTCCTCAAGATGTTTGGCAGAGTTCTCTATATTTTTAATCGTATGTATAGAGCAGTGATGACTAACCTTTTTCTCCTCGTTTGCCAAAATCGTGCACGAGCCCATACCCATAATGCAATGCACCCCAACCCCCTGCGCATGCGCCCATGACTCTACATGCTCCCCTACTCCCCTGTGCATGCAGATGCTCATCCCATGCTCCCCCATGCATGCATGCAACACTGCCACATACATGCCGTTTTGGGCCTAGCAGGCCTCCTTGAAGCCTCCTGAAACAAAAAATGGGATGTAGGGATGCATCACACCCCACACACATGTGTGTGCAACCCCCCATCCCCTGTGCATGCACACGTGACCCCCCCCCAAGCAGCGCATCTCCCACATGCTTGGCAGACACCCCAAAATTAGCTGGCCGGCAGGAGGTGCGCGCGCATGCGCTGCGGAGCTGAGCTGGGTGACAGCTCATGTGCCTGGAGAGAGGAGTTCCATGTGCTACTTGTGGCATGTGTGCCATGTGTTCACCATCACAGATATAGAGCCTATGTATGGGCTACATTTGTAAAACAGCTATTGTGTTCTTACTTGCCTTCTCCCAAGAGGTTTTAATGAGAATTCTAAACAGGTTGCAGTGGGTCAGTTCAGCCTTTGGATTATTTTTCTTGTGTGATATTTGACTGCCATGTCAGAATAGAATAAACAGGACACCATTTTATCCTTCAAGTACATTGGAGTGCAATGTGATATATAAAATCTCTTTAGAGGTTTTTAACGTAGACATGTTTCAGTTTCAAGGTGAATTACAACTGTTTTTGAGATGGCATGGCAAATAGATTGCCCTGTAACTTTTGGTGTAAAGTTTATCCAATGTGACTTAATCCCTGAGAATAATCAGCAATTAACTTGCTGGCTAGTGAATTCTGGGAGTTGAAGTCTACATATTTATTTATCTGGATGGTGCTCAGGTCGTGGGAGATTGGTCCAAAATTTCTCACACATTTTCTAATACTATTGGAAGCTTCCTTTTACCAATACAAACTATTTGATGATTGAGATCAGTAATGCCAGCATTTTCTTGATCAGGTTGAAGCAGACCCTGATTTAAAATCTGATATTTCTTTTGGAATTGTCCTGTATTTAATCTGATGATATTGTCATAAAAAGTACTATAATTAAATTAGGAAGGACAAAACTTGTAGATTATTATAAGGAAGATGAATAGTATCTAAATGGCTTCAAAAACGCTGGGTGTACATGGATAGAAACAGACAAAAAATCTCACAAATATATATTCACAGAGCTATTCTTTGTAACTTTATCTCTGATATTTCATAACTTCTTCAGTATTTTGGGTTAATAAGTGATGCGATTGTTGGGTCTTTGCAAAACAATGGAAGGTTTCCTTTCTATTGAAAGATAGCATCAATAGTTAAACCAAGACATTGAGACAAGAGTTTGACTATTCTTCATCCTAAAGTTATTTGGTGAATTATAGACTGGAAGTATCTAATAAGGGAGTGGGTGGAGTGGAGGAAGACCCATAAAGGTGATGAGTTGCCTTCTGCAGCGCTACAGGGAATCATAATAGCTTGCATTTACATAGTTGCCTTTTATGCTTGCTGTGAAAATGTGCCACAAGTTTCTTCCCTGAGCAGTTGCTGTTCATTTTAAAGCCATTACAGCCTCATCATGTACACCAGATATTATTAACAATTGTTATGAGCTATTGTCTGAGGTATTGTATGATTAGACTAGACTAGGGTCGGCTTTGAATCAAATTAAAAAAATTAGCTGGGTGCTTTTCTTTCCCAGCTTTCTTACATGCAAAAAAATAAGAAATTAAGGACTCATTTAGTCAACCATTCTGGATGGTAAATATACTATGGGGTTGTGGGGGTTTTTGGGTCCATTTTGGCACAATCATTTGTCTCCAGAAGGTTCTTGAACATACTAAAATATTAAAGGACATATCAGGAATTCCCTAATTTTGAAAGATATCTTAGGTAATACAATACAATACAATAGTAGAGTTGGAAGGGACCTTGGAGGCCTTCTAGTCCAACCCCCTGCCTAGGCAGGAAACCCTATACCGTTTCAGACAGATGGCTATCCAACATCTTCTTAAAGACTTCCAGTGTTGGGGCATTCACAACTTCTGGAGGCAAGCTGTTCCACTGATTAATTGTTCTAACTGTCAGGAAATTTCTCCTCAGTTCTAAGTCGCTTTTCTTCTTCATTAGTTTCCACCCATTGCTTCTTGTTCTACCATCAGGTGCATTGGAGAATAGTTTGACTCCCTCTTCTTTGTGGCAACCCCTGAGATATTGGAACACTGCTATCATAATGCTGAATGGAATTTGGAGGATACCAAAAAGCCTGAACAAATCAATTTATTGTGCAGTAAGGGATTGAGAAGTTGGCATTTGCTTGGGTTGGCCAGAATGGGACTAACCAAGGGATCAGCATTTATTGATTATATAATTGCAGGAGAAATTGCCAGTTAGGATTAATATACACCAGACATGTCAAACTCAAGGCTTGCGGGCTGGATCAGGCCTGTGGGGTGCTTAGATCTGGGCCGTGGTGCCGACCTGGAAACAGAGAAGGACTGGCCTGCAGTGCCTCTGACAATGAAAGCAGAGCTCGGGAGGACTGCAGGAGGCCATCGCAGCTGAAAATGGAGCCTGGGAGAGCTGCTTGTGGCCCTCCAGGACTCTGTCTTCGCTGGCAGAGAGCTGCAGGATGCTGAGCTGGCCACACCCACAATGGCTATGCCCACTTCCCCCATAGTCAAACAGAACCCTGATGCGTCCCTCAATGAAATTGAGTTTGACACCCCTGATATACACAGTCAGAAGTTCCAAGAGTTGACATGGAAGCCTTAACATTAGGATAAGATATTCCACTTGATTTATAGAGTTATTGTTATATACACAAAAATGCCAGTTCTTTAGCTTTTGTAGACCTTCATATGCATCAAGCTCTTCCTAAGACCCTATAATCTGTCGGTATAATATATGTGCAGATTCAAATAGTGTAATCCTTTGTAATTGGTAATTGTTGTTTTATGTATTCACATCCAACATATTTTAATCTGGGAATGTCTGACTATTTTTTCAACTATATGTTCCCACCAATTTTCATTACTGTCATGTTATAGTTGGTCATACAGTCACCAGATGTTTAGGCTGTATTTGGCATTTTTATCCACCTATTGAGTCCTTCCCAGCTTAGGCAGATGCTGTTGTTTGATGACATTAAATGTATAGCAGTATATAAGCTGTTCCAAGTTGAATACCTCTGATCACTAGTAGGGGAAGAATGGCTGAGTCTGTATCTTGCTTGAAGGCATCCTTAGGGTTATTTGTTTAACAAATTTAAGAAACAAATGCAAACTACGGGCGAAGTCTGTTCTTATGTACTTTGTATTAGCTTGGTGGCAGGAAAAATAAATTGTAGATAGGAGTGTCTATGGAGGGAAGTGTCAATAGTATCAAGAAAGTGATTGGAACCGAGCAATTGAAGCTCCAGCCCTTTTTAATGTGCTTCATATACAAGTAAAAAGGGATGAAACTTGGATTACTCCATCATTTTGATACTGTAAAAATACCTGTATATACTTCTGTTTGCATGCATAAGAAATACATACACACACACACACACACACACACACACACACACACAGGCAGCTGTTTATCAATATAAACATCATTGGTTTTATTTCATTTCCCTTATGATTGGCCCTACCACTCTGGACATTCATTGCCCAATGTCCAATGACCTTTTCTGAACAAGAACTTAGAAAGGACCATGGAATATTTTCTTGTGCCTTTTCTGTTACAGCCCCTACCCTATGGAGTTCCTTGAGATCCAGCAGACCTCTACCCTCTTAACCTTCTGGAAAACATAAAGAGCTGACTTGTCCCTCCAGCAGTGGGATAATGTGAAGTTGGAGTGCTGTGGGCTGTATTGGGGAAGCTTGATTGTGGTGCCAAAGTTTATTGTTTTCTGTTTTACTACCTGTATACATTGTTTTATCTTTTCGTTGTGTGCCACCCAGAGTTTAGTTTTTAAATGGGCAGCCATATAAATATTATAGATAAATACAATTTTCCTGAATGAAATGGTTCTTCAGTTGCTTTTAAAAATGGGTTCCATTGTAGGGATTAAAACAGCTTTGGATGATTGGATTTGCAAGAGCCAGAGTGAAACCCTGCTAGTTCTTTTGGACCTCTCATTAATATTCAATATCTGCAAGGCACAATTTCTTCTAAGATGATCGTGGGATGTAGAATGTGCTCATGTGATTTCAGTCCCATTTTTTCCAAGATTCTGTAACACTATTCTTTGGTTAGCTGATATATGTATTGTCTCTTCATTGGTCTCCTATGCCACTTAACTCTTACTGGTTTGAGGTTGCAGAGGTGTTAATCATTAATATGCTCTTTCTACCTAGAGATTTGGCTAATATGATTAATAGGTTTATATACTACTAGCCATAACCTGGCGTTGCCCGGGTATTTATTTATAGGGGGAAAATGTCTGGACCAAACATAGTTTCTAATGTTGGATTTTTTCCCTTACCAGAGGGAGCCCCCTTATGGAGTACTGTGAAGCCGTTACAATGGCAACTTCACTGCGCTGTATAGTAAAAGCCATTTAAAGGCACAACAGGCTGCATCTTAAAAGAACACCTCCCCCTCTCCAAGGGGTGTTAGGAGTGTCTTACTCCCACAGTATTTTTCTCCAGAGACTAAGTCATCTGTGTACAAAGTTTGGTTGAAATTGCTTGAGGCGTTCCAGAATTATGCTGTAACATACACACATACACATACATCCATTTTTATATATATAGACAAGCTACAGTTTAACACATCAGATGAGCACCAGTTTGGGGAAGACTCTAGAAAAATTACTACTGTTAAAAGTAGTTTATGAGTGATTGTGAAATCACAAACGTTTAGATTTCAGCAAAGATTTGTGAATGTTCAGCACATTAGAAACAATGTTTCTGCTTTCCCTTTATCATTTGCTGCCTCCTCCCTATCCCATTTGACTTCTTAACAACTCCAAAAGGAACTTCATAAGAATCAACAGACTCTAGAGTATTAGAAAATCTTCATCTAATAATAAGGGTAAAGGTTCATTCCGATGCTTTTTGTTCATTGGGTATTCATAAGATAATGTTTTTCTTCTTCTTTTCACAGTGCTTATACAGAGCCTTACAAGGTGTGCCCCATCTCTGTAATTCCTCTTGAAGATGTCACATCTGATGAGGAACAGAAAAGTTCAGAAGATGAAGAGAGTAATCAAGGAGATTCCAATATCATCCACAAGGTAAAAATACAATTTTCTTTTGGAATACATTTTGTAGATCCTGGGAAATTTGTTAAGATATTTACTAGATTTTCTTCCAATTCCATTTCTTTTGAGTTTCTGAAACGAACTGGCATCTACCGCTGTTAGTCTTTTAACTGCTTTGTTCAAACTGGAATTAAATGTTAGACCTGATATTACTGAAATCATTTAACGACTATGTAGCACTAGCTAAAATTGGTCTATATTCGGATGATTTATTTTAAAACATTCTTAGAAAATAAACTTCTAGTTTTTATGGGAACCTTACTCTGTTTATTTAAAAAGCAATATTTACTGATGAAACACAAATCACCTCTATCATTTTCTTGTAGAAAAAAAAAAAACCTTTCAATTACATATAGTCATTGTAAGCAGATTTTGGTGTCCTATTATTAAGAAGAATTGGCAGACATGGTAAATTTCACTGCTGAAAATAGTATCAAGAATTTGGAAATGACCTAATCTGAAAATAGTTTTGGGCTGGCCTAGTAACAAGTGTAATTTGTTGATTTTGTGGTTTAATTGTTGGCCTTGTTCATGTATACCTTTTATCTACTAGATAAAGGTCAGCCTGAATACAGCAATGAGAGCCACAACTAGTAGAAAATATTTTCAATTTAATCAGAAAATATCTATTTTTATAGTGCATTGATCATTTTTTATGCCCTCAAGGCAGCATTGAGTTCTGACAACTACATGGACCAGTGTTCTTGGCAAGATTTTGTAAATGATTTGCATTGGCTCCTTCCAAGGGCTGGGAGAGGGTGACTGACCCAAGTAATCCAACTGAATGGGACCTAGATGGGACTAAAATTCACAATCTCCCAGTTTTTAACCTGGTGCACAAATACTCCACCAAACTGACTAATTTATACTGTAAGCAAGAAATGATTATTTGCTAAGAAAAATGTTTGGTTTTCATTATGCTGAATATTATTAGGTTTTCATTATGCTGAAATTCTGTCCTATCTGAATATATAATCTTATAAATCTTGAACAAGTATCAGTTTGCTGGATTGTTCATCAAATATTTAAAGAGCCCCTATGAGTTCCTTAGGGACGTGGTGGCTCGGTGGCTAAGAGGTTGAGCTTGTCTATCAGAAAAGTCAGCAGTTTGGCGGTTTGAATGCTTAGTGCCGCGTAATGGAATGAGCTCCCGTTACTTGTCCCAGCTTCTGCCAATCTAGCAGTTCGAAAGAACATAAAAATGCAGGTAGAAAAATAGGAACCACCTTTGGTAGGAAGGTAACAGTGTTCCGCGCGCCTTCGGCATTTAGTCATACCAGTCACATGACCATGGAGATGTCTTTGGACAGTGCTGGCTCTTTGGCTTTGAAACGGAGATGAGCACTGCCCCCTAGAGTCGGGAACAACTAGCACATACTGTATGTGTGAGGGGAACCTTTGAGCTCCTTAGATAGTGACATGACAAGCATGACTTCTTTTTCTCCTATCAACCTTTCTCCCAAACCTAATCATCCTTAGCCAAACAATTACATTTCATATCTATCTTGTGAGTTTCTGTTTCATGAACATCTTAGCAGGATTCTGGAATCTGTGTGAGTAGATTTGTTGCTCTGGGACATACATTAATAAGAGCAACATAGCATCTGTGGTATTTACAACCCAATCAAATGTCAGACGCCAGTAGATGGTGTTATTCTGAAAAGTCACATATGCTTTAGTATTAAATGAACCGTTTCTTACTAAGAATGCTGCTGTTAAGTTCATTTTTTTAAAAATGGGTAACTCCATTCCAAGCTATTAAGGAACACAAGTTGATTTGTGTAAGTAAGTGTTAGATATTAACACAAGCCACTGTGGTTTCCACTCCAGTCCTCTGTTTAGGCGGGAACAGAGGTTTAATCTGATTGGTTGAGAGGTCTGACAGCTCCCTATAAAAGGAGAGCTTTCAGACCTAACTGCTGCTGGATTGTACAGACTTGACTGTTGTAATATAGAGCTGTTGTTGCGTTAAACCTGAGTCTGCCTTCTCATTGCCCTATCTAACATTGGCGACAAGGATGGGAATTGAGAGGCAGATAAGGCAAAGAACGAACAACGAGTCAATCCAGCAAGTGAATCCAGCCCGGAGCATCGGCGCAGCATCGAGCAACCATTTTGAGCAGCAAACTTGAATCACCTAAACGAAAATGGCTATGCACGGCCCGCCAACTCCGTACAACCCAGTGGCCGAACACTGGGAATCCTACATGCTGAGGTTCGAATGCTTCCTCGAGACAAATGACCTCATGGGAGTTCCAGACTCCCGCAAGAAAAACCTCTTCCTAGGCTACTGCGGCCGAGAGGTCTTTGAAACGGCAAAAGACCTATCGGAGCCAACTCCGATCCAAGCGGTTACATGGGCAGCATTGCAACAGACTTTAAAAATGCATTACGTGCCCAAGCCTTTGAGGCACGTTCGCTGCCACGAATTCAACGTGCGGAATCAGAAGGAAGGAGAATCCATCAATCAGTATGTTGCGGCCCTGCGAAAGGCAGCGACATACTGTGACTTCCGTGACCTGGACGACCAAATCCTAGACCGCCTGATCTGCGGAGTGTGAGACATCAACCTGCAGAGACGGCTGCTAGCAAAATCGAACATGTCTCTGCAGATCGCACTCGACGAAGCCAGGGCGTCCGAGTCGGCCGACAAGTACACAGAAGCCTTGCAGCGCCAGCACAACGCACCACAAACCACACAGAAACAGGTGCGTGTTCACCATGAGGCCGCAGACCAAGAAACCTCCTACAACGAAGACGATGACAGCTACCACATGCGCAGTAGCCACACAAAGCCGGCGCAAAAATTCAACTCGCGTTTGCCGCCCTGCGCAAGCTGTGGAGGAGACCATGCCCGGTCTACTTGCCGATTCCAGGATGCAAACTGTCAGCATTGCGACAAAAAAGGGCACATCGCAAAAATGTGCCGGAGCAAAGTCCCTGCCACCACTTGGCAGCCAAAGTCAAACCGCCAACAGAGGCCCAACCCAGGGGCCTGGCGGAAATACCAAGGGTGCCCAGAGAGAGAACCCAGAGAGAGAGCCCAGAGAGAGTACCCAGAGAGAGAACCAAGAGTAACCTATCAAACCACGATAGGGCAAGTCCGCACAAGGCAGCCAAAAAAGCTGAAAATCACGGTCCTCATTGAGGACGCTCCCTGCGAGCTTGAAGTCAACACTGGATCGTCCCTCACGATCATCTCCTGGTCGACCCTGAAGCAAGCCATTCCGAGCCTGAAAAAACGGCAGCTTCGCATGCCAGAAATCATGCTGCACGACTACCAGGAGAACCGAGTCCCCATCGTGGGCCAAGGCACCTTCCGGGTCCAGTTCAAGGGCATCAACACCAAGCTTCCCATGACTGTGGCCAGCGCGCCGCTGCAGAGCCTCCTGGGGCTAGATTGGTTCGAGGCCCTAGGCTTGGAAGTCACTGGGATCAATGCCATAGCGGACGGCAGCGCTGAGGCGATTTTTAAGGAGTTTGAGGACGTCTTCAGCTCTGGTCTCGGTAAGTATGTGGGGACGCCAATTTCTTTTAACTTGGACCCCAACGTCGCGCCTATCAGGCTAAAACCCAGGAGAGTGCCTTTCGCTCTCCGCCCTAAAATCGATAGAGAAATTGACAAACTGGTGAGCCAAGGGATCCTAGAACCAGTCGACCATGCTCTCTGGGAGACTCCTATAGTGACCCCAATCAAGCCAGACGGGTCAGTCCGCATCTGCGCGGACTGTAAATGCACAATTAATAATGTGCTGCAACAATGTGCTACCCTGTACCCATTGTACAGCACCTACTACATTCGCTAGGGCCAGGAAATTTTTTGCTAAATTAGATATGGCGCAGGCATACCAGCAGTTGCCTGTAGATGGCGCCACAGCAGAGGCTCAAACCATTGTGAGGCACAGGGGTGCATTCAAATGCAACCGCCTGCAATTCGGAGTTAGTATCGCCCTGGGACTGCTCCAAAGCGTCATGGAACGGCTTTTGCAGGGGATACCAGGAGTCATCCCCTATTTTGATGACATTTTGGTATCGGCTGCAAACGAGGCGCAACTTTTAAAAAGAGTTAGGGCTGTTTTGACCAGAATTTGTGAAAAAGGCTTCCGACTTAAAAAAGAAAAATGCAAAATTAATTTGCCCACGGCGCAGAAGCCCCATTGCCTTCTACTCGCGAACCTTGTTTCCCATTGAATGGAACTATAGCCAACTGGACAGAGAGTCCTTGGCTAGGAGCTACGTCTGGTGGCCTAACATGGACAGGGAGATAGAAGAGTGGGTGGCTACCTGTGCTCCGTGTCAGGAATCCAGACAAGCTCCCCCAGAGGTGCTAAGGAGTGGGAGCACCCTCAGGCACCCTGGTCTAGGGTGCACATTGATTTTGCAGGCCCTGTTCATGGCCAAACATTCCTCATAGTTGTGGACGCATATTCAAAATGGCTAGAACCTAGTTACATGCAGGATCGCATAACCTAGTTACATGCAGGATCGCATCCTGCCCCACACATCCCTACAACCAATTCGCTCACACAGAGAGGGACTTCTCCGGGTGCCGTCCGCCAAACAGTGTTGGGGGGCGACATCCAGGAGCAGAGCCTTCTCTGTGATGGGCCCAGCCCTGTGGAATGACCTCCCCCGTGACATCAGGATTATTTCCGATCTCCGCTCCTTCCGTGTACAGTTGAAGACCCACCTCTTTCAATTATCCGGCCTGGCTCAACCGTAATCTTTTCATATTCCTCCTGACTGTCTTTTTAAATTTTAAATTTTTATTGTATATTGGATTTTTTATTTGTTAATGGTTTTAATTTGTCTTAATGTTTTAATCTTTTACCTCCTCCATGCATGTATGTCTTTGTATATATGTATGTTTATATATGTCTTGGTGTACGCCGCCCCGAGTCCTGCCCGGAAAGGGAGCGGCTAATAAATCCAAATTTATTATTATTTATTATTATTAGAAGTAGCCCTGATGACCTCTACCACGGCAGAGGCGGTCATCAAGGTGCTACGGAGACTTTTCTCCACGCACAGCCTGCCCGATGTCTTGGTCTCTGACAATGGGCCCCAATTCAAGGCCATGCAATTCGAGACCTACTTAGCTAGCCAGGGAATTCGGCATGCCCTGGTTGCGCCTTTCCATCTGGCTTCCAATGGTCAGGTGGAGAGAATGGTGCGATCTGCTAAAGAGGCCCTCGCCAGGATGGGCCTGGGTGATTGGCAAACACGGGTTGATCACTATCTACTAATCCAACATATTACGCCAAGCGCCACCACCGGGAGAAGCCCCTCCGAGCTTCTCATGGGTCGCCTTCTAAGGTCCCACATAGAACGGTTACACCCAAACTACTCTGCCACATCGCCCCCAGACTCCACAAGCAAAATTCGGAATTTTAGCATAGGGGATTCAGCATACGCCCACAACTATGCCGGGGGAACTCTGTGGATTCCTGCTACGATGATAGGCATCACTGGGCCTCGCTCTTACTTACTAGAGCTAGAGGATGGTAGAAATTGGAGGAGGCACATTGACCAACTCTGTGGTCGCCTCTCCCACTCCAACCTTAGAGTACCAGACAAAACTCTGAAACCAAATGACCAAGGCCCTACCCAAAAGGAGCAAACATTCACTCCTTTCACAGACAACTCAAACCCAAAATGTCCGGTAGACTTATCTGAGTTTGTTGCAGGCCCATAGCGAGCTCCATGCGAGCAAACCCAAGGAACTCCAGCCGTGGCCTGGGGTAAGTTCCAGCAGGTTCCACAGAGTGGAGCTGGAGAGCAGACAGGTCCGTCCGACCTGCCTGAAGAGCCGGTTCCAAATGAACTGTGCAGGTCTGATAGGGCAAAACAAAGACCCGCCTACCTCAAGGACTATGTAACCAATTGGAACATCCCGACCAAGAGGGGAGGGGTGTTAGATATTAACACAAGTCATCTGTTTAGGCGGGAACAGGGGTTTAATCTGATTGGTTGAGAGGTCTGACAGCTCCCTATAAAAGGAGAGCTGTCAGACCTAACTACTGCTGCATTGTACAGACTTGACTGTTGTAATATAGAGCTGTTGTTGCGTTAAACCTGAGTCTGCCTTCTCATTGCCCTATCTAACAGTAAGGCATTTTGCAGCAGAGTCCAATTAATCCAGTTCCTCTGTCAACTGAGTGTACTATTACCAATTTTAGTGTTTTCTCTACTTTGTTGCTGTTCAGATTCTTTAAAACCAAAATCTGACTATTATATGCACATTTCTGCATCTGGGAAGGAGCACACATTTACAAATGAAACTTATCTTTCACAACTGAATTGTTGTAGAAATATATAATGGAAAATAGTTTTTTTAAAAAAAGAAAATATGGATTTCTTGCCTGCAAATCCCTGTCTTAAATCAAAGGAGTAAATATGGCCAAAGAGTTTTAACTATACTTACCCAATACTGCTACTTGAAGCACACACTATTTGGAACCTCAGAGAAACTGCATTTATTACAAAAGTCATATAAAAGTAGTCAGAGGGAGAATATTTCAGAATATAAATGGAGGGCAAACTCTCAAAACGATGTGGGCATAATGTGAGTTGCTTCAAATTTTAAGTTATTGCAATATTCTCCAGTCAAAGAAAGAAGTACTCTCCATTATTATGTAATGTTATTTAATGTTAGCAAGGAGGAGGAGGAAGAGGAGGAAGAGGAGGAAGAGGAGGATACAAATTAGGGGGGAAAAGCATTTACTTTCAGGGTGTTTCCCTCATCAGAAGTCACATTGTTTTCTCCTTTTTCATTTTATTTTATTTATAATTCAGAGGCTAACACTGCATTAAAAATTCGGACATATGGCATTGCGTTAGAGAACTCCCAGCTAAATATTTTTAAACCTCTACGATACTCCTCAGAGAGTGAGGTACCCTTCACTTAACTAAAATTTCACCTCCAGTTTACATTAAGGCATACTGGGACCAGCCTTCACATGTGTGTCTCATATATATATTTGTTTGGCTGCTTATTGTGGAGGTGACCTTGACTTTCATGACAACGGAACTGTATACTGGAAGAAAATGGCACATGGCAGATGGTGAAAGAAGACGTTCCTTTTTCCTTAAATCTTCATTAAATTACAATTGTAGGTAAGGAGGATATTTTACAAACAGTATTTTAGCATTCATAATATTTTCAAGGAAGCAAACACAGCTGAAATATCACAAACCAGAAATCTCCTATGGGTATATCTTCAAGGGCATAAAAAACCCAATTTAGTAGGCAAAATCGCTGTATTATCCTCTATTTATCAGTCTGTCTTATTGTATGGTGCTATGTGTCAGATCTCTGTTACTGCTTGATAGCTTGTTGTTAGTTCTTTATTCTCTTCACTGTTAAAACATTTGGATATACTTGCCATGTGGCTTGGAACATTTGTAAGCAATTATAGTCACAACATATAGTAGTAGAGCCAGTGGTGGGATTCAAATAATTTAACAACCGGTTCTCTATCCTAATGACCAGCTGGGTAGGTGTGGCTCGTTGGTCATGTGACTGGGTGGGCATGGCCAACAACATGACTCACATCGATGCATGCTTCACTTTAGTTGTTGCAATGTAATAAGGGTTAACCAGAGAGGAAGTTTCTGTAAGCAGGGCAATAAAGATTAGGCTAGAAGCAACACCAGAATGTCTCCTTCCTGCCTTCCTTACAGGATTAGTCCTGTAAAGTGGCAAAAAACAAAAAGAGATTTCTTCCAACAACCGGTTCTCTGAACTGCTTAGAAGGTTAACAACCGGTTCTCCCGAATAGGTGCAAACTGGCTAAATCCCATCACTGAGTATAGCTGACACTCTGCATTTCTTTCTTGAAGTGGTAACAATACAGATGGCTTTCTGTAGCCATACTCTTATTATCTTATTATTGAACAAACAGAAACTCTGTTGCTGCAGTAAGATTTCAATTGTGGAGTTTTCAATTGTGGAGAAGGAAACTATTAATTGAGAAGTTGATCCTTCCTCCCTTAACCATCATCTGTGCAATAGATTTGTTCCTTTTTCTCTTTATTTGGATGTGGCACATAATGTCAGGCCATTCACAAGGCTCCATGTGGATTCCTTAAGGCTACCATCCTTCAGAGGGGCTTACTCAGATGGTAATGAAAGAAGTTGCCTCTGTGCCATATGGTTCATAATAGCATATCTGCACAGCTTGTTCAGAAATTGGAAGGCTCTGGATATAAATGTTACTATAGCTTCTTTCAATAACTGCAAGATACTTATGGTAGGGATCAGAGGTGGGTTCCTATTGGTTCGGCCCGGTTCAGCCGAACTGGTGTGGTATGGCGGCGTGGGTCGCTGAAACCTGTCACATCCCCGAACCAGTTCTCCAGTCGGACCTGTCTTGTTTTTAAGTTCTGTGCATGCGCAGAACAAGTTTAATTGAACTGTGCATAAACGCGGGCAAAGTGCACACACAAGCGAAATGGCAGTAAAGCAGGCCGGAACGCATCCCTGGTAGGGATTGGTTCTCACTCCCTTAAAGCCTCCAATCATAGCTTTGGTGATAGTGATTGGTGCTACTTCTGAAAACAGTAAGAGTATCACATGTACCACCTAAGCATCTTCCCTGAAATTGTGCGTTTTCCACTTAAGGTTTTCTATGCCACAATTCAAAAGAAAAACACAAAACAAAAGCATCCCTTTTTATTTTCCTTTGAGTCAGGCCTGTTCCTTCTTGGTTTCAAGAAAGTTTCACCTCTATGCTAACAATTTGGTTAAATGTCTATGGAGATTTTCAGTCATCCCGGTCAGGGTTGACCCAAAGGTGCTTTTTCAAGAGGCAATTGGACTTTCTGGTTTTTTCTCTGAAGACGTTTCACTGAAGAAGCTTCTTGAATGAGAAGCGAAACGTCTTCAGAGAAAAACAAATCAGTTCAGTTGACTCTTGAAAAAACACCTTTGGGACAATTTGGTTAGATGCAAATCTAGAATTGGGCCTTGATTCTCTATAGAACTTTTTTTTTGCTGGAGGTTCCATGTTGAAGCAGACATGTTTAATTTTCAGATTTCCCAGTATAGAAACAGGATATGTGAAGACTCTAGCTTTTACGACAAATTTTATGGATGATTGAAAGAAATTAACAGTCCTTAAAAGGTAAAGGTTCTTCCCACACATGCGTGCTAGTCATTTCCAGTTCTAGGGGGCGGTGCTCATCTCTGTTTCTAAGCCGAAGAGCCAGCACTGTCCAAAGACATCTCCATGGTCATGTGGCCGGCATGACTAAACACCAAAGGCACACAGAACGCTGTTACCTTCCCACCAAAAGTGGTTCCTATTTTTTCTACTTGCATTTTTACATGCTTTCGAACCGCTAGGTTGGCAGAAGCTGGGACAAGTAACGGGAGTTCACTCTGTTACGTGGTGCTAGGGATCTGAACTGCTGAACTGCCGACCTTCTGATTGACAAGCTCAGCTATGTCCATCCCCTTTTGTATGAAAAGAGACAGAACCTGTGAATAAACGAGCATGACATGTGAACATGAAGCAAGTTTTTGCAATAAACATTAAACTGGATTAAAGTGATACAAGCAACAATGTTAATGTTTATAAATTCTGGTTACAGATACTACTTAAAGATTATAATATAAATACTGAAATTATAATTTTATACATTAGGGAGAATCTTTTTTGCCACTTACTCTAGATGCAGAAATAAGAAAAAAAGTAACATTGATTATTCTTAATTACTGCCTAGTGTTTTAGTGCAAAAAATAATGTGACCTGTGGAATAAGAAGCAGCATTCTCTTTTGTATAGCTACTTAGCTTAATTATTTTTTAAAGGGAGCTCCATTGATGTTAAAATAAAAAAATAAGGAAAGAAAAATATTAGAGTTTGTCATTCTTACATGTTCTACCATACTACAACTATCATCTATAACTAGAAGACATTTCTTTCCAAATTGAAGTATTCAATGAAATCAATTTGGATTTTGGAAGTTGCACTGAACTTTACATTCTATTTAGACTCTATGAAGATAAGACATATCCAGTAAATGTAATTGTAAAACAATGAAAATTGTTCTATTACACTTTTTAGCAAAAGTTGCTGGAGTCCCAAAGATTCTGAGATTCACAAGGAAAGCATTAATTTGAGTAGCATTATTTAGCGATAGGATATTCATCTGAAGCATTCAGTATAAATTGCCTTATGCCAAGTAAATCTATTTGTTCCCATAATGTAGAGCTGTTGTGCCGTTTGAACATTTTTGACTAAGCCTTTCCAATGACCAAGTATTGGAAATTGCCTGCTCTGGATGTAGCCCAACCTTTTTTGGGTCATGCCCCACCTAAGCATCTTTAAAATCTTGATTCCCCCCTCCCCCCGTGATGTATAATTCTTACTTTACTCAAAAAGTGAACTCTATTCATGCGGAGGAAGCCTAAAAGGCCATTAACTTGGTTTAAACTATACAATACAATACAAAAGTAGAGTTGGAAGGGACCTTGGAGGTCTTCTAGTCCAACCCCCTGCCTAGGCAGGAAACCATATACCATTTCAGACAGATGGCTATCCAACATCTTCTTAAAGACTTCCAGTGTTGGGGCATTCACAACTTCTGGAGACAAGCTGTTCCACTGATTAATTGTTCTAGCTGTCAGGAAGTTTCTCCTCAGTTCTAAGTTGCTTCTCTCCTTGATTAGTTTCCACCCATTGCTTCTTGTTCTGCCCTAAGGTGCCTTGGAGAATAGCTTGACTCCCTCTTCTTTGTGGCAACCCCTGAGATATTGGAACACTGCTATCATGTCTCCCCTAGTCCTTCTTTCTCTTAAGCTAGACATACCTAGTTCCTGCAACCGTTCTTCATATGTTTTAGTCTCCAGTCCCCTAATCATCTTTGTTGCTCTTCTCTGCACTCTTTCTAGAGTCTCCACATCTTTTTTACATCGTGGCGACCAGAACTGAATGCAGTATTCCAAGTGTGGCCTTACCAAGGCATTATAAAGTGGTATTAACACTTCACGTGATCTTGATTCTATCCCTCTGTTGATGCAGCCTAGGTACAAATTGCAGCAACTAGGTACAAATTTCCCCCATTCAAAATCAAATTGTCCTCCTGTGGGGTGTGGACCTCATGTTGGGAACCACTGATCTAGCCATATTGATTAGTGCTTTACTCAGTTTGGCAAAATTATCTCCCCCTTCATTTGCAATCTTAATGTTTATTTATAAAAAAAATAAAACAACAAGAAGACAGAACTGGGAATGGGGTGGATTGAAATTTAGATCTCTGCATGAAAAACATGAATGGAGACATCCTCAGATTATGAGGACCCAATGCAATAGGTACTAGGAATAAAGCCTGCTAGAGAATCAGAAGTGCAGCTACTAGCAATACAATAACACTTAGACTTCGCTTCATGGTTATTTACAACCCTCTCGAAGCGGTTTACAGAATCAGCATATGGCTCTCAACAATCTGGGTCTCCTGTTGACCTCGGAAGGATTGAAGCAGTGGTGGGTTCCTACCGGTTCGGACCGGTTCAGGCGAACTGGTAATGGTTTGGTGGCCTGGATTGGTGGAACCGGCAGCAACCCAGGCCTGCCACGTCGCCGAAAAGGTTTCCCGGTTGCTGTTGTCGCCACCACCATCTTGTTTTTCAGTTCTGTGCATGCACAGAACAGTCTCTATTGCATTGCGCATGTGTGCGCAGAATGCATCAAACGTACATGTGCGTGAAGTTATTTAAATCTTACTGTGTAGTGATTTTTTTAAAAAAAGACTTCACAAAAGGGCACTGTGTCACAAAATAATAGAGTAGAACTTCTAGCAATTTCTGAGATACTGAAACACATAACCTGTCTTCTGTAATATGTTCCTTTTGAATACATGAAAAAATGTGATTGTGGGTTTTACAGACTGTAAGATCAGAAATACAACAATAACCTGCAGGCTGCCAAAGAAATGCAGTCTTTTTGATTCTCAAACCTTGGAAATATACCTTTGGTATATTGCTCCCCCACCTCCAATTAGCAGTGATAGGTTATTTGGACAAATATCTTACCTCAACTCCCCATATCTCTGTTGAATTTTCAAATATAATCTATGTTAATCTTTAAATATTATACAATGTTATTATTTTTTACACATGTGTTAAATGATGTATACCCTAAATCAGTGATGGCGAACCTATAGCATGCGTGCCACAGGTGGCACGCAGAGCCATTTGTCAGGGCACGCGAGGCGCTGCCCTCTCAGCTTGCCAGCATGCATGTGCACGCCGCCAGCTGAGTTCACCCTTTTTTAAAGCCATTTTTCGCCCTCCCCAGGCTCCAGAGCCTTTATAGGAGCCTGGGAAGTGTGAAAAGAGCCTCCCCCATCCCCCCAGAGGCCCCCCGGAGGCTTCATGAGCTTCCCTGAAGCCTCCGGAGCGCTTCGGAGAAGCGTCCTGAAGGTCCCTCAAGCCTTTGGAGTGCTCAAAACGTCCCTCCGAGCAAACCAGAAGTCACTTCCGGTTTGCTCGGAGGTTTGTTTTGACTGCTCCAGAGGCCTCAGGGAAGCGTCCTGAAGGTCCCTGAAGCCTCCGGAGGGCTTCTGGGGGATGGGGGAGGCACTTTTCACCCTCCCCAGGCTCCTATAAAGCCTCTGGAGCCTGGGGAGGGCAAAATAGCATGTAAAAAATGGGGGGTCACACCTGTAGTGCGTGCATGCGCCACTGGGGGGTCACGCATTGCATTATGGGTGCAGCACGCCCACACACTACCCCCCTGCACTACCCCCACTTATGGCACGCCATCGCTGCCCTAAATCATGGATTTCAAACTCATGGCATCCCACTGCCGTCATGTGACGTTTCACAATGGTTTTTCCCTTTGTGGAGCTGGGGTGGGCGTGGCCTGCACATGACACTTCCACCCCGTAGACTGCCAGTTTGATACCCCTGCCCAATCATATCCCATTTAAATTTCTTGCACATGAAAAGGTAGCTATTGTGATAATTTGCCTTTCATCTGTGTATACTAATTAAGTACAATGGTCCTCAACTTACAATTGCTCATTTAGTGACCATTTGAACTTACAACTGCATAGAAAAAGTGACTTATGACCATTGTTCACACTTATGAATCTGGCAGCATCCCCATGGTCACATGAACTAAATTCAGAAGCTTGGCAAATGATTCATATTTATGACAATTGCAATATCATGCGATCACCTTTGGCGTCTTTCTGACAAGCAACAGTAATGGGGAAGCCAGATTCACATAACAACTGCGTTATCAACTTAACAATTGCAGTGATTCACTTAACAACTGTGGCAAGAAAGGTTGCAAAATGGGGCAAAGTTCACTAACAACTTTCTCACTTAGCAACAGCAATTTTGGACTCAGTTGCAGTCGTAAGTCGAGGACTACCTATATAATGCATGTTAATATTCAACTGATTGATTCACCATTTGCACCAAAAAATGGAAAAAAATCAAACAAAAACCAATCCAATAAGGGGTGGGGGTGGGGGGTATGACCAAAGCTACTCCAATATTCTGAAGACCATTTTCCCTCTATATAAATGGAACACGTGCTTTATCGTAAGATCTTGAAATCTTCAATTGACTCAGAATTGCTAATGTCTCTACAACGGGACATTGCTAACACCTTATTTGTTTGGCTGAAGTAAATTAAATTACCATGAGCCAAATATTTAAAAAATAAAATCTGACAGAAGTATTCCATATTCCACAATGCTTCCAATGCTAGTATTTTTTCATTTCTAGAGGCGAAAATGCCACCTTATATTTCAGGAAATGAGAAGACCTTGGTATAAAAGTGGTTTAACATGCATAGATAATGTACTTGATAACTGAGTTATCACTGGGAGTGAGACATCGCCCCACTCCACCCCGGTGAGGTGCCAGAAAGCTGTGGTATGGGGGAGAGGGGGGGTGAATAATCACGGAATGCAGAACAAGCTTGTCTGCAAATAAAGGAAATAGCAGGCTAGGGCACAAAGATTTTGCAAAGAACCAAGCAACAACAGCCTCACTTTTGCAGCTTGTCAAGTTGTCTTTACTGTTTCTTATCTTTCAATTGGGTGGGATTGGTTTCCAGGCTCCATTAATCATTCTGTTTTGCAAACCTTTGACCTTCATATAATGAAGCAAGTACACAGTCCTTGCTTTTTTTTTTAAAGACTTTAAACATATGCTATATTTTTGCTTGAGTGAATGTCCTTCTAAGGAAGAGACAAAATTAGAAACTCCCACTCCCCACAACAGAGGTTTTGTGTAATTAATAAGATCCTCCACCCTGGCAAATAATGTGGCCTAGCCCTCCAAGATGGGGAAAAGAGACAGAATTTCCAGAATGCAATTTACTTGGAAAAATATTGCTCATACGCTTTTAGGAATTTCTTTGCCTCAGATTATTGGGCGGTTTGTTAGCAATACATGTTTTAAATAGGAACAATACAATGGCAAAATGAACAATACAGAATGCAGTAATTTTGAGAAGCAGACTAATTCTCTCTGACCTTCCTATATGATTAGGTTGTTTATCTCTTGCCTTGTACACGCTTGTTTCAGATGGGCAGCTATATCAATTGAATAACTAAATAAATACATATTGGAGTCAGCAGTAAAAGAAGCGCAAATAAAAGTAAATCCAATCAATATCACTGCTTTATTTGCAGGACAGATTGGTGTTAATAAAATATATAAAGATTTACTGATTTTAGAAATGGAAGGGGATTAGGCTCAGTTTTGAAACTGAAAAATGCCCCAAAGTTAAAAATGGCTTCACTTAATGTATATAGGGCAGGGGTGTCCAAACTTGGGAACTTTAAGACTTGTGGATTTCAAGTCCCAGAATTCCCCAGCCAGCCATGCTGGCTGGGGAATTCTGGGAGTTGAAGTCCACAAGTCTTAAAGTTCCCAAGTTTGGACACCCCTGCCATAGGGTTTCCCCATAACAATCACATGGCAACCATTGTGTTCACTACAAAAAAAAGTTTGCAAAATTAAGTCATTTGATGAGCCATTTTATGACACATGATTTATGACCGTAATTGATAGACTCCATTATGGTCATAAGTCGAGGGTACTTATAGTATAAGCAGTTACTCAACCCTCATCTGCCCACCATGGATTCTCCAGAGCCAGCATCATAAGTAATCCTTGACTTACAACAGTTCATTTAATGACCATTCAAAGTTACAACATCACTGAAAAAAGTGACTTGTCACCATTTTTCACACTTATGACCATTGCAGCATCCCTATGGTCACATCATCAAAATTCAGACAATTGGCAACTGACTCACATTTATGACAGTTGCAATGTGATGGGATCACATGATGACCTTTTGCGACCTTCTGACAAGCAAAATCAATGGGTAAACCAGATTCATTACCAACTGCAATGATTCACTTAACAACTGTGTCAAGAAAGGTCATGAAATGGGGCCAAACTCACTTAATAAATATCTCGCTTGGCAACATAAATCTCGGACTCAATTGTGGTAGTAAGTCAAGGACTGACTACCTGTATATCTGTATTAGGCTACATCCAGCCAGAGAGTACGTAAATGCAAGTTTACTTGTAAAAATGGTTTTGCTGCTTGGATCAGATTAGCAAATGCTCCGTTCCAGCTCAGGATCCTAGCACCTAGGGACCTAAGCCAGTAAATTGCTTCCTGGCAGTAAAACTACAACAATAACACTTTAAATCACCAATAGTTTGCTACCTTTTCATGACATTAATTCAGCTACTTGAAGCAACCACTTCACTTTTCCCCAAGCAAGAAGTTTATGGTTGGTGTTACTCATTTACTATATCAGAGCCAGAAGACTTTAAAGATATTAATTCTTTTCCATAGGAAAAGCAACAATATATTGTTCCTGGAACAATAACTTCAAGCTAATATGTGCAATTCAGATTCTTATTAAGATTCTGTTATCATGTTAATGTCACAGGTGTTCATTGTCGTAACCTAGAAAGTCCCTAATGCAAGTTACAACCAAATCCCAGCACCAATCAGTTTTCAGGAAGTATCCATGTACTGTGTCCATGTACTGTATGTGTCAAAAATCAATATGGCATCTTGACTGTGTAGCCCCATCCTTTTTGTTTGCATATTGATGTCCGTAAATAACAGATTTTTCTTAGACCCTGTTGCTTGACAGATAGCAATAGCAGTAGCACTTAGACTTATATACCGCTTCACAGTGCTTTTACAGCCGTCTCTAAGCAGTTTACAGAGTCAGCATATTGCCCCCAATAACAATCTGGGTCTTCATTTTACTGACCTCAGAAGGATGGAAGGCTGAGTCAACCTTGAGCTGGTGAGAATCGAACTGCTAAACTACTGGCAGCAGGCAGTCAGCAGAAGTAGCCTGCAGTACTGCATTCTAACCACTTTGGCACTGCAGTTCATAGATAGAACAATCTCCCAAGATACAAAGAATCAAAAGTCAAATCGACTTTTATGTCTATGTTATTTTATGCCTACTATCTGTTATACAAACAATCTTGGTTTTAAAAGCAGACAGACTAAAGAAGTTACATTTAACATAGCTGTATGCTGCCTAGAGTCCATTGGAGCTGGGAGGCTTATAAATTACAATAAATAACAATATAACAATAAGGAATAGCTTTATTTAAAAAAAACATTCTGAATGTTATTCTTGGAGCTCCCCAAGCCTCAGAAAGTAATTCCAGCTATTGGCAATTGCAATGGAGGTCAATAAGACAATGGCAACTAAGTGTCCGAAGTTTGTGGCAGGCACAGCAATTCTTTCTTGTCTTTTAAAAGGACAAACTTTTTTTTCTTTTGGAAGGGGGGGAACTGAGTGATTCTCTGAGTACAGGTGCTAAAGCATGTCCGGTATCTAAACAGGCAGTAGGGCTGCAATGTTGTAAATGCTGGCTTTCTATTTTGGGGGCATGAGTTTAGAGAGATTATTTTATAACTAAAATGCTAAACTGATAAGAACATATATAACACTTTATCTCAGTTCTTGACTAATTTGGTAACCGTTGTTGTTATGGCATTTCCTGTGGTTTGTAATTGTGATATGCATGTGGATGAAATTGGTTTTTTTTTTAAATAGTCTTTGTTTCCTCCAATAAATCTTTTCTCCAATAAATCCAGTATTTTGACAAGGTATCTTTTCTAATATTGAGAACTGATGTTCAATAAACTAAAGGCCTCTAGACTATTATTTGAGGGGTTTTTTTTAGAATTATATGTTTACATTTTTCAATGTAATTGTTGCAATGTATCACATTTTGAATTTATTTTACCGATAGTTCTCAATTTATGACCACAGTGGAGCCAAAAAATTCTGTTGCTGAGCCAGGCAGTTGTTAAGTGAATTTAGCCCCTTTTTAAGATCTTTCTTCCCACAGTTGTTCAGGGAATCACTGAAGTTTTAAGTTAATAACACAGTTGTTAAGTGAATCTGACTTCCCCATTGACTTTGTTTGTCAGAAGGTCGCAAAAGGGGATCATGTCACACTGGGACATTGTACCCGTCATAAATATGAATCAGTTGTATGAAGCGTATGACTCTTGATCACATGACCATGGGGATGTTGCAAAATTGTAAGTGTGAAAAACAGTCATAAGTCACTTTTTTTCAGTGCTTTGAATGGTCACTAAATAAAATGTTGTAAGCCAAGGACTACCTATATTTGCTTGCTTCGTGTATTAGAGAGTGTCTGTGACAGGTGTGAGGGGAAAAAATATCCTGCATCTTGATTTTGTTAACTCTCTCTTGCTACTCCAAAGTGAACCTGTGAAGGAGGAATGCAAAACATTTGCTATGGGGCTACAGAGTGTCTGGAAACGATTACTAAAATCAAGTGGCAGGTTCAGCATTAGACCGTGATAGTTGAAGAGTCCGTACCACCTACATCTCTCCTTTCCCAGAAAACTGTCTCTGGACACTGTCGTCATTCCCAGAGTTCATTTCCTGGTTAAACAAACAGCCATTAAACAACATAAGACGGGCAACGCCTAGAGACACTGTCTCAGAACTCTCTAGACAGGCCACGTGGTTCAGGGGTCCCAGTGTTTTGACTTTTGCCTGAAGACAAATTAATCACTAATAGAATTACTAACTGTGACAAAGTGTATACAAGAAAAGAGAGTGAACCTCAGGCAGCATGAAATATGCTTCATTTCTTGGCAGCTGTAGGCCAAGCCCATCAGTAGAGGACGTGCAGAGTGGCCAGTGTTGCTACCTCTTGCATTTCGTGGTGTTTTGGTATCAAGGCTAGTGAACTTCCTCTGTACCCATGTATATGTATATGTTATCTGTGTGTACATACATTCTCATTTGGAAAGATTTAAACCATAACAATAGGTTAGTCCTATTGAAATTTTTGAGAGACTCTATTTTCTATTTAATACATGCTTTCTGATACCACATGGTTGGCACTGACAACTTTTTCTTATTCAGTTTCATGAGAAAATTAAATTAAATTTCATAATAGATCACAAAAAGCAACTTTATTGTGACTAGTTGAAGCCCCGTTTTCTTCATGCAAACTTCTACTAGTACCTATTGTGAAAACTCAATGAATGCCGACATTTAATAATGATTCTTCAGATTTTGAGAAAGTCAGAAGAAATATATATTTTTCTTTCATTTACCTCAAACAATTCTTTTTCGTTTCCATTGCTTAATAATTAAATGCCATAGTAAAATATAATATAAACAATGGTTTGTTTAAAACCTTTAAGACATTTATCAGAATATGTATTTTATGTCCTATCAGGGACCATAGGTTTGTACATAAAAATGTACAATTCTTCAGACAGATTTACTAAAGTTTCTTCCTTCTTGCAGAAAAGTAACTGGTTTACTTACAGGTAACTGGCTACATCTAAATTAACCATATTGTTTTACTAGATTATTTGTAAGTTTTTCAGTGTGGAGATTTTCAGTGCTATGACTGCAGTTTGATATTTAGGAATTAATTCTTAATGTTCTTTGAAGAATAAAAACAAAAAGTGCTAAGATAGTTTATTGGTCCTTTATTATTTATTCTTAGTCATGCTTGTAAGTATATGAAAACATATAATCATCTAATTTTCATATTACAACGGCCAAAAAATAACTGACAAGTCTTTTACATTCTGTAACCTGATAGGTTGCAAAATTATGACACAACAATAACTTTAAAATGATTGGCAAGGAAATGTCTAAAGTTTAAGGTTAGACTTAATAATTTGAATGAATCATGCCTGAGGAACTGTGCTGTACCGTGGCCTGAATCTTCAGCTAATTAATAATATTGAGATGGTAATTCAATTGGGAAGAAGCTCTGTCAACATTCTAGACTACCTGCCTTTACTGCCTACTGATTTGTTTTTGAAATGGATCAAGCCTGATCAGTAAAGCTGGTCAAAACCTAAAAGAAAATCACCATCATCATCATAGCAATTGTGTATCCACTGTAGGAGGAAGGCCTCTTCTGCATGTTTTCAATCCATACGGTCCTGAACTTTCTCTTGCCAGTTGGGTCCACAATACTTGCTGGTCCATCTTGTTTTAGGTCTCTTTCATGGACACTTTTTATCAAGTGGGATCAGGGTTGGTTTGCTGCTGGTTTTACTATCGTTTTGCACAGAGCAATTTACAGTGAACTGTGCACGCGCAGTCACTAAAATCCAACATGGTGGCGACTTCAGCGGCGGTGAGGGAACCAGTTCGGGAGGGTAAGAGGCGTGGGTCATTGCCGGTTCTGTGACCCAGGCCTGAATTTCACTACCGGTTCGGCCGAACCGGGCTGAACCGCCAGCAACCCATCTCTGAGTGGGATCCATTCTAAGACTGCCTTGGTCCACCTGTCATCAGTTCTTCTTGCTATGTGACTAACCCATTTCCATTTCAATTCTTTTTGCTCTCTTGATGATATTGTATACTTTTGTTTGTTGTCTAATTCATGTACAGGTCTTTCTATTTTGTCTTGTAATACCGAGCATGTATCTTACAATAATTTTCTAGATATTTCTGCTTGCTACCAAAGGATGATTTATTTATTTTTATAATCCAATTTATAAAGGCACCTATCTCATCAAAGGCGACTTTAAGCTTTTAGTTTCCCTTCAAATTGATATAGAATTGGTGACTATGAAAAAGAAATGTAATTTTCCTCAGGTTTTCAATGTCCTCCTCTAATTCAAGAGGGGATAGTTTGGTATCCACATCCTCAGTGTTTTGACATCAAGTAAAAAATTGTTTCTTTTTTGCGCCTAATTTTTTTAATATCAGCAGCATTCCCATTTCTCATTCTAAGATGGTTTACTTTCTTCTGTGTTTAATATTCTTTCTATTGCATGATATTTTAAGTTTCCTGGGAAATATATAAATTAGTTTAAAAGATGTTGAAAAGAAACTAAAGAAGCAATTTAAAACATTTTATCTCACACAATAAAGAGATACAATCAAACATGAGTAAAAAAGAATAAATAGAGCACAAAATCACAATAATAAAAGTGGCAATAAAAGAATGTGAAATTACAAAATAACATTTTTTCCCGATAGCAGGAGAACAAAAAGGTCTACATTTTTTTTGTTTCTTTCTTTGTTGGTGGTTTTTTTTTACCCAGGATAACTGAGATAGCCTTGATTTGGAAGCAGTGATCTCACTTGTACAAACACTTTATCAGGGCAGTATAAGAAAATAACATAATATATGATCACAATCAAAGAATATTCAGGAATACAGTAATACCAAAAAAGATCTTACATCCAGGAGTGGGCTGCTGCGGGTTTGCATGGGCTCAGGAGAACCTCTAGCTAAGAATCTGCCCAGTTTGAGACCCTGAAAATCCCACCCCCTGGATGGCCCCACCCACCCTGCCCCTCCCATCCCACCCTGCCCCTCTACTCCCAGGAGTCCCCACGCTGCCCATTTGGGATGTACAGGACCCGCATAGAGGCTCGGGGAGGGTGAAAAACGAGCCTCCTGGAAGGCCTTAAACAGGCCCATTTCTGGTCTCCAGAGCCCAGGGGAAGCCGTTTTCACCCTCCCAGAGGTTCAAGAAAAGCCTCTGGAGCCCAGGGATGGCAAAAACGCCTCCCCCCTCCCTGTGGCTCAGGAGGCTGACTAGGCCATACCAACCATGGCCACGGCCACTCAGCAACTGGGCAGAGAACCCGTTGCTAAAAATTTTGAAGCCCACCCCTGCTTGCATTCTTACCTCATCTCTGACAATCAGAGAACTCCAAAGAGATGAAGGCAAACAGATCCTTTCAAAGCCAGCAAGTATGCAACACTCTCTTGGTTAAGTCTGCATTGAAGGTTCATCCCATTGAGGGTTTTCTGACTTGCTTATATAAGCTCCGAAACATAATTAAGTATACTTGCTTTTCACTGGCCTCATCTCACTGGAGTTTATGAAGGGCAAAGAGGGTGAAATCATCAAGGTTAAGAAGTATCAGCACGTAAAGGTTTTTTGACAGATGATGGGAAAGATCATCCTATTCTACAAATGTAGAGGATAGGGCAAAACAAGTGCAGTATAAACTTTTAGTGACTAAAATAAATGGCGGCTTAGTTTCATATTATGTACTCAAGTATTACATGGGAATACAGGTAGTCCTCAACAATTATGATCACAACTGAGCCCAAATTTTCTGTTGCTAAATGAGACAGTTGTTAAGTGAACTTTGCTCCATTTTACAACCTTTCCTGAGACAGCTGTTAAATGAATCACTGCAGTTGCTAAGTTAATAACATATTAATTTTGTTTGTCAGAAGGTCACAAAGGGGGATTACATGACCTTGGGACACTGCAACCATCATAAATATGAATCATAAATATGGGGGAGTGGGATGGTTGGGAAAAGGAGGGGAACCCCCCCCCCCCCAAATATTAGGTATGGCTACAAATTTAAGCCCTCCCCCACTTTTAATACCTTGTTGCCCAAACCACCTTAATATTTTTACCTCCATTTCATGAATGCCCCCATTTGGAAGATTATAATGCTATTAAAACTTCCATGATTAAAAAATAATAATCCGCAATTAGAAAAAATATAAGGCTTAAAAACATAAAATAAAAATCCTAGCGGCAACTAAACAAAAACTTTAAAAAAAAAGAATTGGGATCAGTTCATAATCAAAGGCTCTCTTAAATAATTTTATTTTGAATATATTTCTAAAACCTAATAAGATAAGGGGTTACAATGCTGGTGCTACAATAAAAAATGGATCTCCGCTTCCCTTACTTCATGACCATGGGGAACAGTTAGCAGATTATCTCAGGAGCTCTTCTCTATTAGGTTAAAAAGAATGACATCAAAGGAGGTAGTAGATCCTCTCTGAAGAAGTCATTGCATAGATGTGATGCTTCCAGGTGTGATGCTTTTTTTAGGCCACCATAAACCTTTACAGATATTCTTCGACTTACATTTAGTGACCATTCCAAGTTACGACATCACTGAAAAAAGTGACTTATGACCGTTTTCCACACTTACGACCGCTGTAGCATCCCCGTGATCACGTGACTTACATTTGGGTGTTTGACAGCTGACTCACATTTATGACGGTTGCAGTGTCCCAGAGTCATATGATTGCCTTTTGTGACCTTCTGATAAGCAAAGACAATGAGGAAACCAGATTCACTTAACAATCATGTTACTCATTTAACAGCAATAGTGATTCACTTAGCAAACATGGCAAGAAAAGTTGCAAAATGGGGCATAACTTGCTTAACAAATTTCTCACTTGACAGCATAAATAAGAAGGCAGAGAAGAGAGGCTGAGAAGATAGAAGGATCAATGTTGTTGCAAAATAAGATGGAGGCACGGGGTGGCAAGAAAGTGACCCAAACTGAATTATGTGTGTGTGTGTGTGTGTGTGTGTGTGTGTGTGTGTAGAAATAAATATAGAGATTAATGATGACTACACAAATGTTAAATAGCAACCATAAATTGTATACTTGTGAATGAACTTGAATGGGAAAAATAAAATAAAACATTAAAAAAAAAAACAGCATAAATTTTGAGTTCAGTTGTGGTCATAGGTTGAAAACTACCTGTAGTATTTGATGAGTGGTCCTGGAAAAGATCTCAGGAAAACATGTTAGATCAGGGTGGTAAACTTACACAGTGTTGTATTTTGGGTTTTACACATGTGTAAAACCTACAATGTTTATTGTATGAGACAACTAGTATGAATAATAATATAAGAATCCAAATTGTTTGTAGACTTTTACCCTTCTTTGTTTTGCTTTTCACAGAAAGAAGGGCAATCCAGAGCACAACTTGTCGCCCAGGAACTTGTGTCATCAGAAAAAGTGTGAGTCTATCAGCTTTTAAAAATTCTTAGGAACTACCTAGTGCATTCCACTTTGATTCATTCGGCTCTAGTGGTTGGCCATTTTGTAAAATTGCATCTCTTTTTCGCAGGTATGTGGAGATGCTCCGGCTGTTACATACGGTAAGTAAATCATTTTAATTGTTGAACACTAATTGCCATCTTACTTAGTAATAATTTAGGAGACAGAAGAAGCACTGAGGAGGCTGAAGTGAATTCGGTGAGGGGCAGGTTTTCATGAAAAAGAGCTTACTGAGGCGTTGCAATGAAATCTGTCTCAGAATAGGAAAGAAGAAAAAAAAAAGGATGATTCTCCATGTGTGCCAGAAATCTGGAATTTTGCATCTGTGAGAATTATTGGCCAGACAACTTGCCAGGAATTTGTGTAAGAGAATAATTTTCTTGAAATGCTTTATGGAGAGAGGAGGAAAAACTGAAGTGGTGATTACTATTGATTCAGAAAAATGATGTTGAAAAGACATTTCGGATGAGAAGAGAGAATATGTTGTTAGAGCTGTTTGCTTAGACATTGGATGGTCTCTATTAATCACCTCTACAACTCAAATATATTTTGTGTATTTGAGAAAAACATTCAGCTGACATTTTAAACTATCATCTCCCACTTAGATGCAGACGTTTTGCTATTTATCAAGGAACCAATATTCACTAGAAAATATGCTTCATTGATTTCAGTAAGATTTATTTCTGAAAAAATATACCTAGGATTGCAATGAAAAGCCATAGATCAGAGTTCTTACAGCATGTTTCCCTGATGATAATTGATATAGCAGCCAGTTTTGTTAAATAAATACTGTACAAGAAAACTAAATATTGATAGAAGAGAATATTTGTAGCTCTAGTAGTCCCTAAACATTAAAAACCAACAAGAACTAGTATTAAGCAAAGGAAAAGAAGAAAGGAAAAGAAAGAGAGAAAAGACAAAAGTGCAAAATGAAAAGATAGAAAGAAAGGGAAAAAAGAAGCTCTCAGTGTTCTTTGCAGGAAGTACAATTAACACTATGGTTACAAAAGAAAGGCTTGTTTTTCATTATCTAAATGTTTCTCCTAATCAGTATCAGATATACAAATCATGAGTTCATTTTTTTTTTTTGTTTTATGCGAAAAATCTATAAGAGGTCTTCATTTAACAATAAATGAAAATATTGGCTTCCGGTTCCGGCGGCTACGGCGACAGGCAGATCGCTGCCTGCTCCAGCTCTCCCGGTGGGCTTCCCCCGCTTCTGGGGGGGCACAAGACGCCTTGGAGGGGCGTCTTGCCGAAGGAACGGCTCGCGGAGGGTCCTGGCGTCGGCGGCGGCTGGCGGGGGCTCCTCCGCTTCGTTCTAGGCATCGGGGAGCAGTTTTGGAGGACGTGCGTGCGCACGCGTCTCGCCCCATGCCGATCGGAGAACACACTTCCGAACGAAGCAGCGGCAGTATGGTGAGAGGCTTCCTTTCTGCATTCCTTCGCTTTTGAATTGATGAACTTTTCAGCACTTTTAAAAAGTTAAACTTTCGGATCCCTGCTGGAGGTGCGGCTAGAGGGAGGGGGATTTCCCCCCCTCCCTCGGACAAGCGGCTTGAAAAGTCTTTCCTTCCATCCCCAGAGAGGAGGAGGGGGGAGAGCCAACTAATGATGCCTCACCCCTATAAAAGTGATTTTCATTCGACCTAGCTCCAGAACTAATGGATGAACTGAGAACTTTTTGAACTTTTAAAAATTTTACTATGCCTCTGAGCCCAAAGCTGGCAGGGCAAGATGGCACACTTCCGTTGTCTTCATGAACTGTGAAACCTGACTCCACCTTTAAAATTCAGGCTTCCGGTCTTTGTCTCCGAGTCACCCAGAGGAATTTCTTGTGGATTGCTACTTTTTGAACTCTTTGGAGAAAAAAAACTTTCATCTACTGCTAGAGTGACTAAAGAAATCCCCATCTGTTTGGATCCTCTGCCTTCTGAATTCGCCTGCCTGCTCTACCTCTCCAGCTGCCCAGTCTCTACTTTGACTGATCTCCTTGCTTCATAAACCATGTCTCCAAAAAGACCACCTCCTGGAAAGCCTGGCTTTGCTACTTCTGCTCCAACGTCTGCAACGTCTAGTCCAGCTACACAGTCAAAGATATCAGAATTGATGCAACCCAAGACTACAGAGATAGACTTCCAACAAATGCTTCAACAAATTTTACAAGGCCAGGAGGAAATTAAGAAACAGTTAAGGGAAATGAAAGATGAAATTAAACAGAATCAAGCCCAAATCTTTAAGAACTCACAGAGACTGGACCTTGTGGAGGGTGGGGTGGCGGAGGCGAGGGGGGGGGTAGAGGCCTTACAGAAGGGGAACAAAGAACTTGATATCCAACAAATGAAAGCAGAGTTTGAAAAAATGTCCTTTTATCTTAGATTTCAAAATGTAATAGAAGCAGATGGGGAAAATATAAGGGACATTATGACTAACATTCTAGCTGAATACATACACAAAGATAAACAGCAGATGGAATGGGAGATAGATCTAGCTTATAGAGTGAATTCAGCATATGCCAGAACACATAATGTACCCAGGGAGGTTCATATTAAATTTCTTAGGAAAACCACAAGAGATGAAATTCTGGGTGTACAAAGGGGGCAAACACTGACATACCACGATAGGGAGATAACCATTCTAAAGCAGATTCCCAAAAAAATTAGGGAAAAAAGGAAAAGTTATTCGCAATTGGCGAATAAATTATACCAGAAGGGGGTGTGGTTTAGATGGTTGATGCCTGAAGGTATGCTGATATTCTGGGAGGAGACAAGAATCAGAATCAACACACCCATAGAGGCACAGGCCTTTATGGAAAAAAACAAAGCGAACCTAGAAAAAACAGATGACACTACAACGGTTATACAGGACACGGGAGGGGCCGGAGCTCTGCCAGCGGGGGGTGAAGGGGCAACACCAAGAAAGCTCAGATCACAAAAATAAATAAGAAAACCACAATGTTATAAACAGACCGAAAGTATTAATGAATTTACAACTAGACTATATATTATAATTATATAAACTGATTGAAAAGTATTTTTTCTAGAATTAATATGCTGATTTTTTTTATGACTATGTAATAAGGTTTGATATTTTGATGTAACCTAGGAGTCTGGAGGGAGGGGGCGTCTGCCATACTTGCAACTGCCAAAATTTGTAACTATTCCACTTACCCTTTTCCGCATAAATGTTTTTAAAAAAAACCAATAAAACTTCTTGAAAAAAAAAAAAAAAAAAAAAACAATAAATGAAAATATTGTATTTGTTTAGTCGGGAAAGTCAGTTTAGCCATCTCCATGAATCCAATGCCAAGCCTTTTCAATTTTGAGCATCTAACTATCTTGCACTAGGGGAGGGGGGGTGGATGGGGGGAGAAAGAGAGAGGTGGGGAGAGAGATATCTATTAGTCCCAAAAGAAAACTTTCTGGTTTCAATTACATGCTAGTCCTTAAAATCTTCTGAATTATCAAATGCAAGTGTATCCAAAATGCTCTTACTTGTGACACATCTGTCAAACATGATACATGTCCCTTCATGTTGTTCACATTTCCGTTATAAATGTAAAGTATCTTTATACATTCTAGACAATTTCTTTGGTGGCATATACCAACAGTACATCGTTTTATAAAATATATATTTATTTATAATGTAAATTTCAGTCCCATCAACTAAATATTTTTGCATTGTTCTATTTGTAAAATATGTTATAACCAAAATTTTAGCCCATGTAATGCAATCTTTCACTTGTTCTTCTGTCTCAAATTTCAGCAAAAATATGTGTTTTGGCAATAATATTTATCATCATTTGTATATAATTCTGTTTCAAACTCAGTTTTACACTATTCAAACCCATTCAATCTTTTAGCTACTTTAAAGTTTTGTTTCACACAGGTCTGCAAAATCATAGGTATTAAACAAAAACTTTATAATAATGTTTGTAACATTTCTGTCTTTTATGCCAATATGTTGTTGAGTGTTTTCTGCCATGTTGCCACTTTAAAGTATGATGAGTTTTTTGAAGGATCCTCAAGGCATTTTTCATCCTTTCTTGTTAGCTACTTTTAGAATGGGTAACTTGTGTCAAGATTAGACACAATAGTCTGCTTTTGTGACCTTGGAACTGCAAAATAAATCTGTGTCTTAGGGGAGGGAAGGGGACAAACTTATTTCCCTTTCATTGTCATTCTTCCCTGCCAACATCACATTCTGGAAAGAAAAATACAGTTTTAAAAAGTTTTGCGTCTTCTGTTACATTGCAATAAAAAGAACAAAAGTGTACCACACCCTGATTTGAAAGAAGAAAATTATTATTTTCTTAAACTCTAAGGAACACCTTTTTCGGTCCATCACCCCTGTCCCCTACACACACACAACACAGAGAAAAAGACTCTAGAATAGATCACCACCCCATTCAGCATAACAGAAAAACTGTTGGCCTTTTAAGCAGACCTTAATAGTTTGATTGATTGCCAAAATGATGACATTTACATACACCCACTCCGCTATTGAACTGGAAGACTGGAAACATTGTATGAGCTTAAACTTTATATCAGCTGGTGTGGCTCAAAAATAAAGAGTTTGATGTTAATCTAGAAAGTTAGGTTCTGTTCACTTATTTCCCATTGCTAGCTCTTAATAAGAACACTAGCAACCAGTTGTGTGTTTGGCAATAGGCAAACCTAGTTTCAAAAAGGGCACACTTAGAACAACATCTAGGTATCATGATCATTAGGGTATCAGGGTTCCAAGTAACAACCCCAATGAAAGAAGACTCCGAGGCTTGAAGTTCCTCAAAGTTCCATTTTATTAGAGATGTCATATTGGCACATCTAGGAAAACCCAAATCTGAAAGCTTCCATGTTTTCCCCACCCAAATGAAAGTCCAAGCCCCTGCCCAGCACCCACATGTCCATCACATGGCCCAATCAGTCATCATCCCAACTGGAGATGCCTTCTAGTCACTCCCTTCCAGGTGCAGGGCAAAATGTCCTTGACTCTCTGAGAAAGGAATGTTATTTTGACTATATATCTCCCATACTCCATATAATTCCCTCTTCCATTTTTCCACAGCATTAAATATGGCAGGCTTGAAGGTCCAAGTAAAAGATGGCTTCCAGGCTTGACATGGGGAATGACTGCAACATGAAGGACAGATTTCTCACATGTACCATCACTAAAAGTACTACAGGGAGAATTTGCACCATTACCAGAAATCAACTAATACAGGGGTGTCAAACTCGTGGCCCATGGGCCGGATGTGTCACACACTGGCCACGCCCACCCCCATTTTAACAAAGGGGGGGGAAAGTTTGATACGTCACGTGACGACAACGCGTCATCACGAGTTTGACAGCCCTGAACTAATACAAGACTTTAGTAAATCAGTTGACATATTAAACTGCCAGGTTGCATCAGTGATTAAATTGCCCAAATGAAAATCTGAGCCTAGCTTAACAATCCCACACATCAGACACCTTAATATAGACATTATAATTATGTTCACAATCCAGTGGTTTTTTTTTCTATGCATGAAGATTGATATGTATCAAGGCACAAACTCCATGTATCTGATATAATTCCTACCAAAACAGATTCTCATTCCATTATGAATTAACATGCATCGTTTTTACACATGTCCACGGTAGTTCATTTTCTCTGGAGTTGGTGGTTTGGGTGGACAGAGGAGAGAGAACAAAGGAGAGAGAAACAGCATGTTTAAATGTAACAAAGTGGTTCTTGAAAGTGGTTCTCTATACTTTTTGTTTCTAAAATGGATGGCTGAGAAACATATCTAGTGGAGATCTTATAATTTCTTTGTCAGGTGAAGGAAACTACACTATTGTTTTGCTACCCTCTGGAATGTATTCATAGCTTGATTTGATGTCCAAGAAAATAAATGGTTCCTGATTGCTTCCCACCCACTGTGTATTTGTTTACAACTGTGCAGTTTTGCATGTTCACAGCTCTCAATGGGGATGCAATTAATAACACTTCCTCTAATAGTCTCCTTTATAAAGAGGGCACTATAATTACTTGTAGCTTACTTGATCTTATGCAGGTGGAATATAGTTATAGGTGGTTGCTGCAGGCAACCCAAATGACTTCCCCTGAGGACATACTTCTGTTGCAGAGTGGCTGCATTTTCCAAGTGCTTAAATCACAGTGGTATAGTCCATCTGGTTTCTTGTGCTTGAGAGTGAGCAATGTGTCCCATAAGAGTGGGCTGTTAATCTCTGATGCAGCATATCCTGCTTTGTTGAATCAGATTTTCTAGTCCTATTGTTTGGAAACACTTAATTCTTCCAATTACTGTATATCTACTGTAATTACATATAACTTCATTTCATTAATCTGTGGTTCAGAGTTAACCAATCTAAGATCCATGTTTTCATTTTTGGGCTTGCCTACCTTGTATTTTAAATCATTTTTTTCAATCATTCAAGGAGCCTTAGGAAGGAAGGAAGGAAGGATTATTTGACAATAGCATTCTCTGATAGGACCATCAATCTTCTGACATAAATAATAAGATTAAGACTTGGACCCATTCAATTCTGCCCAAGCACATGTTCAAGAGAGTGGTTGCCAACCAATGTCCCTATTGGTGGAAGTGATGATGGATGGATGGATGGGGAAAGGACAGCAGAAGATCCACTAATCACTGTACTGAAACTATTCCACATTAAATTGTGGGATAATGAAGTGAGGTTGTTAGATACTCCCCCCTCTAGTTGTTGCAAGGACAATAGTAGTTTCCAGCCAGGTCCTCTCTTTTCAGGCGGGAACAGAGAGAGACCTGATTGGCTGAAGCGCTGGCCAGCTCCCCTTTAAAACGGGAGCTGCCAGACCTCTCATTCAGTGGATGCCTGTACTTGACCAAATAAAGAGCTGTTGTTATCTTAGCCTTTTGTGCTTTTCATTACCCAATCTAACAGAGGTTATGGGGCATCATCACTGTAATTTCTTCCTGGCTCAAGAACAAGAGGAAAGCATTTCTGTGGGGCCATGGAGGAGAGCTCTGGGTCCCAGCCCGGGCTGTTCAATTTGTACAACATATATAGGTGCATCAACTATGTGCATCAACAAGTAGACAATGTTTTTGGGAAGTAATCCATATCCTCTACAACAACTCACTAAACTTTTATCCAAATAATGTCCCTGAAACTCTGTTAATCTATTTCTCAGTTTATACATAGATTTATATAAAGTCGTTGCTAATTTGTCCTATTGATTTAAATGACTGCACCATAAGTATGTTATTTAAGGGACTTCCTTGTTACATCTACCCATTCCATGAGGTCCAGCAGAAAAGGTATGTTCCCGGTCTCACCTGCAAAGGACTTCCACCTGGCAGGACCCAGGAAATCAGTGGTGAAATTCATTTTTTTTTTACTATCGGTTCTGTGGGCGTGGCTTGGGGAAGGGAACTTCAAAATCTCCATACTCATCCCACTCCAGGGGAAAGGATATTGCAAAATCCTCATTCCCTCCCCACTCACACCCCATTCTGGGGCCAGCCAGAAGTGGTATTTGCCGGGTCTCCAAACTACTCAAAATTTTCCCTACCAGTTCTCCAGAACCTGCTGAATTTCACCCCTGCAGGAGATGTTTCATTTCTGCTGTAGTTCTGGAGCATTCTTCCCCCTGAAGTGAGCCTTCCAGAGATGGAGTAAGATGGAGGTTAGCTCCATCTCTGTCAGCATTCCAGAAAGCCTTGAAAACACGATTCTTCCATCCACCCTGGGGCTCCCATGGTGAGCCTGCAAAGTGGTTGATTAGGCGTTCGCCATCTTGGGCTTTTATGTTTTATTCCTTTTTGTTTTTATTTATTTATGTTGATATTTATGTCTGATATTGCTAAATTGTGGTTAACCAAAGACAAACCTCCTTAAGGCCATCTCAGACGTGTAGAATGAAATGTATTCACAATATAATGATAAATTCATATAATGATAAACCATTATTTTTATTGGCTACATTCACATAGCATGGTAGGACAGAATCGTTCCGAGCCCTAACACAATGCAACACAGGTATTCCTATTGGGTATATTCTGCTAAGCATGTCAGAGAATCTCCTTTTGTCATTTTTCTAAAAAAAATGGAGTCCCTAATGTGTCCACCTTGACCCAACCAGGAACTGGAAATGAAGAATAAACCCAGGCCTTCTGACTTGGAATTGTCAGTTATCCATAAAATCAGAGTTCATACATTACAGCAAGAAAACCCTAGAAATTTATTTGCTGATTGCTTTAGCTGCGGTTGCTCCCAGATTGGTGCTCATTATTTTTTGTTAGATTTTTATCCCATCTTTCATTCAGGAACAAAAGGTTGGGTACACCGTGTTTTAGCCTTCCACTCTTCACTAAAATAACAGACCAAAAATCACTGAATAAGGTTCTGTAATGAAGCTCAGATTAAAAGCAGGCTCTCTTCATTCCTAATTCAAAAACCTTATTGGTTCAGCACAGTGACACTCGTTAACAGAAGTAGTTAAGGAGGTATAATCAGTATCACTTATTAAATTCCAGTTATTGGGTGTCTGCATTTATTTAGATTTGGTTAGATTTAGTTCTTAAGGTGTGTGTGTGCACGCACACGCGCGCACACACAAAACTTTTCAGGGTAACAATTGTAAATAAAAATGCAGTAACTCTTATTGAAAACAAACAAAATTCTCATGACTGCTGTGGGTAGATAAGAAAGGAATCAAACACACAAACTTTCTATATTCGTGATGACGAACCTATGACACGCGGAGCCTTCTCTGCAGGCACACCACGCATGTGTGAACACCTCCCACCGGCCAGCTGATTTTCAGGTCTCTGCTGTGCCTGTGGGAAATGCATGCGTGGGGGCAGGGGGTGCACACACATGCACGGTGGGCAGGGAAGTGCAGGGGGGCAGCAGTCCCCCCCCTGCACCCAATGTTTGGTTTCAGGAGGCTTCAAGGAGGCTTGCTAGCCCCAAAATGGGGCGGTGTGTGTGTGTCGCACGCGTGCAGGGGGGAGCGCAGGGGGGTTGTGCGCATGTGGGGTGCATTGCATTATGGATGTGGGCATGTGCATGTGCTGTCATATGCACGGGCACGATTTTGGCACACAAGGGCAGAAAGGTTAGCCATCACAGCTCTAAGGTCACCCACCTTCTTCGTTTTCTCTCCAAAGAATCTTCCCACAATTTCATTTTAACTGGATCTTCCAATAAATGTGAGAGCAAAGTAAAGAGTCATAAATAGAGGTTCTAATTATCTATTTATACAGGCATTTATCTGTACTATGCCTTGTAACTGGTTGGATTCTGGAAATATGAAATAATAGTTCAATACAATACAATACAATAGCAGAGTTGGAAGGGACCTTGGAGGTCTTCTAGTCCAACCTCCTACATAGGCAGGAAACCCTATACCAGTGATGGCGAACCTTTTTTGGCTCGCGTGCCACAAGTGGGGGGAGCGCAGGGGGGTTGAGTGCGGGCGTGCCGCACCCATAATGCAACGCGCGACCCCCCCAGTGCGCATGCGCGCACAACGCACGACCCCCCCTCCATATTTACAATTTTTTTGCCCTCCCCAGGCTCCAGGGGCTTTATAGGAGCCTGGGGAGGACGAAAAGAGCCTCCCCCGACCCCCCGGAGGCTTCAGGGACTGTCCGGAGGCTTCCCTGAAGCCTTCGGAGCACTTAAAACCACCCTCCGAGCAAACCGGAAGTGACTTCCAGGTGGCTCGGAGGGTCGTTTTAAGCGCTCCGAAGACATCAGGGAAGCCTCGGCGGGTCCCTGAAGCCTTCGGAGTGCTTAAAACCACCCTCCGAGCACTTCCGGTTTGCTCGGAGCGTGGTTTTAAGCATTCCGAAGGCTTCAGGGACGGTCCCTGAAGCCTCCGGGGGGGCGGGGGATGCTCTTTTTGCCCTCCCCAGGCTCCTATAAAGCCTCTGGAGCCTGGGGAAGCCGAAAAATAGCTTTTAAAAAGGTGAACTCAGCTGACAGGGCAGCGCCTCGCGTGCCCTGACAAATGGCTCCGCGTGCCACTTGTGGCACACGTGCCATAGGTTCGCCATCACGGCCCTATACCGTTTCAGACAAATGGCTATCCAACATCTTCTTAAAGACTTCCAGTGTTGTGGCATTCATAACTTCTGGAGGCAAGCTGTTCCACTGATTAATTGTTCTAACTGTCAGAAAGTTTCTCCTCAGTTCTAAGTTGCTTCTCTCCTTGATTAGTTTCCACCCATTGCTTCTTTTTCTACCCTCAGGTGCCTTGGAGAATAGTTTGACTCCCTCTTCTTTGTGGCAACCCCTGAGATATTGGAACAATGCTATCATGTCTCCCCTAGTCCTTCTTTCTATTACTTACATGTTTTAAGGCAGAAATATTGATGTCCTGTATAGGATGATTTGAATGAACTGTTCAGAATAACATACATAATGACTTCAGTTCTTTCCTCTTATTTTATATCTAACAGGAAATTATATGGATTAGAAAAATGTTTTGTTTTACTGTGTTTTTCATATAATGGATTTGGAAGCCATAGCCTGTGCTGTGATTGATCAATTACTGAGGCTGCAGAAGTACTTTACCTTTGATGAATAGTTTCCTTGGGCTTCAGTATTTTGGGCCACAAGATTTCCTCCCCCCCTTTTTTTTTCAACGGATGTTCCTGGCAATTACTGCAGGCTTCAGATATAGGCAATTAATCATGGCAAAGTTGGCTATTCTGGCTGTCAAAATTAAATCACTTGTTTGAAAATTTATAATGATGTAGCAATTAAGACAATTAATGATTAAATAAATTTTCTGAAGTTTTATGAGAAAGCAAAGCTGGGCTTTCTTGCTACCAGCAATTATACTTAGTTCTCCAAAGTGATTTTGCAGGCGTGGGGTACTGGTTTATCGATTGCCGGTAATGTTACAAGCAGTAAAAAAACTTTGGGACAGGGAAAATGACTTTTTAAAATGGATGGATTGAAAACTTTAAAAATGGATTGATTTGAAATTGAGGTGACAGTGAGACCCATTTCACACATACATTACAAGATAAATACACACTTGGACTATAAAGTCCAAGAAAGCCTATAATATAAAATAAGGAATGCATATGACACCAAGCCTTATGAACTCAGCTTACATTTTATTTATTTATCAGTTTATCATATTTATCAGTTTATCATATTTACTTATCATATTTAAGAACTGCCCACCTCCTTCATAGTGGGACTCTGTATGGCAGTGATGGCTAAGCTTTTCTGAACTGAGTGCTCAAAGCACACAGGCGCAAATGCACGCACGCACCCCCCAAATGCAATGCGTGTGCAGCTCCAGTGCATGTGCCATGCCCCCATGCATGCACACATGGCCCCCTGTGTGCTTCCCCTCATGCACCCACACACGCCTCACTCCCTGCGCATGCGCAGCAGAGGAGAGGTGGGAGGTGCACACACATGCGCGGTAGAGCTGAAGTGGGACGACGGTTCGCGTGCCCACAGAGAGGGTGTTCCATGCCACCTCTGGCATACGTGCCATAGGTTCACCATCACAATTGTATAGTATACAATAAAATATTAAAAGTACAAATATAAAATTTGAAAGAGCAAGGTATGTTAAAAATTAATAAAAAGATGGGGAGAGGGCTTTCAGTCACTCATCAGACCCACAGCTTTGTGCTCCTTTGTGTGCTCCAAGCAAGGTTGCGGTGCCATAGTTTTATGCCTTTTTGGAAGGCTAGGAGAGTGAGGCCTTGTCTCACCTCCAGAGAGAGATTGCAGGGGCAACAACAGCAGAGAAGGCCCTCTTCCTGGACCCCCACCAGTCAGAATTCTTTGATTGAGGGCATCTGCAACATACATTTCCTGCCTGACCAGGTGAGATGGGCTGATGTAATGGGACAAGGACTATTCTGTAAATAACCTAACTCATGCCATGTAGGGCTTTAAATGTCATAACCGATGCCTTGGATTGGACCCAGAAGCAGGACAACACCCAATGCAGAAGTGCTCAGCAGAAGTGTTATATATATTCTTCTTTTTCTTCTTGTTGTGCCATATCCATCATCGGGCATTGGCGATCATGTTGGCAATCCTATTTTTGTCAACAGCCGCATGAAAAAGTGCTGCTGAGTTTTGTCCAAACCAGTCTCTTAGATTTTGAAGACATTATGTTCTTCCTCTGCCTGGACCTCGTTTGCCTTCAATCTTTCCCTGGAGGACTAAGTGAAAGATGCCATATTTTTCTCGGTATCGCATCACATGTCCAAAATATTCTTTGCTTTTTAATGGTTTTTGCTTTTTAATGGCTTTGATGATTTCCCTTTGCTTTCCCAGGCGGCTTATCACCTCCTCATTTGTGATTTTGTTAACCCAGCTTATATGTAACAGCCATCTGCATCATTCTGTGGGCATCCAAAATTGCTCATGCAGCTGCATTTTGTAGTTTCTGGGTATTATTCCAGAGTAGCCTCATGTAGAATACAAAATAGAACTTTTGCTCCAGTTCTTAGCCGTGCCCCAATACTGAGGCTGACTTAACTGCTTAGATGCACCAAGTACCTGTAAAAGGGGGGGGGAAAACATTTTAAAGAAGGTAAACAAAAGAATGTAGGCAAAAAAGTAAAAAAAACCAGGCCAGAATATTAAGAGGGTAAAATACAAATACAGTAGTAGAAAAAAGTTTCAAACCAACTCTCCAATATATCTCGGCGTTATCTAATCAATATTTCAACCTACTTATATTGGCTGTAATAATTCTAATGATTTGCTTCATGGTATGATAAAAGTTTCGAGTCAATCAGACAAACTCAATTCCTAGTTAAAACAGACAGCTCCAAGTACTTTATTTGGTAACAGTATATTTGGCACTGCTTTCTTCTCGGATTTTGCCAATAGTCTTTGTATTTCCTCAATTGGAGAATTAGATCAGATACAAAGCATTGAAATCAATCGATCAGTCAATAAACATGTAAGCAAGCAAGCAAACAAGAAATAACCAGGTCCAGAGGTGGGTTCCTACTGGTTTGGACCGGTTCGGCCAAACCGATAGTGGTATGCCAGTCTGGGTCGCAGAACCAGTCTGGCTACTCTCCCAAACCGGTTCCCCTGTTGCCACCACCGCCATCTTTTTTGGGAGTTCTGCGCATGCGGAACTTCTTTAAGAAGATGTTGGATAGCCATTTGCCTGAAACGGTATAGGGATTCCTGCCTAGGCAGAGGGTTGGACTAGAAGGCCTCCAAGGTCCCTTCCAACTCTACTATTGTATTGTATTATTGTATTGTATTGTAATTTCCATTGAACTTGCCATGCATGCACAGCATGCATCCAGCGCACATGAAGCATACATACAAGTGAACCAGCAGTAACACTAGCTACAACCCACTCCTGACCATGTCCAATATTGAGGAGTCCTCAGTTCCCTTTGAGCCTGGTTATTTTGCTGTAGATGCTTCATTACCTAAAGTAGTTAACTTCATCATTGCTAGTCCCCTAGCACTGATAATGTTACCTAGTTTAGGTAATGAAACGTCTGCAAGAAAACAACCAAAGCTCAGAAAGCACCAAGGACCCCTCATTTCAACCCTGAGCTACAAATATTGTCCTTTATAGGTCCAATACAAGTTACGTTTTTTGAGCTAAACAACGATTCATGGTATATGAATTATTATATGATAAAGACTAATAAACAAAATTAAAGTTAACTAGCCCTGTTGATAAAATGAGACTAAGGTCAGTGACCAGAGGAGCAAATGGGTTGAAAACAGCATTGAAATCATGTGAATTACCTTCATCCAGGACATTTCCCCCCAAATTAATGTGCTTTTAATGTGACAACTGAAATTAAATCATCTTCAGCATTGTCTGCAAAAATACATGCATAAAGTCAACTGAGATTCCAACTGAAATCTCAACTATCTCAATCAATTCCAAATGGAAAACACAATATTTCTGGAAAAGCAACAACAACAGTGAAGCTAAAATGCAGCTGTGCAGTTTCTGAATATGTATTAGCTCCTCTCATAATCTGTCACTGGAGATGATCCTGGATTCTCACATGACTTTTTTTTCTGTCTTGTTCTTCCATTCATTCAATATTCCAACAGTGCCAGGAAAAATAGAATAAAACCAAATTGTCAAAATATTTGAATTAAAAATGCACTCATAAATACTATTGTTTAAAAAACATAATGAACAACTGAATAGTTTTCCATCTGCATCGAAAAGAATTTAAGGCCAGTTTTAGTGATTTCAAGAGGTGTTCTATAGTCTTAGTCTATTCCTAGGATTATCTTCCTACCTTCTAAATATGAAAATTAAAGTGCTCAATCAGGAGGCAAGACAATAGTATCCTTTGATGGCTTTCAGAGATCCAGCTCTTAAGCTCTTTAGATGCAAAGGGATGCTTCAACGTTGGCTGGGTTAAGTCAGGGCATGCTTTCCTCATACTATTTACATATCTCCCAATAATTCCCATTCAGTTTTTCCATTCTGATTGGGAATATCAAAAAAAAAATTCCATTTTTGCATTCTTAGGAAACTTCTTGTGTTACTAAGAAAATGATCAGGCGAAAGCAACCAGAACCACCCATGAAGAGTCTCAACAGTAGTTTTATTGCTACTCAAACTATGGTTCAAGATTCTCACCAGACTGACTGAACTGAACTGAATATTTTATTTGGCCAAGTGTGATTAGACACACGAAGGATTTGTCTCTGGTTCAGAGCCTCAGTGTAACATGCAAAGCAACAGAAGATAATAAGAAGGATAAATAGTAATACTACAGGCACAACACTTGGGTTGCTATACATAGACATAAGATGGCACTGAGAGAATTAGGTGCTCAGCAGAGAGATGTCATGAGGGAAAATACTTTATGTTTAGTGCATTCCCTTGGGAACAGCAAGGTAAGACTACAAGGATTCTGACAGAGATCTGACCTGTGCTGCTTACTGTAGTGCAAAGACTTTTAACCAGTGGTGAAATTCATTTTTTTTTTACTACCGGTTCTGTGGGCGTGGCTTGGTGGGCATGGCAGGGGAAGGATGTTGCAAAATCTCCATTCCCACCCCCTCTGGGGCCAGCCAGAGGTGATATTTGCTGGTTCTCCAAACTACTCAAAATTTCCTCTACCAGTTCTCCAGAACCTGTCAAAACCTGCTGAATTTCACCCTGCTCTAAAAATAGGCCCCTCTTAACCCTTCCCTTCAGACTAACTGGAGATTCTACCACAAAGATATCCCAAATCCATAGAAGGCTCTATAGCTGCATTTAGAATTTGTATTTACAATCATTACATATCAGGTCTGAAAATACTGTGAAAGGACAAGATAGGAAACAGGGAAATTAAGTGACCTACCAATAGTTGTAGATTTTGTATACAATGTACCGGTAAGTAAAAAAAACAAGTAGCAACTACAAACCAGATACTTTTCAAGTTAAGCAACCACTTGTGCAAGCAAATAGGTTAACATCATGAGTTGCTTGAAAATAGTGAAAAGTGAGGATGAAAGCAAACTAGATATCATGTCCAAAAAAAAAGAAAAAGAAAGAAACCAACCTTGGAGGAATCCCTCCGGACAAATGATTTTTTTTCTTCTGCTTATATGTCAGTTCTCAGTTCTGTTCCTATTAATAACTAATATGTGACATGATGTTTCAACAGATTTATCAATTGCAAGAGTTAATGATGTATCTCCCTACAGCACAGACTGGAAAGGAAGGTCAAATCAGGGTCAATAGCTGTTTTGTTTTGTTTTTGTTTTAATGAAACCAAGAACTTTTGTAATCTCCACATCTGCTGCAGCTGCCATAACTGAGGAACCACTGAGATTTTTCAAGCTCCATCTATTCACAAAGCATCCCTTTTGAGCCAGCTTTTCAATTAGCAGCTCCCACTCTTCCTCGGAACAAGAGCATGCTTTTCTTTTTCCCCTCTCTTGTGCAATAAAAACTCCAGACATTTCCATACTTCACTAGGACGCAAAGGAAGAGTTGGAAAAATACTAAATGTTTTTTAAGCGATTCCACATGACACTCCAGAGTATGCGGGAGCTTAAAAATATGTTTCCAGTTCCCCCCAGTGTATAGTTATTCTCATAGACAAAGTAACTTCTAGCTATCTTCCCACAAAGATTAAACTGGCAGCAAACAAGAAATTTTCCCGCCAAGAGCCATAACATGGGCCAGAACAAAGGAACACCCAGCTGCCTGATTCAACTCTACTCCAAGCAGTTCTGCTCCAGGGAAATGAGAGGAATTTCATGAACCCATGGATTCTTCCGTAGGCTACTTATCCAGCACAATAGAAACGCACAGCTACTTTTTACCCTGCACATACTCCATGATGCTTGATTTTGATAAGGGGTTGTAGAAATCTTGAGGGGTGATGTAAATTAGAGAACTATGCAGAACCTGCTGAATTGACTCAGATTTTATCATTAAAAGCACTTAGCTTGCATTGTCCCTCTTCCTCTTGCTTGCTTGTTCTAATCTACTTTTGGTATGGACCGAAAAGAGCTAATGTTTTCTGGATTATGCAGTTATTTCTTTACACATCACCATTCTCTTTGTTCTTTTAGCCTCTCTCTAATATAAACATACAGTATACACTGAGTTAAGGCACTAAGTAACATGAATGAAAAAAATAAGGCATGTTTATACACTGGGCATATTTTGTCAGTAAGATTGATGTTCTGTATTACGGTACGTACTTCTACTGGTTTGATGGGGCACAGAACCTATAGTAGCTAGAACAAAAGATTAAAGTAAGTGGAGATGATTGTATCAAACTGTACTTTCTTTCACTTTCATCTCTTGAAAGAATGTAATTGCACAAATTTTGTAATTACAAACCATCTAACTAAGCTGAGGTTGCTATTAATAGTGATCCAGAAGGATAGGATGATATACACTGGAAGAAGAGCAGTGGTGGGTTACGACCGGTATGCCCCGGTATGGGCATACTGGTGCCTGCCAGGAGCACCAAGTACCCTTCTGGTATGGTGCTCCAGACGGCCCGCCCACCTGCCCGCAAGTTTTCGGGGTCTCCACTCAGGCATACGGAGCGCATGGTGCCTGTGTGACATTCTGCTGAGAAGCTGGAGCGTTGCGGAGGCATCGCGGAGCATTGCAGGCGGTAAGTCCGCATGCGTGCAGTGCGCCTGTGCACTATGCACATTCATGTGGTGGGCGCCCGGCCCCGTTGCACCGTACCGATCCGGAACCCACCACTGAAGAAGAGGTATATGCCACCAACACTGACAGGGCAAGGCACTAGAATATATTGATGGGAACAAACCCAACTCCTTACTAGCCCTAATGATGTCACCTAGTTTGGGTAATGAAACGTCTTCAAAAAAACAGCCAGGCTCAGACAGTAACAAAGACCCCTCAAAATAAGTATTGTTGGAAGTTGTTTCCTTGGGAGGGAGTTTCCTCTCATACTGTTCTTGACATTCTGCCAGGAAGATCTGGAGAGCATCACTCTGGAGGCCCCAGATGAACATCAGCCTAGCAGGAGTTTAGCAAACAAGGACCTGAAGCTGACCAAGCCAGGGAACATAAAAGGCAGCTGGAGGCATGAGCTGAGCAGGCCACAGATCCAGGACCTTCTCCCAGCCCTAGAGTGTGTCATCTTGAGCACTGAGCACCACAAATATGTTGTGTGAAGCTTCTTGCCTGCAAAGAGCACTCCCACTCTTGAATGCCTGCACTCCGGGCAAGCTCTATTTATGAATGATTGCCGTGCAACAGCCCTGAGCAATAAATAGCAGGTGCTAGATGATTAGAAAGAAGAAGGTAGTCCAGCAGTCCCAGAATTTAAATATTACTAAACTAGTTGTTTGGGTTGGATTATAAAATGGGTTACAATCACCATGTGGTTAGATTTTTTCAACTAGGGGAACAGGACTTGGAATAATAAATATTTAGGATAAATGCTTGTCCCAAATGTTTGGAATAAGCACAGAAAAAGAATTTGTCCAGATTTATCACCACTTGCCTTTTTATTATTTATTTTTATTATGAAGAGAAAAGCAAAAAGAAATTTATTCAATGGCAAAACAACAAATCATAACCAAGGTTTCCTAATTAATAAGAGAAAAGTAAAATCCTCTGAGACTTTAAAAGAACTGTCAGAACAAAGAGATGTGGCTGAATTTGATGTGACAATTTGAAAAGCTCATTGTACAAAATTTGATGCATTTACTGGCCTTATTTCTAAAATGCTGGTGAAACCCTAAACAAATGATCAAAAAGATGATCAAAAAGATGCAGAATTTAGATATAATAATAGGAATGCAAGGGGGAAAGAATATTAAATTCACACCACATATTGTACTTAAAGAAAAATGGTAAAAGATGTTTTACTATTGGCATATTACTCTAAAATAGAAAAAGAAGTATTTTTAAAAAATTGTTGAAAATGCAGTGATCAAGTTGGATTATTTTTCCATACTTGATGGTAGAACTCAACAATTTTGAAAAATTATTCATTCTAGAATGAAGCAAATTTTGAATTGCCTTTTCAACTTGCTATTTTTTGTTATTGTTAAATATTTTTGTGTTACACTTTTCTTCAAAAATATTAAACTAGCTCTGTGTTTGCTAATTGCTGCAAGAACACTTTACACTGCCCATGGAAAAGTACTCTTACTCAGTAGTGAACTTCAAAATCTTTTACTATCTTTTACTTTTTGTGGGCGTGGCTTGGTGGACGTGGCAGGGGAAGGATATTGCAAAATCTCCATTCCCCCCCCCCACTCTGGGGCCAGCCAGAGGTGGTATTTTCCGGTTCTCCAAACTACTCAAAATTTCCTCTACCGGTTCTCCAGAACCTGTCAGAACCTGCTGAATTTCACCCCTGCTCTTACTCCTTAACCCTGAAAAAAAAATCCTAATTAAGCTCTGGGTGTATTTCTCAATGTCTAAAATAGCCTGATATTTTAAAAGAAAATATGACTCAGATTTTAACTCAACTTGGAAACCAGTTTTGGACTTTTAACTCTAACTTTTCATGAGAGGGGAAGCTATATAAATTTGATTAATAAATAAACAGGCTTGTACTACATCTGATTTTATGTTATCTGTTAACATAAAATCTATATTGCTTGAACAGAAGTGACTAATTCATAATCTCACTTTATGATTTATAATGGCTTGACTATTGATTTGTTAAGATACATTACTTGGATTTTAATAAGATTGGTGGTTTGGTTACTGAAACTAATTAATAACATATTGAAAATTTAAACTAATTTCATGATACTTGTAAATCTCCTTTTTATGTAATTTGTGTTTCAGCAACTGATAATACTTGTGCAATTATAGAAAAAAAGAGATTTTAGCAAAATGCTTGTCTTTAGTGATGATATAATAAGAACTGATTGAAGCCAAGAAATTATTATTGCCTGACCTGTTCCATTTATCTAAATCCCCAAATTTCATGTAAGAAACATTTTCATGAATGTACTTCTGTTATGAAGAATGCATTTGCTCTCTGAAATTCAAAAGCTATTACCAGTAATTTGAGGCTGTGTGAGAAAATTGCCACACATCAAAAGTTTGTTATCCCAATTACCCTTGACTTGCTAAGTAAAAGTGAACTAGTAAGACAGATAGTAATGACATTAACTAAAATGCACCATATGTCCAAGATATGCACAAAAGTTGTTAATTCTTAAAACAGATAATATTGTAAATATTATATTTACAGGATTTCCATGAAGCTGTCTTAAAAGTGCTGGGAGATGAATATGATAATGATCATGAAGAAACAAAGCTTAAGGAAGGACTGAAGGAAATCCCAGAAATCTACAATTTACACCAAGAAATACTGGGGGAACTGGAAGAAAAAGTGCTTAACTGGTAAATATAATTAGATGGGGCTTTGAATGACACTTAAGGCAGTATCCCTAGCCCAGTGTTTAGAAAGCTTCAGAAAACACCCCCTCTTCATAAGTTTTAGTTAATCAAATTTAAGTGTGATGCAGTTTGCTTATTTACCTGCTTTATCCTAAAATATAAATCCTTTACATAATGCTTCTTATCAGGTCAGCACAAAGCAGTTTCTCTGAATGTGGGCAAATTATGTTATGCTGTGTGCAAAATTAGGCAGATTTTAACTGCCCATTGATAATCCACCACCAATCCTAATATTATTTTGTCAGTATTTTATTTTTATCGTTTACTATTATTGCTGTTTTTAATGTCTTTATTTGTAATACTGGTCTGTGATAAAAATTGATTGATATAGAAGGCCTGTCAGAAAAAACATACACTATGACATAGTGGCGAAGTGGTTGTTAGAATGCAGTACTGCAGGCTACTTCTGCTGACTGACAGCTGCCTGAAATTGGCTGTTTGAAACTCAAGGTTGACTCAGCCTTCCATTCTTCCGAGATTGGTAAAATGAGGGCCCAGATTGTTGAGGGCAATATGCTGATTTTGTAAACCGCTTAGACAGGGCTATAAAGCACTGTGAAGCGGTATGTAAGTCTAAATCTGTTGCTATTGCTACAACTAATCCCAATCAAGAAAGCTACTGAAACACAACAGTTTCATCTTCAGTAAATCCTAGGTATCTTTATTCTGTCATTCAGCTCCTGTTTCATTTTATTGGAAAGTTCCAACTTAAGGAAATATATAGGTCCCTTCTATGCCTATGAGCAAGAATCACGCTAAATCAGAAAAAATAATATACAAGCTTTTAAACTATTTTGCTTGTTAACTTTGTTGCATTTATAAAGAAACACATATTACCAGTCATATTTTATGGCTTACCAGCTATTTTACCATCCCTTGCTGCATTGCCTAGCAGGCATCAGAGCCAACTGGGACTTTATCAAACTGGAGCATTACAAGATATGTGGACTTACTACTGGAACAAAAGTCAATCTTTATGTGTTCAATTTCTGGTTAATATCATTAAAAAGCCCTGATGAAAAAGATCATTTGTGAGTACCTAAATTAAGTATGGAGAATTTTCTATTCCTTTTTTCCCCTTTACTCTCAATGGTTTTAGGGAAGAACATCAGAAAGTGGCTGATATTTTCCTCTCCAGAGAATCAGGATTTAATCACCACACAACTTATATAATACAGTTTGATAGGAATTTGGCTTTGCTGGATGATGTTCGCCTTAAATCTTCCCAGCTGGATACTGTCATTAAAATTTTTGAGGTAAATTCTCTTCATTTTTGTATCTCATGTTGATTTATTATGGGAGTTCTACTTTAATCTCTTGTTCTTTCCCTCCTCTCTAAAATAGCTAAGAGTTTGGAGCTTGGAAGTTGATATTAGCGACAGTTCAATTCAAGAATGACTTTAAGAAGAAAGTAAACCAGCAAGAGTACAAATATATCTTCTATGGAGCATACAATATATATAATATAAGTGGAGAGAGAGATAGCGAGACAGAAAGAGAGAGACAGAGAAAGTCAGAGAGACAGAGATAGAAAGAGACACACAGAGAGGAAATTTTTCCATTCTCACATGCAGTGGCAACCATGGAGAAGGGAATGGCAAGAATTCTAATTCAGTAGTTATTTACTCCCTGGGTTCTCCATCTGTGGTAACTGATATATACAGTAGATTCTGTGTGTTTCTTGCTCCTTTTATTTCCTTATAATTCCCTCTAAAGTATTTCGTTTTATTCCTGTAACTTTGACTGATATGGGGTATATTTGTTCCCATTTTATGCCTTCATCATCTCCAATTTTATTTTGCTACATGCGTCATACGCTTCTGCTTCTCTTTTTCTTGCATTCAAAAAGTATTAATGCAAAAATATTAGTGTATAAAAGCATGCAAAAAGATTTACATCTTATTTATTTCCATAAGTTACAGAATGTTAAATTATGGATGCTCAGTTTACATCAGAGTAATAACCTGAACATGTGTCTCTCATGTCTAGGTCCAGCTCAAAATGTTTTGCTGGCATATTCATGTAAGCCCTTATCTTCTGCCCTGGATTGATACTTTACAATTTTTTAATGCAATTTAGCTCGTAATTCTTGCCTTTTCTTTTTCCTGGTGTTTTCTGAAGCAGATCTTTGCTTAGAACTTATAGGGAAGATTTAGGACCAGTCAGGACCATCCTCAAATAAATTCCAAATGTACACATGAATGACCTCTTACCTGCATAATCTTCCCCTCACCAGTTGAATGGTTTCACTTGTGAAATAACTCCAATTCTATTTTAGAAAAAAAAATTGTACATACTCCAACTGCTCTTTCTGCTTCTTGTTGGATGGCTGATGTGACTTCTAACAGTGCAAATATATGTTTAATTTTAGTTTGAATATATATCACTTTTTTATTTGTAAAGAGGAGAGGAGAAGTGGCAACGTTTACTTAACAGACAAAAAAGGTTATGAGAATAAATTGGCTACTTTCAATTTTGCTTTGGCTGTCCAAGCTGCTTAAAATATGGAATATGTCTCCCTCTGCAGCATATATAAAATACTAGTAAGGATAATTTATTAAAACAACCATTTATCAACATTTGTTGAATATATTCATCTGTCTAAAAATTATATGGAATCCTTGATGAAAATGCAGATATCTAATTTGCAATGATTGTTTTTTGAATTATCTAGAACTACATTGCCTTGTGGGTTGCACTTTCTTGATGCCAGAGAGTGTAGACAAAACTTTTATCTTTTTTTTTTTCCTGGCCCAAGAAAAAGAAAAGTTATAAGCAAATGTTCATTAAAACATATGATGTTTTAGCATGCATAAAGCTTAGACTTCAGCTGGTATACTACTTACAACAACATCCCAGAAAATCTTGAAAGCAGATATTTTGTGAGGGATAGTGAAAAACCGTGTGTGTGTGTGTGTGTATGCACACACACATATATACATACATACACATATATTCAGCTCAACTAAATAGTGGTCAGAAGAAAGACATATATGCATGTAAATGCTTCCTTAATTAATTCCTTAATTAGGGGCGCAATGGTTCAGAGGTTAAAGACACTGAGCTTGTCAGCTGAGCACCATGCAACAGGGTGAGCTTCCATTCCTGCCCCAGCTCCTGCCCACCTAGCAGTTCGAAAGCATGCAAAATGCAAGTAGATTTAATAGGTACCACTTCAGTGGGAAGGTAATATAGTGTTCCATGCATCTTTGGCATATAGTCCTGCTGGCCACATGGCCACAGAAAATGTCTGCGGTCAAGGGAATACTGGTTCCCTTGGCCAAGAAACAGAGATGAGCACCACGCCCTAGAATCGGACACGGTTGGATGGAGAAACCTTTACCTTGCTTCCTTAATGCGAGAGAAAATTGTAACTGTTCCATAATGCCCCTTGATAAGAAAATATGTTTTGCACATACATCAGATCCCTACTCTCAATCAGGATATATGAATGATGGATTTAGCAGGCACTAGGTTTATCAATCCTGTATTGTTTATGTGAAGGGGTCCCTTGAATTCCTTAAAAATACATCCTAAGGCACTTCAGATGCTCACATAGTAATAGGCAGAGCAATGCTATGTTTGCAGTTCATGGGAGTTTCCTTGCTGCTCCAAAAATACCGTCTCAGTAGTACTTCCTCAAATTCCTTTGAAGCTGTAGAATGGGTGCATTCCAGAGGTGGGTTTCTATCGGTTTGCACCAGTTTGGTGGAACCGATAGTAGAAATGGCAACTGGGTCTCTGAACCGGTAGGGACGGCATGCTCGCCATGCCCCTGAACCAGTTCCCTATTCACCTCAACATCTTTTTTTACCTGCTTAAATGTTCTGCGCATGCACAGACCTAATTATACGCAGCTGTGCATGCGTGCAGAAACCCTGCCCTAGTGCATTCCCGTTGGTAGAAACTCTTCTTTTCCCCTACTACCAATTTAATCTTTCTATTTTCTTATAGCTAAGGTGTCATGGTACTTTGACATCCTCCCTCTCCTCCCCAGCTCTCCCAGCATTCCAAAGCACTATAGTGAGATTTCCCCAAATCTCTGTCATCATCACTACTGAATTTATGTATCCAGAGCATTTCCCCCATGTTCAATCTTGTTCCGCACTCACCGATGGCACCAGTCTGGGATTGTACCCCATCCCTAGTTGCCATAGTTTTGAGAAGCACTCATTAAGTTCTTGTTTGTCCAGTTCTCACTATTTGTGTCCCTGAAAAATATCTCAGTAGTTGTTATCTGATGTGTTCTCCAAAAGAGCTTTGGTCTTTTTTTAAGCTTAGCTTCTTTAGGAGGAGCGCATACATCTGACCGACTTTGCTGATATTATGCAGCAATTCTGAAGATGCTTGTGTGTGTAAATATCAGTGGTTTTTATTCTGTGCTCTTTGTCCTCTCCTCTGCAAAGACCCCAAAAGCAAGATAAAGATATATTTCATGGGAACATTGTGCCCCTATTAAATAAGGGACAAGGGTTGTGACACTAATGTTTTTGTCTTAGCCTTATATGCTGTCCTTCGCTCGGAGTTAATGGAATTTTTATTTGAGCCATAAATTTGAGCTCAGAAGGCTCATGTAATATGTGTGTGTGTGAGAGAGAGACATTGAACAGAGATTGGGGAAAAAAGATCTCTCATGATCTTCTCAGGCAGAATGGTATCCCAATATGAATAAATTGAAGGGTTATAGCAAATGAAGAAGAGGGGAGGAAGAAAATCACTTCTAAAGTTGATTATGATCAAAACTGAGAGTGAGTTATTATGAGGGAGCAATGTATTTTCTGATCAAGCTTTGTAGATTGTTTTCCTGGTAAACAAGATGGTGCAGACAGCAATTTTCATCCAAAAAACCATGGTGGTTATATCTTTAGAGACTCATCCCTTGGAGGAGCCTTGTAATTTACCATCAGTGCATTGATGATAAGGCTTCCTATCCCTGGGAATGTTAGAGTGTAAATTTAGACTTAGGAGAAGCAAGAGAAGAAAAGGAAAGAAGAGGAAAAAGTTGGCTCATCTGACTTTTTGGGGTTCTTGGAACTTGGTTGCTTTCTGGCAGACTTTTCATTACCCAACTGGTAATATCAGGTTCTGAGGACTTTTAATACATTTTCCCCTATTCATTAACCATCTAATTTTTCTTACATAGCTGCCTCCCACACTTCCTGCCCCAGCATTAGGTAAAGGTAAAGGTTACTCTCGAATATATGTGCTAATCGCTCCCGACTCTAGGGGGTGGTGCTCATCTCCATTCCAAAACCGAAGAGCCAGCACTGTCTGAAGACATCTCTGTGGTCATGTGGCCAGCATGACTAAATGCCAAAAACACACAGAATGCTGTTACCTTCTCACCAAAGTGGTCCCTATTTTTTTACTAGGCATTTTTACATGCTTTCGAACTGCTAGGTTGGCAGAAGCTGGGACAAGTAACAGGAGCTCACTCCATTATGTGGTGCTAGGGATTCGAACTGCCAAACTGCCAATCTTTCTGATCAACAAGCTCAGCGTCTTAGCCATTGAGCCACTGCGTCCCTTTGCCCCAGCATTAGAAATACACACACACACACACAAAAGAAATAGGGCAAAAGAGAGAGATACTAGTAATTTATTTTTGCTAAATGGAATTAGAGTTCCTTCTAGGTACACGCATGGTGAAAGCAGAGCTCATATACAGGGGCACTAGGTGACTGAGCCAACAAAACACTGACTGGCCAGAAAGGGCAAGCACTGACTGATTTGACAATTCTCTAGACTTGCAAATGCCTTAATGTGGTTTTATTTTACAGTGGTCTTGATTTTTTTGATGTCTGAATAGATATGCGAATAGTCGATATTTCCAAGATCAATCCTGGGTGAATATTTAATTGGATTGAGAAGGCTAAGAAAATGGAAACTCTGATTGTTTTGAAGAGACCAGAGAAACTAGCTAGAAATACAACAATCCAAAACTGGTGCTTGACGTCACTAGAGTGTCCCTGATAGGGATAGCTTATGCCACACCCCTCACCCCTGACTCTGTTTTGTGATAAACTGTTCGGAATTGTGTGAATCAAAAGATGGTGACCCTCATTGTTTGTTCAGCTAAGTCTGTGTGTATTTTTCCATGTTGCTATTTAAATTCAGAGCTTCTGTTTTGGAAGATGAAACAGTTTTCTTTTGCTAATGGGTCTTAAATTGCTGCCAAAAATGATATATTAAAAGGAAAAGAATAGTCTGCTTCCTGTTCAGCCTTTCCCTCTCTGATCCTTGCTGCATTTATAAAGAATTAGAAACATCTAAGTTTTTTTAAATACTATTTGTGATCTGGTCAAAATAGACGACAGTAGAGTTGAGATCAGTGGGTCACACCTTCCCAAATAGCAATGAAGTCACATCCATTCCTCCAATAGTTTTCTGATAAACTAGTGAGCATGCGTCAAAACTTCCATAGTGCACTCAAAGGTCATGAATTTAAGTTGAGGAATTCTTGCCTAATAGATTGAGTGCCACAGTGATGTCTAGTTCTACTGATGTCTAGAAATTTATTTCTATTAATTTATATTAGGCCTGAGATGTCAATGCCAATCTTGCTTGGGTCAGGATATGTCTGTCTAGCATCAGTGAATAAGTAGTAATATAAAAACACTATGTGGTTTAGAAGTTCAGAATTCTACTTGGAGCATAATATCTGGATTCAACCACAACATAATTAAGACTTTTGACCTTTAATTTCAGGATTATTAACACACTTCTATTGTAAAATATGTTACTTCCTGGTTGTTAGAGAAAACTTGAATATGCCATTATAAGTATGTGAAACTTTGTGAAGGTGACTACTATCTTCATGTAAAACAAGGCCAGGCTCAGAGATTACCGTATTTTTCAGAGTATAAAACGCACCAGAGTAAAAGATGCACCAAGGTTTTGAAGAGGCCAATTAAAAAAAAAGTTTTTGCACTCTGCAAACCTCCCAAAAATGGCCCCTTTTTTTTCAAAAAAAAAGAGGGCATGAATAGCCCTTAGGCGGCTTGTAGAGTGTTCCTGGGGGAGGGGAGCAAAAACAAGCAAAAAATGGCCTGTTTTTTGCAAAAACAGGCCCGTGTTTTTTTGTCAAAAAAGGGCATTAGGAAGCTTATAGAGCACTCCTGGGGACTGGGGGGGGGGAATTTCTTCCCTCCCCAGCCCCCAGGAGCTCTCTGAAAGCTACCTACAAGCTGTGCACGGCCATTTTGGTGAAGGGAGCCGGGTTTCAGGAGGCAAAAAAATGCTGCATTCAGTGTATAAGATGCACCCAGATTTTCAGCCTCTTTTTTGAGGGAAAAAGGTGCATCTTATAGTCCGAAAAATACGGTATTTTGGGATTGTTGGAGGTCTGACCTTTATACTTTTTCTTCCCTTCTTTTGAGAACAGCAGATTCATGATGGCAGTCCCTTGAATGTGAAACACCAGCTCCTGAAAGTGGTGCAGCGCATATTCCAGTACCATGTGCTACTCACAGGTGAACAAAACAAAAGCATTTCATCTTTATAATTAAGAAGTCTTCGTTTCCCTGTTTAGGCTATATCAACTGCAAATTTAGCCATTGCAATTTGTCCTCAATTCACATTTTTTCGATGAAATGTGGTTTGGGGAAGAAACCACATTGTCAGGTAGTGCATTTCAGGCCTTGACAATTCTGTTACTGAAGTCGTATTTTCTGCAATCAAGTTTAGAGAGATTTACCATAAGTTTGTATCTATTGTGAGCTCGTGTGTTGTTGCAGTTGAAGCTGAAGTATTCATTGACAGGTAGGACATTGTAGCATATACTTTTATGTACTATGATTAGGTCGGATCGGAGATGAAGTTCTAAGTTGTCTAAGCCCAAAATTTCAAGCCTGGTGTCATAAGGTATTCTGTTGTGAGCAGAGGAGTGAAGGACTCTTCTCGTGAAATATCTCTGGACTCGTTCAATTGTATTAATATCTGATATGCAGTGTGAGTTCTAGACAGATGAGCTTGTATTCAAGAATTGGTCTAGCAAAAGTTTTGTACGCCCTAGTTTGCAGTTCAATATTACCAGAGAAGAACCTACCCAGGACTAGGTTTACAACTCTTAATGCCTTTTTTGGCAATGCTGTTAAATCTGATGATTAAAATGCTGATCTAAAATTGTGAAGACTGTTAGCCAATGTCTACTTGCAGCATTAGACAAGGCAGGATAAGATTCTTATCAATCAATTGGGTTTGATATATATCTCCTGCATTTCATTCTATTTTGAATTTAGTAAAAGCAAACTACAAAGATGAGGCACATTGCTGTACAGTAATCTGTGAGCTTACTATTTTCTGAGCTGAGTCATATATTAAACATGGTAAATATTATGTGCTGAAACTATGTAGAGGTCATTCAGCCATTTGTTATTCTTGATGGAACTGTATGTTGTATATTCCATTGAAAATCCACCATTAATGCCTATCAGCCAATATCTCATTTTTGTTTCTAATATGATGAGGTATCCAAAATAGTTGAAAAGCTTCACTGGCTAAAATTGACTGACCTTGAATTTAATGCCAAGTTATCACTTCTTATGAATCCACTGATTTCATCAATATGCATTATGAACATTATCAGGAATAGCCCATTCCAGGAGTTGATAACTAGATTTTAGGTTTGTAAAACAATCCCTATAACAAGACTCACAAAGCTGAAGAGACTAAAATTAAATGAACTGAAGCAAGAACCTCCTCCTGTGAGAGTTTGGTAATTCATAGAATACTTGGCAGGTGGGATAATCATTTGAGCTTTCCATTTAAAATTTCCTGGAACATCTTGGATTTGTCTGCATGAGAATAGTGTTTTTTTCTGAAAAATAACCATAGCTCGGTGGCAGAGCACTTTGTCTGAGTGCAGAAGACGCCCAAGTTCCATTTTAACTGTGTTCTGCACTTTAAAAAAATGTACCGATGGTGCTAGGAAATATTTCTGTCTGGGACATTGTACAGCTTTCTAAAGCTTTTAACTGCAGAAAAGCAAAATGTTCTTTGCTGAGCTTTAGTTTGGGGAAGGCACTGGGACATAACTCAAGAGGAAAAATATGAGGGAAAAGGAAAATCAGAAAACCTAAGTGCCGGTGTTTAAAGTTCCTGCAGCTGATTTAGTTGACAAATTGCTGGGACAGTGGTAAGCTCCCTTCAATCAAATGGTTACCAGATGATAGCTGGTGATGGTGGTGGGAATCCTGAAAGTCCCGTGGGAGCCATATTTGTCTGCTCTTGCAGACCCTGAAGAATAACAGAATAACAGAGTTGGAAGACTTTGGAGGTCTTCTATTCAAGCAGGAGAACCTGTACCCGTGATGCCGAACCTATGGCACGCGTGCCAGAGGTGGCATGCAGAGCCCTCTCTGTGGGCACGCACGTCATTGCCAGCTATTCTTCTGGGTTCTGTCGTGTGCATGCACACCGGCCAGCTGCTCTCTTCTGGCTTCCAGTAAGTGCATACACGCTGGCCAGCTGGTCTTTGCACATGCGCGCGCTGGACCCCAAAAGAGAGCAGCTGTCCTGCGTGCATGCACACAACGGAACCCGGAAGAGCAGCTGGCCCCTGCACACATGCACACCGGCCAGATTCTTCCAGGTTCCGTCGCTCCATCACACGCACTCCAGTTTTGGCACTCAGTGCCAAAAAGGTTAACCATTACTGACCTATACCATTCCAACTGGTTGTCTAGCCTCTTCTTAAAAACAGAGGTGGGTTGCTGCCGGTTCGGCCTGGCTCAGCAGAACCGGCAGCGACCCAGGTCTGTCACGCTCCCGAACCTGTTCCCTCGCTGCTGCTGCTGATGATGTTGCTGCCATGTTGGATTTTAGTGACTGCGTATGCACAGTTCATTGTAAATTGTTCTGCACATGCACACAGAACAATTTACATTGAACAGCGCAAGCAAGCCGGTTGCACGTGGGTTGCGATCCGGTAGTAACACTGGCAGCAAACCCCCCCACCCCTGCTTAAAAACCTACAAATTATACAGATAATACAATACAAATTCTGGAGGTAAGCCGTTCCATTGGTTAATTATAAAATTTCCACCTACCCCTCCTCCAATATTTGGCTATGGAAACTTTAAGCAATAATCTTCCCTATCTTCCATCTTTCTTCCAGAAAGAGACTATTTCTATTGTTCATCTCTCTTCTTCACATAAAGTGTTTGAACCAAATTGTTTTAAGTTCCTAGTCATAATATATAAAAAAACATATGAAAAGAACTGGGTTTATTTAGATGAAAATGTTACCTCTTCATATCTATGGAACTTCATATTTATGGAATTATGCAATCATAATTTGTGCTTCATATCTTATGTACGAAGAGGGACTAGAAAATACATAATTTTTGATAAATGGATGCTGGGGAAAATTAGCAGGAGTAACTGTGACTCTTAGGTGTTGTTAGTGGACTTCCTAGGAATCAAAATTATTGCAAAAGATGATTTCCCTCTGCTTTGGGGGGGAAATACCCATTGATTTCAATTTTGTCTGTGTTGATTCTGAATGGCTGGTCCCCATACATTTTTATTTGTCTCCGATGAGTCAAATAGTAAGAAACAGAAGTGCATATAGTCTTTAGGGTTCAATAACTAGCCCACTATTGTTGTGGAATATAGTATCTAAATATTTGTCTGACATTGTACAGTGTAGGGTTTTCTGCCTGAACAGGGGATTGGACTAGATGACCTCCAAGGTCCCTCCCAACTCTATTATTCTGTTATAGTGGGTCCTGTAAATACATTGAGTAGTATCTTTAAGTTTGAAGTTATTTGGTCTTGCTCTTTTCAGACAAGCTTCTTAAATTACATCTGGTTTTTGCATTATTTTCTTGGTTTAACTCTTTCCCCCCTCTAATACAGAGACAACAGACATTCTCATTTTCTCATTAAAAGGCTGCCTCATCACATGCCAGCATTGTATCATTCCCCATGCTGCTGCTTTCATTTGTATTACTAAATTAGAATAATAAAATCTACTGCAGCATAGCCAAAGCACTACAGCTGCAGGATTTCTAACTTCCTATGCACATTTGGGAGAAATTATTGTAAACCACAATGATTCATCAGCTGGGGTAAGCAATGCCTCAAATCACAAGAGACGGCTTAGTGTATAACTTACACAGATATTGCAAATTGGTTATTGCTGCAACTCTTCCCTGAGTGACTTAGTAACTCATCACTTTTATATTGACTATGTAAGTTGCAGCTCATACCAGTTACTTCATGGTATCTATATGTGGTTTCCACACTAAGTATGATCTTCCTGATTAAACACAATGCTGCTGAGAATTATACTTTCCTACTAGTCGATAACCCGGCGCTGCCCGGGTATTTATTTATAGGGGGGAAATGCCTGGACCAATATTTCTAATGTTGGATTTTTCCCCTTACCAGAGGGAGCCCTCTTGTGGAGTACTGTGAAGCCATTACCATAGCAACTCTAAACTGAGCATGTATCCACTATCTCTGAATGGCTGGATGAAGAAGCCTAGAATTTAAAGTCTAAGGGTCCTCTATATCTGGGGATTTACCATCCTTAGTCTTGAATTAATGCACTGTCCCAGATGAGTGCAGTGCATTAATCTGGAGGTTCTTCTGGACTCACTGATTAAGAAGCAGGAGGCAGTTGTGGTTAGGAGGGCTTTTGCACAACTATATGCACCAGTTATGCTCTTTCTAAATTGAGAAACCTTTCATCGAGTCTCCCACACTTGGTCATCTCCATGAGTTAATGCAGTGCGCTGTACATGGAACTATCCTTGAAGAATAAATATCTAGAACCTGCAGCTGGTGCAGAAAACAGTGGCATGAACAGTTTTGGGCACCCCTAGAGTTGCGCATGTAACATCTCTGCTATATGAGTTGCACTGGGTGCCAATTTGCTTCTGGGTCCAATTCAAGGCGTTAGACCTTTAAAGCTCTTCATGAGGCCATGTACCTGAGGAACCAATTACATCAACCTGTCCCACCAATCAGGCAGGGAGGGTAGGTTATGGACCCCATCAATCAAAGAATTTCAACTGGCAGGATCTAGAAAGAGAACCTTTTCTGTCATTGCATCCTATGGAGTGTTAGGAATGTAAGCTAACAGTTGGGTTAGCAATATATAAACCAGGATGGTAGTACTGTAGCTTTAAGTACTGCTGTAATGTGATTGGTTGCTGTTACCTCAAGCAGCCATAAGAGGGAGCCAGAATGACTGTTAGCTCTCTGTTTGTTAGACACTGATCGGTGGATGTATTGTGAGGTACTGTGTTTTTGCTACTGTTAGGTACTTTGTGTGCTAAACTGATTATTTGATACTGAACTCTGTTCGAAGGATCATTCCTTAACTGAGAACATTGATAACTGACTGACTGAACCATGTATGACGTGGACTGTAAATTGAACTCTGAATATCTCTATATTTCCACATAGTGAACTACTATATTTTATACTATTCGGTGTCCCTGTATGCTGGTTTGTGTGTGTTCTTCCATACCACTCTCATTACGCTTCTCTGCACACTCGCTCTCCTAACGGGGAGCTTACTTACTTAACATGGAGCATTTTGCCCCAAGAGGTGAGGTAATCCCCCACTCTGCTGGACTTCTGGAAGAGGGTCAAGATCTGGCTCTGCCAACTGCCTAGGGGGTCCAAGAATGATTTGTGACTCTGAGAGTACTTTGTGACTTGAGGGCACTCAAGTCTGCCTTTTTACATTTTTAATGTGTTTTTACTCCTATTTTTAACTTGTATTTATCTGTGTCCCTTTTATATGAGTGGCAGAGCACCTTTTATATGAGTGCATGGCTTTTGTTTCACTCAAGTGAAATGGGCGGTATATCAATTAGATTAGATGATAGATAGATAGATAGATGATAGATAGATAGATAGATAGATAGATGATAGATAGATAGATAGATAGATAGATAGATAGATAGATAGATAGATAGATAGATAGATAGATAATGATAATTGATAAATGATGGATGGATGGATGGATGGATGGATGGATAGATAGATGATTAGATAGATGGATGGATATATGCATGCATGGATGCATGCATGTATGGACTGACAGACAGACTGACTGTATCAGAGGTACAGTATACAGCAGCTGTGATTTGTTTGCATTGCAGTGGTCAGGCAACCCTTATGTTCAAGGCTTTATTCTTGTTTGCCATACCATGTCTATCTGGCAGGTCCAAGAGCTTCCTGCCAACAAAATCCAAGTGCTGAATAAAGACTTAAATGTCTGGGCAGCTCTGATTTATTGCCAAGTCCTGATGTGAAGCCTTACAATAATAGGTTCAACTTTGAGTTTGGCTGAACTGCAACATAATTAAAGCCGAAAACAGTGTGAAAAAGCATTCCAGTGTCGCAGGCTCTGTGGAAATGCGCAATTAAACTTTGTTACACTTTTTAAAATCAAACAATGAACACGATGCGGGAAAACTATGAAGGAAAGTTATGTGGAACTATGTTATTGTTGCAGTTATAAAATTGTCCACCCTTTCAGGTCATTCGTGTATGCTTTTGGCTGGTTTCTGAGACAAAGTTGGCAGACATATTATGGGGTAGTTAGTGAGAAATCTGTGGGCCATGCCAAGCAGAACAATGATAGTAAAGGAGTTAATGGAAGGGGGAGGAGATCCAGAAGGTATACTGTATTTTCCCTCTTGTATTGGGGAACAGTTTAGGAAATGGGAAGGAAGAAGGCTGAGTTTGACTTTTCGGGAGATTGGTCCCATTTCATGGAGGAGAAGGTCTGCAGCATCCTATGACCCTGGACCATGAATCCTGAGACGCTGATCTTAACTCTGCTATTTAAATAATTGTAGACAGATTAATTAGCAGGTCAAAAGCAATTTGAGATTTCTAACACATTTTTAATCCTTTCCCCCCCCTCCCAGATTACTTGAATAACCTCTGCCCTGATTCTGCTGAATATGAAGATACACAAGGTAATTTTATACAACCGCATTTTTACCCAGGGCTGGGAATGATAAAACTTATGTTGCTTTGAGTTAGCGCCATCCACTCATTTTGAATTGTTAATGAAATCAGAATTCGTTAGATTAGATACACTTCATTCTAAAATGGCTGTCTAGAATGAACAGTACAGTATGTCTAATGCAGTGGTGGGATTCAAACATTTTTTACTACTGGTTCTGTGGGTGTGGCTTGGTGGGTGTGGCATGGCTTGGTGGGCATGACTTGGTGGGCCTGGCAGGGGAAGGATACTGTAAAATCTCCATTCCCACCCAACTCCAGGGGAAGATTACTGTAAAATCTCAATTTCCCTCCACTCTCCAGGGGAAGATTACTGCAAAATCTTCATTCCCTCCCCACTCCAGGGGAAGATTACTGCAAAATCCCTGATGCTGACCCGTACCGATCAGCTGGGACTCAGGAGGCAGAGAATAGATTGGGGCAGGGCCAGTCAGAGGTGTTATTTACCAGTTCTCCAAATTACTCAAAATTTCTGTTACCAGTTCTCCAGAACTGGTCAGAACCTGCTGAATACCACTTCTGGTCTAATGGTTATTTAATAAAAAATCTGCGGAGTCCTACTTTCCTGGTAACTGAGGATATGACTTTGAATTTAAATGTCTTTATTAAATTTTTAGATTAATAACCTAGGAGAATATATTTCTTGGATGTGTGTTAAGGACTTTGCTTGAAAACTCCACACACTCAAGTATCCCCACTTAAAGGCTCTTAACATGTATTCTGATTCAAACTTAACTTAACTATATTGACAAAAAAGAGAAGCTGGAATTAGACTTTTAAGCATACATAGCAGGAAACTTAAATCTCAGAGTTAAAAGAGAAACTTTCGTTTTATGATTCAAAAGATTGTGAATTAGAATGAAGCTTCTGTTTTAACTCATATTATTTATGGAAAGGGAGAAGCTACATTAGAAACTTTTAGTACCTTAACTGCAGGCAGTTTATATTTGTAGTAATATGATATGTGGAATGACAGTGGAAAGATCATCCTGTTATTTCTAATATCAGCCCTTTCTAATAATTCTTTTTATTTTGTAACAGCAAAGACAGAATTAATTACTTTAGGTTGTAGAATGAGATAATAAATTATTAAAAAATCAACTCTTATGCTTAAACTATGATGGTTTCTACATAATAATAATAATTAATAATTTATTAAATTTCTAGCCCGCCCCCTCTCCCCGGGGGGACTCGGGGCGGTGTACAGGAATAAATTTAAAAACAAACAAACAATCATATACATAATTAAAAATCATATTAAATAACCCCTGTACGAATTATAAAAATTAAAAACATTAAAAACAGACCCTAAAAAATTTAGAAATAAAACTGAGGTGGGAAGATGGAATTAGGCCAAGCCGGCTAGCTGGAATAGGTGGGTTTTAAGTTTCTGACGGAAGGAGCGGAGATCCGTAGTCATTCTAATGTCGGGGGGAAGGTCATTCCAGAGGGTCGGGCCCATCACAGAGAAGGCCCTTCCCCTAGGCACCGCCCGCTGGCACAGCCTAGTGGACGGCACCCGGAGGAGTCCCTCTCTGTGTGAGCGAATCGGCCGAAGGGATGTATGGGGCATAATATAAGCAATATATTTATGCTAAAAAGAACTTTTGCTCTCCTGAGGAAAGATATTGTTCTGAAAGAATGCTCTTTACATAGAAGGCTGCAGTAAAAAAATAATTAATAATAATAATATATAATTTTATTTTATAAGCTTCATAAATTCATATGTTATTCCATTGCATTTCAGCGGCCTTGCTCATCATATCAGAACTTACAGATAGAGCCAATGATAGCATACAACAAGGGGTGAGTGCTAAGTCCTGACTTCAGAAATCGTATATCAACACTATCTTGATTATTTATTGTTAAAAATGAAAAAAAACTCACAAGAGGCTTAAAATAATGGTACAGTACATTCAACTTTGACAATATATGTGCGTTTTGATGTTTTAACTTTGTGTATATAATTTACGTTATATTCACACATTAAAAGTATTTATGTCCAGCAAGGTCTATCCATAGAAATGAAAATGATTGGTTATTGATTTTTTAGAACAATGTAATGGGAAGGCACAACAGCAGGGGAATTGTCCAGTGGGAGGATGCAGTAGCCAACAATACTGAAGCAGCTTAAGGTTGCAGTGTAGATGTGACATGTGAATTATTTGAGAACACCAACGGACAGATAATAACTCTGCCTTGGTAGGTTTCAATTTTAGCATGTTTTTCCTCATCAAGGCTTCCTGACCTCAGGACAGGTCAACACTTTCATCAGTACTACTCATGGCAGAGATGTAAAGCTGAGTATTATTGGCATACTGATGTCATTGAACCCAGAACCAATGCTTGACCTCTCCCAATGGTTTCATGTCAACGTTAAACAGAGAGAACAAGGACAAATCCCCATAGCATCCCAGTATCTCATCTCATATCACCATCGAGTTGAACTATCCACTGAGGGAGAAGTGAAACCACTGCAAAATAATGCCTCTAATTCCCAAAGCCAATCCAGATAACTACCATGGAAGATATCAAAAGGTATTGAGAGGCTTATTAGAACCAAGACAAGCACAATGCCTTCATCCAGAACCTGACAAAAGTCATCTATTAATGTGTCTCCATTCCTTGTCCAGGTCTGAATTCTGACTAAAAGGGGTACAGCTAATCTGCTTCATCTAGGGTGCTCTGTAGCTGATTCTTCACCACTGTACGAACTACCTTGTTTACCCTCCCTCGTTGATTTCTGATAGCAGTTCCTACCATTTTGAGGTGGAGTATACAAAAATTGGCCATGAAATAGGCATATCATTTTAAAGCCACCATCACAACAAAGAAGGCTCAGTTACAGTAGTGATAAGAGCTGAAGGACCAGGTTAGGGACAGATCATCATGAAGAAAATCTATTTACGTGGTTGACAACAATTTGATGGCACCCAATCAGCATCATCAATCAATCCCATCTCTATTGTATCCTCAGATCCTCCCCTCCTGTTGAGTGAGTCCTTTCCCGATTTTTAACAATGACTGCTGTAGAGCAACTGCTACTAGAGCAATCTAAATAAAGATTATTGGACAATAGCAATAGTACTTAGACTTATATACAGTCTCAGTTTACAGAGTCAGCATATTGCCCTCAACAATCTGGGTCCTCATTTTACTGCAATCACTCTTTATGGGTCTGGAATATAACAGTTTTTGTTTGTATGAGTATAGGAAGTGGAAGAATTCTTACATACAATCTAAGAATAAAAGCAGCCCTTCTCTCTCTCTCTCTCTCTCTCTCTCTCTCTCTCTCTCTCTCTCTCTCTCTCTCTCTCTCTCTCTCCCTCCCTCCCTCCCTCCCTCCCTCCCTCCCCCTCTAGCTCTCTCTCCACAAATGACCCATTACAGAAGCATGGAGGGGATCACTGCATAGTGCCTTTTGATTAGCAATGCTAGCAGGAGCCTTCTGAACAGGCACATAGACTTACAGCCCCTGCAAACCATCTGGGTGATTAAAATGTTCCAAAGGCATCACAGAGACCTGAGGATTGAGACGTTAGGAGAGTGAATGGAAGCCGTGAATATAATGACTGCAATTCATTAAAATCTCGTCCTTTTTGTATCCACGTGCCATCCAGCCCCATCTCTTTAGTAGCAACAGAGGTCTCATTAGTTTCATTTTAGATAGCAAGATTTTACAGCTCGTCTGTGCTCATTCATTGTGTCCAAACTTTTCAACACTGGTACATAGTTAATAGAGTGAGAGTCTGGTAAATGAGCATTCTGATCTCTGAAAAGGAGGCCAAATTTTATGGTGTATTTAATGTGTTACTATTACCTGTTAGGACCACAGCTGAACAACTGTTACTAATAGACGAAAATTACAGCTGATGCTATTAATGATACAGCTAACAGTTTTTACCCATCTTGGCTTGACTTGAAAGTTTAAGAGCAGACATGGGTGGGGCACCAACACAGAATCCTAAAGTGAAATGTAGACTGGGAAGATAAATAAAAACATCACAAAAATATTCTAGAAAATTAAAAGTTAAGTTCAAGTCAAGGTAGAGGGCTTCCGCCTCAGCAGATGGCAGTGCCTGAGTAGCCTTGGAAATTAAGCCAACTCAAACCCTGGTTAATGCTGGGTAACTCCCAGGACTCTAGGCGAAAGAAGATTGTTTTAAAAAAAGTGCAGAGGGAAGCAATTGCTTACTGTTGCCAAGAAAATTACATGAATGTGAATCACTAGAAATCCAACACAGCTGGAAGTTATTTCTGTTCCAAGCAGCCAAAAACATCTGACTATATGAAAAAAGAAGTAAATGTAGACTGTTACCCACTTAAAATTCAATTTATAGCAGTATACATCTTGACCCTGTGCACAGTCCCCTCTACCCCAATTATAGGGCCAAAGCAAGCAAAAGACATCGACGAACTTCACACTTGCATGAATGATATTGTTTTTAAAAAAGGGTTTCATTAGGGTTACCGTATCTCTGCTGCAGAAAATCAGAGTGCCACTAGGTGGCAGCGCAGCAATACATCAAAATCCAGCTCTTTGCTGATCTATAGTGGTTTCCTGAATTTTTGCAGCCCAAATATCACCTAATGCTCTTGGCATAGTGCATCTAGAAAGAATGTGATTTCTACAGGTAAGTTCATATGCAATTATTTGGAGAAGGGGAAAGGATTGATAGACCCTTCAAACCAATGTTGGACAAATTCAGGATGGGGATGCTAAGGAAGGATGTAAAAGAGTTTTGCCACAAATTCCTCTGAGAGATCGTCTCAAAAACAATTCTGTGCAAAGGTGGATAGGGTGGCAAGTAGTATGTTTCAGTATGCTTGCCCTTTAAAAAGCCAGTGTGCACCAATCTCTTGAGAAAGGGGCTGCTTCTTCCTTCTTTGACATCTCCATGAACATCTATGATCAAAGGATCATTCCAGAAAGTGTTGGAGAAAGAAATATGCTTTTCTGAAGTAACCCATCTTAGACCTTTTGGAGCATATGTAGCAGGCAGAGCTCTTTCCAAAGATAAGTAAAGCTGTAGAACACCAATCATCAAACTATGGCCCATGTGCTGGATACGACCCGCCAATGCAAAGTATCCAGCCCACGGAGTGATGGGATTCAGCCCCGCCCCTCACCCCACCCCACTCCTCACCATTGGCCTTATCTTCCAGCGAGCATCCACTCCAGCTGCACTTCTAGTTAGTTATTTCACTGGTTGAGCTGCCGAAGGTAAGGCCGAAGGGTTCTGGGGAGGACCAGCTGACTGAGGGGTGATCTTGCCAGTGCAGCTACGTGATCCAGGGTTGGTGGGTGAGTAGGAGAGAGGCTGCTGCTGGCTTGAAAAGCAGCTCTGCTCCCAGTTTGTAAAGTAGTGCTTTAAAAGTCTTTAAAAACAGCCTTTCAGGATGTTTTTCACAGCCATAGGAGTGAGTAGAGGAGGAGCAAGTACAGCAAGGACAAAGGCAAAATGGACTGCTAAATTGGCCATGCCCACCCAGTCACATGACCATCTAGCCACGCCCACCCAGTCACATGACCATCTAGCTACAGCCACCCAGCCGGTTCAGCTCCCCAACAGACTGAGGGACCGTGAATTGCCCCCCCCATTTAAAAAGTGTGAGTACTCCTATAGAAGAACCCTCAGACACCCTGAATATCTTTTAAAGGTTATTGCAATTGCCATTCATCCTGGCAAAATTTTAGATTGATTTTTTTTCCACTCCATTGATTTTTAAAAACTGTACAAAAAGTGGAGTTAATAGCCATGTAGCTGATTATATAAAGTATATGTTACTGTCTCAATTACAATGCTTTTTTGAAAGCTAAACAAGGTGACTATGCTCAGAAAATGCCTGGTATCACAGTGTTGATAAGTAGTGCTAGGTATTCTCATTAAAGGCAGGTGTTTAGGTGTGTTGATCTAATTGCACAAAAAAACAAACATCCTATGCTGGTCTTGTGGGTACACCAGTAGCCCTGTTGTAAAAAAAACAAAAACAATGCAATGCAATGCAACCCTTTTCATAGTGTGAAAAGAAGGAAACATCTGCTAGAGGCAGATCAAGCTGCTTCAGAGGTACATTAGCAAACGATAGTGAAACAGTTGGCAATTCTGTTGTGGAATATTGGACACCACCAACAGAGTGTATACCTGAATTCTTGTCAATGAATATGAAAGTTCTGAATAGTGGAGAAGTTGTATTAATTAAACTAGTGTTGTGGTTCTGAATTCTCACAATTAGCTATGAGTTATAATTTATGTTAGAATTCTCTTGCTTCTCATCTCAGTTGGATAACTATCATTTCAGTGCAGAAACCTTTGCACATAGCATATCTCTTCATTACACAGTGTATGCGATAGTAGACAACAACTCTATCAGCACCAATAATTGATGATGCTTCTCCTACTGCTTCTCAATCTCAGAGAGAAGTTCACAAATGTTTGTCATTTGTGGATGCAGTTGCATATGTACAAAGACCCACATTTACTGTATTCTTACACTAATCTATTTCTCTAGAATTTTCTTTGTTTATTAACCACATTATACAGAGACTGATGATGCTATATTTCCTTCATTCAAACAGAAGCATATCATGTGCATTGAATGTAGTTATTTTTTATTAAACTACATTTGCTTCATTTTTTATCCACAGGAAAATTTGCAGAAATTGGTACATATAGAGCACAGTGTCAAAGGGCAGAGCAACCTTCTACAACCAGGAAGAGTAAGTTCTCTTTTTGATCAACAGTGTTATGTAAAGATTTGAGGTTCAGTCCAATAAATGCTGATATCAGTAGATCTGATATCCTTGATTATTTGCCAATATTCGCTATAGTATGACACTGCAAACTTTAGGATTTCATTAAGCCATTTCTCCTTAATTTAAAAGGCAGTTAATGAATGCCAAGAGTTGCATCTGTATTTCAGTTCACATGTTGAACTAATGAATGTAAGCAAAAAAAAGATGTATTTGTGCCTCTCTTTTCTTTCTCAGATATTTCTGAAAGAAGGGACATTAATGAAAGTGTCTGGGGAAAATAGGCATCCTCGGCATTTATTTTTGGTAAGATTTTGTTTTTACTCTCTATTAATATGTAGTCAGATATATATGAATGAATCTTTGCAAATAAGTTGGCAATCAGCAATGTATTTCCTAAGGAATAAAGGACACTGGACACAGTGGGACTTTCTTATAAATAAACAGAATTCCAATTTAACGTTGCAGCAATATAAATGCTAGTTTGGACATCATTCCCCCAAACTGTTATAAATATTTGTCTATTTACTTAATAAGTTTATAGGCTGTTTATCTCATAAACAGGGGTGGGGTGGTGGCTCAGTAGCTAAGAGGCTGGGCTTGTAGGCTGGAAAGCAGGCAGCCCAGGTTTCTACTCCTGAGCGCCATGCAATGGGGAGAGCTCTTGTTCCTTGCCCTGCCAACCTAGCAGTTCAAAAGCATGCAAATGTGAGTAAATAAATAGGTACCATTTCTGCGAGAAAGTAAGGGCACTCCATGACATCATGCTGGTCACATGACTGTGGAAATGTCTTCACACAGCGCTGGCTCAATGGCCTTGAAACAGAGATGAGCACTGGCCCCTACAGTTGACAACAACTAGCAGGATAAAATCTGCAGGGACTCCTCTACATTTTACATTGTACCAATCACATATATATGACTGAGTGAAGAACAATTAAAAGAGTGTAAGAACAATGCACATATTGAGATTTCTTTTACTAAAACAGCAAAAGTAAGAATAACAACCAACAGCACTCATAAACACTCAAATTAACCATGAAACATGTTCTCCCATGCTACCAGGGCCTCGGACTCAATAACAAAGCATGTTTTACAAGAATGTTTTTCATTCTTGTAAAAGGCCAGCAGAGTCAAGGAAAGTCTAATTTCTGGGGGGCAGGTAGGGATATATTCCAAAGAGGTGATATTTTTGCCTATATGACCAAAGCAGACTTAAACTATACTTTAATTTTGCAGCCTAAAATTGTATTTAACTTGCTGACTCATATCTCTTTGCTGACTCATATTCAACTAGTAACTGATCAGTTACAATTCCATATGTGTTATTATAAGTCATGTATTCCCTATCCTACCATATTTTCCAGAGTATAAGACGCACCGCAGTATAAGTTGCACCAAGATTTTAAAGAGGTACATTTTTTAAAAAAAGTTTTTGCACTCTGCAGATCTCCCAAACCCTCTGCCTGTGTCATTTTAGGTGAAAAATGGGGCATGCAGAGAGTTTGAGAGGCCTGCAAAGTCCTCCTGGGGGCTGGGGAGCCAAAAATGAGCATTTTTCATGAAAACGAGCCAATGTTTTGCCAAAAAAATGCTGTATTCAGTGTGTAAGATACACCCAGATTTTCAGTCTCTTTTTTTGGGGGAAAAGGTGCAACTTATACTCCGAAAAATATGGTATATCCAATATTTTGATTTCCTTCTCCAAAGTGGGGAAAATTGTATTTGTATTTACAGGTGGTCTTAGCTTAACCATGGTAATTGGGATCAAAATTTCCATCATTAAGTAATGCAGTTGTAAAGCATGAGGTCACGTGATTGCGTTGCTTAGCAATAGTAGTTCCAGCAGTTCCCAGTTACTGTCATTAAGCAAGGATCAAATGGGTCTGTGACTTCATGTGACCGTGACTTCCGTTTTCCTGTTGGCTTCCCCATTTGCTCATAGGAAGCTGGCCAGGGAAGGATGGAAATCATGATCGCATCACCATGGCACACTGCAACAGTTGGAACTTCAATGAGTGTTCTTAAGTTTAACAGTTATTGAACATGTGGTCATTAACTGAGGTCTACCTGTATTACATTTACTTTCTTATTTGAAACCCAGTTTTAGTCTATCAAGATAGTTTTGAATGCCATTTTTGAATTCTAGTTCATAAGTAGATTGTTAGCTACCTACTTAATTTTGTGTTGTCCGAAAATTTGATTCCTTAAAAGATTTAAAGGATTAAGACCAAGTCCTGGGGCTTCCCACCTGATACTTCCCTCAATTTGATGAGAATCAATAGATCAGTATATTTTTGAGCATGGTTTTCAAACTAGCTGCTTATCTACTCAACAGATGTATCATTCAGAACATACTTAATTGTCAATTAAAATGTCAAGTTATATTATGTCTACATCATTCTCATAGTCTACTAAGTAAGTTATCCAATGGAAAATTGAGATAAGATTAGTTCTTAACCAATACATGCTGAATTGTAAAAATCATGACATTGTTTTCAATGCATTTATGGTTCAAATACTTTAATATCTGCTCTAGAATCTTACAAGGAATTCAATTAAATTTGAATTCAACTACATTCTCAGTCCAAATTTACTTTTTCCTTTGTACTTAATTCCAGAGCATGTCAAATTATATTAATGATAGGAGGTCTCAAAGCACTCCTTTTTTCAATTACTAAATGGCTTCAGATACCAACTGCGGTGGCAAATTTACCAATAACTGGGTTTTTTCCCCTTCTTGATTGCTCTCTTTCCCTTACTGAAGCATTGAAATAGCACCTAGCGATATAACATCGTTTCATTTTCAATTATGTTTTCCTAGTTTTTTGTCATTCAAATTGCAAAGACAAAGTCAATCCTATAAGCTGTGCATGTTAAAATAAAAGGAAAAGCATTTCTGAATGAAACGTGAATTTAGATTGTGCCGCAAGTTGCGTGACTCAAAATTAGATTGTCTGTTCACTGCAGGGGGGAAATAATTATCTCTTGGCAGTTGGAGATATTGCAAAAACGAGTTCTTGCGGGATTTAATGGCACATGAATAAATATATTCCAGTGACATTTCCTGTTTTTCATCTCTTCTGCCAAAAATGAATCATACAATCAGGCATCTCTATTGCCATGAAGTAAAATTTGGAGTAACAATGAAGGCTAATGATTTGGATCATCAAAAATAAAACAACCTGTGTAGTTTTTCAAAACTCCTGAAAAACTGTTGGAATATCATTCCACATAGTTGGTTGATCCAGAAGACAATTGTAAAAGTGGCATGGTAGGACTATGTAATGTGGTTATTAGTTCCTACTCTATCTAATAATTAAAATAATGTCCATAAAATATAAATGCCCATGTTGCACAGCTGCAGAATAAATAGCAGTTTGTTTGGTATGGTACTAAAACAGAATGCATAAATGGGCTTCCCTAGAAAGAACAGCTGTTGTTGAGTTTGTAGGAATCATGATAAAAATCCATGCATATGTTGGAAAGTTAGACCTTCCTATAGCATATATCACAGAATGTATTCTGGAAAGTTTTTTTTTTTAATAGGGATGTTTGTGTAGAAGTGGTATGGGTTGGGATAATCACATATTTCTAAAAATAGTGCAAAAATAAACAAAAATAGTTTAAAAAGTGAAATCTTTAGCAATAGATTTCACTTGAGGACTACCTGTATTCAATATGATAACAGTTAGAAAGAGTCTAATTTATTTTTTTAATGACATACGTAGATCATGGGAATTTGTCCTGAGTAGCATTCAAATAATTGAAAAGGAGTATATTCCTTTTCTGATCTTATGTATGATTACTCTGAAGTAAGCCCTATTGAACTTTGCAGACTTCAGTGCAAAACTCTAAAAACAAATATAATGGTCTATTTATATATTATCTATTCAGCAACTGAAGATTTTCTGCACATTGCTTTTTAAGGAATTATTTGTTGAGAAATTAGAGGAAACACTTGGAAAAATGTGACAATCCTAGACCAGGCCAAGTCCAAAAATGCCAGGGAATTTCTAGAATCCTGGCACTCTGACAAATCAGCCATCAATAGTCACATAGACATTAACAACATCTATAGACTATGCAAAAGAGATAATCAACCAGCCCAAAAGAGAAAAAGACTCCAGCACCTCTCCACCAGTAATCAGCACTCAGCTCAGCATAGGTTAACTCCAAGGTTAACTTCAGACCAACTTCAAGTGAACAATATCCCAGTGAGGAAACTGCCAAAGAGCCATCAGTAAACAGCCCAACCAAAGAATTTCTAAGACCACCCACACAGACAGGCAAGACACCAAAATACAAAACTGACAGCAAACAGCACTCCTTACTAGCATTGATGATGTTACCTAGTTAATGTAATGAAACGTGCAAGAAAACAAGCAAGTTCAGAGAGCACCAAGGATCCTTCAAACAAAATCTGCATTCAAATACTATGTTAATGTTGACCAGATTTAAAAAAAACAAACAGGTACCTTTGGACAAACTCCCCCCCCCCCCCATAACTCCTACATTTTCTGTTTAGATAGGATTTCGGGTTGGTGTTGAAAAGAAAGATGTTGTGGAGAGAGACTGGCTGAGCCAGGAGGAGGTATCAAGCATGGATTAAGGTAGAATATTTACAGAGACACAAGAGAGCAAGGAGCAATACCCCTTGAATGCAGCTGAAACTTATCTAGCCTGACCCAGGTGTAGACAGACAGCCTGGGAAGATTTCTGTGAAAGTAGATAATTGAACTCTTCATGTGTAGATCTTGTGGTTCAGGCACAACAGGTGTGTTCCTGATATATATATATATATATATATATATATATATATATATATATATATATATATATATATATATATATATATATATATATATATATATATATATATATATATATATATATATATATATATATGTTCCTGATATATATATATATATGTTCCTGATATATATATATATATATATATATATATATATATATATATATATATATATATATATATATATATATATATATATATATATATATATATATATATATATATATATATATGGCACTGCTGATCAGCAGTTACAGCATGGCTCTAGATAAATACACAGTCTAACCAGGTGTGAAGCAATTTGATTTGGTTTTAAGCATTGTACAAAATAAGCTATTTATTTTAGGGAAACTTCGGTACTGACTTTCAGCATCGTCAATTAAAAAAAGACCCAAGGACTAAGCTGAGCTTTTCCAGCTGCAAAAATTCAACAAAAATAAAGCAACACCAACAGAATAAAACCAGGTTGCTAGCAAAGACATCTCAGTCAATTTGTTAGTAATGTACAGAAATGTGTGTAATGCTCTTGAAATAACATGGAAATAGTGCACAAAGATGAACACAATCTCTTCCATACAAATGTTTTACATATATATATATACTCAAAGCCGACTGAACATTTAGCAACACCATTCCTCTCCTGCCATTAATTTGAATTTCCTGGTCATGAATAATGGTAGGACTTGAGACATCAGGTACATTTCTCTGAATGTGAAGACAAAACAGATGGGAAATCACTCTAACAGGCAATTAACAAACACAACCATCATTAATGTTTAATAAAACCAAAGGATAATAATCATGGCTGCCATAGCAACAGTGCAATAGGGTGGCTCCCATTGTCATCGCTAACGCAAAATATCGTGTTTTGTAGAACTTTTTAATATATATTTTTTTCTTTGCAAACAACAAGCAGAATGTATAGCCAGGGCATACATGCAGTGCATGCTGGGGAAGGTGTGACAATCCTTCATGCAAACTAATTTTATGGGATGGCAGGGTGCCCTTCATTAGCTATCTCTTCTGTGACCTGAATTGACCTCATACTAGGTGGCTGCATTAATAAGCAAAGAAAAGGGCATAGCCTTCCCAGTAATTAAGTAAACACTGCATATTCAAAAAGGGTTACAACCTAATTTTTATCTCTGTTTTCTACAGTGAAATCATTACATTTTAAAGGCTAAATTAATAACTGCATAAATCAAAGACATTTTTGTGGCTTTGTAACAAAATTAACTTCTCTTGATATTCTTCCTGTGACATTTCCTCCTAGAAAGCCACATTTAATCTTTTTTTTTTATAATAATCAAGGGAAATTCATTTTCATGATCTATTCTTTAATAGCTAAGAGACAGTTTTTTTCCTCCCTTGACCTTGCCAATTCCCAATTTACGAGAAACTATCCTAGATTTATCTTTGTAGAGGTGTTCGGTACTTGCGATACTGGGTCAATATAAAATCACAAGGCAGGGTCAGACACTGCAATTATTAAATTAATATTGGTAGAAGGGGTAATTTACAAAGCAATACACAAATGTGACACAAACTTCCTTGAGAAGCCTTTGGTTATTTTTTTAATATAGAAAATCTGTATTTGCTGATCTAGAAAAAAATAATCTTCTGGGACAGTAATAAGTGAAGAATAGTAAGTAGGAGATAAGGGAGATGAATAATGTAAATTCAAACTAAAATCCAGACTATATTTAGTAGTAATACTTTTATTTATTTTCTTATTAAAAGTTTTTTTTATTTTAAATTTTCAAAACAAACACAACACAAAGAATCCTCCTTCTTTACATACTGTAGAAAGTGTATCAGTTGGTTACAAAAAGCTTTCGTGCGTCTCTTCCACTGTCGTCACAAAATTCGTATTAACTCAAGTATTTTAAATCAGATATTTTTATACATATTACCATCATCATACCTCCATTTTCATTTGACTATAATTGTTTAAACGTCCTTCATCATAAAATGAACCAAGATTTAAAACCTGACCACATACTGGTATTTCATTTGTTATTTCTAATATCCTCCAATAACACCATATCCTTATGGCCTATTCTGACTAAACATCAATAATATTTAGTAACAAAAATTTCTAATCCTCCTTTCAAAATCACTGTTTACAATTTACATCCAATTTGCTTATGTTGTACCCATACACATTGTTATCATTATCCCTCCTTCATTTAACTCTATCCATTATCATAGCATTTCCCCCCCCCATAATCAAAACTTAGCTAAATTCAACTTAGTTCTTTTTATTAACTTTTATATATAACCAAATAATTTCTAATCTTCCTTTCATAGGTACCATTCAATATTCATATCCAATTACTACTTGTCATACCAATACATATGTATACATCATTATCATTATCAGTTGTTTATTTAACCATATCTATTTCACTAAATTTAACTAGTTTTAGATTATATACTTTCATCTATCAACCTGTACCTTTCCAGTAGCAAAACAATCTCATGTCTTCTGCCATTTGTGATATCAGTTCTCTAATCATCTCCTTAATCAAATTTGCATGGACTCCTCTTTGCAACTCATTGCTTATTGAGTCTCTCAGGTAATTTCGATGCCCTTCTTCTGTTTCCTTGATCAGCTTATCTTTAATTGTCAGTGGTGTTATTGATGATGTTGCTAATAAAATTTCTCTCTTTAAATCCATAAATTCTTTTGTTTTTTCTTCTTCTGTATCTTGCCATCTGGGGTAGAGTTCCCTCCATTTAATTCCTCTTTCCGTATTCCACTCTTTCCATTTCCAGACACAAACCAATCAACATAGATATCAGCGGATTTGATTTCTTTGTGGTCATTTTTCTCTTCGGTTTTTAGGACTCTAACCTCCACTTTTTCCACTTGATAAACATCTCCAACTTCTTCATCATATTTTACTGTTAAATGCTCTAGATTTTCCAACTTCTTCTCCGTCCTCTCAAATGTGTTTGATAATTTCTGAATTTCAAACATTATCTTTTGCAAACTTAAACCTTCTTTCTAGTGTTGAAGTTGTGCCATAATTTCCAGCTGACAAATACTGCTGCTCTGGATTGAAGGATTTTTACAAGGTTGAACATAAATTCACAGTAAAATCTTCTTTTCACTTTCTCTGTTTAGAGATATAGTTCAAAATGACATCTGTGTAAACAATTCGTCCTTTGGTTCTTATCACTCTCTATAAACAAACTGTGAGACTTTGAATTGCCAAGCCAGACTGTTCAGTGAGTGTCGCTGCAAGGGTCGCGACATACTTGAGTCCGGATTCGCCTGTCTGGGCCTTCAGGGTTCTCCCTTGGGTGGGAGAACGAGCCCCGGTCCTCACCGGGAATTTGGAGGGTCCACACGTGGACGAAGGCCGCAAATTAAGACACCACACAAAGAGTTAGTTCGAGGTAGGCAAGCACAGTGCTTGGAGGATGTATGGCTACATTCCTCTTGACATGTTCTGTACAGACCCTTTTATTAAGCAGTTTCTTTAAGGTGGGGGAGTGGACACATACAAAGAAGTACATTCAGCAATTTTCCACAAGAAAATAATTAATAGGTATGTAGCAGTTAAGGGGTTTTCAAAAACATCCCTAATAATGCATCGTATACACAGTTAGATATTTGCAGTTAACCAACAACCTATACAAACGCTATGCTAAGCTAAGTAAAGGTTAATTAAATATTGTGGTCAGCAAACATCCTATGTAAGTTAAAGGTCACATTCTTATGGCCTACTTGCGTTTCAGCTTCAACAAGGCCTGAACCAAACTACTGTCATGCATTCACATCTCCTCTGTTTTTGTTTTAAAAGGAGGTCAATATCCCTCCAAGGCTATGCGTTCCTCTAACAGCCCACCCTCCGGCAGGCAGTGAGAAGAACCATTCACCTTATCCGGGAATTGAAGCTCACTTTCTGTATCGGAGTCTGAATCCGAAAATGTTAACAACGGTTGTTTGCAGGTGTCGTGCGAGGAGGGTAACAAGTGTTGCAGTAGGTTTAAATCTTTGCGAGTAGCATCAACTTCTTTATCTATGTCACCCAGGCGATTACGCAAAAACCTGAGCAGTTTTCCCATAACACAAGGACCAATGATACAAGCAATCAAAATCAAAATCAAAGGACCTATAAGGACTGAAAGCAAAGTTGTAAGCCATGGAGAAAAGTTAAACATTCCTTGATACCATGTGTGAGACTTGGAGCGTTCTGACTCTCTCTCTTTCAGTCGGGTATTTAATTCTGCCATAGAATCAAGCACAATGCCTGAACTATCAGTATAAAAACAGCATTCTTCTTTTAAAGCTACACATAAGCCGTCCTGTTTCAAAAATAACAAATCCAATCCTCTTCTATTCTGTAAAACAACTTCAGATAGTGAAGTAAGAGAATTCTGGAGAGCAACCATAGATTGAAAAGGTACGGCAGAACCTATGGCCTCATAAAATGGTGGTTGGAAAAAAAAGGCACATCCAACACTCCGGATCAGCATTAGGAAAGGCATGACTGTTATTAAGAGCAAAATAGGAGGAAGAAATAAGAGACAATAAGGCTTATTACTTAAAAATATACAGTTAACTACTTTAACACATGTTACATTTTTAGGAACTGCTACTATCAATATATACAAAGCAATTGCATCAGAGGGAGGATCATAAGCAATTAATCCTCAATGAAAGATAGTCTTATAATTCGAACCAATGAAGTGTTGAATTACTGCAGGCAAAATTCAAACAGGATCCAAGCATATAAAAAGCAAATGTTTCATGTACAGTTCAAGTCAGTGTGTGTAATGTTAGTTGCACCCATAGATTTTTATTGCAGTCACTGTTCAAATGAGTTTTTTGGTGAGATGACAAAACAAGTAAACATAAACAAATGATGACTAATGATGACTAAAAACTTGGCAAAAATGGCAGCACATAAGTTGTCGTGTCGTTGTTTCAGCACTGCTTTGATGGTTTTTGGTTTTTCATATCACTGGACAGCTGTTTTGGCAAGATCGTATTGGCCACTGTGCTGTCTGTAAAGTCATCTTGGTCATCTCTGGAACTGGATTTGGGAACTGGTACGACAATATTCTTGTCTAGACAAACATCACGTACTAGAATCCATAAAAATCTGTAAAAACAAGCACAGCATATCCTCGTCCCCCTTGCGGGGGAGGCAAACAAACTTTTTAAATCTATTGTGTTACCTATGCCAAATTAGCCAAATTGGGGTACACCAAATTACTAGGTACCCAAAATCCCTCCTTTTTTATATGTTTGAAAAAACAGTCCCTGAAGGACCAATTAACACGTTCCACAATGGCTTAACCTGTGGAATTATAAGGAAAAACCCAAAAATTAAAACTGGTGCAATTAGTACAAAATTACAAAAAGGCCAATGAAAAATAGGCCAGGCCATTGTCAGTTTTTTTTAAAAAAAAAAAAGTTTGCCCAAGGCAATAAAGGCTGGAAAAAAAAATGTGGCCAAAAATTAAAAATAGATAATACAATAATAATACAATAACAGAGGTGGAAGGGACCCTAGAGGTCCTTCAATCCAACCCCCTGCCTAGGCAGGAAACCTATACCATCTCAAACAAATAACCATTCAACATCCTCTCAAAGACCTCCAGTGTTGGGCCATTCACAACCCCTGGAGGCAAGCCGTTCCATTGACCAACTGCTCTTAGAGGCATTCACAGGTATCACTGGGGCGTTTCATACACACACTCATGGTAAAAATGAGCAAACACTCATTCTCCCCGCTCCTCCTGCTTCCCTCCAAAGAATGACCCAGAAGGAAGAGTGGGTGGGGGGAGAGGGAAATTCACACAGGCAATCACGTGGACCTCTGGAGCCATTCACTTATCACTCCCTGGGGCATGGGGGACACATATTCACATTCATACTGCAATCAAACCTGCATGCTTGCTCATGCCAAACAATTTGGAAATGATAACACACATGCATACACACACATACCATCCTTTATATAAAAGGGAATCAAACTACATTCATACCAACTTTTACCATCAACCTACTCACATTTGCACTACAATCATTAATTTCACATATAAAAATCCCATTTCATTCTTTCTTCATGCAAGGCAGTTATTACAATTACTTCAGGGAGCTGTACATAAGCCAATGAGCTCCATTTTCTATTATTAAAGGATCTCAACTTCCCTCCAGGTCTGGAGATGATCACACACTAGATTGTTAATGCCTGTCTCTACCCTGGGGTGTTCGTTTCTTAATTTGGATCTGCCAGCGGACGCTGGCTAAGTTTTAAAGATCCAAATTCTATCTTGATATCCCAGCACGCGCTGGCATTTTTAAATATCAAGATGTATAAAAACAATGTACAGAGATGTTTGTCCACACATTGTTTGCATTCAGCCAGGGTTCTAGGTTGGCTCATGCTGGCATATTTTTAAAGATCCAAGATGTATGGAGACTTTCATTAACACATCATTTGCATCTGGGTGGGGCCCTTGATTCATCTGATGGTGGCCAAAAAATCAGCAAATTTGTTGACAAAATCTAAATCAAAACTGCCTTCTGGAGGCCAGGTTTTTACTTTAGGACTAATAGAGTAGGTTGGTCAGAAAAATGTGCAGAGGGTTTTTACTCAGGTTGAAGGCAAACCTTTAGTAGGAACTTCCTTCATTTCATACATACATACAAGGCAACAAAGGCAGAAAAGGAGCCAGCCCGTGGATCTACGTCAGGAAAGTCAGTAGGAGTTTCAGTAGGAAAAGAAGCAGAAGTCTCCGCCAGGGGAGCGGAGGAAGCGACTGAGACTTTGGGGGCCTCATAAGGAGGTGGTGAAACCTTCGGGGTTACGTCCGAAGGAGAAAGATTAGGAACAAAAGAAACGGAAGAATCGTCTGAAGGAGAATTAGGATAGAGAGTAAGCGATAGATTTTCGAGAAAGCGGATAGACAGTGATGCTGTTAATCATTTGGAGAGAATTAATACGCTTCACGAGAGCGAAAAGTTCCTCTCGGTGATGAGCAGAAACCTTTTAGCCCGAGGAGCCCATGACTTACGTGTGCACAGTGGCGCGTCCGGCCGGGTAAGTTCACAGGAGTGAAGGAGAGCACACCGCTAGACAACGATCGTGCCCATGAAGACGCCAAGACAGGACTGGACGAGCCCCCAGATGTCGCTGCAAGGGTCGCGACATACTTGAGTCCGGATTCGCCTGTCTGGGCCTTCAGGGTTCTCCCTTGGGTGGGAGAACGAGCCCCGGTCCTCACCGGGAATTTGGAGGGTCCACACATGGACGAAGGCCGCAAATTAAGACACCACACAAAGAGTTAGTTCGAGGTAGGCAAGCACAGTGCTTGGAGGATGTATGGCTACATTCCTCTTGACATGTTCTGTACAGACCCTTTTATTAAGCAGTTTCTTTAAGGTGGGGGAGTGGACACATACAAAGAAGTACATTCAGCAATTTTCCACAAGAAAATAATTAATAGGTATGTAGCAGTTAAGGGGTTTTCAAAAACATCCCTAATAATGCATCGTATACACAGTTAGATATTTGCAGTTAACCAACAACCTATACAAACGCTATGCTAAGCTAAGTAAAGGTTAATTAAATATTGTGGTCAGCAAACATCCTATGTAAGTTAAAGGTCACATTCTTATGGCCTACTTGCGTTTCAGCTTCAACAAGGCCTGAACCAAACTACTGTCATGCATTCACAAGTGAGGAAAGTGAAAGTGCTTTGTTCCTAATACACAAGCCTCCAGCCTCCGAGCAGCAGCACTAACTTTCCCTTTGTTGTTAGAATTCTCTTTATTTCCTTCTTTTCTTTTCTTTTTTATATTCCAAGTTAAAAAAATAAAAATCAAATTCTTGAGTAAAATAGAGGAGAAAGAGAGGAAAACACACGTAGTAATGAGGAAGGAGAATTTTAGTCCATAGGTTGCAAAAATAATAATTAAAAAAGGATAGAAGAAGAAAACTTAATCCATTCATTTTAAAAGGCTTGCATAAATTCCATCCATAAAAATAGCATTTAAGAGCAAGATAACACACTGACCAAAACCATTCAAAGCTTAATTCCACTGTTTATTTCTTCTGTTCTCAGATTTAAATTAATTTTAAGTTTTTTGTAGGCAGTCTTTTTTAAAACGGTAAAAATTCCTCACTAGCCGTTAACACTTTCTCTTTCCGTTTCCTTCCATTCGGAGCCGTCCCAACTTCATCAGCCTAGGGGATGTGCTTTTATCGCCAGCTAGAAGAACTTCTCCTGGGTCGATCAGGGACTTTGCGGTGTCCCTGAGATCAGCGTTCGCCATCTCTGCGGGACGGTTTAGGTCCGATTGGACCATCCAGTGATAAAAGTTTCAGCAGCAATCTCAGAGCATTGAGATTGCATGTCCATCTCGTAGCGATGTTGGCTCCTCCTCTTCCAGGAGTAGGACTTTTAGAGGCAGTGTTCATATATACCTGTCAAGTATAAGATGAAGCTCCATGTAGCTTTATCATATATACCTGTCAAGTATAAGATGAAGCTCCATGTAGCTTTATGATAGGAAGAGTCCTCAGCTAGTCCAGCAGGTACCAATAATTGCAATAGACTGTTTTCTTTAGCAATCATCTGTTTCTTTTAACTATTCCATCTCCATCTTCTCCAAATCTGTAACAGAAAGCTCTTCCATCTTCTAGAAAATACACAGTAGATGCATTTGCTATAACTTTTGCTTTTTCAGCAGAACAAGATAACATTGCAAAGTAGAGTTATAAAATAATTAATTACAGACATTAATGGAAGGGTTCTCCATGTGCCTGAGGAATTCTGGGAGTTGAAATCTACACATCTTAAAGGCTCTGAGATTGAGAAGCACTAGTCTATATGAAATGGCTGAGGGGAATCACTGGGGATTTTGGAGCAAGAAGCTACCAATATTTAGTTGACATTCTGCTCTATTTCTCCATAATACCCAAATCAAAACAGGCTGTGTTGTGTCATAACTGCATAACATGTCTGGGTGCAGTGATGGGTGGACATGAGCTACTAAACATGTACTGATTTTGTGGGAGGGAGTTTTCCAAGGCTTGGAAATTGGGGGATTGATCTGCAAGGGTTGCACTCCCTCGAAAAGACTAGCAATAGCACTTAGACTTATATGCCACTTCACAGTGCTTTACAGCCCTCTCTAAGCGGTTTACAGAGGCAACATATTGCCCCCAACAATCTGGAGCCTCATTTTACTGACCTCGAAAAGATGGAAGGCTGAGTCAATCTTGAGCCAGTGAGATTTGAACTGCCAAACCTCTGGCAACCGGCAGTCAGCAGAAGTAGTTTGCAGTACTGCATTCTAACTTCTGCGCCACCATGGCTCAGAAAAGGGAATGTAGGCTTGAGAGTGTTGATAGAATCATCATTGCAATTGGGGGCTAGGGATGCCTATAATTAATTTTGTTCAATATGCACCCAATGCCTATTCATGGATAAGGATAGCCAAGCTATAACTGTTCATGCATTGGTAACCTCACATTTAGATCATTTACTTGGAGCTACGTTTGCATTTGGTCCAAATGTTGTATTTGGTGCCTATTACAGCAGCCAAATTGTTGGCCTGGCCACACTCACCTTAACACATTTCTTGAAACAATTTCATATTGACCAAGTCAGGTTCAGGGACATGGATATTTCCCAGATTGCTGCTGACCTTATAATTGATTGATTGATTGATTGATTGATTCGATTTCCATAGCTGTCCACCTCAATCAATCACTTTGGGTGGTTTACAATTCAAAAGGATTTTGCTAGTCATTGAGATTCTCTGCTCATCTAGTGAGGATGGTTGATTCTTATGAGTTAACTCTATCCATGGTACTTACCCACACTTTGGAATGCTGGAAGAATAATTCATAATTCTTCCTCTCGTCTTCTATAAATCAATGGTGCTTTATATTGTTTTAATGATCTATTTTGTATATATTTTATTGTTACTTTTATTGTACACTTCTTTGAGATGCTTTGGCAAAAGGAGAACTATATAAGTATGTTGAGTAAATAAGAAACAAACAGTGAATTTTATGGTAATTTGTAATAAATCCAAAACAAAGAATAATGTCACATCTTAATATTGCTATGCTTCTAAGACATGACTGGAATAATAATGGCTTCTCTATTTAGAAAGAGCATAACTGGTGCGTATAGTTGGACAAAAGCCCTCCTAGCCTCAACTGCCTCCTGCTCTTTAATCAGTGAGTCCAGAAGAACCTCCAGATTAATGCACTGCACTCATCTGGGACAGTGCATTAATTCAAGACTAAGGATGGTAAAACCCTTAAACTTTAAATTCTAGGCTTCTTCATCCAGCCATTTACAGTTAGTGGATACATGGTCAGTTTCTGAATGGCATGGAGCTGGTAGAGGTGATGATTGCACTATGTTTACATCTAGTTTTCTCCTTGTCAGGTCAGCTGTTACAATTGTGATTAACCAGATATCTCTATCATCTATCTATCTATCTATCTATCTATCTATCTATCTATCTATCTATCTATCTATCTATCTATCTATCTATCATCTATCTATCTATCTATCTATCATCTATCTATCTATCATCTATCTATCTATTTATCTATCTATCTATCCTCTAACCATTCATCTATCATCTATCTATCATCCATCCATCTATCCATCCATCCATCCATCCATCTACGATCTATCCCAAATCAAATTTTCAATACAACTCTTTGCCTCCGTCCATTTTATTAAATAGACATGTATTGATTTGAGTTTTGCCATTACTGCCATGTTGCCATCTCTGAAGAGACAGTCTGAGACTAGAGTTTCACTAAGGCCAGCATCAGCATGGACTTGTTTCAAGATTACATATAATTTATTTTATTTTATTTTTCTTCATACAGATGAATGATGTCCTGCTGTATACATATCCCCAGAAGGATGGCAAATATCGCCTTAAAAACACATTGGCTGTGTCGGACATGAAGGTAATGTACCAATAAAGGAGGGTTTGAAATGAGGGGTCCTTGGTACTCTCTGAGCTTGCTTGTTTTCTTGCAGATGTTTCACTACCCAAACTAAGTGACTTCATCATTGTACTGATGAAGTTACCTAGTTTGTATAATGAAATGTCTTCAAGAAAACAAGCAAGCTCAGAAAGCACCAAGGACCTCCCTTTTTAAAATGTACTATTATGTTTTGTTTATCTAAAACGTCTCTGTTTTGAATAAAACCAAAATAAAATGGAACACATATACTGTCCAACCAGGATTCCTCTCTCCATAACTACTAGGATTTGGTAATGCTATAGGAGAAAATAACTTCACAGTCAATCACTTGTAGTGAAGAGTTCTGTTGAATTTGCAAAACACAAAAAATAAAATTTAGATTGGAATTTTCTGGAACATTGTGATGATTGATCTTGTACTTTACTATTGATCTCCACATGATTCACCATCTTTTTCACATTTTTTAAAAATTTGATCCGAAGGAATTAGCAGGCATGGCTGCACAGAAATAGAAAATATGACCAAGCAATGCATACCATTTCAATCTAATTCATTTTTAAGGGTGGGGAGTATACTTTTTCACAGTCATACTTAACGTGTCTGACTCTTCAATTATCCATGATTTCCTGCTTTAAGAAAAAAATAAAGCTTATCCAGAAAACAATAAACCAGTGACCAGCCTCACTTTCTTATTCTGGAAAACATTGAAAATTATTAATTTTATTGTTTTGTGATCATTCTGGTAATGCTTCTGGATTAATAGAACCCAATATAAATTGGGGCAACTCATATAATCTGGGGGGAAAGGAGAAGAGGATGACAGAGTTTGAAATGATTAGATAGTGTCATCGACTCAAGGAACATGAATTTAGACAAACTCTGTGAGTCAGCAGAAGACAGGTGAGCCTGGAGTGCTGTGGCTTCATGTGGTTGTGAAGAGTTGGACATAACTTAGTGACTGAACAACAACATATAGTCTGGATTAATTGCAGAAGCACATAGTCTTCTGCACCTTTTTTATCATCAAACTGTAATCTTGAATGTGACCAAAAAGGATAATAACGATCATGTTTAAATAATTTGATATAAATTCCATTTAAATGTACCGATCATTCAATTTAAATGTGAGTTTCCTATGTATTTTTGAGTGTGACTAGCACAGCCCTCATATGCAAATTATTATTGTTGCTGTTACTACTACTACTACCCTGTTTCCCCCGAAATAAGATCTCCCCGGATAATAAGCCCAATCGGGCTTTTGAGCGCATGCACTAAAATAAGCCCTCCTCCGAAAATAAGCTCTCCTCGAAAATATTGCAACACAGCAGCAGCCATGAGGTGACCATGCTTACCTCCTCCTGCAGCTCAAAAATAATAAGACCTTCCTGAAAATAAGGCCAAGCGCTTATTTCGGGGATCAAAAGAAAATAAGACCTGTCTTATTTTTGGAGAAACATGGTACTACTACTACTACTACTTCTACTATAGTATTATTAAAATTGATATGTTGCCTGACTGTCAGTGGCTCAGTGTGGATTGTACGTTACAGGGTTTTCCACTTCTGATTTAGTGACTTATTTTGGTTTAAGTAAAGCACTAACTGAAGAGTTGGCTAGGTGTTGATAACAGATGCAGTCACACCTCTTTGGAAAAGGGACTCAATGCTCATCAAATTGAAGTGTAATTTCAATTGAGGCTGCATAAGAATCCAGCCTGATAATTTTCAACAGTGTTTGTGTTGTGAATTTTGAATCCTGAAAATGGTTACTAATACTTCAGAAAATAGGGATGGGATTTAGAAATACTTTTATAGTATATAAAATTAAGTCGAGGTGAAGCAACAAGATTGAACAGAATACAAACAAAAAAATATAGGCAAAAAATATCAGATCCACCAGCAAAGCATGAAGGATTACTAACTTGGCAAATATCCCATGAAATGGATCTCTAGATTGCAATTAGTCACACAAACTAAACATTATTCAATAATGAGATATGATTGTGAAAGGATAGCTTTACTTTTATTAAACACTTGAAGTTCACAAAAAAGGAATAATCAGTGGTAGTATACAAGTAGAAAGATTAAAAGAAAAATATAATATGAAAAATAAATTGTGTCAGAAAATGTTGAAGAAATTTATTACATTTAATAAGAATAAAAGACTTAATAGGAACACAGTCACAATCTTCAAAAAGCGAAATAATTGCCACAGTAATAAAATGTTTTAATTCTGATTGGTGTACTACATCTGATGGATTAAACTTTCAGGAAGGTGAGTTTCATTGAACATTAGAATAAACTTCTTAGTAGTAAGAGCACTTCAGCTATGGAATCATTTATCTAAACAAATGATTGGGTTTTTTTTTTAGTTGAGAGAACTCTTCAAATAGATGCTTCAAACATCTACCATATATATTCTGGTATACTTGGGCTGCCTGCATTGAACTGGGTTTTGGACTAGATCAGTGATGACTAACCTTTTTGTCGTCGTGTGCCGAAAGCACACCCATAAGGCAATGCGCACATGAAACCCTGTCCCCATGCCCTGCCCCCTGCACATGCATGCACGACGCCCCATGCTTCCCCCACACATGTCCACATGACCCCCCTGCCCCCTCCATGCGTGCGTGTGCATCTCCCCATTTGCCCCACTCCCACACATGCGCAGCAGAGACCTGAAAATCAGCTGACCAGTGGGAGGGGCGTGCACATGGACGGTGGAGGCGAACTAGTGCAACGGCTCACGTGCCTGCAGAGAGGGCTCTGCGTGCCACCTGTGGCACACACGCCATACATTCACCATTACGTGACTAGATGCACAAGATCCCCCCCCCCATTACTAGTCTCTAAGTTTATGAAAAAAAGTGAGATCAAGTTTCATAAAATTTTATTCCAATAAATCAGGCAGGTGGTTAAAGCATAAATAGTCATTTGAGCAGGACAAGCTTACAAATTTTCTTTGGAGAATGTGCCTTCGTAGTCTTTTATTTTGAGATGAGGTGAGTCAACTTTTTGTTCCACATCTTTTGTGGTCTTGTATTAAAACCTCTACCAGGTTGTTATCTTTGTGCTGGTAGGGCATGAAAGAAACGTTCACTTTCTTTAAGATATCCATCACTTTTATATCATGAAGAGAAGCTCAACTCTATGTGGATGTTCTAAGAAGCATTTGCAAAGAACAGCATGTTGCTTTTGGTACATGAAAAAGAAAGATGCATATTTGGCAGATAAATTAAGGTGCCTCTTTCCTTCAGACAAATGCCATTTCTTTTTAGGTCAGCCGTCCAGCAACAAAAAAGGCTCAGAATGTTCTGAAGATTGAATATGCTGATAATTGCCTAACTCTATCTGCAAGGTAGGCTATGTTGTACCAGTAATCAGTCATTTCTTTTTTATTGAATTTGTGGGTCAACATATATGTTCCCCAAGATCTCATTAATGTCTTGCTATATTTAAACTCCAATAATGTCCATGGTGTTCTATTGGATAACACTTAATGTTTGACCATAAAATAAGCATCCATTTTAACTGAAGAGTCAAAAGATACCGCAATTTCTATGTTCCTTGGGTGCCAAGAGCACTTCAGAAGTCCTTAGACATAAAAGGAAGAGTAGAAAATCTATTTCTAATAGACATATGGCCTGCTTCTTCATCCTTTGTAACTTTTTTTTTTCCTGTCATGCTTTGCCCGCTTCTCTGCTTATAAGTTCACTTGTCAAATTGTGTCCCTGAGGTGATTGGAGGGCTAATGAAACGAAATAATTAGCCAATTCTACTCAGTGGGTTTAAATGCATTTTTATAGCACTTAAATGACAGAAGGAAGATTAAAAACTTTGCTGACAACTTGATGGGTCCCTGTTTAAAAAGAAACCATCTTAATGAATTAACCATTATCAAAATCAGAAAGAGCATTGTGGTGGCGGGCAAAGAAAATCTTGCTGTGTTACTCTGCCTCTTCCACCTGAAGGAAGGTTTCATGCCTATGCTTTTATTTTCTAACCACTCGCTTTATTTTACTTAAATTATCTGGACAGTAATATCCAGTTGAATCTATGCAGGTAGTCCTCAACTTACGACCACAATTAAACCCAAAATTTCTGTTGCTAAGTGAGACACTTGTTAAGTGAGTTTTGCCCCATTTGAAAAATGGTCATAAATCACTTTTCACACTCTCTGGGAAGCAATGCCCAAAGTCATTGGATATCCGTTCCTTAAGGGAGGAAACTTGGATTGAGATATGACACGAGGGCCTTCTGCATGCTTTAAAGAATGTTCATATATATCTATATGTACATGATTATAATGATTATGATGATGTTTATATTTTAAAACTCTGGACACCAAGAAAACACATTGTTCAAAATAGAAATGGATAGATATATAATTGATATCATAATGGAAGATAGTATACTTTTCAATAATGATTGATATTATCGCATATATGTTTATGATGTTTATATTTTAACACTTTGGACACCTAGAAAACACACTGTTTGATATAGAAATGGAATTTATGATATAAAGCAATAAAAATATTATTATTTTTAAAAAAAAGGGAAATCTTCAGAATTTCCTGAATCTTCAGATTCTTCAGGGATCTGCATTTATTCCCACCCTACTTTTTAAATGAATTAAACTTAACACAACCTACCACTGAGTCTCTTGACAAGTGACATGGATGTGGCAAGGGTAATAACAAGTATTCAGATGGTGCCCATTAGACAACAGAGTTAAACTGAGTTGACATTTCAACAAACAAAAGATAAAATCAGAACACAACACTAGCTGAGGCCTCTGCTGGTTCTCACAGTAAACAGTGACCTCTAATGACCAGTTTGCAAAAAATATGTGTCTATATTTTCCACTTTCCTAATCCTTTTGTATTATTGAAAAGCACATTAACAAACTATGATGAATGTAAGGGCAGTGCTCATTGCCTATTTGCCAGCTTTTGGGAGGTAAACATTTCAGAGTTCTCTGTTGCTTTAGAAATGGGGACAAGGCTGGCACGCCTATAAAGAAAATGCTGTCATTAAATAATAGCAGGTTGTAACTTGGATCAAGCTGACTCCTCTTCCTTTCTCTCGGCAGCTCATGCTCTGAAAGGGATGAGTGGTACAGCTGCATCAGCAGAAGCATCCCAGAAGACCACGGGGCTCACAGCGGAGGTGGCTTTCACAACAGTGTTGAAGTAAGAGAGCATTGCCCCCCCCTCTCTGGCCGCTCCCAGTTCTGTGACCTATATGAGTAGGTTTAGGAAAAGAAGTCCTGCATGGTTAGACATTTAGATTATTTTCATTTTTTTTAGCAAAATTGAAGGCCAAAAGCTACTACAATACTCTGTGTGTGTGTGTGTGTGTGTTTCTTATTCAGCTGACTGAAGTTGCTACTGGAATCCCAAAAGTGCTTTTTTCAATAGCCAACTTGACGTTATTATTATTTTTTTTAAAGGCATTTTGCTTCTCATCCAAGACACTTCTTCAGTTTTGACAGGATAGAGTGGGGAATGGCAGGATTTATATTCCTTGCAGACAGCTGGTCATTTGCATCCTTTTAGAGGGTCAATGAAGCACTTGGAGGTTTATCTGTGTCCTCAGGGTCACCTGAGTAGTGCAAATGGTTCCTGTAGTCTGCAATTTTTTTCTCCTCTGGAAATCCATTTCTACTCCCACACCATTCAAAGGGTGTGCATCCCAAATTGTATAGCTAAAAGTCTGTAGAGATTCTCAGTCATCCAGGTCACGGTTGTCCCAAAGATGTTTTTTTTCAGGAGGCAACTGGACTTTCTTGTTTTTTTCTTTTGAAAAAGAAAAAAAATCCCTTCGAATGGTGTGGGAATAGGAATGGATTTCCATAGAAAAAAATGCATACTACAGGAACCAAGAGTACTACTCAGGGGACCCTGAGAACATAGATAAACCTTTAAGTGCTTCAATGACCCTCTAAAAGGATGCAAATTACTAGCTGTCTGCAAGGAATATACCTGTTCCTCACTATCCTATCCTGAAGAAGCCTCTTGGAATAGAAGTGAAATGTCTTCAAAACAAGAAAGTTCAGTTGCCTCCTGTAAAAACATCTTTGGGACAACCATGACCTGGATGACTGAGAATCTCTACAGACTTACTGCTGGAATATTACTATTTTTATTAATTTGTTGTATGTTTCATTTTGTTATTATTATTTGTTATTATCTTCTGACTAATTTCTGTGAGGAAGGCTATCTTTAATTGGGAATCTACTATATAAAAGGCTTCACTCATCAAGTTAGGTTGTTGAGGGAGTGGAAGATATTGGGGCTTTCTGTTCTGAACTGAAAATGAATTATTTAGAGAATTATAGAATATTTTGCAGAACAAACCACAAATATGAATATGCTGGAAGAAAGAAGATTCATCCATATCACCCTATTCTAAAAACACATTCATATATCAGGTTGCTTCTCACCTCATGTTTTTAGAGGAAGGAACCATTGGCCAAAATATGTTTATTCATCTAACATACCTACTCTTTTAATAGTACTGGCGGCAAAATTTCCAAAATATATGCCCTTGAGGCTCTAGGAATTGCACCTTAATTTATCCCCAAACCATTAGCCTGTCTATAAAAGTGAGGTGGAAAATATCAGCAAAATAGCTATTGCAGATATAACAACTGTCTGTGTTTGGCCAAAACAACTCTTTCATTATTTCTGTACAGGTATTCATTTAAAGAAAAAGTTTCATTTTTAATGTTTTCCTCCCAGGGCCACAAAAGATGTGATCAGAAAAATCATAGTGATATAGGAGTGTGTGAAACCAAAAACTTTTGATTTTTGGGGGGGGGAAGATGGGTGGGGGGGAAAACAGCTTCAGGCAACTATTTCACACTTTACTTCTTTTCACAAAAGTTCTTATAAGTAAGCACAAATATTTATCCCTGTCACTGAAAGGCATTTGGCGGACACTGGGAATGCTCTGGAGAGTAGAAAAGGGCTATGTATATGGCTGTAGGCCAGAGACTTGAACTTGCTTGTCTTAAAGGAACATCTTATTGTATTATGCTGAAAGTAAGTATCTTCCTGATTGTGACATTTCAGTTGAACGTGGAGGCCAATACTAAAGTCCTTACAATTATTAATTAAAGTGATTCAGACGAGGCATGTCTTCTACATTGTTATAAGGCTAAAACAAGCCACTGTATTTTATTTTCAGCTGAGGGAAAGGCTGGGAATGTCTTTGGGTGAGAGGCCACCAACTTTGGTACCTGTATCTCACGTCATGATGTGTATGAGCTGCGGTTGTGACTTTAAACTCACACTGAGGCGTCACCATTGCCATGCATGCGGGAAGGTAAATATCTCACTCGAAATGGATGCCTTCTGATCCTTGGCAGCAAAGAAACATCTGGTCAATATCTCTTTATTATAGTACATATTCCCATCCAATCATACCAGGAAGGGAACCTCATTTTTAAAATAGACTGTAGTAAAAGATTTGTCTTCTGTAAGAAGCTCCACAAAAATCCAGTATGGCCAGTTGGTAATTAGATATGAGTTTAAATCGTCATAGTTTCTAAAAACTCTAGATAAAATTCATTGAGTGAACTTATCTGGAAGGTTTGTGCTCATTATTAAGAATGTTAGACCTGAATTCAATTAATAAATTTGGTATGTAAATCTCCAAACAAATTTAAGCAGAGCATTACACTCAGATATTTACTATATTCTGCTAAAAGGATTCATTCTAACCTCCTATTTACCATCCATTACAATTCTGAAATTTCATAAGGTCTTTCACTTTAGTCAGGCTGGATGCATTGCCTTCAGCAGTCCTTTGTGGTGGTGACTCACTAGAAACGCCAAGCCATAGGCTACTGCGCTGTACTCTAGACAAACCTTCATTTATCAAATCTTGAAGAAATTTCCAGGAGGGAGTGGAATTTCTACCTAATGTTACTTATTTTGGAAAAGGTCTCAAAAATATCTTCCCAAGCTACCCAAGTTTGGGCCACCATTTGTACAGTAGGCCACACCATTAAGTTTGGAACTTCTTATAGCACCACTTTATTCTGTTTTATTTTACATCTTCTTAATTGTTTTAGATCCTATTATACTTATTGTTTTTCTCTATTGTTTTATAGAGAGATAAGTATTTAGCAATTTTACTATTAAGTATCTTATTTTATTTGGCTTTGGGGCTGTAATAAACCGATTTAATTTGACTGATAGGATGTCAGTTTGGTATTCAGTATCTCCTTCAGCTAGGGTGTAGTTGTTCCCCACATTATGGTTCCTTTTTGTTTTGTTTTTAGGTATTGTGTCTGTTTTTAATTTGAGCATCACTCAGAGTCAGTGTTGAGTTGGACAGCCTTACAAATTTAAATAATAAATTATATATAAATAGTATGATTACTTTAAGAATGCCATACAGAATTTGATTCTGTCTTAGTCACTTCATAAAATAAAATTAGTGTAATTTTGTACATCTGTCTATTCTGTGACAGATGTGACTGTTATTTCTTGTTTGGAATTACAGCTCCTTACTTCATTTTTATGTGCAACGTATGACGTATTCGGATATCAATCATCCTTCAACACTTGAAAGAGGCCTGTAATGGCTGGTTCTTGCTCTAAAACTGGTGCTATTATGCAAGCATCCATTTTAGAAGATTAATACAAAGCAGTTTCATTAAAAAGAGCAACAACTGCATTTTACTGTAAGATGATAAAATGTATAACAGTGGTTCTCAGCCTTCCCAATGCCGTGATCCTTTAATACAGTTCCTCATGTGGTGGTGACCCCCCAACCATAAAATTGGTGTCTCGGTTCCTAAGACCATCGAAAATATGTGTTTTCCTATGGTCTTAGGCGACCCCTGTGAAAGGGTCGTTCAACCCCCAAAGGGGTCCCGACCCACAGGTTGAAAACCACTGATGTATAATGTTAAATATATATTAAAATTAGTTAAATATTAAGGAGAATTGGATCATCCTATCCTCTTACTGAGGCGGCTGGCCTTAGTTGAAGGGCAAATTTCATAGAATAATTAATAGCAATAGCATTTAGGCTTATATACCACTTCACTGTGCTTTACAGCCCTCTCCAAGCAGTTTATACAACCAATTTCATTGTATTTATTTTGTACAATGACAATAAAGGCTATACTATAGTTTACAGAATCAACATATTGCCCCCAACAATCTTGAGTCCTCGTTTTTCCAATTCAGAAGGATGAAAAGCTGAGTTAACCTTGAGCTGGTCAGAATCGAACTGTCGAACTGCTGGCAGCAGAAATAGCCTGCAGTACTGCATTCTAACCACTGTGCCACCATGGCTCTTAAGATTTATGTACATGTATTTGTACATGTGCATTTGTGTTCGTGTGTGTATGTGTGTGTGATTGCATGGCATTAGAATTGAATGATCTTCAAGTCACTTCCAACTTTGATTCATACTTTTCTGACTTCACCTAGACAGTGTGTACCCTATCTTGTGTTCATGTAGATTATATGCCGAAATTGTTCAAGAAACAAGTATCCTCTGAAGTACCTCAAAGACCGACTAGCAAAAGTTTGTGATGGCTGCTACACAGAACTAAAAAGCAGAGGTGAATCCTTTTTGCCCATTGGAAACATTGGGGTCTCTGTTGGCAAAGATAATGTTTGCAAGTTGTGAGTGCTCCAACACTGCAGATTTTTAAGAAGAGCTTGGACAGCCATTTGTCTCAATTGGTATAGGACCTCCTGCTTGAGCAGGGGGTTGGACTAGAAAACCTTCAAGGTCCCTTCCGATTCTGTTATTCTGTTTCTGTTCAGAGTTTCCCCTCCCTTCAAACAGAAACTAATATTCTTGTTAGGATCCAATCTTTTCAACGGGAACCTTGTGGAGCTAATTCATATTTGTGATCTGGTTAGAAGAAAAGTATCTTGTGGAACATCTTATGGAAAGTATAAGTGGAACAACTTGTCTCCAGAAGTTGTGAATGCTCCAACACTGGAAGTTTTTAAGAAGACGTTGGATAACCGTTTGTCTGAAATGGTGTAGGGTTTCCTGCCTAAGCAGTGGGTTGGACTAGAAGACCTCCAAGGTCCCTTCCAACTCTGTTATTCTATTCTATCTTTTATTTTACAATAGTGGGACACAATTAGATATAGCACAACTTCCTGAGCATTATATCTATATAACCCAGTTCTATTGTTAAATGTGACGTTAATGAAATCCACACCATTCAGAATTTATCTTGAAAGCAAACTGTATAAAAATAACTTTGATTAGAGGGAAATTTCTTTTCTTGGTTTTAACTTGATCAGAATAAATGGCCTTTCATGGATAAAAATTAAAGACCCAAAGTAATATTGAGATGACACATTGCCCACAATAAGGTGCTTACAGTTGGATAGAAAGCCTGAAGTCATGTATCAAATAAACTTTTCCCGTTTCTACTATTGCAGAGCGGCCAATGAGCATAAGCTTCCCTACAAGTTCATCCAGGTTTTCAGGCAGTGCCTTCTCTTCTGTGTTCCACAATATCCACTACTCTTCCTTCAAAAGGCAAAAGAAAATTCCTTCAGCTCTTTTGGAGGTAAGATAAGGATGCCTGCAAAAAACGCAATGAAATCGAGACAGGACATTTTTGCTCTATTGTCATTCGTACTAATTATATCTGGACAGCTTAGTGCACCATTATCTCTTTTTGGGGGGGAGGTGTGGGGGGGATTCTTCCCCAAAGAAATAATTTTGGAGCTGATATTTTGGAATTGGTTTGTCTAGTCTACTGAAAAGAAGGATCGGGGGAGACATGACAGCAGTGTTCCAATATCTGAAGGGCTGTAACAAAGAAGAGGGGGTCAACCTACTCTCCACAGTCCCAAAGGTGCTTTTTTTCAAGAAGCAACTGAACTTTCTAGTTTTTCTTTGAAGAGGTTTCACTTCTCATCCAAGAAGCTTCTTCAGCTCTTCAGCTCAGAGCTGAAGAAGCTTCTTAGATGTGAAGCAAAACATTTTCAAAGAAAAACCAGAAAATCCAGTTGCATCTTGAAAAAAGCATCTTTGGGACAACCATGACCTGAATGACTGAGAATCTCCACCCAAGGGCAGGACAAGAAACAATGAATGGAAGCTAATCAAGGAGAGAAGCTACCTAGAACTAAAGAGAAATTTCCTGACAATGAGAGCAATCAACCATTGGAACTGCTGGCTTCAGAAGTTGTGGGTGCTCCATCACTGGAGGCTTTTGAAAAGATACTGGATGGACAGCCACTTGTCTAGAATGGTATAGGGTTTCCTGCTTGGGTAGGGCATTGGGCTAGAAGACCTCCAAGGTCCCTTCCAGCTCTGATTTTCTTTTTCTGTATTTCTCTCTTCCCAAGGAAAGGGAGAAATGTTATAAAACAGATCACCCAAAATCATATTTCCCCCTTGAAAATATCACTTAAATAATAATAAAAGCTTTCTTTATATAATGTTAAGAGTCAAATTAAAAGTAAAATTCTTATCATTACTTGCAATAATAATTCATTTACCATAGTCATTTACTTAACTTTCAGGGTTAACTGTGATCTGTATACATTCTTTTCTGCCACCACAAGAGGGTGCTATATAATTATCCAAATAAATATCAGTCTCGAGGTTTCAAATGCAATGGATTTTGCAAAATGCTGTTTTTTTCATCAAAGATGGTTTTTTAAATACAGATCAAAAGTATAGCATATGCTGATACCAATCTTTTTTTTTTCATTCCGAAGCCCCAAGTGTCAAAATAGCTATAAATACAGGTGTCCCTTTTCACAATGATGTCTATTTCTATAAATAGAAATATCTATTTATTGCTATAGACACAGTCAAATTTCATAGTGTTTGAGAGCTAATTAGGTCTATGCTGCTGGACATGGGAAACCCCAAGATTTAGTTCTGATTTAGTCATAGAAACCTGGATGACCTGGACCAGTTTTCTTGGCAACATTTTTCAGAAGTGATTTGCCACTACCTTCTTCCTAGGGTTGAGAATATTGGTCTCAAATCACCCAATTGATTTTATGCCTTAAGAACTAGAATTCATGGTATCCCAGTTTCTAACCTGGTGCCTATAACTACTACACCAAACTGGCTAGTATATTCCCTTAGGAATATTTTCATCCATATTCATCCATGTGCAATCATTGTATGCATTGTTCTACGTCATTGCAACTACGCCCGGTCGCTTGTACCAACCCCTGCAGTCTAGGTGGACAGGTACTACAGAGCCAGGGCCTGCGGCTGATGCTTTGCAATGCAAGGTCTGTTACCAACAAGGCCCCCCTCATCAATGAGTTGATCTCAGAGGGGGAGCTAGACCGTGCAGGGAAAACGGAGACCTGGTTGGGCCACGAGGGTGGTTTACCCCTCGTGGAAATGTGCCCACCAGGTTTCCGGGCATTCCATCAGCCCCGGGCCCTGGGTAAGGGTGGTGGGGTGGCGGTGGTTATTCGGGAATGTTTAGAGCCGAGGGAGTTCACTGTCCCTCAGATACCCGGGTGTGAGTCCCTTGGTGTGAACTGGGGCCCAGGGAGGCAGTGGGGCTTGCTGATTGTATACTTGGCTCCTCGCTATGCATCAGCAGCCCTGCCCGAGCTCCTCGAGCTAATCTCAGCGACGGCAGTTGAGACCCCCAGACTCTTGGTCATGGGGGACTTCAACTTGCCGTCGATGGGAGCGGCTTCTGAGGTGGCTCGGGAGGTGGCTCGGGAGTTCATGGCTTCCATGACGGCCATGGACCTGACCCAATTAGTTCAGGGCCCCACTCACGAAGGGGGCCACACACTGGACCTCATTTTTGTATCTGAACAGTGGACGAGTGATCTGGGAATAGGGGACTTAGTCATCACGCCCCTGTCATGGTCAGATCACTCATCCCTCCGGCTGGACTTCCCTGGCGCTATCCCCCACCGCGAGGAGGCGGAACCAGACTCTACAAGCTGGTACCGCCCCAGGCACCTGATGGAATCGGATAGATTCCAGACGGAGCTTGGGCCAATACCTGTAGCCCTGTCCCGCTCCCGCTCCGAGGACCTAGTGACTGCCTGGAATAGGGCGACGACTGGGGCCTTGGACCGGGTTGCGCCTTTGCGACCTCTCCTGCGGCATCGACCCACCCGGGCTCCTTGGTTTACTGAGGAGCTAAGGGTGATGAAGCGCCACAAGAGACGTCTAGAGAGCAGGTGGAGGTCCTCACGCTCCGAATCTGACCGAACACAGGTAAGAGCCTATTTGCGGACTTACCTTGTGGCAATAAGAGCGGCCAAGCGTAGGCATTGTGCCGCCCTTATTGCGTCCGCGGATAACCGCCCTGCCGCCCTGTTTGGGGTGACCCGCTCCTTTTTATCGCAGGGGACACGGGGGGCACCCTTACAGGGAAGAGCAGAGGAGTTTGGGGAATATCTGCAGGACAAAATTGCTCAGATCCGGAGCGGATGGACCTCCGTCAGTGGACCAGACGAGCCGTCAACAGCGAGTCTTGAGAGACCATTCTGGGAGGAGTTTGACTCTGTTGCCCCCGAGGATTTGGACAGGTTGTGTGGACGGCTGCGGCCCACTACATGTTCAATGGACCCGTGTCCCTCCTGGCTGGTACTGGCAGCCTGGGAGGTGACACGAGGCTGGCTTCTGGGCCTGGTGAACGCCTCATTGGGTGAGGGATACTTACCAACCACCTTGAAAGAGGCGGTGGTGAGACCCTTGCTCAAGAGGCCTTCGCTCGACCCAATGGAGCTAGCTAATTACCGTCCAGTCTCCAACCTCCCCTTTTTGGCGAAGGTTGTTGAGAATGTGGTGGCGCAGCAGTTTCCACGACACCTGGACGAATCCGATTATCTAGACCCACGCCAGTCCGGCTTCCAACCCGGGCACAGCACAGAGACAGCCTTGGTCGCGTTGGTTGATGATCTCTGGAGGGCCAGAGATAGGGGTTGTTCCTCTATCCTGGTCCTATTAGACCTCTCGGCGGCTTTTGATACCATCGACCATGGTATCCTATTGCGCCGGTTGGAGGGGATGGGAGTCGGAGGCACCGTTTTGCGGTGGTTCGGCTCCTACCTCTCCGACCGGAAGCAATGTGTGTTGACAGGGGGGGCAGAGGTCGACCCTGAGGCCACTCACTTGTGGGGTGCCACAGGGGTCGGTCCTCTCGCCTCTCCTGTTCAACGCATATGTGAAGCTGCTGGGTGAGATCATCCGTGGTTTTGGGGTTGAGTACCACCTGTACGCTGATGATACTCAGCTGTACATTTCAACCCCAAACCACCCCAACGAGGCTGTCGAAGTGATGTCCCGGTGTTTGGAAGCCGTCGGGGTCTGGATGGGGGACAACAGACTCAAACTCAACCCCTCCAAGACCGAGTGGCTGTGGCTACCGGCACCTCGGTTCAGCCAGCTGACACCATCGCTGGCCATAGGGGGCGAACAACTGTCCCCTGTGGAACGGGCGCGCAATTTGGGCGTCCTCCTTGATGCCCGGCTGTCAATGGAGGACCATGTGGCAGCCGTGGCAAGGGGGGTGTTCCACCAGGTCCGCCTGGTGCGCCAATTGCGCCCCCTACTGGACCGGAGTGCCCTGCGCACGGTCACTCATGCGCTGGTGACGTCTCGCCTGGACTACTGCAATGCCCTCTACATGGGGCTTCCCTTGGGACGCATCTGGAGACTGCAGCTAGTCCAGAACGCAGCCGCGCGGGTCATCATGGGGAGTACACGATACTCCCACGTAACACCCCTCCTGCGCGAGCTGCACTGGCTGCCTGTGGCCTTTCGGGTGCGTTTCAAGGTATTGATTACCATCTTTAAAGCACTCCATGGCATAGGATCTAGTTATCTGCAGGATCGCATCCTACCACACACGTCCCTACGACCAATCCGCTCACACAGGGAGGGACTCCTCCTGGTGCCGTCCGCTAGGCAATGCCAGCGGGCGACACCTAGGAGTAGGTCCTTCTCTGTGATGGGCCCAACCCTCTGGAATGACCTCCCCCCCGACATCAGAACCACCACCGACCTCCGCTCCTTCCGTCAAAAATTAAAGACTCACCTGTTTCAATTAGCTGGCCTGGCACTCTCTTAGTTTTGCCTCCCAGGGATATATTTTAACTGGGTTTGGGTATTTTAATTGGGGATGTTTTTTAGGGTTTCCATAGCATATTTATTTCTTGTACAGTCTCATCTCCTCCACCTAAATGTTTAGTATTCAATTGTTTTATATTATTTATATTGTTATTCATGTATTTTATCTGCATTTTATCTGACTGTACACCGCCCCGAGTCCCTTTTTGGGAGAGGGGGCGGTTTAGAAATCTAAAGAAATAATAATAATAATAATAATAAATAATAATTTGAATGCTTGTTTAGGAAACGTATAAATCTTCATTATGCAGTATAGGAAAGCGGGGAAGATTCTTGATAATTTATATCTCTTCAATTCCTAAGTATCTGATGTTACAAGAGCTTTGAATCCCCTTCATTCATTCATATAGGTGGCAGCTTCAGGAGAAGGTTCTTCTATCAATGGGTATCTCAGCAGATGCAAGAGAGGGAAAAGGCACTGGAAAAAGTTATGGTTTGTTATCAAAGGAAAAGTGCTCTACACATATACAGCAAATGAAGTAAGTTTTGGTGTGTGGGAAGGGTGAGTATTTCCAAACTATTCAGAACTTGCAACCTACACAAGATTGACATGTCTACTTTTTAATACCACCCAGGTTGGTTAGTTTTGAAAAAGCCAAACTAGGCCGAGCTGCTTAGTGATTGAAAATCTTAGAATGTAGGCAAAGCAGGAAAGTCACAAAAACATACTGGAAGAAATTGTTTCTGTAGAGTTGCCAAGAAACCTACACGAATGTATCCATCATATGGAGTCAGCTTTAACTCAAAGGAGTCTTTACTTGTTGCAGCAGATTCTAATAGTTACCAACCTTGGTTGGTCTTGCAAAAAGCTACGCAGAATTGGATTGGTTTAGTTCTTGGGTGCAAGACCATCCAAAAAATCCCATGTTTGTGAAATTGAGATTGAGAATTCAAGACAAAATTCTGAGCGAAAGCAGTGGCAAGTCACATGGGGTACCATTCCCAAGAAACCAAAATGTATGTGCTAATGCAGTTGCTAGAAGTCAAGCTCAGCCATTATGTTTTCCAAATCTGGAAAATACCAAAGCATGCCACTGATTTATCTAGCGTTATCAGATGGAGAAAACCGCATTTATTATTTGAAAGATAATGTTATCAAAATTTTATGAGCCATCATACAAATCCAGAAAGACAAAGGAGAGTTTCTCTATTTTCCTAGAGCATTCCTCTCTGTGTGTAAATCCTCTCTTCCCCTAAAGCCCATTTCCCCTTTTGCACTGATTTCAGGACAAAGTCGCCACTGAGAGTATGCCTTTGCTGGGTTTCACAATTGTCCCAGAAAAGGAAGAACGAAATATGGATGCAGTTTTCCATCTTTACCACAAGCAAACTCTGTTTTATAGCTTCCGAGCAGAGGATAATAATTCAGCACAGAGGTACTAGGTGTTGATCTGCCTGGAATAACATACTAACCAGTGAAAAAAATGCCTGCAGTGCTTCTCACTTCTCTTACAAGCTTTTTCAATGCTGCTAAACAGAAATTACTGCTTTTGTGTAAGCTTTTGGCAATGCCAGCTTTAATGCAGAGTCAATAAGCATTAACAACTTAGCTGTGGCAAAATGCTGGGGGTGGTTTCAGTTAACCAAATGTAGACAAGGTAGCTTTGTGTACATAAATTGATTTATTTTATCTGTGGCCAATTCTAATTGCATTTTGCAACCTTAGAAATATTCTCAATAGGGTTCTAAGTAATACGCCCATAGCAAATAGAACTCCGGGGCAGGCAGGTTCCTCAAAGAATAGTTTTATTTGACATTACATATTGGGACAAGTTGGTGAAAACCGATTCTGAATGCTCCCGTGGTTTCACCTAATTAAACGTAAAGGTTCCCCCCCCCCTTTCCCAAACAATGTCACGTGGTCCAATCAAGGTGCCGTCCGGTTGCCTGGTAACTTCACTCCTCTCCAACCACTTGCAGAAATGTCCTTGGTTCCCAGGAGAAAGTATTTTGGTTTGGGTACAAAACCCCAGCTTTCTCTATTTCCCACCATCCCTATCCCTCAGCTCCAGTGTGGCAACACTAAAGCCTCAAAATGGCCTCAACCAGGTTAGCTTCAGGATTGGCTGTGCTTGAAAAGATGTATGAACACCGTACAATAATGCAATAGATATTAACTCATGCACTCTTGGATTTCAGTACCTTCAGTGCATACAACTCAATCCAATGGATCTTAATTAGGAAATTAATTCAATAGGTATTTCCCACATATAGAATTTGAGGTAGCCATTGTTTGGCAGGAAAACTACAGATAATATTTGCTTGTGTTCATATAGGAATGGGCACAGGGATTGTGTAAATAAGCATTTTTTTCTTGGAAAATACTCAATACTCTATTTTTTTACATTTATAGTATAATTTATAATAACTAAATGAATACATTGGACATGCAAACAAGAATCTTGAATGCACGTATAAATGGGGGAGAGGTCAATACAATTCCTTACACAATAAGCATGTTTTAAGAAGTGTAGTATTAAACTTATATTGGCATATCTCCATATACTTACTGCAGAATATAGATCTCTTTTTATTATTTTTTTATAATTCTAGTGAAAAAAAAGGAAAACAGTTGGCTTTCCCACTATAATGCATTAGGTGAAAAATAAATATTCAACAATTCTCAAAATCAACATTTGTTAAAACAAAGACAGGGTAATTGCATACTAATTTACTTAAAAATACATTTTTGATTCTTTTTTTTTTCCAGATGGATTGAAGCCATGGAGGAAGCATCTATATTATAGCATCATCCAAGTGGATTCTGCTTTAATGCAAGATTACCCATATATTGGAAAGAACAATATATATAATCCAAATCTGGCTAAACATATGAAAAAGAATATGTAGAAGCCTATAATTTTCCATTCTTAAACCTATCTCCTTGCTGATGGAAGCAAAACAAAGGGAATATTTATGGACCCTTTTTATCTTTGCAGGTTCATCATTAAACTGTGCTCTCATCTAACAGTTGCATCATGTTTTCAAGAAGTTAAACAAACATATGCATTTTTCTAAGAGTTGTTTACTCATAACACACTTCTATTTTCTATAAGATAACAACAATTTGTGCCAGTCATAAAACTGAGGGATTTTTACATTGAAATTTTGTTGCCTTTCTTCTTTCTTAAAAGAGGTTTACACTGGCATGCAGTTAAAAATGCTAGAATGAAGGGATATACATAATTTCTACCATAGAAAGTATATGAAAATCCATTCCAAGCTGGCATTTTAGTGGTTATAGACCTTCTATGGTAACTGTAAAGTATTTCTCATAAACAATGGTAACAGTTTAGCTTTGTTTATTAGGACTCTTAATCCACTCCAAATTCCAATCCAGTTATGAAGACTGTACCAATTTCTACTCCAAAGGATATTAAAACATTAATTTATTATAAGCCTTTACATTTTGTTTAAAATTGATTTACGGTATCTAAATTATATTATTTTAATAGCGGAAAAGAGCTGATCTTATTTATAAATCTTATTCCTAAAATATAATTCTAAACCCAAAACAGGCATTAACTTCAGAAAGGAAGAGCATTTAACTATATTTATTCAGTAAAATTAGAAAAGCTCTGGAAAGCCTTGCCTAAATCTTATCTTCAACAGTTATATAGGATGTCAGTCTCCAGTATTGGAGCAACCAATATTGTTAATGCTATTATGCTATTATCAGTTCAAAAATGATAGTTCAGATTCCATTGTATTTAATCAGCTGATCAAATGCAAGCATACTGTAGTTGTTGCTATAACTACTACTTCTAATAAAGTACATGGATGGTGTTTGGCGGTAGCCATAGAACCTCATGACTGCATTCATACAACATGCTTAACCAGGTCAATTAAAGTCTTAACAGCTGCATTTGTACAAAATCCTGAATTAGTGTTAGCCTTGATTTGCTTTTGCATGACTAAACTAACTCAGATCAGTTAGTTTACAGTCCAGTGTATCTCACAATCCTGAATATGAGTTAATCGGTTAATTCGCTAACCAAGTTATGATGTTCTATGATGGCAGACACATTATGCTCCAGGGAGTACAAGTAACCAAGGTCTTTAAAGTTTTGCTCTCATTAAAGTTTAGATTATGTGCATAGCTTAAAGGCCAGGTTTTAAATATAACAGGGTAGTGCAAAGCATTTTTAAAAATGTATAAATGTAAGCAGAACATCCCTCCTTGAAACATTACTGTAAAGCAGCCGTGTGTCCCAAACCACCCCCACACCACCAAATGCTTGGCACAGCAATGAAGCAGAATGCCATCAATCAAAGGGGCATAGACCACCTTGTCTCAAGATGTTTTATACCCAAATAAGGTTTAAGGACTAATAGAGCAACACTAATGTGATGCATGATTTGTTGCAGAAACATTCTGCTACCAAGAGTGTTTAGGATGGAGATTTCAATATTGGGCTGATCAAATGGCATAACCAATATTATCGTAAAACTGATACAATTCTGTTTGCCATGATGAAGCTTGTGAGATTTTTGTTTCTGATGATGATGATGATGATAGGGAGCTTGGAAACACCACTCTCAAAATACAAGAATTAATACCTTTCAACAAAACAGATTTCCATTTATTTTTTAGTCTTTGAAGATTTCAGATGTACAGTAAGATACACTTGTTAAATATCTCTAGTATTTATATTCAGGACCATGACCTGAACTGCTAATTAAACTTTGAACTGGAATAGTTTGTTTCCTCTTTGTATAAAGGTTTACATTTTGTTTTTTCAAATGAATTGTTCAATTATTTGTTTCAATTCATCAGGTTTTTTTTTCAGTTCATGATGGCAGTATAGAAATATGATAATAAAATTTTAAGATTTGCTTGGGTGACAGGCTATGAATTTGACCTTGTTACCTTTCTTACAATACTTACAATATGTAAAAGGAATGGAAGACTGCAATAATAAATAAATAAAAATGCACTGACAGAAGCAATGTTTAAATACCAAATGTAACCCAATCAGTAATGAAAGCTGCAATCTATTGTACTCAAGTGTTTTCAGACAGCACTGTAACCAACTGAAAACCAAACATGCAGTACAGAACAATTCTTATGACATTTTGGTGCTGGCATTAACTGTTGTATTAAGTCTACAGAAAAAAAACTACTACTCAAATTGTTGTAAAAATATATTAATTTTTGTTTTAAGAAACATGAAAAATAAAATAACAGACAAAGTCCGTAGAACTTTGTTAGTATTTTTCTATTGGGTCAATGGTTCACACGTTAATTATGTTCACAGTATGTAGAAGTGACCAATGAGTTATTTTCCAGAAAAAAACATTTCAATGTGGTTTTTCAAAATGGATGGGGAATCATGCTTAGACAACCAATAGCCTTTCCTGCTTTTGAAGTTGTTCCCACAGCCTTTCAACAGGAAGACGCTAAGCTTAATCAGGCAGGAAGCCTACAGATGTTTTCAAATGGGCTTAATTTAACTCGCAAGTCTGGGACATAAACAGTTTCTGTTCTTATATTTAACACACACACACACATGCTCCCTCGATACGCAAATCAGCCTAGTGGTCTCCCAAAATTCAAGAATCTTTTGCTACAAGATTCAATGCTAATTAGAGACTTAGATTGCTGGCTGTGATGTAGACTCAAAGACTCAAGTCAGTCACCAACTGTTTCAGAAGTACCAGACCCTTACACCATGTTGTATAATGACGTGGGCATCTCTTCCCATCCACTCGACAAATAACAGGCCTGTTTGAAGATCTCCAGCAAAGAACCCGTTGCATGGTCTATTGTCTGGACGCTCATCTAGTCAACCACTTGTCTCAATTGCCTTCCCCATAAGTGGAGGTTAGATATTGGAAGAAAATTATCTAGTATGAGGTCCGGTGCAGAGGTGGGTTCCTACCGGTTTGCATTGGTTTGGGTGAACCGATAATGAAAATTGCAACAAAATATGCAAAACAGGGCGCACAGTGAACCGGCAGTAACGCCGGCAGCAACCCACCCCTGGTCCAATGATGACTTCTTGAGCAGCGGGCAATCCTCCTTAAGATGTAAAGGAATCATCTCACTCAAGGAAAAACTGACCAGGACCAGAGCCCACTCGCACAACAGCCCCCCCCTAAACTGGGCTGTTTGAAGAAGTCAGGTGGGGCATGGCTCTAAAGATCAGGTAACCAAGTTCTGTTGTCAAATTCTTCAGATTCCGTTTCAATATTTGTTTAAGACATTTTATGACTTCATCACAAATTACTTTTCTAGGTTTGGAGCAGTCTAACAAGCTCTTTGGTAATTTTAAATTTTATATTGATTCCTCTTATAAAAATGAATAATTGTGTTGTGTCAATGTTTTCATCAACAGTTAATTTATTTATTTATTTATTTATTTATTAAATTTGTTAGCCGCTCCCTCTTCACAAAGGGACTCGGGGCGGCGTACAATAAATAAAAACACATATTATAAAATTACACATTGTACGGAGGAGGTATAAAAACACAATACAATCATTATAATAACATAGAAATATTAAAATAAGTTAAAATTAAATACCCCAATGGAGATTACAAGTTTAAAAATTGCCAGGAGTAAAATGGAACTATGGTTGAGCCAGGCCTGCTAGTTGAAAAAGGTGGGTCTTGAGTTTTGAACGGAAGGAGCGGAGGTCGGTGGTAATCCTAATATCCGGGGGGAGGTCATTCCAAAGGGCTGGGCCCATCACAGAGAAGGCCCTACTCCTGGGCGCCGCCCTTAAAAAATCTAATAAATGAGATTTTTTAAAATTTCACAACTGATCAGTAAGTTGGAGGGAGTCAGCTTTGGTTTTTTTGAAGAGTCATTTGGGATTAGCCATTATCAATTATTTTTTTGTCTTCTGGGCATAACCTGGACACAGCAATCTGCATAGATGTCTTTAAAAGTTGCCTTCTATAAAACATTTTTGACAACAATTTCCCATACAACTTTAAAGGTCACTTAAATATAATAGCAATTGTAATGTGTCCCATCTCATTCCCCCTCCCCCACCCCCAATTATAGTCTTGTCTCTAAATGTAGTCGGGATGTAATATTTTGGAGGGATACTTATTGGTTCATGACACAAGATACACACTTTTTTTTCTGTTGAGAAAAAAATATTTGTCCATTCTACACTAAAAACTCATGGAAACCAAGGGTACGTTAAAGAAACTTGTCAAAGTCATTAATTTATTTAAGAAAAGGAGTATGTACCTTTATTAAACCCATGGATGTAAAACCAGTACCACAAAAAATGTAATGTAAAAGTTAACGTGCAGGAAAAATAAATGGCCACACATTAAGATAAAAAGGTACAATTGATAATGAATTGATCACATCTCAGTGCTGTTGAGTTTTATGGAGCTCATTTGCTAGAGAACATGGAGTTGTGCATAAAACCCTTGTGAGAAGCAAAAATTCCTGGGTCACATAATCTGTAATTCAGCAATATGAGTTTGTGGTCACTTTTATAGTATTTAAGGAAATAATTTGGTATTATTTTATATAAACTAAATAACTAGCTTATGCATTCAGCAACTACATTTTATGAATATATTTAAATTTGCTTTGTGTTAAAAACAATCTTATTTAATCAAATATTTCCTGGTAGTCCTTGATTTACAACCATAATAAAGTCCAGAATTATAGCTGCGATCCTGTCAAGGTTTCACCTGACTGGACTTGATTTTTTTGACGTGATCATAAAGTGAACACAGAGGTTAAGCAAATATGTTGAATTATTAAACAAATCAATTTTACACAAGGCATTTTTTTTTTGCCAAAAATGGCAAAAACATCACAAATTGCAGTCATGTGACCCCATGGGACATTGCAAACAGTTAAGGAGAATCAGTAACCAAGAACCCCAAGTGTGATCATGTGGCTATGGGGAAGTGTGTGTTCAGCTATTATTACTTAGAAATTCGGTCATAAGTAATTCTGGGGAAGTTCATCATAGCACTGAACAGTTAAGTGGCCAGTCGTAATTGAGGATTTACGGATGTTGGATGTTATAGAATTACATACAGAGATATAACTGTCTTTACTTTGGATACTTGTTTATTAAACTAATTTGCAAGTGGTTCTTGGGTTACAATGGCAATTTGGATTCTGTCACTACACAATACAGTTATAAAACATAACATATTCCCACTGTCACTTCTCCCCCCCCCCCCACCATCCCCTGGGATTTCTGCTAAGAAAAAGCACCATGTATTAATTAGTTAAATAATATCTTGGACCATATTCAGAGCAGCACACTTCTATTTCATTTACTTTGGGCATGCGTTATCAAAATCAACTTGTGCCTAAATGCCTTGGGGCATTTAATTCATTAAATAATTCAACACTAAGAATAGTTGATAATAGTTGACTCAGGACTGCCATTCTACACTAACCGCCTCAGACAGCTGAAACAACTTGTGCCTCCTGTGGCTCCAATAGTTCCAGTTCCAAAAAGTTCCCACAACTAGTTGAAATTCCACAGTCAGTTAAAATTCTTCATATCATTAGTTAAAATTCCATCTATTCTTGTAATTCATTTTCTATCACATGAACTCAAGGAGAAAGCACAACCAAGCCAAGAAGTGATTACACTGCTCCTGAAAGAGAAGCTACTGACACTCTTTTGAGAGTTTATTGCAAGCTCAGAGTGAAACAGCTGCTTGTGAACTGTAACAGAATAAAATGTAATCATAATTTCAAATAAATCTATGTTCTTCAGAGAGTAGAATAGTGGCATAATTGTGTCTCAAAAGGAGAGGATGCAGATCCTGCCCTGACTATTTCTTCAGAAGAAAGGTTTAAGTATAGTGAAGAGATAAATGGCAAATTGGCCAGTAAGTAGAAGAGGCCTGATCTTGCCTATGCCTCTTACCTGAATCAATTATTATGGTCACAGACTAGCAAATAAAAGCATTAAAACAATAATAGTAGTAAGAAACAAAAATAAAAGACAGATAGAATAGTGTATTGCGATTGGTGGTAGATTAATAATGGGCAGCAAATAAAAGCATTAAAACAATAATAGTAAAAGATAAAAGAAGGAATAAATACATTGCAATTGGTGGGAGATTAATAGTGGGCAGTTAAACTTTGACTAATTTTACATACAGCATAGCAGAATTTGGCCACCAGTTCACACAGATCAGATAACAGTAGCTGAACATAAAAAAGATCACTATTTCCTGGATTTTATTAGGCAGTGTTATAAATTGAGTCCGTGAAGATGCAATACAGCAGGACCTGAGCTAATTTCAATGGCTCCTTGTCCAGAGGCACAATGTCAGTTCATATGGTATTTTTTTCACTGCCTCCCCCAAAACTGTGTTGAAGCGGTGTGCTTCTTACCTGAATGGCACAAGACTGGACTCAGATAGCCTCCTAAAACTTAAAAGTGGGGTGCAAATAGTCACTCTTAGTGGAAATAACAATATGCCACCCACGTAGAAATTAAAAGAAAAAGCTCCTGCATGGCTTGCTTTTTCTCATGGTGCGAAGGACAGGTAGTCCTCAATTTACAACAGTTCATTTAGTGACTGTTCAAAGTTACAACGGCACTGAAGGTGACTTATGACCATGGTTCACACTACCTTTGTCGCATCCCCACGATCAGGTGATCAAAATTCAGATGCTTGGCAACTGGTTCATACTTATGGACAGTTGCTGTGTCCCAAGGTCATGTGATCTCCTTTTGAGAACTTTTGATGAGCAAAATCAATTCACTTTACAACCATATTACTATCAACTGCAGTTATTCACTTAAGAACTGTGGCATGAAAAGTTATAAAATGGGGCAAAATTCACTTAACAATTGTCTCACTTAATAGAAATTTTGGGCTCAATAGTGATCATAAGTAGACTTATACCTATATCAAAATCAAGAGGGCAATCAGAAAAGTCGGCAGTTCGAATCCCTAGCGGTAGCAGAGTGAGTTACCGTAACTTTTCCCAATTTCTGCCAGCCTAGCAGTTCGAAAGCAGGTAAAAATGCAAGTAGAAAAATAGGGACCACCTTTGGTGAGAAGGTAACAGTCATGCCAGCCACATGAACACAGACGTTTTCGGACAGCGCTGGCTCTTCCGCTTTGAAACGGAGATCACCACCGCCCCCTAGAGTCGGGAACGACTAGCACATATGCGAGGGGAACCTTTACTTCCTTTCCCTCCTCCCGATACGCGTAATCTCCTAGCCCTGGCAAGGAGGCCACGCTGCTTTCCCGCCTCAAACGATCGGGCGCGCTGGCCGCACCCGAGACCAACCGCTCCTCCACCTTTGGGGACTGTGGGAGGGAACAGAATAATCGCCGCACGAAAGCTCGAAGCCATCTCCACCTCAGGTAGCCCCTCCTCTCCCCTGGCCCAGCCCCGCCTTATTTAGGCGGAGTGGGGGGGGGGGAGAAGAGAGATGGAGGGGGCCGCGACAGGCGTAATGCTGGGAAGAGGAAGCAGGCAAACGCTCCCAGGCGGCAACAGCGGAGAGAACAGTGCCTGGAGGGGTCGCGAACTCTGACCTTTCGCCAAAAGGCACTCGCTTTCCCCTCCCCCGACCAACATTCCTCCTGCCCCCCACCCCTGCTCCTACGCTAACCCCTTCGGTGCCGCTAGCCCCGCCTTCCGCTCCCCCCCTTGGCGGAAGGCGGCGGCCGCGAGGGGGGGGGCGCTAACGAACCAGGCCCAGCGAACCGTTAGGAGGAAGCCACAGCCAAGCAAGCTTGGCGCCAAATCCTGAGGTAAAAACAAAACAAAACGCCTTATGCTTGCAGGCGCCGAGGTTTTCTTTCCGGCACCGCGGCTGAGCAGCAGTGCCGCATGGCGGAGCGTCTGGCGGGCCGCGCGTCTTGGTGGGTAAAGAAGCGCTTCTGGCTTGGCGGCTTGGGCGCATCTCTTTTCTTTGCCGTGGGCAGCTTTTGGGCTGCGAGCGTGCTGCACAGCCGGTCTAATCGCGAGCGAAGAGGAAGGAAGATGGAGTCTGAGCGGGCGGAGGCAGTGGCTTGAACCCGACCCTTTTACCTTTGCCACCGGGAGGGCGGAGGGGAGGGGGCGGTGGGTATTTTGCATACGGGGCAGCCCGTCGCCATCTTTGCGGACGTTTCCCCCACCCCACCCGCGTCGCTTAGAGCAGTAGTCTGCATGTTTGAGGCGCCCCGCGGCCGAGTGTGAGGAAAGAAAGCGTCGGAGTGAAGAGCCATCAAGGCCGGGGAGGGGGAACGACGCCTCAAATGGCGGAGCTTCTGAAACTGGCCTCCTGCCAGCTCCGCCATTTTGTGGCTCGCTTAGTTCATGGGAAGCCAATTTATTTCCCTCCCCGCCGCCGCATTGGGAGGTGGGGCCGAACTTTGAGCGACGGTGGTGTCCGCCAATAAACTCTGCGTATTGAGAGAGGTTGGCGCCGAACGTTGATTGATGATGGTAGTTTCCAATGAACGCCGAGGCAGCTGGTTTCCGTCTTCAGAATGAAAATGAATTGGTTGAAGGGAAAACGTGGGAAAAGAGGAGAGTTTGTGTTTTGAATGTGATCAAGCATCATGACTTGAACAGTTTTTGATCGTGGGTTTAATTGGGATGCGTCCTTTTTTTTTTTTTGATAGTAATATTTCCCATGTATCTTTTGTCATGGAAGTGAATTCCTTGGAATTCAAGATCACGAAATTGAACATAAAATATAGACAGCTCGTGCTGTACAACCGTTAGTCAAGGAGACAGATAACTTTGTTATTTATGATGGTACTGCTATGTATTTTTAAGAACTGCAAATAACGTTTCATCAGAAAATTGATATGGTGAACAAGAATCAAAACACTGCAGTCGGTTGAAAACCACCAGAAACCCCAGATTTAAGTTTACTGTTAGCGTGGAAGTTGATGCTTTGGACCAGCAAATCTCTTTCATGTTAACATGAAAGTGATGAGAGTGAAAAGATGGAGTGCTATGTGTGTTTCCTTAAGCTCCCATAGCAGAATATAATAAATGACGCTTTTTACTGTTACATATCTAAAAAAAATAAGCCTAGTGAATAATTGGATGAGGAAAACCACCAGAAATTCCCCCTGCAAACTAAACTAGGAGATTGAAAAAGCATCCTTGAGAAAGGCAGTGGCAGACTACTTTAATGTATTGCCAAAAAAAAGGGTGTGTGTGTATCTTTGAAGTCACCAGAACTTGAACTGAGAAAGGAGATCTTGTTTTATTGCAATATTAGGCACAATAGAATAGAATAGAATAGAATATTTATTTCTAAGCCGCGCCCTCTGCCGAAGGACTCGGGGCGGCGTACAATAAAACAAATAAAATACAAAGTACAATACAATACAATACAAATCTGGACAGGACATACATATAACAAGGACGTATATAAAACGTATACAAAACGTATACAAGGAGGAGGTAGGCTAATAGCTAAAAAACAATTAAACAATTAACAAAACAATTAAAAAGTCACAATATTTAAAAACCCCGATAAATAAATTCTATTGAATTACATTAATAAAAAACCCGTCAGGAGCGATATAGTTGGATCATGGTTGAGCCAGGCCAGCTACTTGGAATAGGTGGGTCTTGAGCTTAACTCTGAAGGAACGGAGGTCGGACGTCATCCTAATATCCGGAGGGAGGTCATTCCACAGGGCTGGGCCCGCCACAGAGAAGGCTCTACTCCTAGGCGCCGCCCCTCGACACTGTCTGGTGGACGGCACCTGGAGGAGTCCCTCTCTGTGCGAGCGAATTGGTCGCAGGGATGTATGCTCTTACCAAAACAATATGTATATGAAAATATATGCTAATTTATATTATTTGTTTCTCATATTAATGTGTTACTGATAATTTTGTGCTAGTGTAATTATTATATTTTAAGCATTTAATTGAATAAAATATCAAATGCCATCTACTCCAGTGCTCATTTTAAATCATTCCTTCATTTTCTTCCCGTTATTGAACCTATTTTTTCTTATGTGAACATACTAACAAGGCTTATTTCTCTTAGAATAAATGGCTTTGAATAAGGAACTTGAAATGTAAAATGCAAATTATTAACATTTAAGGTTTAGAAACAGTTTCCTCTAGGAACAGTTAATTTCTATTTTCAGTTTCTTTGCAGAACAAATTGGACCAAGTAGTTTATACTGTCTGTGTTTGCACACATATTGACACGTTATTTAGCCATGCTTTATTCCATTAATCTAATTTTTTTTTAAATAATTTTTTTATTTTTTATTTTCAAAACAAACACAACACATAAAATCTTCCTTCTTTACATACTGTCGAAAGTGTATCAGTTGGTTACAAAAAGGCTTTCGTGCGTCTCTTCCACAGTCATCAAGCATAATTCATATTAACTCAAGTATTTTAACTCAGATATTTATACAGGTTACCATCATCATATCTCCATTTTCATTTGACTATAATTGTTTAAACGTCCTTCATAAAATATACCAAGATTTAATAACTAACCACATACTGGCATTTCATTTACTATTTCTAAAATCCTCCAATAACACTGAATCCTTATGTCCTATTCTAGCTAAACATCCATAATATTTAATAACAAAGTTTTCTAATCCTCCTTTCCAAATCAGTTTACAATTTGCATCCAGTTTCCTTATTTTGTACCCATACCTGTATATACGTTGTTATCATTATCCCTCCTTTATTTGACTATATCCTGTATCATAACATTTTTCCCCTTAATAATCAAGACTTAACTGAATCTAACTTAATTCTTTTTTATTAATCTTTATATATAATCCAAAAGGATTTCTAATCTTCCTTTCATGGGTACCATTCAATATTCATATCCAATTATTACTGGTAAAAATTCCTCACCAGCTGGAAACACTTTCTCTTTCCGTATCCTTCTGTTTTGGAGCCGCCCCGACTTCATCAGCCTAATGGCTGCATTTTTTGTCGCCAGCTTAAAGAACCTCTCTTGGAACGATCAAGGATTTTGCGATGTCCCTGAGATCAGCAAGACGTATTTTTCCTGTTCACCGTCTCTGTGGGATGGTTTATGTCCGATTGGACCACCCAGCGGCAAAAGTATCGGCTGCGGTCTTGGAGCATCGAGACTGCACGTCCGTATCATCGCGACGTTGGCTCCTCCTCTCCATTAATCCAAATTTCATTCCTTCCTTTGTAGGCAATTTTGTTCAGTCTTGATTGTGAGGGGGAAGACAGATTTTTCTATAGGTCCCTCTGTAGATTACTATAGGATTTACAACTATCCCTCCTGTTTAATATCTGTACAGAGTTGCTGGTTGAGGTCACTTGTCAGTTCAGTCTGGTATTATCAATATGGAAATGAAAATACCCAGTTGCATCTTTCAATCTTGGTGCCAACCAACTGATACTATCTTGGTCTTGGATGGATGGGAACAAATTGATTTCATTACATCTTACCAAGACCATATGGCTATGAATATTGAGGATCCCAGAACCAGGGATTCTCCATTTTTAGTCCTAGATGGGGGGGTTGCACTTCCCCATTTCCAAGTGATCTATATTCAAAGATGTTCTTGACTCACAGTTCCTGCTCAAAGAGACCCTTCAAGGAGCCACTTATACAGTACTGTGCAAAAGTTTTAGGCAGGCATGAAAAAATGCTGTAAACAAATAATGCTTTCAGACATATACATAATGATTGTTTATTTTTGTCAATTTTCAAAATGCAAAGTGAACGAACAAAAGAAAAATCTAAATCAAATCAATATTTGGTGTTACCACCCTTTGCCTTCAAACCAGCATATATTCTCATTGGTACACTTGCACAAAGTCAGGGATTTTGAAGGATTATAGTCAGGTGTATGATCAACCAATTATACCAAACAGGTGGTAATGAGCATCAATGTCACACGTAGATTGAAACCCAGTCATGAACTGAAACAGAAACAGCTGTGTAGGAGGCTTAAAACTGGGTGAGGGACAGCCAAACTCTGCTACCAAGGTGATTGTGAAAGACAGTTTCATGTCATGGCAAGATTGAGCACAGCAACAAAACACAAGGTAGTTATACTGCATCAACACCAGGAGGCGTGGCCTAGGAAAAAGATTCCTCAATCCCAGGGCAACCAGACTGATTTAACCCATTGCTTGGACTTTCCAAGTGGTGCACAGGAAAAAGCCTACATCCACAGAAAATCTTTGATTAGTTCTCCAAGATGTTTGGAACAACCTACCAGCCGAGTTGCTTCAAAAACTGGGCAAGTGTACCTAGAAGAATTGCTTCTGTTTTGAAGGCAAAGGGTGGTCACACGAAATACTGATTTGATTTAGATTTTTCTTTTGTTCGCTCACTTTGCATTCTGAAAATTGACCAAAAAAAAATCATTATTTATATTTCTGAAAACATTATTTGTTTACAACATTTTTTCACACCTGCCTACAACTTTTGCACAGTACTGTATGTAGTCACTTATGAACTCAAATATTGCAATGCATTTGTGGTTAATATGAGGCTTTCCTTGAAAACTCCCAGAAGCTTTAACTGGTCCAGAATGCACTGGTGTGAGCACTGATGGGCATGCCTTGGTTTGACTATAAAATACCCCTGCTTTGCAAGTTGCATTAGTTGCCAGCCTGCTCACATACAATTCAAAGTACTGGTTGTCAGTATAAAGCCCTGCATGGCATAGGGCCAGGTTCCTTGATAGATTACTTATAGTTTCTACCTGGCCAGTAAAAGTTGACAGAATTGACATGCTCCCTTCAATTAAATAATGCTGTTTATCTGGACCTGAAAAGTGCATCTTCTGTATCGTGGCACCTGCTTTCTGGAAAAGGAACGTTGTGGCTTCTGCCTTGATGGATACCATTTTGTTTATGTGTCGTGTTTTTATTTTGATCTCTGATATTTTGAATTGCCCAAAGTTGTTTGGAGTTCGTCAATATCTGACACTATTAAATAATTAAATGACAAAAAATTTACCATTATTCACAAGATAATACTATTAGAAGTAAAGATAGTTATACTAACTATCCAAAACCACAATAATTTTTAATAGACAGTTGAAGAATATTATTAGTTATTTCAAAGACTTGGAATGCTTATATTAACATATCAGGGGTTAAAGGTCTTAAAGAATATTACATATATTTCTTTGCTTTTTAAGGTACAATTATTGCCACAATATTTTTAATACTTACTGGGCATCTCAGTTAATATTTTTAAAAGATTTGCTATTTACATTTTAAAGCTATATAGAATAATAACAATCACTTTATGTGAAATGAGAGCTATATAAATGTAATAAATAAATAAATAAGAACATACAAATTTTCCGGAGCGAGGGACAGGAGGCTCCAGTGGATGGTATTGTCACGCCCATTTGGCCACAAGACTGGGATGAAGCTGAAAACACGCCTCTGTGCTCCACCCTTTCTTCTCCAGTTCATCTCAGTCCGGCTAAATAACGAGACCTAATTTAAACTTCTGATTTTTTATTTTATTGTACTTTTAATTTTAATTTTTAATCTACTGGAACCTCCTTGCCTCTGTAGTCTCTGCGAATAGCTTTCTGCTCTAGTGAGTAGCTCTAGGGGTTTTTTCCTTCTAGCCACCAGGGATCGTTACTTTGTATCCCTGGGTTCGGAGAGCGCGCTGGAGGTTGCGGCGGCTATTACGGCACCGCAAAACATGTGGCACTGATTCTGGAGGCTTTTGGGGCGATCAGGAGGCTTGAGGCTCGGGATTCCCAGCCCTAGGGTCCCCCATCGCCCCAACTCACCGGAAAATGGCTTCGGCGGCTGAGATCGAGCCGCGGCAAGAATCGGAGCGCAGAGAAGAGCGCAAAATTTTTTTTTGAATTGTGCGTGCGCTGCAGGAGCAGTGGAGAGCGCACGGAGCTACTTGGAGCCGAGGGAGCATCTGCAGCAGCCCCCAAACACACCAATCTCGGTGCTGAGGCAGGGGCTGCCCAGGAGAGGAGGAAGCAGCAATTGAGCCTGCATTTATTCTCCTTTTTACCTGTTGCAGCTGAAGAGAGAGAGAGAGCCAGGAGACTGCGCAAGGAGGGTGAGTAAGATTTCCTTATTTTCAATCCCCACGTGGTCAAGATGGCGGAGGAGGAAGGAAGGTCCCCTTCTCCCCCATGCTCACCAGGGGAGGGCCCATCCACCAGGCAGCGCCCCACTGCCTCTGCCAGGGCCAAAAAGACTCCCATCCCCCATCCCTCCCGTGCCACCCAGAGGGACGAATTAAGGAGGCACAAGGCCCTTTCGAAAACTTTCTCCAGGGCTGAGAAACTAAGGGCCTTACAGGGCAAGCTTAGTGCTTCCCCTCCCCACTCCAGATCTCCCTTGGGGAGTGAGGCCTGCACTGGAAACCCCCCAGGTTCCCCAGATAACCTAGGGAGTTTGTTTGGGGATATATCCCCCTCTCCTCCCCTCTCCCTGGAAGACGAGGACATGGAATTGGAGGAGCCCTGTGCTAACCTGGATCCCCTAGAGGATCAGGCTCCACCAAGGCCTTCACTAGCTCCCCAGGCTGGGGTAACCTTAAATCCAGAGAATTCCGGCTGGGATTCTATGGATGTGGACAATCTTCCTAAGGGGTTGCAGAATCTCATAGAAAGAGCAATTTCTTCCGGAATTGCACACGGTTTGCAACAGCAGGCTGCTATGCCCCTAGCACCAGATCAAGGAGGGAAACCTAGAGCCAGCTCTTCCCAAGCTCGCCCTCCTTTAATTTAATTTAATTTAATTTAATTTAATTTAATGCTTCTAGACCGCCCCCTCTCCCGAAAGGGACTCGGGGCGGTGTACAGTTCATACAAAATATATCAGATACAATAAAATTAAGTATGTACAGTTGACAGTTGACATGGAGGAGGTAAGAATGACATTAAAAGAACTGTACAAAGCAGATTAAAATAAGTTCAAACCCCTAAAAACAAATACAGTGAATTAAAAAACCCCTAAAATAACCAGATATAGTGCGTTTGCCAGGAGGGACAGTTGAATTATGCCAGGCCTGCTAATCGGAACAGGTGGGTCTTCAGTTTTTGCCGGAAGGAGCGGAGGTCAGAAGTGGTTCTAATGTCGGGGGGGAGGTCATTCCAGAGGGTTGGGCCCATCACAGAGAAGGCCCTACTCCTCGGTGTCGCCCGCCGGCATTGTCCAGTGGATGGCACCAGGAGAAGTCCCTCCCTGTGTGAGCGTATTGGCCGCAGGGATGTATGTGGGAGGATGCGATCCCGCAAGTAACTAGGTCCCGTGCCATGGAGCGCTTTAAAGATGGTAATCAGCACCTTGAAACGCACCCGGAAAACCACAGGTAGCCAATGCAGCTCGCGCAGGAGAGGTGTTACGTGGGAGTACCTCGTACTCCCCATCACAGCCCGCGCGGCTGCATTCTGAACTAACTGCAGTCTCCGGGCGCGTCCCAAGGGCAGCCCCATGTAGAGAGCGTTGCAGTAATCCTTCTGATTTAGTGAGCTGCCCTGCCTCTCCTTCCCTAATCAGCGAAGGCTCAGTAGCTGGGGACAGACCTCAGAGAGATCCTGACCTATCTGAGGATGAGGAGGATGACAAGCCGGAGCCCCCGGCATTTACTGGTCTCTTTCCCCCTAATATTTTCCGATCTCTTCTACGTAAAGCGTGTGCCACTGCGCAGGTAGAAGAGGAGGGGGGGCAAGAAGGGGTGAAGGTAGGGGCTAAGAAGGGCGCCTCAGAGGGGACAGCAGCTAAGAAACCTCGGGGCCCAGTCTTCTCTGAGCCCAAAGTGGTGAAGGAGGAGATCCCTGCTCCTCACTTTTTCCTGGAAGTGGTGAAAAACAATGGGAGAAGCCTAATGCCTTCCCTAATCCTGGCAGCAATGACATACGATTTTATAACATTGAGCCAGATTTCTCCCGAGCCTTACAGCTACCCACCGTGATCCGACCTGTGGTGGCCCTGGAATCTTCTGCGTCTCTGGTGGCCAAGGACATAGCAGACAACCTTAAGGCAGACGACAAGAAGGTGGAGATGACCCTGAGGAAGACGTTCCAGTCTGCGGCCTGGGCCATCAAGGCAGCAGCATCGGCTTCCTTCTTCAATCGCGCAGCAATCCTGTGGATGGAGAAGATCCAGGAACACATTCCCCCGAGGATGTGCAGCTGCATCAGGATTTAAACAAGCTAGTGGCAGTGGCGCAGTTCTCGGCTGATGCCACACTAAATGCAATGAAGTTCGCTTCCAGAGTTATGGTGTCGTTCGTGACCTCCCGTTGCCTCCTTTGGCTCCAGGGATGGCAGGTGGACAGCAAGTCAAAGTGGCAGCTGGCCTCGGCCGACTACACGGGAGGCTCCCTCTTCGGCGGCGCCCTGGAACCGCTCCTCGTGGAGAACAAAAATAAGAAAAAGATTCTACCCACCTCAACAAAGAAGGCGGAGCAAAGGTCCCCCAGAGCAGGTACTCTTTCCCCAGGTCAGAGAGGCAACCTGATCGTAACTTCAATAGGGACAGATCCCGCTTCCAGACACAGAGTAAGTGGCCCTTTCGAGGGGGAGGTGGGTGCCCGTACCGCCGGGGCAAATAGGTCGAATCCGACCCCACCTATTGGCGGCCACCTGGCTCTCTTTTCTGAGGCCTGGGCAGAGATTTCTTCAGACACGTGGGTACTAGGCACAGTCTCTCAGGGTCTTAGGCTAGAATTCGCCTCCATCCCCCCAAACTATTTCCGCACTTTTCCCCCATCTCAAAATATTGACAAGCGCAGGCGGATGCGTCAGGCTATCAAACATCTGCTTGACATTGCCGCACTAGAACTGGTCCCCCCGGACCAGGTGGGTGGGTGGGGTTCTATTCAAACTTGTTCCTAGTGCCCAAGGCTTCAGGGGGCTGGAGGGCTATCTTCGATCTGAAGCTCTTGAACCAATATCTAGTTTATCGCAAGTTCAAGATGGCATCCCTTAAGTCCATCCTGGCGTGCATAAGGGTAGAGGATTTCATGGCATCCATAGACCTCACGGAGGTGTATCTCCATATCCCCATACTCCCCAGCCACAGGCGCTTCCTCCGGTTCTGTTTCCTGGGGTGCCATTATCAATACAGGGCCTTGCCCTTTCGGCTGACCTCCGCTCCCAGAACATTCACGAAGGTACTGGCAGTAGCAGCGGCGTATCTCAGGGGGTTCCCCATTAGATTAAATTGCTACCTGGATGACGTCCTCATCCAGGGGACATCTCCGTCTCAAACTAGAGCGGATCTTACACAGGTCATAAACACCCTGCAACGGTTGGGGTTCTCTGTTAACTTCGAAAAGAGTTCCCTCGTCCCATCCACCACGATACTCCATTTAGGGGCAGTGATTGATTCCCGTTCAGGGAAGGTTTTCCTTTCCCCAGACCGAAGGTCCAGTTTGGTTTGGATGGTTAAGCAGGTCCGCAGGGACCGTTATGTTCCCTAGCCTTTCTCTCCAGCCTGTTGGGGAATCTCATATCCTGCATCGAGATAGTACCGTGGGCACGGTTGCACACCAGGACCCTGCAGTGGCGACTCCTACTGTTCCAGAGGGGCCAACACCGGCATCTCACCGGCCAAGGTCGACGCCACCCTTCAGGAACTGATTTCCCTCAGGTGGTGGCTGTCCCCAGCCTTGCTCAAGGGGTGTGAGTTTAGGGACCAGGAACACCTCGTCCTCTCCATGGACACCAGTGTCTTCGGCTGGGGGGGCGACCCTGGGATCCCAGCTGGCGCAGAGTCGGTAGTCTTGGCAGGAGCTACAACACAACATCAACTGGTTGGAGCTCCGGGCGATCAACCTGGCGCTTTGGCACTTCCAAAACTCCGTCGAGGGCCATCACATCCTGGTCCTCACCGACAATGTGGCAGCCAAAGCTCACATCAACCGTCAGGGCGGTACACGATCCAAGGTGCTGCACAACGAGGCGATGGCACTGGGCATCTGGGCGGAGAGACACCTGAGGTCGATCTGGGCGGAACACATCACGGGGATCAACAACCATCAGGCAGACTGGCTTAGTCGAGAGACGGTGGACAACAGAGAGTGGAGCTTGTCCCAGGAGCTGTTCCAGAACATCTGGAACAGTACTGGATCTCTTCACCACCTTGGCCAACGCCCAGCTTCCGCGGTTCTTCTCTCGGTTCCCAGCTCGGCGAACGGAAGGAGTCGATGCCCTTCGCACAAGATGGCCAAAGGGGCTGCTGCACCCGTTTCCCCCCCTTCCCCTCATCCCCGGGGTAGTTCAGAAACTAGTCAGGGACCAGGCAGAGTTGATTCTAGTGGCCCCCCACTGGCCGAGGAGACCCTGGTTTGCGGACCCCAAGATCCTGTCGGCCTGACCTCCCTGGCGTATCCCGGAAGGGGAAATAGAGCTGCACCAAGGGAGACTCAGGCACCCGGAACCACACTGGCTACAACTAGCCGTGTAGAAGTTGAGCGGGAGCTCCTGAGAGGGGCCCATCTGTCTTTGTGGGTGATTAAGACCATAGAGGCCTCACGCAGGAAATCCACTATGAGAGTCTATGATTCCACCTGGTCTGCCTTTGTAACCTGGTGCCAGGGAAATCAGGTGGAGCCCACCAGGGCCTCATTGTCTCATATCCTGGAATTCATCCAGACGGCCTGGATAAAGGGCTCGCCAGGGGCACCGTGCGCAGGCAGCTAGCTGCTCTTGCCACAATCATCCCAGGCGAGGGTCCTCACCCAACTACCCCTTGTAAAGAGGTTCCTTCGGGGGGGTCTCCAACCTGCACCCCCCGGTAGTGCACAGATTCCCCATGTGGAATCTCCCCACCGTTCTACGGGCCCTCATTGGGGAACCATTTGAGCCATTGAGGATGGTTAGCCTGAAGCATCTAACCCTTAAGGTGGTGTTTCTTGTTGCGATCAAGTCAGCTAGACGGGTCTCAGAGCTAGGAGCTCTCTCATCTAGGGGGGACCTGTGCATATTCCATAACAACAGGGTAGTCTTGAGGTTGGATCCAGCCTTTCTCCCAAAGGTGATTTCCATTTTCCACCGTTCCCAGGAGGTTATCCTTCTGGATTTCTGCCCAAACCCGAGTAGGGAATGGGAGCAGCAGTGGCACCGTTTGGATGTCTGACGGGCCCTGCGTATTTACTTAAAGCGGACGGCTTCCTTTCGGAGGTCAGAGGCTCTCTTCTATCTTTCCAACCTTCGGCCCTGGGTAAAAGTGTTACGCCCTCCGCCATTAGCAGGTGGATCCGCCTAGCTATCTGCCTGGCATATGAATCCCAGAAGCTGCTGGTGCCGGCTGGCATCACGGCTCATTCAACGAGGAGCACCATCACTTCAGCAGCTTGAACCTCCCAGGCACCTATAGATGACATTTGCAGAGCGGCTACATGGGCCTCCCCATCGCCGTTCATCTATCATTACAGGTTAGACACGTTCGCATCGGCTGATGCGGCGTTTGGGCGCAGGGTGCTACAGCAGGTTATTGCAGACCATTAGTTCCCCGCCCATGGGACTTAGCTTTGGTAGGTCCCATCCACTGGAGCCTCCTGTCCCTCCCTCTGGAAAATGGCAGTTGGTCTTGCCTGAACTGCTATTTTTGGGGCTTGGACAGGAGGCTCCAGTTCCTGTCCTAGGTAATAGAATAACTGGGGTGGTGTGAGTTCTCCTTTGTGACTTGTTTTCAGGTCTCAGGGGAGCTCACTTCGATGAACTGGAGAAGAAAGGATGGAACACAGAGGCGTGTCTTCAGCTTCATCCCAGTCTCGTGGCCAAATGGGAGTGACAATACCATCCACTGGAGCCTCCTGTCCAAGCCCTGAAAATAGCAGTTCAGGTAAGACCAACTGCCATTACACTATGCCTTCTCCCTCTATTGTCTCATTTTTCTTTAAGATTTATAATGTGGCTATCAGAATTCTGTAAAATGAGTGCAACAAAGATATGAATAGATATTTGAGTTAATACTAAAAGTTTGGGATTTGTTAAAATACAGGTGTGCTGAGCATGGGGTAGAATAAACAAAAACCTATTGCAGTAGAACAATGGATCAGGATATAGAGTCTTGGGGTAGATATGTGTTTGCTCTCATAAAATTGTTTTTTATTGATGTAAAGGAAAGACTGATTAATATATATGGTCCATATTTAATGTATTTTTAATAGTAAATGTACTATTACTGCAAGTGAACTGCATGGTTTTAATGGTTAGGGTTCTCCAATTCTATTTAGATTTTGATAATAGAGATCTGCTATGATTTAACTAGCGCATAGATTTCTTTTTAGTGTGAGCAAAGTAATTTGAAAGGTAAGGGCTATCACTTCTTTATTTGCTAGTTCTGTCAGTTGGGAAAGAAAAAAAAAATTCCATGGTTGAAGAAGGTGATTAGTGTCTCCCTGAAGAGAGGTTTCTTCTTCCTCTACTACCACTCTATCTGTTTTATACAATAAAGCTTATAATATAAAGTGAAACTCTTGCTAGTTAATTATCTATTTGAAATTTAATAAATATTCTAGTTAATGGAAGTTTATATATATATCATTACCACAACAGAGCATCTGGGAAATAAATTCATGTACCCTTTCAGGTTCACATCTTTACACAATTATTGGTCCTACCAGAGACTAACTGATGCAATTTTCTGTTGGTTTCTTGCAAAAGAAATAAGGGTGTCTAGTCATAGCATTCCAAAGTTACACAGAGTTTTTTAGCCTGACTAAACAGGCAAAAGAAATTTGCAAAAGCAGATATTGGCTATGTTTTGCCAAATGTTTACTAAAATCATTTTATTTACCTGGTAAACAGAAACAAAAGCACAAACAGGATAACGGGTTTATGATTAAGCAGGTTTGTGTGTGTTTAAGTGATGTTTGTACTTGATTTTATTTATTTATATTCCACCTTTATGTATACAAATAACACGAGGCAGTAAACACATCAAATATAACCCATTTTAGCCACAACAATACTGTGAAGTGAATATGGCTGAGAGAGTGTGACTGGCCAAGGTTACAAAGCTGGCTTTTATGGCTGAGGCGGGACTAGAACTTACGGGTCTCCTTGTTTCTAGCCTGGTGTCTTAACACTATAGTCATTTGTTTGATATAGCTTCTTTGAGACTGTTTACAGCTTTAGACAAGTCCCTGCAGTTTTCTTGTTGAGGCTTTTCAGGTGTGATTTATCATTCCCTCCTTCCTAGGGTTGAGAGTGACTCCAGTTGCAGGTCATCCAGCTGGCTTCTTGCCCAAGGTGGGACTAGAACTCATGGTTTCTAGCCTGATACCTCAACCACTACAACAAACCGGTTCTCACAGTAGCCTAATCCTACATAAATCCATTCTTGTTTTAGATTTACAGCTGCCTTTATATCTGACAGTATTAAATTCTGCAGTGTAAAAGTAAAGAAAATGTACTTCTACTAGTCCTAAATCTCTATTCATGTTATTTTACTTAGTGACTCCATATCCTAATATAGTACAGTGAAAATGGAGGGCATGCTTCTCTCTAACACTTCATCTCACAAACAGTTGGGACATTTTGGGGAAATAAAGAGGCTAAATCAGGAGTGGGAAACTGGCTCATTTACTGATGGATTTCAGAATCCAGAATTCCTGAGCCAGCCATGCTCTGGGAGTTGAAGTCCACAGGTCATAATGTTGCTGTAAAGGGGCATATTTGACCCCTGGGCCAAAGGGAGCTGATCCTTTTTGTTGTAATTTGCAAAATACAGGTAGTCCCTGACTTAAGACCAGACATTTTACAATCTTTCAAAGTTGCAACTGCCATGGAACAAATGTTTTACAACCTGTAAAGCACTCCATCTGTAGTAGATGATTGTGCTCCTCCATGGTCATTTGATCACATGTCAGGTAGGTCAGCTTTATGACCAATCGCAGCATTCTGCAATCATGTGACCATGATTCATCAGACTGGTGTTTTGCCAGTTTCTGACAAAAATGCTCATTCAAATGAATGTGTTTGCTTAATGGTCACTACAGAAAAGTCTGGAAAATTAATCACAGTCACATGAGTGCCTCAATTTATGACTGCAGACTTATAACTGGATTTCTGGTCCCAATTATGGTCATAAGTTAAGGACTACTTGTAACAACAACAATATATTTATTCCAGCAGTGTAAAAATGTTTAGAATATTGTGCATTGGCAGAAAGGTGAGTGACCATTATAGGGGTAATTAAATTGTTCATCTTTGGGATGAACAGAAATTTGAACCTCAATTAGTATTAATGCTACACAAACCTTAGTGTACTGTGCAGCTATAGTAAGTGAGTCCTAAGCTTGATTTTTCCTGAACTTTATTTTTAATAATACATTAATATTCCATATAAATACATATAACTATTATCAAGATATTTCTGATAGCAACATGGTGACTACATTTATAAAACCCCAATTTAATAATTTTTATAAAAAAAAACCACAAGTATAACATATTATACTGTTCCAATAAAAATGTTTAGAACAATCATGTTTAAATATGTGCAGCCATAAACCATTACATAATATTTATAACATCTTTGTTCAGTTACAATTATGCATATATGTAATTATTCTCAGTAATAAAAATTATAAAATTTCTAATTTTATTGTGCCTGATAGAAGTTACTGGCATCCCTCCAAACAGGTTCTCTAATGATCTTTCACTATGGCAACCAATATGGAGGTGCTGGCTCAGCAAATAGTAGAGACACAGCAGGTGGCTGAGGTGAGTGATGGATAATATTACAGTATTTTCAGTTCATTTCTAAAAAGAAAATACTGTTTCCAACTAATTAGTTCTAAAGTAGCAATTATTTATATTACAATGATTATTACTTCATAAAATATAAAGGCATTCCTTTAGTATTAATAGACATTTTTATATGGACAAAATGTCCATTAAGAGATTTGAAAAACGTGTCCGTCCCAATCTTTTTAATGCAGCTTGCCAGAAAGGCTGCTGGGTAAAAGACAGAGGCTACATTCCATGCCTTTTGTTTTTCTTGTAGCAACCTTAGTTAAAAACATAAATAAAAACTTTCAGACATGAGCAATAAGCCTTCAAAACCTTTCTAAATCAAAATATTCACTTTTTTGTCCTTGAGGCACTATAACACAAGTTGTTCTCTGCTGTCGGTTGCAAATTATAAGATTTTAGTTGACTCATTTCCAGATCATAAAAACTGTTAGGGTCATGAATCAAATTAATAAAGATGTGTATGTCATATAGTCTGTTGCCTCATACTTCTGGCAGAAAATTGTAGAAAACATTTGCCCATGTTTTCTCCTTACAAAATTGGCAACTTACAATTATATGTCTTAATTTTGTTTACAATAATTCTTACCTGGCTTTTAAAAAAAATAAATGAAACTAAGATAATAATTTCAGATATTCCTTGTGATATCTGTGGTTTTGAATATTATTTGTGGTATAATAAGTTTTACAAGAAGATTATAGAGATCATAAAAGAAACAAGCATGTTGGTATGCTAATTGTAAAGAATTTGAACAAAGCTTTCCAGTTTAGTTTTTTTTAATTAGGTAATTTTATTATTAGATTGCGGAATGTTAAATACATCCTAATTTCAAATACACATTGACAATGTACTTTTAAATATATCCCTATTTTTAAATATAATTTAATTTCAACAAACCATTGACAAAGAGAGTCGTTTTGAATGTGAGTTCTAGTTCTGCCTTAAGCATGAAATCCAGCTGGGTGACTGCCTGTCAGTCATTTTCTCTCAGACCAATCCACCTCATAGAGTTGTTATGAGGAAAATAGGAAGAGGAAGGAGTATTAGGTATGTTCACCATCTTGAGTTATTTATAAAAAAGATAATTTTTTTAAAAGTGTGCCATTAACTTCCAAATGGGTATTCAGTTATGTAGGGTCTAGACAGCAAGACAATTAAATGAATATATTACTGAACAAACAATGCTTATTAATGATTTACTAACAGTCTGAATTAATGGATGGGGTACTACACTGTTCTTATTTTGTTGTTATTGTTAATGAGTTGTGTGACAAAATAAAGAGAATGCTCATTAACACTGCAAATGATGCAAAACTGAAGAGAATAATAATGTTATATAAGATGAATATAATTTTAAATGGTCTTGATGTGTCAGAGAAATGGGCTGAGAAAAAAACAGAATTAAATTTAATAGAAATCCAAAATTCATTGTATAAGGAAAGAAATGAACTTGTATGGTTTGTTGTAAAAATGATCTAGGGATAGTAGTTGGTTGCAACCTGGATATGAGCAGAAGCAGAGGTGGGTTGCTCCCGGTTGGGCCAGGTTCGGGCGAACCGGTAGTAGCAGCGGTGGGAGACTACATCAATAGAAACATAGCTTCCAAATTTTGAGAATATTTCTGCTATATTGTACATTGTTCAGACCTCAAGAATTGTTGGCCTGTTCCGCGTTCCACAGTGCAAGCAGTATTCAGACATTGGCAAAGGTAAAACTGTAGAAAAGCAGCCCAGATGATAACAGTATTACAAGAGATTTAAAATATTGAAAAGAAGACTGAGGGGGATTTGGCACAATTCAATTACATGAAAGGATGCCTTAATAGTGTTGAAATTTTGTTTTGCTATTTATTTATTTAACACATTTCTTAACTGCACATCTCCCTCAAATGGGCTTTGGATGGTGTACATTTAATCAATAAAATTAAATGTTAAAAACAATATAAGATTTTTTTTAAAAAAAATAAAACAACACTGTAAAATTAGAAAAGAAGCAGAATTTCAAGATGGGGAGGTTAGCAGTTGTTAACACAGGCGGGGTGGTAGTGTTTCTCATGGGGCCAACTAACCCATGGAAATGTGGGTCCTTGTGCCCCTGCGCCAAGGAAACAGTCAAGTTTCCATCCTTTTATGGAACACCAAAAGATTGGGGGCTTTCCTCACATATGAGGGCAAGATGTTCTACAAAGCAGGGGCAGCATCAGAAAAGGCTCTCTTCCAAGACCCCACCAGTTGAAATTCTTTGGCTGACGAGGTCAGTAGCATGTGTTCCGTATCTGAATTAGTGGGACTGGCTGATCTAATGGGGCGAAGCAGTTCTGTAGGTAACCTGGCATTATGTAAGACTTTATAGGTAATAGCACCTTGAATTGGACCCACAAGAAAACTGGCACCAGTGTAGTTAGTTTGTGCAGCAGATGTGTTGTGCTCTTCTCTGGACATCCAGTATGCTCATGTGGTGGCATTCCACACACCTGTTGAAGCTTCCAGAAACTTTTTAAGGGTAGCCCCATAAAAAGCAGGTTGTAGTCAGTCCAATCAGGAGGTGACCAAGCAAAGGACCTCCCTGTCCAGGAATGGTCATATCCATTATACAACACGAAGTTGGGAAAAGACCCAACTTCTGGCTGCCTTCTGCTCTTTAAGCAGGAGCTGTGGAGCCAAGAGGACATCCAAATTACCCAGCAATTCTTTCTGAGGTAGTGCAACCCCATCAGGACCAACAATGATAAATTCCTTAACACAGCCACTCTATCTTACTGGGTTTAATTGCAATCTTTATCCCCCATCCGGACCCCCTACACAAAGGGGTGTCCGCTGCATCACGTTTGGTTTAATAAATCGAGCTTTATTTCAACAAGTATGAATATTGCTATTGATAAGCCAATACTTCATATCCAAAAGCCACTCACCCCCATTATTTTATTTATACATATGGGAGACATTTTACTACATAGTTAGTTTAGTCTTTTGGCATTTTGCTTATGTAGAGGAGCATGCCTTCTAAACAGGTTTCCTGCTGAGTTCCAAATTTCAATATACAAAGAAAGGTCAATTTTTATTTTCCTTTGTCTCAAACTGCAAGACTCGTATGGATTCAGATCCTAGGAACGCAGGTTCTGATTGTTAGGAAAAAACTTCTTAAGAATAGTCTAGCATCGGAACCAGTTACCTAATAAATAGCAAGTTTCTGTTTCATGCATACGTTCAGAAATTAAGCAGCCATCTGTCAAGGCTACTGTAAAATGAGTTTCTGTAGAGTCACGAATTAGACATGACAGCCAAAATCATTCCTTGCAACTTTATATGAGACATCCATTTTATGCATTTTGCTATGAATATATTCAAATGCGTAGTAAGAAAATTAACATTGCAAAAAAAATCCATCTAAACAAAGCAAATTTCTAAGAAAAAATTATAGGTGCTGGTATAAAATATACTAACATTCTTGATTTAGCAGACGTCAGTGGAAACAATCCAAATGGACTTCATGTGCAAATACAAGTAGTTCTTGATTTATAACTGGTTAGTTTGCAACTGTTTGAAATTATGATAGACTTCTCCAGATCCACTTATGACTCAGATAAAGTTAAAGATAAAATTCATACCAGTCATCACATGATTGAATTCTGGAGCGATCGGCAATTTGCCTCTGTTTATAGTCATTTGTAGCATCCCATGGTCACATGACCACTGACAAGCCAGTGCTTTTCACAAAATGGCTTCTAAATTAGACATTTACTAGGAGGCAGATTGTTGAGATTACTTTTTGCTGTCTTGCATAGAGCTTTTTGTTAGTTAAGAGGTTGTTTTTGTTTTGTTTTGCTGAGCAGATAGGCATACCTCCAGAAAAAACCTTGGGCTGCAGCTATGCACCATTTTATTTTATTTTTAATAATGTCTTTGGGTTCTATGTGTGATCAAGAAGAAGCCTTTTTAAAATAAGTCATATTAACTGCTGATGTTTTGTGGTAAATCAGTTTCCTAACTACTATTTTTTCTCCAAACATTAAAAATCAGATGAAGCAGTAGGTTTAATGAACAAAAAAGTTTATAGAACCCTTAGTGGCCACATGCACTATTTTGCATATACCTGAGCTCCAAAATGGCCACACTATTGACTTTGTTTGCCATTATTTCAAGAGGATTAATAGTTGGAGGATGTTCCATGTAAAATATTGTAGGTTTTCTAAATGCATCTTTTGACATGATGCAGCCTTCTGAAGGATGAAGTCAGCCTTCTGGTTCATAGTAGCAAGTTATTATTTAAAGATATCTAGGAGGTTTTCCTTTTTCAAAGTTATCTTCTACACAGATAATTCAGAGGATGTTCATTTTGAAAACGCAAAAGAAAGTAACAGTTTTCTATTGCCCAATACTAAAGTAGAGAGTTGATAATCAAAATTTGTCCACATTCTGAAGTCCATGACTATCATGAACATCATGAAAAGGAGTGTTGCTTTTTCTCTTGACGTAGTGAAGTACCCTTTCAGCTCAATAAATATGCAAATAGCTTGGAGAAGGAAAATATTTATTGGACATCTATAAGAATAATAGCCACTAAATGGGAAGGAGCTAGCTATCATTTGACCTTTACAAGTCATGATCTTATTTTTGTCAGTTTTAGAGGGTATCCTTTTCAACTATATCTGAATGGTGGTCCAAAAAGCTGAGAACATGGGCAAACTCACTGACAGAAGTATCATTGCTCAGCTAGCAGGCCAGAATCAGATCTTTATAGAAAAAAGATTATTTTGCAATCTCATGAACAATTTAAGCCAGGGGTGTCCAGACTTGGCTGGGGAATTCTGGGAGTTGAAGTCCACAAGTCTTAAAGTTCCCAAGTTTGGACACCCCTGATTTAAGCAATTTGTGCAATAAAACAAAATTACCTCCATTCTCACCAATATTATCATTTAGTACTTTGTGGAATCATTTATATGACTGTCTTTGTATTGTCCACTTTTATGGACATTTCCATTTATTTCCAGTGTATAGACTACTTTATTTTACATATAAACCAAATGAAAATAATTCTTAAAATAATACTTCGCAACATACCAATTATTTGAGTTTAGAATCAAGATAGTTTTCTGAAGTGTATGTTATTTTTGTATTCTATGTCAAATTACAGTAGTACTCTTCCAAGAGTTAATATGGAGATTTATAGTTTTCCAATAAATAACTTTAGAGATAAAGTTATAAATGAATTCTAATATACAATATTTTTGAGGGGCATACAATTTAATAATTGTATAAATAATATTTTTAAAATGTTAATTTAATAGCTGTGAAGATAGGAGGTGATTCATAAACAAAATACAATAAAAAGTTTGTCTTGTTTCATTTTATTGTCATGTAATGTATCAGAGAACAACAAAATTATTATCTGATGAAGTTTAATATTTTGTTCATTGAATAATCATAGTTGGATCCAGGATAGACTAAGGAGAAAGCTCTGTAACCTAGGTACATCCTTCCCAGTGAAATTAATTGTATTATTAGACAAACTGCTTCAGCAGCTGGCAAAACAGCAGGAACACGTCGATTCTGCTTCCTTGGTTACAGGGAGTGATAGTGTACTTGACCTTCAGAGGAACAGGGTCATGGGGAGGGCATTTTTAAATAATTCTGTCATTTTATCACTGGAATCTTTACAAATGGAGTTCAGGTACAACCTTTGGGAGTAGAATAAAACTGATGTCTTCAGTTTTCTTCAATTGTTTTGCCCAAAGATCTTTGCAGAGGAAAAATGTAAATAAAACTGCAGAACGATTTGACACTGTAAGTATTGGAGTCTGTATAGTTTCAAACTTAAAACAAATAATTCTAAGATTACTATATATAAGATTCTTTTTAAAATGAAAATATAGATAGTATTTGTTTATGCATTATCTTAATAATTTTTATTACATGACATTTTACCATAATTTAAACTGGTAATATATTATTAATATTTTTACCAAATGAATGGATTTATAAATCAGGAATATTTTAAGTGTTTAGAAAAGGCCATTATTTTCATATTGATTTTAACTAACAGTTTTAATCATAATTATCAGTTATTAATATATTTTACTGCTTTATATCTTTATATGGTAAGCAATGTTCCTTAACACATAATGTTAATTCATACTTTGTAACTATTTTATAACAATCACAATAATTATTAACATAGTCTAATAAAATAAATTACTGTATTTGATTTTGCATTATTGAAGTCAGATTATTGCTGCATTCCTTAAGAATAAGTCTCGTACTAAACAAACTATGTGCTTTTCCTATTTCAAAATTATTTAATGCAGTCTTCCCAAAATTAGTACTTTCTAAAACTACTCTTGACCTGGGCTGGGAAAGATGAGAGTTTTTATTAAAACCATCTAGATAGAAGCAGGTTGCCAAAGGCTGTTTTAGACTAAGATATATAAAGGTGAACTAGTAAGAAAAAATGGTTTGTTATATTCATCATACTAATGCATGCATACGCACACATAATACAAAAATGTTTGAAATTGAAATTTAAAACTGTAAATCCATATATTTGCATATTTTACTTCAAATGTCAATTGATTGACAGAGCTAGATATATATTATTGTTTGTGGCAAATAATTCTTCAGTGGTATATCTGACATTTCTTGTACTTCATATCCATTTCCAAAATGCCATGCAACTTTCTGAATGAAAAGTACTTGTGCTTTTTAACCATCTTCTCTTCTGGGAAAAAATCGGTATTACTTTATAAGTGGCAATTTGTATTATATATTTGTATCATTGATCTGTTTCTTTTAATTCAAAATGTCAGCAATATAACATCAAGGACCAAGCTGAAAAGCTTCAAATAATTTCTCTATCCTAAATATCTTAATATTGTAAATCACCAAGAGTACTTCAAAGCAAGATGGGCAGCAAAAAGAAACAAACAAACAAATAAACAAATACCTTATTTTGTATATAAACACAGACTATAGTAGACATTTTCTGCTCATTCTGTGTTACTGTGCTAACCCATCTATTTATAGCTGTAAACTTAAACGTTTTTAGATAGCATTTCATGAAGTGTTTTTTTAGATCATTGTTAATTGTATTTCTAGTTAAAATAAGTTAGCAAAAGGCACATATTATTTGTGTTCAAAAAGACTTTTTTTGGAATTGGATTTTCCTCAATATGTACAGTACTACAAATAGTCATTGACTTATGACCATAATTTCATAAGCCATAAGTAATAACCATAAAATGGTTCACCCACATGACCCGATTTTATGACCTTTTTTATGGTGGCCATTAAAATAATGCAATCATTATTACCTTCTGTGAGTGTTAAGTCAACATTTTGGTTGTTAAGCATACAAATAATTTGTTATAGGACAGTTTTGCTGAAAACCAGAAATAAATGTCAGTTTCAAGCAAAACTCATGTGACATTGCATATAGCCGTAAATGTGGGTTACCTGCCAAACATCTGACATGTGATCACATGACCATGGGACGAGTCTTGGAACTTCAGAAGTGGCTTATAAATATCTTGGGGTACTCTGTCATAACTTCAAACTGTGCTTAACAATGTGATTTGTTTTTTGGGCATAGTAACTTGCTTTATAAGCAAGCATTTTTGATTATAAAATTAAATTGGTCACATGCTGCCTTGATTTATCAATGTAACATCTTACAGCCAAAATTACAGGCTGCATTCTGATTTATGTGTCTTATTTATTTAGACTACAATTCTTTTTATATCTAAGTCTATCTTTCATATAAGTGATGATGAACTTTTTTGGCACCGAGTGCCCAAAATGGAACATGTGGACTGGAAACCCAAAAACCAGCTGGCTGGCACACACATTCACACTGGCCAGCCGGTCTTTGGGTTTCGAGCACTCTAGTGTGCACAAAAATCAGCTGCTGGCCCGCATTCGCATGACGGAAACCAAAAGGCCAGCTGGTGATGGTGTGTGTGCCCACAGAGAGGGCTCTGCCTGCCATCTCTGGCACATGTGCCATAGGTTCACCATTACAGCTATATATAATTGATTTCTTTTTGACATTTATGTGAAAGGATATTAAGATGATTTATTTGAATATTTGGGTTCTATGTATTATTATTTTTTTAAACACATGATAAAATTTACTTCAAAAAGTAATGTAGAAACTGTACTGTGTGACCCAGGAAGTCAATGCTCCGTTTGCTTGCTTGTATTGTCATATGTATAACATTTGAATAAGATATTTTTTAGGCCTTCACCTGAACATGAAAATAATTTTTGGTAGAATGTCAAGATTGACACATAATATCAAACAATGGACTCATCTTACTGCATGAACTTTAATCTTGTTCATTCTGTATTCTCTTGCATGTACTCCCTTATATTATTATAGCAAACCTTTGCTTACCATGATATCTTAAGTAGATATAGATGCCACACCATTGAATTATAGAAAGAAGTCTGTTAATCCCGAAATATTTCCATCTGAGTTGAACTATTGAATTGGTCACATTTATGTATATAAAACAATGTTCCAAATAACATTATCTTGGAGGTGTTTGGAATTCCCCTTCCTACGATTCTGTTCTAAGAGACAACTAAGAACATACCTCCCTTCAGTTAGGAAGGAGATTGATGACTAATGTCTCTTAATTTGCCATCTTCATTATTTATTTGTTTTGTATCCCACCTTTATTATTTTTTGCAAATGACTTAGGATGGCAAACATCCAACATACCTTCTTCCTATTTCCCTTTAACAACAACCCTGTGAACTAGGTTGGACTGAGAGAGTGACTGGGCCAAAGTCACCCAGCTGGTGTTTGTGGCTAAGATGGGACTTGAACCTATCATCTCCCATTTTCTAGTGAGATGTGTTCAACACTAGACCAAACTAGCTTTCTGTATAAATAAATAAATAATAAATAAATAAAAACTTGTAATCAGGAACTTGTCCACAACCTCTATTTTACATTTATACTATGTTTGGCAAACTGTTCTCTCATTCAAAACATATGAGTGGATATCTCATAGGAGACCCTTTATCCTTATGTAATATGCTGGTGGTGCAGTGGTTATAATGCAGTATCACAGATACTCTGGCTTCAGCCGTGAGTTCAATCCTAACAGGATTCAAAATTGACTTAGCCTTCCATCCTTCCGAGGCTAGTAAAGTGAGGACACAGATTGTTGGGGGCAATATGCAAATTATGTTGACATTGTAAACTGTCCAGAGAGTAGTGTAAAGCACTATGTGACGGTAATGCTTTGCCATCATACAATACAATACAATACAATACAATACAATAGTAGAGTTGGAAGGGACCTTGGAGGTCTTCTAGTTCATCTTTGAAGAAAGACTTCGAAATGTTCCAACACAAGAATGATTTTACCTATGCCCCTAGAGGAAATAGAAACAGTTTCACAGGTCCTCTTGAAGTTTTTTTTTTTACAGGACATGGCATATAGTCACCCAAGATCAGAAAGATCAGTTGCTTTCTTTTAGCTGACAGCTCAGTAAATATTTGTAGAAGGGTTACCAGATTTCTTGTAATTGCTGTTGCTGCAAGACAGTTAATTATATAGCAATCTTGTTAATTTGTTTCCTCTAAGGTGATTTGTATTCCTTTTGGCTTGGTTGGTTGGTTTTAATGCTCTTTATTTATTCTCCTGATTGCTTTAATGCATGCAGTATTTTAGTTTTACCTTCTATGCTTTGTCTTCTGACCATAAATATAATTTAAAAACAATTCTATTTTTAATAATTATTTAATTATCCATTTATCTTAGCTGTTGCACTGGGCTGTAATATATTAAAATGTGTTCGATATTTTGGTCTCCGGGGGCATATAACCTTCAAATACTTTACATTATTATCTTTAAAGAAGATTTCTTTTTAATAAATGCCACATACATATTTTTAACTATCTTTATCTTCACATCCAAAGAGTCAGGTAATTGAATTCCATTTCCTGGATTCCCTATTAAGAGAATGGTAATGCATGAAAACAGTTTATTAGTGCACTATGTCTGAAACTTTTCTTTCCTGATGGAAGGTTCTAATCTACGGTGCAAAAATAAAATGACAGATACCACATTCAGGATACCAGTTCTCTTCTGAAGCCCTTAGAGCCTGTGGAACTGATTTAGGCGACTAGCCCATCAACTCACCCTTTTCATCTTGGGTCAGGAAAACCTTCTCGACAAACAAATGATTTTACATCTATTTCTTCAGCACCAGTTACCAACTAACTGTACCCCATGATTCCATTTCTATGTACACGAAGCCGGAATTACTGCGGCTGCGGGAATCCCCTTTCTCGCAGGTCTGGCCTTCAGCCCTTTCGAGGGCCCACCTTGAGGATGGGTTTATTAACCCTGAGAGGTGGAGGAAGCGCAAATTAAGGGGTTTTTTAGTAAAATATTTTTTAAGAATTTGTAGGGATCCTGGGGTTGGGGGGTGGGAGGAGGGGGGGGAACAGGTCAGGAGGGATGGTAGAGCCAGGCATCTAGGTGTGGTCGAAGGAGGAGGGAGCGGAGTGGGGGAGGAGAAGGAAGATAGCATTCCTGTGCAGGGCACTTTAATACCAACGGTCGTAGGGAGGGGCAGGTGCGAGGACAGTTTAAGAGCACGTAGTCGGTTGGGAGACCGGGGTTTTTGGTCATTCCCGGTCGTTTGTACCAACCCCTGCATACTAGGTGGTCAGGATCTACAGACCCAAGGCCTGAGACTGCTGTTATGCAATGCGAGGTCCGTTGTCAATAAGGCCCCCCTCATCCACGATCTAATTTTGGAGGGGGACCCGGACCTCGCCGGAATAACCGAGACCTGGTTGGGCCACGAGGGAGGTCTACCCCTTGTGGAAATGTGCCCTCCAGGTTATCGAGCATTTCACCAGCCTCGGGCCCAGGGAAGGGGCGGTGGGGTAGCAGTGATTATCCGGGAAGACTTAGAACCGAGAGAGTTCACTGTGCCGCAGACATCCGGGTGTGAGTCCCTCGTCGTGAGATGGGGCCCAGGGAGGCAGTTGGGCCTGCTGATAGTATACCTGGCTCCTCGCTATACTTCAGCGGCCCTGCCCGAACTCCTTGAGCTGATCTCATCGGTGGCGGTTGAGACCCCCAAACTTTTAGTGATGGGGGATTTTAATCTGCCGTCGATGGGAGAAGCGTCTGAGGGGGTTCGGGAGTTCATGGCTTCCATGACAGCCATGGACCTGACCCAGTTAATTCAGGGCCCTACTCACGAGGGAGGCCACACCCTGGACCTTGTTTTTGTCTCTGGCCAGTGGACGAGTGATCTGGGAATAGGGGATCTAGACACTATTCCCCTGTCATGGTCGGATCACTCACTTCTCCGGCTGGACTTCCCTGGTGCCACCCCCCGCCGCGAGGAGGCGGAACTGGAAGGTATTAGATGGTTCCGCCCCAAGCGCCTGATGGAACCGGATAGGTTCCAGACGGAACTTGGGCCACCTACTGTGGACCTGACCCGCCCCCGAGTGGAGGACCTGGTAGACGCATGGAATAGTGCGACTACCGGGGCCCTAGACCGGGTGGCGCCTTTGCGGCCTCTCTTGCGGCGACGAACCACCCTGGCACCTTGGTTTACCGAGGAGCTAAGGGTGATGAAACGCCACAAGAGACGCCTAGAGAGTCGTTGGAGATCCTCCCGTTCCGAATTTGACCGAGCACAGGTACGAGCATATTTGAAGACGTACCTTGTGGCATTAAGAGCGGCCAAACGTCAACATTGTGCCGCTCTTATTGCGTCTGCAGATAACCGCCCTGCTGCCCTGTTTCGGGTGACCCGTTCCCTCTTGTTTGAGAGACCACGGGAAGCCCCATTACAGGGCAGAGCAGAGGAGTTTGGGAATTATCTACAGGATAAAGTCGCTCAAATCCGGATGGGATGGACCCCTTTCAGTGATTCAGTAGAGACGCCGGTTGCGAGTCTTGAGGGACCGCTTTGGGAGGAGTTCGACTCGGTTGCCATCGAGGATTTGGACAGGTTGCGTGGACGTCTGCGACCTACCACATGTTTATTGGACCCGTGTCCCTCCTGGCTTGTACTGGCATCCTGGGAGGTTACGCGCGACTGGCTCCTGGGCCTGGTGAACGCCTCGCTGGGTGAGGGTTCTCTACCGGCCGCCTTGAAAGAGGCGGTGGTGAGGCCCCTGCTCAAGAAGCCTTCCCTGGACCCAACGGACCTAGTCAATTATCGTCCAGTCTCCAACCTTCCTTTTTTAGCGAAGGTTGTAGAGAGTGTGGTAGCACAGCAGTTCCCACGTCACCTGGAGGAAAATGATTATCTAGACCCGCGCCAGTCCGGCTTCCGACCCGGGCACAGCACAGAGACGGCCTTGGTCGCATTGGTTGATGATCTCTGGAGGGCCAGAGATAGGGGTTGTTCCTCTATCCTGGTCCTATTAGATCTCTCGGCGGCGTTCGATACCATCGACCATGGTATCCTGTTGCACCGGCTAGAGGGGCTGGGAGTCAGGGGCACCGTCTTACGGTGGTTTGGCTCCTACCTCTCTGATCGGACGCAACGTGTGTTGACAGGGGAGCAGAGTTCGACCCGGAGGCCACTCACATGTGGAGTGCCACAGGGATCGGTACTCTCGCCTCTCCTGTTCAACACATATATGAAACCGCTGGGCGAGATCATCCGTGGTTTTGGGGTGGGATATCATCTGTATGCTGATGATACTCAGCTATACATTTCCACCCCGAACCACCCCAATGAGGCCGTCGAAATGATGTCCCGGTGTCTGGAGGCCGTACGGGTCTGGATGGATGGCAACCGACTAAAACTCAACCCTTCCAAGACGGAGTGGCTGTGGCTTCCGGCCTCCCGGTTCAACCAGGTGTTTCCATCTCTGGCCATCGGGGGCGTCCAACTAGCCCCCATGGAACAGGTGCGCAATTTGGGCGTCCTCCTGGATGCCCGGCTGTCCATGGATAACCATGTAACAGCCGTGGCAAGGGGGGCGTTCCATCAGGTCCGCCTGATGCGCCAATTGCGCCCCTTATTGGACCGGGATGCCCTACGCACAGTCACCCATGCGCTAGTGACGTCTCGCCTGGATTACTGCAATGCTCTCTACATGGGGCTTCCCTTGAGATGCACTCGGAGACTACAGTTGGTCCAGAACGCGGCCGCGCGGGTGATTATGGGGAGGACTAGGTACTCCCCTGTAACACCTCTCCTGCGCGAGCTGCACTGGCTTCCTGTGGTCTACCGAGTGCGTTTCAAGGTTTTGATTATGATCTTTAAAGCGCTTCATGGCACAGGGCCTAGTTATATGCAGGATCGCATCCTGCCCCACACATCCCTACGACCAATTCGCTCACACAGAGAGGGACTTCTCCGGGTGCCGTCCGCCAAACAGTGCCGGGGGGCGACACCCAGGAGCAGAGCCTTCTCTGTGGTGGGCCCAGCCCTGTGGAATGACCTCCCCCGTGACATCAGGATTACTTCCGATCTCCGCTCCTTCCGTGTACAGCTGAAGACCCACCTCTTTCAATTATCTGGCCTGGCTCAATCGTAATTATTCTTATTCCTCCTAACTGTTTTTAAATTGTATTTTAAACGTTAAATCTTAATTTTATATCGGGTTTTTACAATTGGGGTATTTTAATGCGGGTCTTTTAACTGTCTATATGATGTAAATTGTTTACCTCCTCCGAGTCCGTGTTTGTGTATCTGTATGTATGTTCTGTATGTACGCCTATGTGTTTTATATATTTTCTGTTTTATATGCCCCATTGTACGCCGCCCCGAGTCCTACTTGGAAAGGGAGCGGCTAATAAATTCAAACTTATTATTATTATTATTATTAGAAGGCATTCTTTGTAGCTTGGAAGCAAAATAAGTGCCTTATAACTTAAAGAATCTTGAACATCTCTGCTATACAGTCTTCTAATCAAAAAATTTCAATTGTTTGATAAAATATTAAGTTATATAATTTTCATTGTATTGTTTTGCCATATATAAA